>NC_092336.1:299682500-301133750 GCF_046630445.1 Rutidosis leptorrhynchoides
TATTGTGGTATTGATTATAATGACGATATTACATAAATGATACGAGTGAAGATGATTAAAATGATGGAAAAACGAAAATGGAGATGGCTTGAATAATGATAAATGAAGAGATTAAGGTAATTTAATGACGGGATGAAATAAAAGATATTATGGTTGTAATAACAAAGATGATGATGTTAAGATGACAAGTTGATAATGATAAAAATACATGATGGTATAATCTTTATAAATATCATTATTATTATTTCTATCATAAGTATTATTATTATTATTATTATTATTATTATTATTATTATTATTATTATTATTATTATTATTATTATTATTATTATTATTATTATTATCATTATTATTATTATTAGTATTATCATTATTAGTATTATTATTATTATTATTATTATTATTATTATTATTATTATTATTATTATTATTATTATTATTATTATTATTATTATTATTATTATTATTATTATTATTATTATTATATAAAGATACAACTTTTTATTATTATTTTACCATATAAATATACGTTATATAAAAATTTATTTAATACATATAACACAACTATATAACATAACTATATCAATATTAATGAATACTAATTATTTATTTAAAGTATATAAGATAAATATAGTTAATTAAATTATTAATAAAACATATAATCTACTAAAATAACAATTAATAATAATATATATAAATTTGTTCGATTACGTTTATATGTTTTAATATATATATAATTGATATAGGTTCGTGAATCCGAGGCCAACCCTGCATTTGTTCAGTGACGTCATATGCATAATTACTACGAAATACAGTATTGTGAGTTTCATTTGCTCCCTTTTTAAATGCTTTTGCAATATATATTTTTGGGACTGAGAATACCTGCGCTGCTTTTATAAATGTTGACGAAATAGACACAAGTACTTAAAACTACATTCTATGGCTGGATTATTAAACCGAATATCACCCTTTTTAGTCTGGTAATCTAAGAATTAGGGAACAGAAACTCTAATTGACGCGAATCCTAAAGATAGATCTATGGGGCCTTACAAACCCCATCCAGGTTATGGATGCTTTAGTACTTCGATTTTATATACAGATGAGTGTACATGTATATTTGGGGATATTCTAGATGCATTTGTTAATGTCGGTTACCAGGTGTTCACCATATGAATGAATTTTAATTCGCGGGTTACGCGTGTTATTATGTACTCGGGTTACGTGTACAATTAAATATCTGAAATCTTGTAGTCTATTAAAATGATGAAAATGAATGATTATGATAAACTAATGAACTCACCAACCTTTTGGTTGACACTTGAAAGCATGTTTATTCTCAGGTATGAAAGAAATCTTCCGCTGTGCATTTGCTCATATTAGAGATATTACTTGGAGTCATTCATGACATATTTCAAAAGACGTTGCATTCGAGTCGTCGATTTTATCAAGATTATTATTAAGTCAATTATAGTTGGATATATTATGAAATGGTATCCATGCCGTCAACCTTCGATGTAATGAAAGTTTGTCTTTTAAAAACGAATGCAATGTTTGTAAAATGTATCATATAGAGGTGAAGTACCTCGCGATGTAACCAAATGTAATGTATTCGTTTAGATGAATTAGGACGGGTCTCTACAGGTTGTATCAGAGCGATGGTCGTAGCGAACCAGGTCTTGCATTAGTGTGTCTAACAGGTAGTTGTTATGATGCATTAGTGAGTCTGGACTTCGACCTAGTAGTTGTTAGGTTATATTAATGAGTCTAGACTTGAACCTGGTCTGCATGTCAAAAAGTTTTGCTTGCCGTTCTTTGTAAAAAAATATCTACCTATCATTGTCAGTCTCGACACGTCTTATTGCAATTATTGCATAGATGGTGTACAGACAAATTCATATCCCATCACATTAAATCTTTTCGGACACGTTTCCTTAATTCCTTCTGTAATCTACGGGATCTTCTGTACTATACATAGGTATTCTATGTAATTAGAATATCATCCGATATCTAAAAATCATTTCATATCGAAAACTCTTTATCTAACCGTACAAGACAGAATTCGCAACTAGTTCAAGTCCCTCGGATTCCGACACCTATTCCGATATGGATTTCCACTCAAATTCTGAAAACAGTGTAACCGAAATGGACCAACCAATCATCCATCATCAATTCTGGATGAATTGGGGATGGGTTCGTAACTTACTTAATCATTGGAGGCAAGAAGAAGGTGATCCTTTCCATCCACCAACCGAATTCACCTCTTGACAAAGAACCTGAGGCACTTACCGGCGAACCAGTTCGATACACTATAATCACTCTCATTTCCAGGATACCTCGCAATGATTATATGATATCCAAAAATTCTCAACCTTATTCATTCGCTCGTTTAGACCGAAAATCATTCCGGAATAATAGAAGAAGTCAACAAACTTCGCGCTCGAGTAATCAATTTGGAGAATATGGTGCAAAACATACCAGCTTCAACAACATCACCGGCACTAGTAGTACCACCAACATCGGCACCAGTACCACCAATAACATAAACCTCAATATCACCATATGTACTTCGAGTATGATCTTCGTTCTACGTATCGTTCTACCTCATTTATCTTCGTTCGACATGGCGATTAGGTAATCTCTAAAGTTTTAGAGATTATATATTCAAGTTCTAACGGTAAATCAAATGAGATTAATATCATATTGACTCATTAAATCCATGATTACATCTAAAGAAAATATATATGTAAGTATATTTTCATAAAGATTGTAATTAAAAATTCTTTCATACAAACTGTTAATGGTGAAAATATTTTAACGGGTAGGTAATACCCGAGGAATATTTAGATTTCACATTAATAAGTTACACTATACATTCTTCGAATCTGATTCAACAGTCATTTACTATCCTACTTACATCCACAGATATATACGAATCCGTTCACCACAGAATAACCATTTTCATTCAATTTCATATTTAGATTTTGACTTATCAGAATCCAACAAGTGGCATAATGAAGAAAACATTGGATAAAATAAAATTTGTTAGAAACAAATAAATTAACTATGAGAAATTTTATTAAGAATCCACGCTAACAAAATTCTAGCTAACTGTTCCTAGCTAACTGTTAATTCCTTATTACATTTTATTTATCACAATTTATTTATCGCAAATTTAATTCTCGCCATTTTGTTTATCGTCATTTAATTTCTGTTATTTATTTTATGCACTTTATTTATAGTCATTTAAATACTGTTATTTACGTATTTTAAATATCGGGACACATATACAATGTTTTGAAATATCATATCGACGCATCTATATATATTATTTGGAATAACCATAGACACTCTATATGCATTAATGATCGAGTTAGCTATACAGGGTTGAGGTTGATTCTAAAATAATATATATACTTTGAGTTGTGATCGAGTCTGAGACATGTATACAATGGGTCACGATACGTATTAATTAATTCGAATATTATATATTAAACTATATATGAATTATTGAACTATTAACTATAGACTACTAATTGTGGACTACTAACCCTGAAAAATTAAAATGAATTAAAATATTGATTATAACATATGAAACTAAACATTTCTTCAAGTTTTCCATTTGATTTCATCTTAAACCTCATTTGTATCTTGACGATTAGAATCTGCATTCAAACTTTTCATGATTCTTGAAAACACCTCAATCGAGAGGATGAACTGTGATGACCCGTCCTAATCCACCTGGACGAAGTCTTTAACAACTGGTTCCATTGCGAGGTACAGACCTCTATATGTCTTGAACGACTTCATGTAATATCTTTATAATGAGAAAATGCACAGCGGAAGACTTAATTCGTACCTGAGAATAAACATGCTTAAAAGTGTCAACCAAAAGGTTGGTGAGTTCATAGGTTTATCATAACAATCATTTCAATATATTAATAGACCACAAGATTTTCGTTTATAAATATATGTACATTCGCAAGTGTATAAAAGTATTCTATAAGTTGCAGGCACCCGGTAACAATGTAGTGACCCGAACTTTTCCATGTTTATATATATTAATTTAGATTGATATTTACATGATTAAATGTTTCCAACATGTTAAGCAATCAAACTTGTTAAGACTTGATTAATTGAAATATGTTTCATATAGACAATTGACCACCCAAGTTGACCGGTGATTCACGAACGTTAAAACTTGTAAAAACTATACAATGACATATATATGGTTATATATATAGTTAACATGTTTTTATTATAAGTATGTATCTCATTAGTTATTTTAACAATGAGTTATATACATAAAAATGAGACTATTAATTTAAGAAACTCGAAAACGGTATATATAACGATTATCGTTATAACAACGTCTTACTAGGTACATATGAATCATATTAAGATATTGATACACTTGGTTAATTATGTTAAATGATAAGTAAATATATTATTAAGTGTATTAACAATGAAATACATATGTAAAAATAAGACTACTAACTTAATGATTTCGAAACGAGACATATATGTAACGATTATCGTTGTAACGACATTTAACTGTATATACATCATACTAAGATATATTATATATCATAATATCATGATAATATAATAATTTAACATCTCATTTGTTATAATAAACAATGGGTTAACAACATTCAACAAGATCGTTAACCTAAAGGTTTCAAAACAACATTTACATGTAACGACTAACGATGACTTAACGACTCAGTTAAAATGTATATACATGTAGTGTTTTAATATGTATTCATACACTTTTGAAAGACTTCAAAATACTTCTACTTAACAAAAATGCTTACAATTACATCCTCGTTCAGTTTCATCAACAATTCTACTCGTATGCACCCGTATTCGTACTCGTACAATACACAGCTTTTAGATGTATGTACTATTGGTATATACACTCCAATGATCAGCTCTTAGCAGCCCATGTGAGTCACCTAACACATGTGGGAACCATCATTTGGCAACTAGCATGAAATATCTCATAAAATTACAAAAATATGAGTAATCATTCATGACTTATTTACATGAAAACAAAATTACATATCCTTTATATCTAATCCATACACCAACGACCAAAAACACCTACAAACACTTTCATTCTTCAATTTTCTTCATCTAATTGATCTCTCTCAAGTTCTATCTTCAAGTTCTAAGTGTTCTTCATATATTTTACAAGTTCTAGTTACATAAAATCAAGAATACTTTCAAGTTTGCTAGCTCACTTCCAATCTTGTAAGGTGATCATCCAACCTCAAGAAATCTTTGTTTCTTACAGTAGGTTATCATTCTAATACAAGGTAATAATCATATTCAAACTTTGGTTCAATTTCTATAAATATTACAATCTTATTTCAAGTGATGATCTTACTTGAACTTGTTTTCGTGTCATGATTCTGCTTCATGAACTTCGAGCCATCCAAGGATCCGTTGAAGCTAGATCCATTTTTCTATTTTCCAGTAGGTTTATCCAAGGAACTTAAGGTAGTAATGATGTTCATAACATCATTCGATTCATACATATAAAGCTATCTTATTCGAAGGTTTAAACTTGTAATCACTAGAACATAGTTTAGTTAATTCTAAACTTGTTCGCAAACAAAAGTTAATCCTTCTAACTTGACTTTTAAAATCAACTAAACACATGTTCTATATCTATATGATATGCTAACTTAATGATTTAAAACCTGGAAACACAAAAAACACCGTAAAACCGAATTTACGCCGTCGTAGTAACACCGCGGGCTGTTTTGGGTTAGTTAATTAAAAACTATGATAAACTTTGATTTAAAAGTAGTTATTCTGAGAAAATGATTTTTATTATGAACATGAAACTATATCCAAAAATTATGGTTAAACTCAAAATGGAAGTATGTTTTCTAAAATGGTCATCTAGACGTCGTTCTTTCGACTGAAATGACTACCTTTACAAAAATGACTTGTAACTTATTTTTCCGACTATAAACCTATACTTTTTCTGTTTAGATTCATAAAATAGAGTTCAATATGAAACCATAGCAATTTGATTCAATCAAAACGGATTTAAAATGAAGAAGTTATGGGTAAAACAAGATTGGATAATTTTTCTCATTTTAGCTACGTGAAAATTGGTAACAAATCTATTCCAACCATAACTTAATCAACTTGTATTGTATATTATGTAATCTTGAGATACCATAGACACGTATACAATGTTTCGACCTATCATGTCGACACATCTATATATATTTCGGAACAACCATAGACACTCTATATGTGAATGTTGGAGTTAGCTATACAGGGTTGAGGTTGATTCCAAAATATATATAGTTTGAGTTGTGATCAATACTGAGATACGTATACACTGGGTCGTGGATTGATTCAAGATAATATTTATCGATTTATTTCTGTACATCTAACTGTGGACAACTAGTTGTAGGTTACTAACGAGGACAGCTGACTTAATAAACTTAAAACATCAAAATATATTAAAAGTGTTATAAATATATTTTGAACATACTTTGATATATATGTATATATTGTTATAGGTTCGTGAATCAACCAGTGGTCAAGTCTTACTTCCCGACGAAGTAAAAATCTGTAAAAGTGAGTTATAGTCCCACTTTTAAAATCTAATATTTTTGGGATGAGAATACATGCAGGTTTTATAAATGATTTACAAAATAGACACAAGTACGTGAAACTACATTCTATGGTTGAATTATCGAAATCGAATATGCCCCTTTTTATTAAGTCTGGTAATCTAAGAATTAGGGAACAGACACCCTAATTGACGCGAATCCTAAAGATAGATCTATTGGGCCTAACAAACCCCATCCAAAGTACCGGATGCTTTAGTACTTCGAAATTTATATCATATCCGAAGGGTGTCCCGGAATGATGGGGATATTCTTATATATGCATCTTGTTAATGTCGGTTACCAGGTGTTCACCATATGAATGATTTTTATCTCTATGTATGGGATGTGTATTGAAATATGAAATCTTGTGGTCTATTATTATGATTTGATATATATAGGTTAAACCTATAACTCACCAACATTTTTGTTGACGTTTTAAGCATGTTTATTCTCAGGTGATTATTAAGAGCTTCCGCTGTCGCATACTTAAATAAGGACGAGATTTGGAGTCCATGCTTGTATGATATTGTGTAAAAACTGCATTCAAGAAACTTATTTTGTTGTAACATATTTGTATTGTAAACCATTATGTAATGGTCGTGTGTAAACAGGATATTTTAGATTATCATTATTTGATAATCTACGTAAAGTTTTTTAAACCTTTATTGATGAAATAAAGGTTATGGTTTGTTTTAAAATGAATGCAGTCTTTGAAAAATGTCTCATATAGAGGTCAAAACCTCGCAACGAAATCAATTAATATGGAACGTTTTTAATCAATAAGAACGGGACATTTCAGTTGGTATCCGAGCGTTGGTCTTAGAGAACCAGAATTTTGCATTAGTGTGTCTTATCTAGTTTGTTAGGATGCATTAGTGAGTCTGGACTTCGACCGTGTTTACTTGAAAAATGATTGCTTAACAAATTTTGTTGGAAACTATATATTTTTAACATGTGAATATTATGTGATATATTAATCTCTTAACGCGTTTGATATTATGTGATAGATGTCTACCTCTAGAACAAGTCCCATTGACTCACCTAATAATAATGAAGAGTCAAATGTAAATTGGAATGATTCGTGGACTGATTCACAAGTTCCCGAAGAGGAACCGGAAGAAGAGTCGGAACCAGAAGAAGAATCGAAACCGGAAGAAGAATCGGAACCGGATGAAGAAATAGAACCGGTGGGGGAAATAATAAAACGGTTAAGTAAAAGAAAATCCTCAACCAACCGACCAAGGTTAATTATGGTCAATGGTGTTTCCGCTAAGGAAGCAAAATATTGGGAGGATTACCAATTCTCCGATGAATCGGATTCTGACGAGAATTCCGATGATGTTATAGAAATTACCCCAACTGAATTTAAAAAGGCAAAAGAAAATAATAAGGGAAAGGGCATAAAAATAGAGAAATCTAATTCCAACCCCGATGAACTTTATATGTATCGTCAACCCCCGAAGTCCTTAAGTTGTAACAATGACCCGGGAACCTCTAAACCACCAGGTTTTTCTAAACCAATGTGGATAACGACGGCTCGTATTAGGGGAACATCATATATCCCTAGAAACTTGGAAAAACGAACCAAAATCGAAGAAGAAGAAACAAGCGAGTCGGAATAAGATAGTTATATTCGTGTGGTGTAATATATGTAATATAGTGTGCTTATGCTTTATGATATATGTAAAAATTGCTTGTATTAATAAGTATTTTTTTATGAATCTAACTCTTGTCTATTTTACAGTATAAAAACACAAAATGGATAGACAACCCAATATTTTAAGAGACCTACCCGGAGACATGATTGATGAAATCTTGTCTAGAGTCGGTCAGAATTCTTCGGCACAACTATTTAAGGCGAGATCAGTTTGTAAGACATTCGAAGAAAGTTCCAAGAATGCCTTGGTTTATAAAAGGCTTTCGTTCGAAAGATGGGGGATATCACATTGGGAAATCCATAAGTTACGATGTGTTTACTTTGACGCATATATTGCGGGGAACCCAAATGCTATTTTACGCAATGGGTTAAGAAATTATTTTGACTCAATATATCCGAATATTGGACTTCGTGATTTAGAAAAAGCGGCTAACATGCAACATAAAGAAGCATGTTATGCTTACGGATTAGTAATGTTCGCTTCTCACCAAAGTGAGAACAAGAACATTGGGCTACAACTATTAAACAAAACGTTCCCACAAGTGACGGAGTCGGTAATTGGGGTAAGAAATGAGGTTTTTAGATTGTTACGGGACTGTTGGACATTACGTAACCCTCGTCCTTTTGACGACGTTACAACACGCTGTCTTATCAACGGCCATAACGGTTATGTTCCACAAGACCAAGGATGGGAAGTAATTCTAGTAAAACCAGAATGCATGACTTGTTTCTGGACGTATGAATTACGTGTCTTTATTGCCTTTGCTGAACGACTTGTGTACTAGCTAGAATTATCTTCACAACTATCTTGTATCAAAGTTATTGTGTGCTATATTTCATGCTTTATGTAAAATAAGCGGTATTGTAAGTTTGTAAAATATTGTATAAAAGTTTGAACGCGAAATATTATTATAATCAGTTTTTCATATAGAATTGTAGTAGTTGAATTGTATATTAGCTACTAAGTATGAACTTAACGGGTAGGTACTACCCGAATTTAAACTTATAAAATGCTAATATGAAGAAAAAGCTTTTATAAATGAGTTCATATTATGCTACAAAATACTATTAACTACTCTTAATATTCTGTATGATTAACTTGTTCCATTTGACTATTTTGAAGGAAATGGCACCGACTACTCGACACACCGTGAATATGAATGAAGAAGAATTCCGTACTTTTCTAGCTTCAAACATAGCCGCAGTACAGGCTGTGCTACATACCAACAATAACCTTGGATCTGGCAGTACAGGAAATCGTGTAGGATGCACCTACAAAGAATTCACTGCCTGCAAACCTTTGGAATTTGATGGAACCGAAGGACCGATCGGATTGAAACGGTGGACCGAGAAGGTCGAATTGGTGTTTGCCATAAGTAAGTGTACTGAAGAGGACAAAGTGAAGTACGCTACGCATACCTTCACAGGTTCTGTGTTAACATGGTGGAATACCTATCTAGAGCAAGTGGGACAAGATGATGCGTACGCACTACCGTGGTCAGCATTCAAGCACTTGATGAACGAGAAGTACCGTCCCAGAACTGAGGTCAATAAGCTCAAGACAGAACTTAGAGGGTTACGAACCCAAGGATTTGATATTACCACGTACGAAAGACGATTCACAGAATTGTGCCTATTGTGTCCGGGAGCATTCGAAGATGAGGAAGAGAAGATCGACGCGTTTGTGAAAGGATTACCGGAAAGAATCCAAGAAGATATAAGTTCACACGAGCCCACCTCTATACAACAGGCATGTAGAATGGCTCACAAACTAGTGAACCAGATTGAAGAAAGAATTAAAGAATAGACTGCTGAAGAGGCCAATGTGAAGCAAGTAAAAAGAAAGTGGGAGGAAAACGGTGATAAGAATCACCAATACAACAACAACAGCAATTACAACAATAATCGCAACAATTATCCCAACAATCGCAACATCAATCGCAACTACAACAAACGGCCCAACAACAACAACAACAACAACAACAACTACAACAATCATCCCAACAACAATAATAACCGCAACAACAACAACAATCAGAAGCAGCTATGCCAAAGGTGTGAAAAGTATCACTCGGGGTTCTGCACCAAATTTTGCAACAAGTGTAAAAGAAATGGTCATAGCGCGGCGAAGTGTGAGGTCTACGGACCAGGGGTTAATAGAACGAAAGGAACAAATGGTGTCGGAACGAGTAATGGCGGAGCAAGTAGTGTCGGAGCAAGTTATGCCAATGTAGTTTGTTACAAATGTGGAAAACCGGGCCACATTATTAGAAATTGCCCGAACCAGGAGAACACGAATGGACAAGGCCGCGGAAGAGTTTTCTATATTAATGCGGCAGAGGCACAGGAAGACCCGGAGCTTGTTACGGGTACGTTTCTTATTGACAATAAATCTGCTTACGTTTTATTTGATTCGGGTGCGGATAGAAGCTATATGAGTAGAGATTTTTGTGCTAAATTAAGTTGTCCATTGACGCCTTTGGATAGTAAATTTTTACTCGAATTAGCAAATGGTAAATTAATTTCAGCAGATAATATATGTCGGAATCGAGAAATTAAACTGGTTAGCGAAACATTTAAGATTGATTTGATACCAGTAGAGTTAGGGAGTTTTGATGTGATAATCGGTATGGACTGGTTGAAAGAAGTGAAAGCAGAGATCGTTTGTTACAAAAATGCAATTCGCATTATACGAGAAAAAGGAAAACCCTTAATGGTGTACGGAGAAAAGGGCAACACGAAGCTACATCTTATTAGTAATTTGAAGGCACAAAAACTAATAAGAAAAGGTTGCTATGCTGTTCTAGCACACGTCGAGAAAGTACAAACTGAAGAAAAGAGCATCAATGATGTTCCCATTGCAAAACAATTTCCCGATGTATTTTCGAAAGAATTACCGGGATTACCCCCACATCGATCTGTTGAATTTCAAATAGATCTTGTACCAGGAGCTGCACCAATAGCTCGTGCTCCTTACAGACTCGCACCCAGCGAGATGAAAGAACTGTAAAGCCAATTACAAGAACTTTTAGAGCGTGGTTTCATTCGACCAAGCACATCACCGTGGGGAGCTCCTGTTTTGTTTGTCAAGAAGAAAGATGGTACATTCAGGTTGTGTATCGACTACCGAGAGTTGAACAAACTTACCATCAAGAACCGCTACCCACTACCGAGAATCGACGACTTATTTGATCAACTACAAGGCTCGTCTGTTTATTCAAAGATTGACTTACGTTCCGGGTATCATCAACTGCGGGTGAAAGAAGATGATATTCCAAAGACTGCTTTCAGAACACGTTACGGTCATTACGAGTTTAGGGTCATGCCGTTTGGTTTAACTAATGCACCAGCTGTGTTCATGGACCTTATGAACCGAGTGTGTGGACCATACCTTGACAAGTTTGTCATTGTTTTCATTGATGACATACTTATTTACTCAAAGAATGACCAAGAACACGGTGAACATTTGAGAAAGGTGTTAGAAGTATTGAGGAAGGAAGAATTGTACGCTAAGTTTTCAAAGTGTGCATTTTGGTTGGAAGAAGTTCAATTCCTCGGTCACATAGTGAACAAAGAAGGTATTAAGGTGGATCCGGCAAAGATAGAAACTGTTGAAAAGTGGGAAACCCCGAAAACTCCGAAACACATACGCCAGTTTTTAGGACTAGCTGGTTACTACAGAAGGTTCATCCAAGACTTTTCCAGAATAGCAAAACCCTTGACTGCATTAACGCATAAAGGGAAGAAATTTGAATGGAATGATGAACAAGAGAAAGCGTTTCAGTTATTGAAGAAAAAGCTAACTACGGCACCTATATTGTCATTGCCTGAAGGGAATGATGATTTTGTGATTTATTGTGATGCATCAAAGCAAGGTCTTGGTTGTGTATTAATGCAACGAACGAAGGTGATTGCTTATGCGTCTAGACAATTGAAGATTCACGAACAAAATTATACTACGCATGATTTGGAATTAGGCGCAGTTGTTTTTGCATTAAAGACTCGGAGGCACTACTTATATGGGTTCAAAAGTATTATATATACCGACCACAAAAGTCTTTAACACATATTTAATCAGAAACAACTGAATATGAGGCAGCGTAGGTGGATTGAATTGTTGAATGATTACGACTTTGAGATTCGTTACCACCCGGGGAAGGCAAATGTGGTAGCCGATGCCTTGAGCAGGAAGGACAGAGAACCCATTCGAGTAAAATCTATGAATATAATGATTCATAATAACCTTACTACTCAAATAAAGGAGGCGCAACAAGGAGTTTTAAAAGAGGGAAAATTAAAGGATGAAATACCCAAAGGATCGGAGAAGCATCTTAATATTCGGGAAGACGGAACCCGGTATAGGGCTGAAAGGATTTGGGTACCAAAATTTGGAGATATGAGAGAAATGGTACTTAGAGAAGCTCATAAAACCAGATACTCAATACATCCTGGAACGGGGAAGATGTACAAGGATCTCAAGAAACATTTTTGGTGGCCGGGTATGAAAGCCGATGTTGCTAAATACGTAGGAGAATGTTTGACGTATTCTAAGGTCAAAGCTGAGCATCAGAAACTATCAGGTCTACTTCAACAACCCGAAATCCCGGAATGGAAATGGGAAAACATTTCCATGGATTTCATCACTAAATTGCCAAGGACTGCAAGTGGTTTTGATACTATTTGGGTAATAGTTGATCGTCTCACCAAATCAGCACACTTCCTGCCAATAATAGAAAATGACAAGATGGAGAAGTTAGCACGACTGTATTTGAAGGAAGTCGTCTCCAGACATGGAATACCAATCTCTATTATCTCTGATAGGGATGGCAGATTTATTTCAAGATTCTGGCAGACATTACAGCAAGCATTAGGAACTCGTCTAGACATGAGTACTGCCTATCATCCACAAACTGATGGGCAGAGTGAAAGGACGATACAAACGCTTGAAGACATGCTACGAGCATGTGTTATTTATTTCGGAAACAGTTGGGATCGACATCTACCGTTAGCAGAATTTTCCTACAACAACAGCTACCATTCAAGCATTGAGATGGCGCCGTTTGAAGCACTTTATGGTAGAAAGTGCAGGTTTCCAATTTGTTGGAGTGAAGTGGGGGATAGACAGATTACGGGTCCGGAGATTATACAAGAAACTACCGAGAAGATCATCCAAATTCAACAACGGTTGAAAACCGCCCAAAGTCGACAAAAGAGCTACACTGACATTAAAAGAAAAGATATAGAATTTGAAATTGGAGAGATGGTCATTCTTAAAGTTGCACCTTGGAAAGGCATTGTTCGATTTGGTAAACGAGGGAAATTAAATCCAAGGTATATTGGACCATTCAAGATTATTGATCGTGTCGGACCAGTAGCTTACCGACTTGAGTTACCTCAACAACTCGCGGCTGTACATAACACTTTCCACGTCTCGAAGTTGAAGAAATGTTTTGCTAAAGAAGATCTCACTATTCCGTTAGATGAAATCCAAATCAACGAAAAACTTCAATTCATCGAAGAACCCGTCGAAATAATGGATCGTGAGGTTAAAAGACTTAAGCAAAACAAGATACCAATTGTTAAGGTTCGATGGAATGCTCATAGAGGACCCGAGTTCACCTGGGAGCGTGAAGATCAGATGAAGAAGAAATACCCGCATCTATTTCCAGAAGATTCGTCAACACCTTCAACATCTTAAAATTTCGGGACGAAATTTATTTAACGGGTAGGTACTGTAGTGACCCGAACTTTTCCATGTTTATATATATTAATTTAGATTGATATTTACATGATTAAATGTTTCCAACATGTTAAGCAATCAAACTTGTTAAGACTTGATTAATTGAAATATGTTTCATATAGATAATTGACCACCCAAGTTGACCGGTGATTCACGAACGTTAAAACTTGTAAAAACTATACAATGACATATATATGGTTATATATATAGTTAACATGTTTTTATTATAAGTATGTATCTCATTAGGTATTTTAACAATGAGTTATATACATAAAAATGAGACTATTAATTTAAGAAACTCGAAAACGGTATATATAACGATTATCGTTATAACAACGTCTTACTAGGTACATATGAATCATATTAAGATATTGATACACTTGGTTAATTATGTTAAATGATAAGTAAATATATTATTAAGTGTATTAACAATGAAATACATATGTAAAAATAAGACTACTAACTTAATGATTTCGAAACGAGACATATATGTAACGATTATCGTTGTAACGACATTTAACTGTATATACATCATACTAAGATATATTATATATCATAATATCATGATAATATAATAATTTAACATCTCATTTGTTATAATAAACAATGGGTTAACAACATTCAACAAGATCGTTAACCTAAAGGTTTCAAAACAACATTTACATGTAACGACTAACGATGACTTAACGACTCAGTTAAAATGTATATACATGTAGTGTTTTAATATGTATTCATACACTTTTGAAAGACTTCAAGACACTTATCAAAATACTTCTACTTAACAAAAATGCTTACAATTACATCCTCGTTCAGTTTCATCAACAATTCTACTCGTATGCACCCGTATTCGTACTCGTACAATACACAGCTTTTAGATGTATGTACTATTGGTATATACACTCCAATGATCAGCTCTTAGCAGCCCATGTGAGTCACCTAACACATGTGGGAACCATCATTTGGCAACTAGCATGAAATATCTCATAAAATTACAAAAATATGAGTAATCATTCATGACTTATTTACATGAAAACAAAATTACATATCCTTTATATCTAATCCATACACCAACGACCAAAAACACCTACAAACACTTTCATTCTTCAATTTTCTTCATCTAATTGATCTCTCTCAAGTTCTATCTTCAAGTCCTAAGTGTTCTTCATATATTTTACAAGTTCTAGTTACATAAAATCAAGAATACTTTCAAGTTTGCTAGCTCACTTCCAATCTTGTAAGGTGATCATCCAACCTCAAGAAATCTTTGTTTCTTACAGTAGGTTATCATTCTAATACAAGGTAATAATCATATTCAAACTTTGGTTCAATTTCTATAACTATAACAATATTATTTCAAGTGATGATCTTACTTGAACTTGTTTTCGTGTCATGATTCTGCTTCAAGAACTTCGAGCCATCCAAGGATCCGTTGAAGCTAGATCCATTTTTCTATTTTCCAGTAGGTTTATCCAAGGAACTTAAGGTAGTAATGATGTTCATAACATCATTCGATTCATACATATAAAGCTATCTTATTCGAAGGTTTAAACTTGTAATCACTAGAACATAGTTTAGTTAATTCTAAACTTGTTCGCAAACAAAAGTTAATCCTTCTAACTTGACTTTTAAAATCAACTAAACACATGTTCTATATCTATATGATATGCTAACTTAATGATTTAAAACCTGGAAACACGAAAAACACCGTAAAACCGGATTTACGCCGTCGTAGTAACACCGCGGGCTGTTTTGGGTTAGTTAATTAAAAACTATGATAAACTTTGATTTAAAAGTTGTTATTCTGAGAAAATGATTTTTATTATGAACATGAAACTATATCCAAAAATTATGGTTAAACTCAAAATGGAAGTATGTTTTCTAAAATGGTCATCTAGACGTCGTTCTTTCGACTGAAATGACTACCTTTACAAAAATGACTTGTAACTTATTTTTCCGACTATAAACCTATACTTTTTCTGTTTAGATTCATAAAATAGAGTTCAATATGAAACCATAGAAATTTGATTCAATCAAAACGGATTTAAAATGAAGAAGTTATGGGTAAAACAAGATTGGATAATTTTTCTCATTTTAGCTACGTGAAAATTGGTAACAAATCTATTCCAACCATAACTTAATCAACTTGTATTGTATATTATGTAATCTTGAGATACCATAGACACGTATACAATGTTTCGACCTATCATGTCGACACATCTATATATATTTCGGAACAACCATAGACACTCTATATGTGAATGTTAGAGTTAGCTATACAGGGTTGAGGTTGATTCCAAAATATATATAGTTTGAGGTGTGATCAATACTGAGATACGTATACACTGGTTCGTGGATTGATTCAAGATAATATTTATCGATTTATTTCTGTACATCTAACTGTGGACAACTAGTTGTAGGTTACTAACGAGGACAGCTGACTTAATAAACTTAAAACATCAAAATATATTAAAAGTGTTGTAAATATATTTTGAACATACTTTGATATATATGTATATATTGTTATAGGTTCGTGAATCAACCAGTGGCCAAGTCTTACTTCCCGACGAAGTAAAAATCTGTGAAAGTGAGTTATAGTCCCACTTTTAAAATCTAATATTTTTGGGATGAGAATACATGCAGGTTTTATAAATGATTTACAAAATAGACACAAGTACGTGAAACTACATTCTATGGTTGAATTATCGAAATCGAATATGCCCCTTTTTATTAAGTCTGGTAATCTAAGAATTAGGGAACAGACACCCTAATTGACGCGAATCCTAAAGATAGATCTATTGGGCCTAACAAACCCCATCCAAAGTACCGGATGCTTTAGTACTTCGAAATTTATATCATATCCGAAGGGTGTCCCGGAATGATGGGGATATTCTTATATATGCATCTTGTTAATGTCGGTTACCAGGTGTTCACCATATGAATGATTTTTATCTCTATGTATGGGATGTGTATTGAAATATGAAATCTTGTGGTCTATTATTGTGATTTGATATATATAGGTTAATCCTATAACTCACCAACATTTTTGTTGACGTTTTAAGCATGTTTATTCTCAGGTGATTATTAAGAGCTTCCGCTGTCGCATACTTAAATAAAGACGAGATTTGGAGTCCATGCTTGTATGATATTGTGTAAAAACTGCATTCAAGAAACTTATTTTGTTGTAACATATTTGTATTGTAAACCATTATGTAATGGTCGTGTGTAAACAGGATATTTTAGATTATCATTATTTGATAATCTACGTAAAGATTTTTAAACCTTTATTGATGAAATAAAGGTTATGGTTTGTTTTAAAATGAATGCAGTCTTTGAAAAATGTCTCATATAGAGGTCAAAACCTCGCAATGAAATCAATTAATATGGAACGTTTTTAATCAATAAGAACGGGACATTTCAAACAAGCCTTAACGTTCATGTTTTACCCTCTGAAGTACACCAGATCAAGTGTGTTTAAAATAACCTCGAAGTACTAAAGCATCCCATATTCAGGATGGGGTTTGTCAGGCCCAATAGATCTATCTTTAGGATTCGCGCCTACCGTACATAGACAAGTAGTTTAATGTTACCAAGCTAAGGGTATATTTCTGGTTTAAACCCACATAGAATTTGTTTTGGTACTTGTGCCTATTTCGTAAAACATTTATAAAACAGCGCATGTATTCTCAGCCCAAAAATATAGATAAAAAGGGAGTAATGAAACTCACCATACTGTATTTTGTAGTAAAAATACATATAACATCATTGAACAAGTGTAAGGTTGGCCTCGGATTCACGAACCTATATCATGTATATATATATTAATGCACATAATCGTAATCGATCAATTTATTTATTATTATTATTATTAATTGTTACTTTAGTAAGTTATATGGTTTATTAATAATTTAGCTATATTTATTTTATGTATACATTAGATAAAAAAAAATTGTTGAAAATAATTATTTTAATGTTAATAATAATGATGATAATAATAATAATAACAACAACAATAATAATAATAATATTATTATTCATAAAATTAATAGAAATTTTCATAGATATAATATTAATATTCATAAAATGATAATAATGATAATAATAATGATAATAGTAGCAGTTTTTAATAAAAATAAAAGTTTAATAATAATAATAATGAAAATAATAGTTTTTATAATAATACTTAATACTTAAAAATAATAATAGTAATAATAATAATAATAATAATAATAATAATAATAATAATAATAATAATAATAATAATAATAATAATAATAATAATAATAATAATAATAATAATAATAATAATAATGATAATAATAATAAATAACAAAATACTACCTCACATAAAATAGGCCTTTTAAAAAAATAGAATGCCATTGTCCGGACTCGAACCCGCAACCTCCTGCTCACTCTAACACCCTTAAACCAACTGCTCTACTTATGATTCCATGTTATAATACGGATTTAAACTATTTTATCCCTTATTCGTTTATTTTCATTTCCCTAATCCCATGATCAACGATTTCATCTTCATCTCATCATACTTGTATCATCATTTTTATTTCATTAAACACAAATAAACTGTTTGTATCACCTTATTGTTATAACCACACGACATAGCAACAATTATCACCTATTTATAGTAGTTTTGTTCTCTGCTCAATGGCAAGCTTACGAGCCCATACAAAATAGAAAACTGGAATGGGCCTCGTGTCTTAACAGCCCAACCATTCACTAGCCCCTTTTGAAAATCAAAAAAAATAATACGCCCCAAAGGAAGAGATATCAATCGGTTTATCAGTTAAATACAAAATGTCCAGCTCATCACTAGTCCCTACATTTATTCTGTATCCCACTAATCATTCACCTTCTTTAACTTTATATATATATATATATATATATATATATATATATATATATATATATATATATATATATATATATATATATATATATATATATATATATATTTAAAGTTCCTGATAGAAACAAAAATATAGCAAGTAATAGTAGTAGTGTAGCATGAACGTTTGGTGTTTTCCTTGGGCATTTTAATGGGTAGTGGAAGATGAAGTTTGTTCACAATTGTGGTGGTGGTTTTGATAGCATAACAGAAGGTTTGCAGCGACTGTAGTAGCTGTGAAGTGGTGGCGTTTAATTATTGTTAAAACAGAAACATAACGGAGCAAGTGGTGATGGTTTTGTAGTGATCGATGATAGTCGTGTGGTGATCAAGGAGGTGATTAAAGATGGTATACTAGGGTGGTTCATGGTGGTAACGGTGGTGGTTGTCTAAAACCGTAACAAGAGAGAGAGGTCGAGATGATGGTGGAAGCTCACGATATAGTTTAGGAGAGAGAGAATAGAGAGAGAAGTTTGTGAGGGTGTCGATTGCTAGGGTTCCGTGGTTACAAGGATTAAGAGAGGGAGAGGTGACACGGGTTGTCGATGGCTCTTGGTTACAAAGTGGTGAAATGGGTTTCGATGAAACCAGAATTTTTAGAGAGTGTGAGATGGTGATTGAACATGAAGCAATTTGCAAAGGAGGTGAGTTCGAATAGTAGAAGGATGAGGAAGAAATATGCGTGTTTGTGTTATTTGTGTGTGTTCATCCTTATGTTTAAGAGGAAAACATAGTCAGTAATATATATATAACATCCTCTTAACAATAATTAAATAATGCAGAGTAAATAATAAGAGAGATATTCACACATACAAAACCAAAGTCTCCAATTCCCATTATACTTTGTTTGCCACAATTCAACAAGCAACCAAAATAAATAAACAGTTTAAAAGGAACATGTAGGTGTGTGTTTCCTGATAATTCAATGTATGTATATGTACTAACATAAAGTTGATTTAATAATTGCTAATAACTATATAATAATAATTAAAGGTATGTGAATTGGAAATGCATTAGTAATCCAGCAGACATATTTTGGAGTGTAATTACCGACACTCAAGATATTTTCAATTTGTGGAGTGCTATATTGTGTCCATTGCTAAACAGTTACGGATACAAGTGTTCCTAAAAATTCTAAATTTTTAGATTAAGCATATTAAATTATTTCACTCATTACCTGTTTGAAACCTGATCAAAAAGGTTCAAAAATTATTTATTTTCTGTTTCGATTTATATTACGGAGTACCAATATTTAAACTTTAAAAGGTAAAAATATTTTTAACAAATCTAAAATCCTCGTAACTGATTTACCGTTCAACTTTTATTTAAATCCTTCATGAACACGTACAATATTTATATTAAAACTAACAAAACATCAACCGAGTGTTACCGACATTTGCCAATTAAGCTCGTAATCATTCATTTTCCATTTACTCTCTCTCTATATATAATCAGTTTTAAATAACAAGTTTTATCACATAAATATATATTATATATTTTAAACAAATATTATTTTATATATTTTCAAGTAGTATTTATATACACATTTATATACACATACATATATATATGTATCTATTTACAAATAGTTGTTCGTGAATCGTCGAGAACAGTCGAAGGTCAATTGAATGTAGGAAATAGTTCAAACTTTTTGAGACTCAACCTAACAGACTTTGCTTATCGAGTCAAGAATATTAAATCGTATCGAAAGTTTGGTTCAAAATTAGTCGAAATTTTTCGGGTCGTGACAGTACCCACCCGTTAAAGAAATTTCGTCCCGAAATTTGATCTAGGTCGTCATGGCTAACAATAAAATTGTTTTCATGATGATTAGGAGTTGACAAAATAGAGTTTTATTATTTTTGATTAATATAGATAAAACGATTCGATTACTTGAAGAGTACGAGTGAAGCTATTGCAAAAGAGCGAAATGATAAAATTAAGGTTCGTCTTAACTTTTGACATAGTCATGGTGAATTTCCGGAATTCAGGGAATTTAAGGAAATCTTCTAATCAGAAAGAAAATGAAATAGCACGATTTATTAGCAATCTTTTTGGAATTACGGAAGAACAGGAATATCAAGGAAATATTTCCGTGATATGCTTAGAGATTGAGTAGAATGAAAGAGTCATGTAACATGACACATGATGATGGTATAACCTGCTGTGAACCATCATCACATTCCATTAAAAATTTAGCATGACTTACTGTAATATAATCACGTTGATCAAGTGTCATTATATTATATTAACTCATGCATCAGTTCCCAACATTACTTCAATAACATTCATATTTTAAGCTCGAAAGTTTACATAATATAGAAACTAACAGTTTCTATATGATGTAACACTGATATCACGAAGAGATTAATGATTTCAGATAAGAATAGTTATAAAAATATCTTCAGAAATATGGAGGATATTTATAATGAAAGATATGATGACATCTTGGAATTTCTAATATCGAAGGATGGTGATGAAATATCGTCCACAAGGGTTTAGAGTAAGGAGCAAGATATTCGCTAAAGACTTCAGCAGGCATTGAATCATTTGGATTCTTTGAAGTCAAACTTATTCTTCGTGATTTGTCGACGACTTTCTTCATAGTTTCGCATAATCCGCTTTTCGGTACTAAATTTTTTTATTGAGTGTTTCCATGTAACATCCCAGGTAAACGTTCCCCGTAGCATGATATTGTCCGCTTTGCCCGTAGGCGCACGAATTTTTCTTGGCAACCACACAGGACGAGCACTTTCCCAGGAGGTCACCTATCCTGGTAGTGCTATCGCCTGAGCATGCTTAACTGCAGAGTTCTCATGAGATCTGCTGCGCTTGTGGTCCCAAAACGCGTCATGCTAGGAAAGGTCTCCACACCCTTATAAGGCATGCTTCGTTCCCTTCTCCAACCGATGTGGGACGGATGTAACACGGATGTTACAATCCTCCCCCCTAATGGGACACAGCATCCTCGCTGTGCATGTTTGGTCCGGGGCCTGGCTCTGATACCATCTGTAACATCCCAGGTAAACGTTCCCCATAGCATGATATTGTCCGCTTTGCCCGTAGGCGCACGGATTTTTCTTGGCAACCACACAGGACGAGTACTTTCCCAGGAGGTCACCCATCCTGGTAGTGCTATCGCCTGAGCACGCTTAACTGCAGAGTTCTCATGAGATCTGCTACGCTCGTGGTCCCAAAACGCGTCATGCTAGGAAAGGTCTCCACACCCTTATAAGGCATGCTTCGTTCCCCTCTCCAACCGATGTGGGACGGATGTAACACGGATGTTACATTCCATTACTCCATTCTTTATCATCAAACTCTTGGCCATTTAGGCCATCTACAATTTTACTGTTTCGTTAGCATTTAATGCAGCCATATCTGAATCGTCGGTTATCAATCCGAGGTGGTTTCAAGGGAGTTGTATTTTTAGATGATTAAACGCTGATGGTAATATGGTGGAATATAAAAGGTTCCCCGGTAACAATAACGAGCACGCATATATATCAAAGTTATAATAAGGTTGTTTCGAACAAAAAGTCGGAGTTGACTTGTTGGAGCTGTGACAAAATTTGCTACTTTGAAAGGAATTACCAAGTTATTTTGGGTAATAATAACACTAAAGGAATTAGCACTGATACGTGTTAAACGTTTACTCAGGTTTTCGAGAGTTTTTTTTTCTTTTTCGGGTGCATAACTATATGCATAAATCTCTTTTTATGTGGATGAAGTGCGGTTGATTCATCCTCTCGATTGAGGTGTTTTCAAGAATTATGAAAGGTTTGAACACAGATTGTAATCGTTAAGATTCAAATGAGATTTAAGATGAAATCAAGTGGCAAACTTGAAGAATTGTTTAGTTTCATATGTTATAATCAATATTTTAATTCTTTTTAATTGTCCAATGTTGGCAGTCCATAGTCGATAGTCCACAGTTAACTGTCCAATAATTTATATATAGTTTTATATATAATATTTGAATTAATTAATATGTATCGTGACCCGTATACGTCTCAGACTCGATCACAACTCAAACTATATATATTATTGTAGAATCAACCTCAACCCTGTATAGCTAACTCCCGCATTACTGCATATAGAGTGTCTATGGTTATTCCAAATAATATATATAAATGCGTCGATATGATATGTCAAAACCTTATATACGTGTCCCGATATTTAAAGTGCGTAAAAATAAATAACAGAAATTAAATGACGATAAATAAAGTTACGAGAATGTAAATTGCGATAAATAAATTGCGATAAATAAAATGTAATCAGTTAGCTAGGAACAATTAGCTAGGAACAGTTAGCGTGGATTCTTAACAACATTTTTCTCGTAGTTAATTTGTTTGTTTCTAACAAGTTTTATTTTGTCCAGTGTTTTCTTCATTATGCCACTTATTGGATTCTGATATATCAAAATCTAAATATGAAATTGAATGAAAATGGTTATTCTGTGGTGAACGGATACGTATATCGGTGGTTATAAATAGGATCGTAGATGACTATTGAATTAGATTTGGAAGAATGTACGGTATACTTATTAATGTGAAATCTGAATATTCCTCGGGTATTACCTACCCGTTAAAATATTTTCAACATTAACAGTTTGTACGAAAGAATTTTTTATTACAATCTTTATGAAAATACACTTACATATATATTTTCTTCAGATGTAATATAGATTTAATGAGTTGATATGATATTAATCTCATTTAATTTACCGTTAGAACGTGAATATATAATCTCTAAAACATTAAAGATTACATAATCGTCATGTCGAACGAAGGTAATTGATGTAGAACGATTCGTAGAATGATGATTATACTCGAGGTACAGAATGAGATGGTGAGGCATGGATTGTTGAAACTTGGGTTATTGGTGGTACTGGTACCGTTGGTGCTGAAGCTGGTGATGTTACTGGTGTTGGTGATACTGCTGGTGCTTGCAAATTGTGTACCGTGCTCTCTAAAGTTAATACTCGAGCTCGGAGTTCTCTAACTTCTTCTACTAACCCTGGTTGGTTATCAGTGTGAGGTAAAGGCCAATTCCATTTCGGTTCATTTTGGTATGCTGGGAAGATGAAGAGATGAACTTTGGAATTCAGTTACAGAGAAATTCAGCAAGAAGCTTTCGGGTTGGAAAGGTGCCCGCCCTATTAGGTCAAGCTGGTAAGGCCTTGTTTTTAATGAAATCCACTCTTCAAAGCTTGCCTTTATTCCCTCCTTATCCGGGGTCCCGAAAGGAATGGCTGGTAGGATTGAAGGAATTCGGACGAGATGTCCACGGTCTGGTGTTAGAGGGAGAGACAGAATTCATCTCATCACATGGGAGAAGGCTCTCCGAAGCTTCGACTTGGAGGCTTGGGCTGGAGCTCTAGCTAGCTGGACTAGAAGCTAGTTATTCCGATCTACTTGTTGGGCAGGCCGGCCCTCCTTCATCCCTTCGTTCCAATCCATCCAGACAACTATGACAACCCGTACTAATTACCCTTGCACTGATAGAGAAGGATTTCCCACGGCGCAGCAGTACTTCCATACCAACTTAGCTGCCCGGCGCTCTATCGCTTTCTTTTTAGTGAAAAGGAAACTGAAAAAGAGCTTCTAAGGTAAGCCCTTGCTTGTTCTTGTGCTTCCGTTCAATATCTCCCCTCTCCATTCTTTGAGTTCGCATTAACATTTCCCATTACTCTGTCTCCGCTCCGGTCAAGTCGAACCTTGCCAATTAGCTTCTGGAGATCGGGTTCTCACTACCAGTCTAAGTGGGAATTCTTCTAAGAAAGCCCCTTCTTCTAGTCTTTATCTTGAATCTTTCGACCATAAGGTGAATCGATGACCTGACTGAAGCCATTCCTAGCCACCATAGCTTTCGAAAGAGTCCGTCTTTACTTTACCAGCTTCTCTAAGATATCAATCACTAAACTAAACAAAGTAGCAAAAATCATAAGAGAAGAAAAGTTCACAGAAGGTTGAGAAGTAGTACGCCCGGTTCACCAGGTTCTACCACTGTAGGGCCATTCAATCCCATGATACTCAAGGAGCAGGGCGTCGTATCTCAGGGGTTCTACTAATACATCGTATAGCGGGTCCAGGCTTGAAGTTATACCAAAAATGGAATGGGACAGTCATTCGAAAATGAGAAAAGAAAATAAGGGTGTCAAGACATCTATATGACTAAGATGGCCATCTCACGAATTGGATTCGAACCAATAGAAAGCTACCATTAACGGAACCCCAATTTCTTTCTTCAGATACCTGCTCTAGTTCCATTAATGGTAGTCTCAAGATGAAAAATTCTTGCAAAAAGGGTATAAACAGTGTTGCGAATGGGTTCGCCGGTTAGCGGGTCAAGTACTCCAAAGTTAGGTGGTAGATTCGGTTCATGATATGGAATACCTTCTTCCCTTCTCCATAGGGTGAGTATGTCGCGAACCCACCCCCATTTTATCTAGTAATCACGGTAGTTGATTGGTTGGTGTGCTCCTGTCACGCTGTCTTCGGAATCAGAGGAACGTGGTCGATTTGTAGAGGCCATCTTACGCGATCTCAGGAAAGATTTTTGATATGAGGAGTCTAGTGACAGTAATTGATAGTGGGATGGTATTCGCAATGCATAATTTGCATAGGTATATATATAGTACCAGGATCCCTTAAATTACGGAGAAATTTACGGAAGATATCAGGCAAAGTCTATCGTAATAGATACGCTAAGATATGATTTAGCAGATACGCTAAGATATGAGTTTTGTCTATACACTAATCATGCAGTCAATGCATTAAGATGTGTCTAGACTAAGAATAATGAGCAGGTAATTTCCTAAAGATGATAAGCAGATGATTTCCGACAAAAATGATAAGCAAAACTTTTGACATGCAGACACGGTCGAAGTCCAGATCCACTAATGCATCTAAACAACTATCAGTTAGACACATTAATGCAAGACCTGTTTCGCTAAGACCACCGCTCTGATACCACCTGTGATGACCCGTCCTAATCCATCTGGACGAAGTCTTCAACAACCGGTTCCATTGCGAGGTACAGACCTTTATATGTCTTGAATGACTTCATGTAATATCTTTATAATGAGCAAATGCACAGCGGAAGACTTAATTCGTACCTGAGAATAAACATGCTTAAAAGTGTCAACCAAAAGGTTGGTGAGTTCATAGGTTTATCATAACAATCATTTCAATATATTAATAGACCACAAGATTTCCGTTTATAAATATATGTACACTCGCAAGTGTATAAAAGTATTCTATAAGTTGTAGGCACCAGGTAACAAGCCTTAACGTTCATGTTTTACCCTCTGAAGTACACCAGATCATGTGTGTTTAAAATAACCTCGAAGTACTAAAGCATCCCATAGTCATGATGGGGTTTGTCAGGCCCAATAGATCTATCTTTAGGATTCGCGCCTACCGTACATAGACAAGTAGTTTAATGTTACCAAGCTAAGGGTATATTTCTGGTTTAAACCCACATAGAATTTGTTTTGGTACTTGTGCCTATTTCGTAAAACATTTATAAAACAGCGCATGTATTCTCAGCCCAAAAATATATATAAAAAGGGAGTAATGAAACTCACCATACTGTATTTTGTATTAAAAATACATATAACATCATTGAACAAGTGTAAGGTTGGCCTCGGATTCATGAACCTATATCATGTATATATATATTAATGCACATAATCGTAATCGATCAATTTATTTATTATTATTATTATTAATTGTTACTTTAGTAAGTTATATGGTTTATTAATAATTTAGCTATATTTATTTTATGTATACATTAGATAAAAAAAATTGTTGAAAATAATTATTTTAATGTTAATAATAATGATGATAATAATAATAATAACAACAATAATAATAATAATATTATTCATAAAATTAATAGAAATTTTCATAGATATAATATTAATATTCATAAAATGATAATAATGATAATAATAATGATAATAGTAGTAGTTTTTAATAAAAATAAAAGTTTAATAATAATAATAATGAAAATAATAGTTTTTATAATAATACTTAATACTTAAAAATAATAATAGTAATAATAATAATAATAATAATAATAATAATAATAATAATAATAATAATAATAATAATAATAATAATAATAATAACGATAATAATAAATAACAAAATACTACCTCACATAAAATAGGCCTTTTAAAAAAATAGAATGCCATTGTCCGGACTCGAACCCGCAACCTCCTGCTCACTCTAACACCCTTAAACCAACTGCTCTACTTATGATTTCTTGTTATAATACGGATTTAAACTGTTTTATCCCTTATTCGTTTATTTTCATTTCCCTAATCCCATGATCAACGATTTCATCTTCATCTCATCATACTTGTATCATCATTTTTATTTCATTAAACACAAATAAACTGTTTGTATCACCTTATTGTTATAACCACACGACATAGCAACAATTATCACCCATGTATAGTAGTTTTGTTCTCTGCTCAATGGCAAGCTTACGAGCCCATACAAAATAGAAAACTGGAACGGGCCTCGTGTCTTAACAGCCCAACCATTCACTAGCCCCTTTAGAAAATCAAAAAAAAATAATACGCCCCAAAGGAAGAGATATCAATCGGTTTATCAGTTAAATACAAAATGTCCAGCTCATCACTAGTCCCTACATTTATTCTGTATCCCACTAATCATTCACCTTCTTTAACTTTATATATATATATATATATATATATATATATATATATATATATATATATATATATATATATATATATATATATATTTTAAAGTTCCTGATAGAAACAGAAATATAGCAAGTAATAGTAGTAGCGTAGCATGAAGGTTTGGTGTTTTCCTTGGGCATTTTAATAGGTAGTGGAAGATGAAGTTTGTTCACAATTGTGGTGGTGGTTTTGACAGCATAACAGAAGGTTTGCAGCGACTGTAGTAGCTGTGAAGTGGTGGTGTTTAATTATTGTTAAAACAGAAACATAACCAAGCAAGTGGTGATGGTTTTGTAGTGATCGATGATAGTCGTGTGGTGATCAAGGAGGTGATTAAAGATGGTATACTAAGGTGGTTCATGGTGGTAACGGTGGTGGTTGTCTAAAACCGTAACAAGAGAGATAGGCCGAGATGATGGTGGAAGCTCACGATATAGTTTAGGAGAGAGAGAATAGAGAGAGAAGTTTGTGAGGGTGTCGATTGCTAGGGTTCCGTGGTTACAAGGATTAAGAGAGGGAGAGGTGACACGGGTTGTCGATGGCTCTTGGTTACAAAGTGGTGAAATGGGTTTCGATGAAACCAGAATTTTTAGAGAGAGTGTGAGATGGTGATTGAACATGAAGCAATTTGTAAAGGAGGTGAGTTCGAATAGTAGAAGGATGAGGAAGAAATATGCGTGTTTGTGTTATCTGTGTGTGTTCATCCTTATGTTTAAGAGGAAAACATAGTCAGTAATATATATATAACATCCTCTTAACAATAATTAAATAATGCAGAGTAAATAATAAGAGAGATATTCACACATACAAAACCAAAGTCTCCAATTCCCATTATACTTTGTTTGCCACAATTCAACAAGCAACCAAAATAAATAAACAGTTTAAAAGGAACATGTAGGTGTGTGTTTCCTGATAATTCAATGTATGTATATGTACTAACATAAAGTTAATTTAATAATTGCTAATAACTATATAATAATAATTAAAGGTATGTGAATTGGAAATGCATTAGTAAGCCAGCGGACATATTTTGGAGTGTAATTACCGACACTCAAGATATTTTCAATTTGTGGAGTGCTATATTGTGTCCATTGCTAAACAGTTACGGATACAAGTGTTCCTAAAAATTCTAAATTTTTAGATTAAGCATATTAAATTATTTCACTCATTACCTGTTTGAAACCTGATCAAAAAGGTTCAAAAATTATTTATTTTCTGTTCCGATTTATATTTACGGAGTACCAATATTTAAACTTTAAAAGGTAAAAATATTTTTAACAAATCTAAAATCCTCGTAACCGATTTACCGTTCAACTTTTATTTCAATCCTTCATGAACACGTACAATATTTATATTAAAACTAACAAAACATCAACCGAGTGTTACCGACATTTGCCAATTAAGCTCGTAATCATTCATTTTCCATTTACTCTCTCTCTATATATAATCAGTTTTAAATAACAAGTTTTATCACATAAATATATATTATATATTTTTAAACAAATATTATTTTATATATTTTCAAGTAGTATTTATATACACATTTATATACACATACATATATATGTATCTATTTACAAATAGTTGTTCGTGAATCGTCGAGAACAGTCGAAGGTCAATTGAATGTAGGAAATAGTTCAAACTTTTTGAGACTCAACCTAACAGACTTTGCTTATCGAGTCAAGAATATTAAATCGTATCGAAAGTTTGGTTCAAAATTAGTCGAAATTTTCCGGGTCGTGACATGAACTAACCGCACTTCATCTACGGAAGGAAAGATTTATGTATATAGTTATACACCTGAAAAACTCTCAGAAACTGAGTAAACGTTTGACACGTAGCCGTGCTAATTCCTTTAGCGTTATTATTACCGAAAATAACTTTGCAACTCCTGTTCGAGATAGCCAGTTTTGTCACAGCTCCAGCAAGTCAACTTCGAATTTTCGTTCGAAACAACCTTATTATAACCTTGATATATAAGTTTGCCTTTCGTCATCGTTATCGGGAAACCGTTTATGTTCCACCACATTAGCAGTAAACTTACCAGCAACTTCATTACTCATCAGCTTAAGTCTCTCCGAAAAACCATTATATTTGTTCATTAAAACCCTATCATATACTTTTCCGCATCTTGTAAAGAGAATTGGCATACCAAGTACCGGGAAAATCAGCAATCAGTATTTTGAATCTCACAGCTTTTCTACATCAATAGTTATATGTATACATATAACATTCATCTCTTAGGATTATGATCTTCCATTCTGAAATTCTGAAAAGCACCCAGTTCATGAATCAATACTCAGAATGTGAAAAAGTTGAATGAAACAGCAAAAACTGTAAACGACTTTAACAGTCAAAAGTTGATGATAAAGATTAAAGTGTTGGAACAGCTCAGAAAAGTTGGAACAGGAAAACGGATTGAGCAAATCATGAAGAAGGCGGTAGACAAGTCACAAAGGCTATGCCTGCCTTCAAAGAATCTAAATGATTCAGTATCTACTGAAGTCATTAACAAATACCTTGCTCTTGACTCTAAATTTTTAAAGGCAAATCTTCATCATCATCCATCAATATTAGAAATTCTAAGATGTCATCGTATCTTTCATTATAAATATCCTCGATATTTCTGAAGATATTTTCATAACTATTCTTATCTGAAATCATTTATCTCCTTGCGATATTAGCGTTACATCAGAAAGGAAACTATTTTAGTTTCTAAATTCTAAAAAATTCGAACTTAAAATATGAATGTTATTGAAGTAGTGTTGAGAATTGAAGCATGAGTTAGTATAATATAATGACACTTGATCAACGTGATTATATTACAGTAAGTCATACTAATTTTCTAATGGAACGTGATGATTCACAGACCATACCATCATCATGTACCATGTTACACGACTCTTACATTTTACCTAATCTCTAAACAAATCAATAACATATTTTCCTGATAGTTCTATCTTTTCTCTTGAATTCTGGTAATTTAACCAATCAAGATCGTGCTTACAATTTCTTTCTTAGAACATTAACTATGTTCATCCTGAAATTCATATCTACGAATTATGGACCATTTTTCGCTTGACTTAAAGTTGGGAAGAGAAAACAAAAGGATGAAACTCCAAAGTATAAAGGAAATGAAGGGAATGGATTTATAGGAAAATATTCGACAGAGCAATCAAAACAGATAATCACATTTAAAGCAGATCCTAATTTCCTTGATTACCGATGAATCAAATCTAATTACGAAGATTTTCTCTAAATTCCTTGAAATCCGGAAATTCACTGTGACTACTTCAAAAGTTAAATCTCTATTTCAATCTTTTGTGACAGCATCACTTATATGCTTCACATAACCGAATCGTTTTGTCTATATTAATCAATAATGATAAAACTCTAATTTCCAACTCGTATGAGTCATGAAAACATACTTATTGTCAGCCATGACCATCCCAAACAAATTTCGGAACGAAATTTCTTTAACGGGTAGGTACTGTGATGACCCGGAAATTTTCGATCAAATTTAAACTAAATCTTTATATAATTTCGACAGGATAAGCAAATTCTATTTAATTGAATCTCAAAAAAATTCTTGAACCATTTTATGAAATCATTTGACCTTCGACTGTTTCCGACGATTCACGAACATTTGTGTGTAGATAACATGTATATATAAATATAAATATATATTATAAATTGAAATATTAAAAATATAATATAGTTATTTGGAAATAAAATGTAAAATAATAATTAGAATAAATAAATTACTATTAAAATAAATATATATATAACTACATATATATTATTATGAATCTATATATAATTTCTATTAATAGTTATTAACATATTATATTAAATATTCAATAAATGTTATTATATAGTTTAAAGTTAATATATTATATGTAATTATAAGTTAAAATATAAATGTTATATTATTATCACTACTTTCATTATTATTATTAATGTTAATATTAATATTAATATTTGTACTAGTAATATTATTGATTCTAATATGAGATATAAATATATATATATATATATAATTTGATATGTATAAGTTATTATATTATCATTATTAGTATTATTTTAATTATTAATAATATTATTATTATTTCTATTAATTATTATTAGTATTTTTATTATTTCTAATATTATTAACTGTATTATCAATTTTTTTATATTTATTAATATTAATAAAAATTAGATAAATAATTCAAATTTGTTATACATCCTCATCGAAATTTATTCCTGTCTGGGATCTTGAACATGTTAAAAACCAAATCACATAAACAACCAAATTCGGTTAGACATCTGTATCGACTTTAATAATTTTTCTTCCCTTTTCTCTGTTCTTTCACCCCATTTGTGTTTGTCAGTACATAACATTTCAATTGAATGTAACTTTGCTGTTTCACATCTTAATCACCAACTTTATATGTATAAGTAAATGTGTGTGAGTTAGTTGAGTAGAAACACATAGCCATCACCACCCATCTAACTCTCCTTCTTCATTCATCAATTCCACTGCATATTATTCTCTACTTTCTTTACTAAACGGCACCTTTCACCACCGCCACCATAGTTCAACCCACTAAAACACCACCATAGAATTATATATTCTTTACCTTTTATCGTTAATTTTCTGTTTTTGGTCGTGGAACTCAGCCATAGCCAAACCACCACTTCATTGTTACTATTTCATTTCAGTTATGTCCGAGAATCATCAACGAGATGCTACAGCCGCTATTTAACTTGTAAGTAATACCATTTTCACCTCTTGTTTAACCCATTAGATCACCATCGAACCATAACAAACCCATTAAACTGGCTAGTGTTTGTCTCCTTTGACCACCAAAGAAAAATCACCACGAGTCATCACAACTTTGCAACAATCGCCACCACCATCGGCCTTCATCATCTCCAACAACTCAAACACCTTCATCAACCACCATCTCTATCAAGGACCAACACCCCTATATTTCCATTTTCTTTCTGTTTGAAACTATCGTAAAACACCATGACCACCAACAAACATCATCATTCAATTTATTACTAATACTAATCTGTTTCCGTTTACCATCATAAACCCACAAACCCTACCATCATCAAACAGTCTATTTCCGTAACCATGGAGATATTGCTGCAAATTGTTCCTATTACTCCACGATTAATTACTTCTGTCACTATGATACAACTGATGCAGTGGTGACTTGATTGATGAAAAATTGCTCCTTGTTGTTGTTTCGACTGAAAATCATTAAACCAAGCAAACCCATTTATATTTGCTACTATACATGCTGCTCGATACAAGTTCTTGTTTTTTCTGTTCAAACTTCAACCAAAAGACTGCTGTTGTTCCTGTCTCTTTTTACCTGCGGCTGTTAGATATCTTTTGCAACCATCGCTGCCATCTTTTATTTCTATTTACTATTACAGCAGCGACTATAATGGTGTTAATTATTTGAATGATAAGGATGATAGTGATGGGGTGAAGATAATGATACTTGTGATCATGCTTAATTATTTATACAAAGCTTTATTATTAGTGTCGGTAATCTATCTGTTTGATTATGGATAATGGAAAATGATGTATTGATGATGCAGTTGTGATTCCAGACGAACCCACACTCTTTAATCCATCGAACACTTTAATTAATCATATTATTGGGCTGTCCATTTGGGCTCCCACATCCTAAATCAGTTTTTGTTAAATTGGGCTGCTATATTTATTTGTCTTGGGCCGAAGTCCATTATATATTTCCTTTTGGGCCGAATGGTAGGATAATAAAATAGAATAATAATTATGGTTATGATATGGTTATGATGTTAGATGTTATGGTAACGAGAAGATAATGTTAGATGATAATCATAATAATGATGGAACGACTTGATGATAATGAGATGATGATAGTTACGATATAGGATAATGGTAACGATCATAAAGGCAATGGTGAGATGATAAAAGTGATGTCAAAAATGTTGATGATGATTCATCAATGATAATGTTAGGATGAAGAACAATCATGAAACAGGGAGATGAATGATGATGATGAAAGTCGATTTCAGAATTAGAAGAAGAAGATATAGAAAACAGTTAGAATGGGTTATATATAAATGGGTTGCAAGTAAATTCAGAAAAATAGAGATGGACGAATGGTTAGGGGAATTATCGGGTTAGCGGGACGTCGCGGGTTCAAACCCGGACTTGAGCATTTTTTTAGGATTACTTCCTTGAGGTAGTTTACTTATTACTCATTATTATTATTATTATTATTATTATTATTATTATTATTATTATTATTATTATTATTATTATTATTATTATTATTATTATTATTATTATTATTATTATTATTATTATTATTATTATTATTATTATTATTATTATTATTATTATTATTATTATTATTATTATTATTACCATTATTAACATTATTATTATTATTATTATTATTATTATTATTATTATTATTATTATTATTATTATTATTATTATTATTATTATTATTATCAAGTATTATTATTATTAAGTATTATTAGTATTAAGTATCATTATCACGATTTTTAACATATTATTATCATTAGATTTATTATCATTAATATTATTATTTTTATTATTATCCTTATTGATATTAGTATTGTGGTATTGATTATAATGACGATATTACATAAATGATACGAGTGATGATGATTAAAATGATGGAAAAACGAACATGGAGATGGCTTGAATAATGATAAACGATGAGATTAAGGTAATTTAATGATGGGATGAAATAAAAGATATTATGGTTGTAATAACAAAGATGATGAAGTTAAGATGACAAGTTGATAATGATAATAATACATGATGGTATAATCTTTATAAATATCATTATTATTATTTCTATCATAAGTATTATTATTATTATTATTATTATTATTATTATTATTATTATTATTATTATTATTATTATTATTATTATTATTATTATTATTATTATTATTATTATTATTATTATTATTATTATCATTATTATTATTAGTATTATCATTAATATTATTATTATTATTATTATTATTATTATTATTATTATTATTATTATTATTATTATTATTATTATTATTATTATATAAAGATACAATTTTTTATTATTATTTTACCATATTAATATTAGTTATATAAAAATTTATTTAATACATATAACACAACTATATAACATAACTATATCAATATTAATGAATACTAATTATTTATTTAAAGTATGTAAGATAAATATAGTTAATTAAATTATTAATGAAACATATAATCTACTAAAATAACAATTAATAATAATATATATAAATTTGTTCGATTACGATTATATGTTTTAATATATATAATTGATATAGGTTCGTGAATCCGAGGCCAACCCTGCACTTATTCAGTGCCGTCATATGCATAATTACTACGAAATACAGTATTGTGAGTTTCATTTGCTCCCTTTTTAAATGTTTTTGCAATATATATTTTTGGGACTGAGAATACATGCGCTGCTTTTATAAATGTTTGACGAAATAGACACAAGTACTTAAAACTACATTCTATGGCTGGATTATTAAACCGAATATCACCCTTTTTAGTCTGGTAATCTAAGAATTAGGGAACAGAAACCCTAATTGACGCGAATCCTAAAGATAGATCTATTGGGCCAAACAAACTCCATCCAGGTTATGGATGCTTTAGTGCTTCGATTTTATATACAGATGAGTGTACATGTATATTTGGGGATATTCTAGATGCATTTGTTAATGTCAGTTACCAGGTGTTCACCATATGAATGAAATTTAATTCGCGTGTTACGCGTGTTATTATGTACTCGGGTTACGTGTACAATTAAATATCTAAAATCTTGTGGTCTATTAAAATGATGAAAATGAATGATTATGATAAACTAATGAACTCACCAACCTTTTGGTTGACACTTGAAAGCATGTTTATTCTCAGTTATGAAAGAAATCTTCCGCTGTGCATTTGCTCATATTAGAGATATTACTTGGAGTCATTCATGACATAGTTCAAAAGACGTTGCATTCGAGTCGTCGAATTCATCAAGATTATTATTAAGTAAATTATAGTTGGATATATTATGAAATGGTATGCATGCCATCAACTTTCGATGTAAAGAAAGTTTGTCTTTTAAAAACGAATGCAATGTTTGTAAAATGTATCATATAGAGGTCAAGTATCTCGCGATGTAACCAAATGTAATTTATTCGTCTAGATGGATTAGGACGGGTCTCTACAGGTTTCAACCATCAAACAAGTAAATCAAACAGGTTTCAATCAAAACATTGTAAACCAAACATGTTTCATCCAAATAGGTAAACCAAATAGGTTCTAACTAAACATGTTAAACCAAACAGGTTTCAACTAAACATGTTAAACTAAACATGTTTCAACCCAGACAGGTAAACCAAATAGGTTTTAACTCGAACAAGTAAACCAACCATGTTTTCCATAGTCATGAGATATGTAATATATCCACATAGTTCTCATCATGGCCCTTTTGTGGAATGAAAATCGGGTCTCCATGACCCGACATCCACTATCTCATTTACTCGTTTCCTTAAGAAACAAAAACAAATTAGAACAATCAACACTAAATTCTAAAATCTTACCGTTAGATACTTAACAAACTACATCATCATCGAGTAGTAGGTCGCTTATATTTTGTTAACTATTATCAAAGAAGGCACGAAGCCTAACGTCTTGAATACACATGTATTTCCAAACTAAAAAAGGTGATAAACCTCTAATTTTGAATACCTTTATATTTCAAGACTAAAAAGGTATTAAATCTCATGTTTTGAAGGTACTAAATCTTACATTTTGAAAACAACAATATTCCAAACTCAAGAAGGTAATAAACCTAATAACTGAATAAACTATATTTTAAAACCCAACAAGTCACTAAAACTTATGTTTGAATAAAATTTTATTCCGAATCAATATGTTTGATTTTTTTTTTAATTCAAACTACATCATGTTGTTAAATGAATAATCTAAAATCGTTTTAACAACTTAAGATACTATCAATAACCTTTAGCATATGCAAAGAAAGTATTGTGTATAAACACACTCCACACATCCTTATATCCATAATAAAGGATTTAAAATATTATCCCTAAGAACATGTAACGTTAAAAGTATGTTCTAAACCCTAAACACATGTTTTTGTGCTCCAATATAACCAATACTTGGCACTCATAATGTTTTGTCAAAAGGACTACCGTTATAAACTTTTTGCAAACATTTTCTTATGTAGAAACACACTCTACACCAATAATTATTAGGTCAACAAGAGTAACTAGTCTTCAATATGTCATATGTAGAGTCTACATAAATTTACCATTATCAAAAATGTTATATATCAAGTCATGTAGACATCTTTCATATCCAAATTGATTAGAATTCTCTAATATCAATCACATGTGTAAACCATATTATACACAAATAATCATTTGTTTTGACCAAACAAATATTTGATTTACATTTACACCTTTCCAGGTGATTATAAGTCTGAAACAAGTCAAAATTAAACATTTTCAATTAACGCCTACCAACCATTTGAATCCAAAACAAAAATTGTCATACACAATCATTGTTCATAAAAGTGTAAGTGTAACCGAATCTGTTGTGAACTAAATTAGATAACAAAATTATGTTCAATATATTAAACACCATATAACCAAGTCCTTTTATTATGTTGATTCAAATACAACTTCAAGAAGGTTTCACAACAAATACATGGTGTGTCGTTATCCGATTTTCCAAAGTCAAGATTAAAAGGTCTTCATATGATCACTCGTATAGGAGCAAAACTAACATACACAATATAAACCTTTCCAAATAAATTTTTTTCCCCAAAACCTATCATACGTTTTAACATATATTATAATTAATACCCTTCTGCTACAATTTTAGTGGTGATACATAAAGATCAAATCCAAATGATCATGATTTAATCTCCTTGTAAACATTACTCCACACGTGTTTACTACATGTCATACCCCCAAATAGGGCCGGGGAAATATGACTTCACAATATCACATCACAAGTATGTATAAACGAGAACGACTCTAAATGAGACGTTTTTACAAAATTTGATTTCGCAGCAGAAACATAATAATGGTTTACATAATGAAATCTATATGTAAATAACAAATGATAAGTCTAATATGTGGACTCCAATGCAACGGCTACTAAGTATCATAGGGCAGCACACAAGCTAATCTTCACCTGAGATAAACATGCTTAAAATGTCAACACAAAGGTTGAGTGAACATCATAGGTTTAACAATCATAATAAGTTTTAGACCACAAGATTTAGTTCAAAACATCAAAATATTCAATATGTCATGAGTTTTTATATCGAACTAAACATTAACCCCTGACACTGTACGGGTGTCGGAAATCATTATTATGTACCCCCTTGACGATCACGCCGATGGGTAGAGACGTCACTCTCAATAGGCCTACTCACAATAATTAAGCTTTCAAAATTCCAATTCCAGCAATTAACGATATTATGGCGGGGATTTGCATGTTACAATAAATACATGTTTAATAAAAGTCTCACGAAGATGCATATCAAATAGTTTATGTACTTGTGTCTAAATTGTAAATCATCTTAAAGCAAGCATGTGTCTCACCCCAAAGTTTATAAAACAGTTAAGAAATAGTAGAAAGAGGGGCTATGAAGTTCACCTTAGTAGCAAGTAAGATATTCCACGCAAGAAGTATGAACGGAGTAAGTATTCGGAGATCTCAACCTAGAGATATAACCTTTGATTATTTAATGTCTAACAGACATAAAGTTTGTTTATTAATATAGCAAACTATATTAACAGTGACGGTTTTCGAGAAAAGTTCCTATTTCAAAAAAGGTTTCTATTTTTGGAAACCTACTATTTATGGAAAGCTTCCACTTATAGTAAGCTTCTAGTTTAAAGAAGTTCGGGTTATAATTCTTAACAAAAATGTTGTACAATCTCCCCCAAATTTCGTTGCTATCATGCAAGTCACTCAAATGATCAGTTGTTACCGGGCGCCCAGGATTCTTGACCAGAATCTAAGTCATGGCATTCGAAATCCACAAGCAGTTCTCATAACGCAACAAGGACCACCCTAGGCCACATGTAGCAGTGATATTTGTAGTCTTTGTACGCTATCTTTAATTATATCCTTCACGTTAAAGGTATACACATAACAAATTATTAATGTTCTTAATATATATATATATATATATATATATATATATATATATATATATATATATATATATATATATATATATATATATATATATATATATATATATATATATATATATATATATATATATATATATATATATATATATATATATATATATATATATATATATATATATATATATATGTGTGTGTGATAATATACTTAGTGTAATTAAGTGTTACTATATAGATAAGTTTATAAGTTATACTAATAATAATATTATTCTTTAATTAATCAACTATTATGTAACCTTATCATTATATGTTATATATAAATACACCTATATGATACGTATATATATATATATATATATATATATATATATATATATATATATATATATATATATATATATATATATATATATATATATATTCTTTATTACTATTATACATATATGCGTTTATAGCTATATGATATATATGTATATATTATATGTATGTGTTACATATATATTAGTGTAAAGGTGGTACATATATACATATAACTACTTATCATCTTTTTGAAATTTCTTATAATATATACCTAATACATATACACATACATACATACACATATACATATACATATACACGCATGTATATACTTACATATATATACACACACATATACCTACAATATATACATGTACATACGTATGTATGCACGCATGCATCCATGTGTATCATTATCATTACTACTTACTAATCAAAACTCATGCACATAAAATCATAACTTTTATTTACTAAATTATTTTCTAGTTTATCTCATAACCTTTTATTATTACAATTAATCATAATCATAAAATTCTACCATTAACCCTAATCTTACTAACCATAATCCTCATTCTTAATAATTAACAAATTATTAATACTTAACCATAATACTTTTTTTTTAACTTTAACAATCTTATTATTATTATTATTATTATTATTTTTTGAATGATGGATGGATGAATGAATGATGATGTGAAGGGGTTTATGTAGAGTAGGAATTAGCAATTAGGATGGACTTCAAATTCTCCATGAAAGCTTTAGAACTTAGAGATAGATTGGGATATGAATTCTTTTAAATTTAGGATAGTGAACTTGGAGGTTAAGTCACAAATAATTTGGGATAAAGTTTTCAAATATTTGGGATACATGAGGGTTTAAATAGTTGAGTTTTTAGAGTCCTAAACGCAATCTAATTACTTAAAGATCAAGGATTACTTAATGATCAAGTCTTTTCCCTTTTTTTTTTATAAACCGACCCAATTTTATTTATACCTATTATTTATATATTTTTTTTTCCTGCATTTACACGTTTATTTATATAATTTATATATTTTTTATAAAGGTTACATTTATTTATAATACAATTTATTTAATCATTTAGTTATTAGTCCATGTATTTTATTAATTTTTACTTAGTTCTCCTTAGCTTTTTAATTTATATAAATGTCACATTTAATTTTACATATAGTTTATATTATAAATTTTATATTAGGGTTAGGGTTTATAAGATTAGGGTATTAATTAATATCTGAGGTTAAGGTTTCAGGTTATTAATTACAAGCATTAATTTACAGAGCGTTTAATTACTTGGTCACTTATTATATCTGAATAACAACCCTACTGATAATACAAACAACCCTACTGATAATACACAGAATAGGACAATGAAACCCTAAAGGTAATTTGGTATATTCAGAATGGAAAAATGAGGGTTGTTATAGTACATCCCTGTTAATTTAAACTTTGCCCGAAGTTTCAGGTAGACTTCTCGGATGCATCAGCGTTTGAGAAAAAATGAGGATATTTTCGCTTCATTTGGTCTTTACGTTCTCAGGTATACTCGGGGCCTCGTCGTGAATTTCAATGGATTTTAACAATAGGAATAGTACTTTGTTTCAAGCCTTTAACCTCACGATCCATAACCTCTATCGGTTCTTTAACGTAATGCATTTTATCATCAATGCGGATATCATCCTATGGAATAACAAGTGTGTCATCAGCCAGACACTTTTTAAGTTTCGAGATGTGAAATGTATGAACTTTAATTAACAGGAAGTGTTGACTAAAAATCACCATTCGGTCAACGTTTTGTTAAAGCAAAGTTTACACTTAATTACAGTGGGGATCTAAATTTTCGTCCGTATGAGGCCACCAATAAAACTTCTTCACATCGTGATACATTTTACTAGAGCCTGGGTGACTAGAATATCTAGGCTTATGGGCTTCATCCAAGATTAGTTCTCAAAAATTTCTGTATAACGGTGATTTTTATAGGATCGACATGTATTCCTTCACTATCAAGTACATGCCCAAGAAATTATACGGTTCGCAGCCAAAATTCACACTTGGAAAAACTTGGCATACCGTTGTTCCTTCTTCAAGAGCTCTAGAATCAATCGAAGATGTTGCTCATGCTCTTTCTCGCTCTTGGAATAGATTAAGATGTCATCGATGAAAGACAGTCACGAATTTGTCAAGATAAGGTTTGCATTCACGATTCATAAGATCCATGAATACAGCAGGAGCATTGGTTAAACTAAAAGGCATGACAAGAAACTCATAGTGTTCAAAAGAGTTCGGAAAGCAGTCTTAGAAACATCAACTTCCTTGACTCTCAGTTGATGATAACTTGACCTAAGATCAATCTTCGAATAGATGTTTGATCCTTGCAATTGGTCAAATAGGTCATCAATACACAGGAATGGATAACGGTTCTTGATGGTTAGTTTGTTGAGTTCACGGTAATCAATACACGTCCTCAACGTGCCATCTTTCTTCTTGACAAAAAGAACGAGTGCTCCCCATGGGGGCTAGCTAGGATGAATGAAACCATTCTCCAAAAGTTCTTGGAGTTGTTTGGATAATTCTTTCATCTCAGGTGGAGCTAAGCGGTATGGTGCCTTTGCAATAGGTGCAGCACCCGGGGTCAAATCGATCTGGAACTCGACTTGTCGTTGAGGATGGAGACCAGGGAGTCCTTCAGGAAATACTTCGGGAAAGTCTCTAACCATTGGTACATCTTCAATGCGTTTCTCTTCCGGTTCGACTTCCTTCACATGAGCCAATATGGCTTGATATCTCTTCATTAGATACTTACGGGTTTTGATGCATGAAATGATATTGAGTTTGGAACCACCCTTTTCACCTTGAATGACTAGAGTTTCACCATTCTCTAGGGGAATACTAATAGTTTTATCGAAGCATAGCATTCTCGCTCTCAATGGGGCTAAACAATCCATTATAAATACATCGAAACTTCGTAACTTGATCGGCAATAAGTCAATGTACTCATAAGTATGAGGTAGTTTGGTTAAAACGAGTTCTTCGCATATCTTCAAATCAGATGATGATTACCCTTCATGTAATCACATTGAGATTTTCGAATAAGTGGCTTGGAAATTTTTCTTTGATTCACTTTCTATTCCGTATGTCATGATATTGGAATTTCTATATAAATTACCATAACATAATCACGTTGATCAGGCGTCATTATGTTTCACTAATTCAAACTTCCATTCCAAGGTCACTCCATAGGGTCAGGATATGTGATGAAACTACAGAATTTTTATTTATTAGAAAACTTTCTAAGGACTTAAAGCTCAATTGCCGTTTAAAGAGTTCATAACCTAAAGCGTTTCCCAATGCACTAAATATTGCACGGAGAGAATCTTCATGAGTTTAGAAGGACATTTTCTGGTTCGCAAACCAAGGCATCACGGTATGCATTATAACAATAATGTTATGTACATGACCGTAATAAATGACATGGAAAATGTCGTGAAATTCAGAAGTCATAAATGACATCCTTAGGAAAGGAAGCATGGTATCGAGTGGGATGCTAAGGAAAGATACAAGGGCAAGATATAAAGAAACGTATAATAAGGAAGCACTAAAAACTAAGGCAGAAATATGAACAACTAAATGCACTTAAAACTAAGGCAAGAATATAGAAAAATAAGAAAGGCACTTAAACTAAGTCAGGAAAAGTTATAGTCCTAAAGATTGCTAAGGCACCCTAACTAACACATAAGGCACACATAATATGCAATCCTGGTTCTCTATAACAACCTGGCTCTGATACCACTCTGTCATACTGTGACGACCCGGAAATTTCTGATTAAATTTAAACTAAATCTTTATATGATCTTGACATGATAAGCAAAGTCTGTAATGTTGAGTCTTAAAATTTTTGAACTGTTAAGATGATTCAGTTAACCTTTGACCATTTCCGACGATTCACGAACTATTACTTATAAATAAATAAACACACACACACACACACACATATATATAGATATATATATATATATATATATATATATATAATACCTTGAAATATAGTTTGATATAATATAATATATGATTTAAATTATAAAATTATATAAGAGATAATAAAATTTATTAATAAAATAAATCTATATATATATATATATATATATATATATATATATATATATATATATATATATATATAATACCTTGAAATATAGTTTAATATAATATAATATATGATTTAAATTATAAAATTATATAAGAGATAATAAAATTTATTAATAAAATAAATCTATATATATATATATATATATATATACATAAAAAGTATATTGAAAATATATTTTGTGATTTCGAAGTTATTTAGTAAACAACGGTAACGCTCAATTGTCGTATTGATTGATAGTAAACGAGTTAAAAAGGAACTTATGTGATTTTAAAATAAACGGTTATCCGAAAATGAGTTTTATAACTTATAGACTTATTAATAATATATTTAGAAGTTATTTGATAAATTTTAAAACTTTTTAGATTTTACTTAGGGTTGGGAGTGAATAATTAATGTAAATTTTATTTAATAGTTAGTGACAGAATTTTATACCATAATGACCAAAATAAATAAATATAGTTAATTTAAAAATGTAGAATTTTTCTAAGAACTTTTATTCGCCACTGATTAACAACGGAGTACAATATAATACCCATTAAGAGTGTCGGTAGTATACAACCAACTATAAGTCACGAGATATTAATTATGATACACTGTTTTTGTTTGTTATTTCCACCATCTCATTTATATATATCCATATATATATGCTTGAGATATATGCACTGCATACACATTAATCATTCTACACCAAACCCACCACTTCATCATCCTCACCCTTTCATCTTCACCATCACCTCTACTCACACGTTTCCTGTTTATATTCAGTCCGAGACCACACCATGTTCAGCCACCATAACCGTCATTCATCAACACCACAAAATCACCACCCCATCAAAACCCTATTAACTAAATTATTATTACCATTGTTTCTGTCTTTGTGTTGTGATGAAACCACGATCACTACTACCTATTTGGTCTTAACCACTCTCATCATCATCAAACAACACCCAAAACCTTCCATCACCATTTAAAACCACCATCGACCCCTCTGTTGTGCTACTGCCATTGCAAACGTTCTCCACCATCACTTGAAACCATCTTCACCCTACAACACCACCTTATTTCCATTTATGTTTTTACAAACCACCTTCACAAAACACTTTTACACCCATCGAGCATGAACAACCATTTTCAATTGTTGCTGCACGTCGCTCTTCGTTTCTGTTTAAAGAACACGTGAACCCACTTCTATGACGTTTTTCTATTTCAAACGATATTACAACCATTTTTTTTTACTCGAACTAACCACAACCACCATTATAGCCATACTTTTGTTTTCTTTTTCCTTCTTGAACACCACCACAGAACAACTACTATAGCTGCTATCCCTGCTTTGGGTTTCTACTACCATAACAATAGCGATAAAGAAGATGATGCGTACAATGAATTGATTGGTAAACCTGAAATAAACTTTGTCGTTTCTAAATTACTCTTATATTTCTTGGTGGCTGACACATTTTAATCAAACAACCCCACTTGTTTGTGATGTAAAATGATATCAATTGTTAAAGATGTTTTGATGGGCCACAACACCTATTTTACTATTGGATCGTTTACTTAAGTGGGATTGTTATTTTACTTATTAATTGGGCAGTGTGTATGTGATGTACCGATTAAGATCTAGTAGAAATTACAATATAGGATTTATGATTTGGCTGAGAGCCTGTTATGTTAGTTGTTGGACTGCCATATTTAATTTTGGGCTATTGTGGACTTTCATGAATGGGAATGTCGTTTGTTGTTGCCATCGAAGACCATACTACTCTTTTAAGTATTACGACGTTATGATATTGAATAATAATTAAGAAGATAGTGATTATGATTAGATGATAGTGGTTCACGATATATAGGTGATATGATTCAAGATATATAGATAAAGATACAAATAATGGGGTAAGATGAGGTTGAACACGATAATGATACATGGTGATAAGTGATAAACAAAATTGATGATAGTTCGTATGATGTTACTGTGATGATGATGATGATGATGATATTAAATGATAATCGATAATGATGTTAGTTTAAGTTATGATTTTTTTGTAGAATAATGAGATGTTGATAGGTATAGATTGAAGAAGATTAAAACAGAAACCGTGTATGTTGGCTGCAATATTCAGTATTTATGTTGGGCTATATATATTAGACTTCGATTATTTAGTTGGTCATACATATTGGGCTGTGGAGTTTTTAGCTGTTGGGCCAAGAATGCAAATTGATTGGTTGGGCCGAAATAAAATAGAAACGGGTTAAACATATTTAGGTTAGGAGATATAAGAGAAAAACTGAATTGGAGAAATGGTTTGGCTGTTTGATGGGTGAACGGGAGGTCATGGGTTCGAGCCCAGGCAGGGGCATCTATATTTTTAAAAGATTGTTACATTAAGGTAGCCATTTTATTATTATTATTATTATTATTATTATTATTATTATTATTATTATTATTATTATTATTATTATTATTATTATTATTATTATTATTATTATTATTATTATTATTATTATTATTATTATTATTATTATTATTTAACTAACACAAAATATTAAAATTATGATTATCATTATTTTTATCATTAGTTGATGTGTGCGAGGTAGTATACAAAATAGTTATATTTTTATTGCGAAATACTATTAAATACGATACAATTTTACACAAGTTATTTATTTATTTATAGAGTGGATATACCTAAACCTTGCTACAACACTATAGGCAGTGTACCTAATCGTAAATTAGTGTAGTTTTTAGTAAGTCCGGTTCATTCCGTAGGGAGCTAGCTGAGTTTAACGCTATATTTATTTTAAACTATATTTGTATCAATATATATATAAGTAATATTATTATTATTATAAAAGGGGGTTTTTACCGTTTAGTGACCGATTTGTCGATTTTATGTCTTAAGTCGCAATTAAAACCTAATGTAAAATATTAAATATACAAATGACTTAATTTAAAGCGTAAAGTAAATGACGATAAATAAAAGTGCGATAAATAAACATGCAATAATTTAAAAGTGCAATAAATAAAATGACAGTAAATAAAAGTGCGATGAGATATAAAATAAAGGAATTATGCTTATTTAAACTTCCGTAATCATGATGTTCGATGTGTTGATTTTAATTTATTACCATGGGTTAATTGTCCTTTGTCCTGGATTATTCGATATGTCCATCCGGGTTTTGTCCATAACAGTCCATCAGTCATAAAGTGCGAGTGTCCTCGTCAAATTACCCTTATACCCGAAGTCAAATATTCCAACTAATTGGGGATTCGAACTGTAACAAGGTCTTAATACTTTGTTTAATGAATACACCAGGTTATCGACTGCGTGTAATCCAAGGTATTAATACTTTGTTAACAATTACACCAATTACCCTTGAATGTAATCCACCCCTATTTTAATGAGTCCAGTGACTATTAATTCATCCCGTGTCCGGTCAAATGAAAAATAATTCGTATTTATAAATATCCCGCCCACCGTACCCGATTAAGCGTATGTGGTTATATATAGATACGTCAAATTGTAACTTTTATATTAAATTAACGAGGTATCGTTTAGTTAATATAAAGCCCATTAATAGCCCATAGTCTAATTTCCACAAGTGTCGATCTTTTGTCCAAACCCCAATTATGGTACAAAGCCCAATAACCCTGTCTTTAATATTTAGTTCAACATCACGATTACTTCGGCTTAAATAAGCATAATAATAACTTAGCTACGAGATATTAATTTAAAAAGGTTGAACATAACTTACAATGAGTATTAATCGCGTAGTGTTACACGGCATGAATTTTGACTTACAAACTTAAAATATTTGCCACTATAACCTTATTATTATTAAACTTTAAATTAAAATTTTAATTATATATATATATATATATATATATATATATATATATATATATATATATATATATATATATATATATATATATATATATATTACGCAGATAGAAAGAAGGAAAAGGATGATTGAAATCGATCAGAATGTGCGGCCTTTTATAGGCCCACTTTGAACTGTACAGCTCCGCGAGTGCGGAGGTTTTATGCTTTACAGCTCCGCGAGTGCGGAGATATGGATTCCAGCTCACCATAGTGATTTAAACGTGGGCTGCTTATAAATATAATATATAATAATACATATAATTAATTATATATTATATTATATTCTTGTGCATAGTTGACTTGTAATTTTTGGTTCGTTGCGTCGCGTGCTGAAAGTTGGTTCATGTGTCGGTTTCGAATTTTCGAACGCTTTTTCGTATAATTTAATATCATGTACTTTGCTTTTTGCGGCTTGTACTCTTGTAATTTCTAGACGTTTCTCATCAATAATTTGAACCACTTGGATTGTACTTTGTACTTTTTAGCTTTTTGGTCGTTTGCATCTTTAAATCGTCAATTCTGTCTTTTGTCTTCACCTTTTATTATTTAAACGAATATTACTTGGAAATAGAACAATTACAACTAAAAGCTTGTCTTTCTAGAAGGATAATGCTGTGAAATATATGTTCGTTTTCAGTATTATCAAATATTCCCACACTTGAGCGTTGCTTGTCCTCAAGCAATATAGAACTTGAATATAGCTTTACTAGAATCACTTCTTTATTCTTCACACTTTGTACATCAGTGATTTCGATACGGAGGTTATGAACAATGATGGTAACGATGTGGTTTACAGTCTCACATGACTATAAAAATTTAGACCCGTTAGGAAATTGGATCTTTATGAAAACATTTGATCTTTTGAAAATTCAATCTAGTTTTTACCCTAGATAAGTTTTCCGGAATAACCCTTCACCGGTGTTTGCAAAATGTTTTTGTGGGTTTTGTGAGTTTCAGATTTGAAAATTTTAGCTCAAAACTTGCGATTTTCTATCACCCACTTGCTAATCTTGTATTGGGAAAGCAACACATCCAGTATACTTGCTCCGTATATTACCTTTTGGTAAACTACCATCCGGTTGTAAAGGAAAGCGTTGAACAAGCAACTGTTAAGGCAATGTCTAATGACATGCTTTTGATTATGGTCTATATCATGTCGGATGCAATTACTATCCTTTGTAGGAGCAATAGTAAAGATCACCCTATAGTTTTTTGGTCTGGCACAAGGTCCTGTCTTCGACCATGCTATGCAACCACCGTTCTTATGGTTGACACCCGATTTGGTTCAAGTGACCTAATGAATTTCGGTGAATTCCTAGGATTTTACGTTCAATGGTAATGAACACATTGAAAATAGGGTTTCAGAAAACAAATCGGTTTGTAATTTGATCAAAATATTTTCTCGTTCAAGCTCGAGTTTAGATATCATCGAATTCCATGAGTTTGAATTCTCAATCTTTAAGGTCAATCTCAAGGATTGAGTAATATCAGGCTTAAAAGCTGATTTTTGATCTTTAAGGCGATTATCCTTTCTGGGGATCTGATTCATTAGTCTTATAAGCTAATTTGCATGGTGCCCCCATTGTACGAGACAGATCCTCTCATGGTTAGGATAAGTCTGACCACTTGGCGACCCTGTTTGATGTTGAGGTCCGTGGATTTCCAGCTGATTTTCAAGAAAACTTTTCAAGGTTTTTCGTAAACTCTACAACTGGTCTGGACGACAACTTCCTGACCTGAATCAAGAAGCGCGTGTCTTTTTCTCAAAAGACTTTACTTCCTTTTAAATCAAGTGGCACATTTCTTTCAAATATATAATAAGAAATCGGGTAAAACTGATAAAATCGTTCAAAACAAAAGTTTCTTTAATTATTTGTACAAAGATATGTGATATGTGATTTAAATAACTTGGTAAAAATTTCCCACACTTGACTTTTATTTTCCTTTCTTTGCCTTTTTATTCTCCTCTATTCCATTTTAAATGAATTCTAACATTTTAGGTTGTTTCTCAATTTATGTCCTTTACGAGGTAACGACAATTTCGGTATTAACACCTAGTTTTATCTTTTATAAATATGTATAAACATGATTTTGAATTCATTTATTTGAAAATTTTTAAAAATTTTACTAGAAGTGGGTAGTCAGTATATAAGACTAGAGCTGTTCTTTATTATCAGAGAGCACTAGATTCTAATATAACTACTGCGTTACTAGTAAAGTTTAACGGTGGCAATTAAACCAAGTGTATAAGTCAAAAAATTTTAAAACCGAAAGAATTTAATCCCTTCCCACACTTAAGATCTTGCAATGCCCTCATTTGCAAGAAATAAGTAACAATTTAAATTATTGAGGGTGATTAGCGTAGAAAAATGATTAAATTTTACCAAAGTTTCCAAACATATTATTGTTTGTGTTGAATAATAAATGGTGCACTTCATTTGTTCATTCTGTCTGTTGTTACATCACACTTGTTTTTCGTTTTTTCGTCAAAATTAATAGCTTTTTCTGAACTTAATGTCAGTCTTTGAAAGTGCGCTGTTTTACCATGTTGGGTACATGATATAAAATACATACAATACAAATATAAACATGCATGGTAATTTGAAATGGGACTTAATATCCCACTTTCAAATTACAAAAATGAAATATTAGTACAAAATAATAAAAATGTTAAATATTACATAAAAGTATCAAAATGTTAAATGTTTAACATACATAGATAAAAATAATAAAAGATAAGACATCACCAATGGAATACTATTGATTTGGATAGGGATTCCAGTTCATATCATCGTTCGGGTTCCATGGTTGGTGATAGATGTTCTGGTAGGCTTGGTTGGGGTCGTACAGGTCAAAGGGTGGTCGCATGTCGGGCTGATGTGGTGGATAGTAAGCAGGTCGAGTAGGGATGTAGTTATTTGGTACCTGATATGATACCTTTTACTATTAAAACAATTAATTAAATTTAAAATTTTGTTTTCCTTTTTAGGACGAGGTTGTTTTGGTACGATTACCTAGTCCGTCCCTCGACAAAAATTTTAAAATTTGTCATTTTAAAGTGATTGTTTTAAAAGCAAAGATTTTGGGGTTTTTTTATGTTTATGGCATACTTTAGATCAATAAAATTAAAAATAATGATAATAAAATTTCTCGTCCCGCCCTTGGGTAAAGCAATTTCAGTTCAATGACCTAGTCTTCAACTCACGACGAATTATAGAAATCAATTTTTAACTTGATGAAATAAAGTATATTTTTGTTTTTAAATTCACACAAAACTTAAATTGAAAATGCATAAGATTTCATATAAAATATTATTAATATTTATATACATTAGTTTTACAAACACATATTAAAAATAGTAGTTTTAAAATATTTACAAACTTAAATATATTGGTTTTAAAAATTTACAATATTAATTTTAAAAACATGATAAAAATAAAATTAAAAATCTTTTTGGTCTTTTATCCCACTTTAATCAATCAAATATTAACAAAAATATACGTCCCTCTTTTGGGTAAAGTAATTTTGGCTATAATACCTAGTTTTATCCCTGACGAATTTCTGAAATATTTTGGATTGATTGATTAAAGATATTTATACCTTATGAATAAACGGTAAATTTCGCAGTGATGAATTAAATTTCTGTATGATATCAATAATTTCGGTTTCGCATACCTAATTTTATTGAATATCAATTTAATACTTTATAGCGAATGATTCAGCATTTATTATCAAAAGGTTAAAAGCAATAAAAAAAATAAAAAAAAAATAAAAAACTGTACATACATACCTGTGAGATAGAATTCTCAGAGATCTGCTTTAGTCGACTCATAGGAGAGTCGTGTGATTTGGTTTTCCATAGCTACATAAGGTAACCTCGATTTTTTAATAACTTTTCTTCTAAACATATGAACGGTCCTTCTCTGCATAGAGAAACAAATTCGGTATTTGAATATGTTTGATAGTTCGAACATTTACCTTCGTGTGACCATTTTCCGCATTTATGACATCTTTCAAGGTGTCGTGCTCTTCTTTTTGTTGCGGATTTTGATTTTCCTTTACCAAAATGTGTCTTATGATGATCTTTCCTGAGTTCTTTCCTCACTTCGTCCATTTTGCCTCTTATGAATGATACTAGTTCACTCGGGAAAGTGTTATTATTACGTTTAGTAATCATAGTGTGTAGTAGTATACCATGGTTCAGATCAAAGGAATTCTTCATCTCGTAAAACCTAAAAGAAATAAAAATTCAGAATGGAGGGAGAAGACTAGTTCTTTAGGGTCTGCTAGGAAAAGACCATTCGGATTCCATTTTCGAGAACTACACAAAAACAGAAAATCTAACTCTAACAGAAATATATATTATCCTTAAAAAGACTTGATTCTCCCCAAACTTAGTTAGCTATGGTGTTGAAATTGTGATTAACTTCATTGTCAATTTCCATCGGATCATGTATGTAATGTTTAACTCTGACCATTAACTTTAAATTCAATCCCATTTGAATTTATTAACTCTATTGTTCCGTATGGGAAAACTCTTTTGACTATAAGTGGTCCAGACCATCTTGATTTCAACTTTCCAGGAAATAGCTTGAATCGTGAATTGAAAAGAAGAACTCTATCTCCTTCTTTAAATTCTTTTGAACTTCTAATTCTTTTATCATGCCATTTCTTCGTTCTTTCTTTATAGATTAACGAATTTTCATATGCTTCATGTCTCAATTCTTCTAATACATTTAGTTGACTTTCCGGCTTCATGTAAATCAAGATTACATGTCTTCAAAGCCCAAAATGCTTTGTGCTCAATTTCTACTAGAATGTGACATGATTTTCCGTAAACAAGTTTAAAAGGTGTGGTTCCAATTGGAGTTTTGTAAGCGGTTCTAAAAGCCCAGAGTGCATCCTCCAATTTCATGGACCATTCCTTCGGATTTGATCCTACGGTATTTTCTAGAATACGTTTTAATGCTCGGTTGGTATTTTCAACTTGTCCACTTGTTTGTGGATGATAAGCGGTTGAGATTTTATGAGTTACTCCATATCTTTTGAGAACTTTCTCAATTTGATTATTACAAAAATGAGTACCCCGATCACTTATTAAAGCTTTCGGTGTTCCGAACCTTGCAAAAAGACGTTTTAAGAAGTTGACTACAACTCGTGCATCGTTAGTTAGGAGAGCTTGTTCTTCCGCCCATTTAGATACATAATCAATGGCAACGAGAATGTAGAGATTATTATGAGATTTTGGAAATGGACCCATAAAGTCAATACCCCAAACGTCAAATACTTCACAGACTTGAATGACATTTTGTGGCATTTCATCACGTTGACTTATTTTTCCGGCCCTTGGACAAGCATCGCAGGATTTACAAAGAAGGTGTGCGTCTTTGAAAATTGTAGGCCAATAAAATCCAGCGTCGTAGACTTTTCTTGCTGTGAGTTGATGCCCATAATTCTCTCCTGTTGGTCCTGTGTGACAATGGTTTAGGATTTGACTAGATTCATCTCCGAATACGCATCGGCGTATTATTCCATTGGGACAACTTTTAAACAAATGTGGATCTTCCCAAAAATAGTGTTTTATATCACTAAAGAATTTCTTTCGTTTTTGGTAAGACAACCCTTTTTTAAGGAATCCACATACTAAGTAGTTTGCATAGTCTACAAACCATGGAATTTCATTATAATCGATCTTCAAAAGATATTCATCAGGAAAGTTATCTTGTATAGCCGATTCATTTAGAACTTCTAATTCAGGATTTTTAAGACGAGAAAGATGATCAGCGGCGAGATTTTCTGCTCCCTTTTTATCTCAGATTTCAATGTCGAACTCTTGTAAGAGTAAGATCCAACAGATTAATCGTGGTTTAGCATCTTGTTTTGAAAATAAGTATCTAAGAGCAGAATGATCAGTATAGACCACCGTTTTAGCTAGAATGAGATATGAACGAAATTTGTCAAAAGCAAAGACAATAGCAAGGAGTTCTTTTTTAGTAGTTGTGTAATTCGTTTGTGCTCCTTGTAACGTCTTACTAGCGTAATAAATAGGTTGAAATTGTTTTTTAATCCTTTGTCCTAAAACAGCTCCCATTGCAAAATTACTTGCATCACACATGAGTTCAAATGGTAGAATCCAATTTGGAGTTATCATGATCGGCGCATTAGTGAGTTTTTCTTTAAAAATATTAAAAGATTTGATGCATTCATCCAAAAAAATGAATGAAGCATCCTTTTCTAGGAGTTTATTCATAGGAGTGACAATTTTAGAAAAATCTTTTATGAAATATCGGTAAAAATCGGCATGCCCTAGAAAAATCCTAACTCCTCTAACATTGGTGGGATGTGGAAGTTTAGCAATTACATCTACTTTAGCTCTATCCACTTCAATTCCTTCCTTTGAAATTTTATGACCAAAAACGATGCCTTCTCTAACCATGAAATGGCATTTCTCCCAATTAAGAACTAGATTAGATTGCTCGCATCTAATAAGCATTCGTTCAAGATTAACTAGACATGTTTCAAAAGTATCACCGAAGACTGCAAAGTCATCCATGAAAACTTCCATGTATTCTTCTATCATGTCGTGAAAAATCGTCATCATGCACCTTTGAAAGGTTGCAGGGGCATTGCAAAGTCCAAATGGCATGCGTTTGTAAGCAAAAGTACCATAAGGGCATGTGAATGTGGTTTTCTCTTGGTTCTCGGGTGCGATTGGAATTTGAAAGTATCCGGAGAAACCGTCAAGAAAATAATAGTAACTATTCCCGGCTAATCTTTCCAACATTTGATCAATGAAAGGTAAGGGAAAGTGATCTTTTCTGGTGGCGCCATTTAGTTTTCTATAATCAATACAAAAACGCCATCCTGTTACAGTCCTAGTAGGAATAAGCTCATTTTTTTCATTTGTGATGACAGTCATGCCACCCTTCTTAGGTACGCATTAAACTGGGCTTACCCATGGACTATCAGAGATTGAATAAATTAAACCTGCATCGAGCAGTTTAATAATTTCTTTCTTAACAACATCTTACATATTTGGATTTAGTCTTCGTTGGCATTGCACATATGTTTTATGACCTTCTTCTATTCGGTTTCTGTGTGAACGTAACAATTTCTCCTTGAAGTCTTACAGCTTTAGATGCAGGAAAGAATTGTTTAAGAAATTTTTCAACTAAAACGTCCCATGTATCAATCGCCCCTTCAGGTAACGATTCCAACCAATCTTTGGCTTCTCCCTTTAAAGTCCAGGGAAATAACATGAGATATATTTGTTCATCTTCTACTTCTCGGATTTTAAATAGTGTGCAAATCCTATTAAAGGTACGAAGATGTTCATTTGGATCTTCCTTCGGCGCACCACTAAATTGGCATTGATTAGTCACCATGTGTAGAATTTGTCCTTTGATTTCATAATCTGGCGCATTAATGTCTGGATGAGTAATTGCGTGACCTTGGCCAGTGCGTTTAGCTCTCATTCGGTCTTCCATACTTAAAGGTTCCAGATTCTCCATAATTGAATTTTTTGAATCGGAATCACTAGAGGATTCTGATTTAATGGTTCGTTCCTCAACAATCTCTGTTTGAATGATTGGTAGTTCCGGAGGAAAGTTTAGTGGTTCAGGATCTATGAATCGTCCTTGAATATTCTCCGGATTCTCAATTGTGAGGTCGGGTTCAAAAAATGGATTATAGGAAATTTGAATTGGAGTACTTGGTTGACTGGATGACGATTCTAAAGAAAAATCAACGGCGGTAATATTTGCTAAATGTCTTGATCTAGTTACAGGTGGTGAACGTACAAAAGGTGGTGAACGTCTTGCTCGGTGCATTCACTGAATATCCTATTAGTTTTTAAAAAGGAAAGAAAAATTATATAAGTTATCCAATTAATAGACTTTTCTGATTTTGCCCACGTTTCGAATAGCCAAAAGATGCAGCAGAGGGGCATGATTCGTTTGGTCTCAATATAATTGAGGACTGTTTGGCTCCAATAACCCGGTCCACGTACAAATCCAACTATTACTACGAACCAGAAAATTTCGATGTCTATCAATTTAACCACTTAAAATAAATTTTCGTAATTTTAAGAAATTTAGATAAGAAGTAGAATAAAAATCTATGTCCTAAAACTAGAATAGCGAGAAATAAGAAAGAAAAAGAGCGTGTCGGAAAAGGTCGAAAAAGAAAAAAAATTGAAAAAGGCGTCGGAAAATAAGAAAGAAAAAGAGTGACTTATAGAACTTAAAAACACTAGACTAACCCAACCTTATTACTATCACTAACTTAAAATTATAATCGCAAATTGAGATTACTAATTGGAATGATAATTGATACATAGGTAAAAGGTGTCTAAAAATATTAAAGCTTACAAGAGAAACTATATTCCAAATGGCAATAACTTAAAAAGAAACTAAAACTTAAAAAGGCGTCGCAAAATTCTAAAGCACCTAAATCTTAGTCTAAAGAAAAAGCACTTAAGGAATTTTACGACAAAGTCTAAAAATCTAGAAAAAAAAAATAACTATGGCAAAAACTATATCTTAAAACTAAATACGAGCGAAAAATACAAATATTATGCTAAAATAATTAAAAAGAGACAAAATATAAAAATATACAAAAAGTTGTAAAAAGTACAATTTTTATAAAAATATTATTTTTATATTATTTATTTTATAAAACTATTAATTTTATATTTTAATTAAACTAATTTAACTAAATATATAAATTAAATAAAAAGAAACTTAAAACTAATTATAATAATAATAAGTAATTAGGGTTAATAATAATAATAATTAATAATTACCCCGTATTTAATGCCTGATTAGGGTTTCTGTCGGCGTGTCAGAGTGTCTCCGCGAGTCGCGGTATTCGAAGCTGCAAACTCCGCAAGTCGCGGGGTTCCAATTTTCAGATGACAGGTTGATTAAAATTCGACGCGTTTTTTTTTTATATTCTGTTTTATATTTTCTGTTTAAATAAAAATATTTATATAATAAAAACTTATATTTAAAAACTAAAATAAAAATAGAACTACTTTATAATTTTAAAAATATCTTAAAAATAGATTTATATATATATTAATTTTTTTTTCTGTTTTTTTAAATAAAAATATTTAAATAAAACTTATATTTTTATAAAATAAAAATAAAGAAACTTTATAAAACTTAAATATTTAACAAAATCTTAAAAAAATATATAAATTTTTGTTTTCTTTTTATATTTTCGAATAATTAAAAACGTATTTTTACAAAAGTGAATTTTAATAAAAGTAAACTAAAAATAAAAATCTTTTTTTATTTATTTATTTAGCGTTGCGCTTCCGGCTTTTAAGTTTGATTGTTCCCCGGCAGCGGCGCCAAAAATACTTGATGTCAAAGCTAAGGGGTATAAAATACTATTAAATTTTATAAGGAAATACTATTAAATACGATACAATTTTACACAAGATATTTATTTATTTAGAGAATGGATATACTTAAACCTTGCTACAACACTTATAGGCAGTGTACCTAATCGTACAGTAGTGTAGTTTTTAGTAAGTCCGGTTCGTTCCACAGGAAAAATCTTTAAACAAAGCTTAACGCTATATTAGTTTACTTTTATAAAAATACAAATATATATATAAGTAATATTATTATTATAAAGGGGGTTTTTTACCGTTTAATGACCGGTTTGTCGATTTTAAAACTTTAGTCGCAGTTAAAACCAAATGTAAAATATTAAATAAATAAGAGACTTAATTTAAAGCGTAAAGTAAATAACGATAATGAAATTGCGAATAATAAAAGTGCAATTAAATACAATAACAATAAATAAAAATGCGATAATTAGAAGTGAAATTAAATATAAAATAAAGGAAATTAAATATGAAATAAAAGAATTATGCTTATTTAAACTTCCGTAATCATGATGTTTGACGTGTTGATTTTAGTTTTATGCCCATGGGTTAATTGTCCTTTGTCCTGGATTATTTAATATGTCCGTCTGGTTTTTGTCCATAACAGTCCATCAGTCATAAATATAAAGTGCGAGTGTCCTCGTCAAATTATCCTTATACCCAAAGTTAAATATTCCAACTAATTGAGGACTTAAACTGTAACAAGATTTTAATACTTTGTTTAATAATTACACCAGGATGTCGACTGAGTGTAACTCAAGGTTTTAATACTTTGTTAACAATTATGCCAAGTGTCCTTGTACATAATTTCACCCCTGTTTTAATAATTCTAGTGGCTATTAATCCATTTCCGTGTCCGGTTAAATGAACGATTATTCGTACATATAAATATCCCGCCCATCGTGTCCGATCGAGTGTATATGGTTATTTATAGGGACGTCCAATTGTAAATATTTATATTAAAATTAACAAACTATCATTTAGTTAAACAAATATAAAGCCCATTAATAGCCCATAGTCTAATTTCCACAAGTGTCGTTCTTTTGTCCAAACCTCAATTATGGTACAAAGCCCAATTACCCAATTTTAGTAATTAGCCCAACATCATGATTACTTCGTTTTAAATAAGCATAATAATAACTTAGCTACGAGACATTAAATTAAAAAGGTTGAACATAACTTACAATGATTAAAAATAGCGTAGCGTTACACGGACAGAATTTTGACTTACACCCTTACAACATTCGCTAACATACCCTTATTATTAGGATTTAAAATTAAAATTAAAATTAAAATATAAATATAAATATAAATATTACGTATAGATATAGAGAGATTGATATATTGATATATAAAATGATCAGAATTCGTTTGCTTTTATAGGGAATTGAGTTCAGGGGGTCTCCGCGACTCGCGTAATTTTTGCACTGCAAACTCCGCAACTCGCGGAGTTTGCTTTTACAGCTCACACAAGTTTGGAGCCTTTCTTGCCGACGGTTTATTATATATTATATAATATATAAATAATTATAAGAATTATTTAAATATTATATTATATTTATGTGCATAGTTGACTTGTAATTTTTAGTCCGTTGCGTCGAGCGTTGAGAGTTGGCTCTGGTCCCGGTTCCGGATTTTCGAACGTCCTTGCGAATAATTTAATATCTTGTACTTTGCGTTTTGAATCTTGTACTCTTGTAATTTCGAGACGTTTCTTATCAATAATTGGAACCACTTTGATTGTATTTTGTACTTTTGAGCTTTTTGGTCATTTGCGTCTTCAATTCGTCAAATCTGTCTTTTGTCTTCACCTTTTAATATTTAAACGAATATCACTTGTAAATAGAACAATTGCAACTAAAAGCTTGTCTTTCTTGGGGAATAATACTATGAAATATATGTTCGTTTTTAGCATTATCAAATATTCTCACACTTGAGCGTTGCTTGTCCTCAAGCAATATAGTCTTGAAATACTAGAATCACTTCTTTATTCTTCACACTTTGTACATCAGTGATTTCTATACGGCGGTATAAACAATGGTAGTAACGATATGGTTTACAGTCCCACATGACTATAAAAATTTAGATCCATTAAGGAAATTGGATCTTTATGAAAACATTTGATCTTTTGAAAATTAAATCTAGTTTTTACCCTAGATAAGTTTTCCGGAATAACCCTTTACCGGTGTTTGCAAATTATTTTTGTGGGTTTGGTGGGTTTCATATTTGAAAATGTTAGCTCAAAACTTATGGTTTTGTGTCACCCACTTGCTAACCTTGTATTTGGAAAGCAACACGTCCAGTTTACTTGTCCCGTATATTACCTTTCGGTAAACTACCGTCCGGTTGTAAAGGAAAGCGTTGAACAAGCAACTGTTAAGGCAATGTCCCCTGACATGCTTTTAATTATGGTCTATAACGTGTCGGACGCAATTACTATCCTTGGTAGGAGCAATAGTAAAGCTCACCCTTATGATTTTTCGGTCTGGCACAAGGTCCTGTCTTTGACCATGCTATGCAACCACCGTTCTTACGATTGACACCCGATTTAGTTCAGGTGACCTAATGAATTCCAGGTGAATTCCTAGGATTTTACGTTCAATGGTAATGAACGCATTGAAAATGAGTTTTCAGAAAACAAATCGGTTTATAATTTGATCAAAATATTTTCTCGTTCAAGCTCGAGTTTAGATATCAATGAATTCCATGAGTTTGTAAATCTCAATCTTTAAGGTCAATCTCAAGGATTGAGTAATATCAGGCTTAAAAGCTGATTTTTAATCTTTAAGGAGATTATCCTTTCTGGGAATCTGATTCATTAGTCTTATCAAGCTAATTTGCACGGTGCCCCCCCCATTGTACGAGATAAATCCTTCTCATGGTTAGGATAAATCTGACCACCTGGCGACCCTGTTTGATGCCGAGGTCCATGGATTTCCTGCTGATTTTAGAGATGACTTTTCTAGATTTTTCGTCAACCTACAGCTGGTCTGGACGACAATTTCTTGACCTAAATCAAGAAGCGCGTGTCTTTTTTGGAAGACTTTACTTCCTTTTAATGATGGAATTGATTCATCGTGTAGATCCATCTCTTCTTTTCTTTCATCGGGTAAAACAGTTTAGTTTAGTCCAAAGCAAAAGTATTTTCAGTTATTTGTTAAAGATATATGTGACATATGTTTAAGATAACTTAGTAATTTTTTCCACACATGGCTTTTATTTTCCTTTTTATTGTCCTCTATTCCATTTTAAATGAATTCTAACATTTTGGTTTGTTTCTCAATTTATGTCCTTTCCAAGGTAACAATAATTTCGGTGTTAACACCTAGTTTTATCGTTCATAAATATGTATAAACATGATTTTGAGTTCATTTAATTGAAAATTTTAAAAAAATTTACTAGAATTGGGTAGTTAGTATATAAGACTAGGGCTGTTCTTTATTATTAGAGAGCACTAGATTCTAATACAACTACTACTTTACTAGTATTTCTAATGGTAACCAAGTGTATAAAGTAAAAATTTTAAAATCCGAAAGAATTTAACCCCTTCCCACACTTAAGATCTTGCAATGCCCTCATTTGCAAGAAATCAGTAACAATTTAAATTATTGAGGGTGATTTGTGTGAAAATGATTAAATTTTACCAAAGTTTCCAAACATATTGGCATTTGTTTGCTGAATGATAAATGGTGCATATCATTTGTTCATTCCGTCTTGTTGTTATATCACATTTATTTTGCATCTTGTCGTCAAAATTAGTTGCTTTTGCTGAACTTAATGCCAGTCTTTGAAAATGCGTTGTTTTACCCTGTTGTGTACATAAAATAAACTGCAAACATATATACATATTTTTGAAGTTTGGTATATTACCCCACATTCAAAAATTATTAAAATATAATAATAAAATTTAGAAAATTATAAAAACTAATACAAATCCAACATAAGTATTAAATGTATCAACATTACAAATTATAAAATAAATAAAACTAAGTAGACTAGGGATGATACTGATACCAGTAGGGGTTCCATGCATAACCATATTTGTTATAAAATGCTTCGGCTGGGTTATACGTAGGATACGGTGGTTGGATCTCTATAGACCAGGGACGGAATATGGGCGATGGAGTAGGAATATAGTTTCTACTTATATGTTGGCAATAAGCTATGATTTGGTTTTGATGAACTTGCCAATCTTCAAATGCTCTATGTCTAGCATTTTCATACTCTTGTGAAGCTATAAACCTTTGCATTTCTGCCATTTCATTTCCCCCTCCTACATTACCTTGCTGTTGGTTTCTCTCAACCTGTGGATGTCTACCATGGTATTGTACTGCGGCGTTATTTCGCCTCTTCAAAACCTTCGCACCATGGTATACATTTAAACCTATTGTATCGCGGGGTTCTGGTTCTTCGACTAATAATCCCCCCCGACTTATATCCACACCGAGATATTCAGCAATCAAAGTAATAAATATAACACCTCCTATTATGCTATGCGGTCTCATCCCCCTAACCATAGCTGATAAATAATAACCCATACAATAAGGTATACTTACATCGCTTTGTGGGTCTCGAATACACATATGGTAAAACAAATCCTGTTCATTTACCTTTTCCTTATTCTTACCTCTTTGTGTAATCGAATTAGCTAAAAACCTATGAATTACTCTTAATTCAGCTCTATCTATATCCAAATAAGAGTAATTTCCCCCTTTAAATCGGTGATGGCTAGTCATTTGACTCCATACACCATGCGTATCAAAATTTTCGTCTATCTTCCTACCGTTCAATATCAACCCTCTACAATCGGCAGATGCTAACTCCTCAGGCGTATATATACGTAAAGCCCGAGCCATGTCTAGTAAAGACATGTGGCGCATCGAACCTCCTAACAAAAATCTAATAAAAGATCAATCGGTTAAACTAGCTACCCGATCATTTAATTCTATACTACACAACAATTCTTCATACCATACTTTATATACAGGTCTACGCATGTTGAATAACCGTACCCAGTCGTTAAAAGTAGAATTACCATACCTCTGTGCAAGTAATTCCCTAATTGGCCCGGCCAATTCTACAGCTTCTGATGGTCCCCATTCTATGACCCTAGGTACTTCAACAGCTTTAGAATGAAGAGTATGCAAACCCCTTTGGTATTTTGGATAATCTATCCAAAGTCTGTCAAATCTCAGGTTCGGGTGCAAATCTTCCAAGTGCATATCAGAAAATGTCATGACTGGATGAGGTATATCTTGTTTATAGTAGTTATCCACCTCCTGTTGTTCTGCATTCTCAGCAGGAGTATTGCGAGCTTGGGATGAAGATTCACCCCTTTCAGTCTGCAAAACACATCAAACACAATTTTTGTGCATCCAAATATGCATTAGTGTCAGCAAAATCATCAATCAAAATAATTACAATGACATGTTTAATTTATATCAAACTTAAGCTCATTTTCATATTTTCATCAAATCTACACTTTTTCAAATAAGCATATACGAAAATGTTCACCAAGTTCATAAGCATTCAACTCAAATAACATGTCAAAATAATCATCACTAGCAATTAAACAAGTTTCAAATGGCATTATCTCTCAAAAATCAAGTTCATGAATTTTAGACTTGAAAAAGTCCACTTTAATTCTCAAAATCATGTTTAGGCTCAAAGTTTGGATCATTTAACTACCTAAACATGTTACACTACTTAATTTAGCAACAATTCATGACAAAAATCGGCCATAACCTGTTTATATCAAAAAGCCCCAAATTGCTCAAGAACACAAACCCTAGATTACTCAAAATTTGAAGTTTAAGGCTTCTAATCATGTTAAATAGCATCAATCTAGGTTATACAAGCATAATACATAAACAATTTAAGCATAATTACACTAAAAAGCATCAAAATCAAATTGGGTATAAAATTGCTCAAGAACACTAATTTTCGGATTAAATGGTGTTTAGGTGTAGAAATTTACCGTTTTTCTTGAGTAATTCCTTGATAGCATCCTTCTTAACATGATTTTAGTAAAAGATTTGATGATTAACGGTCAAAAATTGCGAATTTGGTGTGTATTTTTTTCGGGTTATTTTCGCAGTTTTTGTGGTGATAGGATGTTCAACTGATCAGTTTTGGCGTTTTATTTTTTTCTGTATTTTGGTCCCTCCGCGAGTCGCGGTGTTTGACCCTTCAAACTCCGCGAGTCGCGGAGTTTGTATTTTTTTTTTTAAACATCTTATACTAATTAAAACAATTAAGTAATTAATTTTAAAATTTTGTTTCCCTTGTTATTTAGGACGAGGTCGTTTCGGATCGATGTCCTAGTCCGTCCTTCGACAAAATTTTAAAATTTGTCTTTTTGTAGCGATTGTTTTAAAAGCTAAGATTTTTGGGTTTTTTTTAATGTTTTTGGCATACTTTAATTCAATAAGATTAAAAATAATGATAATAAAAGTTCTCGTCCCTCCCTCGGGTAAAGCAATTTCGGTTCAACGACCTGGTCTTCAACTTACGACGAATTTTAAAAATCATATTTTTAACTTAATGAGATAAAGTAAATTTTTGTTTTTAAATTCACACCAAACTTAAAATAAAAATACATAAAATTCAAAATTAATATTAAAAATTCACACCAAACTTAAAATTTGAAATGCATAAAATTAAAAATTCTTATTTTAAAAATTAAAAATTCACACCAAACTTAATTTAAAAATTCATATTATAAAATCACACTAAAATTATATTATATTTTTCAAATATTTACAATTTTAAATATATTGTTTTTACAAAGTTTACAATATTAATTTAATATTTATATATTAATTTTAAAAAAAATGGTAAAAATAAAATTAAAATTCTTTTTGGCTTTTTATCCCACTTTAATCAATCAAATATTATCAAAAATATGCGCCCCTCTTTTCCGTAAAGTAATTTCGGTTCCAAGACCTAATTTAACTCATGACGAATTTTTGAAATATTTTGGGTTGATTGATTAAAGATATTTATACCTTAAGAATAAACGTTAAATTTCGCAGTGATGTAATAAATTTTTGAATGATATCAATAATTTCGGTCGCCAAACCTAATTTTATTCAATACCAATTTAATAATTTATAGCGAACAAATTAGCGTTTATTATCAAAAGGTTAAAAATAAAAATAAAAATAAAAACTGTACAGACTTACCTGTGAGATAGTATTCTTAGTTATACGATCTATCCCATTCATAAGATAGTCGGTTTAATTGGGTTTCCATGGATACATAGGCGTAACCTCGAGCATTCAGTGTTTTTTCTTCTAAACATATGAACGGTCCGTCTCTTCATAAAGTAAGAAATTCGGTATTTGAATAGGTTTGATTATTTGAACATTTACCTCCATGTGACCATTTTCCGCATTTGTGACATCTTTCAAGGTGTCGTGCTCTTCTTTTCGCTGCGGATTTTGATTTTCCTTTACCAAATTGTAACTTATTATCTTCGCATCTGGATTCTTTTCTTACTCCGTCCAATCTTTCTCTGATTACTGATACTATTTTACTCGGAAGTGTGTCATTATTACGTTTAGTGACCAAAGCGTGTAGCATTAGACCATGGTTTAGTTCACAGGCAGTCTTCATTTCCTAAAAAAAATAAAAATTCGGAATAGGGGGAGAAGACTAGTTCGTTAGGGTCTGCTAGGGAAAGACCATTCGGGTTCCATTTTCGAGAACTACACGAAAACAGACAATCTAACTCTAACAGAAATACATATTATCCTTTAAAGACTTGATTCTCCCCACACTTAGTTAGCTGTGGTATCGAAATTGTGATTAACTTCGTTGTCAACTTCCATTGGATATCTATGTAGTGTTTAACTCTGTGACCATTAACTTTAAATTCAATCCCATCTGAATTTATTAATTCTACTGTTCCGTATGGGAAAACTCTTTTGACTATGAATGGTCCAGACCATCTTGATTTCAATTTTCCAGGAAATAGCTTGAATCGTGAATTGAAAAGAAGAACTCTGTCTCCTTCTTTAAATTCTTTTAAACTTCTGATTCTTTTATCATGCATTTCTTCGTTCTTTCTTTATAGATTAACGAATTTTCGTATGCTTCATGTCTTAATTCTTCTAATTCGTTTAGTTGACTTAATCGTAGACGTCCAGCTTCATGTAAATCAAGATTACATGTCTTCAAAGCCCAAAATGCTTTGTGTTCAATTTCTACTGGAAGATGACATGCTTTTCCATAAACAAGTCTAAAAGGCGTGGTTCCAATTGGAGTTTTGTAGGCTGTTCTAAAAGCCTAGAGTGCATCCTCCAATTTAATGGACCATTCATTCAGATTTGATCCTACGATTTTCTCTAGAATACGTTTTAAAGCTCGGTTGGTATTTTCAACTTGTCCACTTGTTTGTGGATGATATGCGGTGGAGATTTTATGAGTTACTCCATATCTTTTAAGAACTTTCTCAAGTTGATTATTACAGAAATGTGTACCCCGATCACTTATTAAAGCTTTCGGTGTTCCAAACCTTGCAAAAAGACGTTTTAAAAAGTTGACTACAACTCGTGCATCGTTAGTTGGGAGAGCTTGTGCTTCCGCCCATTTAGATACATAATCAATGGCAACGAGAATGTAGAGATTATTATGAGATTTTGGAAATGGACCCATAAAGTCAATACCCCAAATGTCAAATACTTCACATACTTGTATGACATTTTGTGGCATTTCATCATGTTGACTTATTTTTCTGGCCCTTTGACATGCATCACAGGATTTGCAAAGAAGGTATGCGTCTTTGTAAATTGTAGGCCAATAGAATCCAGCTTCATAAACTTTTCTTGCTGTTAATTGAGGCCCATAATGCCCTCCTGTTGGTCCTGTGTGACAATGGTTTAAAATTTTACTAGCTTCATCTCCGAATACACATCGGCGTATTATTCCATCGGGACAACTTTTAAACAGATGTGGATCTTCCCAGAAATAGTGTTTTATATCACTAAAGAATTTATTTCGTTTTTGGTACGACAATCCTTTTTCAAGGAATCCACAAACTAAGTAATTTGCATAGTCTGCAAACCATGGAATTTCATTATAATCTATCTTCAATAGATATTCATCAGGAAAGTTGTCTTGTATGGCCGATTCATTTAGAACTTCTAATTCGGGATTTTCAAGACGAGAAAGATGATCAGCGGCGAGATTTTCTGCTCCTCTTTTATCTCAGATTTCAATATCGAATTCTTGTAAGAGTAAGATCCAGCGGATTAATCTTGTTTAGCATCTTGTTTCGAAAATAGGTATCTAAGAGCAGAATGGTCGGTATAGACCACCGTTTTTGCTAGAACGAGATATGAACGAAATTTGTCAAAAGCAAAGACAATAGCAAGGAGTTCTTTTTCAGTAGTTGTATAATTTGTTTGTGCTCCTTGTAACGTCTTACTAGTATAATATATAGGTTGAAATCGTTTTTCAATCCTTTGTCCTAAAACGGCTCCCATTGCAAAATCACTTGCATCGCACATTAATTCAAACGGTAGATTCCAATTTGGTGTTATCATGATCGGCGCATTAGTAAGTTTCTCTTTAAGAATATTAAAAGATTTGATACATTCATCTGAAAAGATGAATGGAGCATCCTTTTCTAGGAGTTTATTCATAGGAGTGGCAATTTTAGAAAAATCTTTTATGAAACGTCGGTAAAAACCGGCATGCCCTAGAAAACTCCTAACTCCTCTAACATTGGTGGGATGTGGGAGTTTAGCAATTACATCTACTTTAGCTCTATCCACTTCAATTCCTTCTTTTGAAATTTTATGACCAAGAACGATGCCTTCTTTAACCATAAAATGGCATTTCTCCCAATTAAGAACTAGATTTGATTGTTCGCATCTAATAAGCATTCGTTTAAGATTAGCTAGACATGTTTCAAATGTATCACCGAAGACTGAAAAGTCATCTATGAAAACTTCCATGCATTCTTCTATCATGTCGTGAAAAATCGCCATCATACACCTTTGAAAGGTTGCAGGGGCGTTGCAAAGTCCAAATGGCATGCGTTTGTAAGCAAAAGTACCATAAGGGCACGTGAATGTGGTTTTCTCTTGATCTTCGGGTGCTATTGGAATTTGAAAATATCCGGAAAATCCATCTAGAAAACAATAGTAACTATTTCCGGCTAATCTTTCCAACATTTGATCAATGAAAGGTAAGAGAAAGTGATCTTTTCTGGTGGCGTCATTTAATTTTCTATAATCAATACATACACGCCATCCTGTTACAGTCCTAGTAGGAATAAGCTCATTTTTTTCATTTGTAATGACAGTCATGCCACCCTTCTTAGGTACGCATTGAACTGGGCTTACCCATGGACTATCAGAAATTGGATAAATTAGACCTGCGTCTAGCAGTTTAATAATTTCTTTTTTAACTACATCTTTCATATTAGGATTTAGTCTTTGTTGGCGTTGCACATACGTTTTATGACCTTCTTCCATAAGGATTTTATGTGTACAATGCGAAGAACTTATTCCTTTAATATCATGAATCTTCCATGCAATGGCTGGTTTATGAGCTTTCAACACAGAAATGAGTTGTGATTTCTCATTTTCAGTAAGAGAAGATGATATTATTACAGGTAATTCAGATTCTCCATGTAAATAAGCGTATTCCAAATAGTTTAGAAGTGGCTTTAACTCTAATTTCAGAGGTTCTTCTATCGATGATTTATATCGATATCTGTCTTCTTCTTTTAGCATTTGAATTTCTTCTGTTGTTGGTTCATATCAATTAGCTATAAGTGTAGCTAATATTTCAACTTCATCAATTTGTTCTGTTCCTTCTCCTAAAGAACATTCTCCTGTACCTTGTAATTCTGGAAATTCTTCTAATAATTCTGCATGTGAATCTATAGTTTGAATATAATAACATGTATCATCTGCAGATTGAGGTTGTTGCATTGCTCTATCAACTGAAAAGGTAACACTCTCGTCCTCTATACTTAGGGTCAGTTTCTTACCGAACACGTCTATCATTGCTTTAGCCGTGTTTAAGAATGGTCTTCCTAATATGAGAGGAACTTGAGAATCTTCTTTCATGTCCAGAACAACAAAATTTACTGGAAATACTAAAGTACCAACTTTAACTAGCATGTTCTCCATTATCCCTCTAGGATATTTTATTGATCTATCGGCTAGTTGTATACTTATTCTGGTTGGTTTCAATTCTCCAAGGTCTAGTTTAGCGTATAGTGAATATGGCATTAGATTTATACTAGCACCTAAGTCTGCTAATGCTTCTATTGAACTAAGACTACCCAGAAAACATGGAATTGTGAAACTTCCTGGATCAGATAGTTTTTCTGATATCTTATTCAACGGCACTGCTGAACAATTAGCGTTCATAGTAACAGCCGAGAGTTCTTCCATTTTCTTTCTATTTGAGATTAGATCTTTCAAGAATTTAGCATATCTAGGCATTCCTGAAATCACATCAATGAAAGGAAGATTTACATTTATCTGTTTAAACATATCCAAGAATTTGGATTGCTCAGCTTCAAGTTTCTCTTTCTTCATTTTACTCGGGTAAGGAAGTGGTGGTTGGTATGGTTTAACATAAGATTTAGCCTTAACTGTGTTATCTTCATTAACCTTTTCAACTACCGGTTCTTTTTCCTTATCTTGATCAGGTTGTGGTTCTTGAATAGCTTCATCAGAAGTTACAGGTATTTCAGGTGGTTTAAGTGTTGTACCACTTCTTGTGGTAATGGCTTTAGCTGTTTCATTCCGGGGGTTAGCATTTGTATCACTAGGTAAACTTCCCGGTTTTCTTTCACCTATTAACCTTGCTAGGTTACTTACTTCTTGTTCCAAGTTTTGAATAGAAGCTTGTTGATTTCTAAATGCTTGAGCATTTTGTTCATTAGTTTGTTTTTGAGATGTGAAAAACTGCGTTTGAGTTTCAACTAGCTTCGTCATCATATCTTCTAAATTCGGCTTTTTATCATCGGTTTGTGGTGGTTTGTTTTGAAAATTAGGTCTTTGCTGATTGTAAGTATTGTTGGATACTTGTTGATTGCTAGGACCTTGTTGGTTGTTGTATGGAATATTTCGATTATAATTCTGGTTTTGATTGTAGATTGGTCTTGGCGGTTGATAATTATTCTGATAATTATTTCCAGGCCTTTGGTTTATGTATGAAATATTCTCTCTTTGTTCCATTGTTAATTCAATACTAAGACAATCTTTTGTCAAATGTGGTCCTCCACACTGCTCACAACTAATTCGTATTGAGTGAATATCCTTATTCATCTTTTCCATTCGTCTCTCGACAGCATTTATCTTTGCGGAAATGGAATCTAAGTCATGGCTAGAATCGGCTCTAGCTGCTTTAGATGATCTAACGATATCTTTTTCTTGGTGCCACTCATGTGAGTGGGAAGCAGTGTTATCAATAATTTTATAAGCATCAGTTTCGGTTTTCTTCATAATAGAACCACCAGCTGCTATATCTATGTCTTTTCTTGTAGTGATGTCGCATCCTTGGTAGAATATTTGTACTATTTGACAGGTGTCTAAACCATGTTGCGGACATCCTCTTAATAACTTTCCAAATCTTGTCCACGCCTCATATAGAGTTTCATTCGGTTTCTGTGTGAACGTAACAATTTCTCCTTGAAGTCTTACGGCTTTAGATGCAGGAAAGAATTGTTTAAGAAATTTTTCAACTAAAACGTCCCATGTATCAATCGCCCCTTCAGGTAACGATTCCAACCAATCTTTGGCTTCTCCCTTTAAAGTCCAGGGAAATAACATGAGATATATTTGTTCATCTTCTACTTCTCGGATTTTAAATAGTGTGCAAATCCTATTAAAGGTACGAAGATGTTCATTTGGATCTTCCTTCGGCGCACCACTAAATTGGCATTGATTAGTCACCATGTGTAGAATTTATCCTTTGATTTCATAATCTGGCACATTAATGTCTGGATGAGTAATTGCGTGACCTTGGCTAGTGCGTTTAGCTCTCATTCGGTCTTCCATACTTAAAGGTTCCAGATTCTCCATAATTGAATTTGTTGAATCGGAATCACTAGAGGATTCTGATTTAATGGTTCGTTCCTCAACAATCTCTGTTTGAATGATTGGTGGTTCCGGAGGAAAGTTTAGTGGTTCAGGATCTATGAATCGTCCTTGAATATTCTCCGGATTCTCAATTGTGAGGTCGGGTTCAAAAAATGGATTATCGAAAATTTGAATTGGAGTACTTGGTTGACTGGATGACGATTCTAAAGAAAAATCAACAGCGGTAATATTTGCTAAATGTCTTGATCTAGTTACAGGTGGTGAACGTACAAAAGGTGGTGAACGTCTTGCTCGGTGCATTCACTGAATATCCTATTAGTTTTTAAAAAGGAAAGAAAAATTATATAAGTTATCCAATTAATAGACTTTTCTGATTTTGCCCACGTTTCGAATAGCCAAAAGATGCAGCAGAAGGGCAGGATTCGTTTGGTCTCAATATAATTGAGGACTGTTTGGCTCCAATAACCCGGTCCACGTACAAATCCAACTATTACTACGAACCAGAAAATTTTGATGTCTATCAATTTAACCACTTAAAATAAATTTTCGTAATTTTAAGAAATTTAGATAAGAAGTAGAATAAAAATCTATGTCCTAAAACTAGAATAGCGAGAAATAAGAAAGAAAAAGAGCGTGTCGGAAAAGGTCGAAAAAGAAAAAAAATTGAAAAAGGCGTCGGAAAATAAGAAAGAAAAAGAGTGACTTATAGAACTTAAAAACACTAGACTAACCCAACCTTATTACTATCACTAACTTAAAATTATAATCGCAAATTGAGATTACTAATTGGATTGATAATTGATACATAGGTAAAAGGTGTCTAAAAATATTAAAGCTTACAAGAGAAACTATATCCCAAATGGCAATAACTTAAAAAGAAACTAAAACTTAGAAAGGCGTCGCAAAATTCTAAAGCACCTAAATCTTAGTCTAAAGAAAAAGCACTTAAGGAATTTTACGGCAAAGTCTAAAAATCTAGAAAAAAAAATAACTATGGCAAAAACTATATCTTAAAACTAAATACGAGCGAAAAATACAAATATTACGCTAAAATAATTAAAAAAGGACAAAATATAAAAATATACAAAAAGTTGTAAAAAGTACAATTTTTATAAAAATATTATTTTTATATTATTTATTTTATAAAACTATTAATTTTATATTTTAATTAAACTAATTTAACTAAATATATAAATTAAATAAAAAGAAACTTAAAACTAATTATAATAATAATAAGTAATTAGGGTTAATAATAATAATAATTAATAATTACCCCGTATTTAATGCCTGATTAGGGTTTCTGTCGGCGTGTCAGAGTGTCTCCGCGAGTCGCGGTATTCGAAGCTGCAAACTCCGCAAGTCGCGGGGTTCCAATTTTCAGATGACAGGTTGATTAAAATTCGACGCGTTTTTTTTTTATATTATGTTTTATATTTTCTGTTTAAATAAAAATATTTATATAATAAAAACTTATCTTTAAAAACTAAAATAAAAATAGAACTACTTTATAATTTTAAAAATATCTTAAAAATATATATATATATATATATATATATATATATATATATATTAATTTTTTTCGGTTTTTTTAAATAAAAATATTTAAATAAAACTTATATTTTTATAAAATAAAAATAAAGAAACTTTATAAAACTTAAATATTTAACAAAATCTTAAAAAAATATATAAATTTTTGTTTTCTTTTTATATTTTCGAATAATTAAAAACGTATTTTTACAAAAGTGAATTTTAATAAAAGTAAACTAAAAATAAAAATCTTTTTTTTATTTTATTTATTTAGCGTTGCGCTTCCGGCTTTTAAGTTTGATTGTTCCCCGGCAGCGGCGCCAAAAATACTTGATGTCAAAGCTAAGGGGTATAAAATACTATTAAATTTTACAAGGAAATACTATTAAATACGATACAATTTTACACAAGATATTTATTTATTTAGAGAATGGATATACTTAAACCTTGCTACAACACTTATAGGCAGTGTACCTAATCGTACAGTAGTGTAGTTTTTCGTAAGTCCGGTTAGTTCCACAGGGAAAATCTTTAAACAAAGCTTAACGCTATATTAGTTTACTTTTATAAAAATACAAATATATATATAAGTAATATTATTATTATAAAGGGGGGTTTTTACCGTTTAATGACCGGTTTGTCGATTTTAAAACTTTAGTCGCAGTTAAAACCAAATGTAAAATATTAAATAAATAAAAGACTTAATTTAAAGCGTAAAGTAAATAACGATAATGAAATTGCGAATAATAAATGTGCAATTAAATACAATAACAATAAATAAAAATGCGATAATTATAAGTGCAATTAAATATAAAATAAAGGAAATTAATGTAGTGACCCGAACTTTTCCATGTTTATATATATTAATTGAGATTGATATTTACATGATTAAATGTTTCCAACATGTTAAGCAATCAAACTTGTTAAGACTTGATTAATTGAAATATGTTTCATATAGACAATTGACCACCCAAGTTGACCGGTGATTCACGAACGTTAAAACTTGTAAAAACTATATGATGACATATATATGGATATATATATATAGTTAACATGATACTATGATAAGTAAACATATCATTAAGTATATTAACAATGAACTACATATGTAAAAACAAGACTACTAACTTAATGATTTTTAAACGAGACATATATGTAACGATTATCGTTGTAAAGACATTTAATGTATATATATCATATTAAGAGATATTCATACATGATAATATCATGATAATATAATAATTTAAAATCTCATTTGATATTATAAACATTGGGTTAACAACATTTAACAAGATCGTTAACCTAAAGGTTTCATAACAACACTTACATGTAACGACTAACGATGACTTAACGACTCAGTTAAAATGTATATACATGTAGTGTTTTAATATGTATTTATACACTTTTGAAAGACTTCAATACACTTATCAAAATACTTCTACCTAACAAAAATGCTTACAATTACATCCTCGTTCAGTTTCATCAACAATTCTACTCGTATGCACCCGTATTCGTACTCGTACAATACACAGCTTTTAGATGTATGTACTATTGGTATATACACTCCAATGATCAGCTCTTAGCAGCCCATGTGAGTCACCTAACACATGTGGGAACCATCATTTGGCAACTAGCATGAAATATCTCATAAGATTACAAAAATATGAGTAATCATTCATGACTTATTTACATGAAAACAAAATTACATATCCTTTATATCTAATCCATACACCAACGACCAAAAACACCTACAAACACTTTCATTCTTCAATTTTCTTCATCTAATTGAACTCTCTCAAGTTCTATCTTCAAGTTCTAAGTGTTCTTCATAAATTCCAAAAGTTCTAGTTTCATAAAATCAAGAATACTTTCAAGTTTGCTAGCTCACTTCCAATCTTGTAAGGTGATCATCCAACCTCAAGAAATCTTTGTTTCTTACAGTAGGTTATCATTCTAATACAAGGTAATAATCATATTCAAACTTTGGTTCAATTTCTATAACTATAACAATCTTATTTCAAGTGATGATCTTACTTGAACTTGTTTTCGTGTCATGATTTTGCTTCAAGAACTTTGAGCCATCCAAGGATCCATTGAAGCTAGATCCATTTTTCTCTTTTCCAGTAGGTTCATCCAAGGAACTTAAGGTAGTAATGATGTTCATAACATCATTCGATTCATACATATAAAGCTATCTTATTCGAAGGTTTAAACTTGTAATCACTAGAACATAGTTTAGTTAATTCTAAACTTGTTCGCAAACAAAAGTTAATCCTTCTAACTTGACTTTTAAAATCAACTAAACACATGTTCTATATCTATATGATATGCTAACTTAATGATTTAAAACCTGGAAACACGAAAAACACCGTAAAACCGGATTTACGCCGTCGTAGTAACACCGCGGGCTGTTTTGGGTTAGTTAATTAAAAACTATGATAAACTTTGATTTAAAAGTTGTTATTCTGAGAAAATGATTTTTATTATGAACATGAAACTATATCCAAAAATTATGGTTAAACTCAAAGTGGAAGTATGTTTTCTAAAATGGTCATCTAGACGTCGTTCTTTCGACTGAAATGACTACCTTTACAAAAACGACTTGTAACTTATTTTTCCGACCAGAAACCTATACTTTTTTTGTTTAGATTCATAAAATAGAGTTCAATATGAAACCATAGCAATTTGATTCACTCAAAACGGATTTAAAATGAAGAAGTTATGGGTAAAACAAGATTGGATAATTTTTCTCATTTTAGCTACGTGAAAATTGGTAACAAATCTATTCCAACCATAACTTAATCAACTTTTATTATATATTATGTAATCTTGAGATACCATAGACACGTATACAATGTTTCGACCTATCATGTCGACACATCTATATATATTTCGGAACAACCATAGACACTCTATATGTGAATGTTGGAGTTAGCTATACAGGGTTGAGGTTGATTCCAAAATATATATAGTTTGAGTTGTGATCAATACTGAGATACGTATACACTGGGTCGTGGATTGATTCAAGATAATATTTATCGATTTATTTCTGTACATCTAACTGTGGACAACTAGTTGTAGGTTACTAACGAGGACAGCTGACTTAATAAACTTAAAACATCAAAATATATTAAAAGTGTTGTAAATATATTTTGAACATACTTTGATATATATGTATATATTGTTATAGGTTCGTGAATCAACCAGTGGCCAAGTCTTACTTCCCGACGAAGTAAAAATCTGTGAAAGTGAGTTATAGTCCCACTTTTAAAATCTAATATTTTTGGGATGAGAATACATGCAGGTTTTATAAATGATTTACAAAATAGACACAAGTACGTGAAACTACATTCTATGGTTGAATTATCGAAATCGAATATGCCCCTTTTTATTAAGTCTGGTAATCTAAGAATTAGGGAACAGACACCCTAATTGACGCGAATCCTAAAGATAGATCTATTGGGCCTAACAAACCCCATCCAAAGTACCGGATGCTTTAGTACTTCGAAATTTATATCATATCCGAAGGGTGTCCCGGAATGATGGGGATATTCTTATATATGCATCTTGTTAATGTCGGTTACCAGGTATTCACCATATGAATGATTTTTATCTCTATGTATGGGATGTGTATTGAAATATGAAATCTTGTGGTCTATTATTACGATTTGATATATATATAGGTTAAACCTATAACTCACCAACATTTTTGTTGACGTTTTAAGCATGTTTATTCTCAGGTGATTATTAAGAACTTCCGCTGTCGCATACTTAAATAAGGACAAGATTTGGAGTCCATGCTTGTATGATATTGTGTAAAAACTGCATTCAAGAAACTTATTTTGTTGTAACATATTTGTATTGTAAACCATTATGTAATGGTCGTGTGTAAACAGGATATTTTAGATTATCATTATTTGATAATCTACGTAAAGCTTTTTAAACCTTTATTGATGAAATAAAGGTTATGGTTTGTTTAAAAATGAATGCAGTCTTTGAAAAACGTCTCATATAGAGGTCAAAACCTCGCAACGAAATCAATTAATATGGAACGTTTTTAATCAATAAGAACGGGACATTTCAATTAAATATGAAATAAAAGAATTATGCTTATTTAAACTTCCGTAATCATGATGTTTGACGTGTTGATTTTAGTTTTATGCCCATGGGTTAATTGTCCTTTGTCCTGGATTATTTAATATGTCCGTCTGGTTTTTGTCCATAATAGTCCATCAGTCATAAATATAAAGTGCGAGTGTCCTCGTCAAATTATCCTTATACCCGAAACTGTAACAAGATTTTAATACTTTGTTTAATAATTACACCAGGATGTCGACTGAGTGTAACTCAAGGTTTTAATACTTTGTTAACAATTATGCCAAGTGTCCTTGTACATAATTTCACCCCTGTTTTAATAATTCTAGTGGCTATTAATCCATTTCCGTGTCCGGTTAAATGAACGATTATTCGTACATATAAATACCCTGCCCATCGTGTCCGACCGAGTGTATATGGTTATTTATAGGGACGTTCAATTATAAATCTTTATATTAAAATTAACAAACTATCATTTAGTTAAACAAATATAAAGCCCATTAATAGCCCATAGTCTAATTTCCACAAGTGTCGTTCTTTTGTCCAAACCCCAATTATGGTACAAAGCCCAATTACCCAATTTTAGTAATTAGCCCAACATCATGATTACTTCATTTTAAATAAGCATAATAATAACTTAGCTTCGAGATATTAAATTAAAAAGGTTGAACATAACTTACAATGATTAAAAATAGCGTAGCGTTACACGGACATAATTTTGACTTACACCCTTACAACATTCGCTAACATACCCTTATTATTAGGATTTAAAATTAAAATTAAAATTAAAATATAAATATAAATATAAATATTACGTATAGATATAGAGAGATTGATATATTGATATATAAAATGATCAGAATTCGGTTGCTTTTATAGGGAATTGAGTTCAGGGGGTCTCCGCGACTCGCTTAATTTTTGCACTGCAAACTCCGCAACTCGCGGAGTTTGCTTTTACAGCTCACACAAGTTTGGAGCCTTTCTTGCCGACGGTTTATAATATATTATATAATATATAAATAATTATCAGAATTATTTAAATATTATATTATATTTATGTGCATAGTTGACTTGTAATTTTTAGTCCGTTGCGTCGAGCGTTGAGAGTTGGCTCTGGTCCCGGTTCCGGATTTTCGAACGTCCTTGCGAATAATTTAATATCTTGTACTTTGCGTTTTGAATCTTGTACTCTTGTAATTTCGAGACGTTTCTTATCAATAATTGGAACCACTTTGATTGTATTTTGTACTTTTGAGCTTTTTGGTCGTTTGCGTCTTCAATTCGTCGAATCTGTCTTTTGTCTTCACCTTTTAATATTTAAACGAATATCACTTGTAAATAGAACAATTGCAACTAAAAGCTTGCCTTTCTTGGGGAATAATGCTATGAAATATATGTTCGTTTTTAGCATTATCAATGATTTATATCGATATCTGTCTTCTTCTTTTAGCATTTGAATTTCTTCTGTTGTTGGTTCATATCCATTAGCTATTAGTGTAGCTAACATTTCAGCTTCATCAATTGGTTCAGTTCCTTCTCCTAAAGAACATTCTCCTGTTCCTTGTAATTCTGGAAATTCTTCTAACAATTCTGCATGTGAATCTATAATTTGAATATAATAACATGTATCATCTGCAGATTGCGGTTGTTGCATTGCTCTATCAACTGAAAAGGTAACACTCTCGTCCTCTATACTTAGGGTCAGTTTCTTACCAAACACGTCTATCATTGCTTTAGCCGTGTTTAAGAATGGTCTTCCTAATATGAGAGGAACTTGAGAATCTTCTTTCATGTCCAGAACAACAAAATCTACTGGAAATACTAAAGTACCAACTTTAACTAGCATGTTCTCCATTATCCCTCTAGAGATCGATCGGCTAGTTGTATGCTTATTCTTGTTGGTTTCAATTCTCCAAGGTCTAGTTTAGCGTATAGTGAATACGGCATTAAATTTATACTAGCACCTAAGTCTGCTAATGCTTCTATTGAACTAAGACTACCTAGAAAACATGGAATTGTGAAACTTCCTGGATCAGATAATTTTTCCGGTATCTTATTCAACAGTACTGCAGAACTATTAGCATTCATAGTAACAGCCGAGAGTTCTTCCATTTTCTTTCTATTCGTGATTAGATCTTTCAAGAATTTAGCATATCTACGCATTCCTGAAATCACATCAATGAAAGGAAGATTTACATTTATCTGTTTAAACATATCCAAGAATTTGGATTGCTCGGCTTCAAGTTTTTCTTTTTTCATTTTACTCGGGTAAGGAAGTGGTGGTTGGTATGGTTTAACATAAGGTTTAGCCTTAACTATGTTATCTTCATTAACCTTTTCAACTACCGGTTCTTTTTTCTTATCTTGACCAGGTTGTGGTTCTTGTGGAGTAGGAATAGCTTCATCAGAAGTTACAGGTATTTCAGGTGGTTTAAGTGTTGTACCACTTCTTGTGGTAATGGCTTTAGCTGTTTCATTCCGGGGGTTAGCATTTGTATCACTAGGTAAACTTCCCAGTTTTCTTTCACCTATTAACCTTGCTAGGTTACTTACTTCTTGTTCCAAGTTTTGAATAGAAGCTTGTTGATTTTTAAATGCTTGAGCATTTTGTTCATTAGTTTATTTTTGAGATATGAAAAACTGCGTTTAAGTTTCAACTAGCTTTGTCATCATATCTTCTAAATTCGGCTTTTTATCATCGGTTTGTGGTGGTTTGTTTTGAAAATTAGGTCTTTGCTGATTGTAAGTATTATTGGATACTTGTTGATTACTAGGACCTTGTTGGTTGTTGTATGGAATATTTTGGTTATAATTTTGATTTTGATTGTAAATCGGTCTTGGCGGTTGATAATTATTCTGATAATTATTTCCAGGCCTTTGGTTTATGTATGAAATATTCTCTCTTTATTCCATTGTTAATTCAATACTGAGACAATCTTTTGTCCAATGTGGTCCTCCACACTGCTCACAACTAATTCGTATTGAGTGGATATCTTTAGTCATCTTTTCCATTCGTCTCCCGACAGCATTTATCTTTGCGGAAATGGAATCTAAGTCATGGCTAGAATCGGCTCTAGCTGCTTTAGATGATCTAATGATAACTTTTTCTTGGTGCCACTCATGTGAGTGGGAAGCAGTATTATCAATAATTTTGTAAGCATCAGTTTCTGTTTTCTTCATAATAGAACCACCAGCTGCTATATCGATGTCTTCCTTGTAGTGATGTCGCATCCTTGGTAGAATATTTGTACTATTTGACAGGTATCTAAACCATGTTGCGGACATCCTCTTAATAACTTTCCAAATCTAGTCCACGCCTCATATAGAGTTTCATTCGGTTTCTGTGTGAACGTAACAATTTCTCCTTGAAGTCTTACGGCTTTAGATGCCGGAAAGAATTGTTTAAGAAATTTTTCAACTAAAACGTCCCATGTATCAATCGCCCCTTCAGGTAAACGATTCTAACCAATCTTTGGCTTCTCCCTTTAAAGTCCGGGGAAATAACATGAGATATATCTGTTCATCCTCCACTTCTCTTATTTTAAATAGTGTGCAGATCCTATTAAAGGTACGAAGATGTTCGTTTGGATCTTCCTTCGGCGCACCACTAAATTGGCATTGATTAGTCACCATATGTAGAATTTGTCCTTTGATTTCATAATCTGGTGCATTGATGTCTGGATGAGTAATTGTGTGACCTTGGCCAGTGCGTTTAGCTCTCATTCGGTCTTCCATACTTAAAGGTTCCAGATTCTCCATAATTGAATTTGTTGAATCGGAATCACTAGCGGATTCTGATTTAATGGTTCGTTCCTCAACAATCTCTGTTTGAATGATTGGTGGTTCCGGAGGAAAATTTAATGGTTCAGGATCTATGAATTGTCCCTGAATATTCTCCGAATTCTCAATTGTGAGGTCGGGTTCAAAAAATGGATTATCGGAAATTTGAACTGGAGTACTTGGTCGACTGGATGACGATTCTAAAGAAAAATCAACGGCGGTAATATTAGCTAAATGTCTTGATCTAGTTACAGGTGGTGAACGTACAAAAGGTGGTGAACGTCTTGCTCGGTGCATTCACTGAATATCCTGTTAGTTTTTTAAAAGGAAAGAAAAATTATATAAGTTATCCAATTAATAGACTTTTCTGATTTTGCCCACGTTTCGAATAGTCAAAAGATGCAGCAGAGGGGCAGGATTCGTTTGGTCTCAATATAATTGAGGACTGTTTGGCTCCAATAACCCGGTCCACGTACAAATCCAACTATTACTACGAACCAGAAAATTTTGATGTCTATCAATTTAACCACTTAAAATAAATTTTCGTAATTTTAAGAAATTTAGATAAGAAGTAGAGAAAATTCCAAGTCCAAAAAATAGAATAGCGAGAAATAAGAAAGAAAAAGAGCGCGTCGAAAAAGAAAAGGGTTGAAAAATAAAAGGCGTCGAAAAATAAGAAATAGAAAGAGTGACTTATAAAACTTTAAAACGCTCGACTAACCCAACCTTATTACTACCACTAACTTAAAATTATAATCGCAAATTGAGATTACTAATTGGAATGATAATTGATACATAGGTAAAAGGCGTCTAAAAATATTAAAGCTTATAAGAAAAACTATATCCCAAATGGTAATAACTTAAAAAGGTACTAAAACTTAAAAAGGCGTCGCAAAATTCTAAAGCACCTAAATCTTAGTCTAAAGAAAAAGCACTCAAGGGATTTTACGGCAGAGCCTAAAAATCTAGAAATAAAAATAACTATAGAAAAAACTATGAATTAATAACTAAATACGAGCGAAAAATACAAAAATTACGCTAAAAACAAATAAAAAGGGACAAAATATAAAAATATACTAATAGTTGCAAAAATTACAATTTTTATAAAAATATTATTTTTATATTATTTATAAAACTATTAATTTTATAAATTAATTAAACTAATTAAACTAAATAATACAAATAATAAAATAACTAAACTAAATAATATAATATGTATAACCTAATTAGGGTTTTAAATTAATAATAATAAATAATACCCGTAATAAATGCTGAATTAGGGTAAACTGTGGCGTGTCAGACGATCTCATGCGATCGCATGAGTTTATGCGTTCGGGCTCATGCAATCGCATGAGCTAGGATTTTTGGGCCAGGTTACGGGCTGCTACAGTAGCAGGCCGAATGTTTTATTTTTTATTTTTTATTTTGCTGTGTTTATTTTTTCTGTTTTAAATATTTATATAATATATTTTTATAAAATAAATAAAACTTATATTTTTATAAAATAAATATAAAGAAACTTTTATAGAACTTAAATATTTAACAAACTCTTAAAAATATTTATATTTTTGTTTTCTTTTTATATTTTCGAATATATTAAAACGTATTTTTTTTTATAAAAGTAAACTAAAATTAAATTTTTTTTTTATTTAGCGTTGCGCTTCCGGCTTTTAAGCTAGATTTCGAATCCCCGGCAGCGGCGCCAAAAATACTTGATAGTTATGCGAGGTGTATATGAAATAGCTTATATTTTACTAGGAAATACTATTAAATACGATACAATTTTACACAAGATATTTATTTATTTAGAGAATGGATATACTTAAACCTTGCTACAACACTTATAGGCAGTGTACCTAATTGTACAGTAGTGTAGTTTTTAGTAAGTCCGGTTCGGTCCATAGGGAATCTTTTAAACAAAGCTTAACGCTATATTAGTTTTATTTTTATAAAAATACAAATATATATATAAGTAATATTAGGGGGGGTTTTTACCGTTTAATGACCGGTTTGTCGATTTTAAAACTTTAGTTGCAGTTAAAACAAAATATAAAAATATTAAATAAATAAAAGACTTAATTTAAAGCGTAAAGTAAATAACGATAATGAAATTGTGATAAATAAAAGTGCGATAAAATAAACTTGCGATAATTAAAAAGTACGATAATTAAAAGTGCAATTAAATATAATAACAATAAATAAAAGTGCGATAATTAGAAGTGCAATTAAATATAAAATAAAGGAAATTAAATATGAAATAAAAGAATTATGCTTATTTAAACTTCCGTAATCATGATGTTTGACGTGTTGATTTTAGTTTTATGCCCATGGGTTAATTGTCCTTTATCCTGGATTATTTAATATGTCCGTCTGGTTTTTGTCCATAACAGTCCACCAGTCATAAATATAAAGTGCGAGTGTCCTCGTCAAATTATCCTTATACCCGAAGTTAAATATTCCAACTAATTGGGGACTTAAACTGTAACAAGGTTTTAATACTTTGTTTAATAATTACACCAGGATGTCGACTGTGTGTAACCCAAGGTTTTAATACTTTGTTATCAATTATGTCAAGTGTCCTTGTACATAATTTCACCCCTGTTTTAATAATTCTAGTGGCTATTAATCCATTCCCGTGTCCGGTTAAATGAACGATTATTCGTACATATAAATACCCTGCCCATCGTATCCGATCGAGTGTATATGGTTATTTATAGGGACGTCCAATTGTAAATCTTTATATTAACATTAACAAATTATCATTTAGTTAAAAAAATATAAAGCCCATTAATAGCCCATAGTCTAATTTCCACAAGTGCCGTTCTTTTGTCCAAACCCCAATTATGATACAAAGCCCAATTATCCAATTTTAGTAATTAGTCCAACATCATGATTACTTCATTTTAAATAAGCATAATAATAACTTAGCTACGAGACATTAAATTAAAAAGGTTGAACATAACTTACAATGATTAAAAATAGCGTAGCGTTACACGGACAGAATTGCGACTTACACCCTTACAACATTTGTTAACATACCCTTATTATTAGAAATTAAAATTAAAATTAAAATTAAAATTAAAATTAAAATTAAAATTAAAATATAAATATAAATATTACGTATAGATATATTGAGATAGAAAAAGATGTGTTTTTGTGGTGCACCAAAGCTCGATTTTTATAGGCATGTGGGCTGGAACTGTGCACCATGCGATCGCATGGATTTATGCCTTCCAGGCCATGCGATCGCATGGCCAGCTGGGGACATCCACATTTGGTTATTTTCTTCTGCCGACGTTTATTTAAATATAATATAATATATATATATTAATTTTAAGAATTAATTATATATTATATTATATTCATGTGCATAGTTGACTTGAAATTTTTAGTCCGTTGCGTCGAGCGTTGAGAGTTGACTCTGGTCCCGGTTCCGGATTTTCGAACGTCCTTGTGAATAATTTAATATCTTGTACTTTGCATTTTGAATCTTGTACTCTTGTAATTTTGAGACGTTTCTTATCAATAATTGGAACCTCATTGATTGTATTTTGTACTTTTGAGCTTTTTGGTCGTTTGCGTCTTCAATTCGTCAAATCTGTCTTTTGTCTTCACCTTTTATTATTTAAACGAATATCACTTGTAAATAGAACAATTGCAACTAAAAGCTTGTCTTTCTTGAGGAATAATGCTATGAAATATATGTTCGTTTTTAGCATTATCAATACGCATCTGTTCGTGAATCGTCGGGAATAGTCAAAGGTCAAATGGTTTAATGCATTCATGAAAATAGTTCAAACATTTTGCGACTCATCACTACAGACTTTGTTTATCGTATTGAAAATACAATATAGTATCGAGAGTTTGATTTAAAATTAGTCGAAATTTTTGGGGTCACTACAGTACCTACCCGTTAAAGAAATTTCGTCCCGAAATTTGATAGAGGTCGTCATGGATAACAATAAGAATGTTTTCATGACGAATGTGAGTTTATGAATAGAGTTTTATCATCATCGAGTAATATGGATAAAATAATTCGATTATTCGAAAAATACGAATGAAGCTATCACAAAAGAGTGAAATGAATGAATGTATATTCGTCATATCTTTTGACATATATAAGATTGATTTCCGAGATTTAAGGGATTTGAAGAAAATTTTCGAAATCTAAAAGATTTGATTCTTCGGCGAATAATAAAATTAAGATCTCTATAATTAAATACGGTGATCTGCCTTGATTTCTCTGTCTGATATTTCCATTATAAATTAAACTCTTCCCATTCCATAATTTTCACCATTTTTATATTTTCTTTCATGGTTCATACATCCACAAGATTGTGAAAATGCTTAATCCAGTTCTGATCATTGTCCTTATCCTGACTATTGCAACAATCATTCTCCTTTTTTAACTTCCACCGGAGGAATCTGTTTTCTTTTACTTCGCCCTTGAGGTTATAGTGTTTTTAATTCTCTCGTGTCTTTATGTTGCGATAAACATTGATATACACTGTCTGTAATTTCCGTATTGTTATTGGGCTTTATATCTCCCCTTATATTTCAATGTCCCTATTTCTGTTTCCTATAATCATTGTTATCCATAGTTAATACTCCCTCCTATTTGCTGCGATTTATACTCCACTTTCTATTTCGGAGCTTTGTCCCTTCGTTTCTTCTTCTTGCGATTGGGCATCTCTTGTAATGGTCCAGAATTCGCGGATATAAGTTTCAGAATGAACATTGTTAATGTTCTAAGAAGGAAATGGTAATGGCACGATCTTGATTTTGTTAAATTACCAGAATACCCTGGAAAAGACCGAATCATCAAGGAATATTTTCTTGATATTTTAGAGGTTTAAATAGAATACAAGAGTCGTGTAACATGGCACATGATGACATTAGAGTCTGTGAATCATCATGTTTCATTAGAAACTCAGCATGACTTACTGTAATATAATCACGTTGATCAAGTGTCATTATATTATACTAACTCATGCATCAGTTCCCAACATTACTTCAATAACATTCATTTTTAAGCTCGAAAGTTTACAGAATATAGAAACTAACAGTTTCTATATGATGTAATACTGATAGCACGAAGAGATTAATGATTTCAGATAAAAATAGTTATAAAAATATCTCCAGAAATATGGAGGATATTTATAATGAAAGATACGATAATATCTCGGAATATCTAAGATCAGAGGATGATAGAAACTATTGTCTGCAAGGGTTTAGAGTAAGGAGCAAGATATTCACTAAAGACTTTAGCAGACATTGAATCATTTGGATTCTTTGAAGTCAAACTTATTCTTTGTGATTTGTTCACGGCTTTTTTCATAGTTTCGCATATTCTGCTTTTCGGTACTAAATTTTCTATTGAATGTTTCCAATATAATGATACACAGAAAGCACGAGGAGGTATATAATTTCGGACGAGAATATTTATGAAAATATCCTCAGAAATATCGAAGATATTGATGATGATATCTTGGAATTTCTAAGTTCGATGGTTGATGGAGAAAGATTTTCCGCAAGATTTTAACATGACTTCGGAGCAAGATATTCTCTAAAGATTTCAACGGATCCAAAATTACCTGAATCCTTTGAATATAGGGTTTAGTCCTTGTATTGGTCATTGGTCTCCTTCATGGGTAGCTCAATCTGTTTTTCAATACCCAATTTTCTATCGAGCGTTCCTAACACTCCTTTCTTTATCACCAAACTTTTGGCCATTTAGACCATCTACCATTTTTCTGTTTCCTCTGCATTTAATGCTATGATATCTGAATCATCGGTTATTAATCCGAGGTGGTTTCAGGAAAATTGTGTTTTTAGATGATTAAACGCTGATGGTAATATGGTGGAATATGAAAGGTTCCCTGGTAACAATAAAAGAGCACGCGTATATATCAACGTTATAATAAGGTTGTTTCGTACGAATAGTCGAAGTTGTCTTGCTGGAGCTGTGACAAAACTGCTACCTTGAGAAGGGATTGTAAAGTTATTTTGGGTAATAATAATGCCAAAGAAGCTAGCACATATACATGTTAAACGTTTACCCAGTTTCTGAGAATTTTTTAGGTGCATAATTATATGCATCAGTCTTTTCTTTCGTAGATGAAGTGCGGTCGGTTCATCCTCTCGATTGAGGTGTTTTCAAGATTCGTGAAATGTTTGAACGCAGATTGTAATCGCTAAGATACAAATGAGGTTTAAGATGAATTCAAGTGGTAAACTTGAAGAATTGTTTAGTTTCATAGGTTATAATCAGTATTTTAATTCATTTTAATTGTCCAATATTATTCGTCCACGGTCGATAGTCCACAGTTGACAGTCCAATAATTCATATATAATTTATATTAATTAAATATTCCAATTAATTAATACGTATCGTGACCCGTGTACATGTCTCAGACTCGATCACAACTCAAAGTATATATATTATTTGAGAATCAACCTCAACCCTGTATAGAGAACTCGATCATTACTGCATATAGAGTGTCTATGGTGATTCCAAATAATATATATAGATGCGTCGATATGATATGTCAAAACTTTGTATACGTGTCCCGATATTGAAAGTGCGTAAAATAAATAACAGAAATTTAATGACGATAAATTAAATGCGTAGTAAATAACAGAAATTAAATAACGATAAATAAAATTGCGATAAATAAACTGCGATAACTAAAATGTAATCAGTTAGCTAGGAACAGTTAACTAGGAACAGTTAGCGTGGATTCCTAACAAAATTTCAATTAGTTAATTCGTTTGTTTCTAACAACTTTTATTTTGTCCAATGTTTTCTTCATTATGCCACTTGTTGGATTGTGATAAATCAAAATCCAAATATAAAATTGAATAAAAAAATGGTTATTCTGCGGTGAACGGATTTGTATCTCTGTAGATGTAAGTAGGATAGTAATTCGAAGAATGTACAGTATAACTTATTAAAGTGAAATCTAAATATTCCTCGGGTATTACCTACCCGTTAAAATATTTTCACCATTAACAGTTTATACGAAAGAATTTTTAATTACAATCTTTATGAAAATATACTTACATATATATTTTCTTCAGATGTAATCATATATTTAATGAGTTAATATAATATTAATCTCATTTGATTTACCGTTAGAACTAGAATATATAATCTCTAAAACATTGAAGATTACATAATCGTCATGTCGAACGAAGATAAATGATGTAGAACGATTCGCAGATTGATGATTATGCTTGAGGTACATAATTAGATGTTGAGGTGTATGATGTGAACTTGAGTTGTTGGTGGTACTAGTATTGATGTTGGTGCTGGTGATGTTGCTGAAGCTGGTACATTTTGCACCATATTCTCCAAATTGATTACTAGAGCGCGAAGTTCATTGACTTCTTGTATTACTCCGGGATGATTGTCGGTCAGAACGAGCGGATGAATAAGGTTTAGAATCTGAGTTATGATATAGTCGTGGCGAGATATTCGAGAAATGAGGGTGAAAATGGTGTTACGAACAGGTTTGCCGGTAAGTGCTTCAGGTTCTTCGCCAAAAGGTGAATTCGGTTAGTGGAAGGGATCGCCTTCTGCGCGTCTCCATTGATTAAGTCGACTACGAATCCATCAGATGAATTGGGGATGGATAATTGGTTGATTCATTCTGGTGACGTTGCTTCCGAAGCTTAGATGACTATCCATTCGGAATAACTGTCGGGATAACTATCGAAATAGCTGTCGGAATCCGAGGGACTCGAACTAGTTGAAGGATTCATCTCGTACGATCAGATGAAGGATTTTCGATAAGAAATGGATTATAGGATGTAGATTAGTATCCTGCAATACATAATTTACATATGCATATGTAATACTAAAATCTCATAAGTTACGGAGGAATCTACGGAAGCTGTCAGGTAAAGATAACGATAACAGATACGCTAAGATATGAATTAGCAGATACGCTAAGATATGAATTTTGTCTATACACTATTCATGCAGTCAATGCAATAAGATGTGTCTAGACTAAGAATAATAAGCAGGTAATTTACTAAGGATGATAAACAAATGATTTCTGACAAAAATGATAAGCAAAACTTTTGACATGCAGACACGGTCGAAGTCCAGACTCACTAATGCATCCTAACGACTTATCAGTTAGACACACTAATACAGACCCGGTTCACTAAGACCACCGCTCTGATACCAACTGTGAAGACCCGTCCTAATCCATCTGGACAACGTCCTTGTCGATTATAAACGATTCATAATAGTTGATTACATCGCGAGGTACTTGACCTCTATATGATACATTTTACAAACATTGCATCCGTTTTTGAAAAGAAAATCTTTCATTACATCGAAAGTTGACGGCAGGCATACCATTTTATAATATATCTAACTATAATTGACTTAATAATAATCTTGATGAACGCAACGACTTGAATGCAACGTCTTTTAAAATATGTCGTAAATGACTCCAAGTAATATCTCTAAGAAGAGCAAATGCACAGCGGAAGTTTTCTTTCGTACCTGAGAATAAACATGCTTTCAAGTGTCAACCAAAAGGTTGGTGAGTTCATTAGTTTATCATAAACATTCATTCCATCATTTTAATAGACTACAAGATTTTCATTTCACATAAATATACGTCCCATACATAGAGACAAAAATATCATTCATATGGATTGAACACCTGGTAACCGACATTCACAATATGCATATAAGAATATCCCCATCATTCCGGGATCCTCCTTCGGACATGATATAAATTTCGAAGTACTAAAGCATCCGGTACTTTGGATGGGGCTTGTTAGGCCCGATAGATCTATCTTTAGAGTTTGCGTCAATTAGGGTGTCTGTTCCCTAATTCTTAGATTACCAGACTTAATAAAAAGGGGCATATTCGGTTTAATAATCCAGCCATAGAATGTAGTTTTAAGTACTTGTGCCTATTTCGTAAAACAGTTATAAAAACAGCGCATGTATTCTCAGTCCCAAAAATATATATTGCAAAAGCATTTAAAAAGGGATTAATGAAACTCACGCATATAAATATTGTAAAATAGTTAATAAAGCATTTGCATGTATTCTCAGCCCAAAAATGTATATAAAAAGGGAATAATGAAACTCACCTAATGTATTTTGTAGTAAAAATACATATGACTATATTGAACAATTGAACAATGCAGGGTTGGCCTCGGATTCACGAACCTATATCATTTGTGTATTCATTAATATATAATCGTAATCGAATAAATATATATATATATTATTATTAGTGATATAAATTTTATATTAATAACTTATTTATATATTTCATTATTTAATTAAATGTATTCATTTTGTATATAAAAATATTAATTTTTGTTATGTTATAAGTATAAAATATATCCTTTATATATATATATATATATTAAAACATATACTCGTAATTGAATAAATCTGTTTATTATTAGAAATATATTGGTATATAAACAATTTATAATTTTTATTATTTATTTATATATTTTCATTTTGTACATAATAACATTAACATAGCTAAATTATGTAATATGTTATTGTATATATAATCTTTATTTATATACTTATAATCTTAACAATGTCATTAAAACTTTAATAACAATGATATAGATAATTCTGATAATAATAATAATAATGTTAAAAATAATAGGAATGGTAGTTTTTATAAAATCTTAATACTTATATGTTGATACTAATATTTAATATCAAATATTCATTCTAATACTAACAATCCTAAAATGATACTAATACTAATATTAATGAAAATAATAATAATTTTTATTATTTTCTTAATAATAATAATATATTCATAATTATATCAAATGTTAATATAATAATAATAAATGATAACTTTTATACATACTCTTATATTAGTAATAATATTAATAATAATAACAATAATTATAATACTAATGATAATTAAGATACTTAGTAATAATAACATTAATTAATAATCAATTATAATAATAACAACATTAATAATAATAATAATAATAATAATAATAATAATAATCTAATAATAATAATAATAATAATAATAATAATAATAATAATAATAATAATAATAATAATAATAATAATAATAATAATAATAATAAGAATAATAACTACCTCTCACTAAAAAGGCTTCTAAAACGAAATTGTCGTCCCCGGGACTCGAACCCGTGATCTCTCGAATACCCGTAAACCCCCAAGACCACTCCTCTGCCGTCTGTCTTTCTGTTTAAACTTGTTTTCACTTTCTTTTAACCCAAATTTCTTTATATATGTTCTTCTTCTTCATCACATCGATCGACTAGAGGTACAATCCCCACAACTACGAATTCTATCATTAATTTTATGATTTATAATTGAATCGGAAGCATTTTAAGGTTGATTATATAAATCAAAATAGAAAGAAATCGAAGAAAGAAAAAAAAACTGTAACAGCTATTTTTTTTAAGAACATTATAAACTTTAAATCAAATTTCAATTTCTAATACGTTTTAGATCATACCTCCAACATGAAATAGATTGAAAAACTTATTTAGAAACTAACTGTATTCTTAATTGGACCTAAAATATTAACTGGAAGTTAAATTTCACGATGAACAAAGGTTTTGACTTTTTATTTTATAAACTTTGACTTCGAAATTAGAGCTCGTTTTGAAGAATTGAACTTTGAAACTTTCCAGATCGTTTGAGTTGAAGCTTTTAAACAACATTGGATTATTAGTTTTTGTAATTGATTGTAAAAATCGAATTTGTGAAAAATTAACCAAAAACAGGGAAACGGGTCTGTTTCTACTTCTTTTTGATTAATTCGACTTGAGAAAGGTTGTAGTGATAATAATTGATAGTGGAGATAAAGAGTTGAATTAATTACGCATAATGTGAGATTAAATACTCATTTTATATATGGAGCAATTCTACAGATTATATTAACCAGCGAGTAATAAAAAAATATAAAAATAAAAGGATGATAAAGACTTCAAACTGATTCTTGGATTGATCTGATAATTGAATTCGTGAGTTGTACTAATTGTGAGACAGAAACAAAATTTTAAACAGATCGATAGCTACATAAAGCTGAATCTGATTCTTTTCTTGATTTTCCTTATATAAAAATAATAATTTTATTAATAATAAATAATAATACAATTAATAATACTGAATTAATAATAACATAATACTACTCTTAAAATTTATAATAGTATGGTATACAAGTAATAATAATAACATCATTATTAATGATAATGATAACAATTACTACAACATTTATAAAAATATGATTATTAATAATAATAATACTAATTATAATAATACTATATCAATTTATATCAATTTTCATATCTGTTTAATTATTTGTTGTTAATAATATATCGAACACTGGTTTTAATATTGATAAAAATATTAATGATACTAAAAATATTATTAGTTATAAATTTTTATTAATGATAATAATACTAACCATAATAATATAACAACTTATACTTATTAAATTTTTATATTTGTATATATACTTTATATAAAAATATTAATGATACCAATATTAATATTAATTTTAATGTTAATAATAATAATAATAATAATAATATATGTGATAATAATAATATTAATAAATCAATTATTCTTTAACTTGAAATTACATATGATATGTTTTCATTTATTATATTTTATCTATTAGTTATATAATTTATTGAATTACTTATGTAAAGAACCTTATATATTTACATTTTTATTTATACGCATTTTGTTCGTGAATCGTCGAGAATAGTCAAAGGTCAAATGGTTTAATGCATTCATGAAAATAGTTCAAACATTTTGCGACTCATCACTACAGACTTTGTTTATCGTATTGAAAATACAATATCGTATCGAGAGTTTGATTTAAAATTAGTCGAAATTTTCCGGGTCACTACACAATCTAAATTCTTGGATATGTTTAAACAAATAAATGTCAACCTTCCTTTTATTGATGTGATTTCAGGAATGCCTAGATATGCTAAATTCTTGAAAGATATAATCACAAATAGAAAGAAAATGGAAGAACTCTCGGCTGTTACAATGAATGCTAATTGTTCTGCAGTGCTGTTGAATAAGATACCAGAAAAACTTTCAGATCCAGGAAGTTTCACAATTCCATGTTTTCTGAGTAGTCTTAGTTCAATAGAAGCATTAGCAGATTTAGGTGCTAGTATAAATTTAATGCCGTATTCACTATACGCTAAACTAGACCTTGGAGAACTGAAACCAACACGAACAAGTATACAACTAGCAGATAGATCAGTAAAATATCCTAGAGGGATAATGGAAAACATGCTAGTTAAAGTTGGTACTTTAGTATTTCCAGTAGATTTTGTTATTCTGGACATGGAAGAAGATTCTCGAGTTCCTCTCATATTAGGAAGACCATTCTTAAATACGGCTAAAGCAATAATAGACGTGTTCGGTAAGAAACTGACCCTAAGTATAGAGGACGAGAGTGTTACCTTTTCTGTTGATAGAGCAATGCAACAACCGCAATCTGCAGATGATACATGTTATTATATTCAAACTATAGATTCACATGCAGAATTGTTAGAAGAATTTCCAGAATTACAAGGAACAGGAGAATGTTCTTTAGGAGAAGGAACTGAACCAATTGATGAAACTGAAAAGTTAGCTACACTTATGGCTAATGGATATGAACCAACAACAGAAGAAATTCAAATGCTAAAAGAAGAAGAGAGATATTGATATAAATCATCGATAGAAGAACCACCGACATTAGAGTTAAAGCCACTTCCAAACCATTTGGAATACGCTTATTTACATGGTGAATCTGAATTACCTGTAATAATATCGTCTTCTCTTACTGAAAATGAAAAATCTCAACTCATTTATGTGCTAAAAGCTCATAAACTAGCTATTGCATGGAAGATTCATGATATTAAAGGCATAAGTCCTTCGTATTGCACACATAAAATCCTTATGGAAGAAGGTCATAAAACGTATGTGCAACGCCAAAGAAAACTAAATCCTAAAATGCAAGATGTTGTTAAGAAAGAAATTATTAAACTGCTAGATGCAGGTTTAATTTATCCAATCTCTGATAGTCCATGGGTAAGCCCAGTTCAATGCGTACCTAAGAAGGGTGGCATGACTGTCATCACAAATGAAAAAAATGAGCTCATTCCTACTAGGACTGTAACAGGATGGCGTGTTTGTATTGGTTATAGAAAATTAAATGACGCCACCAGAAAAGATCACTTTCCATTACCTTTCATTGATCAAATGTTAGAAAGATTAGCCGGAAATAGTTACTATTGTTTTCTTGACGGTTTTTCCGGATATTTTCAAATCCCGATAGCACCCGAGGACCAAGAGAAAACCACATTCACGTGCCCTTATGGTACTTTTGCTTACAAACGCATGCCATTTGGACTTTGCAACTGTAATGACCCGAACTTTTCCATGTTTATATATATTAATTGAGATTGATATTTACATGATTAAATGTTTCCAACATGTTAAGCAATCAAACTTGTTAAGACTTGATTAATTGAAATAGGTTTCATATAGACAATTGACCACCCAAGTTGACCGGTGATTCACGAACGTTAAAACTTGTAAAAACTATATGATGACATATATATGGTTATATATATAGTTAACACGATATTATGATAAGTAAACATATCATTAATTATATTAATAATGAACTACATATGTAAAAACAAGACTACTAACTTAATGATTTTGAAACGAGACATATATGTAACGATTATCGTTGTAACGACATTTAATGTATATATATATCATATTAAGAGATATTCATACATGATAATATCATGATAATATAATAATTTAAAATATCATTTGATATTATAAACATTGGGTTAACAACATTTAACAAGATCGTTAACCTAAAGGTTTCAAAACAACACTTACATGTAACGACTAACGATGACTTAACGACTCAGTTAAAATGTATATACATGTAGTGTTTTAATATGTATTTATACACTTTTGAAAGACTTCAATACACTTATCAAAATACTTCTACTTAACAAAAATGCTTACAATTACATCCTCGTTCAGTTTCATCAACAATTCTACTCGTATGCACCCGTATTCGTACTCGTACAATACACAGCTTTTAGATGTATGTACTATTGGTATATATACTCCAATGATCAGCTCTTAGCAGCCCATGTGAGTCACCTAACACATGTGGGAACCATCATTTGGCAACTAGCATGAAATATCTCATAAAATTACAAAAATATGAGTAATCATTCATGACTTATTTACATGAAAACAAAATTACATATCCTTTATATCTAATCCATACACCAACGACCAAAAACACCTACAAACACTTTCATTCTTCAATTTTCTTCATCTAATTGATCTCTCTCAAGTTCTATCTTCAAGTTCTAAGTGTTCTTCATATATTTTACAAGTTCTAGTTACATAAAATCAAGAATACTTTCAAGTTTGCTAGCTCACTTCCAATCTTGTAAGGTGATTATCCAACCTCAAGAAATCTTTGTTTCTTACAGTAGGTTATCATTCTAATACAATATAATAATCATATTCAAACTTTGGTTCAATTTCTATAACTATAACAATCTTATTTCAAGTGATGATCTTACTTGAACTTGTTTTCGTGTCATGATTCTGCTTCAAGAACTTCGAGCCATCCAAGGATCCGTTGAAGCTAGATCCATTTTTCTCTTTTCCAGTAGGTTTATCCAAGGAACTTAAGGTAGTAATGACGTTCATAACATCATTCGATTCATACATATAAAGCTATCTTATTCGAAGGTTTAAACTCGTAATCACTAGAACATAGTTTAGTTAATTCTAAACTTGTTCGCAAACAAAAGTTAATCCTTCTAACTTGACTTTTAAAATTAACTACACACATGTTCTATATCTATATGATATGCTAACTTAATGATTTAAAACCTGGAAACACGAAAAACACCGTAAAATCGGATTTACGCCGTCGTAGTAACACCGCGGGCTGTTTTGGGTTAGTTAATTAAAAACTATGATAAACTTTGATTTTAAAGTTGTTATTCTGAGAAAATTATTTTTATTATGAACATGAAACTATATCCAAAAATTATGATTAAACTCAAAGTGGAAGTATGTTTTCTAAAATGGTCATCTAGACGTCGTTCTTTCGACTGAAATGACTACCTTTACAAAAACGACTTGTAACTTATTTTTCCGACTATAAACCTATACTTTTCTGTTTAGATTCATAAAATAGAGTTCAATATAAAACCATAGCAATTTGATTCACTCAAAACGGATTTAAAATGAAGAAGTTATGGGTAAAACAAGATTGGATAATTTTTCTCATTTTAGCTACGTGAAAATTGGTAACAAATCTATTCCAACCATAACTTAATCAACTTGTATTGTATATTATGTAATCTTGAGATACCATAGACACGTATACAATGTTTCGACCTATCATGTCGACACATCTATATATATTTCGGAACAACCATAGACACTCTATATGTGAATGTTGGAGTTAGCTATACAGGGTTGAGGTTGATTCCAAAATATATATAGTTTGAGTTGTGATCAATACTGAGATACGTATACACTGGGTCGTGGATTGATTCAAGATAATATTTATTGATTTATTTCTGTACATCTAACTGTGGACAACTAGTTGTAGGTTACTAACGAGGACAGCTGACTTAATAAACTTAAAACATCAAAATATATTAAAAGTGTTGTAAATATATTTTGAACATACTTTGATATATATGTATATATTGTTATAGGTTCGTGAATCAACCAGTGGCCAAGTCTTACTTCCCGACGAAGTAAAAATTGTGAAAGTGAGTTATAGTCCCACTTTTAAAATCTAATATTTTGGGATGAGAATACATGCAGGTTTATAAATGATTTACAAAATAGACACAAGTACGTGAAACTACATTCTATGGTTGAATTATCGAAATCGAATATGCCCCTTTTTATTAAGTCTGGTAATCTAAGAATTAGGGAACAGACACCCTAATTGACGCGAATCCTAAAGATAGATCTATTGGGCCCAACAAGCCCCATCCAAAGTACCGGATGCTTTAGTACTTCGAAATTTATATCATATCCGAAGGGTGTCCCGGAATGATGGGGATATTCTTATATATGCATCTTGTTAATGTCGGTTACCAGGTGTTCACCATATGAATGATTTTTATCTCTATGTATGGGATGTGTATTGAAATATGAAATCTTGTGGTCTATTATTATGATTTGATATATATAGGTTAAACCTATAACTCACCAACATTTTTGTTGACGTTTTAAGCATGTTTATTCTCAGGTGATTATTAAGAGCTTCCGCTATCGCATACTTAAATAAGGACGAGATTTGGAGTCCATGCTTGTATGATATTGTGTAAAAACTGCATTCAAGAAACTTATTTTGTTGTAACATATTTGTATTGTAAACCATTATGTAAGGGTTGTGTGTAAACAGGATATTTTAGATTATCATTATTTGATAATCTACGTAAAGCTTTTTAAACCTTTATTGATGAAATAAAGGTTATGGTTTGTTTTAAAATGAATGCAGTCTTTGAAAAACGTCTCATATAGAGGTCAAAACCTCGCAACGAAATCAATTAATATGGAACGTTTTTAATCAATAAGAACGGGACATTTCAGCAACGCCCCTGCAACCTTTCAAAGGTGCATGATGGCGATTTTTCACGACATGATAGAAGAATGCATGGAAGTTTTCATGGATGACTTTTCAGTCTTCGGTGATACATTTGAAACATGTCTAGTTAATCTTGAACGAATGCTTATTAGATGCGAACAATCAAATCTAGTATTTAATTAGGAGAAATGTCATTTCATGGTTAAAGAAGGCATCGTTCTTAGTCATAAAATTTCAAAGGAAGGAATTGAAGTGGACAGAGCTAAAGTAGATGTAATTGCTAAACTTCCACATCCCACCAATGTTAGAGGAGTAAGGAGTTTTCTAGGGCATGTCAGTTTTTACCGACGTTTCATAAAAGATTTTTCTAAAATTGTCACTCCTATGAATAAACTCCTAGAAAAAGATGCTCCATTCATCTTTTCGGACGAATTTATAAAATCTTTTAATATTCTTAAAGAAAAACTCACTAATGCGCCGATCATAATAACTCCAAATTGGAATCTACCGTTTGAACTAATGTGCGATGCAAGTGATTTTGCAATGGGAGCCGTTTTAGGACAAAAGATTGAAAAACGATTTCAACCTATTTATTACGCTAGTAAGACGTTACAAGGAGCACAAACAAATTACACAACTACTGAAAAAGAACTCCTTGCTATTGTCTTTGCTTTTGAAAAATTTCGTTCATATCTCGTTCTAGCTAAAACGGTGGTCTATACCGACCATTCTGCTCTTAGATACTTATTTTCGAAACAAGATGCTAAACCACGATTAATCCGTTGGATCTTACTCTTACAAGAGTTTGATATAGAAATCCGAGATAAAAAGGGAGCAGAAAATCTCGCCGCTGATCATCTTTCTCGTCTTGAAAATTCCGAATTAGAAGTTCTAAATGAATCGGCCATACAAGATAACTTTCCTGATGAATATCTATTGAAGATAGATTATAATGAAATTCCATGGTTTGCAGACTACGCAAACTACTTAGTATGTGGATTCCTTAAAAAAGGGTTGTCGTACCAAAAACGAAAGAAATTCTTTAGTGATATAAAACACTATTTCTGGGAAGATCCACATTTGTTTAAAAGTTGTCCCGATGGAATAATACGCCGATGTGTATTTGGAGATGAAGCTAGTCAAATCTTAAACCATTGTCACACAGGACCAACAGGAAGGCATTATGGGCCTCAGCTCACAGCAAGAAAAGTTTACGATGCTGGATTCTATTAGCCTACTATTTTCAAAGACGCACACCTTCTTTGCAAATCCTGTGATGCATGTCAAAGGGCCGGAAAAATAAGTCAACATGATGAAATGCCACAAAATGTCATTCAAGTATGTGAAGTATTTGACATTTGGGGTATTGACCTTATGGGTCCATTTCTAAAATCTCATAATAATCTCTACATTCTCGTTGCCATTGATTATATATCTAAATGGGCGGAAGCACAAGCTCTCCCGACTAACGATGCACGAGTTGTAGTCAACTTTTTAAAACGTCTTTTTGCCAGGTTTGGAACACCGAAAGCTTTAATAAGTGATCGGGGTACTCATTTCTGTAATAATCAACTTGAAAAAGTTCTTAAAAGATATGGAGTAACTCAAAAAATCTCCACCGCTTATCATCCACAAACAAGTGGACAAGTTGAAAATACCAACCGAGCTTTAAAACGTATTCTAGAGAAAACCGTAGGATCAAATCTGAAGGAATGGTCCATGAAATTAGAGGATGCACTCTGGGCTTTTAGAACAGCCTACAAAACTCCAATTGGAACCACACCTTTTAAACTCGTTTACGGAAAAACATGTCATCTTCCAGTAGAAATTGAACACAAAGCATTTTGGGCTTTGAAGACATGTAATCTTGATTTACATGAAGCCAGATGTCTACGATTAAGTCAATTAAACGAATTAGAAGAATTGAGACATGAAGCATATGAAAATTCCTTAATCTATAAAGAAAGAACGAAGAAATGGCATGATAAAAGAATCAGAAGTTCAAAAGAATTTAAAAAGGAGACAGAGTTCTTCTTTTCAATTCACGATTCAAGCTATTTCCTGGAAAATTGAAATCAAGATGGTCTGGACCATTTATAGTCAAAAGAGTTTTCCCATACGGAACAATAGAGTTAATAAATTCAAATGGGATTGAATTTAAAGTTAATGGTCACAGAGTTAAACATTACATACATGGTCCAATGGAAGTTGACAATGAAGTCAATCATAATTTCACCACTCAAGAAAACCCTCAAAATGAAAACATAAATATGTTATCAACAACATATGAAAAATCAAAATTGGAAAATAGGGAGGATTCAAATTGGAGTGATGAAGAAGAATTCTTATACAAACCTCCCATTCCAAGAAATGAATAAAAATGTGAACAAGAAATTCAAAAAGAAGTGAAAGAATCAAGAAAAGAACACCCGAAAAAGGTTAACAAACCAACTCGACTTACTAAAGTAGGAGACCCAGGTGAATTTATCATTTCTTGCTTGCTTAATGATGGTGCTATATATAATGGACTCGCAGATTTAGGAGCAAGTGCAAATATTATGCCTCTTTCCTTATACAAAAGATTAGGTATGGGTAAATTAAAACCAACCAAAATAGGTGTTCAATCATTTGACCTAACCATTAAACATCCGGTTGGAATAGCAAATAATTTACTTGTTAACGTGAGAAGTTTGACCTTTGTTGCAAACTTCATAGTTATTAATATGGAGGAAAACCTTGATATTCCTCTAATTTTAGGTCGCCCATTTTTAGCAACCACCGAGGCGTTCATTGATGTAAAAGAAGGTAGAATGACACTTAGGGATGGTGATAAATCGGTCACCTTTGTGAACCAAAAGTCTAGATCTCCACCAACTAAAACTGTTAAACCAATAAAAACAAATAAGTGTGGGGAAGATGAAGAAACACTTAATGATGATACGATAACAAAGAACCCCGTTGATGATACAAAATTAGATGAACCCGTTTTTAACAGTTCAACGAAGAAACTTTATAAACGGATTCACGATGCTAGGAAACTTTAAGTTATGTAACCGATTAGTATCCAATTTATTGCCAAAAGAAAAGGCAATGTTAGTTGAATTTGTGAAAGTTACAGAAGAAATCAACAATTGGCTTGAAGTAAAAATCAGAAATATACAAGTTGTTGATGATCCAATTGAAAATAACGTTAATCACAATTTCAACACCACATCTAACTAAGTGTGGGAAGTTCGAATCTTTTTAGGGTAATATATATTTCTTTTAGAATTAGATTTTCTGTTTTCGTGTAGTTCTCGAGAATGGAATCCGTATGGTCTTTCCCTAGCAGACGCTAAAGAACTAGTCTTCTCCCTCCATTCTGAATTTTTATTTTTTTAGGTTTTACGAGATGAAGAATTCCTTTGATCTGAACCATGGTCTAATGCTACATGCTATGATTACTAAACGTAATAATGACACACTTCCGAGTGAACTTGTATCATTCATAAGAAAAAAAATGGACGGAGTAAGAAAAGAACTCAGAAAAGATCATCATAAGATACATTTTGGTAAAGAAAAATCAAAATCCGCAACAAAAAGAGGAGCATGACACCTTGAAAGATGTTACAAATGTGGAAAATGGTCACACGAAGGTAAATGTTCAAATAATCAAACATATTCAAATACCGAATTTGTTACTCTATGCAGAGAAGGACCGTTCATATGTTTAGAAGAAAAGATATTGAAAATTCGAGGTTATGCTTACGTAGCTATGGAAAACCAAATCACATGACTATCCTATGAGTCGGCTAAAGTAGGTCTCTGAGAATTCTTTCTCATAGGTAAGTATGTAAAGTTTTTATTTTATTTTTTTTATTGCTTTTAACCTTTTGATAATAAACGCTAAATCGTTCGCTATAAAGTATTAAATTGGTATTCAATAAAATTGGGTATGCGTAACCGAAATTATTGATATCATACAAAAATTTATTACATCACTGCGAAATTTACCATTTATTCTTAAGGTATAAATATCTTTAATCAATCAACCCAAAATATTTCAAAAATTTATCAGGAGTAAAACTAGGTCGTTGAACCGAAATTACTTTACCGAAAAGACGGGCGTATATTTTTGATAATATTTGATTGATTAAAGTGGGATAAAAGACCAAAAAGATTTTTAATTTTTAATTTTTGCCATGTTTTTAAAATTAATATAGAAATATTAAATTAATATTATAAAATTTTTAAAATCAATATATTTAAGTTTGTAAATATTTGAAAAATTAATATTTTTAATATAAGTTTGTATGTTTAAAAATAAAATTTTTAATATAAAGTTTGTATGTATAAAAATATTAATAATATGAATTTTTAATTTTATGCATTTTAAATTTAAGTTTGGTGTGAATTTAAAAACAAAAATTTACTTTATTTCACTAAGTTAAAAATTTGATTTTTAAAATTCGTCGTGAGTTGAAAACTAGGTCGTTGAACCGAAATTGCTTTACCCAAGGGAGGGACGAGAACTTTTATTATCATTATTTTTAATATTATTGAATTAAAGTATGCCAAAAACATTTAAAAAAAACCAAAAATTTTTACTTTTAAAACTGCGCTTAAAAAAGACAAATTTTAAAATTTTGTCGAGGGACGGACTAGGACAATGATCCGAAACGCCCTCATCCTAAAAAGAAACAAAATTTTAATTTTTAATTAATTATATGTTTTAAAAAATGTAAAGTTTTTAGAAAAAAAAACAAAAAATACAGGGACCCATGCGATCGTATGGGGTTTACCCTCATTTACCATGCGATCGCATGGACTCAAAAAACTGGTCAGGAACAAAAAGGCAGTCGAGTTCTGCTCTTCCCACTCCAACACACACATACACACGAACACTCTCCAAAATCCTCTCAATTTTCATCAAATTTTCACCAAAATCAACTAAATTTCTCACTATAATTCACTCTAAACATGAATTTGATAAGAAGTTTATCAAGAAGGGTAACAATTTCACCCCTAAACCTCTTTAAATTAGATTTTTAGTGTTCTTGAGCTATAATTTACCTAATTTGATTTTGTTAATTTCTAGTGTAATTAGAGTTAAATTGTTAGTATTTTATGCATGTATAACCTAGATTGATTCTATTTAACATGATTTGAAGCCAAAAACTTCAAAATTTTTAGAAATCTAGGGTTTGTGTTCTTGAGCAATTTGGGGCTTTTTGATATAAACAGGTTATGGACAATTTTTGTCATTAATTATTGCTAAATTAAGTAGTGTAACATGTTTATGTAGCTAAATGATCCAAACTTTGATCCTAAACATGATTTTTGAGAATTAAAGTGGACTTTTTAGGTATAAAATTCATGAACTTGATTAAATTGGTGTAAATGTCATTTGAAACTTGTTTAATTGCTAGTAATGGTTGTTTTAACATGTTATTTGAGTTGAATGCTTATGAACTTTGTAAACATTTTCATATATGCTTATTTGAAAAAGTGTAGAATTGTAAAAATTGTGAAAATGCGTATAAGTTTAATTTTGATTTAACATGTTATTGTAATTGTGTTAATTTGTTATTTTGCTAACACTAATGCATATTTGGATGCACAAATTTTGTGTTTAATGTGTTTTGCAGAGATTTACTAATACTGATGGTGCATCATCATCATCTAGACAACCTGCTCCAGAACCTGAACCGAAAATGCAATATGAACCGGAGCAACAACAGGAACAACAACAACAACCTGATCAACACGTACTTTATTATGATCCGCATCAAGAATATGTTGATGCTTACATAGTATTTCCGATGCATCCGATAATAGCTCACCCAACGATTCATGAAGAACAGTTGCATCCTAATCTAAGATTTGATCAAAGCTGGAAAGATTACCCAACATATCAAAGTAACAAATTCAAACTGGTACCAAAAACTGTAGAAGTACCAAGGGTAATCGATTGGGAGCCTTTGGAAAGGGTCCAACTTGTTAACTCAGTTAGACAGCATTTGATCCAAAGGTATGGCAGCTCTTCTTTTCTCGATTGGGAACGTTTATTCACCATTCATAAACCTGTATATAAGGAATGGTGCGTTGAGCTTATGAGTACTATTTCACTTAATGCTGATGTAGATAGGTTAGATGATAGAAGTTTTCTTAGATTTATACTTGGCCGTAGGATGTACAGGATGTCCATGCTGGACATGGTCAGGGCTTTACAGATATATACGCCCACTGAATTACTACTACCCGATTGTATGAATTTGATTTATCATAGTGAAAGGGTAAATAGAAATTTTGATGCTAACGCCGTTTGGAGGCGTATGTCAGATTTTAATGTTTTTGTGCGGGCAGGAAAACTTACCTACTTACATATTCACAGAGCCGAACTTCGTATAATTCATAGATTTCTGGCTAACTCGATTACACAGAGAGGTCACTACAAGGAGAAAATGACCTTACATAATTTATTTTACCTAAAGTGTATTCGAGACTCAAGAGGCTTTGTTAATATCCCTTACTGTGTTGGTTTTTATTTGTCTAAGATGGTGGAAGGAATACATGAAGGGGGAATAATAGGAGGAGGTATTTTTGTTACTCTCATTGGAGAGTATTTGGGTGTAGATAGGGATCAAGGAGGTCCACTTTTGGTATGTAGGGAACAGGTTGAGCCTTTAGGATTCAGGGTCTATCAGGGTGCTAAGGTATTGAAGAGTAGACGCAATCAGGCAATACCATATGTTGGTAATCATCCTCAGGTAGAGAGAGGTTCAGATGAGGAAATGGAGGAAGCAGATGACATTAGGGATGTCATTAGGGAGGCTATGACTGACATCTACCAGCGTGTAGATGAGGTAGAAATGACAAACGAGGAGAGACATAGACGGTACGAGCAGTGGCAAGCCCAGAATGAGTACAAGCATTCTAGTCAACGACAGCATGATAGATGGGACTATCATCAGCGTCAGATCATGAGCCGGCTATCACCTCAGGATCACTACGTACCGACCCGACCCGCTTACTATCCTCCACACCAGCCCGAGATGAGACCACCATATACTCTCTACGACCCTAACCATGCCTGCCAGTACACCTATCACCAACCATGAAACCCGACCGACGACATGAACTGGAACTCCTATCCAGATTGATATAGTTCCGTTGGTGATTTTTATGATTTTTATTATTTTTATTTATTTATTTATGTTTAAGCATACAAATATTGATACTTTTATTGTAATGTTTAATATTTTTATTATGTTGTACTAATATTTCATATTTGATTTGAAAGTAGGATTTTAAGTCTCATTTCAAATTACCATGTATGTTTATATTTGTATGTATGTATATTGTTAATTGTACACAACAGGGTAAAACAACACATTTTCAAAGACTGGCATTAAGTTCAGCAAAAGCTAATAATTTTGACGACAAAACGAAAAAAAATGTGATGTAACAACAAGACGGAATGAACAAATGATGTGCACCATTTATCATTCAACAAACAAACGCCAATATGTTTGGAAACTTTGATAAAATTTAATCTTTTTTCTACGCTAATCACCCTCAATAATTTAAATTGTTACTAATTTCTTGCAAATGAGGGCATTGCAAGATCTTAAGTGTGGGAAGGGGTTAAATTCTTTCGGATTTTTAAAAAATTTAACTTATACACTTGGTTACCATTAAAAATACTAGTAATGCAGTAGTTGTATTAGAATCTAGTGCTCTCTGATAATAAAGAACAGCCCTAGTCTTATATACTTACTACCCAATTCTAGTAAAAATTTTCAAAATTTTCAAATAAATGAATTCAAAATCATGTTTATACATATTTATGAACGATAAAACTAGATGTTAACACCGAAATTATTGTTACCTCGGAAATGGCATAAATTGAGAAACAACCCAAAATGTTAGAATTCATTTAAAATAGAATAAAGGACAATAAAAAGGCAAAGAAAGGAAAATAAAAGCCAAGTGTGGGAAAAATTTACCAAGTTATTTAAAACATATATCACATATTTTTGTACAAATAATTGAAGATACTTTTATTTTGGACAAAATTAACCGTTTTACCCGGTAAATTGCAAGATATTTGAAAGAAAGATGGATCTACACGATGAATCAATTCCATTATTAAAAGGAAGCAAAGTCTTCCGAAAAAGAAACGCGCTTCTTATTTAGGTCAGGAAGTTGTCGTCCAGACCAATTGTAGAGTCTACGAAAAACCTTGAAAAGTTTTCTCGAAAATCAGCTGGAAATCCACGGACCTCAGCATTAAACAGGGTCGCCAAGTGGTCAGACTTATCCTAATCATGAGAGGATCCGTCTCGTAAAATGGGGAGGGCGCCGTGCAAATTAGCTTGATAAGACTAATGAATCAGATCCCCAGAAAGGATAATCTCCTTAAAGATCAAAAATCAGCTTTTAAGACTGATATTACTCAATCCTAGATATTGACTTTTAAAGATTGAGAATTACAAACTCATGGAATTCAATGATATCTAAACTCGAGCTTGAACGAGAAAATATTTTGATCAAAATTACAAACCGATTTTTTTTCTGAAAACCTATTTTTAATGCGTTCATTACCATTGAACGTAAAATCCTAGGAATTCACCTGGAATTCATTAGGTCACCTGAACCAAATCGGGTGTCAACCATAAGAACGGTGGTTGCATAGCATGGTCAAAGACAGGACCTTGTGCCAGACCGAAAAATTATAGGGTGAGCTTTACTATTGCTCCTACAAAGGATAGTAATTGCATCCGACACGATATAGACCATAATTAAAAGCATGTCACGGGACATTGCCTTAACAGTTGCTTGTTCAACGCTTTCCTTTACAACCGGACGGTAGTTTACCAAAAGGTAATATACGGAGCAAGTAAACTGGACGTATTGCTTTCCCAATACAAGGTTAGCAAGTGGGTGACACAAAACCGCAAGTTTTGAGCTAAAATTTTCAAATCTGAAACCCACCAAACCCACAAAAACATTTTGCAAACACCGGTGAAGGGTTATTCCGGAAAACTTATCTAGGGTAAAACCTTGGACTACACGCAGTCGATAACCTGGTGTATTCATTAAACAAAGTATTAAGACCTTGTTACAATTCGAATCCCCAATTAGTTGGAATATTTGACTTCGGGAATAAGAATAATTTGACGAAGACTTCCGCACTTTATGATTATGACTGATGGACTATTATGGACAAATCCGTATGGACATATTGAATAATCCAGGACAAAGGACAATTAACCCATGGTAATAAACTAAAATCAACACGTTAAACATCATGATTACAGAAGTTTAAATAAGCATAATTCCTTTATTTCATATTTAATTTCCTTTATTTCATATTCATCGTACTTTTTAATTATCGCAACTTTATTTATTATCATTTACTTTACGCACTTTTATTTATCGCAATTTCATTATTATCTTTTACTTTACGCTTTAAATTAAGTTATATTTATTTTTAATATTTTACATTAGGTTTTAACTGCGACTAAAGTTTTAAAATCGACAAACCGGTCATTAAACGGTAAAAACCCCCTTTTTATAATAATAATATTACTTATATATATTTATATTTATACAAATATAGTTTTTAAAAATATAGCGTTAAACTTGGCTAAGATTCCTGTGGAACAAACCGGACTTACTAAAAACTACACTACTGTACGATTAGGTACACTGCCTATAAGTGTTGTAGCAAGGTTTAGGTATATCCACTTTAAAAATAAATAAATAATTTGTGAAAAATTGTATCGTATTTAATAGTATTTCCTAGCAAAAATTAATACTATTTTGTATACACCTCTACGCACATCATTCGCCCTCCTTTTTTTTTGTTCGACTATCAATTTTTTGTTCGGCCACTTTTTTTTTGCTCGAATTTCCCCATTTTTTCTCGACTTCGTTGTTTTTTGCTCGCCCGCCACTTTTTTTGCTCGAATTTCAGTGTATTTGGGTTTGTTTTTGAGTTCTAAGGGTTCTCACACAAAAAAAGTTCTCATTTGATCCCTCTCCTATATATATATATATATATATATATATATATATATATATATATATATATATATATATATATATATATGGAGAGGATCCAGCGAGAATTTTTTTAGTGTGAGAACTCTAGGAACTCCAAATACACTCCAAATACACTGAAATTCGAGCAAAAAAAGTGACGGGCGAGCAAAAAAAAAGGAAATTCGAGCAAAAATAAAAACACGGACGAACAAAAATTCATAGTCGAGCAAAAAAAAAATTTTTTTGTTCAAATTATAAAAATGTAGAACATATTTTTGTTCGAATTTGAATATTTTTGTTCGACTTCCGCTGTGTTCTACATTTTTTTGTTCGACTATCAAAAATGTAGAACACATTTTTGTTTGAATATCATAATTTTTGTTCGACTTTCGTTTTTTTGTTCGGCCGCTTTTTCTTTGTTCGACTTTTCCCTTTTTTGCTCGAATTCCCCTTTTTTTGCTCGCCCGCCACTTTTTTTGCTCGAATTTACTTTTTTGTTCGAATTTCAGTGTATTTTTGAGTTCTCAGAGTTCTCACACCAAAAAAGTTCACATTTGATCCCTTTACTATATATATATATATATATATATATATATATATATATATATATGTACAAGGTTGCAAAATTCGCTATTCGGGATTAATCGGTCAGGACTTTGGAAGGATTAATCGGCAATTCGGGGATTAATCTGAGATTAATCGAATTGTACTGTATATATTTAAAAATTAAATTTTAAAATTATATGTGTAACTATAGAGAAAAACCATAAATATGAAGATAATTTTTAACATAATTGTCTAAAATTATTCATTTTGCTTCTAAACTATAACATTCTAGTTTAAATTCATGTTAAAATGTTAACTATTTTTGACTTTGACTGACTTTGATTACAAAATTCGATTTTGAATCATCAATTGATGTTAACCGTTTAATTAAACGGTTTTTTGAATATATGAACGGATTGCTCATAAAAATGATTAATCGGAGATTAATCGGCGAGTAATCGAATTTTTTACAACAATGTATATATATATATATATATATATATATATATATATATATATATATATATATATATATATATATATATATATATATATATATATATAACCATGGAAGCTAAGTTGAATAAATTTGTATGATTTGTGATACGGATGATATTTTTCATTTGCAAGTAATACATGAAAATTGACTAATACCATAGTGCTATGTATTGGATCCTACTAGAAAATTACAAATAATTATACCAACTAATTAAATCACGTATACCATGTTTAAATTATTAACCTTCTATATACTAAAAGTCATGCAAAATGTTGTAGTTTCAATTAAATATTAATGTTGTTTTGTTTTTGTTTTCACATTACAAAAGGTCCTTCACCTTTGCGTATATTCCCACAAAGGTCCCCCAAGTTTACACTTTCTAAGGGGTAAAAAATGTAAGTACATATACATAATTTAATTAAAATATAAGAAACTAATTCCACCCGAATTTATAACGGCCCCTATCTTCTCCCTGGGTGCGAGTTAAATTTTTCAGAGACCACCGTTCAACTCGAAAAAATCTTAGGAACCCAACGGGAGTAACTATACGCGAAACGGACACTTCTCAAAAAAACGCTAAACACAACGACAACCCGTGTCTTTCCGCTCGGCACGAGTTAAATTTTTTCGGCGGTAGTGTCAAACTCGGAATAATTTTATGAACAAAACGATACTAACTACGTTCGAAACGGACACTTTTTAAAAAACGCTAAACACAACGACAGCCCGTATCTTCCTGCTCGACACGAGTTAAATGTTTTCGCCAACACCATTAGGCTCGAAATAATTTTATCAACAAATCGAAACTTACTACGTTCGAACCGGAAAGATTTTAAAAAACGCTAAAGACGACGACACCAACAACGACGTATAACTCATGGTCCGTTTTCCCTTCTTTAAATAAAACTGCGTTAAATATGAATGCGCCGACCGAAAGCTCCCGCCGCATCGCGCGGGCCAGTCCGGACTAGTTGACTACTATAACAGGTCCTGTTTCCACTTCGCTACTATAACAAAATTCTATTAAAGAATCCCGCGAATTCGCGGGTCTTTAACTAGTCTATATTTAAATAGAAACTTAAATTGCACCAACACTTTTTTCCAGTCAATTTTATTAGACACTGCTACTGTGGTTATTGGGTTAATGGTTGCTCATTGCATATCCAATGGGGACTGTGGTTATTGGGTTAATGGTTGCTCATTGCATATCCAATGGGGATGTCAAAGCAGTAATCCTTGATATACATGAGAATGTTCAGTAGGATTCTCCGAATCTATTTTTAATGTTCTCATTGTTATATAATTGATAAATAAATTATTACAATACAATGTGTTATTTTGGCTAAAACTAGTCCGGACCGGCCAGCGCGATGCAGCCGGGGCTTTCGGTCGGCGCATTCATATTTAGCGCAGTTTTATTTAAAGAAGGGAAAACGGACCATGAGTTATACGTCGTTGTTGGTGTCGTCGTCTTTAGCGTTTTTTAAAATCTTTCCGGTTCGAACGTAGTAAGTTTCGATTTGTTGATAAAATTATTTCGAGCCTAATGGTGTTGGCGAAAACATTTAACTCGTGTCGAGCAGGAAGATACGGGCTGTCGTTGTGTTTAGCGTTTTTTAAAAAGTGTCCGTTTCGAACGTAGTTAGTATCGTTTTGTTCATAGAATTATTCCGAGTTTGACACTACCGCCGAAAAAATTTAACTCGTGCCGAGCGGAAAGACACTGGTTGTCGTTGTGTTTAGCGTTTTTTTTTAGAAGTGTCTGTTTCGCGTATAGTTAGTCCCGTTGGGTTCCTAAGATTTTTCCGAGTTGAACGGTGGTCTCTGAAAAATTTAACTCGCACCCAGCGAGAAGATAGGGGCCGTTATAAATTCGGGTGGAATTAGTTTCTTATATTTTAATTAAATTATGTATTTACATTTTTTACTCCTTAGAAAGTGTAAACGTGGGGACCTTTGTGGGAATATACGAAAAGTTGAAGGACCTTTTGTAATGTGAAAACAAACACAAAACTACATTAAGATTTAATTGAAACTAAAACATTTTGCATGACTTTTAGTATATAGAAGGTTAATTATGTGCAACTAATACATACCTTCATATTATACGTTCTATTGCGATTACCATTCATACGATTCCATCTACATCCATTGCTATTGAACAAATACCCGAAGCTATTGTAGGCGATCATACTCACAAGTTAACTGTTCAAGGTTAGCTTACTCCACTAAAACATTTTTATTTAATTCCATGGTTTTAGTGTATATTTATTCGTCTCCTGTGTTTTTTTTCTCTCAACAATGAGAGTCTGATTATATTTGCAGCTCTTACCACTTTCTATAATGATATAGTCACATGTGACAATGTCTGCAGTCATTGCAACACTAATTTTTGATACGATGATCGGGTAAAGTTTTATTCGAGGGACCATAGGTTACGATATCACGGTTGATATTTATGCAAATGTCTAAGGAGGTTTATGGGTGAAGTTTGTGTTTACTTATATTTTTACATTACGAGTTATATTTACTTCATTACATATTTACATTGTATTATGTTATAATAGTCCAACCGACAAGTAGAAAACATCAAAAGAGATCAATTCACAATAAATATGCTGGTTGATATGGCCAAAACGAACGGTTTTATTTGTGCGGTGTGGTTAGGTCGCAACACGTCAGAATCAGTCACAAAAAAGGGGGTAATGGTTTTAAATTTATATTTAGCGGGGCCTAAATCGTACTACTCCTTATTATGAGTAAGGGAAGTATGACCTAGGGTCGTATTTTTGAGATATCAGTATAATCGAACCTATAAGTAAGCTTAACATAATCCTAACGTGAAGAAGTAGTGGTTTGTTACCTAGTTTTGGGTTTTTCTAGTTTATAAGACAAATAAAGTAAATGTAATAAAATTTGTAATTTAGATAAGGTTAAAACAAGCGCATGCTATGATTACATCAGTTACTTTGCCGAGATTATGGAATGCTGGCTCATGAATAGGTAGTGGCCTTGTATTCATTACACTGGTCCTAAACGCCCCTGTCATAAGACATGTCACTGGGTAATGCGATAGGCTTGAAGATTCTGAATAGACAGCAACGTCTCTTATCCCCGACGCCCGTGCAATCTGACTACAGGCATACACGTTCAGACAGCTCATCCTATTGAGCGACTCGGTCGGGTGATGTATTAACATTCCATAAAGGTCTAAACTTTCTTAATCATAATAGAATACACGGCTTACCATATTCGAGAGACGTGATGTGCTTTGATGCTTTCGTTAGTGATTGGGTTTAAAAGATAGTTAGGCCCTTAAAAGAGTTCAACCATAAGAACACCATGGCCAAGTCAGATTTTGATTTCCATGAACACGTTCGGTTATCCTAACGGTCCAATCCTTTATGTGTTTAAACAAACAGTTCCTTAATTAACCAAGAATCCTTCAAGCGGGGTGCAATGCTTGATACCGCGTTATGGTGAAGTGTACTAATCAGCACTGACCGGGTTCCATGGCCTTACTTAGCAGAGGTACAGCTTACAACAACCACTGTGCTTCAGTGTGCACGTACGAAGTTTATATGCTTGGTGACTACACTAGCATGGTCTAAGACCGACAATGTACTAGGGGTCTAGTTAGATGTTTCACTACGAAAGAATCCTCAGTCGGAACCCGAGGCTTGGTGGACTCACTACAACCGGTGTGCCTCAGTCAAACTTACGTTGTATCCGATAGACTTCTCTTACCAAGGGGTGACCCATATAGTGTACTCTGGACTGGGGTTCGCGACTTCCCAATAATAGATCCAATAACTACGTTCTATTAGTTGGAAAAATGATTGAGTTTAAAGCATAATCGGAAAATATCTCGACAACATGCACAAACCATAATATTATTTCGGCATTATGACTGACTACATCATAGCATACACTAAAGATAACTACTCACTAATCATGGCTACAATATCACAAGGCATAATAATGGAAAACATTATATAAAGACAATGGATAGAAGTACCAGTAGATTAAATGAGTTCCGAATACAAAAGTGACAACTTCAAACTCCAGACCGCTCCTAATACAATCTTTGGCGTTCTTCTCCGGGTACTAGGTTTCCCGAACGGAGTCGAAGACCTTGAAAGTATGACTAATATTGTAGAAAAAGAGAGAAAGAAGTGTGTGTAAAAATGGATGACAAAGACCCTTTAAATAGACTTGAAATTTTCCTGCAAACGGCTGGCAGGCCGTTTGGCAGCCCGTTTGCAAGGGCCGTTTGCAAGGGCCTTTTGACTAGGCCACCCGCTTCTTGCGCCCGTTTGCCTTGGCCGTGTGGCAGGCCGTTAACCCTAGTGGCAGGCCGTTTGGCAAGTCGTTTGGCCTGCCTTAATTTGCTGAATTTACTGGATCGTAACTTGATTTCTTGTCTTTCACTATTTTCGCTCTAGAATCTTCGTTTTAGCTCTGATTCTCTTGATTCTTTTTGTGCCGTCTTCGAAATCACTTGTTCTTTAATTTTAACCTACGAAGCGGGAATTTTGGCCATAAACTTTGGAACTTTATTGTTTTTGGGCCTTAATACCGAAGTAAAAATGTGACTTTTTAGCCAATATCAAATATCACACACTTATACTTTGCTTGTCCCCAAGCAAACTTCTAGTTTTTACTTTAAGAAATCTTTTCGGAGTTTCTTTTCTAATAGCCTAAGCGGTTTGCTTTTTATTATAAGAGCGAAAGGTAAGGTAAGTTATCTATGTTAGGGTTGAAACTACCTCTGCAAGCATGCGAGGAGGTTACATAACTTAGGCTAGCTTTCACGGGTCACTCAAATCATACAAGTGTTTGGGGTTCCCTATAGATCTAAGATATGAATTCACTCATAGCCAGTCTTGTTGCACCCATCGTCATAGGCTTGATAAAGACTCAAATCCCTGCTACTAATGTGAAAACGGTAGTAACCATAGCTTCTAGGTCATTTGTCAATAATGGAAAGGAATTTTAGAGTGGTGATGAAGTTGTTTTAAGGGGGTGAGAAAAGGGTAATATAGTCTTTTAAAGACTTTTATTCGAAATTTCGTAAAATTTAAGATAGATAGGAGTGCTGATATTTTTGAGAAGCACTTTTGAACTTTTCTCCTTTGGAGTGATAAGCATTTGTGGTCAAGTTCTTCTTCGGCGTTTCTCTTTATAAGTTCTGCTCCTTTTTCAGAACTTTGAAATTTTTTATTTTTATTTTTTATTTTTTTAGAGATTTTATCTCGAGAAACTTTTTGCCGGTAAACTTTTTCAAGACCTTTGTCATGATACTTTAGAGGTTTATAACATTGGGTTTTCGGAACGAATCTCATTTTCTAGATTTTTCAAGTGATAGTAAAGATGATGTGGATGTGTTGGTATGGTAGAAGTAGTGGAGGTGTAAAAGGCTTATTTTGACAAATGGCTAGCTCTTCTGATCATAACCGAATCACATTTCGTTACTTGGAAATATAGATCTAGAGCAAGTTCTGATTTTGAGTAAAGGCATCCGCACTCTCAACGGAAAATAGTGAAGCATTAAAGATAAATGCTAGTCTTATTTGGGTGCCTCATCAATTTAGGTCGATAATGCCTAGCCATGCAATGCTCTATTAGAGATTTGGTTCGTCCCAACAAGATTTCCACCCTACTTTTACCTTAATTTTATTTACAAATGTTTTAGGTTTTCAAAAATACTTTTTCGAAAAGGCTTTCTCTTGTTAAAATTTTTGAAATTTGACTTAGGAATTTGGAATCTTCATAATGGGTTATTTTAATATAGCATAAAAAGATTATACCAACATCCCACACTTAGACGAACATTGTCCTCAATGTTCCTAGTGTATCCCATACTTTGGAGTTTTAGTTGAAGATTTGGGAATATTTGTCTAGTATTTATTTGGATTGGGATCCCACACTTAGTGATAAGATAGGATGTAGCATATGTAACACCCCGTTTTTTTAAACATGACGCTTGTGGCGTCCTACTGAGTCCAAGAATGAGTATTTGATAGTTTGGATGTAATGAGTTGACCACGTTGGACTTTGGGATGTTTTAAAAGTGAAATTGGAGTACATCAGGTAAACTGTCGAGTTTGAAGGGGGTTTGTCGCGTTCTGGTGTGTCGCGATCCGTGACAAACATGGTCAAAACGCGACAACTTCTGATGATGACTTCTGTCCCTTTTGTCGCGTTTGAGTGTTGTGTATCGCGTCCTGCTGTCGCGAAACGTGACAATTGTCGCTGTAATGACATTTTAACCCATTTTAATGGATCTTTTGGGGGTGTTTTGGTAATTTCACATATGGCCGGTTTTAGAGCCTAAAAACTGATACAGCCTTATCCTAACTTCATTTATCACTTCTTTAACTACACACATACATTTTAGAGAGAGAGATTGAGTTCTAGTGAGAGAGCTCACTTTAGGGAAGAAGAAGACCGAATCTTGCCCGATCCCAAGTTCTAAAGTTGTTCCCTACGTCTCTAGCTACGTTGTGATAGTGTTGGTAAGTCTTAACTCCGAGTTTTGAGTTTAATTTAATTTATAGCTAGGGTTTGTTCATTTAAGGCTTGTAAGACCCATTTGGGTGTTAAATGGGTGAATTTGGGTTAAATTGGTGTAATGAAACCCTAAGGCTTTGTAATCTAGGGTTGGTCTTGTAATTTGGTGTTTGTGAGTATTAATTGTGTTGTAAATCACTAATACACTTGTGAGCTAGAGAAAGGTGGTTAATGGGTTCAAGTTTGACCAAATTATAAGTCTAAATGTTAAAATGGGTCAAATGAGTAATGGTTAACCTAGTTGGGTAAGATGGTTATAAAATACCCTAAGTTTGTGTTAGTTGGTGTTGTGGGACTTTAATCACTAGCTTTTAGTGATTTATGACAAGTCTTGACCTTAAATGGGCGGTTTTGGTGTGAATGGGTCATTTAGTGCAAATGGGTCATTAAATGCACAAGTGTTAAATGTTGGTGTCTAGTCCAACTAGTTTGTGTATTGAATGTGTACTTAATGTATTAGGTACTTCACTTTGAAGCTTGCGGATTTACGTAATCATCACCTAGGCGTTAAGGTTAGTGGAATATTTATACATGTATGTATGTAGTTTGTTTACTCGTACGCGATGTGGGCCTTTGGTGCCACAGCATGAGTATTGGTGTCATGTCACAAGACGGTGATTTATTGATGGTATGGGTGATGAGAACTACGGGTCGGTAGTGTCTTGATAGGTGACTCACAAACCGGTGACACCTCATGGTGGTTCACAAGTCGGTGACCCCTTCAGTTGGTGTAGGTGATTCACAAGTTGGTGATACCTCATGGTGGTTCACAAGTCGGTGATCCTTTTTGTAGTGGCGGGTGATTCACAAGTCGGTGACACCCTATAGTGCTTCACAAGTCGGTGACACTTAATGACGCTTCACAAATCGGTGACGCCACATGGCGTTCACAAGTCGGTGACCCATATGTATTGGTGGGTGATTCACAAGTCGGTGACACCCTTTGGTGATTCACAAGTCGGTGATACCTTATGATGATTCACAAGTCAGTGACATCATACGAGTGAGACTCGATGTTATTGGTCGTCTACAAGTCGGTAGTTTCATAGCGGGGAATGGTTTGATATGTTTATGCATTGTTATGCTTAAGTATATTATTATGGTGATTATATACTAATGTTGTTGCTAGTTGAATGTTTGGTGATGCTAGCTCGTTTATGCATTGTTTTCATGGTATTTTGTAAGTGGATGCGTGTAGGTAAACTATATATGTATATGTATAAGTATTGCATTCACTAAGCAATTAGCTTACCCTCTCGTTGTTTATATTTTTATAGGTTGCAAGTGGCGGCTTGGGTTTGCTTGGGGACTAGTGCTTTATGGATTGCTTTACACTTTTGATTAGGATTGGGTAGCATTCCCGATCACCATGCTCGGTTTTGGTTGTAAAGTGAACTAGTCGGGTCATGAACTATATTTTAGATACGTCAAATGAGTTATGGGTTGTATTCCCGTTTTGTAAACTTAATTCATGTATTGTATGTTTTAAAGATGTCTAACCTTAATATTGTAATGTTGATGTTTTCGGAAACATAAATGGACTAATGTTGCATATATTATTATGTTAAAAAGGGAAAAATTTTATGGGCCGAAAATACGACGGGTTGGGTCGTTTCAAGTGGTATCAGAGCATGGTCTAAGGGATTTAGGTGACTTGAGATAGGCGCCTAGACTTAGACTTTTTGTGTGTGCTTAATTTATTGCTGGACTTGTAGGATTACGGGTCGGTTCGGGATTTAGTTAGTGCCTTAAAGAATAGGTGCATTAGCTACGTGTTGATTATGTTGTTACTAATCATGTCGTTTTGTGTTGAACATCTAGCGAGATGGTTGTTTTATTTATAAGCTCGGCATGGCATGTGAGTGTATTAATGCTTTGCGACCATTATTACGGTTGCAAGCCAAGTCAAGCAAGTGATGTACAACAAGTATTGAACTAGATGGGATGTACGAACGGTGGCATATTTATATGATTGTGAATATTGATCATGACGGTGTATGTAATTTATTCGTGTTGCGTTCCTAACCGAGTTCATTTCTTAGAATAACGACAAGGAACAAACAAGTTAACGAAGATCAAGGCGAAGACTTCGAGTTCACGGCTAAGGTTGAGGCCATCTTTAAACGTCAAAAAGCGGAGTTTCTCGAGGATGTTAGAAAGGTTTTCCAGGAATCGATTGATGGGCAAGTAACCGAGTTAATCAACGAGCGAATGGATGCCGCGATCGAAAAGGCATTCGAAGCTAGAAACATTTATCCTCGTGGTGAAGGGGGTGATGGTAATGGTGGACATCGAAGACGAGACTTCCATTACAAGAACTTCAAGGATGCTCAACCTCCTATGTTTAATGGGGTAAGGAATCCGTTGAAGAGTACATGTTGGTTTTCCAACATCGAGGGGGCTTTTCGTACTAGTGAATGTCCTCTCGAGAAGAAAATGAGATACGGTTCTAGTATGTTACGTAAAAAAGCCAAGATGTGTTGGGATGACAAGATTCAATTGTATGGTGAATAACAATGTATGAGCTTGTCGTGGGAAGAGTTTAAAAAGGAGTTCTTTGATGAATACCGAACTCAATCCGACCTTAATAAAATTCGAGACGAGTTGCGCGATTTGCGACAAGGTTCGATGGACTTGGTTACTCTCAAGTCTACTTTCTTGTCAAAAACTCGTTTTTGTCCGGAGTATGTCGGTGATGACTGAATGTTGATGTAAGATTTCTATCGTACTTTAAGCGATGAGTTGAAAGGTAAGATTAGTCGGGGAATGGCTAAGTCTTTTGAAGAATTATTTGAGTTGGCTCGGGGTTTCGAACCGGAGGCCCCGAAGACAAGTGTTTCCGATGTTAGGAAGCGGAAGTTTGAAACGACGATGTTTTCGAACAAGAAAAGTAAAAGTGCTACCGAAGGTGTCGGAAGCGTGAAGATGAGTGACACGGGTGGTTCTAAATTCACGTGTTATAATTGTGAGCAAATGGGACATAAGTCTCGTGTTTGTCTGTCGGGTAAGGTCACATGTTTTAAGTGCCAGAAGGAGGGACATCGGAAGTCGGAATGTCCCGAGTGGAATAGTAACGGAGAGCAAAGATCTAGCGACGCTTGATTCAGGTACTATTCAATTTTAGTACTATCTTTATGCGGGTGAATTTTGGGTAATAATTGAGTTTATCCATGTGATGTAGTGACTAGCTAAGTCGAGTTAGTCCATTGCGGTTTGATTAGCCATGTCGGGTTAATCAGTTAGATGTTAGGCGTTGACCAGGTAAGGTTGACCAAGTGTTTAACTTAACCGAGTCACTTTAATCAATTGTTGCTAGGGTTGTTTGACTAACCGGGTCGGGTTAATCAATTAGACGATAGGTGTTGACCGAGTCGGGTTGACCAAGAGAATTTGACTTAACTGAGTCGGGTTTATCAATTGTTGTTAGGGTAGTTTGACTAACCGGGTCGGGTTAATCAATTATGTAACATCCCGCCTTTTTCCGTTTACTTTTTCGTTTAACTATTTAAATTCCGTTATATGTTTATGACATCCCTCGTTAATACGCGTTTTAAAATATCTCGTTTAGGTAATTTCCGCACCCGAATGAAACTAGAGGGACCAAACTTACCAAAGTGCCAAACCTTTGACTAGGTCAAAGGTCAACACTCCATCTCCTCCATTCACTTTATCAATTTCTTTTCTATTTTCTTTTAACACTTTCAAACTATCTCTAAAACTCCATCTCCAAGAATCATCATCTAAATTCGTTCAAGAAAGCTTCAATCAAAACAAATTACATATTTGAACTCCTTGCAACTTCCTCTTCGATTCCATACCAATTACATCTCATTTGGGTACCTTTCTAAAATCACTAGATTTTGTGTTCTTGATGTTTTAAACTTATAAAGTTGTTAATTAGTGTCTATGGCTCAAGTCTAACATGAATATATGATTTATATGTTCGATCTTGTTATTTTTGATAACTGGCATGAACTTGAAAGTTTGGTGTGTTTGATTGATGATTTGGTTGCTTAAATGTTATAAATGCATGTATTAAATGTGTTCCTAACATCACTAGCTTCAATTTGATGTGTAGGTTGTTTTAGAAAACTTTATAAACTTGATTAGTGATTTTGGTGAATTTGGGTTAGGGTTTGATGAACTTGAAATGAACTTTTGATGTATTGAATGCCATGAATTGTTGTTAGTAAGTAGTTAGTTGTATTGTATGCTTGATTACCTACGAAACGGCGCGTTATATGGATGCATTTAATTCCCGAATCCTATTTTGTGCATTTATGAACTTGAGCATTTATGGTGAACATTAATTGATCATTTATTTTGAAAATCCGATTGTTACAAATGATGTTTTTGGTTGTTGAAATGTGCTTAGTTGTTTTCCTTGTCAAAAGAGCTTTCCAACGATATAAGATGCGAGTTCTAAGTGTTTGCGGTTTGTGTTTTATGCATAAAGGAAACTCCTACTACTCCAATCACATTCGTCAATTCTTGGGTCTCGACGGATACTATCGTAGATTCATCATGGATTTCTCTTTGGTTACTCGTCCTCTAACCGCGTTAACTCACAAGGGAAAGAAATTCGTTTGGGCGACCGAACAAGAATCCGCATTTCAAATCTTGAAAACAAAGCAACCACCGCTCCTATCTTGTCACTTCCCGAAGACAATGACGATTTTGTTGTATACTGCGATGCCTCGAAACATGGTTTTGGGTGTGTATTGATGCAACGAAAGAAAGTCATTGCTTATGCCTCTCGACAACTCAAAATTCATGAACGAAACTACACGACACATGATCTCGAACTCGGAGCCGTTGTCTTCGCACTTAAAATGTGGAGACACTATCTTTATGGAACCAAGAGTACTATCTTCACCGATCACAAAAGCCTCCAACACATCTTTGATCAAAAGCAACTAAACATGAGACAACGACGGTGGATTGAAACTTTAAACGATTATGATTGTGAGCTTCGTTACCATCCCGGAAAGGCAAACGTAGTAGCCGATGCCTTAAGTCGAAAGGAAAGAGCGGTGCCTCTTCGTGTCCGAGCTTTAAACATCACCATTCACACAAACCTTAATAGCCAAATTCGGGTAGCCCAAGATGAGGCTCTCAAGGATGAAAACGTTTCACACGAGCTCTTAAACATTCTCGTCTCTCGATTCGAAATTAAGGAGACCAGACTCCGATACTTCACCGGAAGGATTTGGGTGCCTAGATATGGGGACCTACGAAGCCTTATTTTAGATGAATCCCATAAGTCACGATACTCGATTCACCCCGGTGCCAATAAGATGTACCACGACCTTAAAGAACAATATTGGTGGCCGAACATCAAAAGGGACGTAGCTACTTATGTTGCCAAGTGTTTGACATGTTCCAAAGTCAAAGCCGAACACCAAAGACCGTCCGGGTTACTTCAACAACCCGAAATCCCGCAATGGAAGTGGGAAAAAATAACAATGAATTTTATCACCAAACTACCAAAAACGACGGGCGGTTATGATACCATTTGGGTTATTGTTGACCGTCTCACCAAATCCGCACACTTTCTCGCCACGAAGGAGACCGACAAAATGAAGAAACTTGCATAACTTTACATCAAGGAGATCGTAGCCCGACACGGTGTACCTTTATCGATTATCTCCGACCGAGATGGCCGTTTTGTTTCTAGATTTTGGCGTACCTTGCAAGAAGCATTGGGAACGCGTTTAGACATGAGCACCGCATATCACCCTCAAACTGATGGACAAAGCGAACGCACAATTCAAACCTTGGAGGACATGTTACGAGCTTGCGTGGTTGATTTTGAAAAAGCTTGGGACAAGCACTTACCTCTCGCCGAGTACTCTTACAACAATAGTTATCACGCGAGTATTAAAGCCGCACCTTTTGAAGCGCTATATGGCCGAAAATGTCGTTCACCTCTTTGTTGGGCCGAGGTAGGCGACGTGCAAATCACCGGACCCGAACTCATTCACGAAACCACCGAGAAGATCGTACAAATCCGAGATAGGCTTCGGACGGCCCAGAGTCGTCAAAAGTGCTACACCGACAAAAGACGCAACGACCTCGAATTTCAAGTTGGTGACCGACTAATGTTAAAAGTCACGCCTTGGAAAGGTGTAATCCATTTTAGGAAACGCGGGAAGCTAAATCCAAGATATATTGGTCCTTTCGAAATCTTGGAGCGTATTGGAACCGTTGCTTATCGCTTAGATCTTCCGCCTCAATTGAGCTCCGTTCATCCTACCTTCCATTTATCTAACTTGAAAAAGTGTCTTGCCAAACCCGATATCGTCATCCCTCTCGAGGAACTTACTATTGATGACAAACTTCATTTTGTGGAGGAACCGGTTGAAATTGTGGACACCTCCGTCAAAACATTGAAACAAAGCCGAATTCCGATTGTTAAAGTCCTTTGGAAGGCCAAAAGAGGACCCGAGTTTACTTGGGAAAGGCAAGATCAAATGCAAAGGAAATACCCTCATCTATTTCCGGTTCCGGAAACACAAGATTTCGAGGAGGAAACAACGACTACTATACCTACTTAAATTTCGGGACGAAATTTCTTTTAAGGAGTAGGTAATGTAACATCCCGTCCTTTTCCATTTACTTTTTCGTTTAACTATTTAAATTCCGTTATATGTTTATGACATCCCTCGTTAATACGCATTTTAAAATATCTCGTTTAGGTAATTTCCGCACCCGAATGAAACTAGAGGGACCAAACTTGCCAAAGTGCCAAACCTTTGACTAGGTTAAAGGTCAACACTCCATCTCCTCCATTCACTTTATCAATTTCTTTTCTCATTTCTTTTAACACTTTCAAACTATCTCTAAAACTCCATCTCTAAGAATCAACATCTAAATTCGTTCAAGAAAGCTTCAATCAAAACAAATTACATATTTGAACTCCTAACAACTTCCTCTTCGATTCCATACTGATTACATCTCATTTGGGTAACTTTCTAAAATCACTAGATTTTGTGTTCTTGATGTTTTAAACTTATAAAGTTGTTAATTAGTGTCTATGGCTCAAGTCTAACATGAATATATGATTTATATGTTCGATCTTGTTATTTTTGATAACTAGCATGAACTTGAAAGTTTGGTGTGTTTGATTGATGATTTGGTTGCTTAAATGTTGTTAAATGTTATAAATGCATGTATTAAATGTGTTCCTAACATCACTAGCTTCAATTTGATGTGTAGGTTGTTTTAGAAAACTTCATAAACTTGATTAGTGATTTTGGTGAATTTGGGTTAGGGTTTGATGAACTTGAAATGAACTTTTGATGTATTGAATGCCATGAATTGTTGTTAGTAAGTAGTTAGTTGTATTGTATGCTTGATTACCTACGAAACGGCGCGTTATATGGATGCATTTAATTCTCGAATCCTATTTTGTGCATTTATGAACTTGAGCATTTATGATGAACATTAATTGATCATTTATTTTGGAAAGCCGATTGTTACAAATGATGTTTTTGGTTGTTGAAATGTGCTTAGTTGTTTTCCTTGTCAAAAGAGCTCTCCAACGATATAAGATGCGAGTTCTAAGTGTTTACGGTTTGTGTTTTATGCATAAAAAGGTTTTGGGTTGAGACTTAAAAAACTGAAACTGGCCAGGTACCAGCTCGCGTGTAATGTCGCGGCGTGGCCAGCCTTTGTCGCGGCGCGACATAAGGCGTGTCCAGCTTCTGACCACCTTGTCCAAAATACGAAAAATGTGTGGCATGCTATGGACCTCCGATTCACATGAAACTTGGTCTAACATGCTTATATATGAATAAGTAACACAGAAAAATAGTTCGGGACCCGACTCGAACGTGTTGACTTTTTCGTTGACTTTGACCCGACTAAAGTTTGACTTTTTGTCAAACTTAACCAAATGATTGTGCAATCTTTCTAACTTGTTTCTATACTAGTATCTTGCATGAAACTTGACAATTTGATGCACATGCTACATAATCGAGTCGTAACGAGCCATAGGACTAATTGAACATCTTTGACCTATCGTGTTTACCGTTATTGATACGACCTATTTGTTTAGGTCAAGACTAGCATTGTCCTTTGCACACGTTACTTTGTGAAGTACTTTTCATACGTGCACTCAAGGTGAGATCATAGTCCCATCTTTCAAACAACTTTTATGCTTTAAACTATGGGATGAGAAACATATACGTATCATGCTTTTACACTTTGAACACAAGTACGAAAACGAACATTCCACGTACGGGTTTGAATAAAAATCCTCAATTCATATATCATTAGTTACATTTGCAGGGTGTAAACGTGAACTTATATTATGTGATCACATGGGCTTGACGAGCCTCATTCGGAGGGTTCGCTACCGTTAGCGGATGAAATATATTTTCGGGTCTAGTGTATGTTCTAACACTACGCAAAGGGTGAAAACAGTTAAGTTTGATAATTGGGTGCCCGCGAAACAAATAACAACTTTGGAATGCAAATGATTTTGATAATCATATTATATTAAATGTTGTGGTTCAAATGCAACATTTACTAAAACACCTATAATTTCACCAACGTTTTCGTTGACAGTTTTCTATATGTTTTTTCAGGTGCGTGAACGCTACTTGATACATGCTTCCGCACTCTTTTTGATACTTGCTTGGATGTCGAGTATACATGCATAGTTGGAGCGTCGTTTGACAACTTTTAAATTGTGTCGCATAGGTTTCATTCGTATGTTAAGTTTTGTAATGTAACTAGTCTTTGAACTACTTTTGTAAACTTGAAACATCCTTTTACTTATGAAATGAATGCGACATATTTCGGTCAAACGTTGATCATATACATACTTATGTATATGTATATTTTTAGTGCGGAAGGCCTTTTAGGGGTGAATGCACAAGACAGATAAACCGCGGTGTGAGTGCAGTAGGATTGCGCAGAACATTAAAGAGTGCGAAGGCTTCTCGCAGTATTTGTGCGGAATGCCTAAGTGCCCGCATATTCTTACTTCCGCGTAACTCTTGGATCTATAAATAGGGAGCGTGGCCTTTCATTTAAGGTTGTTGATTCTGGAAGGGTTGCCCTAGCCATATTGATTTCTCTCGTGACTTTGCCCGAGACTAAATCATTATTTTGTTAAGGTAATTTACGAAGACCGGGACATGGTTGTTGATCGTTTAGCACTTAACGAAATATGACAATAAGTTCCCAAAACCATAATCGACATCCATTATACCCCCTCATTGCACTCAATCCTTGATTAACCGTAATTGGATAATCTAGGATTGATCAATTGGCACCATCCGTGGGACACGAATAGAATTGAAATGAGAAATTCGCATTCATTTTAATCGAGCTATTAAACTCATTTCCTAATTCTAATCGTGTTGTTCTCTGTTTTGTATTGCAGGAAAGTGTTTTTAATTCACAAGAAGTGATAATTTCAAGATATTCTTGGATAAACATGTCTACGTGCATTAAAAAGAAGAATGCAAGCACTATATGTGGATTGGATCCAAAAAATGCTTCGAATTTTGATTTTCAATCAAGTCCTGACATTAGCCAGCAAACTAAAGAGTAGCTTGTGAAAGCATCTGTAAATGCTAAAGCAATGGAAGAAACACAAATGAATGTTGCAACTGAAAAGGTGAATGCGGCAAGGCGAAATGTGCCGCAGAATCGTGAAGAGCAGAAAACAGATGAAATGAGGTCAAAAGTAACTTCTGCAAGTGCGCAGACAAAATTAGATAAAACCTTGATCAATGAAGGTAATGCGCATAGTGGCGCTGAAACCGCAAAAAAAGGAGCGTCAAAAAAGACTGCGAAAAAAGTGCTCACGCCCTTAGAGGCAAAGCAATTATTAAAAGAAATAGGTTTTGACCTCCATATTCCAAACAATTTTGAATGGCCACTTAATGAATCATCACCGAATACGCAAAGGTTAATCATCCAACATGATGAAAGAGTGCGTGATGAAGAGCAAGATCAAAGAGCTTTTGGTTCGCCAGTGTTGCTTTTAAAGAAAGCAAAAACCGCAAAAGTTATAATGCCAAATTCAGATAATTCTGAAAATTCTGAAAGTGATCCTGAAGTGGTAGAAATTGCGAAATTGAAACGTAAAAGGCCCTCCACGCCTGTTCCGCGTTATTATGAAGAAGGAGAAACATCTCAGGCTGCGAAAATGGAGAATGCGCAAACATTTTTGGCGGATATGTTCAAAAAATTAGCACCAAGGGATATGCAACACAAATTTGAGCATCCATATGTTATACAGCAAATGATTGAGAAGTATTGCGCGGAAAATAAGGAAGTGCGGCCGTAAAATGCAACTGAAATAACATTCGCGATAGATAAGTTTGTGGAGCACATATCTGATTACCCAATCACTACACCACCCATTGTGCCAGCAACTTTGGGTGTATATTCAGGGTTAACAGATCTACTTGATTTTTTGCAAAGATTTAAAGGTGTGGTTAGCACGTATAACTGGGATGAAGCAATTGCGTGCCACGTTTTCCCAATGGTGTTGCAGGGATTAGCGCGTGAGTGGTTTCATAATCTAAATGCAAGAAGCATTGCGGGTTTTGTTGATTTAAGAGAAAAATTTCTCTTGCAATTTCAAAACTTGTTACCGCAGAAAAAGACCCACATAGAGTGCCACGACATCAAACAAGGCTTTAAAGAGACATTAGGAAGTTTGAGTGTCAAAAAATTCCAAATCTCCATGAGGATCAAAAAATCTCTGGTTTTGTACATGCAATAAATCCGCAGAAACACCCAACTCTTGTGCGACGTCTTCGCAGAGATGTTCTGCACAGTTTTGCTAAAGTCATGCAAGAAACATATGATTACATCCGCTGTGGTGAAGACAGTAACATAATGCAAAACTGCGGCTGGGGCAAGGACAGGAGTTGGCGTGATGATAATGACACATACCGTGATGGTAACGGGGATGGTTACCGCGATTATAACCACGGATCTGGTCAGCAAAGAAGGAACAATAATGGTGGAAATTGGCGCAATGACCGACAGCGTAATGGGGAGATGGTGGTAATCAAGGTTATAATAATCGCGACAGGAATTATATGCGTAAATGGAATAATGATTCCTTTGCGGTAATTCAAACTTTGAAAAAATCACCAAAAGAGATCCTTTTGCAGGAGCGTGTTGCTAAAGCATTTCCAGATCCACCGTAGTTGAGTGATAATAATAGGCGTGATAAATCAAAGTTTTGTATTTTTCATGACGACTATGGGCATGATACAAATTGTTGTCGCGACCTTGTTGAGTTAATCGCAGACGCGGTTGGACAGGGAAAATTCAATCATCTTTTGGTTACCAAGGAAGCAAGTTCCACTGATGCGATAGTTGTGCCCGCATTGGCAGCTACCCCAAAAACGCCAAATGTTAACACAGTGGTGCAACAAGAACGCAAAGCACCCGCGGTTAAAAACTTAGGTGCGAAGGTGGTTGGGAAAAAGGATGCTTTGCAGCAAATTCAAGTTATAAACATGGTGACTGTTAATGGTGATACACAACAGCAAAAGCCGTTGGAAAGCTATGAAAATTGGCAGCTTGTGCCTATAACTTTTGTGGCAGAAAATGGTTGCGCATTTTTGGAGGAACCAATTTTATATCATGCAAGATTGCGGAGTTGGGTATTCAAGTGATGAAAGTATACATAGACACTGGTAGTAGTGTTGATGTTATGTATAACTATTGTTTTCGCAAATTGCCAAAAGATGTTCAATCCAAGTTGAGGCCAACCGCAATGTCTTTGTCAGGCTTTTCTGGTGAGTCTGCATGGCCTATAGGGCAGTTGGAGTTGGAAATTGAGGTTGTTGATGAGTAAAACGCACGGCTTTCGCGTAAAGCTCAATTGAGTTTGTATGTGATGAATATTGTTTCGCGCTATAACATTCTTTTGGGGCGCACAGCTGTTTGCAGACTGGGCATTGTTTCCTCCCCAATTCACGGGATGGTATAGTTTGCAACAACTAATGGCATTGCGACAGTTACATCTGCGGTTCAGCAGTCATTATGTGCATCTGTAATGTTGAATGATAATGCGGGAACAGAAGGCCATATGGTGATAGCAAACGCAAATGTCATTGTGATTGAGTGATATTAAAATGTGAATATCTGAAGTTTCGCATAGAAGGTTTAATGCGAATGATAGATCATCTGAATTGTGATTTGTATATTCTTGTTTAAAAGTAACAATGCCAAGTGTTTTCACCTATTGATTGTTGTTTGAAAACAATCAAATGTAAATAAATAAAGTGTGTTGATTTTTCTTATGATGTTGTTGTGCGTAAAGTTAATCATGATGCATAAAACAAGAAAGTTATTAAGGTATGGCATAAAAGTGATGGAAAAGCCCACTTTATGCAGTATTCTGTTGAAACTAAGAATACAGTTGATTGTATCAAAATAATGTTAGCCATTGCGAAGCCGCATTAATTCTGTTATGCGAAATTAAATAATGCACATAAATGAACATTTGTGCGAAAATTATAAATCAGTAGCAACATGAGGATACAAAGTTCAAAATTGAATAAGTGATGGAAAAGCCCACTTAGCGTTTGGTAATAAACATATGGAATGTGTATGCGAAAAGGTAAATATTGGAAATTTTGCCCAAAGTATTAGATTTAGCTGTACTTGGATGCTTCGCAAAAAACACAAATTTATATGCCTAAGGATCGTTTCGGCGAACTTAGAAGATTCATAATGTGCATATTAGCACGCGCATACAGGTTGTTTCGCATAATGTAATTGTTATTATGTGCACAATAATAAACAGTGAACATGCAAAGGACAATGCTTGTGGTTATGAATATTAAAAAGTACTTAAAGCGCTATAAAAATTAAAAGTTCCAACTAATATGAACATTTTCTATTAAAAAACCGCATATGACTGCGGTCAAGTGTTACAAACAAAAATACACGCAATCATTATTGCGGATTAACTACATCATTACAAATTAAGTTCCATAATATCTTGCATGGTAACATTTTCCTCTTGGCAAAGCACAGAAAGCGCCGGAATGTCAATACACTCGATGCCTTTACTGGTTTCATCATAAATCTGCTTCGCAACCTCTATATCGCATACTTCATTGTCGATGACCTCTGGATACGGTGGACCAATCCCATAAGCTTTCTCAATTATCGACAGAAATTCGCAACGTTCAAAGAGTTTAGCCGCATTAAGGTACTCTTGGAATTTCTGCGATACAGGTTTGGAATCCGTTATCTTATGGCTAAGGGTGGGAAGATATGCGACGAGTTATTTAAATTACTCATCTGTAACTTCAGCTTGCGGCTGGGACTCAAGTGCGGTAGTCAATGTGGTTACTTGAGCTTTCGCGGATTGAAGTGCAGTTTGAGAAGATCCAAGATCTTTCTTTAGTGTTGCGTTTTCCTTCTCTAGACGCGCAATCTTCTTATCAGCTTACTTTAAAGCTTTTTCTTGAGCCATAAGCTCCTTCACCAACTTGTCCCTGCGGGGGACATCATCCACAAGAAGGTATAACGCAGTATATAAATTTTGCACCCGTGCCCTTTCTACGGTCTCATCGTCAAATTTCTAAAATTCTGCATGAACATCTGCAGGAACCGCAGATACAAGCTGCACTAATTGATTTGCGACTGTTGCGCGGTCGATGTTTATGTGCTCATGAAAATTGTCAAATTTTATTGACATAATAGGGCTTGCTGGAGTGAACTCTTTGCTGAAAACATTGTGTGGAATATCCTGAGAGATATTGAACTGCACACCTTCTTGTGAACCTTTAGTAAGGTCGATGGTTTCTGCGAAAAAATTACAATAATGAATGTTACGCATAAAACGCAGTGTGAATGCGTTACAATCACATTAATAATGAAGAATTTTGTATAAAGTAATTGCGGCAAATATTTTGCATACCTTCTTCTTCTTCAGAATCTTCTTGAATGACTTGTTTTTCGCGTTTCTTTCCTGACGCGGTAGGTTTAATGGTAGAACTTTTGCGTTTACCTTTATCGTGGATTTTCGCAATCTGGTTCTCATTAATCAACGGTTCCTCAACACCAATAACTTCGTCGTTCTCCAATGAACGACGGTATGAGGTGCAGCCTTGAATGTTCTTCTGGCGCATAATTTGATCGAGGGTGATCTCTGCGAAAGTTATAATAATTATTGCACAGTCGTATATATTAAAATACGCAGTAACAAAATGCAAATTGAAATAAAAAACAAGTGTATACCATTGTCATCTGCATCCTTGAAGATGCCAAGCTGGTTTGCCCAGGGCTAATATGTGGAAATTCTGCCTACATAAAGAGGCACGATCCCATATGGGCGAATCTGCAAACGCGCATTGACGAGCTGTTGGAAAGTCTCGATTTCATACTCGTCAAGTGTAACGCGATCCTTGCTGTTTTCAGAGAAGGAGCTAACCCAGGTATTAATCTTTTTATAATCTCGGGGGGCGGTTCGTTTTATGAAAAAGTAAGATTGTTACCATTTGCCAACATTTCCCTTTGGTGTATCCATGACACCATTGCGGCATTTAAAGCTAAACCAGCTAGCATCATGTGTTAGGATGGAGGAGAATTTGCGAAATACATCTACAGAAGGTGGCCTGTTTATGGCATTGCAGTACATCTCAAACACTATAAGTTTAGCTACCGCATTCGGATGCAATTGGCCAGGCCCAACCGCATAAAACTGACATGCGGATAAGAAAAAGTTAGTGAAAGGAAGTCTCAGATTGCCTGAATATAGGGAGGTTTCATAGATCGTAATATATCCTTCTGGAGGATTGTCTGCAGTAACACCTGTTGCAGGTGCAACAGGTGCGAATTGATCAAGCAATGGATAGTTACGTTTGATCTGGTCAAGCAACTCTTTGGTAATTAGCGAATTAAAGTCATGTACTGAAGGTCCGGAAGTTGCTGGGGATCGTGACGTAGATATGATAAAAGTAGGGATGTGGTTTGGTTAAGTGTAAGAATGAAAAACGCAGCAAGATGATTGAGTGCGATAAAAATTGTAAGTATGCTTTTTAGAGAGAGAAAATAGTGTGAGAAAGTGAAAATGGACATATGCAGTGATGTTTTCTATTTATACTTACACGATTACAAATAGCCGTTTAAGAATAATCATGATGATCCAACGGTTATTAAAATGAGAAGGGATTGCAACGGCTAGAAATATAGCCGTTATCAGGAAAACTGCAATGCGGATGGATCATTTACATGATGTGCGACACTGCGTAAGCTATGCGAATGGTTTTTTAAAAAAAGAAGAACCCCATAAACACTACAATTTTTTATTTTTTAAGAGTTTATTGTCTTACTTTTTCTGCGAAAATGTAACACAATAAACTGGGGGGGACTTGATCATATACATACTTATATATATGTATATTTTTAGTGCGGAAGGCCTTTTAGGGGTGAATGCACAAGACAGATAAACCGCGGTGTGAGTGCGGTAGGATTGCGCAGAACATTAAAGAGTGCGAAGGCTTCTCGCAGTATTTGTGCGGAATGCCTAAGTGCCCGCATATTCTTACTTCCGCGTAACTCCTGGACCTATAAATAGGGAGCTTAGCCTCTCATTTAAGGTTGTTGATTCTGGAAGGGTTGCCCTAGCCATATTGATTTCTCTCGTGACTTTTCCCGAGACTAAATCATTATTTGGTTAAGGTAATTTACGAAGACCGGGACATGGTTGTTGATCGTTTAGCACTTAACGAAATATGATAATAAGGTCCCAAAACCATAATCGACATCCATTATACCCCCTCATTGTACTCAATCCTTGATTAACCGTAATTGGATAATCTAGGATTGATCAATAACGTCATGTTAAAGATTTATGACCACGTAACGGGACCTAAGTAGTCGGCGCCATCAAACATGATTTGGTCGGGTCGCTACAAATTAGACGATAGGTGTTGACTGAGTCGGGTTGACCAAGAGAGTTTGACTTAACCGAGTCAGGTTAATCAATTGTTGTTAGGGTCGTTTGACTAACCGGGTCGGGTTAATCAATTAGACGATAGGTATTGACCGAGTCAGGTTGACCGAATGAAGTTGACTAATTGGGTCGGGTTAATCAATTAGACGATAGGTGTTGGCCGAGTCGGGTTAACAAGAGAGTTTGGCTTAACCGAGTTGGGTTAATCAATTATTGTTAGGGTCGATTGACTAACCGGGTCGGGTTAATCAATTAGACGATAGGTGTTGACCGATTCGGGTTGATCGAATGAAGTTGACTAACCGGGTCGGGTTAATCAATTAAACTATAGGTGTTGACCGAGTCGGGTTGACCAAGAGAGTTTGACTTAACCGAGTCGGGTTAATCAATTATTGTTAGGGTCGTTTAACTAACCGGGTCGGGTTTAATCAATTAGACGATAGGTGTTGACCGAGTCGGGTTGACCGAATGATGTTGACTAACCGGGTCGGGTTAATCAATTAGACGATAGGTGGTGACCGAGTCGGGTTAACCAAGAGAGTTTGACTAACCAATTTGGGTTAATCAATTGTTGTTAGGTGTTGATCGAGACGGGTTGACCAAGCGTGTTTGACTAACCGGCTAGGGTTAATCAATTAGATGTTAGGTGTTGACCGAGGCGGGTTAACCGTGTGTGTTAACTTAAACGAGTCGGGTTAGCCATTAGATGTTAAGGGTTGGCTATGTCGGGTTGACCAAGTGTGTTAGACTAACCAAGTCGGGTTAAACATTTGGTGTTGGGGACTTAACCCAGTCGGGTGTAACCGTGATGTGATTAGATGGTTACTTGTGTTGATCTCCATAAAGTGTTGGCGTAGAAATGGTTGCCGTTCGAGAAGGGTTTACGTTGACCATGTACGTGTGCGAGTAGAGTCACGGTTGTTGACTATCTTTGATTGTGTATAAGTAATCGTGTTAACAGTTGAGAATGTGCGATTTAGGGTATAAGTCTTGGTGTTCCAAGCGTCTCCTTAGTGTTAAGATGAAAGGTAAATAGGCTAGCTATGCGGCCTAGGTGGTTAGTGACTAACGGGTGTCACTAGAAAGTTGTGGGCGTTGAGCCGTAATGTTTGTTGGATTTGTGTGACTTCGAGTAGTCAAGTGACGTGTGACACCGAGGATGGACCCCGTAAGAGTCGAGCTATTGAGACTCGGTGGTAGTAATAGGAGTTGCATAACACTGCGTCAGGTGCCTCCGTATACCTGCTAGTGGAATGCTTCACCCCGGTGGTGTGATTACTTTGTACTTGGGTGCCGATGAGAAACCCAAAGGTACGATAATGGTTTATCGTGATGATTAGCGGACGTTAACGCTTGACCGATTTGAAAGGTTGGGGTTCAAATGATTTATTGTAAATTCGCGAAGAATTGTTGAGTATGACCAACATCGAGACGGGTCAGGTGTTGTGGAATGTTGAAATTCCGTAAGGTATTATCATCTTGACGATGATAGTGTGGGGTTAACACCCTAAGTGAGGGAGTTAGTACCGGAGATTTCGAAAAAATCCCTATCTAGTAGACGTGATGAGCGAACGGGTGTCGCTTATTTAGGAAAGGAAGACTTCGATGGTCTTCGGTGAAGTCCCAAGTTGAACTTTGGAATGAATTGTGAAGGTATTTTTGCGACATGAGTTGAAATGGCGAAGTTCCCGAATGGCGAATACTAGAGATTTTCGAAAAGTGTAGGGATGATTCCCGAATACACCACGATTGAAAGGCGCAACGAGGATGATTGTCATGAATTGTTCTACTTTTAGGACAATTGTGAAGTGTATGGTACGAGTTTGGATACTCGTCGTAGGAGCAAACGGTTGCGGTTGTTTTGTTTTGAGGGTTGATTACCCGATATCGTTGAAAATGGTGGAAGTTGGATTGAAACGTTTATTTAAAATCCATAACGTATAGGTCCAGAACGCTTAAGTGACTAGAATCACGAGGACGTGATCAAATTTAAGTGGGGGAGAGTTGTAACACCCCGTTTTTCTAAACATGAATCTTGTGGCGTCCTACAGAGTCCAAGAATGAGTATTTGATAGTTTGGATGTAATGAGTTGACCACGTTAGACTTTGGTATGTTTTAAAAGTGAAATTGGAGTACATCAGGTAAACTGTCGAGTTTGAGGGGGGGTTTGTCGCGTTCTGGTGTGTCGCGATCCGTGACAAACATGGTGAAAACGCGACAACTTCTGATGATGACTTCTGTCTCGTTTGAGTGTTGTGTATCGCGTCCTGTTGTCGCGAAACACGACGAAGTGTCACAAAACGCAACAATTGTCGCTGTAATGACATTTTAACCCATTTTAATGGAATCTTTTGGGGGTGTTTTGGTAATTTCACATATGGCCGGTTTTAGAGCCTAAAAACTGATACAACCTTATCCTAACTTCATTTATCACTTCTTCAACTACACACATCCATTTTAGAGAGAGAGATTGAGTTCTAGTGAGAGAGAGCTCACTTTAGGGAAGAAGAAGACCGAATCTCGCCCGATCCCAAGTTCTAAAGTTGTTCCCTACGTCTCTAGCTACGTTGTGATAGTGTTAGTAAGTCTTAACTCCGAGTTTTGAGTTTAATTTGATTTATAGCTAGGGTTTGTTCATTTAAGGCTTGTAAGACCCATTTGGGGGTTAAATGGGTGAATTTGGGTTAAATTGGTGTAATGAAACCCTAAGGTTTTGTAATCTAGGGTTGGTCTTGTAATTTGGTGTTTGTAAGTATTAATTGTGTTGTAAATCACTAATACACTTGTGAGTTAAAAAAAGGTGGTTAATGGGTTCAAGTTTGACCAAATTATAAGTCTAAATGTTAAAATGGGTCAAATGAGTAATGGTTAACCTATTTGGGTAAGATGGGTATAAAATACCCTAAGTTTGTGTTAGTTGGTGTTGTGAGACTTTAATCACTAGCTTTTAGTGATTTATGACAAGTCTTGACCTTAAATGGGCGATTTTGGTGTGAACGGGTCATTTAATGCAAATGGGTCATTAAATGCACAAGTGTTAAATGTTGGTGTCTAGTCCAACTAGTTTGTCTATTGAATGTGTACTTAATGTATTAGGTACTTCACTTTGAAGCTTGTGGATTTACGTAATCATCACCTAGGCGCTAAGGTGAGTGGAATATTTATACATGTGTGTATGTAGTTTGTTTACTCTTAGGCGATGTGGGCTTTAGGTGCCACATCGTGAGTATTGGTGTCATGGCACAAGACGGTGACTTATTGATGGTATGGGTGATGAGAACTACGGGTCGGTAGTGTCTTGATAGGTGACTCACAAGCCGGTGACACCTCATGGTGGCTCACAAGTTGGTGACCCCTTAAGTTTTTCATGACCCGTCCTAATCCATCTGAACGAAGTCCATATCGATTATAAACGATTCACATTAGTTGATTACGTCACGAGGTACTTGACCTCTATATGATACATTTTACAAACACTGCATTCGTTTTTAAAATACAAACTTGCTTTTCATTGAAAGTTGACAGCATGCATACCATTTCATAATACATCCAACTATAATTGACTTAATAATGATCTTGATGAACTCGATGACTCGAATGCAACGTCATTTGAAATATGTCATGAATGACTCCAAGTAATGTCTATAATATGAGCTAATGCACAACGAAAGATTTATTTCATACCTGAGAATAAACATGCTTTCAAGTGTCAACCAAAAGGTTGGTGAGTTCATTAGTTTATCGTAAAACAATAAAATTCATCATTTTGATAGACCACAAGATTTAAATCCTGCATGGTACAAATGGGCCCGAATCCTATACCCACCTGTAATGTACATGCGATATCTTTTAAATACAGTACACCTTTCTCGTGTACGAAATCATCTTTCATAAATCTTAGTAACCGTACACATATCTTGTGCACAAAAATAACATACACATAACCTGTGTATAAAATCATTCTCTCGATACATAACATTCACTTTTCATTGTTTTCATAGCTTGGCTTGGTAACCGACCTTAACATATAATGCGCTTAATAATATCCCCAAAACAGAACATCTCGTCTGTTTAATAATCATATAATCTTCGAAGTAATAAACACCACGCCCACTAGCCCTTCCGTCTAGTGAACATTTTGGGTGGGGGTGTTAAACCCGGTAGCTACCTTTAGGATTCACTTCAATTAGGCATGCACTAATTCTCAAAATTAGTGATGTTCCCTAATTCTTAGGTTACCAAGCAATAATAATCAGGGAAAAAATATTCATATCAATTGTGGCAATTATCACGTCCACATAATTCAATGGTGGCAATTATCATGTCCACATAATTCATTCGAGGAATGTTTTGCTTGTGTCTATCTCGTCAAACATTTATAAAAGCATTTCATGTATTCGCAGTTCAAAATGTATTTCAAAATCATTTAATAAAGCAGTTGTAAAAGTAGCGCATGTATTCTCAGTCCCAAAAATATACAAAGGGAATCAAATGAACTCACCAAATGTATTTTGTAGTAAAAATACATATGACTATATTGAACAATGCAGGGTTGGCCTCGGATTCACGAACCTATATCATTTGTATATATATTAAAACGTATATTGGAAATCACATAGTTTCATTTATTAGTTACATAATATTTATTTATATATGTAGTTATTTAGAATTCATTCTAATCTTCATCAAAACATATTCTTTATTTATATATATCATATCTTAACTTATATGTTATATATATTTATTTCATATATATATATATATATATATATATATATATATATATATATATATATATATATATATCATTACAATAATTAATATCTATACATTTAGTTATATTAATATTTATATATCTTTAGATACACATTTAGCATTATATTTAAAAATCAACATTGTATAAGTATTTCAAATGTTAGCCTGTTTGATATGTTATTATATGAGATATTGTTTTACTTATAGTATCCATAATATGCATCTTTTACAAAACTAATATTTATTTGTTTTTAATAAAACTAGTTTTTATAATCATAAGTTACTAATAATAACAACTTTATTAATAATGAAAATATTAATAATATTAATAATTTTGTCAATGATGATACTTAGTTTAATAATAGTAATAATAATAATACTAATGTTTACAAAACCGATACTAGTACCAATATTAATGAAAATAATAATAATTTGTACCATTTTTATTATAATAACAATAATAATAATAATAATAATAATAATAATAATAATAATAATAATAATAATAATAATAATAATAATAATAATAATAATAATAATAATAATAATAATAATAATAATAATAATAATAATAACAATCCTATTATGTTAATATCAATAATCACCCTACTTAATACAATTAAAGACAATAATATTAGTAATAATATCAATCATACTTGTAATTATATTCAAGATAATAATAATAAATGATACTAATACTTTTATTAGTAACAATTATAATAACAATGATAATGACAATAATAATAATAATAAAAAATAATAATAATAATAATAATAATAATAATAATAATAATAATAATAATAATAATAATAATAATAATAATAATAATAATAATAATATAAATGAAACTACCTCATAAATAAAAATTTCAAAAAAAAAAAAAAAAAAAACTGCTCACACCCGGGCTCGAACCCATGACCCCTCGTTTATACCAAACACCCCATAACCATTCTGCTGCTTTTGTTATTATGATTTTATAACTAACCTATCTGTATATCTACCTATCTGTTTATCCTTCTTCTTCTTCATGTTTCCATCAACCAAATATCCATTTACTAATCAAACAATCATCTGTTCTATAGTTGGATTAGAAATAGATTTGTAATTGGGAAGCAAGTTATCAAACTAAACAAATCAAAATCAAAATAAAAAAATAAAAGAAAAATGTTGCTGTTCGGTTCGCAAAAAAATAAAATAAAAAAATAAACTCATATTATGATTATGAATTCTAGATCGTATTAGACTAAACTTATAACATGAAATAGATTTAAAATCATTCTTAAAAACTATAGGAACCCTCAATTTGACTTAAATCATAACAGGAAGTTTGAATTTGACTGAAGAACATTGTTTGACTTTTTCAATTTAAAACTTTGACTTGCAAATTAGGATTTGATAAGAGGAATTGGATTCTGAAATTTTACAAGTAGATTGAAAAGACAATTCCTAATAACTCTACAATATTACATTTTGTAATTTCGTTCAAAATCATAGTTTTGAAAAAAATGAATTTAAAACAGAGATGTCGCTGCAGGTAAATAAATAATTAAATAAATAAATCTGTTTACTCTTTGATTTTCAGGAAGTAGAGTTGTTGTGTAATTCATAAAGGTGTTGGGAGGTTGAACGAATTACTTAACACTAAAACTAATCAATTTATGTTCAAGTTGTGGCGTCGACAGGATTTTTCACCCAGACAAGGAGAAGAAACAAAAGATTAAAAAGCAGATTGTGATTTATAACAAAATCGTACAAGTTAGGATACAGATATCTATCAGATTCGACAGAAAGCAAGATTTAACACAATTGATGGAGAAGTAAACGGATTCTAGTTCTAGGTATATATATATATATCTGTTTTTATATGTTTCGTATAAATAAATAAATAAGTAATTTAATAATAATATTAATACTAGTAATAATTTTATAAGTAATAAAAATAATAAAACTAATAATAGTGATAATAATATCAATATTAATAATAATAAATATATATTAATAATAATAACAATAAATAATAATGATACTAAAAATGATAGTGTTAATAAGTTTAAGAATAATAATCATAATAAAAATGATATTTAATAATATTATAACTAATACTAATAATAACACTACTTATAATAATATTAAAAATGATATTACTAATGATAATCAAAATAAATTGTATTACTTTTAAAATAATGATTCTTAATGGTAATGGTAATGGTAATAAGAATATCTAATAATAATACTACTATTAATGATGATAATAATAATAATAGGTTGTATTGTTTTTCTAGTAATGATATAAAAAATTAAATTAAATGTATCAAACTTTGTATCTATATGTTATTTAGTAATATTAATAATACTGATTTTAATAAAAGTAGTAATAATATTACTATAACAATTATATTTTAACTTGTTAATAATCTATTCCTAGTTATGTAATATTTAATAATCATATAATAACGTATAATTAATATTTATTATTTATACATTTTAATATATTACAATATATATATCCTTATCAATTATATATATAAAGATCATATATATTTATATGTAGACTCATTTTAAATTACACTTAATTATTTGGTATCTTATTTTACATATTTAATTCTAATGCTTACATTATATTTTAAATTTCAAATTAATATACATATACTTACATTTACATATACATATTTATTTACAAACAATTGTCCGTGAATCGTCGGGAATGGTCAAAAGGGCAAATGCATTCATGTAACTGTTCCAAAGTTTTCGAGACTCAACATTACGAAATTTGCTTATCGTGTCGAATTCATATTAAGATTAAGTTTAAATTTGGTCGGAAATTTCCGGGTCGTCACAGTACCTACCCGTTAAAGAAATTTCGTCTAGAAATTTGATCGAGGTCGTCATGGCTAACAATAAGAATGTTTTCATGACTCATATGAGCTGATAAATAGAGTTTTATTACCATTGAGTAATAAGGATAAAATAATTCGATTATTCGAAGAGTACGAATGAAGTTATCAGAAAAGAGTGAAATGAATAATTGCATGTTCGTCTTAACCAGTGACGTAGTCACGGTTGATTTCCGGAATTCAAGGGATTTAGAGAAAATCTTTGTAATAAGATTTGGTTCTTCGATAATTAAGGAAATATGATCTTCTTTGGTTAAATACAATAATCTGTTTTGATTGCTCTGTCGGATATTTCCACTATAAATGACCTCTTTCGTTCCATTATTTCCACAACCCTCATCTATTATACTTCGATTCATATTTTCAGAACATTTGTCAAATTATCAGAAGTCACTGAAAAAGATAGAACTATTACTAAAAATATGTTCTTGATATGTTTAGAGATTAGGTAGAATGTAAGAGTCGTGTAACATGGCACATGATGACGTTAAAATCTGTGAATCATCACGTTCCATTAGAAACTCGGCATGACTTACTGTAATATAATCATGTTGATCAAGTGTCATTATATTATACTAACTCATGCTTCAGTTCCCAACATTACTTCAATAACATTCATATTTTAAGCTCGAAAGTTTACAGAATATAGAAACTAATAGTTTCTATATGATGTAACACTGATAGCACGAAGAGATAAATGATTTCAGATAAGAATAGTTATGAAAATATCTTCAGAAATATATCTTCAGAAATATGGAGGATATTTATAATAAAAGATAAGATGATATCTTAGAATTTCTAATATCGAAGGATGGTGATGAAAATTTGTTCGCAAGAGTTTGGAGTCAAAAGCAAGGTATTCGCTAAAGATTTCATCAGAAACAGAATCATCAGGATTCTTAATGTACAAGTTTAGTCCTTGTGTTTTGTTCAGAGACTCCTTCGTAGTTTGCTCAATCAGTTTTTCAGTTTCAAACTTTTTCTGAGCTTTGCCAACATACAATTCTTTATCATCAACTTTTGGCTGTTGAGGTCGTTTACAGTTTTTGTTGCTTCATTCAACTTTTCAAAATTCAGAGTATTAATTCATAGACTGGGTGCTTTTCAGAATTTCAGAATGGAAGATCTTAGTTCGAAGAGATAAATGTTATATGGATACATATAACTGTTGATGTGGAAACGTTGTGAGACTCACAATACAGATTTGCTGATTCCCGGTAATTGGTATGGCAATTCTTGTTACAAGATGCGGATGAGTACATGATGAGACTTCAATAGATAAATATAGTGATTTGTCGGAGGGATTTAAACTAAGGAGCGACGAGGTTGCTGGTACATCTGCTGGTAATATGGTGGAATATAAAAGGTTCCCCGGTAACAATAAAAGAGGACGCATATATATCAAGGTTATAGTAAGGCTAGTCTGACTGAAAAGTCAAATTTGACTTGCTAGAGCTGTGACAAATTTGGCTAATTTGAAAAGAGTTACAATGTTATTTTCGGTAGTAACAATGCCAAAGGAGCTAGCACAGACACATGTTAAACGTTTACTCAGGTTTTGAGTGTTTTCAGGTGCATAACTATATGCATCAATCTTTTCTTCCGTAGATGAAGTACGGTTGGGTCATCCTCTCGTTTGAGGTGTCTTCAAGAATCATGAAAGGTTTGAACGCAGATTGTAATCGTCAAGATACAAATGAGGTTTGAGACGAAATCAAGTGGCAAACTTGAAGAATTGTTTAGTTTCATATGTTATAATCAATATTTTAATTCATTTTAATTGTCCAATGCAAACAGTCCACAGTTGATAGTCCACAGTTAACAGTTCAATAATTCATATATAGCTTAATATATAATATTCGAATTAATTAATACGTATCGTGACCCGTGTACATGTCTCAGACTCGATCACAACTCAAACTATATATATTATTGTAGAATCAACCTCAACCCTGTATAGCTAACTCCAGCATTACTGTATATAGAGTGTCTATGGTTATTCCAAATAATATATATATATATATATATATATATATATATATATATATATATATATATATATATATATATATATATATATATATATATATATATATATATATATGCATCGATATGATATGTCAAAACCTTGTATACGTGTCCCGATATTTAAAGTGCGTAAAATAAATAAGAGAAATTAAATGACGATAAATAAAATTGTGAGAATTAAAATTTGCGATAAATAAAATGCGATAAATAAAATGCGGTAAATAAAAGGTAATACGGAATCAATAGTTAGCTAGGAACAGTTAGCTAGGAACAGTTAGCGTGGATTCTTAACAAAATTTTCTCATAGTTAATTTGTTTGTTTCTAACAAATTTTATTTTATCCAATGTGTTCTTCATTATGCCACTTGTTGGATTCTGATAAATCAAAATTCAAATATGAATTTGAATAAAAATGGTTATTCTGCGGTGAACGGATACATATATATGTGGATGTAAGTAGGATAGTAAATGACTGTTGAATCAGATTCGAAGAATGTACAATGTAACTTATTAATGTGAAATCTAAATATTCCTCGGGTATTACCTACCCGTTAAAATATTTTCACTATTAACAGTTTGTATGAAAGAATATTTAATTACAATCTTAGTGAAAATATACTTACATATATATTTTCTTCAGATGTAATCATGTATTTAATGAGTTAATATAGTATTAAACTCATTTGGTTTACCGTCAAAACTAGAATACATAATCTCTATAATATTAGAGATCACATAATCGCCATAAAGAACGTAGATAATTGATGTAGAACGATACGTAGAACGAAGATTATATTCGAGGTACAGAATATGCTATTGAGGCATATGATGTTGAAACTGGGTTTATTGGTGGTACTGTTGGTGCTGGTGATGTTGCTGAAGCTGGTAAGTTTTGCACCATATTTTTCAAATTGATTACTCGAGCGTGAAGCTCATTGACTTCTTCTATTATTCTAGGATGATTGTCGGTTCGGAACAAGCGAATGAATAAGGTTTTGAATTTGAGATAGTATATAATCGTGACGAGATATTCGGGAAATGAGGGTGAAAATGGTGTTTCGAACAGGTTCGCCGGTAAGTGCTTCAGGTTCTTCGCCAAGAGATGAATTTGGTTGATGAAAAGGGTCACCTTCTTTTTGTCTCCAATGATTAAGTAGGCTATGAACCCATCAGATGAATTGGTTGATTCATTCTGGTGACACTGCTTTCGGAGCTTAGGTGAAACTCCATATCGGAATAGCTGTTGGAATCCGAGGAATTCGAATTGATTGAGGGATTCATCTCGTACGATCAGATGAAGGATTTTCGATAAGAAATAGATTATAGGATGTATATTAGTACCTTGCAATACATAAGTTACATATACATATATAATACTAAAATCCCATAAGTTACGGAGGAATCTACAGAATATACTAGGAAAAGTTTACAGTAACAGATACGCTAAGATATGAATTTATCTATACACTGTCTATGCAATAGAGGCAGTAAGACGTGTCTAGACTTTAAGGATGATAAGCAAATAATTTTCGACACGAAATGATAAGCAAAACTTTTGACATGCAGACACGGTCGAAGTCCAGACCCACTAATACATCTAAACAACTATCAGTTAGACACACTAATGCAAGACCTGGTTCGCTAAGACCACCGCTCTGATACCAACTTTCATAGTTGGGGACACTACACATCCCACCCAGTGCCTTCCCAGCTAACCGCCTGGTGACCACTGAGTGTACCTCAGATACTGATTTTAGGGCCTGCCTCTCGGCAATTGCCTACCCTCGTAAGGGATCGCAAGGAGTAAGAGCCAATGCTTCGTCACAGGTAACACTCTGAGAACCTCCTTTACGACTAACCCGCCACACATGGACGGCGTTATACCAGCTCTGATACCAACTTTCATGACCCAACCTAATCCATCTGAACGAAGTCCATATCGATTATAAATGATTCACATTAGTTGATTACGTCGCGAGGTACTTGACCTCTATATGATACTTTTACAAACATTGCATTCGTTTTTTAAAAGACAAACTTTCTTTTCATTGAAAGTTGACAGCATGCATACCATTTCATAATACATCCAACTATAATTGACTTAATAATGATCTTGATGAACTCGATGACTCGAATGCAACGTCATTTGAAATATGTCATGAATGACTCCAAGTAATGTCTCTAATATGAGCTAATGCACAGCGGAAGATTTCTTTCATACCTGAGAATAAACATGCTTTCAAGTGTCAACCAAAAGGTTGGTGAGTTCATTAGTTTATCGTAAAACAATAAAATTCATCATTTTAATAGACCACAAGATTTAAATCCTGCATGGTACAAATGGACCCGAATCCTATACCCACCTGTAATGTACATGTTATATCTTTTAAATACATTACACCTTTCTCGTGTACGAAATCATCTTTCATAACTCTTAGTAACCGTACACATATCTTGTGCACAAAAATAACATACACATAACCTGTGTATAAAATCATTCTCTCGATACATAACATTCACTTTTCATTGTTTTCATAGCTTGACTTGGTAACCGACCTTAACATATAATGCGCATAATAATATCCCCAAAACAGAACATCTCGTCTGTTTAATAATCATATAAACTTCGAAGTACTAAACACCACGCCCACTAGCCCTTCCGTCTAGTGAACATTCTGGGTGGGGGTGTTAAACTCGGTAGCTACCTTTAGGATTCGCGTCAATTAGGCGTGCACTAATTCTCAAAATTAGTGATGTTCCCTAATTCTTAGGTTACCAAGCAATAATAATCAGGGAAAAAATATTCATATCAATTGTGCCAATTATCACGTCCACATAATTCAATGGTGGCAATTATCATGTCCACATAATTCATTTGAGGAATGTTTTGCTTGTGTCTATCTCGTCAAACATTTATAAAAGCATTTCATGTATACGCAGTTTAAAATGTATTTCAAAAGCATTTAATAAAGCAGTTGTAAAAGTAGCGCATGTATTCTCAGTCCCAAAAATATAAAGAGTAAAAGGGAATCAAATGAACTCACCGAATGTATTTTGTAGTAAAAATACATATGACTATATAGAACAATGCAGGGTTGGCCTCGGATTCACGAACCTATATCATTTGTATATATATTAAAACGTATATTGGAAATCACATAGTTTCATTTATTACATAATATTTATTTATATATGTAGTTATTTAGAATTCACTCTAATCTTCATCAAAACATATTCTTTATTTATATATATATATCATATCTTAACTTATATGTTATATATATTTATTTCATATATATATCATTACAATAATTAATATCTATACTTTTAGTTATATTAATATTTATATATCTTTAGATACACATTTAGCATTATATTTAAAAATCAACATTGTATAAGTATTTCAAATGTTAGCCTGTTTGATATGTTATTATATGAGATATTGTTTTACTTATAGTATCCGTAGTAAGCATCTTTTACAAAACTAATATTTATTTGTTTTTAATAAAACTAGTTTTTATAATCATAAGTTACTAATAATAACAACTTTATTAATAATGAAAATATTAATAATATTAATAATTTTTCAATGATGATACTTAGTTTAATAATAGTAATAATAATAATAATAATAATACTAATGTTTGCAAAACTTATACTTGTACCAATATTAATGAAAATAATAATAATTTGTACCATTTTTATAATAATAACAACAATAATAATAATAACAATCCTATTATGTTAATATCAATAATCACCCTACTTAATACTATTAAACACAATAATATTAGTAATAATATCAATCATAAATGTAATTATATTCAAGATAATAATAATAAATGATACTAATACTATTATTAGTAACAATTATAATAACAATGATAATAACAACAACAACAATAATAATAATAATAATAATAATAATAATAATAATAATAATAATAATAATAATAATAATAATAATAATAATAATAATAATAATAATAAATGAAACTACCTCATAAATAAATGTTCCAAAAAAAAAACTGCTCACACCCGGGCTCGAACCCATGACCCCTCGTTTATACCAAACACCCTATAACCATTCTGCTGCCTTTGTTTTTCTGATTTTATAACTAACCTACCTGCATATCTACCTATCTGTTTATCCTTCTTCTTCTTCATGTTTCCATCGACCAAATATCCATTTACTAATCAAACAATCATCTGTTCTTTAGTTGGATTAGAAAATGATTTGTAATTGGGAAGTAAGTTATCAGACTTAACAAAACAAAAGAAACAGAAAAAAATAAAATAATAAAAGAAAAATGTTGCTGTTCGGTTCGCAAAAATAAAAATAAAAAAATAAACTCATATTATGATTATGAATTCTAGATCGTATTAGACTAAACTTATAACATGAAATAGATTTAAAATCGTTCTTAAAAACTATAGGAACCCTCAATTTGACTTAAATCATAACAGGAAGTTTGAATTCGACTGAAGAACATTGTTTGACTTTTTAAATTTAAAACTTTGACTTGCAAATTAGGATTTGATAAGAGGAATTGGATTCTGAATTTTACAAGTAGATTGAAAAGACAATTCCTAATAACTCTGCAATATTACATTTTGTAATTTTGTTCAAAATCACAGTTTTTAAAAAAATGGATTTAAAACAGAGATGTCGCTGCAGGTAAATAAATCTGTTTACTCTTTGATTTTCAGGAAGTAGAGTTGTTTTGTAATTCATAAAGGTGTTGGGAGGTTGAACGAATTACTTAACACTAAAACTAATCAATTTATGTGCAAGTTGTGGCATCGACAGGATTTTTCACCCAGACAAGGAGAAGAAACAAAATATTAAAAAGCAGATTGTTATTTATAACAAAATCGTACAAGTTAGGATACAGATATCTATCAGATTCGACAGAAAGCAAGATTTACACACAGTTGATGGAGAAGTAAACGGATTCTAGTTCTAGGTATATATCTGTTTTTATATGTTTTGTATAAATAAATAAGTAATTTAATAATAATATTAATACTAGTAATAATTTTATAAGTAATAAAAATAATAAAACTAATAATAGTGATAATAATATCAATATTAATAATAATAAATATATATTAATAATAATAATAATAAATAATAATGATACTAAAAATGATAGTGTTAATAAGTTTAAGAATAATTGTCATAATAAAAATGATATTTAATAATATTATAACTAATACTAATAATAACACTACTTATAATAATATTAAAAATGATATTACTATTGATAATCAAAATAAATTGTATTACTTTTAAAATAATGATTCTTAATGGTAATGGTAATAAGAATATATAATAATAATACTACTATTAATGATAATAATAATAATAATAGCTTGTATTGTTTTTCTAGTAATGATAAAAAATTAAATTAAATGTATCAAACTTTGTATCTATATGTTATTTAGTAATATTAATAATACTAATTTTAATAAAAGTAGTAATAATATTACTATAACAATTATATTTTAACTTGTTAATAATCTATTCCTAGTTATGCAATATTTAATAATCATATAATAACATATAATTAATATTTATTATTTATACATTTTAATATATTACAATATATATATCCTTATCAATTATATATATAAAGATCATATATATTTATATATAGACTCATTTTAAATTACACTTAATTATTTGGTATCTTATTTTACATATTTAATTCTAATGTTTACATTATATTTTAAATTTCAAATTAATATACATATACTTACATTTACATATACATATTTATTTACAAACAATTGTCCGTGAATAGTCGGGAATGGTCAAAAGGGCAAATGCATTCATGTAACTGTTCCAAAGTTTTCGAGACTCAACATTACGAAATTTGCTTATCGTGTCGAATCATATTAAGATTAAGTTTAAATTTGGTCGGAAATTTCTGGGTCGTCACAAAGTTGGTGTAGGTGATTCAAAAATCGGTGATATCTCATGGTGGTTCACAAGTCGGTGACCCCTTTTGTAGTGGTGGGTGATTCACAAGTCGGTGACACCCTATAGTGCTTCACAAGTTGGTGACACTTAATGGCGCTTCACAAATCGGTGACGCCACATGGCGTTCACAAGTCGGTGACCCTTTTGTATTGGTGGGTAATTCACAAGTCGGTGACACCCTTTGGTGATTCACAAGTCGGTGACACCTTATGATGATTCACAAGTCGGTGACATCATACGAGTGAGACTGGATGCTATTGGTCGCCTACAAGTCAATAGTGCGATAGCGGGGAATGGTTTGATATGTTTATGCATTGTTATGCTTAAGTATATTATTGTGGTAATTATATACTAATGTTGTTGCTAGTTGTATGTTTGGTGATGCTAGCTCGTTTATGCATTGTTTGCATGGTATTTTGTAAGTAGATGAATGTAGGTAAACTATATATGTATATGTATAAGTATTGCATTCACTAAGCAATTAGCTTACCCTCTCGTTGTTAATATTTTAATAGGTTGCAAGTGGCGGCTTGGGTTTGCTTGGGGACTAGGGCTTTATGGATTGCTTTACACTTTTGATTAGGATTGGGTAGCGTTCCCGATCAACATGCTCGGTTTTGGTTGTAAAGTGAACTAGTCGGGTCATGAACTATATTTTGGATACGTCAAATGGGTTACGGGTTGTATTCCCATTTTGTAAACTTAATTCATATATTGTATGTTTTAAAGATTTCTAAACTTAATATTGTAATGATGATGTTTTCGGAAACATAAATGGACTAATGTTGCATATATTATTATGTTAAAAAGGAAAATTTTTTAAGGGCCGGAAATACGACGGGTTGGGTCATTTCAGCATAATTTAAAATTTGAGTTAGTATTGGAAAGAAAGGAGTACCCCTAGCGGATGAAGATAGGTTGTTTCAGCAATCTTGGAAGTTACGTCCTTTATTGATCGGCTAATTTGTCATTCTTTATTCTTCTACGCTACATTATTGCACGGGTTGCCTCCCGAGAAGCGCTTTTGTTTAAGGTCGTCGGCTCAACGATAATGATGCTTAAAAAGCGAAGATTCCCCGCTGGCAGTTGTGATCTTGGTCTTCTCGAGGGAATGTGAGTCTCGGTGGATAAATTCTGAGAAAGTGTCGGACCAAAAGCGGTAGAAGATCTGGTACTTCTCTTGAAGATCTTCTGAAAGATAGGTAGTATGCAGTTTCGGCCCGTGATAAATCTTGAAGTCCGATAAGAATATGATCCACTGCTCTGCTGATTGATCCATGAATGTCAATCATCTAGGCGGTGCTGGTGGTGATTACTTCTCTGATAGGATGTTCATTTCGGAGATCTTCAAATATTGTCAGAAATTGTATCTTCAGTATCTCAAAATATTCTGATCGGTGGTCTCCACAGTAGGAGTCTGTAGCCTTGCACAGATTAGTCAAGAGGCGAAGCTGAAAAGAAGTGAAGACCAGCCCTGACCCAAGCATTAATGTCACAGTCTTTGAGTATATCTCCCGACATCCAGCTTTGATCGTGAAACTAGGGTCCGTGGATTCGTGGAAGATATGTGCTATCTGCTTCGTAACACAGGTGGCAATATTGACTCGGTCTGTTTCAAGATGTGAGAATGGATTATTGCCTCTTCCTTCTTCTGCCATTACGTCTTGTAACTCTTTGATTTTCAAATTAGCGTGGTGAAATATTGTTACGTAAATCACTAGTCTCTCTGGTGTGCTTTCGAAATTATCTCTTTCCAAGAGAGCGAAGAAGCTGTGAATATCCTCGATCATTTGCAAGTCAGAGTGATAAGTCGGGCGTCCGGTGGAGAGATCCATATGCTTCCGAATGAGAGTCAGTAGTGCTCGTTGATTTGCTGAGAACGGAAGTGCAGATTTGTCTAAGGTGTTGTAGACCTTAGAGTAAATAATCTTCTGATCTCGACAAAATCTTGTCTCTAGAATAGTGCGAACCACTGAGTTATGCTCTCGTTGCCTTTCTTCGCGGTAGATATGATCGTGAAGGGTATTGATAAAGTCTTGAATGCGCTCTTCTAGGATTTCAACATTATTGTCTTCTCTCTGTAGATAGAGGTTGTATTCATCTATGATAGCCAAGATTCGTTCTTCTAAGCGTAGCGTGAAATCGATTGTTGATTTACGGATGGCTTCGAGAATATCTTCAAATTCATCGGTGTCATTGATGAAGGTTATCATGTCGGCGTGAGTAGATATGACTTGAATTCGATCTGAAGAAGAGTCCAGCTCTTTCTGATCTGGTTCTGATGGAGAATATGAGTTATCCAGAATGTCTTCATGTTGACTTTTCCTTGTCATCATCGGTATAATAATCTTCTGAAGATTCGTCTGATGAACGGGCTTATTCATTATTCTGGTTTTTCACTTAGACACTTGCAGGTTCTTCCTCCTCCTCTATTTCTTCGCTGGGATCCTCTTTTTCCATTTATGGGTCGTCAGCAGACTGTGATTCGACAGCCATCTCGATATCATTGGCTGATGGTGGAGACTCATCATCGGAAGTTATCCGTCTGGTGGAAATAGAAAACATCTCTGTCTGTCCAGAAAGATAGGTAGGTCAGTCAATTTTGAAGGTAACGCTCTCCCCATGTGATCGCAAGATCAAGGTTTGATTGTACACATCAATGACAGTCCTAGCCGTATTCATGAAAGGTCTTCCTAACACTATTGGTGTGTGTAGGTCTTCCATAATGTCCATCACTACGAAATCCGTAAGGTACAAGAATTTATCGACTTTCACCAAGACGTTCTCAACTATGCCCTTAGGATATCGAATTGTGTGATCGGCAAGTTGGATTGTCATTTTAGTTGGTGACAAGCCTCCTAACTCTAATCTCTTGTAGAGAGAGTAGGGGATTAGGTTGATACTTGCTCCTAAATCTGCTAGCGCATGAATGGTTCCAGATTGGTAGATTGAACATGGGAAAATGAATCGGCCCATATCTCCTAGCTTTTACGGTAGAGAGTTTCTGAGTAATGCCGAGCATTCTTCACTCAGTGGAATTTTGTTAGAATCTGGTATCCTTTCCATTGTAGAAAGAATCCTTCAGATGTATCTCTTTTGGTTGGGAACTTTGGACATGGTGTCCAGGAATCTTCCATCGAGTTTGAAGGAATCAAGCTTGGATGGTTCCTCCTGTAACCTTCCAGGGTAAGGTACACGAACCGGAGTTGCAGTGGACAGCTTCTGAGTATATGTCGATTTGTTCTTGAGCCTAGCTGACCTTCTCCGTGGTTCTTCCTCTGGGATTACATAATCCATTTACTTAGCTTCTTCTATGTGGGGATTTTGGATAGTATTACTAGGTAACCTTCCTTGTGGTCAGGTTTCAAGGCGTTGTAATAACTGTCCGAGCTGCGTTTCTAGACTTTTGAGTAGACCCAATTGATTTCTCATTAGTATCTCCGTCTGGTCTTGTCTAGATGCAGTTCTCTGATTCAACTATTGTTGTCCTTGGATGAACTGAGTCAACTGATCATCAGTCCCGAGAGTAGGGTTGGTTACTTTCGTAATTTGGGTGGTTGGGGAATTTTCCTCAATTGGTGGAGCAAGTGAGTGGAAGTGGTTGATCGTAGGTCAGTTGAGATTATTGGGGTGGATAAGGTGGGTAACGATAGCGAAAAGGCTGGTTGTTTCTTTGGAATTGGTTAACCTTAGGTTGTTGATTGAATCCGAGATTTGATTGACGAGCTGGGTATTGAACGTTACAGACTGAACCGTCAGGGTTCTCGTACTCAACTTGGTATTCTTCAGTGGGTTATGGTTTGGTACAATTAACACAGGCCTGAGCCTGGTTAACCTGCTGCGGCTGTGTCTTCAATTCTTCGAGTTGTTTGGCTAGAGATTCTATCTTATTTGTGAGGAATTTGATGGCCTCCGCTTGATTGTTAAGCGCAGAGAGTGGGGCAGATGATGAAGTTGTTTCACCACTGTTTCATCATGATGATGCATTGTCATGTTCTCGAGCAATTCCCATGCTTCGTCTACGGTTAGGTTCATCAGATTCCCTTGAGCTGCTGCATCGATCGTTGTCCTATGATTTACCGTAAGACTCTTGTAGAAGCTACATATTTGAGCTGACCGTTCTAACTGGTGATTAGGGCATTTCTTTGGCAAGGTTTTGAATCGCTTCCATGCAGTGTAAAGAGATTCATCATAACTTTGTTTGAAGTTAATGATATCATTCTTGAGTTTGGTTTGTTTAGAAGGAGGAAAAAATTTGGTTAAGGATTTAGTAGCCATCTCCGTCCATGACGTGATGGAATCTTTTTCCAGTCCTTCGAACCATGTTTGTGCATGATGAATGAGAGAATAGGGGAACAAGTATAGCTGGACTATATCTTGTCCTATCCCTGGCTGCTTGTAGGAGTTTGAAAGAGATATGAATTTATCAAGGTGAGAGTTAGGATCGTCATTCGTAATCCATGAAACTGGCAGCTATTTTGGATGAGCTATATGATGTGATGTTTTAACTCTAACGAGTGTCTTTGAATCTCTGAGAATCTAATTGGTCCTCCTCGACCTTCAATCGAGGGTTTGGTGTTTTCTGCTAAAGTATCGCGTAGCGCCATTCGATTTCTGATTCGTTCTTCCTTGCGTGCTTTAGAGATTATTGCGTCTGGATTAGGTACGAATAACAACGGCCCTGGTCTAGATCGGGTTTGGGTCATACACTGGGTATGCCTTTTTGTTTTTAAATTTTAAGCAGATAAGCTAAGATCCTAATTTAGTCTAAAGCAATCTAAGATTATTCTAAAGGTAATCTAAGGTAATCTAAGGGTGCCTTAATCTAAAGTAGTCTAAGGTAATCTAATCTAATTATCCTAAGTTTAAATATGTTTTTTGTTCTTGCTACTGATTCCCTGGTATTTCGATAACAGAGCTTTGCACGAACTTTTCAACAAACCAAGTGGCTAGGCCGACTACGGAGAGGCAAGATCCTTTTGGTTCCAATATAATTAGAGACTGTTCGAAAAATCCAACAACCAAGTCCGTGTATAATTGTCTTTCTTAGACACCACTAAATGCTTGTGAATGAGTTTGATAAAAGCAGTATTATCTGATACCAGTTCCCCGACAGCAGTACCAAAAACTTGTTACCACCTTGATATGGCCAAAACAGACGGTTTTATTTGTGCGGTGTCGTTAGGTCTCAACATATCAGAATCAGTCACAAAAGGGGGTAATGGTTTTAAATTTATATTTAGCGGGGCCTAAATCGTACTACCCCTTATTATGAGTAAGGGAAGTTTGACCTACGGTCGTATTTTTGAGATATCAGTAGAATCGAACCTATAAGTAAGCTTAAGATAATCCTAACGTGAAGGAGTAGTGGTTTGTTACCAAGTTTTGGGTTTTTCTAGTTTATAAGACAAATAAAGTAAATGCAATAAAATTTTTAAATCAGATAAGGTTAAAACAAGCGCATGCTATAATTTCATCAGTTATTTTGCCGAGATTATGGAATGCTGGCTCATGAATAGGTAGTGGCCTTGTATTCATTACACTGGTCCTAAATGCCCCTTTCATAATACATGTCACTGGGTAATGCGATAGGCTTGAAGATTCTGAATAGACAGCAATGTCCCTTACCCCCGACGCCTGTGCAATCTGACTATAGGCATACACGTTCAGACGACTTATCCAATTGAGCGACTCGGTTGAGTGACGTATTAACATTCCACAAAGGTCTAACCTTTCTTAAGCATAATACAATACATGGCTTGCCATATCCGAGAGACGTGATGTGCTTTGATGCTTTCGTTAGTGATTGGGTTTAAAAGATAGTTAGGCCCTTAAAAGAGTTCAACCATAAGAACAACATGGCCAAGTCGGATTTTGACTTCCATAAACACGTTCGGTTATCCTAACGCTCCAATCCTTTATGTGTTTAAACAAACAGTTCCTTAATTAACCAAGAATCCCTCAAGCGGGGTGCAATGCTTGAGACCGCGTTATGGTGAAGTATACTAATCAGCACTGACTGGGTTCCATGGCCTTACTTAGCAGAGGTACAGCTTACAACAACCGCTGTGCTTCAGCGTGCACGTACGAAGTTTATATGCTTGGTTACTACACTAGCATGGTCTAAGACCAACAATGTGCTAGGGGTCTAGTTAGATGTTTCACTAGAAAGAGTCCTCAGTCAGAATCCAAGGCTTGGTGGACTTACTACAACCGGTGTGCCTCAGTCAAATTTACGTTATATCCGATAGACATCTCTTACCAAGGGGTGACACAGATAGTGTACTCTGGATCGGGGTTCGCGACTTTTCAATAACATAGCCAATAACTACGTTCTATTAGTTGGAAAAGCGATTGAGTTTAAAGCATAATCGGAAAGCATCTCGACAACATGCACAAACCATAATATTATTTCGGCATTATGATTGACTACATCATAGCATACACTAAAGATAACTACTCGCTAATCATGGCCACAATATCACAAGGCATAATAATGGAAAACATTATATAAAGACAAAGGATAGAAGTACCAGTAGATTAAACGATTTCTGAATACAAAAGTGACAACTTCAAACTCTAGACCGCTCCTAATACAAGCTTCGGCGTTCTTCTCCGAGTACCAGATTTCCCGCACGGAGTCGAAGACCTTGAAAGTATGACTAATATTGTAGAAAGAGAGAGAAAGAAGTGAATTGAAATGTGTGGAAAAATGGATGACAAAGACCCTTTAAATAGACTTGAAATTTGCCTGCAAACGGCTGTTAGGCCGTTTGGCAGTGCGTTTGCAGAGGCCGTTTGACCAGGCCACCCGTTTTTTGTGCACGTTTGCCTTGGCCGTGTGGCAGGCCGTTTTCTCTAGTGGCAGGCCATTTGGCAAGCAGTTTGACCCTCCCTGGTTTGCTGAATTTACTGGATCATAACTTGATTTCTTGTCTTTCACCGTTTTCGCTCTAGAATCTTCGTTTTAGCTCCGATTCTTTTGATTCTTTTTGCGCCTTCTTCGTAATCACTTGTTCTTTAATTTTAACCAACGAAGCGGGCATTTTGGCAATAAAGTTTGGAACTTTATTGTTTTGGGCCTTAATCGAGGTGAAAACGTGACTTGTTAGCCGATATCACTGGTCATGAGAGTGTTAAGGATGCTGGTCATGACCGTCTTTCTCCAACGGCTCATGGTTCTTCATTTGTTGTGGCTGAAAGTAAGTATTAGGGTTCCAATAGTTTCTTTCACCCTTTTCGCTTTCGTATATTCTCTTTCGATATCTTCTTTATCTCTAATCGTTGCCTAGTGTTAGTGTTAAGTCACCGATTTTTACTATGCGTTATTTGATAAAATTCAGGTACAAAGGTGAAGGCAACTAGCTGTTGATGGATGACTGCGACGGATTCTCTGTTTATTGTCGATAAATTAAGAGATTATACATCGAGATTCTCTTTTTTTCGATAAATCAAAAGGTCATATTCATTCAAGAATTGCATTAAATAATAAAAGAAACATTATGAAAAACAAATTAAGTTTGAGTTTATTCCCAGGTCTAGGGTATATAATCTATGAAGTTATATTTTAAAATCATACTCGAGAATATTCGGACGTGAACATGGTTGAATAAATCTTTTGAAAAATAAAAAAGAATGAAAATGAGTAAATTGGGTAAGAGCATGATCCATGTGAAAAATAATAATTAAAGACTTAATTTTGACCTAAATCATAATTATGAGGGAACCAACTCGTGGTAGAGCATTAATGTTTAAGAACTTAGTATTTTAAATTTGGGGATTAAATTTTTTGGAAATATTTGGTCTTAACTTTGGTTTCGCACACTGTATGTTTGAGTTTGATTTCTTTTAGCTTTAGATAATTAGTTTAATTAATTAATTAAAGAGATCCAATCAGTTAAGACTTTACTGTTTTCATCTTATGTCATACAGAGTATATGTTTTTTCTCAAAAAAATACGTTCATATCATGATCTTTGTTTTGTATTAAAGTTTCATTAGTTTTTCTACACCATGCTTAGTGTAACTGCTCTAATTTAATCTGTTGTCTTTATATTTTCATGTGTGTCTTACATTTAGCTGTTGTTGCTTTTTTTTTTTTTTTTTTTTTTTTGATTTACGACACTGTAAAGTAAGTTTTTTTTTTATGTATTTCATTAACCCTTTTTCCTTGTACTGTAATGATGGTTTTGAGTAGATAATATGTGATTGCTTAATAATTAGTTATTTTATGCTTTGTATTTTTTTTTTTTCTGTTTCAGTTTGTATGTGATTGTTTTATAACTTGATATTTAACTAGTTTTCAAACCTTTGCTTCGCGTCAGGGGTTTGGTTTTCAATGTATTTTATTGCGGTTAGTTTGTAAAATTATTTCGTGGCTAGCGATGATGTCGTTGAAGCGTTATTTCAAACTAACAATATATGTGTATATTCGCGTTTCGCTATGGAATTGTCGACTTTTAAAAATTTAACGCAAAATCAACATGTATGAAAATACCCCAAATATTTAGCGTTTTTTAAAAAGCGTCCGTTTTGCATATAGTTAGTGACGTTGTGTTCCTAAAATTATTTCGAGTTTAACAATGGTGTCGTTGCGAGCGAGAAGATATGACCCGTTGAATATTTGAGTGGAGTTTATTTAAGATTTTTTATGAAAATGGTTATTTGACACTTTACCCTCCTTTTTGAAGGGTAGATTTGAATTTTTGAAAAAAGTGTGGGGGACATTGTTAGTGAATTGAAATTTAGTAAAAAAAAATAATAAGTGAAAAGTCGAAAATACCCCTATTTACTATTCATAGCTTTTGTCTATTAGATATATGTGTAATATAATATAATATGTTGTCCTATTTGTGTTGTTGGTGGCCATAAATTATTGGTGGCATAACAAAATCGATTACTTGCGACGCATTGTCGCCGCAATTAGTGTACCTATAAAACGACGGCGTGGGCCCCACCGTCATCTCGCCGCAGATACATCGCCGCAAATGCATTTCCTTTTTCTTTTTTTGCTTTTCTTTAAATCAAGGTGGGTTCCACAAACAAGCGTCGCAACTTGCCGTCGCAAATACTTTTTACGGTGAACCATAGGAGTCGTTCCTTTTGCGACGAGACATTGCCGCAATAGGTCTTTTGCGGCGGGCCGTACTCAAATGTGTCTATTTGCTGTAGTGAGACGATCATTCTTTAGTTGAGCCAATTACTGGACATCTTGAATTCACGGAGTCTCTTTATTTAATGATTCTGGAGTTTTCAATTCTGACGGTACGTTCTCTTAAGTGTATGTGTTTTGCTTCATGCGATTTTTTTTTTACTCGTGTAATTACCAGTTGCTTTAGTCCATACATATCATTTCAATGAGGTTAATATTTAATGGTGTATCCTATCGTATACACGTGTAAAGGCACAATATTCGCATGAAAATTGCATCAGGAACACTGAGAACAATGGTTTTGTGAAACTATCCGTCAAGCGTTCTCCGCTGTGCAGGCTGCTTCCGTCATGCATAAGCCCTGAAGGCCACCTAGCGCTTAAGCCCTGGCCGGAGAACGTCACATCCAGCGCATATTTCGGATCACGAATAACAGAACGTATCATCATTTGACACGTGTCCCCGAACAATCCGGTGGATCTATCACAATAAATAGACCCATTGGGTCATCATTTTACACATTCAGACATTTTGACAACTTGTGAGCAGTGACTTCACCTTTCTCTCTCACATAGTACTTTCTCTCACTAGAAGTCATCCGGTTAACAGCTAAATGCTAAGCGGACAACAGATTGATTAAGCCACCCCACAGATTTCCAGATCTGTGTACCGGGTCTGCAGGGATTATTTTCCAAGGGTAAAAATCAATCGGCAACACTCCCCCACCTTTAGCTAGATCACTTCTAGTATTGTGCTAACACACTAAGCCTTACCTCATAAGGAAATAGATGTTAACAATGGCGCCATCCACTAATGCAAAGAACACGCGAAACGGAAAAGGAACAAAAACAACTAAAGCTCCATTCATAAATGTACTTGAAGCAGTCAACAATCCATTAACTGAAGATATGATAACTGTAGAAGATGTACCCGTTCAGCCACCGGACGGTACGATTGAAGAAACAGTTGCTGAAACTGCAGAAAGGCTTAAGCGTTTGGCAACTAATTCAGAGAAAAGGCCAGTAATTGAAGAAACAACAACCAAAAGTGCAGAAAGGCTTCCAAATCTTGTTACTAATCCAGAGAGGCGACCATTGATGCAACCACGGCGATGTCCATCATTTATACCTTTTCGACGGATGGCGGATGGCAAAGACAAGCAAATCATGAAAAATCAATCTATATCAAAGTACAGGTTATCCAGACTACTTGACAAGCTGGGCAGTCTTATTGACTCTGAGGATGATAATGACTTGAGCTATATTAATAATGATTCTGATGATGAAATTGATGACAAAGATGAGTTCATGTCTGAGAAGCAGGCAGTATTACTCTTAAATGACATCCTTAAACAGACAGCTCCGGCAAAGTATAAGCAACGCTTAGCGCAGCCTGCTGTCCGTGCTGTGGCTGTGGATAATTTTTTCGCTTTAATCACTGGAGAACAAGCTACAAAACCACCAGCTATGGCAGAGTCCACTCAATTTTTTATTGATCGAATTGCTAACTATCCGTTGCCTATAAATCTTGACATACCGGCAATTGGAGTTTATGACGGCACAACGGATCCTGAAGATTTTCTTACTATGTTTGAGGGTGCAATGAGGTTACAGCATTGGGATGATGAGGTAGCTTGTCATATGTTTCCAATGGTGTTGCAGAAAATGGTAAGGGAATGGTTTGCAAGCTTACCGTCAAGGAGTATTACAATTTATTTGGATCTTCGTGCAAAATTTGTTATGCAATATCAAAATCTTCGTAGCTGCACTTTGACACATCTTGATACACATGAGATAACGATGCATCATAATGAGTCCTTGAGTAATTTCATGAAGCGATACACGCTTGAAGCACAAAAGATACCTGATTGTCCAGAGTCGCAGCTAGTGTCTGGTTTCATTTTCTGTTTGGATCAGCGAAGGTTTAGTGCACTAGTTCATACATTAAGGTATGACTTGCCAAAAACTCTACATCAGGCGTTGGAAGTTGCACAAAAACATGTTCGAGCTGGTGAACGAGGATTAAGCAAGGTTGATGGTAGCAGCAGTAGTAAACCTCACAATGGAGGGCGGTACTTTGACAGAAATCAGAGGAGGAATGAAAATTCCAATGGTGGATGGAGAGGCAACAAGCATCCCAATGATTTTCATCACAATAGAAGGCCAATAGAGAGGCATCCATTAATAATGGCACTGACTAAAACTCCAAAAGAGATTCTTTTCACCGAGCCAATCTGGACTACTTTTAATCCTCCAGCACCTATGGAAGAAAGTGAGGGTCCAAAAAGTGAACTATCGTGTGACTTTCATGAGGCATGGGGTCATGATACAGGTAATTGCAAATCTCTGATGAGAGAAATCATCGCAAAGATCAAAGCAGGAGAGTTAAATCACTTGCTGCTAGGAAAACAATATAGGAGAAATGATCCTCGTAGGAAATTTGGATGGCAGAAGAATGATGGTGGAAGAGGTCGTCGAGGTGAGAACGGAAGAAGGGAAGAGCATGGCGGAAGAGATAACAGAAACTAGTACGGAGACCGGATCACGGAGCGTGAGCCAACTCCAGATGTTGTAATCAAAATGGTGTGGTTGAATGGTAGTCACTATGAGGGCGGTGAGCAGTCGGATAACAATGTTGATAGCTGGAGATATGCTCCAATCATTTTTCAACCAATTCAAAATTGGGCCTTGTCCGTTCATCCAGTGGTCATTTCAGTAGAAATTGCAAACAAGTTCATCAGCCGTATCTATACGGATACCGGTAGTGAAGCTGATATCATTTATTGGCATTGTTTGAAGACTTTTCCAAGGCATGTTCAGGATAGAGCTAGGCGGACGAGTTTGAAGGTTTCAGGATTGACGGGAGCACCGGTGAACGCCATGGGGCGAATTCGTTTGGAGGTTGTTATGGGAACATTCCCATTACTAAGAACTGAAACAATAGATTTCACTATTTTGGATGACAATTCTCGATTCAATGTCCTTTTTGGAAGGACAGCGTTGGCTAAATTTGGAGCAATTATATCAACTGCTCATGCAGAAATCAGATTCCCAACTCCTAACGGAGTAGCTGCCATACATTCACAGTGTGGCACCAACTAGGGAACGTTCCACATTTGCAAATTTGCCAGATGGCAGAACAAATCAGAGAAGGCGTAATCGGTTGTTCAGAAAGGATGAAGTTCAGGAATTTTTCATACCATGAACAGATTTTCAAGCCGGACAGCGCTGGGCGCTTGGCGTGTGAAGACCAGTTTGTTAGCATTTTTTGAAGAACAAAGTTTATCAATTTACTGTAAACCATTGTGGTTATTTTATAGTGCCTATGTTAACAATTGCATACATTAAACGTTCATGATGTACTAATTAGGCTTGATCCACCTAAATTCGTCATAAATTGTTTATGTACTGCATAGTATTGATCAATAAAATTTTATATTTTTCTTATGCAAAGTGCTTCCTGTGAAAAATGTAAAACATTGCATTTATATCCTGCCCACAGAAGAAGAGTATTTTTATACCTCCGATGGCGGATGCTTTTGTGCCGGCCAGCAAAAGACACAAGGGATAGGCTAGAAAACGTTAAAGTTTTACTAGAACGCACCGAGGCAAAATACAAAAACCAGATACTTGTCATGACAAACATTATAAAAAACTTACTTCACAGAACGAAAGAAGTTTCTATATTTTATGAAGGCAAAAATATTTCACAATTCTTCCTCATATACTTTATGACGGAAGGCGTATGACGGACAGGTTACTAATTCATAACCACTCTTCAAAAATACTTCATATTCCTCATTAATTTGATGACCGAAAACATATAATGGACTTCAATTGTCCTACTAACTATTTGAAAGCATAATATTTACAAAGTGAAATTTCAAAATTTCATATGTTATTAATTCAGCAGAAAGTAACAATGCAAGGCATCTACATACGAATTACTTCAAGAACTTTTCAATGTGTTTTAGTAAGTTAATCAGTATGCAATTGTATATAAAAGATTTATTGTATGCTTAAGTGCATAACAGATTTGTTTTACACAAGAAACGTCAAAAACTTTGGTGCAAGCATACAAACAAACATAATCATTAAAACAGCATATGTTTATGGCATCAAAAGCATCAAAGTTTATTACAAACATTGTTCATCAATAGTTACAAAATTTATGAAAACTCTACATCAAGAACATCCTTGGCAGACGACTCTTCCCTGCTACACACCTCATCAAAAACATCAATTTTAAGATTTATCAGTTTCTCATTTGCTTCTTCAACCTTCTCCAGGGTTTCAGGATGTATTAGGTTAGCAATAGCAGGAGGGAGAGTCTGGTTTGGGGCAAGGCGTCTTGTTAACTTATCTCCCACATCAGAAATGGAATGGGTACGAATAGCATCAACGTAATCATTGTAGGGATCCCCAACAAGTTTGGATCCAAGAACTTTAGCTATCACACCCGGTATCCCCTTCTTTAGCTCAGCAAAGTTACCCTCACCGGCCTCCGCCCTCCGCAGAAGCTCAGCAGACTTTTCCATCTCCACACTCAGCTGCTTCTCCAGATCACAAACCTTCACCTACTCCTCCTCAACTTTCTTCCTTTCAGCCTCTAACAATTTATCCTTCTCCTCTTACATGGCAGCAGCAGCATCTTGAGCATTTTTTAACTCAGTTTCTTTAGCCTTTACCATTTTCTGAGCATCAGCCAAGGCACGTTCAGCATTAATAGCTCTTTTGCGAGCATTTGCACCTTCAGCCATCTCAGTACGGGCTACAGCAAGCACAGACTCCTGATGTTTCTGCAGTTGTAGAGAGGACTCTAGGTGGTTGATCAACAATACAGTAGTTGCAGCGGTTGATTCCCTAAGTTGATCAGAGCGGAGAGCGTTGAAATGTGGTTTTAGTTCAGGGATAGCATAACCCTGCAAAAGAAAAATATGATGATCAATATTGACAATTCATGAAAAAAGAATGCAAGCACATAATTGCAACATATTTTATCATTAATACCTGAAGAAGAGTCAAAAAATCTTTCCCCTTGGTGGCAGGGTTATCAATTAACGCCTGCAGTGTCCTCACATAAGAAGGAATGGAAGGCTCTTGAACGTTTGATGATGTGACTGGAGGGATCGTGGTGCTGGGGGGTGGAGAATGATAGGAGGCGTCGTCTTCCGGCCTCTCCTCATGAAATTCATCTTCATCAAATAGAGTAAAGTTCTGCTCAGGAGTTTTCCAAAATTTATCTCCTTGACTTTCAAGATTGTCCTCCGACCTCTGCTCACCACCTTCAGCAGCTTTTTCTTGGTTATCATCAGAATCTGCTAAAATTACTAACATAAATAAATTAGCAAACATAAAAGTTATAAGCAAAGATATATACAGTATCAAGAAAGGGCAAAATGGGCATACTTTTTCTACGTTTCAGCTTTGGGCTTCCCTCAGTGCTTTTTGCCCTCTTTGAGCCTATGCTCTTCTTGCGTGTCTTTTTGACCAGAGGAGGAGTGGGGAGCATCTCACCAGTAATGTCCACCGAGCCTGTTGTTTGTTGCTCAGTGGTGGTGTCCTCCGTTGTCCGTTCAGAATCGGACTCACTGTCAGAACTGCTATTATTGCTTTCTTCCCCCTTTTCAGCAGCAGTAGCAGCTTTAGCCTCAGCTGCAACCCTCTTTGCCTCCAGCTCAGCAGGCGTCTTATCACGGACAGTGATAACCACATCATCCTCAAGGTCGAGGGATAACAGAGCAGAACGAACAAGCATTTTGGTATTTCCTGCAAAAATTAAACAAAGACAAAAATAGCAATATAAGCAACAATAACATAAAGTAGGCAAACATTTATGTATATTAGGATGATCATATCACATCCTACCCTTGTTTTTCTGACGGAGTACTGGCACAGAAGTAATTGGCCATTCCTGGCTTACTCTGCACAACACAAGAATCCCCTCATACTTTTCATAAGATCTGGGCGGAAGGTAGAGATCTTTAAGACGATCCACTATTCATCTCTATGCATTGGTTATCTTCACACCCTTTCCCACACCAGGATCTAAAGGTTTCCATTTCCGGACAACGGAATACTCTTCCGGAATTACTATCTCGTCAATAAAGAAAAAGGGACTCTTCCAATCTTTCAAGTTTGACACTTTATTAGCACCAACAAAATGTTCATTTCGTTTATTGTCAATAGTAAGCCAACACTGGCTAATCGTACGAATTCTAAACAGAGAGATAAAAACTTTAAGGCGAGGTTTAATGTTGATTGCATTGCAGTACATTTCAAACAGGATAATTTTTTGAAGACCATGGGGGTGTATTTGGCTAAGGCAGGCTTTATAGTATCTAAGGATGAGAAGGAGAAATGTAGTAAGCGGAACACGGAGATTGCCGTGAGTAAGTTGTAAAGCATATAAAGAAATTTTTCCAGCAGGAGGATCGTTGGCAGTTTGCCTGTTTGTAGGGAGAATAGGGTTGTATTGATTTAGATGGCGAAAAGCAATCTTCAAGCTGTCCAAATGGCTCGCCGTTAATGATGATGCCATTGTGTTAACCTCAGGCAAATCAGTGGTTTCTGAAGAAGAAGCCTCAATGTGTTCTTGGCCAGTACTCAGTGCAGAAGCCATGATAATAAAGTAAAACGGAAAACAATAATTAAAGAATAACAAGTAGGATGAAGAGTAACTGACCTTGAAAGATGATAAATCTTAAAAAGTTGAAAGAAAAGCTTGAAGAAAGTGATGAAGATTTAGGTAGAAATGTGCTTTTTGGATCTTGGCAAAGGTAAAAAAGTGAAGGTAAAAGGGTTATGACGGTTTATATAGGAGTTCATCGATGCAATTTTTATGGGCACGATTGTGATACGTGTATGGGCAAGTTTAAACGTGGGGTAAGAAGTAACACTTTTTACAGCTGGAGGCGCGTGGAGATTCTCAGCCATTTAAAATTAATCATCACAACGTCAGTAAATTTCGTCTACAATTAATGCCTGTAAAGTTTTTTCCGATGCAAATGACAAATGTGAAGACTTGTTTGGCACAATATTTGAAATTTATTTCGAATATTGTTTGGCATGCGTTAGCAGAAGTTTAATAACTTAATCCTTTTTTAAATGCTTAAGTCATTAAACTGGGGGAACTTAATGGTGTATCCTATCGTATACACGTATAAAGGCACAATATTCACATGAAAATAGCATCAGGAACACTGAGAACAATGGTTTTGTGAAACTATCCGTCAAGCGTTCTCTGCTGTGCAGGCTGCTTCCGTCATGCATAAGCCCTGAAGGCCGCCTAGTGCTTAAGCCCTGGCCGGAGAACGTCACATCCAGCGCATATTTCAGATCACGAATAACAGAACGTATCATCATTTGACACGTGTCCCCGAACAATCCGGTGGATCTATCACTATAAATAGACCCCTTGGGTCGTCATTTTACACATTCAGACATTCTGACAACTTGTGAGCAGAGACTTCACCTTTCTCTCTCACATAGTACTTTCTCTCACTAGAAGTCATCCGATTAACAGCTAAATGCTAAGCGAACAACAGATTGATTAAGCCACCCCACAGATTTCCAAATCTGTGTACCGGGTCTGCAGGGATTATTTCCTAAGGGTAAAAATCAATCGGCAACACTCCCCCACCTTTAGCTAGATCACTTCTAGTATTGTGCTAACACACTAAGCCTTACCTCATAAGGAAATAGGTGTTAACAATGTAGATATTGATCTCCAATTTGGATTGATAAGGTTACTGAATGTTTATAGGCGGTACCTGGGTTCGAGTCACCTATGTGTTTTTTTTTTTCCTTTTTCCAGTATTCATGTATGTAGCGGCTGTGAGAGTCAGCTAGATGCCTCCATGTTAGAGCATAAAGATCAAGTGACGGGTTGATAAATAGCATCAACTAGAAGCACAATAATAGTCGCGGTTAATTTTGTACTTTCATTTGCCAACGTCTTTTTCACTCGGTTATGTTATGACAGTTGATTTCGTACAAGAAGAAGAAGTTGATCATGCCAATTGTAATAGTTGTTGTATGCACTTTCGTAAACAATATACGCCTTTGTAACGGCATTATGTAACTGTTTTATAAGTACTTTTGTAAACACGTACTCGCTTATGATTCCCAACCAGGAACCCACTCTAAATTAAAATTCGGAAATGGTAGTCAAGATGTTGATGGCGGCGGTTATCTAAAAATAGCCAACCAAAATGGAGCCGCAATATCGCGCGGTCTGGTCTGATTTTAGTTATTAATAATTGTAACACATGATGTTTTATGTATCTTTTATATATCATGTGACGTAAAAAAGCTCAAAGTGATGCCGGATTTCAACTCCAAGTTGTACTCCGTAGTTTTGTACATAACGTTTGTAGTTGTTGAGTATTTGAATTATAAGTTTAACTCTTTAAATGGTTCTGATTTAAACAAAAAACCTGAAACTATCTTCTAGAAAGTTGATGTCATTTCATCCATGGAGTGCCTACTTGATTTATGGTTGAGCGATGTATCACACAAGTCTTTTATTATGTATTTCGGTATCAAATGTTCATAGTACCTAACATTGAGTTGTAGCTCAAATGGTAGTGACCTGTGTTATCGGCTAAAAAGTCATGTTTTTACCCCCGATATTGAGTCGTATAAAGCATAAAGTTCAAAACTTTTTAGGAAAATAATTGCTTTTTCAGTTAAATTTGTAGATAAAGTAATTACAAAGACGATGAAAAAAGAATCAAGAGAAACGGAGCTAAAACGAAGATTCTAGAGCAAAAACGGTGAAAGACAAGAAATCAAGTTACGATCTAGGAAAATCAGCTGACCAGGCAAGCCAAATGGCCTGTCAAACGGCCTGCCAAATGGCCTACCAAATGGCTTGCCTGGCTCACAAACGGCCTGCCAAACAGCCCTTGCAAACTGGCTGGTCTGGCAAATGGGCCCTGCAAACGCCCTGCCAAACGGCCTGCCAGCCGTTTGCAGGGAAAATCTATGTCTATTTAAAGGCTTTTTGTCATTCAATTTCAACACACCTCTCCTCACTCTCTCACTACAATACACTTTCTCTCACTAGATCTTTCAAGGCGTTCTCACCTCCGAGTGGGAAATTAAGTACCCGGAGGCGAACGCTGAAGATTGTAATAGGAGCGATCTAGAGGATGTCAGCACTTGTAATGGTCCAGATCTCGTCTGTAAACGTTGAACGCTTTCCTTAATTTAATGAAGTTATCTTGTTATCTTAAGTTGTTTTCATCTTGCATGCATGTCTATCTGTTACAAATGTTTATTATATGTTGAATACTTTGAAGCGACCCGTCCTAATCCATAAGGACGAATACGATAACATATGATTCCATTGCGAGGTATTTGACCTCTATATGATACATTTTACAAACATTGCACTCGTTTTTAAAAGACAAACTTTCGTTACATAGAAAGTTGACGGCATGCATACCATTTCATAATATATCCAACTATAATTGACTTAATAATAATCTTGATGAACTCAACGACTCGAATGCAACGTCTTTTGAAATATGTCATAAATGACTCCAAGTAATATCTCTAAAATGAGCAAATGCACAGCGGAAGATTTCTTTCGTATCTGAGAATAAACATGCTTTCAAGTGTCAACAAAAAGGTTGGTGAGTTCATTAGTTTATCATAAATAATCATTTCATAATTTTAATAGACCACAAGATTTCATTTCCATTTCTCATAAATATACGTCCCATGCATAGAGACAAAAATAATCATTCATATGGTGAACACCTGGTAACCGACATTAACAAGATGCATATAAGAATATCCCCTATCATTTCGGGAAATCCTTCGGACATGATAAAAACAACATCGAAGTACTAGAGCATCAGGTACTTTGGATGGGGTTCGTTAGGCCCAATAGATCTATCTTTAGGATTCGCGTTAATTAGTATATCGATTTACTAATTCTTAGGTTACCAAGCAAAAGGGGCATATTTGGCTTCGATCATTCACCCATATAATGTAGTTTCGAATACTTGTGTCTATTTCGTAAAACATTTATAAAAATTGCGCATGTATTCTCAGCCCAAAAATATAAAGGGTAAAAAGGCAAATGAAACACACCTAATATATTTTGTAGTAAAAATACATATGACGACACTGAACAAAACAGGGTTTGGCCTCGGATTCAGGAACTTATATCATTTGTATATATATTAATACACATATTTGCAATCGAACAATTGTATATATATGAATTTATTAGTTATGTCATATTTATATTAATAATATGTATATATCTTCATATTTTCATTTTGTATATAAAAATATAAATTTTATTATGTTGTGTATTAAATATATATTTATTTATATATATCATTTGTTTGAAAAGTAGTAATAATACTAAAATAATATTAAATATGGTAAAATTATAATAATTATAATACTTAAGTTTTCTTATAAAGGAAATAATGTTAATATTTCTATTAGTGATAATACTAATATTGATATTAATGATAATAACTATAAAGGTATTAATTTTACTGTTAATGATAGTTATGATAATGATTTTAGCAGTTACATAATAGTAATATTCATCATGATACTTATAATCATATTAGTGGTAATATTAATAATAATCTTAATATTAATATTAATGATAATAATACTAATAATGATAATCATTCTTATAATAATAATGATAATATTAGTAATAATACTTATGTTCATTAAAATTGATAATAACACTAATAATAACTTGTTTTATTTTCATAATAACACTAATTATAATAATCATAATCATAATAATAATAATACTTATAATGATCATAACGATGGTAAACTTTAATAATCTTGTAATATAATTTCGATAATGATATTAATACTAATCCTAACTGATAATAATAATAATACTAATACTTAATAATAATGTCAATCAATAATAACAATAATAACAATAACAATAACAATCTATAATAATAATAATAATAATAATAATAATAATAATAATAATAATAATAATAATAATAATAATAATAATAATAATAATAATAATAATAATAATAATTAAAAACAATAAATGATAAATAAACTACCTTAAGCTCATTTTAAATAGAATTGCACCCAACAAGGATTGAACCCGGGACCTCTAGCTCATACAACACGCACCCTAACCATCTGACTGCCTTGCTTTTTCTGTTATAACTCATAAAGTAATTTTATTTAACCCGATATAAATCTGTTACAATTTCTTCTTCACCCAAACTCCCAAGGTCGACCATTGAATCACTTGAACATGTTCCAAAATATATTGCATTGGTTTCAGTAATTATTAATGGAACGTAACTGATCTGTAATGGATGTCTAAAATAATTAGCAATCGAAAAAAATAAAAAAATAAACACAACTGCTGTTGCAGTTCGCTGAAAGAAAAAAAAAAAGAAAATATATGAACAAAATTGTGATTTTTATTTTTAGGAAGTTTTGGACAAATGTTACAACACAAAATTTGTTTCAAATAGATCCTATAATCTTTATAAATCTTCAATTTGACAGAAAACATTGAAACGATTTCAAATTTCGTGATGAACACGAGTTTGACTTTTTGAATTATAATCTTTGACTCAGAAATTACAACTCAACAAAACGAATTGAAACCTAAATTTTTGCAGAAAGTTCGTTCATAAAATTCCTAACATATCTGTACTTTTACATATTAACAATTCATTCGAATTTTTGCTAATGCTCATATCAGTCAACAATACTATGAACACTAAATCGACTTTTGAATTTTAGCTTGTTTTAGACTTTAATTATAACATGAATTATGTTCTAAAACATTCATAGAAACTTTGTGAATCATTAATGGATCCAGAAACATCACTATGAGTTCGAATTTTAAGATGAACAAATAGGTTGACTTTTTGAAATTTATTTTTGACTTCAAAATTGGAAATTTATAGAAAGAGTTACGAATTGAAAACTTACAGATATATTAATTAGATGATTCCTAATACTTCTGCATTAATAGAATTTGATGATTGTTTCAAAAATGAATTTTGGCCAAAAAGTGTGTAGTACAGAGGACCGTAGGTTAAAAAAAATAAAAAAATAAAAAGAACTCTCCTCCTCAATTCTGATTTCAGATGAAGATGTTTTAGCAATAATGTAGTCAACAATTACAAGTAGAAGAAAATAAAATTAAAAAAAAAGATATCAAAAGATCACAGAATCGTACACATGAATTTTTATTTAATTTATATAATTAATATTAATATTTAATAATTATATTAATAATATTAATTTTTATGTTACTAGTAAAAATAAAAATAAAATAAAATAAATAATAATGATATAAAAATGATAGTAATTATATTTATTAATGATTATAATAATAGATGGTATTATTTTCCAATAACTATAATAAAAATGATAATATTACTAATATTAATAATAATATTATTAATAATATTAATAAGAGTATTAATAATGATAACAATAATAAGTTTAATAATAATATTATAACAAAACCATTGTATCAATTTTTATAATTATGTATTTTACTTAATAATAATAACACAGATATTTATATTAAATATCTATTCTAATAATAGTAATGAGAGTAATAATAATGCTATTAATAATCAAAGTATTACTTAATATAACCATGTTAAGATTAATAATGATATTAATAATAATATTGAAATAATACAAATAATAATAAGATTAATGATAAAAGTAATAATGATAATAATTTTAAATGAAAATTGTTATTATAATATATCGATTCAATTGTATCAAATTATATATATATATATATATATATATATATATATATATATATATATATATATATATATATATATATATATATATATATATATTATATAATGATATTCATAATACTGGTATTAATATTAATATTTATTTTAATAATTATTATTCTAATGTAGTAACTATATTTTATTTATAGTTATATACATATTGATAATTCAACTTGTGATTACATTTACTAATAAATATATCCTATATTATGTGAATACATCTATTGAATATTTAATAGTTATGTATTTTATAAATGTTATAATATAATAATTATTATTAGAATTCTCTTATATATATATATATATATATATATATATATATATATATATATATATATATATATATAGATTCATAATAATATCAAATATCTAATTATATATACTTATTCTAATGGTAACCTATTTAGCTTGTTATTTTACATTTTTAATTCTAATAGAATAAAGTATACGTTATTAATATTATATATGTACTTATATTTATATTTATATACATATGTTTACATATTTATTCATACAAAATTATTCGTGAATCGTCGAGCACAGTCAAAGGGTAATTGATTACATAAACATAGTTCCAAAATTTTTGAGACTCACTATTACAGACTTTGCTTATCGTTTTGAAATCATATAGAGATTAAGTTTAAATTTGGTCGGGAATTTCTGGGTCGTCACATACTTTATCTGAAACTTATCCTATTGTTATGCTGAAACCCTGATGATTTAGAAGTTTAATTTACGGATCACCCTTTCTGCTTATTCATGTGGCTATAACGTAGTATTAGGACCTGATCAACCCTAGGATACAAGGTAAGTAGTTATGTGTACTTAACGTCACAATAGGGATATAGTACCTACGTACGAATAACTATTTATTCGTCAAAGAAGAGCTGCCCATTTAGGTTGTGATTAGAGTAGGCAACATAGAGTTCAGTGAACACTAGCTTGCTCAAAAGCATGATTCGCGTCAGAAGCAACGTTCTTGAGATGTTGTAAGATTATCCGGGGTTGAATAAGTGATCGCAAAGGAGAGACCTCTAATCCAATTAGCAGTACCTTAGAATATCTAAGATTGCACGTCTGTTAATGTTAAGGCATAGCATAGTGTTAAATGGTGGAATATTGCTTTAGTTAGACCAACTAGGATTAAGAAAAGCTGAGACTTTCCTTTATGGGTATACACTTTGTTCATGTACCTAGGATTTTATCCATAAGGTCGTTTAAACCCTTTAAGGTTAACATTGGGAGTAGGCATATCCTTCTAAGCCAGAATCTTCAAGGACTAAACTCTTAGTGACAAATCAGTTAGGTTCATAGCCTAGTTGATTGAGGTTTAGTGTTTATCCTAGGAAGTTAAACTCTTGTGATAATTCTCCATCAGATTTCTATTCTCCATACCTATCTATCTTTATCTTTATAAGTTAAATTACTATTTTATTTAGTTAATCTATCACCTCTTGTCATTAGGGTTAACTATATCGGGACTTTTGTCCCTTGTTACTGAGAAAACATACAAAAATACGAACCTGAGTTATATTTACCACTTACTCGTTAAAAGGAAGACAAGTAGGTGAGTTATAGCTAGAAAACCCCAGATAAATATAAATAATAAAACCTTTACTCTCTTTTGGTAGCTGATTCTGACGTGTTGCGACCTAACGACACCGCACAAATAAAACCGTCTGTTTTGGCCATATTAAGAGAGAAGTAAAGTTTTTGGCGCCGCTGCCGGGACTTATTTTCTGTCTGTTAGGGTAATCGTTGATTCTGTCAAAATATCTGAGACTCTTGAGTGGTGTCTAAGAAAGACAATTATACACGGACTTGGTTGTTGGATTTTTTGAACAGTCTCCCATTATATTGGAACCAAAAGGATCTTGCCTCTCCGTTGTTGGCCTAGCCACTTGTTTCAAGGATAAATTGACAAGAAACACACATGCTTAACAAACAGGGAGTTTTTCGGTATAGGATTTAAAGTCGCCATTATAGTAAACCCTTTTCAAAACTATAAAAACAATATATTAATTATGGTATTAATTTCTGTAGATTCCAGTTCAAACTTAACAGACTACGAAGAATGTGCGAAAGGCAGTTGCTCTCCCACAACTTCGAAAACTGACAAAGTTTTTCTTTATAAAACCAAAACAAATCTGAACCCTGATGAATCTCATCAAGAATTAGTTCTTGATCCTTGTAGTCCAAGAAGCCGGATAATTTCATCTGACTTAGAGATTTCATTACTTTTGGATAAGTTTTACTTAAATGTGAAATGTCCCGTTCATATTGATTATAAACGTTCCATATTGATTGATTTCGTCGCGAGGTTTTGACCTCTATATGAGACGTTTTTCAAAGTCTTCATTCATTTTTAAAACAACCATAACCTTTATTTTATCGATAATGGTTTAGAAAGCATTACGTAGATTATCAAATAATGATAACCTAAAATATACCGTTTACACACGACCATTACATAATGGTTTACAATAAGAATATATTACATCAAAATAAGTGTCTTGAATGCAGTTTTTACACAATATCATACACGTATGGACTCCAAATCTTGTCCTTATTTTAGTATGCAATAGCGGAAGCTCTTAATAATCACCTGAGAATAAACATGCTTAAAACGTCAACAAAATTGTTGGTGAGTTATAGGTTTAACCTACATATTATCAAATCATAATAATAGACCACAAGATTTCATTTTTATAACACATCTCATATCAGGCATTTTGCAAACTGCATAGAGATAAAAATCATTCATATGTTGAACACCTGGTAACCGACCTTAACAAGATGCATATAGAATATCCCCATCATTCCGGGACTCTCATCGGATATGATAAATCGAAGTACTAAAGCATCCGTAACTCGGATGAGGCTTGTTGGGCCAAATAGATCTATCTTTAGGATTCGCGTCAAATAGGGGCCATTTCCCTAATTCTTAGGCTACCAAGCTAAAAAGGGGCATATTCGATTCGATAATCCAACATAGAAAGTATTTTCGATTACTTGTGTCTATTTTGTAAAACATTTACAAAATCGCATGTATTCTCATCCCAAAAAAATAATAGATTTTAAAAGTGGGACTATAACTCACTTTCACAGATTTTTACTTCGTCAGGAAGTAAGACTTGGCCACTGGTCGATTCAAGAACCTATAACAAATATGTACATATATATCAAAGTATGTTCAAAATATATTTACAACAATTTTAATACATTTTGATGTTTTAAGTTTATTAAGTCAGCTGTCCTCGTTAGTAACCTACAACTAGTTGTCCATAGTTAGATGTACAGAAATAAATTGATATATATTATCTTGAATCAATCCACGACCCAGTGTATACACATCTCAGGCTAGATCACAACTCAAAGTATATATATATATATATATATATATATATATATATATATATATATATATATATATATATATATATATATATATATATATATATATATATATATATATATATATATTTTTGGAATCAACCTCAACCCTGTATAGCTAACTCCAACATTACTGCATATAGAGTGTCTATGGTTGTTCCAAATAATATATATAGATGGGTCGATATGATATGTCAAAACATTTGCATACGTGTCTATGGTATCCCAAGATTACATAATATATTAGAATACATGTATAATACAATATAAGTTAGCTAGGATATGATTAATATAAATTTGTTACCAATTTTTACGTAGCTACAACAAGCAAAAACATCCAATCTTGTTTTACCCATAAATTCTTCGTTTTAAATCCGTTTTGAGTGTTTCAAGTTGCTATGGTTTCATATTGAACTTAAGTTTATGAATATAAATAGAAAACGTATAAGTTTATAGTCGGAAATACAGGTTACAAGTCGTTTTTGTAAAGGTAGTCATTTCAGTCGAAAGAACGACGTCTAGATGACCATTTTGGAAAACATAGTTCCACTTTGAGTTTAACCATGATTTTTGGATATAGTTTCATGTTCATAAGAAAAATCATTTTCCCAGAAGAACAACTTTTAAATAAAATTTTATCATAGTTTTTAATTAACTAACCCAAAACAGCCTGCGGTGTTACTACGACGGCGTATATCCGGTTTTACGGTGTTTTTCGTGTTTTCCAATTTTAAATCATTAAGTTAGCATATAATATAGATATAGAACATGTGTTAAGTTGATTTTAAAATTCAAGTTAGAAGGATTAACTTTTGTTTGCGAACAAGTTTAGAATTAACTAAACTATGTTCTAGTGATTTCAAGTTTAAACCTTCGAATAAGGTAGATTTATATATATGAATCGAATGATATTATGAACATCATTACTAACTCAGGTTTTGTAGATAAACCTACTGGAAATGAGAAAAATAGATCTAGCTTCAAAGAATCCTTGGATGGCTTGAAAGTTCTTGAAGCAGAATCATGACACGAAAACAAGTTCAAGTAAGATTTCCACTCGAAATAAGATTGTTATAGTTATAGAAATTGAATCAAAGTTTGAATATGAGTAGTACCTTGTATTATAAAGATATCTTACTGTAAATAAGAAAGATTTCTTGAGGTTGGATGATGTCACGACCCTACTTTTTCCGTTATCTTTTACCGTTAATTATTTAACGACCGTTAATTTTTATTCATTCCACGTCATTTCTATGACCTATATTATTATTTTTGTAATAATATATTAATTATTATGTGTTAAATGAATATTTGTATTCATATTTTAAGTTATACGTTTCTACGTGTCGCGAATTTCTATCCGGCTAATCTTTTCGGTTTTCAAACCAACGGTCGAGCTTTTGGGATTTTTAAATCTTAATTATTTTAAATATAATATTTTAAAGTCATATATTTATATATAGTATTTATATATTTTATTCATCGCGTATTTGTTATCTCTCCGAATAATTAATCGCGTAATAGCGTTTTCGCGTTTCGGGCTTCGTTCGGGCATTCGGGCCATAAGGAATTTATCATTTAAAAATTTGGCCAACCATGGGGCCTACCCTACTCCCATTCTGCTGAACACCCATGGAGGGGGGGGGGGGGATGTGTTTAGCCTTTTTCCTTTTATTTTGCATTTTATTTCACATTCCATTCCTTAAACCTAAATCTATTTTCTCTCATTTTATTTTTCTCCCTTCTCCTTTTTCTTATTTTGGCCGTCTCCCATCACATGCATCATCATCATCATCTCACAAAATATTACATGGATCAAGAAGCTTTAATCATCATTGCGTTCATCTTTTCGAGCTCTACACGCCTATATTAATCAATTCTTGATTAGGGTATAAACCCTAACCCTAGAACTTTTGATTTTTCATTATATTTCTGTATTTTGATTATAAATTAATAGTATGATGATTACTTGTTGTTGTAATGGTGTTTGTATGCATAGAATTACTCGTAAACGTATGTTTTCGGTTTGATATATTTGGGATAGCAGCTTGTTCGTGTGTTTCTGCTATTGTAACTGATATAAAAGTTAAAATAAAGTATCTAGATGAGTTCCTCTCATCAAGACATTAATTTTAGACTCCGGATTCATGTTGTTTCGATTCCCGGAGCCCTAGATATGATCAAAGTGGTATTTTGTTAAGATTGAAAGGTGATTTTGGTATGAACCAGGTTTGGTCTGACTTTGTGACCATATTTGGTGACTTTAGGGTATGTTAGTGTGTTAGGACTGATGTTGGGGAGAACTTTCATGTTCGGGTCATCTCAATCCGAGCCACGAATCACCTGTTACGTCTAAAACACATTTTTGATTGAATTAAAGTTCCAAGTAGTGTATTGGCTGTATATCACGACTTGTGGGCTGTTCATGGTGTGTTCTTGAGTGTACCAAAGTGTCAGGTGGTTTGATTAGCCGGAGATATATGTAAGGCTCTCCAAAAACCGACACCCAGGGCCCAGGATACGACCCGATGAACTTTTGATTTAAAACTTTTGACTAATTATTAAACTTATGATATAAATAATGGATTTCAATATTATTTAATTACTTATGATAAAAAAAGTAATTATTATTATTTACAACTTATGATATATTTATTATATCATTTAATTAATACTTATGATTTAATTAACATTTTAATTAAACACATGATTAATAATACTTTTATTATTAATGGAAAATACTTATGGTAAGTATTAAACTTATATTATGAAATTACTATTATAAGACTTATAATAAGGATTAATTAATTATTTAATTATTATAAGGCTTAGTTGTTATTTAATTATAATTTAATTATTAAATACTTATGATTTAATAATTATGATTAGAGACTTATGATATGATTAATAATTCATTATTAATTAATAATACTTATGATATGATTTAAAATTTATTATTAATTAATAATACTTACATTATGACTAATATTTAATTAATTAATTAAATACTTATGTTATATTAATTGTATCATTTAAACTTATATTCATTTTAATAATTCATTTTAATTTAATTAAACTTATGTTATGACATAATTAGACATATTTAACTTTAATAAACATTATAAATTACTTTATTATTACAACTTATACTTTTAAAATTAATGTTGACTATGTTTGACCAAGGTTGACTTTTGAGTTGACTTTCGGTTGACTTTGACTTTCAGTTGACTTTTGTTGACTTTCTAAATAAGGAAACTTTCCTAACTTAAAACTTTCTAAAAATAGAAAATTTTTTAAAATAGAAACTTTCCAAAAATAGAAACTTTCCTAAAATAGAAACTTTCCAAAAATAGAAACTTTCCAAATATAGAAACTTTCCAAAAATGGAAACCTGCTAAAAATAGAAACTTTCTAAAAATAGAAAGTGTGTGTCCGTACGCTGTTCCGATCAAACTGATGCATGTTGAGTATTGTTCTATGTCTACTTGCAACATGTACAATAGCTATCATACTAAGAATTGACCTAAGTTAGTTATTTATATTGACCTGCTTTATTTATAGGTCGACGTTGTGATCATTCCTGATCACTTTACTTCGATTGCTGTTCGCTTATTTGTATGGTTACTTCGTTTGCTATTAAGGTGAGTTATAGTCCCATATTCTATTTTAAATCTTTTGGGATGAGAATACATGCAATTTATTTTATATTTTGGACACAAGTGGAGGTTGGTTTAAATTATTCATTGTGAGTTGAACAAAAATATTCCCTAGTCTGGTAACTGTAATCACTGGTTTCTACTGGTGAACGCGAATCCTACGGATAGATCTATCGGGTTTGACAACCCCATTTCGAGCTAGTCGCGCTAGCAATTTATAATCGGAAAGTTTAGTACTTCGTAATTTGTTGTAGATACACTTGTTCGGTGTATATTATTTATTGTGTTTGGCAAGGGTAAATAAATGGTTAAGTGGTTACCAGGTGGCTCACGGTAAATGGAATAATGTTTTTATATGTTTTCTAGCATATAATTTTGTGGTCCAAAAAGGAGTTTTTATGTTTTCAAACATAAATTTTTACGGTTTAAATTAAATATTGTTTGCAATATTAAACCTATAATTCACTCAACATTTTTGTTGACAGTTACTCGCATGTTTATTCTCAGGTTCATGATTGATTGTTTCCGTTGTGCTTAGAGAGTCTGCATATTTATGATGGCAGCTTTTGTTAAACAATAACTTGCATTCTCTTTTGATACATTTAATAGTGGATGCTGTTGATTTTGTTTTGGTCAACTTTTGATTAAGTAATAATGTATGATTTTTCTAAACTTAAATATTTTGGTAGGTTTCCTTTATAGAAAATCATTTTTAAATAAAGAATGCAAGGTTATTTATCAAATTCATATAGAGTTATGATCAAGCTGTGGGACCAAGATAACGATGGTCGTCAAGTGTACTTTGACGGGTCGTTAAAGTTGGTATCAGAGCTCTGGTTGTAGGGAATTAGGCTGCATTGATGCCGTTACCCGAGTCAATAGGGTGCATTAGTGAGTCTAGTCTACAGCCCGGCATATAATATATTATTATATGTGATTATTTTTATCGTATTGGTATGTATATTGTTATCATACATACATCTCTGTTATGTTCTGAATCCAGGAGGAACTCCCATTCCGATTTAAACGTATTCTCCGACTCACGCGAGTTTATCTTTTATAAGAAAACCTCGGATAGTGAAACCGAGGGATGTCATTCTTGACTTCTGAAATTCTTGACATTCCTATGTCATCTAATATGGTTGTGTATATAACGTTTGAGTTATATTACTCGAGATGTCATTCTTGACTTCTAAAAGCTCGGCATTTCAATGCCAGCTATTATGTTTAGGTATATAACATTCTTGTTACATTACGTGCCTTTGTGCCGTTGTGCCGTTGTGCTTTGGTTTTTGAACCGAAAAACGTCATTCTTGACTTTTAGATATTCTTGGTACTTCGAAGACATTTTTATGTCATCGTTATTCCTATTCATTACTTTTGATGTTTTGTCTCTTGTGCTATCCTTAGCACATTGTTTAAGAAATCATTTTAGAGAAAGTGTGTGGAAATTCGAGGTTGATCGCGTGTCCTGACCTCATGTAGTACTATTGGAATGGAACTATGAATTAGTGAAATATAATGGCGTCAGGCCAACGTAATTATATTACGTTAATTCATAAAGAAGTCCCAATATTGTGACATGAGGAATAGAAAGCGAGTCAAAGAAAATTTTTACACTACTCATTTAGAAATTCCGATGTATTACATGGGTAGGGAAAATATTCATTATCTCATTTGTTGATATACGAGAAGCTCATTTTAACCAGATTATCTATCTCATGCTCTATCCTTCATAACTCGCTTGTTAGCAACAGCTTCGCTCGGGAACAGTTTTGGCCCAAAGACTTCTGTCCTGATAATAGTCAAAACAACATTTAACTCATTGGTTTTCATGATCTCGTAACATTTGTTGGTCAAATGTCGCAAGATGATTCAGGTCATTTACTCGATCTTTCACAATCTTACTTCAACTTGTAACCTCTGAAATATAGATACTCTGTTTATCATCGGGAGTTTTACACATTTGTTTAATTGGGTGGTTCTCACAGATTTATGGGCGAATAGAAGTAATGAAATATTTTGTCATGTATACAATTTATAAAATCGTATTTGTACGTATAGATTCAAATGAATAAGTTTACCTTAACCTATTTTGATTAGTACATACTAAATTATACCTTCAAAATTATTTTAAAACCACACCTTTATTGAGTTGTTTCATTAAGTCAGATTATTTTATATAAAATGGTACACATTGTACATACTTCTAAATTACTAAGAACTTCGTTCCGTTTATGTTGTCACATCAAACGTTTAAACTTTTTTAAAACTCCTTTGATTAATTTTATCAACTTTTGCATTACCCTACAGAGTGTCTGGATCACAGTTCTTCTCATCCTCGGTTTAAGGATGAAACTTACATTAAGTTCATTGATAGAAACTCTTACGCCACTTTGGATGCCGGTTTTATAAAATTGTTGGAAAGTCTTTGCGCTCATAAAATTTTCCCTCTTATGGTTGGACATGGCCGAAACTCGGACCGATAAATCAATTTTCTGGATACGCTCGGTGGTCACCCTATTGTAGAAAAGGTGCTAGGTGGGTTTCTACCCCAACTGTTGTTATAGTGAGTATCATGGATATATATTACACTAGACCGTTTGAGGAGTTTCTACTCTCAATATTCGCTGTCAACCGCAACACCCTCGAAAACATCAATCCTATGATCCAATACTTTGAGGTGCACGAAATTATTTTTGGAGATTCATCTCACCTGAAGTAGGCCATTCTTTATAACCCATGATTCGCGTTCTTTTCATCCGCACATCAATTTAAGAATATGGATGAATCCTAGATTTCCTAGCTCATTGTACAAGGAAGTTCACTCTCGTTGAAATATCACACCTTTCGTACGTCTTCCTTTCGAAAATGTAATGAAAATTTACTTTGAAGTCCGTGATCCTCGTTATCTCCTTTGAGAGAATTGCCTTAAATATCTATGCCACCGATGTGACTACTCCATATATTTCTTCCTTCATTGTTGCAACTATATTTCATTCATCCCAGTTCGTTCCCTTGGGGAGCTCCTATTTTGTTTATCAAGAAGAAAGATGGTTCGTTCCGATTGTGTATTGATTATTGCGAGTTAAAAAAAAGCGTACTATTAAGAATCGTTACCCTTTTCCGAGAATTGATGATCTGTTCGATCAACTTCAAGGTTCGTCCATTTATTCTAAGATTGATCTTCGTTCTGGTTATCACCAATTGTGCGTTAAAGAATCTGATGTTCCGAAAACCGCTTTTCGCACCCGTTATGGTCACTTCGAATTCCTTGTTATGCCGTTCGGATTAACAAATGCACCTGCTGTATTCATGGACCTCATTAACCTTGTGTGCAGACCCTATCTGGACAAATTAGTTATTGTTTTCATCGACGACATCCTTATTTATTCTAAGAGTGATGAAGAGCACGAAGAACATTTGAAGTTGGTGCTTGATTTATTGAGAAAAGAAGAGTTGTACGATAAGTTCTCTAAGTGTGCTTTCTGGTTAAGAGAAGTTCAATTCCTTGGACATATTGTTAGTAAACAGGAAATACAAGTTGACCAGCCAAGATTGAGGCAATTGAGAAGTGAGAAATTCCGAAAACTACTACTCAGATTCGTCAGTTCCTAGGTTTGGCAGGCTATTTTAGAAGGTTTACTCAAGAGTTTTCACGAGTAGCGAAACCTCTGACTGCTTTAACGTATAAGGGAAAGAAGTACGAGTGGAAGAGTGAACAAGAGTATGCTTTCTAAACTCTAAAGAAGAAGTTAACTTCTGCACCGATATTATCACTACCTGAGGGTAGTGATGATCTTGTTATCTATTGTGATGCTCCGTGTAGTGACCCAAACTTTTCCATGTTTATATATATTAATTGAGATTGATATTTACATGATTAAATGTTTCCAACATGTTAAGCAATCAAACTTGTTAAGACTTGATTAATTGAAATATGTTTCATATAGACAATTGACCACCCAAGTTGACCGGCGATTCACGAACGTTAAAACTTGTAAAAACGACATGACGATATATATATGGATATACATATGGTTAACATGAGATTATGATAAGTAAGTATCTCCATAAGTATATTAACAATGAGTTATATACATATAAACAAGACTACTAACTTAAGGATTTCGAAACGAGACATATATGTAACGATTATCGTGGTAACGACATTTAAATGTATATATATCATATTAAGATATATCAATATATCATAATATCATGATAATATAATAATTTAACATCTCATTAGATATAATAAACAATGGGTTAACAACATTAATTGAGATCGTTAACTTAAAGGTTTCAAAACAACACTTACATGTAACGACTAACGATGACTTAACGACTCAGTTAAAATGTATATACATGTAGTGTATTTAGATGTATTAAAATACTTTTGGAAGACTTCAAGACATATATTAAAACACTCATACTTAACGAAAATGGTTACAGTTACTTTCCCATTCTTTTCTTTCATCAAGAATTCTAGTCGTATTCTTACCCGTATTATACACAGCTTCAAAACGTACTTACTATGGGTATATACCAATAGGAACTAGCATGGGATTCCACTCTTGATTATGTCATGTATGACTAATCAATTTTAAATTCTACCATGAGCTAGTCAACTAACTAGAATCCCTTTTAACCCCACTCACCACTCACCAATTACCACTCATCATTCACTCCATTTCACTTCCAATTCTCTTTCTAATTCTCTCTCAACACACACACTATTATGAACGTATTTTTCCAGTAGTTAATCATCATCTTCATCAAAAATCACTTCAAGAATCAAGCTATAATCATCATAGGAAGAACACTTCAAGAACACTTCAAAAATCCCTTCAAGTTTACTAATTTACTTCCAAGCTTTCTAATCCATTCCAAGTAATCATCTAAGACCAAGAAACCTTTGTTATATACAGTAGGTTATCTTTCTTATTCAAGGTAATATTCATATTCAAACTTTGATTCAATTTCTATAACTATAAACTATCTTAATTCGAGTAAAAATCTTACTTGAACTTGTTTTTGTGTCATGATCCTACTTCAAGAACTTTCAAGCCATCCAAGATCCTTTGAAGCTAGATCATTTCTTGTCACTTCCAGTAGGTTTACCTACTAAACTTGAGGTAGTAATGATGTTCATAACATCATTCGATTCATATATATAAAACTATCTTATTCGAAGGTTTAAACTCGTAATCACTAGAACATAGTTTAGTTAATTCTAAACTTGTTCGCAAACAAAAGTTAATCCTTCTAACTTGACTTTTAAAATTAACTAAACACATTTTCTATATCTATATGATATGCTAACTTAATGATTTAAAACCTGGAAACACGAAAAACACCGTAAAACTGGATTTACGCCGTCGTAGTAACACCGCGGGCTGTTTTGGGTTAGTTAATTAAAAACTATGATAAACTTTGATTTAAAAGTTGTTATTCTGAGAAAATGATTTTTATTATGAACATGAAACTATATCCAAAATTTATGGTTAAACTCAAAGTGGAAGTATGTTTTCTAAAATGGTCATCTAGACGTCGTTCTTTCGACTGAAATGACTACCTTTACAAAAACGACTTGTAACTTATTTTTCCGACTATAAACCTATACTTTTTCTATTTAGATTCATAAAATAGAATTTCAATATGAAACCATAGCAATTTGATTCACTCAAAACGGACTTAAAATGAAGAAGTTATGGGTAAAACAAGATTGGATAATTTTTCTCATTTTAGCTACGTGAAAATTGGTAACAAATCTATTCCAACCTTAACTTAATCAACTTGTATTGTATATTATGTAATCTTGAGATACCATAGACACGTATACAATGTTTCGACCTATCATGTCGATACATCTATATATATTTCGGAACAACCATAGACACTCTATATGTGAATGTTGGAGTTAGCTATACAGGGTTGAGGTTGATTCTAAAATATATATAGTTTGAGTTGTGATCAATACTGAGATACATATACACTGGGTCGTGGATTGATTCAAGATAATATTTATCGATTTATTTCTGTACATCTAACTGTGGTCAACTAGTTGTAGGTTACTAACGAGGACAGCTGACTTAATAAACTTAAAATATCAAAATATATTAAAAGTGTTGTAAATATATTTTGAACATACTTTAATATATATGTATATATTGTTATAGGTTCGTGAATCAACAGTGGCCAAGTCTTACTTTTCGACGAAGTAAAAATCTGTGAAAGTGAGTTATAGTCCCACTTTTAAAATCTAATATTTTTGGGATGAGAATACATGCAGGTTTTATAAATGATTTACAAAATAGACACAAGTATGTGAAACTACATTCTCTGGTTGAATTATCGAAATCGAATATGCCCCCTTTTATTAAGTCTGATAATCTAAGAATTAGGGAACAGACACCCTAATTGACGCGAATCCTAAAGATAGATCTATTGGGCCTAACAAACCCCATCCAAAGTACCGGATGCTTTAGTACTTCGAAATTTATATCATATCCGAAGGGTGTCCCGGAATGATGGGGATATTCTTATATATGCATCTTGTTAATGTCGGTTACCAGGTGTTCACCATATGAATGATTTTTATCTCTATGTATGGGATGTGTATTGAAATATGAAATCTTGTGGTCTATTATTATGATTTGATATATATAGGTTAAACCTATAACTCACCAACATTTTTGTTGACGTTTTAAGCATGTTTATTCTCAGGTGATTATTAAGAGCTTCCGCTGTCGCATACTTAAATAAGGACGAGATTTGGAGTCCATGCTTGTATGATATTGTGTAAAAACTGCATTCAAGAAACTTATTTTGTTGTAACATATTTGTATTGTAAACCATTATGTAATGGTCGTGTGTAAACAGGATATTTTAGATTATCATTATTTGATAATCTACATAAAGCTTTTTAAACCTTTATTGATGAAATAAAGGTTATGGTTTGTTTTAAAATGAATGCAGTCTTTGAAAAACGTCTCATATAGAGGTCAAAACCTCGCAACGAAATCAATTAATATGGAACGTTTTTAATCAATAAGAACGGGACATTTCAGTTGGTATCCGAGCATTGGTCTTAGAGAACCAGAATTTTGCATTAGTGTGTCTTATCGAGTTTGTTAGGATGCATTAGTGAGTCTGGACTTCGACCGTGTTTACTTGAAAAATGATTGCTTAACAAATTTTGTTGGAAACTATATATTTTTAACATGTGAATATTATTTGATATATTAATCTCTTAACGCGTTTGATATTATGTGATAGATGTCTACCTCTAGAACAAGTCCCATTGACTCACCTAATAATAATGAAGAGTCAAATGTAAATTGGAATGATTCGTGGACTGATTCACAAGTTCCCGAAGAGGAACCGGAAGAAGAGTCGGAACCGGAAGAAGAATCGGAACCGGATGAAGAAATAGAACCGGTGGGGGAAATAATAAAACGGTTAAGTAAAAGAAAATCCTCAACCAACCGACCAAGGTTAGTTATGGTCAATGGTGTTTCCGCCAAGGAAGCAAAATATTGGGAGGATTACCAATTCTCCGATGAATCGGATTCTGACGAGAATTCTGATGATGTTATAGAAATTACCCCAACTGAATTTAAAAAGGCAAAAGAAAATAATAAGGGAAAGGGCATAAAAATAGAGAAATCTAATTCCAACCCCGATGAACTTTATATGTATCGTCAACCCCCGAAGTCCTTAAGTTGTAACAATGACCCGGGAACCTCTAAACCACCAGGTTTTTCTAAACAAATGTGGAAAACGACGGCTTGTATTAGGGGAACATCATATATCCCTAGAAACTTGGCAAAACGAACCAAAACCGAAGAAGAAGAAACAAGCGAGTCGAAATAAGATAGTTGTATTCGTGTGGTGTAATATATGTAATATAGTGTGCTTATGCTTTATGATATATGTAAAAATTGCTTGTATTAATAAGTATTTTTTTTTTATGAATCTAACTCTTGTCTATTTTACAGTATAAAAACACAAAATTGATAGACAACCCAATATTTTAAGAGACCTATCCGGAGACATGATTGATGAAATCTTGTCTAGAGTTGGTCAGAATTCTTCGGCACAACTATTTAAGGCGAGATCAGTTTGTAAGGCATTCGAAGAACGTTCCAAGAATGCCTTGGTTTATAAAAGGCTTTCGTTCGAAAGATGGGGGATATCACATTGGGAAATCCATAAGTTACGATGTGTTTACTTTGACGCATATATTGCGGGGAACCCAAATGCTATTTTACGCAATGGGTTAAGAAATTATTTTGACTCAATATATCCGAATATTGGACTTCGTGATTTAGAAAAAGCGGCTAACATGCAACATAAAGAAGCATGTTATGCTTACGGATTAGTAATGTTCGCTTCTCACCAAAGTGAGAACAAGAACATCGGGCTACAACTATTAAACAAAACATTCCCACAAGTGACGGAGTCGGTAATTGGGGTAAGATATGAGGTTTTTAGATTGTTACGGGACTGTTGGACATTACGTAACCCTCGTCCCTTTGACGATGTTATAACACGATGTCTTATCAATGGCCATAACGGTTATGTTCCACAAGACCAAGGATGGGAAGTAATCCTAGTAAAACCAGAATGCATGACTTGTTTCTGGACGTATGAATTACGTGTCTTTATTGCCTTTGCTGAACGACTTGTGTAGTAGCTAGAATTATCTTCACAACCATCTTGTATCAAATTTATTGTGTGCTATATTTCATGCTATATGTAAAATAAGCGGTATTGTTAGTTTGTAAAATATTGTGTAAAAGTTTGAACGCGAAATATTATTATAATAAGTTTTTCATATAGAATTGTAGTAGTTGAATTGTATATTAGCTACTAAGTATGAACTTAACGGGTAGGTACTACCCGAATTAAACTTATAAAACGCTAATATGAAGAAAAAGATTTTATAAATGAGTTCATATTATGCCACGAAATACTATTAACTACTCTTAATATTCTGTATGATTAACTTGTTCCATTTGACTATTTTGAAGGAAATGGCACCGACTACTCGACACACCGTGAATATGAATGAAGAGGAATTCCGTACTTTTCTAGCTTCAAACATAGCTGCAGTACAGGCTGCGCTACATACCAACAATAACCTTGGATCTAGTAGTACAGGAAATCGTGTAGGATGCACCTACAAAGAATTCACTGCCTGCAAACCTTTAGAATTTGATGGAACCGAAGGACCGATCGGATTGAAACGGTGGACCGAGAAGGTCGAATCGGTGTTTGCCATAAGTAAGTGTACTGAAGAGGACAAAGTAAAGTACGCTACGCATACCTTCACAGGTTCTGCGTTAACATGGTGGAATACCTATCTAGAGCAAGTAGGACAAGACGATGCATACGCACTACCGTGGTCAGCATTCAAGCACTTGATGAACGAGAAGTACCGTCCCAGAACCGAGGTCAATAAGCTCAAGACAAAACTTAGAGGGTTACGAACCCAAGGATTTGATATTACCACGTACGAAAGATGATTCACAGAATTGTGCCTATTGTGTCCGGGAGCATTCGAAGATGAGGAAGAGAAGATCGATGCGTTTGTGAAAGGATTACCGGAAAGAATCCAAGAAGATATAAGTTCACACGAGCCCGCCTCCATACAACAGGCATGTAGAATGGCTCACAAACTAGTGAACCAGATTGAAGAAAGAATTAAAGAACAGACTGCTGAAGAGGCCAATGTGAAGCAAGTAAAAAGAAAGTGGGAGGAAAACGGTGATAAGAATCACCAATACAACAATAACAGCAATTACAACAATAATCGCAACAATTATCCCAACAATCGCAACATCAATCGCAACTACAACAAACGGCCCAACAAAAACAACAACAACAACAACAACAACAACAACAGCAACTACAAAAATCATCCCAACAACAATAATAACCGCAACAACAACAACAATCAGAAGCAGCTATGCCAAAGGTGTGAAAAGTATCACTCGGGGTTCTGCACCAAATTTTGCAACAAGTGTAAAAGAAATGGTCATAGCGCGGCGAAGTGTGAGGTCTACGGACCAGGGGTTAATAGAACGAAAGGAACAAATGGTATCGGAACGAGTAATGGCTGAGCAAGTAGTGTCGGAGCAAGTTATGCCAATGTAGTTTGTTATAAATGTGGAAAACCGGGCCACATTATTAGAAATTGCCCGAACCAGGAGAACACGAATGGACAAGGCCGCGGAAGAGTTTTCAATATTAATGCGGCAGAGGCACAGGAAGACCCGGAACTTGTTACGGGTACGTTTCTTATTGACAATAAATCTGCTTACGTTTTATTTAATTCGGGTGCGGATAGAAGCTATATGAGTAGAGATTTTTGTGCTAAATTAAGTTGTCCATTGACGCCTTTGGATAGTAAATTTTTACTCGAATTAGCAAATGGTAAATTAATTTCAGCAGATAATATATGTCGGAATCGAGAAATTAAACTGGTTAGCGAAACCTTTAAGATTGATTTGATACCAGTAGAGTTAGGGAGTTTTGATGTGATAATCGGTATGGACTGGTTGAAAGAAGTGAAAGCAGAGATCGTTTGTTACAAAAATGCAATTCGCATTATACGAGAAAAAGGAAAACCCTTAATGTTGTACGGAGAAAAGGGCAACACGAAGCTACATATTATTAGTAATTTGAAGGCACAAAAACTAATAAGAAAAGGTTGCTATGCTGTTCTAGCACACGTCGAGAAAGTACAAACTGAAGAAAAGTGCATCAATGATGTTCCCGTCGCAAAAGAATTTCCCGATGTATTTCCGAAAGAATTACCGGGATTACCCCCACATCGATCCGTTGAATTTCAAATAGATCTTGTACCAGGAGCTGCACCAATAGCTCGTGCTCCTTACAGACTCGCACCCAGCGAGATGAAAGAACTGCAAAGCCAATTACAAGAACTTTTAGAGCATGGTTTCATTCGACCAAGCACATCACCGTGGGGAGCTCCTGTTTTGTTTGTCAAGAAGAAAGATGGTACATTCAGGTTGTGTATCGACTACCGAGAGTTGAACAAACTTACCATCAAGAACCGCTACCCACTACCGAGAATCGACGACTTATTTGATCAACTACAAGGCTCGTCTGTTTATTCAAAGATTGACTTACGTTCCGGGTATCATCAAATGCGGGTGAAAGAAGATGATATTCCAAAGACTGCTTTCAGAACACGTTACGGTCATTACGAGTTTATGGTCATGCCATTTGGTTTAACTAATACACCAGCTGTGTTCATGGACCTTATGAACCGATTGTGTGGACCATACCTTGACAAGTTTGTCATTGTTTTCATTGATGACATACTTATTTACTCAAAGAATGACCAAGAACACGGTGAACATTTGAGAAAGGTGTTAGAAGTATTGAGGAAGGAAGAATTGTACGCTAAATTTTCAAAGTGTGCATTTTGGTTGGAAGAAGTTCAATTCCTCGGTCACATACTGAACAAAAAAGGTATTAAGGTGGATCCGGCAAAGATAGAAACTGTTGAAAAGTGGGAAACCCCGAAAACTCCGAAACACATACGCCAGTTTTTAGGACTAGCTGGTTACTACAGAAGGTTCATCCAAGACTTTTCCAGAATAGCAAAACTCTTGACTGCATTAACGCATAAAGGGAAGAAATTTGAATGGAATGATGAACAAGAGAAAGCGTTTCAGTTATTGAAGAAAAAGCTAACTACGACACCTATATTGTCATTGCCTGAAGGGAATGATGATTTTGTGATTTATTGTGATGCATCAAAGCAAGGTCTCGGTTGTGTATTAAAGCAACGAACGAAGGTGATTGCTTATGCGTCTAGACAATTGAAGATTCACGAACAAAATTATACGACGCATGATTTGGAATTAGGCGCAGTTGTTTTTGCATTAAAGACTTGGAGGCACTACTTATATGGGGTCAAAAGTATTATATATACCGACCACAAAAGACTTCAACACATATTTAATCAGAAACAACTGAATATGAGGCAGCGTAGGTGGATTGAAATGTTGAATGATTACGACTTTGAGATTTGTTACCACCCGGGGAAGGCAAATGTGGTAGCCGATGCCTTGAGCAGGAAGGACAGAGAACCCATTCGAGTAAAATCTATGAATATAATGATTCATAATAACCTTACTACTCAAATAAAGGAGGTGCAACAAGGAGTTTTAAAAGAGGGAAATTTAAAGGATGAAATACCCAAAGGATCGGAGAAGCATCTTAATATTCGGGAAGACGGAACCCGGTATAGGGCTGAAAGGATTTGGGTACCAAAGTTTGGAGATATGAGAGATATGGTACTTAGAGAAGCTCATAAAACCGGATAGTCAATACATCCTGGAATGGGGAAGATGTATAAGGATCTCAAGAAACATTTTTAGTGGCCGGGTATGAAAGCCGATGTTGCTAAATACGTAGGAGAATGTTTGACGTGTTCTAAGGTCAAAGCTGAGCATCAGAAACCATCAGGTCTACTTCAACAACCCGAAATCCCGAAATGGAAATGGGAAAACATTACCATGGATTTCATCACTAAATTGCCAAGGACTGCAAGTGGTTTTGATACTATTTGGGTAATAGTTGATCGTCTCACCAAATCAGCACATTTCCTGCCAATAAGAGAAGATGACAAGATGGAGAAGTTAGCACGACTGTATTTGAAAGAAGTCGTCTCCAGACATGGAATACCAATCTCTATTATCTCTGATAGGGATGGCAGATTTATTTCAAGATTCTGGCAGACATTACAGCAAGCATTAGGAACTCGTCTAGACATGAGTACTGCCTATCATCCACAAACTGATGGGCAGAGCGAAAGGATGATACAAACGCTTGAAGACATGCTACAAGCATGTGTTATTGATTTTGGAAACAGTTGGGATCGACATCTACCATTAGCAGAATTTTCCTACAACAACAGCTACCATTCAAGCATTGAGATGGCGCCGTTTGAAGCACTTTATGGTAGAAAGTGCAGGTCCCCGATTTGTTGGAGTGAAGTGGGGGATAGACAGATTACGGGTCCGGAGATAATACAAGAAACTACCGAAAAGATCATCCAAATTCAACAACGGTTGAAAACTGCCCAAAGTCGACAAAAGAGCTACGCTGACATTAAAAGAAAAGATATAGAATTTGAAATTGGAGAGATGGTCATGCTTAAAGTTGCACCTTGGAAAGGCGTTGTTCGATTTGGTAAACAAGGGAAATTAAATCCAAGGTATATTGGACCATTCAAGATTATTGATCGTGTCGGACCAGTAGCTTACCGACTTAAGTTACCTCAACAACTCGCGGCTGTACATAACACTTTCCACGTCTCGAATTTGAAGAAATGTTTTGCTAAAGAAGATCTCACTATTCCGTTAGATGAAATCCAAATCAACGAAAAACTTCAATTCATCGAAGAACCCGTCGAAATAATGGATCGTGAGGTTAAAAGACTTAAGCAAAACAAGATACCAATTGTTAAGGTTCGATGGAATGATCGTAGAGGACCCGAGTTCACCTGGGAGCGTGAAGATCAGATGAAGAAGAAATACCCGCATCTATTTCCAGAAGATTCGTCAACACCTTCAACAGCTTAAAATTTCGGGACGAAATTTATTTAACGGGTAGGTACTGTAGTGACCCGAACTTTTCCATGTTTATATATATTAATTGAGATTGATATTTACATGATTAAATGTTTCCAACATGTTAAGCAATCAAACTTGTTAAGACTTGATTAATTGAAATATGTTTCCTATAGACAATTGACCACCCAAGTTGACCGGCGATTCACGAACGTTAAAACTTGTAAAAATGACATGACGATATATATGGATATACATATGGTTAACATGAGATTATGATAAGTAAGTATCTCCATAAGTATATTAACAATGAGTTATATACATATAAACAAGACTACTAACTTAAGGATTTCGAAACGAGACATATATGTAACGATTATCGTGGTAGCGACATTTAAATGTATATATATATCATATTAAGATATATTAATATATCATAATATCATGATAATATAATAATTTAACATCTCATTAGATATAATAAACAATGGGTTAACAACATTAATTGAGATCGTTAACTTAAAGGTTTCAAAACAACACTTACATGTAACGACTAACGATGACTTAACGACTCAGTTAAAATGTATATACATGTAGTGTATTTAGATGTATTAAAATACTTTTGGAAGACTTCAAGACATATATTAAAACACTCATACTTAACAAAAATGGTTACAGTTACTTTCCCATTCTTTTCTTTCATCAAGAATTCTAGTCGTATTCTTACCCGTATTATATACAGCTTCAAAACGTACTTACTATGGGTATATACCAATAGGAACTAGCATGGGATTCCACTCTTGATTATTTCATGTATGACTAATCAATTTTAACTTCTACCATGAGCTAGTCAACTAACTAGAACTCCTTTTAACCCCACTCACCACTCACCAATTACCACTCATCATTCACTCCATTTCACTTCCAATTCTCTTTCTAATTCTCTCTCAACACACACACACACACTATTATGAACGTATTTTTCCAGTAGTTAATCATCATATTCATCAAAAATCACTTCAAGAATCAAGCTATAATCATCATAGGAAGAACACTTCAAGAACACTTCAAAAATCCCTTCAAGTTTACTAATTTACTTCCAAGCTTTCTAATCCATTCCAAGTAATCATCTAAGACCAAGAAACCTTTGTTATATACAGTAGGTTATCTTTCTTATTCAAGGTAATATTCATATTCAAACTTTGATTTAATTTCTATAACTATAAACTATCTTAATTCGAGTAAAAATCTTACTTGAACTTGTTTTTGTGTCATGATCCTACTTCAAGAACTTTCAAGCCATCCAAGATCCTTTGAAGCTAGATCATTTCTTGTCACTTCCAGTAGGTTTACCTACTAAACTTGAGGTAGTAATGATGTTCATAACATCATTCGATTCATATATATAAAACTATCTTATTCGAAGGTTTAAACTCGTAATCACTAGAACATAGTTTAGTTAATTATAAACTGGTTCGCAAACAAAAGTTAATCCTTCTAACTTGACTTTTAAAATTAACTAAACACATGTTGTATATCTATATGATATGCTAACTTAATGATTTAAAACCTGGAAACAAGAAAAACACCGTAAAACCGGATTTACGCCGTCGTAGTAACACCGCGGGCTGTTTTGGGTTAGTTAATTAAAAACTATGATAAACTTTGATTTAAAAGTTGTTATTCTGAGAAAATGATTTTTATTATGAACATGAAACTATATCCAAAAATTATGGTTAAACTCAAAGTGGAAGTATGTTTTCTAAAATGGTCATCTAGACGTCGTTCTTTCGACTGAAATGACTACCTTTACAAAAACGACTTGTAACTTATTTTTCCGACTATAAACCTATACTTTTTCTGTTTAGATTCATAAAATAGAGTTCAATATGAAACCATAGCAATTTGATTCACTCAAAACGGATTTAAAATGAAGAAGTTATGGGTAAAACAAGATTGGATAATTTTTCTCATTTTAGCTACGTGAAAATTGGTAACAAATCTATTCCAACCATAACTTAATCAACTTGTATTGTATATTATGTAATCTTGAGATACCATAGACACATATACAATGTTTCGACCTATCATGTCGACACATCTATATATATTTTGGAACAACCATAGACATTCTATATGTGAATGTTGGAGCTAGCTATACAGGGTTGAGGTTGATTCTAAAATATATATAGTTTGAGTTGTGATCAATACTGAGATACGTATACACTGGGTCGTGGATTGATTCAAGATAATATTTATCGATTTATTTCTGTACATCTAACTGTGGACAACTAGTTGTAGGTTACTAACGAGGACAGCTGACTTAATAAACTTAAAACATCAAAATATATTAAAAGTGTTGTAAATATATTTTGAACATACTTTAATATATATGTATATATTGTTATAGGTTCGTGAATCAACAGTGGCCAAGTCTTACTTTTCGACGAAGTAAAAATCTGTGAAAGTGAGTTATAGTCCCACTTTTAAAATCTAATATTTTTGGGATGAGAATACATGCAGGTTTTATAAATGATTTACAAAATAGACACAAGTACGTGAAACTACATTCTATGGTTGAATTATCGAAATCGAATATGCCTCTTTTTATTAAGTCTGGTAATCTAAGAATTAGGGAACAGACACCCTAATTGACGCGAATCCTAAAGATAGATCTATTGGGCCTAACAAACCCCATCCAAAGTACCGGATGCTTTAGTACTTCAAAATTTATATCATATCCGAAGGGTGTCCCGGAATGATGGGGATATTCTTATATATGCATCTTGTTAATGTCGGTTACCAGGTGTTCACCATATGAATGATTTTTATCTCTATGTATGGGATGTGTATTGAAATATGAAATCTTGTGGTCTATTATTATGATTTGATATATATAGGTTAAACCTATAACTCACCAACATTTTTGTTGACGTTTTAAGCATGTTTATTCTCAGGTGATTATTAAGAGCTTCCGCTGTCGCATACTTAAATAAGGACGAGATTTGGAGTCCATGCTTGTATGATATTGTGTAAAAACTGCATTCAAGAAACTTATTTTGTTGTAACATATTTGTATTGTAAACCATTATGTAATGGTCGTGTGTAAACAGGATATTTTAGATTATCATTATTTGATAATCTACATAAAGCTTTTTAAACCTTTATTGATGAAATAAAGGTTATGGTTTGTTTTAAAATGAATGCAGTCTTTGAAAAACGTCTCATATAGAGGTCAAAACCTCGCAACGAAATCAATTAATATGGAACGTTTTTAATCAATAAGAACGGGACATTTCACTCCGTGTCAAGACTTTGGTTGTGTTTTGATGCAACGAAAGAAAGTCATTGTTTACGCGTCACGTCAATTGAAGATTTATGAATAGAATTATACAACCCATGATGTAGAATTGGGAGTTGTTGTGTTCGCACTCAAGAATTGGAGGCATTACTTATATGGGGTCAAAGGTACTGTGTACACTGATCACAAAAGTCTTCAACATATCCTTGACCAAAAACAGTTGAATATGAGGCAACGAAGATAGGTTGAGATGTTGCATGATTATGATTACGAACTTCTGTATCATCCGGGGAAGGCCAATGTTATGGCCGATGCGTTAAGTCGTAAAGAAAGGGCTGAACCTCGCAGGTTTAGAGCCTTGAATATGACAATTCGAACAAACCTTGCAAGGCAGATTCTTGAGGCACAACAAGAAGCCTTGAAGGAGGAGAATTTTGTAATGGGAAGGTCCGAGGCTTGAGTAAACAGTTAGAGGTACTAACCGATAGTACTCGGTATTTTACGGGAAGCCTTTGGGTTCTGAAGTTTGGTGATCTACGACAACTTGTTTTAGATGAGGCTCATAAATCCAGGTACTCTATTCATCCTGGTTCAGGAAAGATGTATCATGATCTTAAGGAGCTGTATTGGTGGTCTAATTTGAAAGCTGACGTGGCTACGTATGTGGCTAAGTGTTTGACCTGTGCCAAGGTTAAAGCTGAACATCAAAAACCGTCTGGACTTTTGGTGCAACCTGAGATTCCTGAGTGGAAGTGAGAAGGTATTACGATGGACTTATTACAAAATTACCAAGAGTTGTGGGTGGTTATGATACCATTTGGGGTGATTGTTGACCGACTCACTAAGTCAGCTCACTTTTTGCCGATTAAGGAAACAGATTCGATGGAGAAACTTACTCGTTTGTATTTGAAGGCGATTGTTTCTAGACATGGTGTTCCTGTATCTATTATTTCAGACAGAAACAGCCGATTTGTATCGAGGTTTTGGCGATCCTTACAGGAATCTTTGGGAACTAAGTTAGATATGAGCACTGCTTATCATCCGCAGACGGATGGTCAGAGTGAAAGGACCATTCAAAGATTAGAAGACATGTTGCGAGCGTGTGTTATTGATCTTGGTAATGGGTGGGATAGATATTTGCCGTTAGCTGAATTTTCTTATAACAACAGTTATCATGCAAGTATTAAAGCCGCACCGTTTGATGCTCTGTATGGTAGAAAGTGTAGGTCTCCTATCTGTTGGAATGAGGTTGGGGATGCTCAACTCACAGGTCCAGAAATTACTCATGAGACTACCGAGAAGATCGTATAGATCAAAGGAAGGTTAAGAATCGCCAGGAGTCGGCAAAACAGTTATGCCGAGGTTAGAAGAAAAGATTTAGAATTTCAAGTTGGTGATCTTGTCATGTTAAAGGTATCACTCTGGAAGGGTGTGGTACAATTTGGTAAGAGAGGAAAGTTGAATCATCGATTTGTTAGACCGTTTGAGATTATCGAAAGAATTGAACCCGTGGCTTATCGTTTAAAATTGCCACAAGAGCTTAGCGTTTTTCATAACGTTTTCATGTATCGAATCTGAAGGAGTGTTTAACCGAAACCAATGAAGCCATTCTTCTTGATGAACTTCATGTTGATAAACAACTCCATTTTATTGAGGAACCTGTTGAAATTATGGATCGGGAGGTTAAGACTCTCAAACAGAGTAGAATTCCTATTGTTCGAGTTAGATGGAACGCCAGACGCGGTTCCGAGTTTACTTGGGAGCGTGAAGATCAGATGAAGCAGAAGTACCCGCATTTGTTCCCAGATGCCGAGTCAACCCCTGCACCTGCTTAAATTTCGGGACGAAATTTCTGTAACGGGAAGGTACTGTCACGACCCTACTTTTTCTGTTATCTTTTACCGTTAATTATTTAACGACCGTTAATTATTATTCGTTTCACGTCATTTCTATGACCTATATTATTATTTTTGTAATAATATATTAATTATTATGTGTTAAATGAATATTTGTATTCATATTTTAAGTTATACGTTTCTACGTGTCGCGGATTTCTATCCAGCGAATCTTTTCGTTTTTCAAACCAACGGTCGAGCTTTTAGGATTTTTAAATCCTAATTATTTTAAATATGATATTTTAATGTCATATATTTATATATAGTATTTATATATTTTATTCATCGCGTATTTGTTATCTCTCCGAATAATTAATCGCGTAATAGCGTTTTCGCTTTTCGGGCTTCGTTCAGGCATTCGGGCCATAAATAATTTATCATTTAACAAATTTAGCCCACCATGGGACCCCCCTACTCCCATTCGGCCGAACACCCATGAAGGGGGGGGGGTGTTTAGCCTTTTTCCTTTTATTTTGCATTTTATTTCACATTCCATTCCTTAAACCTAAATCTATTTTCTCTCATTTTATTTTTCTCCCTTCTCCTTTTTCTTATTTTGGCCGTCTCCCATCACAAGCATCATCATCATCATCTCACAAAATATTACATGGATCAAGAAGCTTTAATCATCATCGCATTCATCTTTTCGAGCTCTACACGCCTATATTAATCAATTCTTGATTAGGGTATAAACCCTAACCCTAGAACTTTTGAGTTTTCATTATATTTCTGTATTTTGATTATAAATTAATAGTATGATGATTACTTGTTGTTGTAATGGTGTTTGTATGCATAGAATTACTCGTAAACGTATGTTTTCGGTTTGATATAATTGGGACATCAGCTTGTTCGTGTGTTTCTGATATTGTGACTGATATAAAAGTTAAAATAAAGTATCTAGATGAGTTCCTCTCATCAATACATTAATTTTAGACTCCGGATTTGAAAGGACCCGTCTTAATACATCCGGACAAAGTCCATATCGATTATAAACGATTCACAACAGTTGATTACATCGCGAGGTATTTGACCTCTATATGATACATTTTACAAACATTGCATTCGTTTTTGAAAAAACAATCTTTCAATACAACAAAAGTTGACGGCATGCATACCATTTTATAATATATCTAACTATAACTGATTTAATAATAATCTTTATGATCTCAACGATTCGAATGCAACGTCTTTTGAAATATGTCATGAATGACTCCAAGTAATATCTTTAAAATGAGCAATTACACAGCGGAAGATTTCTTTCGTACCTGAGAATAAACATGCTTTAAAGTGTCAACCAAAAGGTTGGTGAGTTCATTAGTTTAACATAAATAATCATTTCATAACTTTAATAGACCACAAGATTTCATATTTCCATTTCTCATAAACATACGTCCCATGCATAGAGACAAAAATATCATTCATATGGATTGAACACCTGGTAACCGACATTCACAATAAGCATATAAGAATATCCCCATCATTCTGGGATCCTCCTTCGGACATGATATAAATTTCGAAGTACTAAAGCATCCGGTACTTTGGATGGGGCTTGTTGGACCCGATAGATCTATCTTTAGAGTTCGCGTCAATTAGGGTGTCTGTTCCCTAATTCTTAGATTACCAGACTTAATAAAAAGGGGTATATTCGGTTTAATAATCCAGCCATAGAATGTAGTTTTAAGTACTTATGTCTATTTCGTCAAACATTTATAAAGCAGCGCATGTATTCTCTATCCCAAAAATATATATTGCAAAAGCATTTAAAAAGGGAGCAAATGAAACTCACGCATATAAATATTGTAAAATAGGTAATAAAGCATTTGCAATTATTCGCAGTTCAAAAATGTATTTCAAAAGCATTTAATAAAGTAGTTGTAAAAACAGCGCATGTATTCTCAGTTCCAAAAATGTAAAGAGTAAAAGGGAATCAAATGAACTCACCTAATGTATTTTGTAGTAAAAATACATATGACTATATTGAACAATGCAGGATTGGCCTCGAATTCACGAACCTATATCATTCATATATGTATTAATACATATTCTTGAAATCGAACAAATATTTATATTCATATATATATTATTATATTTAATAGTTTATAGGTTTTGTTTATTAATTAAGTATAACTAATTTTATATATACCTTAGATGAATAATTAAAATATTATTATAAACATAATAATATAGTGATGTTATGTATATTAAATATGTTTTTATGTAACTAATATTTATTTGATAAAAGTTATATTAATAATAATTAAAGAGTTTGTATTTCTATAATAATAGTAATAGTAATTACTTTTTAGTGATAGTAATTATTGTCATGATAGTAGTAATGTTAATAATAATGATAATAGTAATAATAATAATTTCAATAAGAGTGATAATTTTTACAGATGTTAATTTTAATGATAATACTAATTTTAATAAAAATTCTATTTTTTAAAAATAATAATAATACTTTTAGTAATAATGATATTAATAATAATACTGATAATAATAATAACTATACTAATAACAATTTTACTACTCATGAGAGTAACTTTAATAATTATACTTTCTTGTATATATAATTGATAACCAAAATCTTAAAGCTTAATCCTAAAGCGATTATACATGACTTACATCCATGAAAGAAACATATTAACTTGATATTCATATCCATAGTTTATATATAATAAGTATAGCCATAACCATGAATATCATCATGTCGTTAATCATATTTTTAAATGCTTCATAGTGCTTGTTATATATATTTTCATACTTGAAACTATAATTATATCATATCGTTTATTATCGTTAAACTTTTGATTCGCAAGCAAAGTCATGATACCATGAATTTAATGTAAATTTCGTCAATAATAATACTAACTATAATAATACTTATTATTCAATTACTTATAACAATAATAATCTTAACATTATCATTAATAATCATACTAATGGCAATAATAATAATAATAATAATAATAATAATAATAATAATAATAATAATAATAATAATAATAATAATAATAATAATAATAATAATAATAATAATAATAATAATAATAATAATAATGATAATGATAATAATAATAATAATAATAATAGAAATAAAATGATAATAACAATTAGGTAACTACCTTACTAAGCTTTATAAAAAATTCTGCCACGAGCTGGGCTCGAACCCGCGACCTCCCGTTCACAAACACACCCCATTAACCATTGATCCATATTAGTTTTTCTGAATATATTCCATCCTATATCTATATATGCTTTATCCGATTATTTCTCACTTCATCTTCTTCTTTTCAATTCCAAATTCGACCAGAGGCATAACAATCATCAAAACAGAAATTTTAACTACTCCAAAATGATAACAAACTAATATCAATTGTTTATGTTACTTGAAAACAACAAAAAAATATAAAAAGAAGTTCAGCAGCATTGCTGCTGTCGCAGCAAAAAGAAGAAAAAAAATATCAAAGTTCGATTTTCGTAGCATTTTAGAAAAATATTATAACACAAAAAGTTTTTCTAATCATATATAAAAACTATTTGAATCATTAATTGAACTTAAAACCTCAAAACAGATTCGAATTTGATGATGAACACAAAGCTTTGACTTTTTGAAATTAACTTTGACTCGATAATTCGAACTCGTTTTAAAGAATTGGGATTTGAAATTTTTCAGGAAGATTGAGTAGAAGAAACCTAACACAATGGCATTATTACTTTTTGAAGTTTCTTTCAAATTCGAATTTTGGGTATAAAGATATGAAGAACAGGGTCGACTTTATTTTCCTTGTTTTCTGTTTAAATCCCACGACTCAATTTGATTACTAGTATTTGTGATTGATACTGATAATGGATACCAGAATAACCCCTCTCTAATTTGTGGAAACTGACTCAAGTATATAGAAAACGTGTGTCGACATCAATCTCCCACAGATATCCATTTAGAAGGGGGAAAAAAATAAAAAATAAAAAAATATAAGACAAGGATGTATAACAGATTGTTGGACACTTCTATGTTGTAATGGCATCTGAAATCGACAGAAATATTCTCAATCAGACAGGAAATCAAATTTTGACATTGGGGTACAATAGACTTTGTTTTTATATATTGGATTTTATATACCATATATAACTAGTTAAAGAAAATAAATAAATATATTACTAATAATATTAATACTAATAATAGTTATATTAATAATTAATAAACACAATTTTAACAACAAAGATAATAATAACTATAATAATAATAATTTAAAAAAAAAATAATAGTAATAATAATAATAATAATAACAACATTAATATCCTAAACTACATGTATTAACTTGTATATGTAGTATTAATAATATTCATAATACCTAATGGTAGTATTACTAGTAATAATAATAATACTACAACTTACTAATAATAATGATAATAATATTCAACCAATAACAATTTTTTTAATGATGATACTTAATAATAATATTAATAATATCAAGTTACATGTTTTAATTCTTTATATCTATATATATAATAATAATAATAATACTTGTTAATGATAACGTAATAGTAATGTCTAATAATAATACAACTTATATTTAAGATATAACAATTTACATATTTCCATTTATATATTAATACTACAGATATTGATATTAAATATAAAAGCAATTATAACAAATATATTTTTAACTTGTAATTTACATTAAATTATAAATTTTATATGATATTATAGATTAAATATTCAATATTCATATTTTTTTTATATATTACCATATAATAATAATTATTGATAAGAATCATACATATATAGTTTCATATCATATATATATATAATCATTTTAATATTACTAAATTATTATTATTAATTTACATGTTTAATTACACACAATTGTTCATGAATCGTCGGACATAGGTCATAAGGGCAAATGCATTCATGTAATTGTTCCAAAGTTTTCGAGACTCAACATTACAGACTTTGCTTATCGTGTCGAAATCATATAAAGATTAATTTTAAATTTAGTCAGAAATTCCTGGGTCATCATAGTACCTACCCGTTAAAGAAATTTCGTCCCGAAATTTGAGTGAGGTGGTCATGGTTAACAATAAAAATATTTTCATGACGAAAATTAAGTTGATAAATAGAGTTTTATCATCATTGAGTAATATGGATAGAATAATTCGATTAATCGAAACGTATGAATGAAGCTATCACAAAAGATCGAGATGAATAAATGGAGATTTTCCATAACTTTTGACGTAGTCGCGATTGAATTTTCGGAATTCAAGGGAATTAAAGAAAATCTTTGAAATCTGAGAGATTTGATTCTTCGATGAATAAGGAGATTAAGATCTCTATAAGTAAATGCGGTGATCTGTCTCGATTCCTCTGTCTGATATTTTCACTATAAATTTTACCTTTTCCATTCCATTAATTTTCACCACTTCAATACTCAATTCCCAAATTCAAAAGATCGTGAAAATGCTTAATCCAGTTCTGATCCTTGTCCTTATCCTGCTTATCGCAACAATCATTCTCCCTTTCCAACTTCTACCGGAGGAATCAGTTTATTTCTACTATTCTTTAGGGATTATTGTATTTATAATCCTCCCATGTCTTTATATTGCTATACGCACTGATATCCACGGTTTGTAATTTCGGTGTTGTTGTTGGGCTTTATATTTTCTCTTATATTTTGGAGCTCTTTGCCTTTTTATTATCCTCCCGACCTTTAGTAAAGCGAGTAACGTTCCAGAATTCGTAAGTATGGAATTTCGAATAAACATCGTGTTCTAAATAAGAACTAATGTATTAGCACGATTTGATTTATCAAATTACCAGAATCACTGAGAATAGAACTATCAAGAATATACTTTCTTGATATGTTCAGAAGTTAAGCATAATGAAAGAGTTATGTAACATGGCACGTGATGATGTTAGGATCTGTGAATCATCACGTCCCATTTGAAACTCAGCATGACTTACTGTAATATAATCACGTTGATCAAGTGTCATTATATTATACTAACCCATGCATCAGTTCCCAACATTACTTCAATAACATTCATATTTTTAGCTCGAAAGTTTACAGAATATAGAAACTAACAGTTTCTATATGATGTAATACTGATAGCACGAAGAGATTAATGATTTCAGATAAGAATAGTTATAAAAATATGTCCAGAAATATGGAGGATATTTATAATGAAAGATACGATAATATCTCGGAATATCTAAGATCAGAGGATGATAGAAACTATTATCTGCAAGGGTTTAGAGTAAAGAGCAAGATATTCACTAAAGACTTTAGCAGACATTGAATCATTTGGATTCTTTGAAGTCAAACTTATTCTTTGTGATTTGTCCAAGGCTTTCTTCCTAGTTTCGCATAATCTACTTTTCGGTACTAAATTTTCTCTTGAATGTTTCCAATATAATGATACACAGGAAGCACGAAGAGGTATATAATTTCGGACTAGAATATTTTTGAAAATATCCTCAGAAATATCGAAGATATTGATGATGATATTTTGGAATTTCTAAGTTTGATGGTTGATGGAGAAAGATTTTCCGCAAGATTTTAACATGACTTCGGAGCAAGATAATCTCTAAAGATTTCATCGGATTCAGAACTACCTGGATTCTTTGAATATAGGGTTTGGTCCTTGTATTTATCCTTGGTCCCCTTCGTGGTTAGCTCAATCCGTTTTCTAGTTCCAACTTTTCTGAGCTTTTCCAACATACTATTCTTTATCATCAAACTTCCGATGATTAAGGTCGTTTACGGTTGTCTATGGTTTCTGCTGCTTCATTCAACTTTTTCAATATTTATAGTATTGATTTGTGACCGAGTGTTTTCAGAATTTCAGAATGAGAGATCATAATTCTAAGAGATAAATGTCATACATATAACTGTTGATGTAGATATGATGTGAGTTTTCAAAGTACTGATTGCTGATTCCCGGTAATTAGTATGGTAATTATTGTTATAAGATGTGAATGAGTATATGATAAAGTTTCAGTGAGTATAAAGATTTTTTGGAAAGTCAAAGGTCAATGGAGTTGCTGGCAAGTTTACTTCTAATGTAGTGGAATATAAACAGTTTCCCGGTAACGATGACGAAAGGTACACTTATATGTCAAAGTTGTAATAGAGTTTATTCAAGTGAAAAGTTGAAATTGGTTTGCTGAAGCTGTGACATAATTGGCTACTTTGAAAAGAAATTGCATGGTTATTTTCGGTAATAGCAATGCCGAAGGAGCTAGCACAGATGCGTGTTAAATGTTTACTCAGGGTTCGATTATTTTTCAGGTGCATAACTATATGCATAAATCTTTCTTCTCGTAGATGAAGTGCGGTTGGTTCATCCTCTCGATTGAGGTGTTTTCAAGAATTACGAAAGGTTTGAACGCAGTTTATAATCGTCAAGATACAAATGAGGTTTAAGATAAAATCAAGTGGCAACTTGAGGAATTGTTTAGTTTCATAGGTTATAATCAATATTTTAATTCATTTTAATTTGTCCAATGTTGACAGTTCACAGTTGATAGTCCACAGTTAACGGTCCAATAATTTCATATATAGTTTATTTTATAATATTCAAATTAATTACAACACATCGTGACCCGTGTACATGTCTCAGACTCGATCACAACTCAAAGTATATATATTATTATAGAATCAACCTCAACCCTGTATAGAGAACTCGATCATTACTACATATAGAGTGTCTATGGTGATTCCAAATAATATATATAGATGCGTCGATATGATATGTCAAAACTTTGTATACATGTCCCGATAATTAAGTGCGTAAAATAAATGACAGAAGTTAAATGACGATAAATTAAAGGCGTAAAGTAAATAACAGAAATTAAATGACGATAAATAAAATTACGATAATTAAGTTGCGATAAATAAACTGCGATAAATAAAATGTAATCAGTTAGCTAGGAACAGTTAGCTTGGATTCTTAACAAAATTCCTCATAGTTAATTTATTTGTTTCTAACAAATTTTATTTTGTCAAATGTTTTCTTCATTATGCCACTTGTTGGATTCTGATAAATAAAAATCCAAATATGAAATTGGATTAATATGTTTATTCTGTGGTGAATGGATTTGTATATCGATGAGTGTAAGTAGGATAGTAAACGACTGTTGAATCAGCTTCGAAAGATGTACATTGTAACTTATTAATGTGAAATCTGAATATTCCTCGGGTATTACCTACCCGTTAAAATGTTTTCACCGTTAGCAGTTTGTACCAAAGAATTTTTAATTACAATCTATATGAAAACATATATACATATATATTTTCTTCAGATGTAATCATGGATTTAATGAGTTAAGATGATATTAAACTTATTTGATTTACCATTAGAACAATAATATATAATCTCTAAAACATTAGAGATTATGTAACGACCCTGGTTTTTCCAACGTTTATTTATTAATAATTATTATTATTAATACGTGTGATTAAACGAATGTATGTGATTACATTTACATGTTGCTTTGATTGCCCGTACTTGACTTTTAAGAGCCCGAAACGTCTTTGTGACACACGAAACTTCATGAATAATATTTCTAGATATTATTTGCATTCATGATTAAGTTTTATTAATCATTTTAAGTAACTAAGACTATTAGTTAGTTACTTGGGCTTTAATTGGCTTAACTTGTTATTAATTGTACTTGGGCTTTATTAGTGTTATGGACTCTTGAACTTGGGCTTCCAAGCCCACCCTACTTATGTTAATGGACCTTTTAGCCCATGTCTTCCTTATGTAAGTATCAATTAAAGAGTAACTAGTTAGTTTGAACCATTAAGAATCTAGTTAGCTTGTTATCCCCATGAAACCCCATGCATTAACCACCTTTTGTAAGCTTTTCATGTAAGAGACCAACAAACAAATCCCTCCTCCCTCCCAAGCACCAAACCGTCGGCCATATGGGGTCTAGGGAGAAGTTTTTTCTTCACTTTTTTCATTACTACACTTGCTAGTTTTCTCTCATTCAAACATACACACAAAACACCTACAACTTCCTCTCTTTTCTCTCTAGTTTTTGGTAAGTAACATGAACAAAAATCCTCTTCTTTTCTTCTCGTCTAAACCGAATTCAAACATTCCATAATCATCATTATACTTTGTTTGTTTTAATCTTTGTTTACTTGTGTTGATTACTAGTAGTTGTTAGTCACTTATTTACTTGGTTTCAAGAAACAAACTTGCTAGTTTCTTTCTTCTTTATCTTGTATTTACAAGAACAAACAAGAACTAAGCTTACTAGTTTATGTTCTACACATGTTGTTTCAAAAGATTTAAGTTCATGGTTGTATAAAATCATTACTTGAAGTTCATGAAGTAAACTTTAAAGTTTACTTTCTAAAGATCAAACTTTGGTTTGAATCTTTAAAGTATGAACAACCATGAACCTTTTCTTCTTTATTTAAGTTTACTACTTCATTTATGCACTTTAGATTTCATGTTGTTAGTTTAAATGGTCAAGTATTACAAGTTAATCTTGATCTTATACTTCTTGAAACTTAAAGTTAACTTTATAAGTTTTCAAGAACATAGAAGTTTAACTTACTAGTTATAACTTCACATACTTGTAAGATCTAAGTTATATAGCTTATGGTCTTCTTATTTTTGTCATAAACAAGAGCTTAAAGGCTTACATACACTTTACTAGTTGATAATCAAAGTTTTGTAACTTTTGGTTTCATTAAAGTAAGGATTTATGTGTTATTACTTATGGTTTAACTTAATAACTCTAGATCAAGACTTTTGAGTCTTGAATCTTCAAGATCAAACTAAGAACATTGTTCTACTACTTATGATCTTAATTAGTTAGTTTATTTACAAGTTTATAGTTCATGTAAGTGTCAAACCTAAGACTTTGATGTAACTTTGGTTCATCAAACTACATGCAACTCTTAAGTGAGTTGTGCTTCATGTCTTAGACTTGCACTAGTGTTATGATGGTCAAGACTTGGTTAAGATGATGTAAAAACATCCATGAGTTGTACACTTAAAGCTATATGCATCAAGGATGAGAACCATGATGAACATCAAGCACCAAGACCACCGGAACCCTTTAAACTTACTGTTTCTGTCCTATACCTATTGATCTGATGTTTCTGGAACAGACCAGTAGACCTGAGCTGTTCTAACCATGATTTTTAGATAGAATTTTTCGAGTAGATAATTTTTCATATAAGACTCGTCTTCATCCGAGTTACGGTTTAGGATTTATGGCCCTCCGATCGTCACTAGGTCCTTTAACGTTGTGCAGAAATTTCAGACCTACTCGCACTTACACCGTCGCCACGGTCAAACAAAGATGAGTTAGCTTCTGAAATTTTTACCATACTTAAACGACTCATATACGGAGCCATAGCCACTGGTCTCACTTCTGTTCGGTTTGTGTAGAGGCCATGGTGACTGATCCAATTCAGCCTTTGTTTTAAACTTCGTTCATGAACGAACCTTACTTGTTACCTTTTGTTTGATGATGATTGATGATGACCCTTATGACCTTAATTACATACATATGAACCTTTTTAGACAACTTACTGACTTAGTACTATTTGACTTAGGTTGAGGATTTCGGACCGTTTACTTGCACACCTTTCCCGACTCAACTTAACCGCTACTACATATCATTGTGAGTTATAGCATTCCCTTTTTACTATAACTTTGAGACGTTTTTCAAAGACTGCATTCATTTTTAAAACAAACCATAACCTTTATTTCATAAATAAAGGTTTAAAAAGCTTTACGTAGATTATCAAATAATGATAATCTAAAATATCCTGTTTACACACGACCATTACATAATGGTTTACAATACAAATATGTTACATCGAAATCAGTTTCTTGAATGCAGTTTTTGCACAATATCATACAAATATGGACTCCAAATCTTGTCCTTATTTTAGTATGCAACAGCAGAAGCTCTTAGTATTCACCTGAGAATAAACATGCTTTAAACGTCAACAAAAATGTTGGTGAGTTATAGGTTTAACCTATATATATCAAATCGTAACAATAGACCTCAAGATTTCATATTTCAATACACATCCCATACATAGAGATAAAAATCATTCATATGGTGAACACCTGGTAACCGACATTAACAAGATGCATATATAAGAATATCCCCATCATTCTGGGAACACCCTTCGGATATGATATAAATTTCGAAGTACTAAAGCATCCGGTACTTTGGATGGGGTTAGTTAGGCCCAATAGATCTATCTTTAGGATTCACGTCAATTAGGGTGTCTGTTCCCTAATTCTTAGATTACCAGACTTAATAAAAAGGGGCATATTCGATTTCGATAATTCAACCATAGAATGTAGTTTCACGTACTTGTGTCTATTTTGTAAATCATTTATAAAACCTGCATGTATTCTCATCCCAAAAATATTAGATTTTAAAAGTGGGACTATAACTCACTTTCACAGATTTTTACTTCATCGAGAAGTAAGACTTGGCCACTGGTTGATTCACGAACCTATAACAATATATACATATATATCAAAGTATGTTCAAAATATATTTACAACACTTTTAATATATTTTGATGTTTTAAGTTTATTAAGTCAGCTGTCCTCGTTAGTAACCTACAACTAGTTGTCCACAGTTAGATGTACAGAAATAAATCGATAAATATTATCTTGAATCAATTCACGACCCAGTGTATACGTATCTCAGTATTGATCACAACTCAAACTATATATATTTTGGAATCAACCTCAACCCTGCATAGCTAACTCCAACATTCACATATAGAGTGTCTATGGTTGTTCCAAAATATATATAGATGTGTCGACATGATAGGTCGAAATATTGTATACGTGTCTATGGTATCTCAAGATTACATAATATACAATACAAGTTGATTAAGTTATGGTTGGAATAGATTTGTTACCAATTTTCACGTAGCTAAAATGAGAAAAATTATCCAATCTTGTTTTACCCATAACTTCTTCATTTTAAATCCGTTTTGAGTGAATCAAATTGCTATGGTTTCATATTGAACTCTATTTTATGAATCTAAACAGAAAAAGTATAGGTTTATAGTCGGAAAAATAAGTTACAAGTCATTTTTTAAAGGTAGTCATTTCAGTCGAAAGAACGACGTCTAGATGACCATTTTAGAAAACATACTTCCACTTTGAGTTTAACCATAATTTTTGGATATAGTTTCATGTTCATAATAAAAATCATTTTCCCAGAATAACAACTTTTAAATCAAAGTTTATCATAGTTTTTAATTAACTAACCCAAAATAGCCCTCGGTGTTACTACGACGGTGTAAATCCGGTTTTACGGTGTTTTTCGTGTTTCCAGGTTTTAAATCATTAAGTTAGCATATCATATAGATATAGAACATGTGTTTAGTTGATTTTAAAAGTCAAGTTAGAAGGATTAACTTTTATTTGCGAACAAGTTTAGAATTAACTAAACTATGTTCTAGTGATTACAAGTTTAAACCTTCGAATAAGATAGCTTTATATGTATGAATCGAATGATGTTATGAACATCATTACTATCTCAAGTTCCTTGGATAAACCTACTGGAAATAAGAAAAATGGATCTAGCTTCAAAGGATCCTTGGATGGCTTGAAAGTTCTTGAAGCAGAATCATGACACGAAAACAATTTCAAGTAAGATTTCCACTCGAAATAAGATTGTTATAGTTATAGAAATTGAATTAAAGTTTGAATATGATTATTACCTTGTATTAGAAAGATAACCTACTGTAAGTAACAAAGGTTTATTGATCTTGGATGATTACTTGAAATGGATTTAGAAAACTTGGAAGTAAACTTGCAATCTTGGAAGTATTCTTGATTTTATGAAACTAGAACTTTTGGAATTTATGAAGAACACTTAGAACTTGAAGATAGAACTTGAGAGAGATCAATTAGATGAAGAAAATTGAAGAATGAAAGTTTTTGTAGGTGTTTTTAGCCGTTGGTGTATGGATTAGATATAAAGGATATGTAATTTTATTTTCATGTAAATAAGTCATGAATGATTACTCATATTTTTGTAATTTTATGAGATATTTCATGCTAGTTGCCAAATGATGGTTCCCACATGTGTTAGGTGACTCACATGGGCTGCTAAGAGCTGATCATTGGAGTATATATACCAATATTACATACATCTAAAAGCTGTGTATTGTACGAGTACGAATACGGGTGCATACGAGTAGAATTGTTGATGAAACTGAACGAGGATGTAATTGTAAGCATTTTTGTTAAGTAGAAGTATTTTGATAAGTATCTTGAAGTCTTTCAAAAGTGTATGAATACATATTAAAACACTACATGTATATACATTTTAACTGAGTCGTTAAGTCATCGTTAGTCGTTACATGTAAATGTTGTTTTGAAACCGTTAGGTTAACGATCTTGTTGAATGTTGTTAACCAATTGTTTATTATAAAAAATGAGATGTTAAATTGTTATATTATCATGATATTATGATATATAATATATCTTAGTATGATATATATACAGTTAAATGTCATTACAACGATAATCGTTACATATATGTCTTGTTTCGAAATCATTAATTTAGTAGTCTTATTTTTACATATGTATTTCATTGTTAATACACTTAATAATATATTTACTTATCATTTAACATAATTAACCAAGTGTATCAATATCTTAATATGATTCATATGTACCTAGTAAGACGTTGTTATAACGATAATCGTTATATATATCGTTTTCGAGTTTCTTAAATTAATAGTCTCATTTTTATGTATATAACTCATTGTTAAAATACCTAATGAGATACATACTTATAATAAAATCATGTTAACTATATATATAACCATATATATGTCATCGTATCGTTTTTACAAGTTTTAACGTTCGTGAATCACCGGTCAACTTGGGTGGTCAATTGTCTATATGAAACCTATTTCAATTAATCAAGTCTTAACAAGTTTGATTGCTTAACATGTTGGAAACACTTAATCATGTAAATAAAAATTTCATTTAATATATATATAAACATGGAAAAGTTCGGGTCACTACAGTACCTACCCGTTAAATAAATTTCGTCCCGAAATTTTAAGCAGTTGGAGGTGTTGACGTATCTTCTGGAAATAAATGCGGGTATTTCTTCTTCATCTGATCTTCACGCTCCCAGGTGAACTCGGGTCCTCTACGAGCATTCCATAGAACCTTAACAATCGGTATCTTGTTTTGTTTAAGTCTCTTAACCTCACGATCCATTATTTCGACGGGTTCTTCAATGAATTAAAGTTTTTCATTGATTTGGATTTCGTCCAACGGAATAGTGAGATCTTTTTTAGCAAAACATTTCTTCAAATTTGAGACGTGGAAAGTGTTTTGTACAGCCGCGAGTTGTTGAGGTAGCTCCAGTTGGTAAGCTACTGGTCCGACACGATCTATAATCTTGAATGGTCCAATGTACCTTGGATTTAGTTTCCCCCATTTACCAAATTGAACAACGCCTTTCCAAGGTGAAACCTTAAGCATGACCATTTCTCCAATTTCAAACTCTATATCGTTTCTTTTACTGTCCGCGTAGCTCTTTTGTCGACTCTGGGCGGTTTTCAATCTTTGTTGAATTTGGATGATTTTCTCGGTAGTTTCTTGTATTATCTCCGAACCCGTAATCTGTCTATCCCCCACTTCACTCCAACAAATCGGAGACCTGCACTTTCTACCATAAAGTGCTTCAAACGGCGTCATCTCAATGCTTGAATGGTAGCTGTTGTTGTAGGAAAATTCTGCTAACGGTAGATGTCGATCCCAACTTTTTCTGAAATCAATAACACAAGCTCGTAGCATGTCTTCAAGCGTTTATATCATCCTTTCGCTCTGTCCATCAGTTTGTGGATGATAGGCAGTACTCATGTCTAGACGAGTTCCCAATGCTTGCTGTAATGTCTGCCAGAATCTTGAAATAAATCTGCCATCCCTATCAGAGATAATAGAGATTGGTATTCCATGTCTGGAGACGACTTCCTTCAAATACAGTCGTGCTAACTTCTCCATCTTGTCATCTTCTCTTATTGACCGGAAGTGTGCTGACTTGGTGAGACGATCAACTATTACCCAAATAGTATCATAACCACTTGCAGTCCTTGGCAATTTAGTAATGAAATCCATGGTAATGTTTTCCCATTTCCATTCCGGGATTTCAGGTTGTTGTAGTAGACCTGATGGTTTCTGATGTTCAGCTTTGACCTTAGAACACGTCAAACATTCTCCTACATATTTAGCAATATCGGCTTTCATACCTGGCCACCAAAAATGTTTCTTAAGATCCTTGTACATCTTCCCCGTTCCAGGATGTATTGAGTATCTGGTTTTATGAGCTTCTCTAAGTACCATTTCTCTCATATCTCCAAATTTTGGTACCCAAATTCTTTCAACCCTATACCGGGTTCCGTCTTCCCGAATATTACGATGCTTCTCCGATCCTTTGGGTATTTCATCCTTTAAATTTCCCTCTTTTAAAACTTCTTGTTGCGCCTCCTTTATTTGAGTAGTAAGGTTAGTGTGAATCATTATATTCATAGATTTTACTCGAATGGGTTCTCTGTCCTTTCTGCTCAATGCGTCGGCTACCACATTTGCCTTCCCCGGGTGGTAACGAATCTCAAAGTCATAATCATTCAACAATTCAATCCACCTACGCTGCCTCATATTCAGTTGTTTCTGATTAAATATGTGTTGAAGACTTTTGTGGTCGGTATATATAATACTTTTGACCCCATATAAGTAGTGCCTCCAAGTCTTTAATGCAAAAACAACGGCGCCTAATTCCAAATCATGCGTCGTATAATTTTGCTCGTGAATCTTCAATTGTCTAGACGCATAAGCAATCACCTTCGTCTGTTGCATTAATACACAACCGAGACCTTGCTTTGATGCGTCACAATAAATCATAAAATCATCATTCCCTTCAGGCAATGACAATATAGGTGCCGTAGTTAGCTTTTTCTTTAATAATTGAAACGCCTTCTCTTGTTCATCCTTTCATTCAAATTTCTTCCCTTTATGCGTTAATGCAGTCAAGGGTTTTGCTATTTTGGAGAAATCTTGGATGAATCTTCTGTAGTAACCAGCCAATCCTAAAAATTGACGTATATGCTTCGGAGTTTTTGGGGTTTCCCACTTTTCAACGGTTTCGATCTTTGCCGGGTCTACCTGGATACCTTCTTTGTTCACTATGTGACCGAGGAATTGAACTTCTTCCAACCAAAATGCACACTTTGAAAACTTAGCGTACAGTTTTTCTTTCCTCAATACTTCTAGCACCTTTCTCAAATGTTTTTCGTGCTCTTGATCATTCTTTGAGTAAATAAGTATGTCATCGATGAAAACAATGACAAACTTGTCAAGATATGGCCCACACACTCGGTTCATAAGGTCCATGAACACAGCTGGTGTGTTAGTCAATCCAAACGGCATAACCATAAACTCGTAATGACCATAACGCGTCCTAAAAGCAGTTTTTGGAATATCATCCTCCTTTACTCGCATTTGATGATATCCAGAACGTAAATCGATCTTCGAATAAACCGACGAGCCTTGTAGTTGATCAAATAAGTCGTCAATTCTCAGCAGTGGATAACGATTTTTGATGGTAAGTTTGTTCAACTCTCTGTTGTCAATACACAACCTAAATGTACCATCCTTCTTCTTGACAAACAAAACAGGAGCTCCCCATGGTGATGTGCTTGGTCGAATGAAACCACGTTCTAATAGTTCTTGTAGTTGGCTTTGCAGTTCTTTCATCTCGCTGGGTGCGAGTCTATAAGGAGCACGAGCTATTGGTGTAGCTCCTGGTACAAGATCTATTTGAAATTCAACAGATCGATGTGGAGGTAGTCCCGGTAATTCTTTCGAAAATACATCGGGAAATTCTTTTGCGACGGGAACATCATTGATGCTCTTTTCTTTAGTTTGTACTTTCTCGACGTGTGCTAGAACAGCATAGCAACCTTTTCTTATTAGTTTTTGTGCCTTCAAATTACTAATAAGATGTAGCTTCATGTTGCCCTTTTCTCCGTACACCATTAAGGGTTCTCCTTCTTCTCGTACAATGCGAATTGCATTTTTATAACATACGATCTCTGCTTTCACCTTCTTCAGCTAGTCCATGCCAACTATTACATCAAAACTCCCTAACTCTACTGGTATCAAATCAATCTTAAATATTTCGCTACCCAGTTTAATTTCTCGATTCCGGCATATATTTTCTGCTGAAATTAATTTACCGTTTGCTAATTCGAGTAAAAATTTACTATCCAACGGCGTCAATGGACAACTTAATTTAGCACAAAAATCTCTACTCATATAGCTTCTATCCGCACCCGAATCAAATAAAACGTAAGCAGATTTATTGTCAATAAGAAACGTACCCGTAATAAGCTCTGGGTCTTCCTGTGCCTCTGCAGCATTAATATTGAAAACTCTTCCGCGACTTTGTCCATTCGTGTTCTCCTGGTTCGGGCAATTTCTAATAATGTGGCCCGGTTTTCCACATTTATAACAAACTACATTGGCATAACTTGCTCCGACACTACTTGCTCTGCCATTACTCGTTCCGACACCATTTGTTCCTTTCGTTTTGTGAACCCCTGGTCCGTAGACCTCACACTTCACCGCGCTATGACCATTTCTTTTACACTTGTTGCAAAATTTGGTGCAGAACCCCGAGTGATACTTTTCACACCTTTGGCATAGCTGCTTCTGATTGTTGTTGTTGTTGTTGTTGTTGTGGTTCTTATTGTTGTTGGGATGATTGTTGTAGTTGCTGTTGTTGTTGTTGTTGTTGTTGTTGTTGTTGTTGTTGTTGTTGGGCCGTTTGTTGTAGTTGCGATTGATGTTGCGATTGTTGGGATAATTGTTGCGATTATTATTGTAATTGCTGTTGTTGTTGTATTGGTGATTCTTATCACCGTTTTCCTCCCACTTTCTTTTGACTTGCTTCACATTGGCCTCTTCAGCCGTATGTTCTTTAATTCTTTCCTCAATCTGATTCACTAGTTTGTGAGCCATTCTACATGCCTGTTGTATGGAGGCGGGCTCGTGTGAACTTATATCTTCTTGGATTCTTTCCGGTAATCCTTTCACAAATGCGTCGATCTTCTCTTCCTCATCTCCGAACGCTCCCGGACACAATAGGCACAATTCTGTGAATCGTCTTTCGTACGTGGTAATATCAAATCCTTGGGTTCGTAACCCTCTAAGTTCTGTCTTGAGCTTATTGACCTCAGTTCTGGGACGGTACTTCTCGTTCATCAAGTGCTTGAATGCTGACCACGGTAGTGCGTACGCATCATCTTGTCCCACTTGCTCTAGATAGGTATTCCACCATGTTAACGCAGAACCTGTGAAGGTATGCGTAGTGTACTTCACTTTGTCCTCTTCAGTACACTTACTTATGGCAAACACCGATTCGACCTTCTCATTCCACCATTTCAATCCGATTGGTCCTTCGGTTCCATCAAATTCTAAAGGTTTGCAGGCAGTGAATTCTTTGTATGTACATCCTACACGATTTCCTGTACTGCTAGATCCAAGGTTATTGTTGGTATGTAGCGCAGCCTGTACTGCGGCTATGTTTGAAGCTAGAAAAGTACGGAATTCCTCTTCATTCATAATCACGGTGTGTCGAGTAGTCGGTGCCATTTCCTTTAAAATAGTCAAATGGAACAAGTTAATCATACAGAATATTAAGAGTAGTTAATAGTATTTCGTAGCATAATATGAACTCATTTATAAAAGCTTTTTCTTCATATTAGCATTTTATAAGTTTAAATTCGGGTAGTACCTACCCGTTAAGTTCATACTTAGTAGCTAATATACAATTCAACTGTAGTGACCCGAACTTTTCCATGTTTATATATATTAATTGAGATTGATATTTACATGATTAAATGTTTCCAACATGTTAAGCAATCAAACTTGTTAAGACTTGATTAATTGAAATATGTTTCATATAGACAATTGACCACCCAAGTTGACCGGTGATTCACGAACGTTAAAACTTGTAAAAACTATATGATGACATATATATGGTTATATATATAGTTAACATGATATTATGATAAGTAAACATATCATTAAGTATATTAACAATGAACTACATATGTAAAAACAAGACTACTAACTTAATGATTTTGAAACGAGACATATATGTAACGATTATCATTGTAACGACATTTAATGTATATATATCATATTAAGAGATATTCGTACATCATAATATCATGATAATATAATAATTTAAAATCTCTTTTGATATTATAAACATTGGGTTAACAACATTTAACAAGATCGTTAACCTAAAGGTTTCAAAACAACATTTACATGTAACGACTAACGATGACTTAACGACTCAGTTAAAATGTATATACATGTAGTGTTTTAATATGTATTCATACACTTTTGAAAGACTTCAAGACACTTATCAAAATACTTCTACTTAACAAAAATGCTTACAATTACATCCTCGTTCAGTTTCATCAACAATTCTACTCGTATGCACCCGTATTCGTACTCGTACAATACACAGCTTTTAGATGTATGTACTATTGGTATATACACTCCAATGATTAGCTCTTAGCAGCCCATGTGAGTCACCTAACACATGTGGGAACCATCATTTGGCAACTAGCATGAAATATCTCATAAAATTACAAAGATATGAGTAATCATTCATGACTTATTTACATGAAAACAAAATAACATATCCTTTATATCTAATCCATACACCAACGACCAAAAACACCTACAAACACTTTCATTCTTCAATTTTCTTCATCTAATTGATCTCTCTCAAGTTCTATCTTCAAGTTCTAAGTGTTCTTCATAAATTCCAAAAGTTCTAGTTTCATAAAATCAAGAATACTTTCAAGTTTGCTAGCTCACTTCCAATCTTGTAAGGTGATCATCCAACCTCAAGAAATCTTTGTTTCTTACAGTAGATTATCATTCTAATACAAGGTAATAATCATATTCAAACTTTGGTTCAATTTCTATAACTATAATAATCTTATTTCAAGTGATGATCTTACTTGAACTTGTTTTCGTGTCATGATTCTGCTTCAAGAACTTCGAGCCATCCAAGGATCCATTGAAGCTAGATCCATTTTTCTCTTTTCCAGTAGGTTTATCCAAGGAAATTAAGGTAGTAACGATGTTCATAACATCATTCGATTCATACATATAAAGTTATCTTATTCGAAGGTTTAAACTTGTAATCACTAGAACATAGTTTAGTTAATTCTAAACTTGTTAGCAAACAAAAGTTAATCCTTCTAACTTGACTTTTAAAATCAACTAAACACATGTTCTATATCTATATGATATGCTAACTTAGTGATTTAAAACCTGGAAACACGAAAAACACCGTAAAACCGGATTTACGCCGTCGTAGTAACACCGCGGGCTGTTTTGGGTTAGTTAATTAAAAACTATGATAAACTTTGATTTAAAAGTTGTTATTCTGAGAAAATGATTTTTATTATGAACATGAAACTATATCCAAAAATTATGGTTAAACTCAAAGTGGAAGTATGTTTTCTAAAATGGTCATCTAGACGTCGTTCTTTCGACTGAAATGACTACCTTTACAAAAACGACTTGTAACTTATTTTTCCGACTATAAACCTATACTTTTTCTGTTTAGATTCATAAAATAGAGTTCAATATGAAACCATAGCAATTTGATTCACTCAAAACGGATTTAAAATGAAGAAGTTATGGGTAAAACAAGATTGGATAATTTTTCTCATTTTAGCTACGTGAAAATTGGTAACAAATCTATTCCAACCATAACTTAATCAACTTGTATTGTATATTATGTAATCTTGAGATACCATAGACACGTATACAATGTTTCGACCTATCATGTCGACACATCTATATATATTTCGGAACAACCATAGACACTCTATATGTGAATGTTGGAGTTAGCTATACAGGGTTGAGGTTGATTCCAAAATATATATAGTTTGAGTTGTGATCAATACTGAGATACGTATACACTGGGTCGTGGATTGATTCAAGATAATATTTATCGAATTATTTCTGTACATCTAACTGTGGACAAGTAGTTGTAGGTTACTAACGAGGACAGCTGACTTAATAAACTTAAAACATCAAAATATATTAAAAGTGTTGTAAATATATTTTGAACATACTTTGATATATATGTATATATTGTTATAGGTTCGTGAATCAACCAGTGGCCAAGTCTTACTTCCCGACGAAGTAAAAATCTGTGAAAGTGAGTTATAGTCCCACTTTTAAAATCTAATATTTTTGGGATGAGAATACATGCAAGTTTTATAAATGATTTACAAAATAGACACAAGTACGTGAAACTACATTCTATGGTTGAATTATCGAAATCGAATATGCCCTTTTTTATTAAGTCTGGTAATCTAAGAATTAGGGAACAGACACCCTAATTGACGCGAATCCTAAAGATAGATCTATTGGGCTTAACAAACCCCATCCAAAGTACCGGATGCTTTAGTACTTCGAAATTTATATCATATCCGAAGGGTGTCCCGGAATGATGGGGATATTCTTATATATGCATCTTGTTAATGTCGGTTACCAGGTGTTCACCATATGAATGATTTTTATCTCTATGTATGGGATGTGTATTGAAATATGAAATCTTGTGGTCTATTATTATGATTTGATATATATAGGTTAAACCTATAACTCACCAACATTTTTGTTGACGTTTTAAGCATGTTTATTCTCAGGTTCTTATTAAGAGCTTCCGCTGTCGCATACTTAAATAAGGACGAGATTTGGAGTCCATGTTTGTATGATATTGTGTAAAAACTGCATTCAAGAAACTTATTTTGTTGTAACATATTTGTATTGTAAACCATTATGTAATGGTCGTGTGTAAACAGGATATTTTAGATTATCATCATTTGATAATCTACGTAAAGCTTTTTAAACCTTTATTGATAAAATAAAGGTTATGGTTTGTTTTAAAATGAATGCAGTCTTTGAAAAACGTCTCATATAGAGGTCAAAACCTCGCAACGAAATCAATTAATATGGAACGTTTTTAATCAATAAGAACGGGACATTTCAGTTGGTATCCGAGCGTTGGTCTTAGAGAACCAGAATTTTGCATTAGTGTGTCTTATCGAGTTTGTTAGGATGCATTAGTGAGTCTGGACTTCGACCGTGTTTACTTGAAAAATGATTGCTTAACAAATTTTGTTGGAAACTATATATTTTTAACATGTGAATATTATGTGATATATTAATCTCTTAACGCGTTTGATATTATGTGATAGATGTCTACCTCTAGAACAAGTCCCATTGACTCACCAAATAATAATGAAGAGTCAAATGTAAATTGGAATGATTCGTGGACTGATTCACAAATTCCCGAAGAGGAACCGGAAGAAGAGTCGGAACCGGAAGAAGAATCAGAACCGGAAGAGGAGGAACCGGATGAAGAAATAGAACCGGTGGGGGAAATAATAAAACGGTTAAGTAAAAGAAAATCCTCAACCAACCGACCAAGGTTAATTATGGTCAATGGTGTTTCCGCCAAGGAAGCAAAATATTGGGAGGATTACCAATTCTCCGATGAATCGGATTCCGACGAGAATTCCGATGATGTTATAGAAATTACCCCAACTGAATTTAAAAAGGCAAAAGAAAATAATAAGGGAAAGGGCATAAAAATAGGGAAATCTAATTCCAACCCCGATGAACTTTATATGTATCGTCAACCCCCGAAGTCCTTAAGTTGTAACAATGACCCGGGAACCTCTAAACCACCCGGTTTTTCTAAACCAATGTGGATAACGACGGCTCGTATTAGGGGAACATCATATATCCCTAGAAACTTGGCAAAACGAACCAAAACCGAAGAAGAAGAAACGAGCGAGTCGGAATAAGATAGTTGTATTCGTGTGGTGTAATATATGTAATATAGTGTGCTTATGCTTTATGATATATGTAAAAATTGCTTGTATTAATAAGTATTTTTTTTATGAATCTAACTCTTGTCTATTTTACAGTTTAAAAGCACAAAATGGATAGACAACCCAATATTTTAAGAGACCTACCCGGAGACATGATTGATGAAATCTTGTCTAGAGTCGGTCAGAATTCCTCGGCACAACTATTTAAGGCGAGATCAGTTTGTAAGACATTCGAAGAACGTTCCAAGAATGTCTTGGTTTATAAGAGACTTTCGTTTGAAAGATGGGGGATATCACATTGGGAAACCCATAAGTTACGATGTGTTTACTTTGACGCATATATTGCAGGGAACCCAAATGCTATTTTACGCAACGGGTTAAGAAATTATTTTGACTCAATATATCCGAATATTGGACTTCGTGATTTAGAAAAAGCGGCTAACATGCAACATAAAGAAGCATGTTATGCTTACGGATTAGTAATGTTCGCTTCTCACCAAAAGGAGAACAAGAACATCGGGCTATAACTATTAAACAAAACGTTTCCACAAGTGACGGAGTCGGTAATTGGGGTAAGAAATGAGGTTTTTAGATTATTACGGGACTGTTGGACATTACGTAACCCTCGTCCCTTTGACGACGTTACAACACGCTGTCTTATCAACGGCCATAACGGTTATGTTGCACAAGACCAAGGATGGGAAGTGGTCCTAGTAAAACCATAATGCATGACTTGTTTCTGGACGTATGAATTACGTGTCTTTATTGCCTTTGCTGAACGACTTGTGTACTAGCTAGAATTATCTTCACAACTATCTTGTATCAAAGTTATTGTGTGCTATATTTCATGCTTTATGTAAAATAAGCGGTATTGTAAGTTTGTAAAATATTGTGTAAAAGTTTGAACGCGAAATATTATTATAATCAGTTTTTCATATAGAATTGAAGTAGTTGAATTGTATATTAGCTACTAAGTATGAACTTAACGGGTAAGTACTACCCGAATTTAAACTTATAAAATGCTAATATGAAGAAAAAGCTTTTATAAATGAGTTCATATTATGCTACGAAATACTATTAACTACTCTTAATATTCTGTATGATTAACTTGTTCCATTTAAATATTTTGAAGGAAATGGCACCGACTACTCTACATACCGTGAATATGAATGAAGAGGAATTCCGTACTTTTCTAGCTTCAAACATAGCCGCAGTACAGGCTGCGCTACATACCAACAATAACCTTGGATCTAGCAGTACAGGAAATCGTGTAGGATGCACCTACAAAGAATTCACTGCCTGCAAACCTTTGGAATTTGATGGAACCGAAGGACCGATCGGATTGAAACGGTGGACCGAGAAGGTCGAATCGGTGTTTGCCATAAGTAAGTGTACTGAAGAGGACAAAGTGAAGTACGCTACGCATACCTTCACAGGTTCTGCGTTAACATGGTGGAATACCTATCTAGAGCAAGTGGGACAAGACGATGCGTACGCACTACCGTGGTCAGCATTCAAGCACTTGATGAACGAGAAGTACCGTCCCAGAACCGAGGTCAATAAGCTCAAGACAGAACTTAGAGGGTTACGAACCCAAGGATTTGATATTACCACGTACGAAAGACGATTCACAGAATTGTGCCTATTGTGTCCGGGAGCATTCGAAGATGAGGAAGAGAAGATCGACGCGTTTGTGAAAGGATTACCGGAAAGAATCCAAGAAGATATAAGTTCACACGAGCCCGCCTCTATACAACAGGCATGTAGAATGGCTCACAAACTAGTGAACCAGATTGAAGAAAGAATTAAAGAACAGACTGCTGAAGAGGCCAATGTGAAGCAAGTCAAAAAAAGTGGGAGGAAAACGGTGATAAGAATCACCAATACAACAACAACAGCAATTACAACAATAATCGCAACAATTATCCCAACAATCGCAACATCAATCGCAACTACAACAAACGGCCGAACAACAACAACAACAACAACAACAGCAACTACAACAATCATCCCAACAACAATAATAACCGCAATAACAACAACAATCAGAAGCAGCTATGCCAAAGGTGTGAAAAGTATCACTCGGGGTTCTGCACCAAATTTTGCAACAAGTGTAAAAGAAATGGTCATAGCGCGGCGAAGTGTGAGGTCTACGGACCAGGGGTTAATAGAACGAAAGGAACAAATGGTGTCGGAACGAGTAATGGCGGAGCAAGTAGTGTCGGAGCAAGTTATGCCAATGTAGTTTGTTATAAATATGGAAAACCAGGCCACATTATTAGAAATTGCCCGAACCAGGAGAACACGAATGGACAAGGCCGCGGAAGAGTTTTCAATATTAATGCGGTAGAGGCACAAGAAGACCCGGAGCTTGTTACGGGTACGTTTCTTATTGACAATAAATCTGCTTACGTTTTATTTGATTCGGGTGCGGATAGAAGCTATATGAGTAGAGATTTTTGTGCTAAATTAAGTTGTCCATTGACGCCTTTGGATAGTAAATTTTTACTCGAATTAGCAAATGGTAAATTAATTTCAGCAGATAATATATGTCGGAATCGAGAAATTAAACTGGTTAGCGAAACATTTAAGATTGATTTGATACCAGTAAAGTTAGGGAGTTTTGATGTGATAATCGGTATGGACTGGTTGAAAGAAGTGAAAGCAGAGATCGTTTGTTACAAAAATGCAATTCGCATTATACGAGAAAAAGGAAAACCCTTAATGGTGTACGGAGAAAAGGGCAACACGAAGCTACATCTTATTAGTAATTTGAAGGCACAAAAACTAATAAGAAAAGGTTGCTATGCTGTTCTAGCACACGTCGAGAAAGTACAAACTGAAGAAAAGAGCATCAATGATGTTCCCATTGCAAAAGAATTTCCCGATGTATTTCCGAAAGAATTACCGGGATTACCCCCACATCGATCCGTTGAATTTCAAATAGATCTTGTACCAGGAGCTGCACCAATAGCTCGTGCTCCTTACAGACTCGCACCCAGCGAGATGAAAGAACTGCAAAGCCAATTACAAGAACTTTTAGAGCGTGGTTTCATTCGACCAAGTACATCACCGTGGGGAGCTCCTGTTTTGTTTGTCAAGAAGAAAGATGGTACATTCAGGTTGTGTATCGACTACCGAGAGTTGAACAAACTTACCATCAAGAACCGCTACCCACTACCGAGAATCGATGACTTATTTGATCAACTACAAGGCTCGTCTGTTTATTCAAAGATTGACTTACGTTCCGGGTATCATCAAATGCGGGTAAAAGAAGATGATATTCCAAAGACTGCTTTCAGAACACGTTACGGTCATTACGAGTTTATGGTCATGCCGTTTGGTTTAACTAATGCACCAGCTGTGTTCATGGACCTTATGAACCGAGTGTGTGGACCATACCTTGACAAGTTTGTCATTGTTTTCATTGATGACATACTTATTTACTCAAAGAATGACCAAGAACACGGTGAACATTTGAGAAAGGTGTTAGAAGTATTGAGGAAGGAAGAATTGTATGCTAAGTTTTCAAAGTGTGCATTTTGGTTGGAAGAAGTTCAATTCCTCGGTCACATAGTGAACAAAGAAGGTATTAAGGTGGATCCGGCAAAGATAGAAACTGTTGAAAAGTGGGAAACTCCGAAAACTCCGAAACACATACGCCAGTTTTTAGGACTAGCTGGTTACTACAGAAGGTTCATCAAAGACTTTTCCAGAATAGCAAAACCCTTGACTGCATTAACGCATAAAGGGAAGAAATTTGAATGGAATGATGAACAAGAGAAAGCGTTTCAGTTATTGAAGAAAAAGCTAACTACGGCACCTATATTGTCATTGCCTGAAGGGAATGATGATTTTGTGATTTATTGTGACGCATCAAAGCAAGGTCTCGGTTGTGTATTAATGCAACGAACGAAGGTGATTGCTTATGCGTCTAGACAATTGAAGATTCACGAACAAAATTATACGACGCATGATTTGGAATTAGGCGCGGTTGTTTTTGCATTAAAGACTTGGAGGAACTACTTATATGGGGTCAAAAGTATTATATATACCGACCACAAAAGTCTTCAACACATATTTAATCAGAAACAACTGAATATGAGGCAGCGTAGGTGGATTGAATTATTGAATGATTACGACTTTGAGATTCGTTACCACCCGGGTAAGGCAAATGTGGTAGCCGATGCCTTGAGCAGGAAGGACAGAGAACCCATTCGAGTAAAATCTATGAATATAATGATTCATAATAACCTTACTACTCAAATAAAGGAGGCGCAACAAGGAGTTTTAAAAGAGGGAAATTTAAAGGATGAAATACCCAAAGGATCGGAGAAGCATCTTAATATTCGGGAAGACGGAACCCGGTATAGGGCTGAAAGGATTTGGGTACCAAAATTTGGAGATAGGAGAGAAATGGTACTTAGAGAAGCTCATAAAACCAGATACTCAATACATCCTGGAACGGGGAAGATGTACAAGGATCTCAAGAAACATTTTTGGTGGCCGGGTATGAAAGCCGATGTTGCTAAATACGTAGGAGAATGTTTGACGTGTTCTAAGGTCAAAGCTGAGCATCAGAAACCATCGGGTCTACTTCAACAACCCGAAATCCCGGAATGGAAATGGGAAAACATTACCATGGATTTCATCACTAAATTGCCAAGGACTGCAAGTGGTTTTGATACTATTTGGGTAATAGTTGATCGTCTCACCAAATCAGCACACTTCCTGCCAATAAGAGAAGATGACAAGATGGAGAAGTTAGCACGACTGTATTTGAAGGAAGTCGTCTCCAGACATGGAATACCAATCTCTATTATCTCTGATAGGGATGGTAGATTTATTTCAAGATTCTGGCAGACATTACAGCAAGCATTAGGAACTCGTCTAGACATGAGTACTGCCTATCATCCACAAACTGATGGGCAGAGCGAAAGGACGATACAAACGCTTGAAGACATGCTACGAGCATGTGTTATTGATTTCGGAAATAGTTGGGATCGACATCTACCGTTAGCAGAATTTTCCTACAACAACAGCTACCATTCAAGCATTGAGATGGCACCGTTTGAAGCACTTTATGGTAGAAAGTGCAGGTCTCCTATTTGTTGGAGTGAAGTGGGGGATAGACAGATTACGGGTCCGGAGATTATACAAGAAACTACCGAGAAGATCATCCAAATTCAACAACGGTTGAAAACCGCCCAAAGTCGACAAAAGAGCTATGCTGACATTAAAAGAAAAGATATAGAATTTGAAATTGGAGAGATGGTCCTGCTTAAAGTTGCACCTTGGAAAGGCGTTGTTCGATTTGGTAAACGAGGGAAATTAAATCCAAGGTATATTGGACCATTCAAGATTATTGATCGTGTCGGACCAGTAGCTTACCGACTTGAGTTACCTCAACAACTCACGGCTGTACATAACACTTTCCACGTCTCAAATTTGAAGAAATGTTTTGCTAAAGAAGATCTCACTATTCCGTTATAAGAAATCCAAATCAACGAAAAACTTCAATTCATCGAAGAACCCGTCGAAATAATGGATCGTGAGGTTAAAAGACTTAAGCAAAACAAGATACCAATTGTTAAGGTTCAATGGAATGCTCGTAGAGGACCCGAGTTCACCTGGGAGCGTGAAGATCAGATGAAGAAGAAATACCCGCATCTATTTCCAGAAGATTCATCAACACCTTCAACAGCTTAAAATTTCGGGACGAAATTTATTTAACGGGTAGGTACTGTAGTGACCCGAATTTTTCCATGTTTATATATATTAATTGAGATTGATATTTACATGATTAAATGTTTCCAACATGTTAAGCAATCAAACTTGTTAAGACTTGATTAATTGAAATATGTTTCATATAGACAATTGACCACCCAAGTTGACCGGTGATTCACGAACGTTAAAACTTGTAAAAACTATATGATGACATATATATGGTTATACATATAGTTAACATGATATTATGATAAGTAAACATATCATTAAGTATATTAACAATGAACTACATATGTAAAAACAAGACTACTAACTTAATGATTTTGAAACGAGACATATATGTAACGATTATCGTTGTAACGACATTTAATGTATATATATCATATTAAGAGATATTCGTACATCATAATATCATGATAATATAATAATTTAAAATCTCTTTTGGTATTATAAACATTGGGTTAACAACATTTAACAAGATCGTTAACCTAAAGGTTTCAAAACAACATTTACATGTAACGACTAACGATGACTTAACGACTCAGTTAAAATGTATATACATGTAGTGTTTTAATATGTATTCATACACTTTTGAAAGACTTCAAGACACTTATCAAAATACTTCTACTTAACAAAAATGCTTACAATTACATCCTCGTTCAGTTTCATCAACAATTCTACTCGTATGCACCCGTATTCGTACTCGTACAATACACAGCTTTTAGATGTATGTACTATTGGTATATACACTCCAATGATCAGCTCTTAGCAGCCCATGTGAGTCACCTAACACATGTGGGAACCATCATTTGGAAACTAGCATGAAATATCTCATAAAATTACAAAAATATGAGTAATCATTCATGACTTATTTACATGAAAACAAAATAGCATATCCTTTATATCTAATCCATACACCAACGACCAAAAACACCTACAAACACTTTCATTCTTCAATTTTCTTCATCTAATTGATCTCTCTCAAGCTCTATCTTCAAGTTCTAAGTGTTCTTCATAAATTCCAAAAGTTCTAGTTTCATAAAATCAAGAATACTTTCAAGTTTGCTAGCTCACTTCCAATCTTGTAAGGTGATCATCCAACCTCAAGAAATCTTTGTTTCTTACAGTAGATTATCATTCTAATACAATATAATAATCATATTCAAACTTTGGTTCAATTTCTATAACTATAATAATCTTATTTCAAGTGATGATCTTACTTGAACTTGTTTTCGTGTCATGATTCTGCTTCAAGAACTTCGAGCCATCCAAGGATCCATTGAAGCTAGATCCATTTTTCTCTTTTCCAGTAGGTTTATCCAAGGAAATTAAGGTAGTAATGATGTTCATAACATCATTCGATTCATACATATAAAGTTATCTTATTCGAAGGTTTAAACTTGTAATCACTAGAACATAGTTTAGTTAATTCTAAACTTGTTCGCAAACAAAAGTTAATCCTTCTAACTTGACTTTTAAAATCAACTAAACACATGTTCTATATCTATATGATATGCTAACTTAATGATTTAAAACCTGGAAACACGAAAAACACCGTAAAACCGGATTTACGCCGTCGTAGTAACACCGCGGGCTGTTTTGGGTTAGTTAATTAAAAACTATGATAAACTTTGATTTAAAAGTTGTTATTATGAGAAAATGATTTTTATTATGAACATGAAACTATATCCAAAAATTATGGTTAAACTCAAAGTGGAAGTATGTTTTCTAAAATGGTCATCTAGACGTCGTTCTTTCGACTGAAATGACTACCTTTACAAAAATGACTTGTAACTTATTTTTCCGACTATAAACCTATACTTTTTCTGTTTAGATTCATAAAATAGAGTTCAATATGAAACCATAGCTATTTGATTCACTCAAAACGGATTTAAAATGAAGAAGTTATGGGTAAAACAAGATTGGATAATTTTTCTCATTTTAGCTACGTGAAAATTGGTAACAAATCTATTCCAACCATAACTTAATCAACTTGTATTGTATATTATGTAATCTTGAGATACCATAGACACGTATACAATGTTTCGACCTATCATGTCGACACATCTATATATATTTCGGAACAACCATAGACACTCTATATGTGAATGTTGGAGTTAGCTATACAGGGTTGAGGTTGATTCCAAAATATATATAGTTTGAGTTGTGATCAATACTGAGATACGTATACACTGGGTCGTGGATTGATTCAAGATAATATTTATCGAATTATTTCTGTACATCTAACTGTGGACAAGTAGTTGTAGGTTAATAACGAGGAAAGCTGACTTAATAAACTTAAAACATCAAAATATATTAAAAGTGTTGTAAATATATTTTGAACATACTTTGATATATATGTATATATTGTTATAGGTTCGTGAATCAACCAGTGGCCAAGTCTTACTTCCCGACGAAGTAAAAATCTGTGAAAGTGAGTTATAGTCCCACTTTTAAAATCTAATATTTTTGGGATGAGAATACATGCAGGTTTTATAAATGATTTACAAAATAGACACAAGTACGTGAAACTACATTCTATGGTTGAATTATCGAAATCGAATATGCCCTTTTTTATTAAGTCTGGTAATCTAAGAATTAGGGAACAGACACCCTAATTGACGCGAATCCTAAAGATAGATCTATTGGGCTTAACAAACCCCATCCAAAGTACCGGATGCTTTAGTACTTCGAAATTTATATCATATCCGAAGGGTGTCCCGGAATGATGGGGATATTCTTATATATGCATCTTGTTAATGTCGGTTACCAGGTGTTCACCATATGAATGATTTTTATCTCTATGTATGGGATGTGTATTGAAATATGAAATCTTGTGGTCTATTATTATGATTTGATATATATAGGTTAAACCTATAACTCACCAACATTTTTGTTGACGTTTTAAGCATGTTTATTCTCAGGTGATTATTAAGAGCTTCCGCTGTCGCATACTTAAATAAGGACGAGATTTGGAGTCCATGTTTGTATGATATTGTGTAAAAACTGCATTCAAGAAACTTATTTTGTTGTAACATATTTGTATTGTAAACCATTATGTAATGGTCGTGTGTAAACAGGATATTTTAGATTATCATCATTTGATAATCTACGTAAAGCTTTTTAAACCTTTATTGATGAAATAAAGGTTATGGTTTGTTTTAAAATGAATGCAGTCTTTGAAAAACGTCTCATATAGAGGTCAAAACCTCGCAACGAAATCAATTAATATGGAACGTTTTTAATCAATAAGAACGGGACATTTCATCAACTACTACAATTCTATATGAAAAACTGATTATAATAATATTTCGCGTTCAAACTTTTATACAATATTTTACAAACTTACAATACCGCTTATTTTACATAAAGCATGAAATATAGCACACAATAACTTTGATACAAGATAGTTGTGAAGATAATTCTAGCTAGTACACAAGTCGTTTAGCAAAGGCAATAAAGACACGTAATTCATACGTCCAGAAACAAGTCATGCATTCTGGTTTTACTAGGACTACTTCCCATCCTTGGTCTTGTGGAACATAACCGTTATGGCCGTTGATAAGACAGTGTTTTCTAACGTCATCAAAGGGACGAGGGTTACGTAATGACCAACAGTCTCGTAATAACCTAAAAACCTCATTTCTTACCCCAATTACCGACTCCGTCACTTGTGGGAAAGTTTTGTTTAATACTTGTAGCCCGATGTTCTTTTTCTCACTTTGGTGAGAAGCGAACATTACTAACCCGTAAGCATAGCATGCTTCTTTATGTTGCATGTTAGCCGCTTTTTCTAAATCATGAAGTCCTATATTCGGATACATTGAGTCAAAATAATTTCTTAACCCGTTGCGTAAAATAGCATTTGGGTTCCCCGCAATATATGCATCAAAGTAAACATATCGTAACTTATGGGTTTCCCAATGTGATATCCCCCATCTTTCAAACGAAAGTCTCTTATAAACCAAGACATTCTTGGAACGTTCTTCGAATGTCTTACAAACTGATTTCACCGTAAATAGTTGTGCCGAAGAATTCTGACCGACTCTAGACAAGATTTCATCAATCATGTCTCCGGGTAGGTCTCTTAAAATCTTGGGTTGTCTATCCATTTTGTGTTTTTATACTGTAAAATAGACAAGAGTTAGATTCATAAAAAAAATACTTATTAATACAAACAATTTTTACATATATCATAAAGCATAAGCACACTATATTGCATATATTACACCACACGAATACAACTATCTTATTCCGACTCGCTCGTTTCTTCTTCTTCGGTTTTGGTTCATTTTGCCAAGTTTCTAGGGATATATGTTGTTCCCCTAATACGAGCTGTCATTTTCCACAACGGTTTAGAAAAACCTGGTGGTTTAGAGGTACCCGGGTCATTGTTACAACTTAAGGGCTTCGGGGGTTGATGATACATATAAAGTTCATCGGGGTTGGAATTAGATTTCTCTATTTTTATGCCCTTTCCCTTATTATTTTCTTTTACCTTTTTAAATTCAGTTGGGGTAATTTCTATAACATCATCGGAATTCTCGTCGGAATCCGATTCATCGGAAAATTGGTAATCCTCCCAATATTTTGCTTCCTTGATGGAAACACCATTGACCATAATTAACCTTGGTCGGTTGGTTGAGGATTTTCTTTTACTTAACCGTTTTATTATTTCCCCCACCGGTTCTATTTCCTCCTCCGGTTCCTCCTCTTCCGGTTCTGATTCTTCTTCCGGTTCTGATTCTTCTTCCGGTTCTTCTTCGGGAACTTGTGAATCAGTCCAATATATATTCGACTCTTCGTTATTATTAGGTGAGTCAATGGGATTTGTGCTAGAGGTAGACATCTATCACACAATATCAAACATGTTAAGAGATTAATATATCACATAATATATACATGTTAATAATATATAGTTTCCAACAAAAATGTTAAGCAATCATTTTAAAAGAAAACACGGTCGAAGTCCAGACTCACTAATGCATCCTAACAAACTCGATAAGACACACTAATGCAAATTTTCTGGTTCTCTAAGACCAACGCTCTGATACCAACTGAAATGTCCCGTTCTTATTGATTAAAAACGTTCCATATTAATTAATTTCGTTGCGAGGTTTTGACCTCTATATGAGACGTTTTTCAAAGACTGCATTCATTTTTAAAACAAACCATAACCTTTATTTCATAAATAAAGGTTTAAAAAGCTTTACGTAGATTATCAAATAATGATAATCTAAAATATCCTGTTTACACACGACCATTACATAATGGTTTACAATACTAATATGTTACATCGAAATCAGTTTCTTGAATGCAGTTTTTGCACAATATCATACAAACATGGACTCCAAATCTTGTCCTTATTTTAGTATGCAACAGCGGAAGCTCTTAGTATTCACCTGAGAATAAACATGCTTTAAACGTCAACAAAAATGTTGGTGAGTTATAGGTTTAACCTATATATATCAAATCGTAACAATAGACCACAAGATTTCATATTTCAATACACATCCCATACATAGAGATAAAAATCATTCATATGGTGAACACCTGGTAACCGACATTAACAAGATGCATATATAAGAATATCCCCATCATTCCGGGACACCCTTCGGATATGATATAAATTTCGAAGTACTAAAGCATCCGGTACTTTGGATGGGGTTTGTTAGGCCCAATAGATCTATCTTTAGGATTCGCGTCAATTAGGGTGTCTGTTCCCTAATTCTTAGATTACCAGACTTAATAAAAAGGGGCATATTCGATTTCGATAATTCAACCATAGAATGTAGTTTCACGTACTTGTGTCTATTTTGTAAATCATTTATAAAAACTGCATGTATTCTCATCCCAAAAATATTAGATTTTAAAAGTGGGACTATAACTCACTTTCACAGATTTTTACTTAATCGGGAAGTAAGACTTGGCCACTGGTTGATTCACGAACCTATAACAATATATACATATATATCAAAGTATGTTCAAAATATATTTACAACACTTTTAATATATTTTGATGTTTTAAGTTTATTAAGTCAGCTGTCCTCGTTAGTAACCTACAACTAGTTGTCCACAGTTAGATGTACAGAAATAAATTGATAAATATTATCTTGAATCAATCCACGACCCAGTGTATACGTATCTCAGTATTGATCACAACTCAAACTATATATATTTTGGAATCAACCTCAACCCTGTATAGCTAACTCCAATATTCACATATAGAGTGTATGGTTGTTCCGAAATATATATAGATGTGTCGACATGATAGGTCGAAACATTGTATACGTGTCTATGGTATCTCAAGATTACATAATATACAATACAAGTTGATTAAGTTATGGTTGGAATAGATTTGTTACCAATTTTCACGTATCTAAAATGAGAAAAATTATCCAATCTTGTTTTACCCATAACTTCTTCATTTTAAATCCGTTTTGAGTGAATTAAATTGCTATGGTTTTCATATTGAACTCTATTTTATGAATCTAAACATAAAAAGTATAGGTTTATAGTCAGAAAAATAAGTTACAAGTCGTTTTTGTAAAGGTAGTCATTTCAGTCGAAAGAACGACGTCTAGATGACCATTTTAGAAAACATACTTCCACTTTGAGTTTAACCATAATTTTTGGATATAGTTTCATGTTCATAATAAAAATCATTTTCCTAGAATAAAAACTTTTAAATCAAAGTTTATCATAGTTTTTAATTAACTAACCCAAAACAGCCCGCGGTGTTACTACGACGGCGTAAATCCGGTTTTACGGTGTTTTTCGTGTTTCCAGGTTTTAAATGATTAAGTTAGCATATCATATAGATATAGAACATGTGTTTAGTTGATTTTAAAAGTCAAGTTAGAAGGATTAACTTTTATTTGCGAACAAGTTTAGAATTAACTAAACTATGTTCTAGTGATTACAAGTTTAAACCTTCGAATAAGATAGCTTTATATGTATGAATCGAATGATGTTATGAACATCATTACTACCTCAAGTTCCTTGGATAAACCTACTGGAAATAAGAAAAATGGATCTAGCTTCAAAGGATCCTTGGATGGCTTGAAAGTTCTTGAAGCAGAATCATGACACGAAAACAATTTCAAGTAAGATTTTCACTCGAAATAAGATTGTTATAGTTATAGAAATTGAATTAAAGTTTGAATATGATTATTACCTTGTATTAGAAAGATAACCTACTGTAAGTAACAAAGGTTTCTTGATCTTGGATGATATCTTGGAATGGATTTAGAAAACTTGGAAGTAAACTTGCAATCTTGGAAGTATTCTTGATTTTATGAAACTAGAACTTTTGGAATTTATGAAGAACACTTAGAACTTGAATATAGAACTTGAGAGAGATCAATTAGATGAAGAAAATTGAAGAATGAAAGTGTTTGTAGGTGTTTTTGGTCGTTGGTGTATGGATTAGATATAAAGGATATGTAATTTTGTTTTCATGTAAATAAGTCATGAATGATTACTCATATTTTTGTCATTTTATGAGATATTTCATACTAGTTGCCAAATTATGGTTCCCACATGTGTTAGGTGACTCACATGGGCTGCTAAGAGCTGATCATTGGAGTGTATATACCAATAGTACATATATCTAAAAGCTGTGTATTGTACGAGTACGAATACGGGTGCATACGAGTAGAATTATTGATGAAACTGAACGAGGATGTAATTGTAAGCATTTTTGTTAAGTAGAATTATTTTGATAAGTATCTTGAAGTCTTTCAAAAGTGTATGAATACATATTAAAACACTACATGTATATACATTTTAACTGAGTCGTTAAGTCATCGTTAGTCGTTACATGTAAATGTTGTTTTGAAACCTTTAGGTGAACGATCTTGTTGAATGTTGTTAACCCATTGTTTATTATAAAAAATGAGATGTTAAATTGTTATATTATCATGATATTATGATATATAATATATCTTAGTATGATATATATACAGTTAAATGTCGTTACAACGATAATCGTTACATATATGTCTTGTTTCGAAATCATTAAGTTAGTAGTCTTATTTTTACATATGTATTTCATTGTTAATACACTTAATAATATATTTACTTATCATTTAACATAATTAACCAAGTGTGTCAATATCTTAATATGATTCATATGTACCTAGTAAGACGTTGTTATAACGATAATCGTTATATATATCGTTTTCGAGTTTCTTAAATTAATAGTCTCATTTTTATGTATATAACTCATTGTTAAAATACTTAATGAGATACATACTTATAATAAAATCATGTTAACTATATATATAACCATATATATGTCATCGTACAGTTTTTACAAGTTTTAACGTTCGTGAATCACCGGTCAACTTGGGTGGTCAATTGTCTATATGAAACCTATTTCAATTAATCAAGTCTTAACAAGTTTGATTGCTTAACATGTTAGAATTAATCATGTAAATAACAATTTCATTTAATATATATATAAACATGGAAAAGTTCGGGTCACTACACTTTACTAGTTGATAATCAAAGTTTTGTAACTTTTGGTTTCATTAAAGTAAGGATTTATGTGTTATTACTTATGGTTTAACTTAATAACTCTAGATCAAGACTTTTGAGTCTTGAATCTTCAAGATCAAACTAAGAACATTGTTCTACTACTGATGATCTTAATTAGTTAGTTTATTTTCAAGTTTATAGTTCATGTAAGTGTCAAACCTAAGACTTTGATGTAACTTTGGTTCATCAAACTACATGCAACTCTTAAGTGAGTTGTGCTTCATGTCTTAGACTTGCACTAGTGTTATGATGGTCAAGACTTGGTTAAGATGATGTAAACACATCCATGAGTTGTACTCTTGAAGCTATATGCATCAAGGATGAGAACCATGATGAACATTAAGCACCAAGACCACCGGAACCCTTTAAACTTACTGTTTCTGTCCTATACCTACTGATCTGATGTTTTTGGAACAGACCAGTAGACCTGGGATGTTCTAACCATGATTTTTAGATATAACTCTTCGAGTAGATAATTTTTCATATAAGACTCGTCTTCATCCGAGTTACGGTTTAGGATTTATGGCCCTCCGATCGTCACTAGGTCCTTTAACGTTGTGCAGAAATTTCAGACCTACTCGCACTTACACCGTCGCCACGGTCAAACAAAGATGAGTTAGATTCTGGAATTTTTACCACACTTAAACGACTCATATACGGAGCCATAGCCAGTGGTCTCACCTCTGTTCGGTTTGTGTAGAGGCCATGGTGACTTATCCAATTCAGCCTTTGTTTTAAACTTCGTTCATGAACGAACCTTACTTGTTACCTTTTGTTTGATGATGATTGATGATGAACCTTATGACCTTAATTACATACATATGAACCTTTTTAGACAACTTACTGACTTAGTACTATTTGACTTAGGTTGAGGATTTCGGACCGTTTACTTGCACACCTTTCCCGACTCAACTTAACCGCTACTACATATCATTGTGAGTTATAGCATTCCCTTTTTACTTTAACTTATTTTGGGAACTGAGAATACATGTGGATTTTATTTTTTACATACTAGGCACGAGTACTTAAACTTTATATATGTGTGGGTTATATAACGGCAGAAAGATTCCCTTTAGCTCGGTAACGTTTAATCATTGGTTTATGAACCGGTGAACGCGAATCTTAGATATGGATCCATAGGGTTTGACATCCCTACTCGGGCTAGTCGCGCTAGCAGTCAATGAGTGTTTAATACTTCGTAAGCATACGCACTCGCCAAGTGTACTTTCAGGGGGTATTTTAAACGTTAAGTTAGTTACCAAGTGCCCACGGTTAAGCATATACTTTTACATACTTTTGAACGCTCGTTGTAGCACTGAAATCTCGTGGCCTACTTACATTACTGTTATACTTAAACTATATCTCACCAACCTTTGTGTTGACATTTTTAAGCATGTATTTCTCAGGTGCTTGAGGTTGCTTCCGTTGTGTACTAGTCGTGCTGTAGAACCCGCTGCTTACAGTTGTTATCGCATGACTACTTATCTTGCATTCAAACTTATTTTTCTTTTGAAACTATGTTATGTAACGACCTTTGGGGTCACGTACACTTATTTATTGCTTCTACTTAGTGAAGCATGCTTTTGGATTGTAAAACATTTGACGTTAGTTATGACGTCACCTTTTATTAATGAATGCAAAGTCTGTTTTGAAAACGCATATAGTACTTAACCTTGTAATGATCCTGTTGTTGAGGGTCCGTACACGATGATTTAGTACGGGGCGTCACATTTGGTATCAGAGCATTGGTTGTAGGGAATTAGGTTGCATTAGTGAGTCTAAGACCGACCCGAGTAGGATTCACTAATAGGACTAATCTACAACTTGCTAGTTTACTTGTTTCCGCTGAGCTTACTACATGCTAATGCTTTCTTTTTCTGCTATATGCCGTATGCTACTACATGATATCACTACTGCATGATGCTACTTGCTTTTGATTGCAAGCTACTTTCATACGAATTGCTGTTATTGCCATGCTAGTTACTGTTATACATGATTTAAACTGTTGGCCTATTAATTGCTTGCTTTATGACATACTGACATGGAAAATTTATTTTTCCTTGTTCAGATGTCGGATGTTCCACCTACTGGCATTTCGGGCAGTACAGACTCAGACCCCGTCGCCCTACCTACTGCTACACCTACTGCTGCTACTGCCGATACACCGGCCCCGACACCCACTAGTGATCCCGACGCTTCTACTTACGGAGCTGGTACTAGTGTACCTGTCCCAGTGTCTGCTCCCGGACCCTCGAGGTCACAGCCCCGCATTGGTGGTATTGAGATCCCCGCGGAGTTCGGGGAAGGGCCTTTTCGTAACCACATGCGCACGCCTTACCGATGCACTCCCGATGGACGTTTAGTCGTGATTCCACCAGGCAGACATAGACAGATGTTGGCCGCCTTCGGACGCTTCGGATTACCAGCTCAGCCACCAGTGTCACCACCACACAATTCGGATGACTCATCATCCGCCGATTCTTCATCATCAGACGACTCCAGCGATGATGAGGATCCTGCTGATAGACCTATTCAGGCACCCTCCACCCCGCCGAAGAAGCGGTACCGTTTCGACGGCACCGTCATTCCAGGGGTGAATGGAGGTCGTGCTTTTACTGACGCATTTGGCTATCGTCGTAGGGTTACTGCTCGTAAACGAGTTATGCCATACCCTGCCGACCCACAGATACGTAAGGTTCCCAGTTACGTATTGACTATTCCTGGAACCGTACCACCTAGATTTAGATACGGACCACTTACATCTAGGGATGTACCGTCTACATCCGGAGCTGGACCATCTACATCAGCACCACCCGCACCACCCGCCCCACCTGCACCGCCTGCCCCACCAGCTCCCTCTAGCGAGGAACTGATGAGGGAGATTGAGACTCTCCGAGCTCGAGTCACTGAGCTCGAGGAGCAGTTCACCCGCCTTCACCGTAGGACCTTGTATTTAGATTTCATGATGTAATCTAGATATAGTTTCATGTATTTCATATGTATTGTACGAATTTATTCAGATGTATGAAACTTATTATTATTAATGAATGGAACTTTGCGTTATTTAATTCTTGCACGATGTTCTATTTACATTGCTGTACGATGATTCTGTGGTATTTGTACCTAGATGCATTATTTAATAACATGTGATGTTTTGATTCCATGTTGGTCACTATATACTGTATTATTACTACTTGCATACTGGATTTTGACTTGAGTCAAAATTTTTGTTTAGAATACCATGGCTAATGGAAGATCCACACCTACCGCCGCCCAGATTGAGGAGATGATTAACGAATGTGTTGCTGCTGATCTAGTGGAAAGGAACCCTCAAATTGTACCACCGCCTGTCATTCAACCCGTCCGAGACGGGTGTACCTATAAGGAATTCTAGAGTTGTAAACCGCATAATTTCAGTGGCACTGAGGGACCAGTTGGTCTCACAAGATGGTTCGAAAAATTGGAATCGGTATTCAGAGTTAGCAATTGTTCGGAAGCTAACAAAATGAAATTTGCATCTTGCACGCTGTCTGATGGCGTGCTTACATGGTGAAATACCATGGCCCAAGCGCAAGGAATTGATGAGGCGTATGCTACGCCTTGGGAGGAGTTTAAATGTGCTATGATTGAGGAATACTGTCCGAGGACCGAAATTCAAAAGATGGAAATCGAATTTATGCAATTGAAGGCCGTAGGGAACGACCTTAACAGTTACAATCGTAGGTTTTTGGAGTTGCCTCTTATGTGTCCGACCATGGTCACCCCCGAATTTAAGCGCATGGAGAAATACTTCTCGGGACTTCCTAAGTCCATCAAGGGAAATGTCACCTCATCCAAGCCACCGAATGTCCCCGAAGCAATGCGCATGGCGCATACTCTCCTGAATCAAATCATCCTTGACGAGCCGGAGAAGGCTAAGTTTGAAGCTGGTAGTAGCGAGAAGAGGAAATGGGACAACAACCACAACAATAACAACAATAGGGGTAGAAACTATGATCAAAACCTGGCGAAGCGACATGAAGGGTTCAGGCAAAACAACAACAACCCCAACCCCAACAACAACAACTCCAACCCGAACTACAAGGGCACGCTACCACAATGCAAGAGGTGCTACAATCACTACACCGGGTATTGTAATGCTGTTTGTGAGAAGTGCAAGAAGAGCGGGCACATCGGTAGAGACTGCAAGACTACCATGATGACAGGGAGGCCGAACACCAACGGGCCGAAAAAGTGTTACGAATGCGGGCAGACGGGCCATTTCAGAAACGAGTGCCTGAACAAACGAAAGGATGGCGGACCACCGCGTGCTAGAGCTTTTAATGTTAATGCAAGGGACGCACGCGACAACCCCGACTTGGTGACAGGTATATTCAAAATCAACAATCTTTTAGCTTCCGTCCTTTTTGATACTGGTGCCGATAGAAGCTATGTATGTAGACATTTTTGCGATAAGTTAGATTGGTCGTTAGTCCCGTTAAAAGAAAGTATGCTTGTCGAGGTCGCAAATGGAAAACTTGAAAAGGTTGACCATATTAGTCGTGGAGCTATTATCAACATAGCTGGTACAGATTTCGAAATTGATTTGATACCTATCAAACTGGGAAGTTTTGACGTGATCGTCGGTATGGATTGGTTGAGCAAGATAAAGGCCGATATAATCTGCGGAGATAAAGCACTTCGCATACCACAAGGAGATGGCGAACCACTGGTTATCTATGGAGAGATATGTACCTCGAAGTTGAACCTCATTAGTTGCGTGAAAGCGCAAAAGATTATGAAGAAGGGACGTTTTGCTGTCCTAGCACATGTGAAAGCGGTAGAAACTGAGGTGAAGAGCGTGAATGACGTTCGAATTGTGAACGAATTTTCCGATGTCTTCCTAGAGGAATTGCCTGGATTACCGCCGCAGAGAGCAGTAGAGTTTCAGATTGACTTAGTGCCAGGAGCTGCACCTGTAGCTCGCGCACCTTATAGACTCGCACCTTCCGAGATGCAAGAATTACAGAGTCAACTACAAGAGCTGTTAGACCGTGGATTTATCCAACCAAGTTTCTCGCCTTGGGGCGTACCTGTGTTGTTTATGAAGAAGAAGGATGGATCCTTCCGTATGTGTATCGACTACCGTGAACTCAACAAATTGACTATCAAGAATCAGTATCCTCTTCCACGAATTGACGATCTTTTTGATCAACTACAAGGATCGAGCGTTTATTCAAAGATCGATTTGCGATCCGGATATCACCAGCTGAGGGTGAAGGAAAGTGAGGTGATGAAAACTGCATTCAGGACCCGTTATGGTCATTATGAGTTTCTCGTGATGCCATTCGGTTTGACAAATGCACCTGCCGTGTTCATGGACCTCATGAATCGTGTCTGCAAGCCTTACTTGGACAAGTTTGTTATCGTCTTCATAGATGATATCCTCATCTACTCTAAGAGCGAAGAAGAACATGAGCAACACCTCCGATTAGTGCTTGAACTCTTAAGACAAGAGCAACTTTACGCCAAATTCTCCAAGTGTGAATTTTGGTTGAAGGAAGTACAATTTTTGGGTCATGTTGTAAGCGACCAGGGTATCAAAGTTGATCCCTCCAAGATTGAAGCCATCAGCAAGTGGGAGACCCCCACTACTCCGACGCATATTCGCCAATTCCTAGGTCTCGCCGGTTATTACCGAAGATTCATCGAAGGATTTTCTCTGATTGCGCGTCCTTTGACCGTACTGACTCACAAGGGCAAGAAGTTCATTTGGGAACCCACACACGAATCAGCATTTCAAACTTTGAAGAAGAAGTTAACCACCGCACCTATCCTATCACTTCCTGAAGGCAGTGACGACTTTGTTGTTTATTGTGATACATCGAAGAGTGGTTTTGGTTGTGTACTGATGCAACGATCAAAGGTTATTTCCTATGCCTCCCGCCAATTGAAGATTCACGAGCGGAACTACACTACACATGATCTTGAACTTGGAGCCGTTGTCTTTGCGCTTAAATTGTGGAGACACTATTTGTATGGAACTAAGAGCACTATCTTCACCGATCACAAGAGTCTCCAGCAGATCTTTGATCAGAAGCAACTGAATATGAGACAACGTCGATGGATCGAGACGCTCAACGACTACGATTGTGAACTCCGTTATCACCCTGGCAAGGCCAATGTTGTAGCTGACGCTTTAAGCCGAAAGGAGAGGACGACACCTCTTCGTGTTAGGGCTCTGAACATCACCATCCATTCGAACCTCAACAGCTAGATCAGAGTAGCCCAAGTTGAGGCTCTCAAGGAGGAGAATATATCTCACGAACATTTGAACATACTTGTCTCTCGATTCGAGGTTAGGGAGTCTGGACTCCGATGTTATGCCGGAAGAATTTGGGTACCTCTTTATGGAGATCTACGGAACCTTATACTTGATGAAGCACACAAATCGAGATATTCGATTCATCCTGGAGCGGGAAAAATGTACCACGACCTTAAAGAACAGTATTGGTGGCCGAATCTTAAGAAGGACGTTGCGACTTATGTTGGTAAGTGTTTGACTTGCTCGAAGGTTAAAGCCGAGCATCAGAGACCTTCTGGTTTACTTCAACAACCAGAAATCCCACAATGGAAGTGGGAACGGATAACAATGGATTTCATCACCAAGCTACCAAAGACGGTGGGCGGATACGATACTATTTGGGTTATTGCTGACCGCCTTACCAAATCTGCACACTTTCTAGCGATGAAGGAAACTGATACAATGGAGAGACTTGCTCAGTTATACATCAAAGAGGTTGTATCTCGTCATGGTGTACCTTTATCGATCATCTCAGATCGCGATCCTCGATTTGCTTCTAGATTTTGGCGCTCTTTGCAAGAAGCCATGGGAACTAGTCTCGACATGAGCACTGCATATCACCCTCAGACTGACGGGCAAAGTGAACGAACAATTCAAACCTTGGAGGACATGCTACGTGCATGTGTTATTGATTTTGGAAAGGCCTGGGAAAGGCATTTTCCACTCGCCGAATTCTCGTACAACAACAGTTATCACTCGAGCATTAAAGCTGCACCTTTTGAAGCGTTGTATGGTCGCAAGTGCCGTTCTCCTCTTTGTTGGGCTGAGTTAGGCGAAGTACAACTCACTGGACCCGAGATAGTCCATGAAACATCAGAGAAGATTGCCCAGATACAAAACAGACTCAAGGTAGCCCGTGATCGCCAAAAGAGTTATGCTGATCGTAAATGTAAAGACTTTGAATTCAACGTTGGTGACCGTGTTATGTTGAAGGTTGCGCCTTGGAAGGGTGTGGTTCATTTTGGGAAGCGGGGAAAGTTAAACCCGAGATACATTGGTCCTTTTGAAATTTTGGAGCGTGTTGGACCCGTTGCTTATCGTCTTGATCTTCCAACACAATTGAGCTCAGTTCATCCTACCTTCCACGTATCAAACTTGAAGAAGTGTCTTGCTCCACCTGAACTTATCATACCATTGGAGGAACTTACTATTGATGACAAACTCCACTTTGTGGAAGAGCCTGTTGAAATTATGGAACGTGAAGTCAAGGAGTTGAAACACAATAGGATTCAGATCGTCCGAGTTCGATAGAATGCCAAGCGAGGACCCGAGTTTACTTGGGAATGAGAGGATCAAATGAGACAGAAGTATCCTCACCTTTTCCCAGCTCCTCCATCACCTTCAGCTAAAATTTCGGGACGAAATTTTCTTTAACATGTGGGTAATGTAACGACCCTGATTTTTCCAACGTTTATTTATTAATAATTATTATTATTAATACGTGTGATTAAACGAATGTATGTGATTACATTTACATGTTGCCTTATTTGCCCGTACTTGACTTTTAAGAGCCCGAAACGTCTTTGTGACACACGAAACTTCACGAATAATATTTCTAGATATTATTTGCATTCATGATTAAGTTTTATTAATCATTTTAAGTAACTAAGACTATTAGTTAGTTACTTGGGCTTTAATTGGCTTAACTTGTTATTAATTGTACTTGGGCTTTATTAGTGTTATGGACTCTTGAACTTGGGCTTCCAAGCCCACCCTACTTATGTTAATGGACCTTTTAGCCCATGTCTTCCTTATGTAAGTATCAATTAAAGAGTAACTAGTTAATTTGAACCATTAAGAATCTAGTTAGCTTGTTATCCCCATGAAACCCCTTGCATTAACCACCTTTTGTAAGCTTTTCATGTAAGAGACCAACAAACAAATCCCTCCTCCCTCCCAAGCACCAAACCGTCGGCCATATGGGGTCTAGGGAGAAGTTTTTGCTTCACTTTTTTCATTACTACACTTGCTAGTTTTCTCTCATTCAAACATACACACAAAACACCTACAACTTCCTCTCTTTTCTCTCTAGTTTTTGGTAAGTAACATGAAAAAAAATCCTCTTCTTTTCTTCTTGTCTCAACCGAATTCAAACATTCCATAATCATCATCATACTTTGTTTGTTTTAATCTTTGTTTACTTGTGTTGATTACTAGTAGTTGTTAGTCACTTATTTACTTGGTTTCAAGAAACAAACTTGCTAGTTTCTTTCTTCTTTATCTTGTATTTACAAGAACAAACAAGAACTAAGCTTACTAGTTTATGTTCTACACATGTTGTATCAAAAGATTTAAGTTCATAGTTGTATAAAATCGTTACTTGAAGTTCATGAAGTAAACTTTAAAGTTTACTTTCTAAAGATCAAACTTTGGTTTGAATCTTTAAAGTATGAACAACCATGAACCTTTTCTTGTTTATTTAAGTTTACTACTTCATTTATGCACTTTTGATTTCATGTTGTTAGTTTAAATGGTCAAGTATTACAAGTTAATCTTGATCTTATACTTCTTGAAACTTAAAGTTAACTTTATAAGTTTTCAAGAACATAGAAGTTTAACTTACTAGTTATAACTTCACATACTTGCAAGATCTAAGTTATATAGCTTATGGTCTTCTTATTTTTGTCATAAACAAGAGCTTAAAGGCTTACATACACTTTACTAGTTGATAATCAAAGTTTTGTAACTTTTGGTTTCATTAAAGTAAGGATTTATGTGTTATTACTTATGGTTTAACTTAATAACTCTAGATCAAGATTTTTGAGTCTTGAATCTTCAAGATCAAACTAAGAACATTGTTCGACTACTTATGATCTTAATTAGTTAGTTTATTTTCAAGTTTATAGTTCATGTAAGTGTCAAACCTAAGACTTTGATGTAACTTTGGTTCATCAAACTACATGCAACTCTTAAGTGAGATGTGCTTCATGTCTTAGACTTGCACTAGTGTTATGATGGTCAAGACTTGGTTAAGATGATGTAAACACATCCATGAGTTGTACACTTAAAGCTATATGCATCAAGGATGAGAACCATGATGAACATCAAGCACCAAGACCACCGGAACCCTTTAAACTTACTGTTTCTGTCCTATACCTACTGATCTAATGTTTCTGGAACAGACCCGTAGACCTGGGCTGTTCTAACCATGATTTTTAGATAGAACTTTTCGAGTAGATAATTTTTCATATAAGACTCGTCTTCATCCGAGTTACGGTTTAGGATTTATGGCCCTCCGATCGTCACTAGGTCCTTTAACGTTGTGCAGAAATTTCAGACCTACTCGCACTTACACCGTCGCCACGGTCAAACAAACATGAGTTAGCTTCTGGAATTTTTATCATACTTAAACGACTCATATACGGAGCCATAGCCACTGGTCTCACTTCTGTTCGGTTTGTGTAGAGGCCATGGTGACTGATCCAATTCAGCCTTTGTTTTAAACTTCGTTCATGAACGAACCTTACTTGTTACCTTTTGTTTGATGATGATTGATGATGACCCTTATGACCTTAATTACATACATATGAACCTTTTTAGACAACTTACTGACTTAGTACTATTTGACTTAGGTTGAGGATTTCGGACCGTTTACTTGCACACCTTTCCCGACTCAACTTAACCGCTACTACATATCATTGTGAGTTATAGCATTCCCTTTTTACTTTAACTTATTTTGGGAACTGAGAATACATGCGGATTTTATGTTTTACATACTAGGCACGAGTACTTAAACTTTATATATGTGTGGGTTATATAACGGCAGAAAGATTCCCTTTAGCTCGGTAACGTTTAATCATTGGTTTATGAACCGGTGAACGCGAATCTTAGATATGGATCCATAGGGTTTGACATCCCCACTCGGGCTAGTCACGCTAGCAGTCAACGAGTGTTTAATACTTCGTAAGCATACGCACTCGTCAAGTGTACTTTCAGGGGGTATTTTAAACGTTAAGTTAGTTACCAAGTGCCCACGGTTAAGCATATACTTTTACATACTTTTGAACGCTCGTTATAGCACTGAAATCTCGTGGCCTACTTACATTACTGTTATACTTAAACTATAGTTCACCAACCTTTGTGTTGACATTTTTAAGCATGTATTTCTCAGGTGCTTGAGGTTGCTTCCGCTGTGTACTAGTCGTGCTGTAGAACCCGCTGCTTAGAGTTGTTATCGCATGACTACTTATCTTGCATTCAAACTTATTTTTCTTTTGAAACTATGTTATGTAACGACCTTTGGGGTCACGTACACTTATTTATTGCTTCTACTTAGCGAAGCATGCTTTTGGATTGTAAAACATTTGACGTTAGTTATGACGTCACCTTTTATTAATGAATGCAAACTCTGTTTTGAAAACGCATATAGTACTTACCCTTGTAATGATCCTGTTGTTGATGGTCCGTACATGATGATTTAGTACGGGGCGTCACAGATTACATGATCGCCATGTCGAATGAAAATAAATGATGTAGGACGATACGTAGAACGATGATTATACTCGAGGTACAGATTGAGATGTTGAGGCGTGTGATGTTGAAACTTGGGTTGTTGGTGGTACTGGTGTTGCCGGTGCTGTTGCTGAAGCTGGTAGGTTTTGCACCACGTTTTCCAAATTGATTATTCGAGCGCGAAGTTCGTTGACTTCTTCTATTATTCCGGGATGATTGTCGGACGAGCGGATGAATAAGGTTTAGAATCTGAGTTATGATATAGTCGTGGCAAGATATTCGGGAAATGAGGGTGAAAATAGTATCTCGAACAGGTTCGCCGGTAAGTGCTTCAGGTTCACCGCCAATAGGTGAATTCAGTTGGTGGAAAAGATCGCCTTCTTCACATCTCTATTGATTAAGTTGACTACGAACCCATTAGATGAATTGGGGATGGATGATTGGTTGATTCATTCTGGTTATACTGCTTTCGGAGTTTAGGTGAACATCTATGTCGGAATAGTTGTTAGAATAACTATCAGAATAGCTATCGGAATCTGAGGGACTCGAACTGGTTACAGGATTCATCTCGTACGTTCAGATGAAGGATTTTCGATAAGAAATAGATTATAGGATGTAGATTAGTACCCTGCAATACATAATTTACATATGCATATATAATACTAAAATCCCATAAGTTACGGAGGAATCTACAGAAGTTGTCAGGCAAAGGTAACAATAACAGATACGCTAAGATATGAATTTATCTATACACTGTCTATGCAATTGAGGCAGTAAGACGTGTCTAGACTTTAAGGATGATAAGCAAATAATTTTTCGACACTAAATGATAAGAAAAATTTTTGACATGCAGACACGGTCGAAGTCCAGACTCACTAGTGTATCTAAACAACTATCAGTTAGACACACTAATGCAAGACCTGGTTCGCTAAGACCACCGCTCTGATACCAACTGAAAGGACCCATCCGTATCCATTCGGACGAAGTCCATATCGATTATAAATGATTCACAACAGTTGATTACATCGCGAGGTATTTGACCTCTATATGATACATTTTACAAACATTGCATTCGTTTTTGAAAAAACTATCTTTCAATACAACGAAAGTTGACGGCATGCATACCATTTTATAATATATCTAACTATAACTGATTTAATAATAATCTTGATGATCTCAACGATTCGAATGCAACGTCTTTTGAAATATGTCATGAATGACTCCAAGTAATATCTTTAAAATGAGCAATTACACAGCGGAAGATTTCTTTCGTACCTGAGAATAAACATGCTTTAAAGTGTCAACCAAAAGGTTGGTGAGTTCATTAGTTTAACATAAATAATCATTTCATAACTTTAATAGACCACAAGATTTCATATTTCCATTTCTCATAAACATACGTCCCATGCATAGAGACAAAAATATCATTCATATGGATTGAACACCTGGTAACCGACATTCACAATAAGAATATAAGAATATCCCCATCATTCCGGGATCCTCCTTCGGACATGATATAAATTTCAAAGTACTAAAGCATCCGGTACTTTGGATGGGGCTTGTTGGACCCGATAGATCTATCTTTAGAGTTCGCGTCAATTAGGGTGTCTGTTCCCTAATTCTTAGATTACCAGACTTAATAAAAAGGGGCATATTCGGTTTAATAATCCAGCCATAGAATGTAGTTTTAAGTACTTGTGTCTATTTCGTCAAACATTTATAAAGCAGCGCATGTATTCTCAGTCCCAAAAATATATATTGCAAAAGCATTTAAAAAGGGAGCAAATGAAACTCACGCATATAAATATTGTAAAATAGTTAATAAAGCATTTGCATGTATTCACAGTTCAAAAATATATTTCAAAAGCATTTAATAAAGCAGTTGTAAAAACAGCGCATGTATTCTCAGTCCCAAAAATGTAAAGAGTAAAAGGGAATCAAATGAACTCACCTAATGTATTTTGTAGTAAAAATACATATGACTATATTGAACAATGCAGGATTGGCCTCGGATTCACGAACCTATATCATTCATATATGTATTAATACATATTCTTGAAATCGAACAAATATTTATATTCATAAATATATTATTATATTTAATAGTTTATAGGTTTTGTTTATTAATTAAGTATAGCTAATTTTATATATACCTTAGATGAATAATTAAAATATTATTATAAACATAATAATATAGTGATGTTATGTATATTAAATATGTTTTTATGTAACTAATATTTATTTGATAAAAGTTATATTAATAATAATTAAAGAGTTTGTATTTCTATAATAATAGTAATAGTAATTACTTTTTAGTGATCGTAATTATTGTCATGATAGTAGTAATGTTAATAATAATGATAATAGTAATAATGATAATTTCAATAAGAGTGATAATTTTTACAGATGTTAATTTTAATGATAATACTAATTTTAATAAAAATGCTATTTTTAAAAAAAAATAATAATACTTTTAGTAATAATGATATTAATAATAATACTGATAATAATAATAACAATACTAATAACAATTTTACTACTAATAAGAGTAACTTTAATAATAATACCTTATTGTATATATAATTGATAACCAAAATCTTAAAGTTTAATCCTAAAGCGATTATACATGACTTACATCCATGAAAGAAACATATTAACTTGATATTCATATCCATAGTTTATATATAATAAGTATAGCCATAACCATGAATATCATCATGTCGTTAATCATATTTTTAAATGCTTCATAGTGCTAGTTATATATATTTTCATACTTGAAACTATAATTATATCATATCGTTTATTATCGTTAAACTTTTGATTCGCAAGCAAAGTCATGATACCATGAATTTAATGTAAATTTCGTCAATAATAATACTAACTATAATAATACTTATTATTCAATTACTTATAACAATAATAATCTTAACATTATCATTAATAATCATACTAATGGCAATAATAATAATAATAATAATAATAATAATAATAATAATAATAATAATAATAATAATAATAATAATAATAATAATAATAATAATAATAATAATAATAATAATAATAATAATAATAATAATGATAATGATAATAATAATAATAATAATAATAATAGAAATAAAATGATAATAACAATTAGGTAACTACCTTACTAAGCTTTATAAAAAATTCTGCCACGAGCTGGGCTCGAACCCGCGACCTCCCGTTCACAAACACACCCCATTAACCATTGATCCATATTAGTTTTTCTGAATATATTCCATCCTATATCTATATATGCTTTATCCGATTATTTCTCACTTCATCTTCTTCTTTTCAATTCCAAATTCGACCAGAGGCATAACAATCATCAAAACAGAAATTTTAACTACTCCAAAATCATACCAAACTAATATCAATTGTTTATGTTACTTGAAAACAACAAAAAAATATAAAAAGAAGTTCAGCAGCATTGCTGCTGTCGCAGCAAAAAGAAGAAAAAAAAATATCAAAGTTCGATTTTCGTAGCATTTTAGAAAAAGATTATAACACGAAAAGTTTTTCTAATCATATATAAAAACTATTTGAATCATTAATTGAACTTAAAACCTCAAAACAGATTCGAATTTGATGATGAACATAAAGCTTTGACTTTTTGAAACTTAACTTTGACTCGATAATTCGAACTCGTTTTAAAGAATTGGGATTTGAAATTTTTCAGGAAGATTGAGTAGAAGAAACCTAACACAATGGCATTATTACTTTTTGAAGTTTCTTTCGAATTCGAGTTTTGGGTATAAAGATATGAAGAACAGGGTCGACTTTATTTTCCTTGTTTTCTGTTTAAATCCCACGACTCAATTTGATTACTAGTATTTGTGATTGATACTGATAATGGATACCAGAATAACCCCTCTCTAATTCGAGGAAACTGACTCAAGTATATAGAAAACGTGTGTCGACATCAATCTCCCACAGATATCCATTTAGAAGGGGGAAAAAAAATAAAAAATAAAAAATATAAGACAAGGATGTATAACAGATTGTTGGACACTTCTATGTTGTAATGGCATCTGAAATCGACAGAAATATTCTCAATCAGACAGGAAATCAAATTTTGACATTGGGGTACAATAGACTTTGTTTTTATATATTGGATTTTATATACCATATATAACTAGTTAAAGAAAATAAATAAATATATTACTAATAATATTAATACTAATAATAGTTATATTAATAATTAATAAACACAATTTTAACAACAAAGATAATAATAACTATAATAATAATAATTTAAAAAAAACAAAAATAATAATAATAATAATAATAATAATAATAATAATAATAATAATAATAATAATAATAATAATAATAATAATAATAATAATAACAACATTAATATCCTAAACTACATGTATTAACTTGTATATGTAGTATTAATAATATTCATAATACCTAATGGTAGTATTACTAGTAATAATAATAATACTACAACTTACTAATAATAATGATAATAATATTCAACCAATAACAATTTTTTTTAATGATGATACTTAATAATAATATTAATAATATCAAGTTACATGTTTTAATTCTTTATATCTATATATATAATAATAATAATAATACTTGTTAATGATAATGTAATAGTAATGTCTAATAATAATACAACTTATATTTAAGATATAACAATTTACATATTTCCATTTATATATTAATACTACAGATATTGATATTAAATATAAAAGAAATTATAACAAATATATTTTTAACTTGTAATTTACATTAAATTATAAATTTTATATGATATTATAGATTAAATATTCAATATTCATATTATTTTTTTATATATTACCATATAATAATAATTATTGATAAGAATCATACATATATAGTTTCATATCATATATATATATATATATATATATATATATATATATATATATATATATATATATATATATATATATATATATATATATATATATATATATATATAATCATTTTAATATTACTAAATTATTATTATTAATTTACATGTTTAATTACACACAATTGTTCGTGAATCGTTGGACATAGGTCATAAGGGCCAATGCATTCATGTAATTGTTCCAAAGTTTTCGAGACTCAACATTACAGACTTTGTTTATCGTGTTGAAATTATATAAAGATTAATTTTAAATTTAGTCGGAAATTCCCTAGTCATCACAGGATTCATGTCGTTTCGATTCCCGGAGCCCTAGATATGATCAAAGTGGTATTTTGTTAAGATTGAAAGGTGATTTTTGTATGAACCAGGTTTGGTCCGACTTTGTGACCATATTTTGTGACTTTAGGGTGTGTTAGTGTGTTAGGACTGATGTTGGGGCAAACTTTCATGTTCGGGTCATCTCAATCTGAGCCACGAATCACCCGTTACGTTTAAAACACGTTTTTGATGGAATTAAAGTTCCAAGTAGTGTATTGGCTGTATATCATGACTTGTGAGCTCTTCATGGTGTGTTCTTGAGTGTACCAAAGTGTCGGGTGGTTTGATTAGGCGGAGATATATGTAAGGCTCTCCGAAAACCGACACCCGGGGCTCAGGATACGACCCGATGAACTTTTGATTTAAAACTTTTGACTAATTATTAAACTTATGATATAAATAATGGATTTCAATATTATTTAATTACTTATGATAAAAAAGTAATTATTATTATTTACAACTTATGATATATTTATTATATCATTTAATTAATACTTATGATTTAATTAACATTTTAATTAAACACATGATTAATAATACTTTTATTATTAATGGAAAATACTTATGATAAGTATTAAACTTATATTATGAGATTACTATTATAAGACTTATAATAAGGATTAAGTAATTATTTAATTATTATAAGGCTTAGTTATTATTTAATTATAATTTAATTATTAAATACTTATGATTTAATAATTATGATTAGAAACTTATGATATGATTAATAATTCATTATTAATTAATAATAATTATGATATGATTTAAAATTTATTATTAATTAATAATACTTACATTATGACTAATATTTAATTAATTAATTAAATACTTATGTTATATTAATTGTATCATTTAAACTTATATTAACTTTAATAATTCATTTTAATTTAATTAAACTTATATTGTGACATAATTAGACATATTTAACTTTAATAAACATTATAACTTACATTATTATTACAACTTACACTTTTAAAATTAACGTTGACTATGTTTGACCAAGGTTGACTTTTGAGTTGACTTTCGGTTTACTTTGACTTTTAGTTGACTTTTATTGACTTTCTAAATAAGGAAACTTTTCTAACTTAAAACTTTCTAAAAATAAAAACTTTCTAAATTTGGAAACTTTCCAAAAATAGAAACTTTCCAAAAATAGAAACTTTCCTAAAATAGAAACTTTTCAAAAATAGAAACTTTCCAAAAATAGAAACTTTCCAAAAATGGAAACCTGCTAAAAATAGAAACTTTCTAAAAATAGAAAGTGTGTGTCCGTACGCTGTTCCGATCAAACCATGAATGTTGAGTATTGTTCTATGTCTACTTGCAACATGTACAATAGAAATCATACTAAGAATTGACCTAAGTTAGTTATTTATATTGACCTGCTTTATTTATAGGTCGACGTTGTGATCATTCCTGATCATTTTACTTCGATTGCTGTTCACTTATTTGTATGGTTACTTTGTTTGTTATTAAGGTGAGTTATAGTCCCATTTTCTATTTTAAATCTTTTGAGATGAGAATACATGCAATTTATTTTATATTTTGGACACAAGTGGAGGTTGGTTTAAATTATTCATTGTGAGTTGAACAAAAATATTCCCTAGTCTGGTAACTGTAATCACTGGTTTCTACTGGTGAACGCGAATCCTACGGATAGATCTATCGGGTTTGACAACCCCATTTCGAGCTAGTCGCGCTAGCAATTTATAATCGAAATGTTTAGTACTTGGTAATTTGTTGTAGATACACTTGTTCGGTGTATATTATTTATTGTGTTTGGAAAGGGTAAATAAATGGTTAAGTGGTTACCAGGTGGCTCACGGTAAATGGAATAATGTTTTTATATATTTTCTAGCATATAATTTTGTGGTCCAAAAAGGAGTTTTTATGTTTTCGAACATAAATTTTTACGGTTTAAATTAAATATTGTTTGCAGTATTAAACCTATAATTCACTCAACATTTTTGTTGACAGTTACTCGCATGTTTTATTCTCAGGTTCATGATTGATTGCTTCCGCTGTGCTTAGAGAGTCTGCATATTTATGATGGCAGCTTTTGTTAAACAATAACTTGCATTCTCTTTTGATACATTTAATAGTGGATGCTGTTGATTTTGTTTTGGTCAACTTTTGATTAAGTAATAATGTATGGTTTTTCTAAACTTACATATTTTGGTAGGTTTCCTTTATAGGAAATCATTTTTAAATAAAGAATGCAAGGTTATTTATCAAATTCATATAGAGTTATGATCAAGCTGTGGGACCAAGATAACGATGGTCGTCAAGTGTACTTTGATGGGTCGTTAAAGATGATCACTTTACAAAATTGGAAGTAAGCTAGCAAACTTGGAAGTATTCTTGATTTTATGAAACTAGAACTTATAGAATTTATGAAGAACACTTAGAACGTGAAGATAGAACTTGAGAGAGATCAATTAGATGAAGAAAATTGAAGAATGAAAGTGTTTGTAGGTGTTTTTGGTCGTTGGTATATGGATTAGATATAAAGGATGTGTAATTTTCTTTACTTGTAAATAAGTCATGAATGATTACTAATATTTTTCTAATTTTATGATATATTTCATGCTAGTTTCCAAATGATGGTTCCCACATGTGTTAGGTGACTCACATGGGCTACTAAGAGCTGATCATTGGAGTGTATATACCAATAGTACATACATCTAAAAGCTGTGTATTGTACGAGTACGAATACGGGTGCATACTAGTAGAATTGTTGATGAAATTGAATGAGAATGTAATTGTAAGCATTTTTGTTAAATAGAAGTACTTTGATATGTTGAAGTCTTCCAAAAGTGTATTATTACAACATAATACACTACATGTATATACATTTAACTGAGTCGTTAAGTCATCTTTAGTCGTTACATGTAAGTGTTGTTTTGAAACCTTTAAGTTAACGATCTTGTTAAATGTTTTTAACCCAATATTTATTATATCTAATGAGATGTTAAATTATTATATTATCATGATATTATGATATATTAATATATCTTAATATGATATATATACATTTAAATGTCGTTACAACGATAATCGTTACATATATGTCTCGTTTCGAAATCCTTAAGTTAGTACTCTTGTTTTTACATATGTAGTTCATTGTTAATATACATAATGACATGTTTACTTTTCATTTATCATGATTAAACATAGTGTAACAATATCTTAATATGATTCATATATAATTAGTAAGACGTTGTTATAACGATAATCGTTATATATATCGTTTCGAGTTTCTTAATTCAATAAACTCAATTTTATGTATATAACTCATTGTTAAAATACCTAATGAGATACTTACTTATCATAATATCATGTTAATTATATATATAATCATATATATGTCATCATATAGTTTTTACAAGTTTTAACATTCGTGAATCACCGGTCAACTTGGGTGGTCAATTGTCTATATGAAACCTATTTTAATTAATCAAGTCTTAACAAGTTTGATTGCTTAACATATTGAAAATATTTAGTCATGTAAATATCAATTTCATTTAATATATATAAACATGGAAAAGTTCGGGTCACTACAGTACCTACCCGTTAAATAAATTTCGTCCCGAAATTTTAAGCTGTTGAAGGTGTTGGCGAATCTTTTGGAAATAAGTGCGGGTATTTCTTCTTCATCTGGTCTTCACGCTCCCAGGTGAACTCGGGTCCTCTATAAGCATTCCATCGAACCTTCACAATTGGTATCTTGTTTTGCTTAAGTATTTTAACCTCACGATACATTATTTCGACGGGTTCTTCGATGAATTGAAGTTTTTCATTGATTTGAATTTCGTCTAACGGAATAGTGAGATCTTCTTTAGCAAAACATTTCTTCAAATTTGAGACGTGGAAATTGTTATGTACAGCCGCGAGTTGTTGTGGTAACTCAAGTCGGTAAGGTACTGGTCCGACACGATCAATAATCATGAATGGTCCAATGTACCTTGGATTTAGTTTCCCCCGTTTACCAAATCGAACAACGCCTTTCCAAGGTGAAACCTTAAGCATGACCATATCTCCAACTTCAAATTCTATGTCTTTTCTTTTAATGTCCGAGTAACTCTTTTGTCGACTTTGGGCGGTTTTCAAACGTTGTTGAATTTGGATGATCTTCTCGGTAGTTTCTCGAATTATCTCCGGACCCGTAATCTGTCTATCTCCCACTTCACTCCAATAAATCGGAGACCTGCACTTTCTACCATAAAGTGCTTCAAACGACGCCATCTCAATACTTGAATGGTAGCTGTTGTTGTAGGAAAATTCTGCTAACGGTAGGTGTCGATCCCAACTGTTTCCGAAATTGATAACACTTGCTCGTAGCATGTCTTCAAGGGTCTGTATCGTCCTTTCACTTTGCCCATCAGTTTGTGGATGATAAGCAGTACTCATGTCTAGACGAGTTCCCAATGCTTGTTGCAATGTCTGCTAAAATCTTGAAACAAATCTGCCATCCCTATCTGAGATAATAGAGACTGGTATTCCATGTCTGGAGATAACTTCCTTCAAGTATAATCGCGCGAACTTCTCCATTTTATCATCTTCTCTCATTGGCAGAAAACGTGCTGACTTGGTAAGACGATCGACTATTACCCAAATTGTATCATACCCACTTGCAGTCCTTGGCAATTTTGTAATGAAATCCATGGTAATGTTTTCCCATTTCCATTCTAGGATTTCAGGTTGTTGAAGTAGAGCTGATGGTTTCTGATGTTCAGCTTTGACCTTAGAACACGTCAAACATTCACCTACGTATTTAGCAATATCGGCTTTCATACCCAGCCACCAAAAGTGTTTTTTGAGATCTTTGTACATCTTCCTCGCTCCGGGATGTATTGAATATCTGGTTTTATGTGCTTCCTTAAGTACCTTTTCTCTCACATCTCCAAACTTTGGTACCCAAATTTTTTCAGCCCTATATCGGGTTCCGTCTTCCTGAATATTAAGATGTTTCTCCGATCCTTTGGGTATTTCATTCTTCAACTTTCCTTCTTTTACAACTCCCCGCTGCGCCTCCTTTATTCGAGTAGTAAGGTTAGTACGAATAATTATATTCATAGCTTTTACCCGCATAGGTTCTCTGTCCTTTCTACTCAAAGCGTCGGTTACCACATTTGCCTTCCCCGGGTGGTAACGAATCTCAAAGTCGTAATCATTCAACAATTCAATCCACCTACACTGCCTCATATTCAGTTGTTTCTGATTAAATATGTGTTGAAGACTTTTGTGGTCGGTATATATAATACTTTTGACCCCATATAAGTAGTGCCTCCAAGTCTTTAATGCAAAAACAACCGCGCCTAATTCCTAATCATGCGTCGTATAATTCTGTTAGTGAATCTTCAATTGTCTAGACGCATAAGCAATTACTTTCGTTCGTTGCATTAATACACAACCGAGACCTTGCTTTGAGGCATCACAATATATCACAAAATCATCATTCTCTTCAGGTAATGATAATATAGGTGCCGTAGTTAACTTTTTCTTTAACAATTGAAACGCTATCTCTTGTTCATCTTTCCATTCAAATTTCTTCCCTTTATGCGTTAATGCAGTCAAGGGTTTTGCTATTCTGGAAAAGTCTTGGATGAACCTTCTATAGTAACCAGCTAGTCCTAAAAACTGGCGTATGTGTTTCGAAGTTTTCGGGGTTTCCCACTTTTCAGCGGTTTCAATCTTTGCTGGATCCACCTGAATACCTTCTTTGTTCACTATGTGACCGAGGAATTGAACTTCTTCCAACCAAAATGCACACTTTGAAAACTTAGCATACAGTTTTTCTTTTCTCAGCAACTCTAGCACTTTTCTCAAATGTTCTTCGTGCTCTTGATCATTCTTCGAGTAAATAAGTATGTCATCGATGAAAACAATGACAAACTTGTCAAGATATGGCCCACACACTCGGTTCATGAGGTCCATGAACACAGGTGGTGTGTTAGTCAATCCAAACGGCATAACCATAAACTTGTAATGACCGTAACGTGTCCTAAAAGCAGTCTTTGGAATATCATCCTCCTTCACCCGCATTTGATGATATCCAGAACATAAATCGATCTTCGAATAAACAGACGAGCCTTGTAGTTGATCAAATAAGTCATCGATTCTTGGTAGTGGGTAGCGGTTCTAGATGGTAAGTTTGTTCAACTCTCAGTAGTCGATACACAACCTGAATGTACCATCTTTCTTCTTGACAAACAAAACAGGAGCTCCCCATGGTGATGTGCTTGGTCGAATGAAACCACGCTCTAAAAGTTCCTGTAACTGACTATGTAAATCTTTCATTTCGCTGGGTGCGAGTCTGTATGGAGCACGAGCTATTGGTGCAGCTCCTGGTACAAGGTCTATTTGAAATTCAACGGATCGATGTGGGGGTAATCCCAGTAATTCTTTCGGAAATACATCGGGAAATTCTTTTGCGACGGGAACATCACTGATGTTCTTTTTTTCTTCAGGTTTAACTTCCTCGATGTGTGCTAGAATGACGTAACAACCTTTTCTTATTAGTTTTTGCGCCTTTAAACTACTAAAAAGATTTAGCTTCGCGTTGCTCTTTTCTCCGTACACCATTATAGGTTTTCCTTTTTCTCGTACAATGCGAATTGTATTTTTGTAACATACGATTTCCGCTATCTCCTTTTTCAACCAGTCCATGCCGATTATCATATCAAAACTCCCTAACTCTACTGGTATCAAATCGATCTTAAACGTTTCGCTAACCAGTTTAATTTCTTGATTCGGACATATTTTATCTGCCCAAATTAATTTACCGTTTGCTAATTCGAGTAAAAATTTATTATTCATAGACGTCAATGGACCACTTAATTTAGCACAAAAATCTCTACTCATATAACTTCTATCTGCACCCGAATCAAATAAAACATAAGCAGGTTTTTCATCGATAAGAAACGTACCCGTAACAAGCTCCGGGTCTTCCTGCGCTTCTTCCGCATTAATGTTAAAAACTCTCCCATGGCTTTGCCCATTATTATTTCCCTGGTTTGGACACACAGTTTTGTAGTGGCCCTTCTTCCCGCATCCGTAACAAATAATGTGGGCATTACTTGTTCCTTTACCCGATGGTCCATAAATTTCACACTTCGTTGCATCATGACCCTTTCTATTACATTTGGTACATGTTGCTGGACAAAAAGTAGTTGGATGGTACCCTTCACACCTTAGACACGGAATTTTATGATTTTGATTACCAGTGTTGTTATTGAGATTGTTGTTGGGATTTTTGTTGTTGCGGTTGGTATTGTTGTTGGGATGATTGTTGTAGTTGTTGTTATTGGAATGGTTTTTATTGCGTTTGTTGTTGCGAAAAATGGGGCGATTGTGGTTGTGATTGTGGTGTTGATTGTTGAAATTGTGACTCTTGTCACTAGGTTCTTCCCACTTTCTCTTGACTTGTTTCATTTTGGCCTCTTCGGCTGCCTGCTCTTTAATCCTTCCCTCGATCTGGTTTATAAGTTTGTGAGCCATTCGGCTTGCCTTTTGCATTGAAGTGGGCACGCTTGCACTCACATCCTCCTGAATTCTCTCTGGTAACCCCTTTACAAACGCATCGATCTGCTCTTCTTCATCTTCGAACACTCTTGGGCACAATAAAAACAACTCGGTGAATCGTCGTTCGTATGTGGTGATATCGAATCCCTTCGTTCGTAATTCTCTAAGCTCTGTCTTGAGCTTATTTACTTCATTTCTGGGATGGTACTGCTCGTTCATCAAGTGTTTGAATGCAGACCACGGTAGTGCGTAAGCAGGATCTTGTCCCACTTGTTCGAGAAAGGTATTCCACCATGTTAACACAGTACCTGTGAAGGTATGCGTGGCGTACTTTACCTTATCTTCATCAGCACATTTGCTTATAACAAACACAGATTCGACCTTTTCGGTCCATCGTTTCAGTCCAAATAGTCCTTCAGTTCCATCGAAATCCAGAGGTTTACAGGCAGTGAAAGCCTTGTAGGAGCATCCTACATGGTTTCCTGTGGAGTTAACTCCACTGCTAGACCCTGAGTTATTGTTGTTTTGCATTGCAGCCTGTACTGCGGCTATATTTGCTGCAAGGAAAGCACGGAAGTCTTCCTCACTCATGTTCAAGTTCTGACGAGTAGTCGGTGCCATTTCCTTCAAAAATAGCCAAAAGAATTAAGTTAATCATATAGAATAGTAAGAGTAGTCAATAGTATTCCGTAGCATAATATGAACTCATTTATAAAAGCTTTTTTTTCATATTAGCATTTTATAAGTTTTAATTCGGGTAATACCTACCCGTTAAATTCATAATTAGTAGCTAACATACAATTCAACTACTACAATTCTATATGAAAAACTGATTATAATAATATTTCACATTCAAACTTTTATACAATATTTTGCAAACTTACAATACCGCTATTTTACATATAGCATGAAATATAGCACATAAAAACTCTGATACAAAACAGTTGCGAAGACAATTCTAGTTAATACGCAAGTCGTTCAACAAAGGCAATAAAGACACGTAATTCATACGTCCAGAAACAAGTCATGCATTCTAGTTTTACTAAGACTACTTCCCATCCTTGGTCTTGTGGAACATAACTGTTGTGACCGTTGATAAGACATCATGTTGTAATGTCGTCAAAGGGATGAGGGTTTCGTAATGTCCAACAGCCCCGTAATAATCTAAAAACCTTGTTTCTTGCCCCGACTACTGAATCCGTCACTTGTGGAAAGGTTTTATTTAAAAGTTGTAATCCGATGTTCTTTTTCTCACTTTGTTGAGAAGCGAACATCACTAACTCGTAAGCATAACATGCTTCGTTATGTTGCATGTTAGAAGCTCTTTCTAACTCACCGAATCCTATGTTGGGATATGTTGAGTCAAAATAGGTTCTTAACCCGTAGCGTAAAATTGCATTTGGGTTCCCCGCACTTAACGCTTTAAAGAAAACACGGCGTAACTTACAGTCTCCCCAATGTGATATACCCCACCTATCAAAGGAAATCCTTTTATAAACTAAGTCATTTCTGGAAAGTCTTTCAAATGTTTGACAAGTTAATTTCGCCATAACTAATTGTGCTGATGAATTCTGGCCGACTCTAGACAAGATTTCATCGATCATATCCTCTGGTAGGTCTTCTAAAATATTCGGTTGTCTACCCTTAATGACCATTTTGTGTTTTTATACTGTAAAATAGACAAGGATTAGATTCGTAAAAGATATTAACAAACAATACAAGCAATTTTTACATAGAACATAAAAGTACAAGCACACTACAATACATATAATACACAACATGATTACAACCCTCTAATATGAATCACTGGTTTCTTCTTCTTCGGACTTGGTTCGTTTTCCTAATTTTCTAGGGATATATGGTGTTCCTCTAATACGAGTCGTCGTTTTTCACAATGGTTTAGAAAAACCTGGTGGTTTAGAGGTTCCCGCGTTATTGTTATAATTTAGGAAATACGGATGTTGCCGATACATATAAAGTTCATCGGGGTTGGAATCAGGTTTCTCTATTTTTATACCTTTTCCCTTATTATTTTCTTTTGCTTTATTAAATTGGGTCAAGGTAATTTCTATAACATCATTGGAATCCTCATCGGGATCCGATTCATTGGAAAATTGGTAATCTTCCCAATATTTTGCTTCCTTGGCTGAAACACCATTGACCATTATTAACTTTGGTCCATTGGTTGAGGATTTTCTTTTATTTATATGTTTTTCTGTAGTTCCTAATATTTCCTCCTCCGGAACCTCTTCTTCCGGTTCCTCTTCTTCCGGTTCCTCCTCTTCCGGTTCCTCTTCTTTCGGTTCCTTTTCTTCCGGTTCCTCTTCGGGAATTTGTGAATCTTCCCAAAATATATTCGACTCTTCATTATTATTAGTTGAGTCGATGGGATTTGCACTAGAGGTAGATATCTATCACACAATATCAAACACGTTAAGAGATTACTATATCACATAATATTTACATGTTAATAATATATAGTTTCCAACAAAAAATGTTAAGCAATCGTTTTTGAAGAAAAACACGGTCTAAGTCCAGACTCACTAATGCATCCTAACAAACTCTGTAAGACACACTAATGCAAAAATTCTGGTTCTCTAAGACCAACACTCGGATACCAACTGAAATGTCCCGTTCATATTGATTATAAACGTTCCATATTAATTGATTTCGTCGCGAGGTTTTGACCTCTATATGAGACGTTTTTCAAAGTCTGCATTCATTTTTAAAACAACCATAACCTTTATTTTATCGATAATGGTTTAAAAAGTATTACGTAGATTATCAAATAATGATAACCTAAAATATACCGTTTACACACGACCATTACATAATGGTTAACAATAAGAATATATTACATCAAAATAAGTTTCTTGAATGCAGTTTTTACACAATATCATATACGTATGGACTCCAAATCTTGTCCTTATTTTAGTATGCAACAGCGAAAGCTCTTAATAATCACCTGAGAATAAACATGCTTAAAACATCAACAAAATTGTTGGTGAATTATAGGTTTAACCTACATATTATCAAATCATAATAATAGACCACAAGATTTTATTTTTATAACACATCTCACATCAGGCATTTCGCAAACTGCATAGAGATAAAAATCATTCATATGTTGAACACCTGGTAACCGACCTTAACAAGATGCATATAGAATATCCCCATCATTCCGGGACTGTCATCGGATATGATAAATCGAAGTACTAAAGCATCCGTAACTCGGATGAGGCTTGTTGGGCCAAATAGATCTATCTTTAGGATTCGCGTCAATTAGGGGCCATTTCCCTAATTCTTAGGCTACCAAGCTAAAAAGGGGCATATTCGGTTCGATAATCCAACATAGAAAGTATTTTCGATTACTTGTGTCTATTTTGTAAAACATTTTAAAAAATCGCATGTATTCTCATCCCAAAAAAATAATAGATTTTAAAAGTGGGACTATAACTCACTTTCATAGATTTTTACTTCGTCAGGAAGTAAGACTTGGCCACTGGTCGATTCACGAACCTATAACAAATATGTACATATATATCAAAGTATGTTCAAAATATATTTACAACACTTTTAATACATTTTGATGTTTTAAGTTTATTAAGTCAGCTGTCCTTGTTAGTAATCTACAACTAGTTGTCCATAGTGAAAGGACCCGTCCTAATCCATCCGGACGAAGTCCATATCGATTATAAATGATTCACAACAGTTGATTACATCGCGAGGTACTTGACCTCTATATGATACATTTTACAAACATTGCATTCGTTTTTGAAAAGACAAACTTTTAATACATTGGAAGTTGACGGCATACATACCATTTCATAATATATCTAAACTATAAATGACTTGATAATAATATTGATGACATCGACGACTCGAATGCAACATCTTTTGAAATATGTAATGAATGACTCCAAGTAATGTCTCTAAAATGAGCAAATGCACAGCAGAAGATTTCTTTCATACCTGAGAATAAACATGCTTTAAAGTGTCAACCAAAAGGTTGGTGAGTTCATTAGTTTAACATAAATAATCATTTCATAATTTTAATAGACCACAAGATTTCATATTTCCATTTCTCATAAACATACGTCCCATACATAGAGACAAAAATATCATTCATATGGATTGAACACCTGGTAACCGACATTCACAATATGCATATAAGAATATCCCATCATTCCGGGATCCTCCTTCGGACATGATATAAATTTCGAAGTACTAAAGCATTCGGTACTTTGGATGGGGCTTGTTGGGCCCGATAGATCTATCTTTAGAGTTCGTGTCATTAGGGTGTCTGTTCCCTAATTCTTAGATTACCAGACTTAATAAAAAGGGGCATATTTGGTTTAATAATCCAGCCATAGAATGTAGTTTCGATCACTTGTGTCTATTTCGTAAAGCATTTATAAAAGCAGTGCATGTATTCTCAGTCCCAAAAATATATATTGCAAAAGTATTTAAAAAGGGAATAATGAAACTCACCATACTGTATTTTGTAGTAAAAATACATATGACGACATTAAAGAACTGAACAATGCAGGGTTGACCTCGGATTCACGAACCTATATCAGTTATATATATATATATATATATATATATATATATATATATATATATATATATATATATATATATTAAAACATATAATAAAAATCAAATAATTCCATCTATTAATTATATAGTATTTTTATATTTAGTGTTGTAGTTTATATATATAATATTTTTTTTTTTTTTTTTACCAAAACCCAATAAATATTTTACTTATATCTTAAATATATGTTATATATATTTATTTTATATATAATGAAAATTATTATTTAATCATATAGTTATATTAATATATGTATACAAGTAATCAATAATTTGTTATATGTAATATTTATATAATTAATGTTAATGTGTTTATTTCAAGATTTTTATGTAATACTAATCTAATTATGTATCAAATGTGTTTTTATGTATTTAATATTTATTTGATAAAATAATGTTAATGATAAAATAATAATAACACTAATAATGATAAATAAAACAATAGTTTTAATAAAAATGATAATTTTAATAGTAATAATAATTTTAATAACTATAATACTAATAATCTTACTACTAATGATAATAATATTACTAATAATAATAATATTTATAATAATAATCATATTTATAATAATAATAATAATAATAATTCTAATACTTCATAATAATAATAATAATAATAATAATAATAATAATAATAATAATAATTACACTTTAAATAAAGAAAAACACGCGTTTTATTGCCATCTCCCAGATTGGATCTAGGGTTAGCAGATGTAATACACAAGGAAGAGAAAGAAAAGAAAAAAAAATTATCATCATCGTTCTTTCAATTAGCAATCATATTTATTATCAGTATATCAATCGATCAAACTATAGCCTTCGATAATTCATCATCAGCATCGTTCATTCGTTCTCAATGGACCTAATCATCATCGAACAATCAATCCACAATCATCATCATTAATAACAGATCGGTTAAGCAATAATTATCATTGAAGAGTAGGTCATTGATTAGTTATTATCATCAATCATCCTCCTTTATCAACGATCGAGTAATCAGTTCACCATCTAGTGAAATAGGTAATTGATTCTTTGATTTTGTGTATCATCAACTGTATTTTATTATGATTCTGGTTGTGGTTAGTGTTATGAACTTGATATGATTTGAATTAAATAGTTTAAAGATAGGAGTTTATATATTTGTTCATAATTAAATTTGTAGTTTTTGATTTTATTTTGATTTTTGTTTTTATACTTTGTTACTAATTTTGTCAAGTTATGATCCTGATATTGTATGAAATGTTGATACATTTTCTTTAGTTTTTGTCTATACTGATTTAAGGATTGTTATGCACCGAAAATTTCGATTTCATAGGAATTTTCGATAATAACATTTCTTTTGATTACTATTATATATTTTTCTATTTATGGTATTGGCTATCAGCAGGAATTAAGTATATAGACATATAGTGATCATATTGATAGATTTAAATACCTTCTGATTACAAGACAATGGCTAGCTTGCTTTTGGTTTTTAAAACAGAGAAAGAAGAGATGTGGTGAATGACATGATGGTTTCTTGGTTTCTGTTCCGCTACAACAATTAGGTTTCAAATTTGAGTAGTAATTAAGAATAGAACAAAAGTAAAGACAGGATCATAGTAGTAGTATATGATGGTTTGGTGATGGTAAGGTTTGGATTGAAAGTCATAGTACAAGTTACAGATGGTGAAGGTGTATTAGAGACAGAACATAAGAGCATATGCAAGAACTCTGCATGTAGTAGTGGTTGTGTGTCATTGTTGGTGATAAATAAAAAGATGGTGATGTTGTGGAGATCATAGGGTTTGTGGTGGATGATTGAATATGATAGGGGTGGTTATATGGTGAGTATGTGTTGTGAAATTAACTTGTTCGAAAACCAAAATAGAAGTAGCAACATAGTAGTAAAAACGGGGAGCAGCAGTAGTCCATGGCTACAGCAGTAGAAACTCGCGTTAATGGCTGCAACAGAATGTTTCAAATAGCAGCTGTTAAATATGTTCGATGATTTGAGGCTTGTTTTGATCAATTGAAGCAGGAAGCAAGAAAGGTATTTGGTGGTGGTAATGTTTATTAATGGTTGTGGAAATGTTCAAGTGAGTCTCGATGGTAACAGGTAACATAACTCTCTTTGTATTCCTCGTAACTTTTGATGGTTCGTTGTTGTAAACGTTTGTTTGCAGGGATGTAGTGTGTAGCAGCCTTTCGTAAATCATAATTTTCGTATTGAGATGATTTAGAACAGGCAGAGATAGGATGGTAGTAATGAAGGTGGTACAATTTCGATGGTGGTGACCGTGTGTTGGGTTTCGAAAAGAATAGCAGCAGGTTATAGCAGCAAGTGTCATGCAGTTCACGATGGTGCAAACAGGGAGGCGAGAGCAGCAGTAAGGTAGTTTAAAGGTTTAACATTTTGAGGTTCACGATCCAGGAAGAAGAAGTGGGTCTTGTAACTCATATATATATATATATATATATATATATATATATATATATATATATATATATATATATATATATATATTAGTTTATGATATAAGGGAACACAAATAGTAGTCCTAGTTGGTAATTCACTTTCTCGAGTTGATTAGTTAGGTGTGCAAGAATCAATTATTTAGTTAAAGTGTTAGGAATATTAAAGCTTATGATTTGGACAATTGTAGATAGTTGATTTTAAAGTGTTTTGTCTATTCCTATCATTTATGTAATGTAGTAGTACAATGACTTAAAAAAATGAATATATATATATATATATATATATATATAATCTAAGTGAAATTGAAAAGGAATAATCATACAATCAAGCACAGTAACACAATTTGATTTCAATTAGGCATAGTAATTCTCGAATAGTAAAGCCGCCTGTGAAATATCTATCGCCATCTTATGATATATATATAATATATAATATATAATATTTATATGAATTATATATATATATATATTGTATTATATTCTTGTGTAAAGTTGACTTGTAATTTTTGCTCTATTGACTTGTACGTTGAGCGTTTTGGCCATTTACGACTTCACATCTTCATTTATGTCTTCCGTCTTCGTATTTAAATTTGTTTAATCGCAACTGAAAGTCAAACGAGTGTTACTGTCGTTTACTTAAATAATTTCGAACTATATATATGTATTCAATATACTTCCTTTATATATAAAGAGATATGTTTTGAATAATAATTATCATAATATCATATTTTCATTTTATTTTACATAGTTAATTTTAATAACAATAACATATAATATTTCAGATTATATTCCTAATTATTATTTACATATATATACACACATATCTATTTACAATTAATTGTTCGTGAATCGTCGGAAACAGTTGAAGGTTAATTGAATATATGGAACAGTTCAAAATTTTTGAGACTCAACATTACAGACTTTGCTTATAGTGTCGATATCAATTAAAGATCAAGTTTAAATTTGGTCGGAAATTTCCGGGTCGTCACACATAGTTAGATGTACAAAAATAAATTGATATATATTATCTTGAATCAATCCACTACCCAATGTATACACGTCTCAGGCTAGATCACAACTCAAAGTATATATATATATATTTGGAATCAACCTCAACCCTGTATAGCTAACTCCAACATTACTGCATATAGAGTGTCTATGGTTGTTCCAAATAATATATATAGATGGGTCGATATGATATGTCAAAACATTTGCATACGTGTCTATGGTATCCCAAGATTACATAATATATTAGAATACATGTATAATACAATATAAGTTAGCTAGGATATGATTACTATAAATTTGTTACCAATTTTCACGTAGCTACAACAAGCAAAAATATCCAATCTTGTTTTACCCATAACTTCTTCGTTTTATATCCGTTTTGAGTGTTTCAAGTGCTATGATTTCATATTGAACTTAAGTTTATGAATCTAAACATAAAAAGTATAAGTTTATAGTCAGAAATATAGGTTACAAGTTATTTTTGTAAAGGTAGTCATTTCAGTCGAAAGAACGACGTCTAGATGACCATTTTGGAAAACATACTTCCACTTTGAGTTTAACCATGATTTTTAGATATAGTTTTATGTTCATAAGAAAAATCATTTTCCCAGAAGAACAACTTTTAAATAAAAGTTTATCATAGTTTTTAATTAACTAACCCAAAACAGCCCTCGGTGTTACTACGACGGCGTATATCCGGTTTTACGGTATTTTTCGTGTTTTCCGGTTTTAAATCATTAAATTAGCATATCATATAGATATAGAACAGGTGTTAAGTTGATTTTAAAAGTCAAGTTAGAAGGATTAACTTTTGTTACAAGTTTAGAATTAACTAAACTATGTTCTAGTGATTTCAAGTTTAAACCTTCGAATAAGGTAGTTTTATATATATGAATTGAATGATGTTATGAACATCATTACTACCTCAGGTATTGTGAATAAATCTACTAGAAATGAGAAAAATAGATTTAGCTTTAAAGGATCCTTGGATGGCTTGAAAGTTCTTGAAGCAGAATCATGACACGAAAACAAGTTCATGTAAGATTTCTACTCGAAATAAGATTGTTATAGTTATAGAAATTGAATCAAAGTTTGAATATGAGTATTACCTTGTATTATAAAGATATCTTACTGTAAATAAGAAAGATTTCTGGAGGTTGGATGATCACTTTACAGAATTGGAAGTAAGCTAGCAAACTTGGAAGTATTCTTGATTTTATGAAACTAGAACTTATAAAATTTATGAAGAACACTTAGAACTTGAAGATAGAACTTGAGAGAGATCAATTAGATGAAGAAAATTGAAGAATGAAAGTGTTTGTAGGTGTTTTTTGTCGTTGGTATATGGATTAGATATAAAGGATGTGTAATTTTGTTTACTTGTAAATAAGTCATGAATGATTACTAATATTTTTGTAATTTTATGAGATATTTCATGCTAGTTGCCAAATGATGGTTCTCACATGTGTTAGGTGACTCACATGGGCTGCTAAGAGCTGATCATTGGAGTGTATATACCAATAGTACGTACATCAAAAAGCTGTGTGTTGTACGAGTACGAATACGGGTGCATACGAGTAGAATTGTTGATGAAATTGAACGAGAATGTAATTGTAAGCATTTTTGTTAAATATAAGTACTTTGACATGTGTCTTGAAGTCTTCCAAAAATCTATTATTACCAAATAATACACTACATGTATATACATTTAACTGAGTCGTTAAGTCATCGTTAGTCGTTACATGTAAGTGTTGTTTTGAAACCTTTAAGTTAACGATCTTGTTAAATGTTGTTAACCCAATGTTTATTATATCTAATGAGATGTTAAATTATTATATTATCATGATATTATGATATATTAATATATATTAATATGATATATATACATTTAAATGTCGTTACAACGATAATCGTTAAATATACGTCTCGTTTCGAAATCCTTAAGTTAGTACTCTTATTTTTACATATGTAGTTCATTGTTAATATACATAATGACATTTTTACTTATCATTTATCATGATTAAACATATTGTAACAATATCTTAATATGATTCATATATAATTAGTAAGACGTTGTTATAACGATAATCGTTATATATATCGTTTCGAGTTTCTTAATTCAATAAACTCAATTTTATGTATATAACTCATTGTTAAAATACCTAATGAGATACTTACGTATCTTAATATCATGTTAATTATATATATAATCATATATATGTTATCATATAGTTTTTACAAGTTTTAACGTTCGTGAATCACCGGTCAACTTGAGTGGTCAATTGTCTATATGAAACCTATTTCAATTAATCAAGTCTTAACAAGTTTGATTGCTTAACATGTTGGAAATATTTAATCATGTAAATATCAATTTCATTTAATATATATAAACATGGAAAAGTTCGGGTCACTACAAAATGAATCAGGATTCAACCCTCTTCACGATCCAAAAGGGAGGCCCGATCTTAACGAACTCTTGATTATGGAAGATGAAATACGGGAAGAATATCCAACTATTTTCAATTATCCAGACTTGTTTGAATTTAATTCCAAAGAGAAACAACACACTGATAAAAGAAAAGCTCCGTTTACTGGAAATCTGTTAATTCCTAGTAGAAGGTTAGACGTCTAGAGAGAATTCATTAGGCACCTCTATTTCTCAGATTTCCCGTTCTCAATATTTCAAATCAATTTGTTAAAAGAGCTGCGTTCTCAAGTTCGATCTCTTCACAAACTATTAAAAGAATGTGGGGATGATATTTTCGTCAAGTATCGAGATGCAAAAATTGATTTCAAATTCAATTTAGAGTCACTCATCAGTTTTCTCCCTCACTTCAGTAATAAGGAAGTTTCTTCAATTCACATAAACCGTTATGTCCCCGCAATGATCTCTGAATTAGAATTTTAGATTGAAAGCAAGAAACCTAACCCTATTTTAGAATATGGAAACCAAGATTTCTTCTACTTTGATCCAGCCTCATTTCTCATCAAAAGATTAATTAAAGTTTTTCCGGATTCTACCGAGGAAAAAATACATCAGAATTTCTTCGCAAAAAGAAAGCAAATATATTCTGAACTCGTACAAATCCTCACTATGTCAAAATTTCCATTTACAACCCCGCAAAGAAAGATCAGTCGGGAAATATCTACAAATTTTAAATTTACTATCGGTGATCCTGACTGCGTGGAAGATCTTTTATTTCAAGACACAATGTCAAAACTTCTTTTTGAACTTAATTATCGAGACACTGGACCAAGGGATGGAATTTCAAACATTAAAAAAGTTAGAAGGGCTTTGGTTAAACTCATAGACGATATCGGAGATTTACAAAAGCATGAGCGCAAAATGTTAAGTGATTTTGAAATATTTTCAGTACACTCCGCTGATTTACTCTAGATGGTCAAAAAAGCTTTGAACTTGTCTTTCTTCCCACGTCATTTCTGGAACTTAGTTGTGGAACCTGTGTAATTTGTGTTTTTAATAAAATAAAATATTCTACTCCGTCCATGTGTCTTTTTTTTTAAATTTTAGTTTACTTAATAAAATAACCAGATTAAAATCCGAAGCAAAATTTTATCTTTTATTAACCTAGTTAAAATTTTAAAAAGTTAAAAATTCGCGAGTCGGGTAGGGGAAATAAGCCCGTGAGCCGCACGGGCCCATCTTTTCTTCTTCTTTTCTTTTTTCTCTTCTTCTTCTCTTTCTGTGCACCACGACCGACGGCATCACCACCATCACTTCAACCTCAAATCTTGACCATTTTTGACGATTCAAAGCTCAAATTCGACTCTCTCGTGCTTCCTTAACACGTTTCCATCATCAATTTGGTGTAAAGGGTACTCTTTCTCGGTAAAAATTCGAGTTTTCACTCAAAGTCAAATTTTTGACTTTTGAGAAAAAATTGTGTTTTATGCCCAATTTTGGATTTCTTTATGCTTAGTTAGGTAATGTGATTGTTATGTGTTAGTTTTTAGGTTCGATTGAAGCATTTTGGATAGTTTATTTAGCTCTCGATTCGTTAGTTGAGGTTTTAGGCTAGAAATTGGTGAAATTTTTGGAAAATTGATGTTTTGCTAGCTCATTTAGGCTTAGTGATTCATTTAGGATGCTTAGAAACTAATTTTGGAACAATGTAGGCTTGTTTACTTGAATTTGACGTTTTGGTAAAACTTCACTCAATTAGGATTAGGGTTATTCCGATAGTTAAAACGTTTTTTTAAAACTTAGGATTGCCTTAAAACTAGCTCAAATGATGATATCATTGACTTGCTAATGAAAATATAGCTTAGTCTTTGATTTTCCTTATTTTGTACGTTTTTAACAAAATGATTATTTTTCGAAAAACGGTGTTAATCTTTGACTTAAGAATGTTATAGCTCAAGTTTGATGATTAAAAATATTTAAGGTAATAAAAAATGGTTATTAGAATCATTGTATGCTTAAAAATCATCACATTTTGATCAAAATTGCTTATTACGACTAACTCTTATTGCAATCACGGGTACGCTTTGAATTTTGCTTGAAAATAAGTTTGTAGTAAGATTAGATATTGTTTGTGGTAATTTTGACTATAATTGACTATGACAAGAATTTGGAAAATGCCATTTTTAAAGCCCTCATTTCAAAAAAAATTTCAAAAAATATATGCATTTTCAAATTCTAAGTATTATTTTAAGTCTTAATATTTTGGAACATAACCTACGCAGATGGCTAATCATACACCAGCAGAATATGAGTTGTGTGACGACCCGAAAATTTCTGACCAAATTTAAACTTTATCTTTATATTATTTCGACATGATAAGCAAAGTTTGTTAAGTTAAATTTCAAGAATTTTAAACTATGTTCGTACATTCATTTAACCTCGACCAAATCTCGACGATTCACGAACCATTTTTTAATTGGATATGAATATGTATATATATGTATATGTATATATATTATAACTTGAGAATATTAACAAAGTATTAAACGTATAATATTTTACATGAACGTATTTGTTTCAATATGTTTATTGACGGAATTAGAAGATATTATCAAAAGATTGATTTACCAGATTCATTGTATGATTTCGTGTCTCTGTTGAGAGGTCCACTTTGATTTAGGAAACTTTTCCTTTTAACGGTATTCAGAATATTTTGTAAAGCTATTTATAAATAAAAACAAAAGTGTCACTTAACAAGAGTTAGACAAAAGTTAATGGGGATTCTTGTTTGATTTCAATACATGCTCTACTATATTTCACTCGTGACTTTTGTTAAGATAACAATTTAGTTTTTATATTATGTATTGTGAAAGCGAAATTAGGTAATATAGGGAAATTAGGAAATAGATATTGACAAGTTAAATAGATCGATATTTTACATTAAGATGATTCCATACGTTTGATTTTTCTTTAGACTTAATCCTACGAGTCATGATTGAAATGGAAATTAAAACCTTAAAACCTGATATGATTCATATATGATTTTACTTTCTTAAACGAAAACGTCTTTTCGATATAATAGACTTTTATTATTAAAAACGTCTTATGACATAACAACTTCTACTATTATAACATTTTTAATAAAATGATTTTTGAATATAAAATAATTTGATTATTAAAATATTTTATGAACGTTTGTACATAAATGTACTATATCAATTTTAAACTTTAAAATTCAAATGTTACGAAAATGTAATTCTTAATATTTAAACAATTTCTAAATATATAAGTTTTGAATGACATTAGTTTTGAAAACTATATTAAGTAAATAGTTCCAATTTTCGAAATGAAAATATAAATATATAACTTAGTCGTAAAACGTTCTGATTTAAAATAATATATTTTGATAAACAACGAGCCACTAATTTATAGAAGCAAATGACCACAACGCTCAATTTTCCAAGTTACATTTATTACAAAATAATTTATCGAAGAGTAAATCGAATTATTGTTACAAGTACACGTCGTGTAACGTAAAATATTAGTTTTCTAAACGTACGAACATGCGTTCGAGAAACCGAAACTGGATCATAAGTCGAGTGACAACGTACGAGTCATCGGAACGAAAATTACATTTTTACCATGCACGTAAATATAATATAATATATAATTAATTATATAGATTAAATATATTATATATTAAATAAATTAAAAACATTGTCGGCAGCCTCAATGATTTGAATATGTGCTGGTTGGTGACTTCATGCCAGCGCATGAATGTGTGCCTTAGACCCCATGCGATCGCATGGGGGTCTGTGGCTGGATCCATCTATAAAAGCCGAACGTTCTAATCTTTTCATTCATAAAATGCATCTATATATCTCTCGTACATATATATATATATATATATATATATATATATATATATATATATATATATATATATATATATATATATATATATATATATATATATATATATATATATATATATATATATATATATATATATATATATATATATATTATTTTACATAAAATATTACAACGAGGTCATAAGTGGGTTATTTCAAAAATGGATTTTTATGAGCGGGATAGAGCTAAGAAAATTATGGGTTATGGCTATGGAGGTTATGGGTATGGATCAGGGGTATGCTCGTGAGGTCAATCTAGTGTTTATCATCTCAGTTGCGTTTACGTACCTTTCCTGCAATATTGAATCTCAATATTGATACGTAAGCACTCATAATTTAACTTTTACATATTAATAGTGTATCCCTGACTAGTGCTCGAGTACATAGGATTATGCATGCTTGTACTTTTGATATTGCCGTTAGATAGGTTATGTTGAATCCTGAATTAGTTACATGTGCGGTTGAGATAAGGTATAAGATATGCATGTCGTTGGAAAGCTAGTGAAAAATTAAGAACTTTTCATTTAGATATCGAATGGTTTCGATGAACGGAATAGAAGTTATAGTCAATTGAATTTTTGTATTATTATTAAAAATGATTATTATTATCGTCGTTATTATCGTCGTTATAGTTTTTATCTAATTATTATTATTATTATTATTATTATTATTATTATTATTATTATTATTATTATTATTATTATTATTATCATCATCATCATCATCATTATCAATAAAAAGTATTATCATTAAAAATTATTATTTTTATTATTATCATTATTATCGTTAAGGTTATAATTAGTATTATTATTATTATTATTATCATTAAAATAGTTATTAGTATTATCATTATATTATCATAATATTTATTATTATTAGTATTATTATAATTAAAACTAATATTAGTAACACCTAATTATTATGATTACTATTGTTATCATTAATATGAACGCGATATAAAAGACGACTAAAAGCTATTAACAAATTTATTAGGAAATAATGGGTATATGTATCATAATGAGATTAAAATATAAAAGTATTGATTTAGATAAGAATATCGTTTTCATTATTTTTATCATTACTATTATTAAAAGTATTATTAATATTAAAACTACCATTTTTACAAGAATTGTTATTTATAGGAATATCATTGTTAATATAAAATATCATTATTATCATATTAATAAAAATTATCATTTCTTCATAATATCATTTTTAGTAAATATAAATATTGTTATTATTATTCGTAGAATAATAATAATTATTATTACAAAATAATACAACTTTTACTTACTATTGTTATTATCGATATTATTTTATCAAATAAATATATGATACAAAGATATTTTATTACGTGTAATATAATTACATTAATAAAACCTATCATATTATTTTTATGATATTAAATGAACTTTATAAATTTTACTACTTAAGATATATAAAAGTATATTTTTATTATATACTTTTTTAATATAAAATTTTATTTATTAATAAATGAAATATATTATTTACCCTAATAAAATCTGTTAAAAATATTTAAATATATAAAACGACTATATTTAAGTTATATAATAATCATGAATAGATTTTGAAAGTCATTTTGGTCAAGTTGACTTTTGGTTACACTATGACTTGACCTAAATTGTTAGACGGATATTGATCATTATATAAATATATATATATATATATATACTTAATATAGGTTCGTGAATCCGAGGCCAACCTTGCACATGTTCAAGTGCTGTCATATGCATTATTGCTACGAAATACAGTTTTGTGAGTATCATTACTCCCTTTTTATATATATTTTTGGGACTGAGAATACATGCGCTGATTTTACTAATGTTTTACGAAATGGACACAAGTGATCAAAAACTACATTCTATGGCTGGATTATGAATATTGAATATCACCCCTTTTTAGCTTGGTAACCTAATAATTAGGAAACGGGTATGGCCCCTAATTGACGCGAATCCTAAAGATAGATCTATGGACCTCGACAAGTCTCATTCGGGGTACGGATGCTTTAGTACTTCGAGATTATTAATATTATACATACTAGAGGTTCTGTTTGGGGATATTCTATGCATTAAAGTTAAGTCGGTTATCAAGCGTTCACCATTTGAATGATTTTTAATTCGCGGGTTACGCGTGTTATTTTTGTACTCGGGTTACGTGTACAATTAAATATATGAAATCTTGTGGTCTATTAAAATGATGGAAATGAATGTTTACGATAAACTAATGAACTCACCAACCTTTTGGTTGACACTTGAAAGTATGTTTATTCTCAGGTTTGAAAGAAATCTTCCGCTGTGCATTTGTTCATTTAGAGATATTACTTGGAGTCATTCATGACATATTTCAAAAGACGTTGCATTCGAGTCGTTGAATTCAACAAGATTACTATTAAGTCATTTATAGTTTGGATATTTTATGAAAGGGTATGCATGCCTGTCAACTTTCGATGTAATGAAAGTTTATCTTTTAAAACGAATGCAATGTTTGTAAAATGTATCATATAGAGGTCAAATACCTCGCAATGTAATCATATGTTATTGTATTCGTTCTTATGGATTAGGACGGGTCATTACAAGTTGCCTCATTACCTTCGCGGGCAAGATGATCCAGCAGATAATGAACCGTTTATGAGAACCTGGATTAATCGACAAAAAGGGGCCAACAAATATATTAACTAGGTAATAATGGAAGAGTGTGGATGGGCCGATGAGCTTAGGGAAATCTTGAATGTTAGAGCAAACGGGAGAACAAACAGAGCCTGGCAAAACCTGTTTGAGATAAATGAAAAGGTGTATGAGGAGCCATACGCAGATTTTATGACAACTTGGAGGTTTGAGTCGAACGTTGATCAAGAGGATTACAATGATCACGAGTGCATCCACTTCCGCCATCAAAATCAGAAGTATCATGTAACGACCCTGGTTTTTTCCAACGTTTTATTATTAATAATTCATTATTAATGCTTGCGTTTTAATAAATGTGTTCTTATACGTGTTACTTGTTACCGTATTTAACTTTCCAATGCCCGACTTGTCTGTGTGATACACGTACTTTTCACGAATAATATTTTTGAATATTATTTACATTCATGATTATTTATTATTAATCATTTTTAATTAACTAAGGTTAGTGGTTAATTACTTGGTCTTTATTTATTTAATTACATACTTACTTGGACTTGGGCTTTATTATTTGATTTGGACTTGGAAGCCCACCCTACACTCTTAATGGACTTGTAAGCCCATGTATTAAGCTAGTATTACATTAAGGTTAAGTATGAATTTATTAAGCTAAATAGGAGACAAAGTGTGCAAGCATGCAAGACCATTTCTCCATGCATTTAACCTCACTACCCTTTCCTAGCTTTAACACTCTTCCAACACTTAAAAGTTGCTAGTTGACTTCCTCATTTGGCCACTTAGGACAGTCGGCTTTTGCAAGGGACAAGGGGAGCTCATTTTTTTTTCTTTTGTTACATATACACAAGTCTCTACTCCATTTTCTCACACACATACATACACCATCTTTTTCTCTCAACTATTCTTTCAAACTTTGTAAGTAATATGAATTAATTTCTTCTTCTTTTCTCCCTTTGAAAACCGAAACTTGCACAAGTATTATCATCATTTGCTTGTTACTTGTTACTAGTTGTTGTTTGTTGGTTGTTGTTTAAGATCAAACTTGTTAGTTTGTATCTTCATGGATCTTGGTTACTTCCATCTCTTGTTTGATGAAGAACCAAGAACAAGAACCTAAACTTGTTAGTTTATGGTTCTACATTTAAGTGTTTTTAATATCTAAAGTTCATAAACTTGATGATCTTCTTTGTGTTCATGTGTTGTAGACTTAAATCCTAAGATACAAAATTTGATTTGAATCTTCCTAAGTATGAAACAAACATAAACATAATATTTGTAGATCTAGTTTCTTTCTTCATTTTAGTTACTTTCAATTCGTGATGGTGTATCCATGGTCAAGTATTACTAGTTAAAGCTTGATCTCATACTTCTTGGAACTAAAGTTAACTTTGTAAGTTCAAGAACATGGAAGTTTAACTTTCTAGTTACAACTTCAAACACTTGTGTTAGATCTAAGTTTCTATAGCTTATGGTCTTCTTATTTTATTGTAAACAAGAGCTTGTAAGCTTAAATACATTTTACAAGATGAAAATCTAAGTTTCATAACTTATGGTTTCATTAAAGTTAAGATCCAAGTTTTATAACTTAGGGTTTGACTTAAGAACTTTAGATCTAGACTTTTGGGTCTAGGATCTTCAAGATCTAACTAAGAACTATGTTCTACAACTTAAGATCTCGTTTATTTAGTTTACTTTCAAGTTTGTAGCTTAATATTACTAGTAGGACACTTGTATGTGTCGGATCTAAGAACTTAATGTAACTTTGGTTCATCAAACTACATACAACTCTTAAATGAGTTGTGCAACTTATCTTAGACTTAAACTAGTGTTATGATGGTCAAACCTTGTTTAAGATGATGCAAACCCATCAATGAGTTGTACACTTGAAGCTATGCGCATCAAGGATGAGAACCGTGATGAGCATCAAGCACCAAGAACCCACCGAAACACATTTAGCTACTGTTTCTGGAACTTATCAGACTACCTGGGCTACTGTAAAGTTGATTTTCAGTTATTTTGTTTCGAATAGATAATTTTCCGTTTAGACCTCGTCTTAATCCGAGTTACGGTTTAGGATCTATGGCCTCCCGAAAGTCACTACACCCTATTAACGTTGTGCTGAAATTTATGACCTACTCGTACTTAAAACATCACCGCGGTCAAACGAAGATGAGTTTGATTCTGGAAATTGGTCAGTACCTATGGGACTCATATACGGAGCCATGGCCACTGGTCTCACCTCATTTCAGTTTGTATATAGGTCGTGGCGACTGAACGAATTCAGCCTTTGTTTCAAACCCTAGTCTTGAATTAAAACTTACTTTACACTTTTTATTTAATGATGAATGATGATGGTACTTAGGACCTAATTTACATACATTTAAACCTTTGGGAACGATTTACTGACTTAGTAACATTTGACTTAGGTTGAGGACCTTTCGGACCAACCACTTGCTTACTATTCCAGCGTATCGACTTTTACTACTTTCCACTGTGAGTTATTGCATCCCTTTTTACTTTAACTATTTTGGGAACTGAGAATACATGTGCATTTTACATTTTACATACTAGGCACGAGTACTTAAACTTTATATATGTGTGGGTTATACAACGGCATAAACTTTCCCCTTAGCTCGGTAACATTTAGTCATTGGTCTTTGAACCGGTGAACGCGAATCTTAGATATGGATCCATAGGGTTTGACATCCCCACCCACGTTAGTAGCGCTAGCATTTAACGGGTGTTTAATACTTCGTAAACATACGTACTCGCCAAGTGTACTTTTAGGGGGTGATAAACGTTAAGTTAGTTACCAAGTGCCCATGGTTAAACATATACTTTTCATACTGTTTTGAAATGCTGTTGAAGCACTGAAATCTCGTGGCCTACCTTACATTACTGTTATACTTAAAATATAGCTCACCAACCTTTGTGTTGACATTTTTAAGCATGTTTTTCTCAGGTGCTTAAGGTTTGCTTGCTTCCGTTGTACCAGTCATGCCTTGTAGAATCCCGCTGTGCTTAATAGAGATGTCTTCGCATGAACCATTTTATCTTGCATTCAAACTTTATTACTTTTGAACGATGTATTTGTAACGACCTATGGGTCACGTACTATTATTGCTTGCTAGTCGTAGAAGCATACTTTTGGTTGTTAAACATTTGACGTTGGTTATGACGACACCTTTTAATATGAATGCAAACTTATTTTGAAACTGCATATAGTATTTGACCTTGTAATGATCTTGTTGTTGATGATTCGTACACGATGGTTTTGTACGGGGCATCACATTTGGTATCAGAGCATTGGTTGTAGGGAATTAGGTTGCATTAGTGAGTCTGGACCGACCCGAGTAGGATTCACTAATAGGACTAATCTACAACTTGCTAGTTTACTTGTTTCTGCGGAACTTGTTGCATGCTGCTGCTTACTTTTACTGCTATATGTCATATGCTACTACATTATTTCACTACTGCATGCTATTATCTGATGGAATTTAACAAGTTTCAAAACAACATGTTCATGAAGTTAAGACAATCATAAAACCAATTTTAGGATAGTTAATACGAGCGGAAGCATTAATGGAACAAGTAATTGTAAAGCCATTTTGTTAAATTCTACATTAATATCAAGTCATGAATTATTTGCTTACAAATATAACAAGATTAGAAGAGCGTTATACCTCCTCAATGATGGATTAAGTGCTAAATTTGGACAGCTGCAAGTTGATAAGATGATGATGAAAGCAAGCTCCAAAACTATGAAACCTCAAGAGATAATACCCCAAACTTATCACCAACACCTTGAAGTTTAGTTAGGATTTATTTTTGACACTTATGAACTTAATTAGTAAGCTAAAAACCTCTCTTCTCACACTAAAACATTCGGCCAGCAGAATGTTAGAGGAGAAAGAGAGAGTTTTTCCAAGTTAACTTCTTAATTTTTGAGTCAATGCATGGTTAAATGGACAAGCATGCTCATGGTTTGTTGTGTAATCTTAAAATAACAAAAGAAAGCATGTGAGTAGCCATGGGGACTTACAAAAACGTCCACCACCATGGTTTTATTAAAAAAATTCAATCAATTTTATTACATAACTTGTTATTAATAAACATGTAATAAAACACATGCATTTGTTAAGTTACTTACATTTTATAAACCCATTTATAAAATATAACACAACATAATTATTTAAGCCTATAAATAATTAAATATAAATTATCCAAATAATTTATCTCAAGTGATAATATTTTAGAAAACCGATTTTCCAAAGTTCAAGTGTCGCGTATTTATTTAACGATCCAATTGTTAAGATAAATACATATAAGGTGTCAGTAAGCTTGTTATTGGGTATGACCCAACTTGGATCATAACATGTTAGACACATTAATTAAATATGTCTCTCGGGCATACAAAAAACCTTCAATCTCCCACTTGCACGAGAAACATAAGAAATTAATGCAAGTGATGGATACCACCTAACGACCGTCCATCACCCCTAATATGTTATGACTTTGTGCCATTCAATAACATCATCCCTTTTGAGTTCCCATCTCGAATATGAATAGGTGAATCTTACATCACATCCTTTTGTCCTAGATGTCATGTTAAATCCAAGATACATGGAGTGATCACTCTCTTCTAGATTTAACTTTATCAGGCCTTAAACATCTGACTCTCAACGAATAAGAGGGACAAATTCCATCTTGACTACATACGTCCTAAATATATACCTTGCATTATACCTGAGCTCTTCCTTATGAACTACCATATTTTAGAATAGCGAAGGAAAGAATCAAGGCACAATACTTGGTAAATATCCGGACCCAATATGTATCTCAGGTCAGAGGATACAATGCTATTCACCTTTACTCAAGATTACATGTGATCAACCACAAAGGCTCCATTTAGTAAATCTTGAGGGCGGGTCTTCCAATATTTGTATACCATAAATATCTATGAACCTTGATTGTAACCTTGCCCCACATTCATCCCGTGAACGTATACCAATCCAAGTTCATAATAGTCTAAACCTCACACTTGCTCCCACAAATGTGATTGACTACGGAATTTAGAATAATAGTTTATTCATGGATAAAATATGCAAAATAGGAACATGATTCAAAATAAATTAATACCATAATTATATTAATGAGTTTGAACAATTTCATTCCGTTACAATACTTAAATCAGATCATGACCAATCACTAGAATATCGAAGCCCTAATGCACAAACATGTCCTGTATGCTTTGATCCATGTAATAGCTTCGTGAGAGGATCCGCTATATTAAGATCTATGTGAACTTTGCGAATACATATCTTTCCCTTTTCAACTTCATCCCTTATGTAGTTGAATCTCCGCTCAATGTGACGGGTCTTTTGCTGAGCACGAGGTTCTTTGATTTGAGAAATCGCACCCTCGTTATCACAAAAGATCTCAAGAGGGTCCTGAATGGAAGGGACTACTCCTAAGTCGTCGATGAATTTCTTCATCCATGCAGCTTCCTGAGCTACCAATGAGGCGGCAATGTACTCTGACTCTGTAGTGGATAATGCAACAACATCCTGTTTTGAACTCTTCCAGGAGACCGCACCTCCATTTAACGTGAAGACATAACCGGATTGTGATCGAGAATCATCTCGATCAGTTTAGAAACTCACGTCCACGTAACCCTTTACAGCAAGTTCTTCCTCACCAGATCCATATATTAGAAACAAATCCTTAGTCCTCCTAAGGTATTTCAATATACTTTTAACCGCAATCCAATGACTGTTTCCTGGGTTATTCTGGTATCTACTTGTCAAGCTTAGGGCGCATGACACATCCGGTCTAGTGCATATCATTGCATACATGATTGACCCAATAGCAGATGCATAAGGGACTCTCTTCATTCTCTCTTGTTCATCTTTTGTGGTAGGGCACTGAGATGAACTGAGAGGTGTTCCTCTTTGAATAGGTACCAAACCACTCTTAGAGTTCTCCATCTTGAACCTTTTCAAGACCTTTTCAATGTATGCACTTTGATTCAAACCTATCAGTTTCTTGGATCTATTCCTGTAGATCCCAATCCCTAAAACGTATTGTGCTTCTCCAAGATCCTTAATGGAGAAGCATTTACTTAGCCAAGTTTTAACTCCTTGCATTTCCTGAATATCTTTTCCAAATAACAATATATCATCCACATATAGTACAAGTAACATGATAGTGCTCCCACTAGCTTTCTTATATACATAAGCTTCATCACCATTTTTAATGAAGCCAAATTTTTCGGCTTCCTCATTAAAACGATGATTCCACATTCTAGATGCTTGTTTCAATCCGTAGATTGACTTCTTTAACTTGCATACCTTTTTAGGATATTTCGGATCAACAAAACCTTCAGGCTGAACCATATAGACATCTTCCACAAGATATCCATTTAGAAAAGCTGTCTTGACATCCATTTGCCATATTTCATAATCATAATGAGCAGCAATGGCAAATAATATCCTAATAGACTTTAGCATTGCCACAGGCGAAAAAGTTTCATCATAGTCAACCCCTTGAGTTTGAGTGAAACCTTTTGCTACAAGTCTAGCTTTATATGTATCCAAGTTTCCATGTATGTCAGTTTTCATTTTGAAAAGCCATTTACAATCAACTAGCCTTGAGCCAGTAGGTTGTACAACCAGTTCCCAAACTTAGTTGTCATACATGGATTGCATCTCAGCGTTCATGGCTTCCTGCCATTTATCCTTCTCAATCCTTGATAAAGCATCTTGGTAGTTTGTGGGTTCATCCAAATCAACCACGTAGCAACCATCCATGAGAAACCCATATCTCTCAGGAGGATTACTAATCCTACCAGATCTGCAAACGTCTTGTGTATTTTGATCATCCATTTGATCATTTTCAGCATTTTCACATTGAGTGCTAGTGTCAACCAATTGTGTATCATCTACTTGATCTTGAACCTCTTCAAGATCTATCTTCCTTTCACTATCACCTTCCAGTAGGAACTTAGTTTCAAGGAATTCAGCCTTCCGAGTAACAAATACACTCTGCTCAGAAGGATCATAGAAATAATATCCCATATCATTCTTGGGATATCCTATGAAGATACACTTTGTGGATCGAGCATTTAACTTATTAGGGACGTAACACTTAGGGTAAGCTTCACATCCCCATACCTTTAAGTATGATAGAGATGGAGGTTTTCCAAACCACATCTCATGAGGTATTCGTTCCACTTTCTTGGTTGGGGCCATATTTAAAATACGAGCCGCGGAGCATAGACAATAACCCCAAAATGATAGAGGTAACGAGCTTCTAGCCATCATAGATCGAACTATATCCATTAGGGTTCGGTTCCTCCTTTCGGAATCTCCATTCAGTTGGGGTGTTCCAGGAGGAGTGAGTTGCGAGATAATCCCACAACTTCTAAGATGATCTTGGAAATCATCGCTTAGGTATTCACCTCCTCTATCGGTGCGAAGTACCTTGATTGTCTTATTGAGTTGATTTTGTACTTAGTTTTGATACTCTTTGAATGCTTCAAAAGTTTCGTCCTTATGTCTTAACAAGTAGACATATCCGAAATGACTGAAGTCATCAATGAAGGTAACGAAGTATCTTTCACCATTCCTAGTTATGGGCTTAAAGGGTCCACATACATCCGAATGTATTAATCCCAATAAGTCCTTAGCCCTTTCATAGGTCCGTTTGAAAGGTGCTTTAGTCATTTTGCCTTGTAAACAAGACTCATATACATCAAACGAGTCTAGTTCATTTGATTTTAAAAGTCCATTCTTTTGAAGTGTATGCATTCGGTTCTTGTTTATGTGACCAAGGCGAAAATACCATAAGTAGGAATCACTCAAATCCCTTTTGAGTTTCTTGGTGTTTGCATGGTATATTGAGCTATTGTATGCTGTGTCATCATGAACCAATTCATAAATACCATTCGAAGGCGAAGCCTTAAAATAGAACACATTATTTAAAGAAACATGGATATCATCATTAATGAAATTAAGATTAAAACCACATTGTTTCAAACGGGATACAGAAATAATGTTTCGTGATAAATCAGGTGCATACAAAACATTTTTAAAAATAAGCTCAAAACCACTTAGAAGCTTTAAAACAAAGTCTCCATGAGCTTTCACCTACACCCTTGCTCCATTTCCCATGAAGAGACTTGTTGTTCCCGTATTCTGATCACTTCTTTTGAACCCCTGCAAAGAATTGCAAATATGAGTTCCACATCCTGTGTCTAATACCCATGTATTATAAGAAGTAATACTAAGCTCAATGTATACCATATATACATTACCTGAGGTTTGCCCTGCATCCCTCTTTTCCTTCAACTCCTTAAGGTAGACCGGGCAGTTGCGTTTCCAGTGACCCATTTCACCGCAACCAAAGCACGGATCTTCCTTGGGGTTAGCCTTTCCGGCAACCTTTTGCTTCTTGTTATTGGTTGGGGTAACCATCTTCCCCTTTCCCTTGCCCTTGCCTTGGTAGGCGGGTCCTTTCCTCTTAGCCGCCTTTGGCTTAGAAGTGTTATTGTTTTTGGACCCGCCTTCATTGATCGTAAACACGGGTGAAGCCCTTTTACCCATGCTTACTTCTACCGTCTTAAGCATGGCATGTAATTCACCAATGCTTTTATCCCAACCATTCATGTTGTAATTCATTACAAATGTGTCAAACCTTTTTGACAATGAGTTGAGAATAAGGTCTGTGGCTAATTCATTAGACACGTTGCAATTTAGACGGTTTGCTCGATCAATAAGGCTTTTCATCTTAAGGACATAAGATGAAACGGATTGGGAGTCATCCATCCGACATGCATGTAGCGCTCGGACCATTTCAAAATGCTCGACACGAGCTTGTTGAAGGAACATCTCCTTCAACTGTGTGATCATGTCGTATGCACTATGATGCTCGAAATCCTTTTGGAGTTCGGGTATCATAGTCCCAAGCATGAGGCAAGAAACTTGCAATGAATCGGTGCAATATTTCTCCCAATAAGCCATGCCTTCTGTATCATCCTCGTCCGGTTGATCGGGAATGGGGTCTTCCAACACATACGCCCTATCCTCTAGTTTGAGGACTATTCTTAGATTGCGGAACCAATCCATGAAGTTTGTATGGTTGAGTTTTTCCTTTTCGAGGATTGACCTCAACGATAGGTTGTTAAAGTTGATAGGTGCGTTAGGAATGTTGTTGTTATTGGCCATCTACAAAATTTAACAAAGTTGTTTAAGTATTAATTTTAATTTAACAATCAATACCCTTTAAATCCAATTGATATTTATTAAATTTTAGAATCCAACGGTTAACCAAATTTCGGTTAGGTGACCTTTATCCCGTCATTTGATTTAGCTAGGTAGTCATTGTATGACAATTGCAATCCTTTTGCAACTTCTAAGTTATGGGATCATGCAATCCTTTTGCATGGCATATTATCCCATCAACGCCTATTTGTTCATCATGCTTCGGTGACCCTAAGTTCATGATTTCCAAATCAAGTCGTCCTACTTGTGTAAACGTGTAAACCTAACATACAAGTGGTTAGGTGACCTTTATCCCACAAGCATGCGAATTTCACCTTAATCATATTAGTTTGTTCATGACGGTTAGGTGACCTTTATCCCATCATGAGTTCCCTAATATTTCTAAGTGTCACACAAAAGGATGGCGTTTAACTTGTTTACCTTGTTTGTTAAAGGGATTTTAAGTTTTCATTATTTCTAGTTTGAGAAAACTTTTATGCCATACACCAACATGCATTTAGTGTATGGTTCATTTGAAATCCATTTTCATGTCATCTAATTTAGCCAATTACTTGATATAAACCATTTTATATGTGATCATTTTCTTGTTCTTAATAACCATTTATTAAGGTCTTTTGCCACTTTTAATTTAACCAATTAAATTTGTCGTTTTGCATGTTGTTAACTATTTTTAATTTAACCAATTAAATGTAGTTTAGCTTGTTGTTAACATGTGTGATAACTTGTAGTAATCAAACATACAAACTATAATCAAACAACACAACCATGCATGCAAAACAATTATGTTCACAATCAAGCCTTTTGGTAAGCATTTTGTTTAGCCGAAAACAAAATGCCACCGGGTAATGGGTCATAACACAAAGTAGGAGATTTTACCACTCCCACTAAATATTGCATCCAAGTAGATTCTTCTTGTGTTCTTCCTTTGACTCCATCTTTTCATCTTCATTTTTACAAAAAATATATCCTAATACATTTTTCTAAAAAATGAAAATACAACCTAATCTATTTTACATACCAAATATAAAATAAATTACATAACCAAAATTAATGAATATTACAACCAAATGAATGAATTAATTATTACATACCAAATGAATAAATAAAAATCATTCAAACACACATGCATTCAATCAAAAAGGTCAAGGCATTGATTGTGAACACTACATACAATAAATATAACCAATTTGCAAGTTCCAAACTCTCTTGGAACCTCCAAGAATTCAGCCACCATATCAAACCCACCCAAACCCGAACATTTTTACATTCCATATTCATGCATGTGCATGGAATGCAAATATAGTGGGTTTAAAGACCATAAAAGAAGCATAATCCATAGACTTCGGCTCTAGATACCATTGATGGAATTTAACAAGTTTCAAAACAACATGTTCATGAAGTTAACACAATCATAAAACCAATTTTAGGATAGTTAATACGAGCGAAAGCATTAATGGAGCAAGTAATTGTAAAGCCATTTTGTTAAATTCCACATTAATATCAAGTCATGAATTATATGCTTACAAATATAACAAGATTAGAAGAGCGTTTATACCTCCTCAATGATGGATTAAGTGCTGAATTTGGACAGCTGCAAGTTGATAAGATGATGATGAAAGCAAGCTCCAAAACTATGAAACCTCAAGAGATAATACCCCAAACTTATCACCAACACCTTGAAGTTTAGTTAGGATTTATTTTTGACACTTATGAACTTAATTAGTAAGCTAAAAACCTCTCTTCTCACACTAAAAAATTCGGCTAGCAGAATGTTAGAGGATAAGGAGAGAGTTTTTCCAAGTTAACTTCTTAATTTTTGAGTCAATGCATGGTTAAATGGACAAACATGCTCATGGTTTGTTGTGTAATCTTAAAATAACAAAAGAAAGCATGTGAGTAGCCATGGGGACTTACAAAAACGTCCACCACCATGGTTTTATTAAAAAAATTCAATCAATTTTATTACATAACTTGTTATTAATAAACATGTAATAAAACACATGCATTTGTTAAGTTACTTACATTTTATAAACCCATTTATAAAATATAACACAACATAATTATTTAAGCCTATAAATAATTAAATATAAATTATCCAAATAATTTATCTCAAGTGATAATTGATGTTAAAGCTAAGGGGTATAAAATACTATTAAATTTTACAAGGAAATACTATTAAATACGATATAATTTTACACAAGATATTTATTTATTTATAGAATGGATATACTTAAACCTTGCTACAACACTTATAGGCAGTGTACCTAATCGTACAGTGGTGTAGTTTTTAGTAAGTCCGGTTCGTTTCACAGGGAAAAATCTTTAAACAAAGCTTAACGCTATATTAGTTTTATTTTATAAAAATACAAATATATATATATATAAGTAATATTATTATTATTATAAGGGGGTTTTTACCGTTTAATGACCGGTTTGTTGATTCTAAAAACTTAAGTTGCAGTTAAAACCAAATGTAAAATATTAAATAAATAAAAGACTTAATTTAAAGATTAAAGTAAATAACGATAATGAAATTGCGATAAATAAAAGTGCGATAAAATAAAATTGCGATAATTAAAAAGTACGATAATTAAAAGTGCAATTAAATACAATAACAATAAATAAAAGTGCGATAATTAGAAGTGCAATTAAATATAAATAAAGGAAATTAAATATGAAATAAAAGAATTATGCTTATTTAAACTTCCGTAATCATGATGTTTGACGTGTTGATTTTAGTTTTATGCCCATGGGTTAATTGTCCTTTGTCCTGGATTATTTAATATGTCCGTCTGGTTTTTGTCCATAACAGTCCATCAGTCATAAATATAAAGTGCGAGTATCCTCGTCAAATTATCCTTATACCCGAAGTTAAATATTCCAACTAATTGGGGACTTAAACTGTAACAAGATTTTAATACTTTGTTTAATAATTACACCAGGTTATCGTCTGCGTGTAACCCAAGGTTTTAAAACTTTGTTATCAATTATGCCAAGTGTCCTTGTACATAATTTCACCCCTGTTTTAATAATTCTAGTGGCTATTAATCCATTCCCGTGTCCGGTTAAATGAACGATTATTCGTACATATAAATATCCCGCCCATCGTGTCCGATTGAGTGTATATGGTTATTTATATGGACGTCCAATTGTAAATCTTTATATTAAAATTAACAAACTATCATTTAGTTAAACAAATATAAAGCCCATTAATAGCCCATAGTCTAATTTCCACAAGTGTGTTCTTTTATCCAAACCCCAATTATGGTACAAAACCCAATTACCCAATTTTAGTAATTAGCCCAACATCATGATTACTTCATTTTAAATAAGCATAATAATAACTTAGCCACGAGACATTAATGTAAAAAGGTTAAACATAACTTACAATAATTAAAAATAGCGTAGCGTTACACGGACAGAATTTCGACTTACACCCTTACAACATTCGCTAACATACCCTTATTATTAGAATTAGAATTAAAATTAAAATTAAAATATATATATATATATATATATATATATATATATATATATATATATATATATATATATATATATATTACGTATATATTGAGAGAGAGATAGATTATATGGATATATTGATCGATCAAACTGCGTTTGCTTTTATAGGCAGTTTCATTTTTTGGGGCTCCGCGAGTCGCGGCCCTCTCGTTCCTCAAACTCCGCGAGTCGCGGAGATATCAAATCCAGCTCACAAAGCCTTGGCTCCTAGCTTGCCGACGGATTTAAATATAAATATAATATATAAATAATTATAAGAATTATTTAAATATTATATTATATTTATGTGCATAGTTGACTTGTAATTTTTAGTCCGTTGCGTCGAGCGTTGAGAGTTGACTCATGTCCCGGTTCCGGATTTTCGAACGTCCTTGCGTACTATTTTATATCTTGTACTTTGCGTTTTGAATCTTGTACTCTTGTAATTTCGAGACGTTTCTTATCAATCTAGTTTTTATGAAAACATTTGATCTTTTGAAAATTAAATCTAGTTTTTACCCTAGATAAGTTTTCTGGAATAACCCTTCACCGGTGTTTGCAAATTCTTTTTGTGGGTTTGGTGGGTTTCAGATTTGAAAATTTTAGCTTAAAACTTGCGGTTTTGTGTCACCCACTTGCTAACCTTGTATTAGGAAAGCAACACGTCCAGTATACTTGCTCCGTATATTACCTTTTGGTAAACTACCGTCCGGTTGTAAAGGAAAGCGTTGAACAAGCAACTGTTAAGGCAACGTCCCCTGACATGTTTTTAATTATGGTTTATAACGTGTCGGACGCAATTACTATCCTTGGTAGGAGCAATAGTAAAGCTCACCCTTATAATTTTTCGGTCTGGCACAAGGTCCTGTCTTTGACCATGCTATGCAACCACCGTTCTTACGGTTGACACCCAATTTAGTTCAGGTGACCTAAAGAATTCCAGGTGAATTCCTAGGATTTTACGTTCAATGGTAATGAACGCATTGAAAATAGGTTTTCAGAAAACAAATCGGTTTGTAATTTTGATCAAAATATTTTCTAGTTCAAGCTCGAGTTTAGGTATCATTGAATTCCATGAGTTTGTAATTCTCAATCTTTAAGGTCAATCTCTAGGATTGAGTAATATCAGGCTTAAAAGCTGTTTTTTGATCTTTTAAGGAGATTATCCTTTCTGCGGGTCTGATTCATTAGTCTTATCAAGCTAATTTGCACGGTGCCCCCCCATTGTACGAGATAAATCCTTCTCATGGTTAGGATAAATCTGACCACTTGGCGACCCTGTTTGATGCTGAGGTCCGTGGATTTCCTGCTGATTTTAGTGATGACTTTTCTAGATTTTTCGTCAACCTACAGCTGGTCTGGACGACAACTTCTTAACCTAAATCAAGAAGCGCGTGTCTTTTTTGGAAGACTTTACTTCCTTTTAATGATGGAATTGATTCATCATGTAGATCCATCTTTCTTAGAGTAAATCGGCTAAAACAGTTAATTATCGTCCAAAACAAAAGTATCTTCAATTATTTGTACAAAAATTTGTGATATATATTTTGAATAACTTGGTGAAAATTTCCCACACTTGGCTTTTATTTTCCTTTTTATTGTCCTCTATTCCATTTTAAATGAATTCTAACATTTTGGTTTGTTTCTCAATTTATGTCCTTTCCAAGGTAACAATAATTTCGGTGTTAACACCTAGTTTTATCGTTCATAAATATGTATAAACATGATTTTAAATTCATTTAGTTGAAAATTTTGAAAAATTTTACTAGAATTGGGTAGTGAGTATATAAGACTAGGGATGTTCTTTATTATCAGAGAGCACTAGATTCTAACACAACTACTGCTTTACTAGTATTTTTAATGGTAACCAAGTGTATAAAGTAAAAAATTTTAAAAATCCGAAAGAATTTAACCCCTTCCCACACTTAAGATCTTGCAATGCCCTCATTTGCAAGAAATCAGTAACAATTTAAATTATTGAGGGTGATTAGCGTAGAAATGATTAAATTTTACCAAAGTTTCCAAACATATTTGTGTTTGTTTGCTGAATGATAAATGGTGCATATCATTTGTTCATTCCGTCTTGTTGTTATATCACATTTATTTTGCATCTTGTCGTCAAAATTAGTTGCTTTTGCTGAACTTAATGTCAGTCTTTGAAAATGCGTTGTTTTACCCTGTTGTGTACATAAGATAAACTGCAAACATATATACATATTTTTGAAGTTTGGTATATTACCCCACATTCAAACATTATTAAAATCTAAAAATAAAAATTAGTAAATTATAAAAACTAATACAATTCCAACATAAGTATTAAATGTGTCAACATTACAAATAATAAAATAAATAAAACTAAGTAGACTAGGGATGATACTGATACCAGTAGGGGTTCCATGCATAACCATACGTGTTATAAAATACTTCGGCTGGGTTATACGTAGGATATGGTGGTTGGATCTCTATAGACCAGGGAGGAAATATGGGCGATGGAGTAGGAATATAGTTTCTACCTATATGTTGGCAATGAGCTATGATTTGGTTTTGATGAACTTGCCAATCTTCAAATGCTCTATGTCTAGCATTTTCATACTCTTGTGAAGCTATAAACCTTTGCATTTCTGTCATTTCATTTCCCCCTCCCACATTACCTGGCTGATGGTTTCTCTCAACCTGTGGATGTCTACCATTATATCGTACTGCGGCGTTATTTCGCCTCTTCAAAACTTTAGCACCATGGTATACATTTAAACCAATTGTATCGTGAGGTTCTGGTTCTTCGATTAATAATCCTCCCCGACTTATATCCACACCAAGATATTCAGCAATCAAAGTAATAAATATACCACCTCCTATTATGCTATGCGGTCTCATCCCCCTAACCATAGCTGATAAATAATAACCCACACAATAAGGTATACTTACAGCGCTTTGTGGGTCTCGAATACACATGTGGTAAAACAAATCCTGTTCATTTACCTTTTCCTTATTCTTACCTCTTTGTGTAATCGAATTAGCTAAAAACCTATGAATTACTCTTAACTCTGCTCTATCTATATCCAAATAAGAGTAATTTCCCCCTTTAAATCGGTGATGGCTAGTCATTTGACTCCATACACCATGCGTATCAAAATTTTCATCAATTTTCCTACCGTTCAATATCAACCCTCTACAATCTGCAGATGCTAACTCCTCAGGCGTATATATACGTAAGGCCTGAGCCATGTCTAGTAGAGACATGTGGCGCATCGAACCTCCTAACAAAAATCTAATAAAAGATCGATCGGTTAAACTAGCTACCCGATCATTTATTTCTATACTACATAATAATTCTTCACACCATACTTTATATACAAGTCTACGCATGCTGAATAATCGTACCCAATCGTTAAAAGTAGAATTACCATACCTCTGTGTAAGTAATTCTCTAATTGGCCCGGCCAATTCTACAGCTTCTAATGGTCCCCATTCTATTACCCTAGGTACTTCAACAACTTTAGAATGAAGAGTATGCAAGCCCCTTTGGTATTTTGGATAATCTATCCAAAGTCTGTCAAATCTCAAGTTCGGGTGCAAATCTTCCAAGTGCATATCAGAAAATGTCATAACTGGATGAGGTATATCTTGTTTGTAGTAGTTATCAACCTCCTATTGTTCCGCATTCTCAGCAGAAACATTGCGAGCTTGGGATGAAGATTCACCCCTTTCAGTCTGCAAAACACATCAAACACAATTTTTGTGCATCCAAATATGCATTAGTGTCAGCAAAATCATCAATCAAAATAATTACAATTACATGTCCAATTTATATCAAACTTATGCTCATTTTCATATTTTTATCAAATCTCCACTTTTTCAAATAAGCATATACGAAAATGTTCACCAAGTTCATAAGCATTCAACTCAAATAACATGTCAAAATAATCATTACTAGCAATTAAACAAGTTTCAAATGGCATTATCTCTCAAAAATCAAGTTCATGAATTTTAGACTTGGAAAAGTCCACTTTAATTCTCAAAATCATGCTTAGGCTCAAAGTTTGGATCATTTAACTACCTAAACATGTTACACTACTTAATTTAGCAACAATTCATGACAAAAATCAGCCATAACCTGTTTATATCAAAAAGCCCCAAATTGCTCAAGAACACAAACCCTAGATTTCTCAAAATTTGAAGTTTAAGGCTTCTAATCATGTTAAATAGCATCAATATAGGTTATATAAGCATAATACACAAGCAATTTAAGCATAATTACACTAAAAAGCATCAAAATCGAATTGGGTAAACAATTGCTCAAGAACACTAATTTTCAGATTAAATGGTGTTTAGGTGTAGAAATTTACCGTTTTCCTTAAGTAATTCCTTGATAACATCCTTCTCAACATGATTTTAGTAAAAAATTTGATGAAAAACGGTGAAAAATTTCGATTTTTGGAGGTTTTAGTGTGTGTTTTTCGGGTATTTTGTTCGCAGTTTTTGTGTGTGGTGTGTGGACTGATCAGTTCCAGCGATTTTATTTTTTTCTGTATTTTGGTCTCTCCGCGAGTCGCGGTGATTTTGTCCATCAAACTCCGCGAGTCGCGGTGTTTTTTTTTTTTTAATAACTTATAAAACAAATATAAAATAAATTTAAAATTTTGTTTTCCTTTGTTTTAGGACGAAGTCGTTTCGGATCGATGTCCTAGTCCGTCCTTCAACAAAATTTTAAAATTTGTCTTTTTGTAGCGATTGTTTTAAAAGCTAAGATTTTTGGGTTTTTTTTTAATGTTTTTGGCATACTTTAATTCAATAAGTTTAAAAATAATGATAATAAAAGTTCTCGTCCCTCCCTCGGGTAAAGCAATTTCGGTTCAAAGACCTAGTCTTCAACTTACGACGAATTTTAAAAATCATATTTTTAATTTAGCGAAATAAAGTAAATTTTTGTTTTTAAATTCACACCAAACTTAAATTTAAAATTGCATAAAATTAAAAATTTACACCAAACTTAATTAAAAATGCATAATTTAAAAATTTACACCAAACTTATATTATATTTTTGTTTTTATACATACAAACTTTAAAAATATCAATTGTTCAAATATTTACAATTTTAAATATATTAATTTAAAAAGTTTACAATATTAATTTAAGATTTATATATTAATTTTAAAAACATGGTAAAAATAAAATTAAAAATCTTTTTGGCTTTTATCCCACTTTAATCAATCAAATATTATCAAAAATATGCGCCCCTCTTTTCGGTAAATTAATTTCGGTTCCATGACCTAATTTAACTCATGACGAATTTTTGAAATATTTTGGGTTGATTGATTAAAGATATTTATACCTTAAGAATAAACGTTAAATTTCGCAGTGATGTAATAAATTTTTGTATGATATCAATAATTTCGGTCGCCAAACCTAATTTCATCGAATACCAATTTAATACTTTATAGCGAACAAATTAGCGTTTATTATCAAAAGGTTAAAAATGAAAATAAAAAATAAAAACTGTACAGACTTACCTGTGAGATAGTATTCTTAGTGATATGATCTATCCCATTCATAAGATAGTCGGTTTAATTGATTTTCCATGGCTACATAGGCGTAACCTCGAGCATTCAGTGTTTTTTCTTCTAAACATATGAACGGTCCGTCTCTGCATAAAGTAACAAATTCGGTGTTTGAATAGGTTTGATTATTTGAACATTTACCTCCATGTGACCATTTTCCGCATTTGTGACATCTTTCTAGGTGTCGTGCTCTTCTTTTCGCTGCGGATTTTGATTTTCCTTTACCAAATTGTAACTTATTATCTTCGCATCTGGATTCTTTTCTTACTCCATCCAATCTTTCTCTGATTACTGATACTATTTCACTCGGAAGTGTGTCATTATTACGTTTAGTGATCAAAGCGTGTAGCATTAGACCATGGTTTAGTTCACAGGAAGTCTTCATTTCGTAAAAACCTAAAAAAATAAAAATTCAGAATGGGGGGAGAAGACTAGTTCTTTAGGTTCTGCTAGGGAAAAGCCATTCGGGTTCCATTTTCGAGAACTACACGAAAACAGAAAATCTAACTCTAACAGAAATACATATTATCCTTTAAAAGACTTGATTCTCCCCACACTTAGTTAGCTGTGGTATCGAAATTGTGATTAACTTCATTGTCAACTTCCATTAGACTATCTATGTAATGTTTAACTCTGTGACCATTAACTTTAAATTCAATTCCATTTGAATTTATTAATTCTATCATTCCGTATGGGAAAACACTTTTGACTATGAATGGTCCAGACCATCTTGATTTCAATTTTTCAGGAAATAGCTTGAATCGTGAATTGAAAAGAAGAACTCTGTCTCCTTTTTTGAATTCTTTTAAACTTCTGATTCTTTTATCATGCCATTTCTTCGTTCTTTCCTTATAGATTAACGAATTTTCGTACGCTTCATGTCTTAATTCTTCTAATTCGTTTAGTTGACTTAACCGTAGACGTCCAGCTTCATGTAAATCAAGATTACATGTCTTCAAAGCCCAAAATGCTTTGTGTTCAATTTCTCCTGGAAGATGACATGCTTTTCCATAAACAAGTCTAAAAGGTGTGGTTCCAATTGGAGTTTTGTAGGCTGTTCTAAAAGCCCAGAGTACATCCTCCAATTTAATGGACCATTCCTTCGGATTTGATCCTACGGTTTTCTCTAGAATACGTTTTAAAGCTCGGTTGGTATTTTCAACTTGTCCACTTGTTTGTGGATGATATGCGGTGGAGATTTTATGAGTTACTATATATCTTTTGAGAACTTTCTCAAGTTGATTGTTACAGAAATGAGTTCCACGATCACTTATTAAAGCTTTCGGTGTTCCAAACCTTGCAAAAAGACGTTTTAAAAAGTTGAATACAACTCGTGCATCGTTAGTTGGGAGAGCTTGTGCTTCCGCCCATTTAGATACATAATCAATGGCTACGAGAATATTGAGATTATTATGAGATTTTGGAAATGGACCCATAAGGTCAATACCCCAAATATCAAATACTTCACATACTTGAATGACATTTTGTGGCATTTCATCACGTTGACTTATTTTTCCGGCCCTTTGACAAGCATCACAGGATTTGCAAAGAAGGTGTGCGTCTTTGTAAATTGTAGGCCAATAGAATCCAGCATCATAAACTTTTCTTGCTGTTAGTTGAGGCCCATAATGCCCTCATGTTGGTCCTGTGTGACAATGGTTTAAAATTTTACTAGCTTCATCTCTGAATACACATCGGCGTATTATTCCATCTGGACAACTTTTAAACAAATGTGGATCTTCCCAGAAATAGTGTTTTATATCACTGAAGAATTTCTTTCGTTTTTGGTACGACAATCCTTTTTCAAGGTATCCACATACTAAGTAGTTTGCATAGTCTGCAAACCATGGAATTTCATTATAATCTATCTTCAATAGATATTCATCAGGAAAGTTGTCTTGTATGGCCGATTCATTTAGAACTTCTAATTCGGGATTTTCAAGACGAGAAAGATGATCAGCGGCGAGATTTTCTGCTCCTCTTTTATCTCGGATTTCAATATCGAACTCTTGTAAGAGTAAGATCCAACGGATTAGTCTTGGTTTGGCATCTTGTTTCGAAAATAGGTATCTAAGAGCAGAATGGTCGGTATAGACCACCGTTTTAGTTAGAACGAGATATGAACGAAATTTGTCAAAAGCAAAGACAATAACAAGGAGTTCTTTTTCAGTAGTTGTGTAATTTGTTTGTGCTCCTTGTAACGTCTTACTAGCATAATATATAGGTTGAAATCGTTTTTCAATCCTTTGTCCTAAAACGGCTCCCATTGCAAAATCACTTGCATCGCACATTAGTTCAAATGGTAGATTCCAATTTGGTGTTATCATGATCGACGCATTAGTGAGCTTCTCTTTAAGAATATTAAAAGATTTAATGCATTCATCTGAAAAGATGAACGGAGCATCCTTTTCTAGGAGTTTATTCATAGGAGTGGCAATTTTAGAAAAATCTTTTATGAAACGTCGGTAAAAACCGGCATGCCCTAGAAAACTCCTAACTCCTCTAACATTGGTGGGATGTGGAAGTTTAGCAATTATATCTACTTTAGCTCTATCCACTTCAATTCCTTCTTTTAAAATTTTATGACCAAGAACGATGCCTTCTTTAACCATGAAATGGCATTTCTCCCAAATAAGTACTAGATTTGATTGTTCGCATCTAATAAGCATTTGTTCCAGATTAGCTAGACATGTTTCAAATGTATCACCGAAGACTGAAAAGTCATCCATGAAAACTTCCATGCATTCTTCTATCATGTCGTGAAAAATCGCCATCATGCACCTTTGAAAGGTTGCAGGGGCGTTACAAATTCCAAATGGCATGCGTTTGTAAGCAAAAGTACCATAAGGGCATGTGAATGTGGTTTTCTCTTGGTCTTCGGGTGCTATTGGAATTTGAAAATATCCGGAAAAACCATCAAGAAAACAATAGTAACTGTTTCCGGCTAATCTTTCCAACATTTGATCAATGAAAGGTAAGGGAAAGTGATCTTTTCTGGTGGTGTCATTCAATTTTCTATAATCAATACACACACGCCATCCTGTTACAGTCCTAGTAGGAATAAGCTCATTTTTATCATTTGTAATGACAGTTATGCCACCCTTCTTAGGCACGCATTGAACTGGGCTTACCCATGGACTATCAGAGATCGGATAAATTAAACCTGCATCTAGCAGTTTAATAATTTCTTTTTTTACTACATCTTGCATATTCGGATTTAGTCTTCGTTGGCATTGCACATACGTTTTATGACCTTCTTCCATAAGGATTTTATTTGTGCAATATGAAGGACTTATTCCTTTAATATCATGAATCTTCCATGCAATGGCTGGTTTATGAGCTTTCAACACAGAAATGAGTTGTGATTTCTCATTTTTAGTAAGAGAAGATGATATTATTACAGGTAATTCAGATTCACCATGTAAATAAGCATATTCCAAATGGTTTGGAAGTGGCTTTAACTCTAATGTTGGAGGTTCTTCTATCGATGATTTATATCGATATCTGTCTTCTTCTTTTAGCATTTGAATTTCTTCTGTTGTTGGTTCATATCCATTAGCTATTAGTGTAGCTAACATTTCAGCTTCATCAATTGGTTCAGTTCCTTCTCCTAAAGAACATTCTCCTGTTCCTTGTAATTCTGGAAATTCTTCTAACAATTCTGCATGTGAATCTATAGTTTGAATATAATAACATGTATCATCTGCAGATTGCGGTTGTTGCATTGCTCTATCAACTGAAAAGGTAACACTCTCATCCTCTATACTTAGGGTCAATTTCTTACCAAACACGTCTATCATTGCTTTAGCCGTGTTTAAGAATGGTCTTCCTAATATGAGAGGAACTTGAGAATCTTCTTCCATGTCCAAAACAACAAAATCTACTGGAAATACTAAAGTACCAACTTTAACTAGCATATTCTCCATTATCCCTCTAGGATATTTTATTGATCGATCAGCTAGTTGTATACTTATTCTTGTTGGTTTCAATTCTCCAAGGTCTAGTTTAGCGTATAGTGAATACGGCATTAAATTTATACTAGCACCTAAGTCTGCCAATGCTTCTATTGAACTAAGACTACCCAGAAAACATGGAATTGTGAAACTTCCTGGATCAAATAATTTTTCTGGTATCTTATTCAACAGCACTGCTGAACAATTAGCATTCATAGTAACGGCCGAGAGTTCTTCCATTTTCTTTCTATTTGTGATTAGACCTTTCAAGAATTTAGCATATCTAGGCATTCCTGAAATCACATCAATGAAAGGAAGATTTACATTTATCTGTTTAAACATATCCAAGAAATTGGATTGCTCGGCTTCAAGTTTCTCTTTTTTCATTTTACTCGGGTAAGGAAGTGGTGGTTGGTATGGTTTAACATAAGGTTTAGCCTTAACTGTTTTATCTTCATTAACCTTTTCAACTACCGGTTCTGTTTTCTTATCTTGTTCAGGTTGTGGTTCTTGTGGAGTAGGAATAGTTTCATCAGAAGTTTCAGGTTTTTCAGGTGGTTTAAGTGTTGTACCACTTCTTGTGGTAATGGCTTTAGCTGTTTCATTCCGGGGGTTTGCATTTGTATCACTAGGTAAACTTTCTGGTTTTCTTTCACCTATTAACCTTGCTAGGTTACTTACTTCTTGTTCCAAGTTTTGAATAGAAGCTTGTTGATTTCTAAATGCTTGAGCATTTTGTTCATTAGTTTGTTTCTGAGATGTGAAAAACTGCGTTTGAGTTTCAACTAGCTTCGTCATCATATCTTCTAAATTCGGCTTTTTATCATCAGGTTGTGGTTTGTTATGAAAATTAGGTCTTTTCTGGTTGTAAGTATCATTGGATACTTGTTGATTGCTAGGACCTTGTTGGTTGTTGTATGGAATATTTCGGTTATAGTTCTGATTTTGATTGTAAATAGGTCTTGGCGGTTGATAATTATTCTGATAATTATTTCCAGGCCTTTGGTTTAGATATGAAACATTCTCTCTTTGTTCCATTGTTAGTTCAATACTGAGACAATCTTTTGTCAAATGTGGTCCTCCACACTGCTCACAACTAATTCGTATTGAGTGGATATCTTTAGTCATCTTTTCCATTCGTCTCTCGACAGCATCTATCTTTGCAGAAATGAAATCTAAGTCATGGCTAGAATCGGCTCTAGCTGCTTTAGATGATCTAACGATATCTTTTTCTTGGTGCCACTCATGTGAGTGGGAAGCAGTGTTATCAATAATTTTGTAAGCATCAGTTTCGGTTTTCTTCATAATAGAACCACCAGCTGCTATATCGATGTCTTTCCTTGTAGTGATGTCGCATCCTTGGTAGAATATTTGTACTATTTGACAGGTGTCTAAACCATGTTGCGGACATCCTCTTAATATCTTTCCAAATCTTGTCCACGCCTCATATAGAGTTTCATTTGGTTTCTGTGTAAACGTAACAATTTCTCCTTGAAGTCTTACGGCTTTAGATGCAGGAAAGAATTGTTTAAGAAATTTGTCAACTAAAACGTCCCATGTATCAATCGCCCCTTCAGGTAACGATTCCAACCAATCTTTGGCTTCTCCCTTTAAAGTCCAGGGAAATAACAAGAGATATATCTGTTCATCTTCCACTTCTCGGATTTTAAATAGTGTGCAGATCCTATTAAAGGTACGAAGATGTTCATTTGGATCTTCCTTCGGCGCACCACTAAATTGGCATTGATTAGTCACCATATGTAGAATTTGTCCTTTGATTTCATAATCTGGCGCATTAATGTCAGGATGAGTAATTGCGTGACCTTGGCCAGTGCGTTTAGCTCTCATTCGGTCTTCCATACTTAAAGGTTCCAGATTCTCCATAATTGAATTTGTTGAATCAGAATCACTAGAAGTTTCTGATTTAATGGTTCGTTCCTCAACAATCTCTGTTTGAATGATTGGTGGTTCCGGAGGAAAAATTAATGGTTCAGGATCTACAAATCGTCCCTGAATATTCTCCGGATTCTCAATTGTGAGGTCGGATTCAAAAAATGGATTATCGGAAATTTGACTTGGAGTACTTGGTTGACTGGAAGACGATTCTAAAGAAAAATCAACGGCGGTAATATTAGCTAGATGTCTTGATCTAGTTACAGGTGGTGAACGTACAAAAGGTGGTGAACGTCTTGCTCGGTGCATTCACTGAATATCCTATTAGTTTTTAAAAGGAAAGAAAAATTATATAAGTTATCCAATTAATAGACTTTTTTGATTTTGTCCACGTTTCGAATAGCCAAAAGATGCAGCAGAGGGGCATGATTCGTTTGGTCTCAATATAATTGAGGACTGTTTGGCTCCAATAACCCGGTCCACGTATAAATCCAACTATTACTACGAACCAGAAAATTTTGATGTCTATCAATTTAACCACTTAAAATAAATTTTCGTAATTTTAAGAAATTTAGATAAGAAGTAGAATAAAAATCTATGTCCTAAAACTAGAATAGCGAGAAATAAGAAAGAAAAAGAGAGCGTCGATAAAGAAAAAGAAAAGGATTGAAAAATAAAAGGCGTCGAAAAATAAGAAATAATAAAAAAAAAATGACTTATAGAACTTAAACACACTCGACTAACCCAACCTTATTACTATCACTAACTTAAAATTATAATCGCAAATTGAGATTACTAATTGGAATGCTAATTGATACATAGGTAAAAGGCGTCTAAATATATTAAAGCATACAAGTAAAACTATATCCCAAATGACAATATCTTAAAAAGGTACTAAAACTTAAAAAGGTGTCACAAAATTCTAAAGCACTTAAATCTTAGTTTAAAGAAAAGGCACTTAAGGGATTTTACGGCAAAGCCTAAAAATCTATGTCTTAAACTATGGCAAAAATAACTATGGCAAAAACTATGTCTTAAAACTAAATACTAGCGAAAAATGCAAATATTACGCTAAAACAATTAAAAAGGGACAAAATATAAAAATATACTAAAAGTTGTAAAAAGTACAATTTTTATAAAAATATTATTTTTATATTATTTATTTTATAAAACTATTAATTTTTATATATTAATAAAACTAAATAAACTTAATATTACAAATTAAATAAATAAAACTAAATTAATTAATATTAATTACCTAAACAAACCCTAATTAGGGTGTTAATAATAAAAATTAAAATATACTCCGTAATTAATGCGATATTAGGGTTCTGTGTGGCCCGTGTTAGATGGCTCCGCGAGTCGCGGTTGGTCCGGTTCAATAACTCCGCGAGTCGCGGAGGGTTCAGGCTCAGACGAGATGCAGGTCAAAATTCAACAGGTCAGTTTTATTTATATTTTATTTATTTATTTTTCTGTTTTAAATAAAATATATTTATATAAATTTAATAAAACTTATATTTTAAAACCTAAAATAAAAATAGAAATATTTTATAATTTTATAAATAAAACTCTTAAAACTAGATTTATAAATGTTTTTTTTCGGTTTTTTTTGATTTTATGTTAAAAATAAAAACAAAATAAATAAAATATATATTTTTATAAAATAAAAATAAAGAAAGTTTATAAAACTTAAATATTTAACAAACTCTTAAAAATATTTATATTTTTGTTTTCTTTTTATGTTTTCGAATATTTAAAACGTATTTTTACAAAAGCGTATTTTTTATAAAAGTAAACTAAAAAAATCTTTTTTTTTTATATTTAGCGTTGCGCTTCCGGCTTTTAAGCTAGATTGTCCCCGGCAGCGGCGCCAAAAATACTTGATGTTAAAGCTAAGGGGTATAAAATACTATTAAATTTTACAAGGAAATACTATTAAATACGATACAATTTTACACAAGATATTTATTTATTTATAGAATGGATATACTTAAACCTTGCTACAACACTTATAAGTAGTGTACCTAATCGTACAGTAGTATAGTTTTTAGTAAGTCCGATTCGTTCCACAGGGAAAAATCTTTAAACAAAGCTTAACGCTATATTAGTTTTATTTTATAAAAATACAAATATATATATAAGTAATATTATTATTATAAAGGGGGGTTTTTACCGTTTAATTACCGGTTTGTCGATTTTAAAAACATAAGTCGCAGTTAAAACCAAATGTAAAATATTCAATAAATAAAAGACTTAATTTAAAGCGTAAAGTAAATAACGATAATGAAATTGCGGTAAATAAAAGTGCGATAAAATAAAATTGCGATAATTAAAAAGTACGATAATTAAAAGTGCAATTAAATACAATAACAATAAATAAAAGTGCGATAATTAGAAGTGCAATTAAATATAAAATAAAGGAAATTAAATATGAAATAAAAGAATTATGCTTAGTTAAACTTTCGTAATCATGATGTTTGACGTGTTGATTTTAGTTTTATGTCCATGGGTTAATTATCCTTTGTCCTGGATTATTTAATATGTCTGTCTGGTTTTTGTCCATAACAGTCCATCAGTCATAAATATAAAGTGCGAGTATCCTCGTCAAATTATCCTTATACCCGAAGTTAAATATTCCAACTAATTGGGGACTTAAACTGTAACAAGATTTTAATACTTTGTTTAATAATTACACCAGGTTATATACTGCGTGTAACCCAAGGTTTTAATACTTTGTTATCAATTATGCCAAGTGTCCTTGTACATAATTTCACCCCTGTTTTAATAATTCTAGTGGCTATTAATCCATTCCCGTGTCCGGTTAAATGAACGATTATTCGTACATATAAATATCCCGCCCATCGTGTCCGATTGAGTGTATATGGTTATTTATATGGACGTCCAATTGTAAATCTTTATATTAAAATTAACAAACTATCATTTAGTTAAACAAATATAAAGCCCATTAATAGCCCATAGTCTAATTTCCACAAGTGTCGTTCTTTTGTCCAAACCCCAATTATGGTACAAAGCCCAATTACCCAATTTTAGTAATTAGCCCAACATCATGATTACTTCGTTTTAAATAAGCATAATAATAACTTATCCACGAGACATTAATGTAAAAAGGTTGAACATAACTTACAATGATTAAAAATAGCGTAGCGTTACACGGATAGAATTTCGACTTACACCCTTACAACATTCGCTAACATACCCTTATTATTAGAATTAAAATTAAAATTAAAATATATATATATATATATATATATATATATATATATATATATATATATATATATATATATATATATATATATATATATATATATATTACGTATATATTGAGAGAGATAGATTATATGGATATATTGATCGATCAAACTGCGTTTGCTTTTATAGGCAGTTTCATTTTTTGGGGCTCCGCGAGTCACGGCCCTCTCGTTCCTCAAACTCCGCGAGTCGCGGAGATATCAAATCCAGCTCACAAAGCCTTGGCTCCTAGCTTGCCGACGGATTTAAATATAAATATAATATATAAATAATTATAAGAATTATTTAAATATTATATTATATTTATGTGCATAGTTGACTTGTAATTTTTAGTCCGTTGCGTCGAGCGTTGAGAGTTGACTCATGTCCCGGTTCTGGATTTTCGAACGTCCTTGCGTACTATTTTATATCTTGTACTCTGCGTTTTGAATCTTGTACTCTTGTAATTTCAAGACGTTTCTTATCAATAATTGGAACCTCTTTGATTGTATTTTGTACTTTTGAGCTTTTTGGTCGTTTGCGTCTTCAATTCGTCGAATCTGTCTTTTGTCTTCACCTTTTATTATTTAAACGAATATCACTTGTAAATAGAACAATTGCAACTAAAAGCTTGTCTTTCTTGAGGAATAATGCTATGAAATATATGTTCGTTTTTAGCATTATCAATAATATTTTAGAAAACCGATTTTCCAAAGTTCAAGTGTCGCGTATTTATTTAACGATCCAATTGTTAAGATAAATACATATAAGGTGTCGGTAAGCTTGTTATTGGGTATGACCCGACTTGGATCATAACATGTTAGCCACATTAATTAAATATGTCTCTCGGGCATACGAAAAACCTTCATTATATGCTTTCGATTGCATGATACTTGTCATTATTGCCATGCTACTTACTGCTATAGATGATCTAGACTGTCGTAGTTACTTTGCCTAATACGTGCTTGCCTTATGACTTACTGACATGGAAAAAGTTATTTTTCCTTGTTCAGATGTCGAATGCCCCGCCCACTATCATTCACTTGGAGAGCGACTCGGACTCATCGGCCACCTCACCTACCGTTGTTGCTGACTCGATCCCATCATCTACACCTTCCAGCGACTCTTGTCCAAGGACCCTCAGAGCATGCACCCGGCCCAGTGATTACCTCAGATGGAGCTGAGGACCCACAGGAGATTCCAGCTCCACTTGTCCTAGGACCCTCAGAGCCACAGCACCATTCCGGTGGTGCTGTGATTCCAACGGAACTTGGGGAAGGTCCGTTCCGTAATGAGCATAACCATTGGTGCCGACGCCTTCCTGATGGACGTCTCGTGCCGATCCCACCTTTCAGATACCGACTGATGATAGCCGGCCGAGCAGAGCCACCCGTGCAGCCACCCCCAGATGATTCCAATGACTCATCATCCAATGACTCATCCTCTGATGACTCCAGTGACGAGGATTCCAGTGAGGATCCCGAGGAAGCATCCGTGCAGCCACCCTCTACCCCACCGAAGAAGCGGTATTGTTTCGACGGTACTGTTATTCCTGGGGTTAACGGAGGGAGATCGTCCGTTAACGCACATGGACTGAGGACTAGAGTTACCGCCCATAAGCGGCTTGTACCGTACCCTGCTGATCCCTTCATCCATAAGCCTTACCGTTATGCAGCATCTACTTCTGGTGCCGGACCGTCTGCACCACCTGCGCCATCAGCACCGCCTGCTCCATCAGCCTCTCCCTCTGTCGAGGAACTGACGATGGAGGTGGATATCCTCCGTGCTCGGGTAACTGAGCTCGAGGACCAGGTGTCCCACATGATGGACATCCTTTACCCACCATCACCATAGGACATTTGTAGTAGATTTCATTATGTAATCTCATTTGTAGTTTTTTGTTTTACTTATGTATTGTGCGAACATATGCGGATGTATGCAACTTATTATTAATGAATGGAACTTTGTGTTGTTTAATTCTTGCACAGTGTTCTATTTACGTTACTGTGTGATGACTTTGTGGTATCTGAATCTATTTGCATTACTTAATTAGAATGTGTTGTGTTGATTCCATGCTAGATACCATATACTGTATTATTACTATTTGAATACTGGATTTTGACTTGAGTCAAAATTTTTGTTTAGAACATCAATTTCCAACGAAAGATCAACACCCACAGCAGTCCAAATTGAAGAAATGATTAATGAACGTGTTGCCGCAGCTTTAGCGGAAATGAACCCCCAAGCTCCACCGGTCATTCAGCCCATTCGTAATGGGTGCACATACAAAGAGTTTCAAAGCTACAAACCCCACAACTTTAGCGGAACTGAGGGGCCAGTTGATCTCACTAGGTGGTTTGAGAAATTAGAATATGTGTTCCGAGTTAGTAACTGCTCAGAGGCGAACAAAACAAAGTATGACTCGTGTACACTGTCTGACGGTACGCTAACTTGGTGGGACACATTGGCTCAAGCAAAGGGTATTGACGAGGCGTATACCACTCCATGGGAAGAATTTAAGGGGGCCATGATAGAAGAATATTGCCCCAGGACAGAGATCCAGAAAATGGAGATTGAGTTTATGCAGTTGAAGGTTGTGGGAAACAATCTCGATGGTTACAACCGTTGGTATCTGGAATTAGCCCTGATGTGTCCTACTATGGTTACCCCGGAGTTTAAGCGCATGGAAAGGTACTTGTGGGGACTTCCTAAGTCCAGTAAGGGAAATGTCACCTCATCTAAGCCAACAAACGTCCCGGAAGCAATGCGCATGGCTCACACCTTAATGAACCAAATTATCAGCGATGAACCGGAGAAGGCAAAATCCGAAGCGGGTAGTAGTGATAAGCGTAAGTGGGACAACAACAAGGGGAGAGTCTATGATCAAACCCACGCTAGGAGGCACAACAACGGTGGAAATCCCAATCCGAACACCAACTCAAACCCCAACTACAAGGGTAGTCTGCCACAGTGCAAGAGGTGCTACAAGCACCATACCGGGTACTGTAACGTTGTTTGTGAAAAGTGCAAAAGGACCAGGCATATTGGCAAGGACTGCAAGATCACCACCATGATTGGGAAGCCAAATCCCAATGAACCGAGAAAGTGTTATGAATGCGGATAAACGGGCCACTTCAGAAATGAGTGTCCCAACAAGCGAAAGGACGACGGACCACCGCGTGGCAGAACTTTTAATGTAAACGCAAGGGATGCTCGTGAGAACCCCGACTTGGTGGCAGGTATATTCACTATCAACAATCTATTAGCTTCTGTCCTATTTGATACTGGTGCTGATAGAAGTTATGTATGTAGACACTTTTGAAGGTATTTCGTATGCCCGAAAGACATATTAAATTAATGTGGCTAATATGTTTTGATCCAAGTCGGGTCATACCCAATAACAAGCTTACCGACACCTTAATCGTATTTTGATCTTAACGATTGGATCATTGATTAAATTACGCAACACTTGAGATTTAAGAAAAATGGTTTTCTTAAATAATATTACTTGATGTGTATATAAATTATGGTATAATTTATATAATAGGAATTTAATTATTTATAGGTTAAATAATTAATAAAGTTATGTTACATTTTATAAAATTGGTTTTATAAAATAAAGTAAACATAACTTATTATATGGAATTCATAAAAATGAGTTTTATAAATATGTATACATAATTTTATAGAATGCAAGTTTATTAAGTGTGTTTTATAAAATCTAATTTTATAAAAACAACTTTATAAAATGTGCAAGTATATAAAATGTGTCTAGTTTATAAAATCATTTAATAATAATGTGAGTGGCTTTGGAAGTGAAGTGAGCATGCTTGGATTCCTTTTCTTGGTCAATTACAAGGGCCATTCTTTTATAACATGCAAGGCTTGACTTATTCCAAAGTACTCTTTCACATACACATCAAAAAGATAAAAAAAAAAACTGCATAAATGCTTGGTAGCTGCTGCTGAAGCCGTGGCAGTTTTGGGGACAAAAGAGGTTCAAGTTTTGATCTTAGTAAGCCATATTCAAGTGTTAACAAATCCTAACTAAGGTACAAGGTGTTGGTGAAAAGCTTGGGGTATAACAACTTGAGGTTTCATTGCTTTGAAGCTCCATTTTCGCATCATCTTCATCCACATTCTGCTGTCCATTTTCAGCCCTCAATCTATATTGAGGAGGTAAATTCTTATTCCCTCTTTTAGTTTGTAAGTACATGTTCAAGGCTTGATAACACATAATGGAATTCACTTAAAAGGGTTTAACATATACACTTGTTTATAAATAACATAATGCTTCCGCTTGTCTTAATATTCATGAAATCGGTTTTGTGATTATATACACATATAAATTTGTTGTTATGTTGAATTCCATGAATGGTATCTAGAGCCAAAGTCTTGAAATATGCTTCGAGATGATTATTAAACTCACTATATATTTTGCATTTTATGTACATGCATGATTGTAAAATGCAAAAAAAAAATTAAAGTGTTTGGGTGGGTTTGTTGGTTGGCCGAATTTAAGAAGGTTCCAAATGGGTTTTGGAACTTGCCATTTGGTCAATTATGTTGTATGTTAAAATTCACAATCAAGCCTTGACCTCGTGCTTGAATGGTTGCATGTTTGGTTGATTTAATTCATTCATTTGGTTTGTAATAATATTTATTCAATTTGGTTTGTAATATTATTATTTTGGTTATGTAATTTATTTTATATTTGGTATGTAAAGTAGATTAGGTTGTAATTTCATTTTTTTTAGACAAAATGTATTAGGATATATTTTGTAAAATGATGAAGATGATGAAGACTTGAAGAACTCAAGAAGCATGTGGATGCAAGGTTAAGTGGGAGGTTAAAACCTCTTACTTTGTGTTTGACCCATTACCCGGTGGCATTTTGTTTTCGGCTAAACAAAATGTCTACCAAAGGCTTGATTGTGAGCATTTGTTTTGCATGCGTGGTTGTTTTAATTTCTTGTATGATTGTGGATTGTGTATGTTACTACAACAAGTTATCACACAAGTTAACAACAAGCAAAACTACTATTTAATTGGTTAAATTATTAACAACATGAAATGTACCAAACTACAATTTAATCGGTTAAATTGAAATGGCAAAAGACGCTAATAAACGGTTATTAAGAACATGATAAGGATCATATGTATAAAATGGTTTATATCAAGTAATTGGTTAATATTACATGACTTGAAAATAGATTTCAAATGAACCATACACTAAATGCATGTTGGTGTATGGCATAAAAGTTTTCTCAAACTAGAAATAATGAAAACTTAAAATCCCTTTAACAAACAAGGTAAACAAGTTAAACGCCATCCTTTTATGTGACACTTAGACATATTAGGGAACTCATGATGGGATAAAGGTCACCTAACCATCATGAACAAACTAATATGATTAAGGTGAATTTCGCATGCTTGTGGGATAAAGGTCACCTAACCACTTGTATGTTAAGTTTACACGTTTACACAAGTAGGACGACTTGATTTGGGAATCATGAACTTAGGGTCACCGAAGCATGAGGAACAAATAGGCGTTGATGGGATAAATATGCCATGCAAAAGGATTGCATGGTCCCATAATTTAGAAGTTTCAAAAGGATTGCAATTGTCATATAATGACTACCTAGCTAAATCAAATGACGGGATAAAGGTCACCTAACCGAAATTTGGTTTACCGTTGGATTCTAAAATTTAATATATATATCAATTGGATTTAAAGGGTATTGATTGTTAAATTTGAAATCAATACTTAAATGAACTTTGTTAATTTTGTAGATGGCCGCTAATAACAACAACAACATGCAAAACGCACCACTTAACCTAAACAACCTATCGTTAAGGTCTCTCCTCGAGAAAGACAAACTCAACCATACGAACTTTATGGATTGGTTCCGTAATCTTAGGATTGTCCTCAAACTCGAGGATAAAGCGTATGTGTTGGAGGACCCCATTCCCGATCAACCCGACATGGATGATACGGAGGGCATGGCTTACTATGACAAATATTGTGCCGATTCGGTGCAAGTTGGTTGCCTAATGCTTGGGACTATGATACCCGAACTCCAAAAGGATTTCGAACATCATAGTGCATATGACATGATAACGCAATTGAAGGAGATGTTCCTTCAACAAGCACGTGTCGAGCGCTTCGAAACGGTTCGAGCGCTACATGCATGTCGTATGGATGACACCCAATCCGTCTCCTCCTATGTCCTCAAAATGAAAAGCCTCATTGATCGCGCAAACCGTCTTAACCTCAACATTTCCAATGAGCTAGCCACCGATCTTATCCTAAACTCCTTGTCAAAGAGGTTTGACCAATTTGTAATTAATTACAATATGAATGGGATGGATAAGACCATCGGTGAGCTTCATGGCATGTTAAGGACGGCCGAAACAAGCATGGGTAAAAGGGCTTCACCCGTGCTAATGATCAATGATGGCGGGTCAAAAGGTAACAACACCTCTAAGCCTAAGGTGGCTAAGAGAAAAGGACCCGCCTATCAAGGCAAGGGAAAGGTGAAGATGGTTACCCCAACCAAGAACAAGAACAAAAAGCAAAAGGTTGCGGAAAAGGCAAACCCCAAGGAAGACCCATGTTTCGGTTGCGGCGAGATGGGTCATTGGAAACGAAACTGTCCGGTCTACCTTAAGGAGTTGAAGGAAAAGAGGGATGCGGGGCAATCCTCAGGTAATATATATATGGTATATATAGAGCTTAGTATTACTTCTTCTAATACATGGGTATTAGACACTGGATGTGGAACTCACATCTGCAATTCTTTGCAGGGGTTCAAAAGAAGTAACAAGCAAACGGGAACATCAAGTCTCTTCATGGGGAATGGAGCTAAAGTGCAAGTGAAAGCTCAAGGAGACTTTGTGTTAAAACTTCCAAGTGGCATGGAACTTATTTTGAATGATGTTTTGTATGCACCCGACTTGTGTCGAAACATTATTTCTGTTTCCCGTTTGAAACAATATGGTTTTAATGTTAATTTTATTAATGATGATATCCATGTTTGTTTAGATAATGTATTCTATTTCAAGGCTTCGCCTTCAAATGGAATTTATGAATTGGTTCATGATGACACATCATCTAGTAGCTCAATGTACCATACAAGCACCAAAAACCTCAAAAGGGATTTGAGTGATTCCTACTTATGGCATTGTCGCCTTGGTCACATAAACAAGAACCGAATGCATACACTTCAAAAGAATGGACTTTTAAAATCAAATGAGATGGACTCGTTTGATGTATGTGAATCTTGTTTACAAGGCAAAATGACTAAAGCACCTTTCAAAGGGACCTATGAAAGGGCTAAAGACTTATTGGGATTAATACATTCGGATGTGTGTGGACCCTTTAAGCCCATGACTAGGAATGGTGAAAGATACTTTGTTACATTCATTGATGACTTCAGTCGTTTCGGATATGTCTACTTGTTAAGGCATAAGGATGAAACTTTTGAAGCATTCAAAGAATATCAAAACGAAGTACAAAATCAACTCAACAAGACAATCAAGGTACTGCGTACCGATAGAGGAGGTGAATACCTAAGCGATGCCTTCCAAGATCATCTTAGAAGTTGTGGGATTATCTCACAACTCACTCCTCCTGGAACACCCCAACTGAATGGAGTTTCCGAAAGGAGGAACCGAACCCTAATGGATATGGTTCGATCTATGATGGCTAGAAGCTCGTTACCTCTATCATTTTGGGGTTATTGTCTATGCTCCGCGGCTCGTATTTTAAATATGGCCCCAACCAAGAAAGTGGAACGAACACCTCATGAGATGTGGTTTGGAGAACCTCCATCTCTATCATACTTAAAGGTATGGGGATGTGAAGCTTACCCTAAGCGTTACGTCCCTAATAAGTTGAATGCTCGATCCACGAAGTGTATCTTCATAGGATATCCCAAGAATGATATGGGATATTATTTCTATGATCCATCCGAGCAGAATGTATTTGTTGCTCGTAAGGCGGAATTCCTTGAAACTAAGTTTCTAATGGAAGGAAATAGTGAAAGGAAGATAGATCTTGAGGAGGTTCAAGATCAAGTAGATGATACACAATTGGTTGACACTAGCACTCAACATGAAAATGTTGAGAATGATCAAATGGATGATCAAAATACACAAGACGTTCGCAGATCTGGTAGGATTAGTAATCCTCCTGAGAGATATGGGTTTCTCATGGATGGTTGCTATGTGGTTGATTTGGATGAACCAATAAACTACCAAGATGCTTTATCAAGGATTGATAAAGATAAATGGCAGGAAGCCATGAACGCCGAGATGCAATCCATGTATGACAACCAATTTTGGGAACTTGTTACACAACCTGCTGGCTCAAGGCTAGTTGATTGTAAATGGCTTTTCAAAATGAAAACCGACATACATGGAAACTTGGATACATATAAAGCTAGACTTGTAGCAAAAGGTTTCACTCAAACTCAAGGGGTTGACTATGATGAAACTTTTTCGCCTGTGGCAATGCTAAAGTCTATTAGGATATTACTTGCCATTGCTGCTCATTTTGATTATGAAATATGGCAAATGGATGTCAAGACCGCTTTCCTAAATGGACATCTTGAGGAAGATGTCTATATGGTTCAGCCTGAGGGTTTTGTTGATCCGAAATATCCTAAAAAGGTATGCAAGTTAAAGAAGTCAATCTACGGATTGAAACAAGCATCTAGAATGTGGAATCATCGTTTTAATGAGGAGGCCAAGAAATTTGGCTTCATTAAAAATGGTGATGAAGCTTGTGTATACAAGAAAGCTAGTGGGAGCACTATCATGTTTCTTGTACTATATGTGGATGATATATTGTTATTTGGAAATGATATTCCGGCAATGCAAGGTGTTAAAACTTGGTTAAGCAAATGCTTCTCCATTAAGGATCTTGGAGAAGCACAATACGTTTTGGGGATTGGGATCTACAGGGATAGATCCAAGAAACTGATAGGTTTAAATCAAAGTGCATACATTGAAAAGATCTTGAAAAGGTTCAAGATGGAGAACTCTAAGAAAGGTTTGGTACCTATTCAAAAGGGAACACTTCTCAGTTCATCTCAGTGCCCCACCACGAAAGATGAACAGGAAAGAATGAAGAAAATCCCATATGCTTCTGCCATTGGGTCAATCATGTATGCAATGATATGCACTAGACCGGATGTCTCATGCGCTCTTAGCTTGACAAGTAGATACCAGAATAACCCAGGAAACAGTCATTGGATTGCTGTTAAAAGTATATTGAAATACCTTAGGAGGACTAAGGATATGTTTCTGATATATGGGTCTGGTGAGGAGGAACTTGCTGTAAAGGGTTACGTAGACGCGAGTTTCCAAACTGATCGAGATGATTCTCGATCACAATCCGGTTATGTCTTTACATTAAATGGAGGTGCGGTCTCTTGGAAGAGTTCAAAACAGGATGTTGTTGCATTATCCACTACAGAGTCAGAGTACATTGCCGCCTCATTGGCAGCTCAGGAAGCTGCATGGATGAAGAAATTCATCGACGACTTAGGAGTGGTCCCTACCATTCAAGACCCTCTTGAGATTTTTTGTGACAACGAAGGTGCGATTGCTCAAATCAAGGAACCTCGTGCTCACCAAAAGACCCGTCACATTGAGCGGAGATTCAACTACATAAGGGATGAAGTTGAAAAGGGAAAGATATGTATTCGCAAAGTTCACACAGATCTTAATATAGCGGATCCTCTCACGAAGCTCTTACATGGATCAAAACATACAGGACATGTTTGTGCATTAGGGCTTCGATATTCTAGTGATTGGTCATGATCTGTTTTAAGTATTGTAACGGAACGAAATTGTTCAAACTCATTAATATAATTATGGTATTAATTTATTTTTGAGTCATGTTCCTATTTTGCATATTTTATCCATGAATAAGTAATTATTCTAAAATTCCGTAGTCGATCACATTCGTGGGAACAAGTGTGAGGTTTAGACTATTATGAACTTGGATTGGTATACATTCACGGGATGAATGTGGGGCAAGGTTGCAACCAAGGTTCATAGATATTTGTAGGACACAAATATTGGAAGACCCGCTCTCAAGATTTACTAAATGGAGCCTTTGTGGTTGATCACATGTAATCTTGAGTAAAGGCGAAAATCATTGTATCCTCTGACCTGAGATACATATTGGGTTCAGATATTTACCAAGTATTGTGCCTTGATTCTTTCCTTCGCTATTCTGAAATATGATAGCTCATAAGGAAGAGCTCAGGTACAATGCAAGGTACATATTTAGGACGTATGTAGTCAAGATGGAATTTGTCCCTCTTATTCGTTGAGAGTCAGATGTCTAAGGCCTGATAAATTTAAATCTAGAAGAGAGTGATCACTCTGTGTCTCTTGGATTTAACAAGACATCTAGGATGAAAGGAAATAATGAAAGATTCACCTATTCATATTCGAGATGGGAACTCGAAAGGGATGATGTTATTGAATGGCACTAAGTCATAACATATTGGGGGTGATGGACGGTCGTTAGGTGGTATCCATCACTTGCATTAATTTCTTATGTTTCTCGTGCAAGTGGGAGATTGAAGGTATTTCGTATGCCCGAGAGACATATTAAATTAATGTGGCTAATATGTTTTGATCCAAGTCGGGTCATACCCAATAACAAGCTTACCGACACCTTAATCGTATTTTGATCTTAACGATTGGATCATTGATTAAATTACGCAACACTTGAGATTTAAGAAAAATGGTTTTCTTAAATAATATTACTTGATGTGTATATAAATTATGGTATAATTTATATAATAGGAATTTAATTATTTATAGGTTAAATAATTAATAAAGTTATGTTACATTTTATAAAATTGGTTTTATAAAATAAAGTAAACATAACTTATTATATGGAATTCATAAAAATGAGTTTTATAAATATGTATACATAATTTTATAGAATGCAAGTTTATTAAGTGTGTTTTATAAAATCTAATTTTATAAAACTAACTTTATAAAATGTGCAAGTATATAAAATGTGTCTAGTTTATAAAATCATTTAATAATAATGTGAGTGGCTTTGGAAGTGAAGTGAGCATGCTTGGATTCCTTTTCTTGGTCAATTACAAGGGCCATTCTTTTATAACATGCAAGGCTTGACTTATTCCAAAGTACTCTTTCACATACACATCAAAAAGATAAAAAAAAAACTGCATAAATGCTTGGTAGCTGCTGCTGAAGCCGTGGCAGTTTTGGGGACAAAAGAGGTTCAAGTTTTGATCTTAGTAAGCCATATTCAAGTGTTAACAAATCCTAACTAAGGTACAAGGTGTTGGTGAAAAGCTTGGGGTATAACAACTTGAGGTTTCATTGCTTTGAAGCTCCATTTTCGCATCATCTTCATCCACATTCTGCTGTCCATTTTCAGCCCTCAATCTATATTGAGGAGGTAAATTCTTATTCCCTCTTTTAGTTTGTAAGTACATGTTCAAGGCTTGATAACACATAATGGAATTCACTTAAAAGGGTTTAACATATACACTTGTTTATAAATAACATAATGCTTCCGCTTGTCTTAATATTCATGAAATCGGTTTTGTGATTATATACACATATAAATTTGTTGTTATGTTGAATTCCATGAACTTTTGCTCTAAGATAAATTGGTCATTAGTTCCTTTAAAGGAGAGTATGCTTGTAGAGGTAGCCAATAGAAAACTTGAGAAAGTTGACCAAGTTAGTCGAGGAGCTATTATCAACATAGCTGGTGTGGATTTCGAAATTGACTTAATACCTATCAAATTGGGAAGTTTTGACGTGATCGTCGATATGGACTGGTTGACTAAAGTAAGGGCCGACATTATCTGTGGAGATAAAGCTCTTCGTATACCACAAGGAGAGGGTAAGCTACTGATCATTTACGGAGAAAGATGTACCTCGAAACTGAATCTCATTAGTTGGATGAAAGCACAAAAGATCATGAAGAAAGGACGTCTTGCTGTTCTAGCACATGTGAAAATGTTAGAAACTGAGGTGAAGAGTGTGGATGACGTACGAATTGTGAACGAATTTTCTGATGTCTTTCCGGAAGAATTGCCTGGATTACCGCCACCAAGAGCAGTGGAGTTTCAGATCGATTTAGTGCCAGGAGCTGCACCTGTAGCTTGCGCACCTTATCGACTCGCACCTTCCGAAATGCAAGAGTTGGAGAGTTAATTACAAGAACTGTTAGACCGTGGATTTATTCAACCGAGTTTCTCGCCTTGGGGCTCTCCTATTTTATTTGTGAAGAAGAAGGACGAATCCTTCCGCATGTGTATCGACTACTGCGAACTCAACAAATTGAAAATTAAGAATCGGTATCCTCTTCCCCGAATTGATGATCTTTTTGATCAACTACAAGGATAGAGCGTTTACTCTAAGATCGATTTGCGATCCGGTTATCACCAGTTGAGGGTGAAAGAGAGCGATGTGATGAAGACTGCATTCAGAACTCGTTATGGTCATTATGAGTTTTTCGTAATGCCATTTGGTTTAACCAACGCACTTGCCGTGTTTATGGATCTCATGAATTGTGCCTGCAAGCCATACCTGGATAAGTTCGTTATTTTCTTCATAGATGATATCCTCATCTACTCCCAGAGTAAAGAAGAACATGAACAACATCTTCGTCTAGTGTTGGAACTCTTGAGACAAGAGCAACTTTATTCAAAATTCTCCAAGTGTGAGTTTTGGTTGAAGGAGGTCCAATTTCTGGGTCATGTTGTGAGCGACCAGGGTATCAAGGTCGATCCCGCCAAGATTGAAGCTATCAGCAAGTGGGAGACCCCCACTACTCCAACTCATATCCGCCAATTTTTAGGTCTCGCCGGTTACTACCGAAGATTTATTGAAGGTTTCTCTCTGATTGCACGTCCTTTGACCGCGCTGACTCACAAGGGAAGAAGTTTATTTGGGAACCTGAACAGGAATCAGCATTTCAAACCTTGAGAAAGAATTTAACCACCGCACCTATCTTATCACTTCCTGAAGGCAGTGACGATTTCGTCGTTTATTGCGATGCTTCAAAAAGTGGTTTTGGTTGTGTACTGATGCAACGCACAAAGGTTATCGCTTACGTCTCCCGACAACTGAAGATTCACGAGCGAAATTACACAACGCACGATCTCGAGCTTGGAGCCGTTGTCTTTGCATTAAAGCTATGGAGACACTATCTTTATGGAAAAAAGAGCACTATTTTCACCGATCATAAAAGCCTCCAACACATCTTCGATCAGAAGAAACTGAATATGAGACAGCGTCGATGGATCGAGATGCTGAATGACTATGATTGTGAACTTCGTTATCACCCAGGCAAGGCCAATGTTGTAGCTGACGCTTTGAGCTGAAAGGAGAGGATGGCACCTCTTCGTGTTCGGGCACTGAACATCACCATTCATTCGAACCTCAATAGCCATATCCGAGCAGCCCAATATGAGGCTCTCAAGGAAGAGAATATATCTCACGAATACTTGAACATCCTCGTTTCTCGATTCGAAATTAAGGAAACTGGACTCCGATGCTATGCCTGAAGAATTTGGGTACCTCGTTATGGAGATCTACGGAACCTTATACTAGATGAAGCCCACAAGTCGAGATATTCGATTCATCCAGGAGCCGGGAAAATGTACTACGATCTCAAGGAACAGTATTGGTGGCCCAATCTTAAGAAGAACATTGCAACTTATGTTGGTAAGTGTTTGACTTGCTCGAAAGTTAAGGCCGAGCATCAGAGGCCTTCTGGGTTACTTCAGCAATCAGAAATCCCGCAATGGAAGTGGGAAAGGATAACAATGGATTTCATTATGAAGCTACCAAAAACGGTGGGCGGATACGATACCATTTGGGTTATCGTTGACCGTCTTACCAAATCTACACACTTCTTAGCTATGAAGGAAATAGATACAATGGAGAGACTCGCTCAACTATACATCAAAGAGGTTGTAACTCGCCATGATGTACCTTTATCGATCATCTCAGATCACGATCCCCGTTTTGCTTCCAGATTTTGGCGTTCTTTGCAAGAAGCCATGGGAACTCATCTCGACATGAGTACTGTATATCACCCACAGACCGACGGGCAAAGTGAACCCATGATTCAGACTTTGGAGGACATGTTGTGTGCATGTGTTATCAATTTCAGAAAGGCCTGGGAAAGGCATTTTCCGCTAGCTGAATTCTCTTACAACAACAGTTATCATTCGAGTATTAATGCCGCACCTTTTGAAGCATTGTATGGCCGCAAGTGCCGATCTCGTATTTGTTGAGCCAAAGTAGGCAAAACGCAAATCACCGGACCCGAGATAGTCCATGAAACAACTGAGAAGATTGTCCAAATTCAAGCAAGACTTAAGACGGCCCGTGATCATCAAAAGAGTTATGCCGTCCTTAAACGTAAAGACTTTGAATTCAATGTGGGTGACCGTGTAATGTTGAAGGTCGTACCTTTGAAAGGTGTGATCCGTTTTGGAAAACGTGGGAAGTTAAACCCGCGATACATTGGTCCTTTTGAAATCTTGGAGCGTGTTGGACCCGTTGCTTACAGTCTGGAGCTTCCAACTTAATTAAGCTCAGTTCATCCTACCTTTCATGTATCGAATTTGAAGAAGTGTGTTGCTGAACCGGAACATGTCATACCATTAGAGGAACTTACGATTGACGACAAACTCCACTTCGTGGAAGAGTCTGTTGAAATTATGGACCGTGAGGTCAAAACTTTAAAACACAACAAGATTGCGATTGTCCGAGTACGATGGAATGCCAAACGAGGACCTGAGTTTACCTGGGAACGAGAGGATCAAATGATGCAAAAGTATCCTCACCTTTTCCCGACTCCTCCATCTACCTCAGCTTAAAATTTCGGGACGAAATTTTCTTTAACAGGTGGGTAATGTAACGACCCTGGTTTTTTCCAACGTTTTATTATTAGTAATTCATTATTAATGCTTGTGTTTTAATAAACGTGTTCTTATACGTGTTACTTGTTACCGTATTTAACTTTTCAATGCCTGACTTGTCTTTGTGACACACGTACTTTTCACGAATAATATTTTCGAATATTATTTACATTCATGATTATTTATTATTAATCATTTTTAATTAACTAAGGTTAGTGGTTAATTACTTGGGCTTTATTTATTTAATTGCATACTTACTTGGACTTGGGCTTTATTATTTGATTTGGACTTGGAAGCCCACCCTACACTCTTAATGGACTTGTAATCCCATGTATTAAGCTAGTATTACATTAAGGTTAAGTATGAATTTATTAAGCTAAATAGGAGACAAAGTGTGCAAGCATGCAAGACCATTTCTCCATGCATTTAACCTCACTACCCTTTCCTAGCTTTAACACTCTTCTAACACTTAAAAGTTGCTAGTTGACTTCCTCATTTGGCCACTTAGGACCGTCGGCTTTTGCAAGGGATAAGGGGAGCTCATTTTTTTTTATCTTTTGTTATATATACACAAGTCTCTACTCCATTTTCTCACACACATACATACACCATCTTTTTCTCTCAACTATTCTTTCAAACTTTGTAAGTAATATGAATTAATTTCTTCTTCTTTTCTCCCTTTGAAAACTGAAACTTGCACAAGTATTATCATCATTTGCTTGTTACTTGTTACTAGTTGTTGTTTGTTGGTTGTTATTCAAGATCAAACTTGTTAGTTTGTATCTTCATGGATCTTGGTTACTTCCATCTATTGTTTGATGAAGAACCAAGAACAAGAACCTAAACTTGTTAGTTTATGGTTCTACATTTAAGTGTTTTCAATATCTAAAGTTCATAAACTTGATGATCTTCTTTGTGTTCATGTGTTGTAGACTTAAATCCTAAGATACAAACTTTGATTTGAATCTTCCTAAGTATGAAACAAACATAAACATAATACTTGTAGATCTAGTTTCTTTCTTCATTTTAGTTACTTTAAATTCATGATGGTGTATCCATGGTCAAGTATTACTAGTTAAAGCTTGATCTCATACTTCTTGGAACTAAAGTTAACTTTGTAAGTTCAAGAACATGGAAGTTTAACTTTCTAGTTACAACTTCAAACACTTATGTTAGATCTAAGTTTCTATAGCTTATGGTATTCTTATTTTGTTGTAAACAAGAGCTTGTAAGCTTAAATACATTTTACAAGATGAGAATCTAAGTTTCATAACTTATGGTTTCATTAAAGTTAATATCCAAGTTTTATAACTTAGGGTTTGACTTAAGAACTTTAGATCTAGACTTTTGGGTCTAGGATCTTCAAGATCTAACTAAGAACTATGTTCTACAACTTAAGATCTTGTTTATTTAGTTTACTTTCAAGTTTGTAGCTTAATATTACTAGTAGGACACTTGTATGCGTCGGATCTAAGAACTTGATGTAACTTTGGTTCATCAAACTACATACAACTCTTAAGTGAGTTGTGCAACTTATGTTAGACTTAAACTAGTGTTATGATGGTCAAACCTTGTTTAAGATGATGCAAACCCATCAACGAGTTGTACACTTGAAGCTATGCGCATCAAGGATGAGAACCGTAATCAGCATCAAGCACCAAGAACCCACCGAAACACATTTAGCTACTATTTATGGAACTAATTAGACTACCTGGGCTAATGTAAAGTTGATTTTCAGTTATTTCGGTTCGAATAGATAATTTTCCGTTTAGACCTCGTCTTAATCCGAGTTACGGTTTAGGATCTATGGCCTCCCGAAAGTCACTACACCCTATTAATGTTGTGCTGAAATTTCTGACCTACTCGCACTTAAACTGTCACCACGGTCAAACGAAGACGATTTTGGTTATGGAAATTGTTCAGTACCTAGGGGACTCATATACGGATCCATGGACACTGGTCTCACCTCATTTCAGTTTGTATAGAGGTCGTGGCGACTGAACGAAGTCAGCCTTTTGTTTCAAACCCTAGTCTTGACTTAAAACTTACTTTACACTTTTTGTTTAATGATGAATGATGATGGTACTTAAGACCTAATTTATATACATTTAAACCTTTGGGAACGATTTACTGACTTAGTAACTTTTGACTTAGGTTGAGGACCTTTCGGACCAACCACTTGCTTACTATTCCCACGTATCGACTTTTACTACTTTCCACTGTGAGTTATAGCATCCCTTTTTACTTTAACTATTTTGGGAACTGAGAATACATGCACATTTTATGTTTTACATACTAGGCATGAGTGCTTAAACTTTATATATGTGTGGGTTATACAACGGCATAAACTTTCCCCTTAGCTCGGTAACGTTTAGTCATTGGTCTTTGAACCGGTGAACGCGAATCTTAGATATAGATCCATAGGGTTTGACATCCCTACTCGGGCTATAAGCGCTAGCATTTAACGGGTGTTTAATACTTCGTAAACATACGCACTTACCAAGTGTACTTTTAGGGGGTGATAAACGTTAAGTTAGTTACGAAGTGCCCACGGTTAAACATATACTTTTCATACTGTTTTGAAACGCTGTTGAAGTACTGAAATCTCGTGGCCTACCTTACATTACTGTTATACTTAAAATATAGCTCACCAACCTTTGTGTTGACGTTTTTAAGCATGTTTTTCTCAGGTGATTAAGGTTTGCTTGCTTCCGCTGTACTAGTCATGCCTTGTAGACTCCCGCTGTGCTTAATAGAGATGTCTTCGCATGAAACATTTTATCTTGCATTCAAACTTTATTACTTTTGAACGATGTATTTGTAACGACCTATGGGTCACGTACTATTAATGTTTGCTAGTCGTAGAAGCATACTTTTGGTTGTTAAACATTTGACGTTGGTTATGACGTCACCTTTTAATATGAATGCAAACTTATTTTGAAACAGCATATAGTATTTGACCTTGTAATGATCCTGTTGTTGATGATTCGTACACGATGGTTTTGTATGGGGCATCACATATCACCTATCTCTTGCACAATTCGCAAGGTATCTGGAACTGTACAATGCATCACAGCTTAACCGTTATGTATTCAAGAAAGGGTACAACACCTTAAAAAACATAGACCATCAACCTTTCTGGCGCGAATACACCTCCGATAATGAACCATGGAGGTCAAGTAAAAAGGCTTCGAAATTCATCAATCCCGTACACCGCATTCTTCACCACCTCATCACCAAAACCCTTCACCCGAAAGCCCAACATGGTGGTGCCGTTACCATTAATGATATGTGCCTGATGCATGCCATGATCCACAACCAGAATATGCAATTTGCACACTTTCTATCCCAGGCATTCACCAATGAAAGGAATGCCATGAGAATAGTTGTGCCGGTTTTAGGAACCCTCGTTACCAAACTCCTCCGTAGGATGCAAGTTTTGGGGAGTATTGAGAGATTTGGGCATTAGATCGGAGCCGAGTCGGAAGAGATAGGGTATAGGAAACTGAACACTTGGGAGTACATTTGTATCGAGGGTGAACAGTTAATCATTGCAGCTAATCCGGCGATACCTGACTCAGAGGACCGGACGGTACCAGGGGTAAGAATAACAGGGTTTAGGCCTGATATGAGGACGAGAGATGGTAGGAGACGGCGAGGTTCTCAGGAACCAGGATGAGGATGATCCCACCGCACAGGGATGACCCACTGACACCCGCCGACAGTCATCAGTAGGGGAAGGGGATAGGCCACGCTTTCCGCCGTACCACTATCACATGGGAGATCTACCAGGACATGAGAGTTGGTTTGCCCAGCATGTGATCTTTCAGAATCTAGATCACTTTACACATTATGCAGGCAGACAACTCAATGTTCCACCATATCCTCATGAGTATCCGGTACTAGTATCCCACAGGGACCCCAGAGGCGCAGGCCCAAGCCATCAGTATACAGGACCCCCATCTCCACCTCGGCATCACTACACGCAGTATACAGTCATTCCATCTCCTCATAGGGAATCAAGTACAGGGCCTCGGGTTTCGTCAAAAACCTGTTCAACACATCCCATAAGAGCACTCACAGAGATACATCCACCGACGCTCAGGCTTCCGTATGGGATCAGGCTGCGAACCGATATACGACTTAGGAAGTCATGCAGGGTATAGATGATATGGGTGTAAACCCATAGTGGGGCAGGAATCTGCAGGAGGGTAAGGGTTGGCGTACAGGGCCTATGATTTACACGAGCACCTCATCGCTTACAGGACTGATCGCGCGATCTGATGAGATACAGTTCAGGATATCCTCAGGTATGAACACGGCAGAATTGGCACAACAATCACAACATACGAGGAGATGACTGATGAGGGACAGTCCTCTTTGAGAAGCCCGACGAGGCCGTGCACTAGTATATCTACTCCCTTCCGTACCCACCACCACAGCTATGACTGTCCTTATTTCTGAACTATTTGGATATTTACCTATGATACTTTATTACTTTATATTTGTACGCCCGATCTCGGGCATAACTACTTTATGTTTTTGAGTATGTATGATATTTAGAATAAAATTGCATGAATAAAACGTCACAAACAAACAACGATCGAGACCATACAAGATGGACGCACAGCTTGGGACAAGGACGCGCTGAAAGAGGATGACGTCAGCACGAGAACTGAAGAAACCATAATTGGCACGCCATCCGACTACACGCCTTGCAACCATAGGGGAGTACTACATCTTCACTACTCTTTCAAATAGAATATACGCAAACTACTAGACCACTTTAAAAACTAAGTGTGGTATTGGCAACTCCATCAACAAAAACTTTTAATGACAAAATGCCTCTTTTAAACCCTAAAGTGTAGGATACGCTGTATCCTTAACATTGAGGACAATGAAGCGACCCGTCCTAATCCATCTAGACGAATACATTACATTTGGTTACATCGCGAGGTACTTGACCTCTATATGATACATTTTACAAACATTGCATTCGTTTTTAAAAGACAAACTTCATTTACATCGAAAGTTGACGGCATGCATACCATTTCATAATACATCTAACTATAATTGACTTAATAATAATCTTGATGAACTCAATGACTCAAATGCAACGTCTTTTGAAGTATGTCATGAATGACTCCAAGTAATGTCTCTAAAATGAGCAAATGCACAGCGGAAGATTTCTTTAATACCCGAGAATAAACATGCTTTCAAGTGTCAACGAAAAGGTTGGTGAGTTCATTAGTTTATCATAACATTCATTTCCATCATTTAAATAGATCATAAGATTTCATATATTATCACGCGTAACTCGCGAATTAAAATTCATTCATTTGGTGAACACCTGGTAACCGACCTTAACAAGATGCTTATAGAATATCCCCATCATTCCGGGACTCACATCGAACATGATAAATCGAAGTACTAAAGCATCCGTAACCCGGATGGGGCTTGTTGGGCCCGATAGATCTATCTTTAGGATTCGCGTCAATTGGTGGCAATTATCATAAACACCAATTCTTAGGCTACCAAGCTAAAAAGGGGCATATTCGGTTTGATAATCCAACCATAGAATGTAGTTTCGATCACTTGTGTCTATTTCGTAAAACATTTATAAAATCAGCGCATGTATTCTCAATCTCAAAAATATATATTGCAAAAGCATTTAAAAAGGGAGCAAATGAAACTCACAATACTGTATTTTGTAGTAAAAATACATATGACGACATTGAACAATGCAGGGTTGGCCTCGGATTCACGAAGCTATATTATTCGTATATATATTAAAACGTATAATCGTAATCGAATAAATTTATATATTATTATTAATGATATAATTTTTATATCAATAACTTATTTACTTCATTCTATGTTCTTTTTATATATTTTAAATAAAAGTATTTATATATTTAAGTTATGGTTATTATATATATATATATATATATATATATGTATATATATATATATATATATATGTATATATATATATATATATATATATATATATATATATATATATATATATATATATATATATATATATATATATATATATATTTCTTTATAAATAATCTTTTGTTTGCAAAATAATAGCTATAATAGTACTAGAGTAATATTAATAATAGTAAAAATGATAATAATTATAATACTTAATATTACTAATAAAGATATTAATGTTAATAATTCTATAATAATGATATTAATAATAATAATCGTAAAAATATTAATTTTACTGTGAATGATAGTTATGATATTGATTTTAGTAATTACATAATGATAATACTCGTGATAATACAAATAATAATACTTATGTTAATATTAACAGTTCTATTATTTATAAAAAGATGCTAATACTAATATTTACGAAAATGATAATAATTTGTATTATTTTTAAACCTTTTCATCATAATGATAATAATATTAAAGTTATAAAAATTGATAATAATATCATGAGTAATACTAATAATAATAATAATAATAATAATAATAATAATAATAATAATAATAATAATAATAATAATAATAATAATAATAATAATAATAATAATAATAATAATAATAATAGATATAATACTTATAATTATGATAATGATAATAATAACAATTATGATAATTATAATAATAATTATAATATTAATAATTGTTATGATACTAGTAATTATAATAATATTAATACTAATACTAAAATTTATAATAATCTCAAAACTATAATAATAGTCATGATAATAATTAATATTCAAGTAATATTAACAATAATAATAATAGTAAAAAAAATTTGGTAATGAAAAACTACATCAAATAAGCCTAAAAAAATTAGCTGCCACTAGTAGGGCTCGAACCCGAGACCTCGCGTTAAATACCAACACTCCTAAACCATCCCTTCATCTTTGCTTTTCTGATAAAATACACTTCCCACTAATATTTACCCTTTATTAGTTATTCTTCATCTCTTCCACAATCTAATCGAATCAAACTTAAACCCAAAGCATACACGTGATTCTCAGTGTCAATTTTTGGACTTGATATACAACATGTAACCATTGATTTATGATTAATTGGAATTAAAAAAAAATAAAAATATAAAAATAAAATAAAGAGCTGCTCGTCGCTAAACAAAAAAAAAAGAAAAAAATGATTTTTCTTTCAAGAACGTTTTTGACTAAGCTTATAACATGACATAGATCGTAATCCACTCCTAGAAACTATTGGAATCGTTAATTGAAGTTGAAACATCATAAGAAACGCGAATTTTACCAAGAACAAATCTGTTGACTTTTAAATTTAAAACTTTGACTCCAAAATTCGGATTCATTATGAGGAATTGGATCTTGAGATTTTACAGGAAGTTTTAGTAAATGATTCCTAACAACTTTGCGTTAACACATTTTGAAATTTCTTTTGAATTTGCATTTTGACAAAAAAGTTGAAGAACAGAGTTGTAGCGAGCTGTATAAAAAAATATGTTTACTCTAACAGATAAAATCAATCACAAGTGGTTGTAAATAAATTTTGAAGGTGAAGTAATCGAAAGGATTTGTTATCAAAACGTGAATGATTGATTTATATAATTGAATTGGTTCGTCCATTTTTTTTTCCTTTAACAGACAAAAGAGAAAAAAATATATATATAAAGTGACTGTGATCAACATAGAGAATCAATTAAAAGATATACAAACAAAATAAAAATTTTTTGATTGAGACTGGTAACTGACTACTACGATTTTTACGATTTTATTAATTATTTTTAGTTAATATTATTAATTAAGGAATATATAGATATATGAATAATTTTATTAATAATTCAAAAATATAATTACTAATAATAATAATAATTTATATAATTAAATATAATAATAATAATTATTAATTATCCTAACAATATTGAAAATAAAAATAATTATTAATGATACGCTTAAATATGATATTATTAATGATAAAAATAATAATTTGTATTATCTTTATAATAGTATTTATAATATTATTAAGGATTTTAATGATAATGGTAATAATGAAAAATGATAATCTTAATAATAACTAAATTCATAATTTTTTTTATTATTAGTTATATTAATATTGATATTAATATTTATTTTAATATTTATTTTTAATAATATAATAAATACATTTTAATTTGTAAGTATTTTTAATATATAAATATATAAATATATATATATATATATATATATATATATATATATATATATATATATATATATATATATATATATATATATATATATATATATATATATATATATATATATATATATATATATATATATATATATATTACATATTATTAATTATGTAATGTTTAATAATTATCTACATCTATTGAATATTTAATTTATATCTTTTAATATATATATTATTATTTAACATGTGTTTGCATATTATATTATACTATATATGTAAATATGAAAATATTAATAAGGTTTTATATATATAAGTCTTATATGTTTAATTAAAATATCCAGTTATGTTATAACAGAACTATATATTATTATTTCAAATTACTATATATACTTTTGTTATATATATATATATATATATATATATATATATATATATATATATATATATATATATATATATACTTATATGTATATATACACATTTATTTACACACAATTGTTTGTGAATCATCGGGCACAGTCAAAGGGTAATTAATTACATGAATATAATTCCAAAAATTTTTGAGACTCCATATTACAAACTTTGTTTATCGTGTCGAATTCATATTAAGATTAGGTTTAAATTTGGTCGGAAATTTCCGGGTCTTCACAAACAATGTTATTTTAAAGTATGGGATAGCAAATGTTGCGCATAACGATTCTTGTAAAACCCTCAAGTGTTGGTAAAACTAAATTTTTCACAAAAATTTAAACTTTCCGGACTATAAGCACTAAGGATTATAAAATTCTATAAAAGATCAAAAAGTTTTTGCTACAAAATATACCAAAGGGTAAAACGAGGTTAAACACTTTTTGCGAAAATCAAACCAAATTTTCCAAAAGAGCATTGCATAACAAAAGGCGCGATTTGACCCATTATAATTGTTGTGAGGCACCCCTAAATAAGGCCATATAAGCACTCATTTTTAGTGCTTCACTATACTTCCGTTGAGTGCGCCGATGTTAACATCTTGGAATCGGAACTTGCTCTTGATCTACATTTTGAAATCACACATGTTGACAAGGATGACTAAGTTAGAACCTCGGCTATTCGTGAAGACAAAAACATCCCCCATTACACACCTTCATTTTTCATCTTCATTCCACAATTCCATTCACCACTACTTATTTTAATAAATAAATAAATAAATCCCGACAAAATTATTCCTTTCGGGAAATCCTCTATAAAACCGCATTAGAAAATGCGAGCATCCAAGCCAATTATCAAAGAGACTGCCAATAAAAGGAGACCTCAAAGAGAAAAGCAAAAGATGCTTGTCAAAAAAAAAAAAAAAAAAAAAAAATCCTGGCAGTCAAAAAGAGGGATGCTCACCTTGAAATTCCTGACAAAAAGCTGAAAGGATCACTAAAATTCGATCTTTCAAAGAAACTCCTATCTTTGAAAACCCTTCGCACCCCAGAAACTTCCAAATCACCATATCTTCACGATTCAAGCTGAGTCCATAACTGAAAATTCTCTCAAATGAGTGATGGAGATTTGAGTCTCGGTCAAGCCTATGACGAATAATGTAAGCATGACTGGCTAAGAGCGATTTCATTTCTTAGAACTATAGGACACCCTAAACACTTTAGTGAAATCAGTGACCCGAGTGAGATAGCCTTAGTTATGTAACCTCCTCTCATGCTTGCGGAAAAGGGTTTGAGAATAACAAAAAGAATAAAACTAAGTTTTCACTTCTCCATCTTGCGGAACAAAAACCACTTGATCACTACGAATAAAAGTCCTCGGTGTCTAAGGATCGAAAGTTTGCTTGAGGACAAGCAAAGTTTAAGTGTGGGATATTTGATATCGGCTAAAAAGTCATGTTTTTACTCCCGATTTTAAGTCCCAACAAGCATAAAGTTTAAAACTTTGTCGGCAAAATAATTTCTTTTTCGGTTAATTTGTAGATAAAGTAATTATGAAGACAATGCAAAAAAGAATCAAGAGAAACGGAGCTAAAACGAAGATTCTAGAGCGAAAACGGTGAAAAACAAGAAATCAAGTTACGATCCAGGAAAATCAGCTGACCAGGTAAGTCAAACGGCCTACCAAACGGCTTGCCTGGCTCACAAACGGCCTGCCAAACGGCCAGGGAAAACGACCCTTGCAAACGGGCTGGTCTGGTAAATGGGCCCTGCAAACGGTTTGCCAAACGGCCTGCCAGCCGTTTGCAGGGAAAATCCAAGTCTATTTAAAGGCTTTTTGTCATCCAATTTCAACACACCTCTCCTCACTCTCTCACTACAATACACTTTCTCTCACTAGAGCTTTTAAGGCCTTCTCACCTCCGAGTGGGAAATTAAGTACCCGAAGGCGAACGCCGAAGATTGTAATAGGAGCGGTCTAGAGTATGTCGTCTATAAACGGTCCTAAACGGTCCTATTGTTATGAAAGCACTTGTAATGGTCCAGATCTCATCTGTAAACGGTGAACGCTTTCCTTAATTTAATGAAGTTATCTTGTTATCTTAAGTTGCTTTCATCTTGCATGCCTGTCTATCTGTTACAAATGTTTATTATATGTTGAATACTTTATCTGAAACTTATCCTATTGTTATGCTGAAAACCTAACGGTTTAGAAGATTAATTTACGGATCACCCTTTCCATTTATTCACGTGGCTATAACCTAGTATTAGGACCTGATCAACCTTAGGATACAAGGTAAGTAGTTATGTGTGCTTAACGTCACAATAGGGATATAGTACCTACGTATGAATAACCATTTATTCGTCAAAGAAGAGCTGCCCATTTAGGTTGTGATTAGAGTAGGAAACATAGAGTCCAGTGAACACTATCTTGCTCAAAAGCATGATTCGCGTCAAAAGCAACGTTCTTGAGATGTTGTAAGACGATCCGGGGTTGAATAAGTGTTCGCAAAGGAGAGACCTCTAATCCAATTAGTAGTACCTTAGAATATCTAAGATTGCACGTCTGTTAATGTTAAGGCATATCATAGTGTTAAGTGGTGGAATATTGCTTTAGTTAGACCAACTGGGATTAAGAAAAGCTGAGACTTTCCTTTATGGGTATACCACTTTGTTCATGTACCTAGGATTTTATCCATAAGGTCGTTTAAACCCTTTAAGGTTATCGTTGGCAGTAGGGATATCCGTCTTAGCTAGAATCTTCAAGGCCTAAACTCTTAATGACAAATTAGTTAGGTTCATAGCCTAGTTGATTGAGGTTTAGTGTTTATCCTAGGAAGTTAAACACTTGTGATAATTCCCCATCAGAATTCTATTCTCCATACCTATCTATCTTTATCTTTATAAGTTAAATTACTGTTTTATTTAGTTAATCTATCACCTCTTGTCACTAGGGTTAACTATATCGGCACTTTTGTCCCACGTTACTGAGCAAACATACAAAAATACGAACCTGAGTTATATTTACTACTTACTCGTTAAAAGGAAGATAAGTAGGTGAGTTATAGTTAGGAAACCCCAGCTAAATATTAATAATAAAACCTTTACTCTCTTTTGGTAGCTGATTCTGACGTGTTGCGACCTAACGACACCGCACAAATAAAACCAGCCGTTTTGGCCATATCAACCTGCCTCTCTTAGCGAGAGGTCAGGAGTTTGACTCCACTGGGCTGCAACATTGTACTCAATGTTATCTCTGACCCGAAGTATCCACTCAGGTCGCCTTTCGCTTAGTACGGGAGCAGCGGGGAGGGGAGTTTTACCGGCCATGCCCTCGGATTGGTTCGGGTATCCTTCAGGGCAGTAGTTGGGGGTGAGTTATGCAACTACAGGAGATAAACACATGGATTGTTTAGTCCCCCTAGGTGATTCCAAACTGATGTCCCAAAAAATTTGTATAGTACCTATTTTTTACCGTATCAATACTAAATACTAAAACTGTACAGCTACGGAACTGAAAATATCTATAAGGTTTTCGATATTCATGTTCGGGTTAAAAAATTGTGGTACCAACTGGTTAAGTAAATTATTATTTTATTTGCTATGTATTACATCTTGTTAATTATTAAAAATATAAATATAATATATTATTATGTCTGATGATTAGAAAACTCTAGTTCATTTTAATTATAATTGTAGGATCTGAAATGTATGAATATCAAGACGATACGAGTATTGTGAGAGAAGCTAAAAACTCAAGATTTTACATGCCAAAACTCTCTTGGTCTCATACAATACTATAGCTATGAGTGTATTTGTTACTTACTAGGAAACCTTGAAGGATATTTATAACCCTCATCAATATCCCTTACATTTAAGATTAACCACATAATCTACGTAATTCTGGGTTCTAACACAAATACATCTTGAAAGATCAAATACATGTGTAAGTATATCATTAAAGGGCTTCTGACCCAATGGTATCAAGGAGTCTCATTAACCTTGAGTTAACGAGTTCGAGTCCCGTCGACAAAAAGTATACTACTTGTGCGTGTAACTCAATAGTATAATGAGGTTGCGTAACATTATGCATTCGAACCTCAGGGGGTTTTCTGTAACATCCCGTTCTTTAGTTACGCATTATTTTGGACGTCATTTGAATTACGAGGCATGTAACCATTGGAAAGTAGACCTTATTACGTTTCCAACGATATTTGATTCATCAAAAATGGAGTTACGGTTTGAAAGTTACGACCAAAACAAGTTTCACAAGACGCTGATTTCAGCTTTTGCACGCGACACAAAATTTTGCACGCCGCGCAAAAAGTGCTGACAGCAAGCTTTGTGATTTTAAATGTTTTAAAAAGGGTCAAAATTAGAGTTTATGTGTCAAATTGGGTAAGAAAAGTGTTTAACACTTGTGATTTGGGTTAATTGGTGTAGTAGGGCCATTTTCACTTGTGTTGGTGATTATTGGTTAGTTTGGGTATTTTTGGAACTTATGTCAAAATGGGTTGACTTTGAATTAGGTCAAAATTGATGATGACACTAATTTGGATTAAATAGATGTTAAACGCTTTTGTTAAGTGTTAAATGATGTTTTCGGATGTAATTACTCGCGAGAAGTAATTTTGGGTTAAAATAATATTTTAACATAAGTCAAACGTGGTCAAAAGCAATATGGGTCAATATTGCACGTGTTGGGGTCTTGGTGTAAAATTACGTTTGGAATAATTACTACCTAAGTAGTAACTTAGTGTCGGGACCTAGGTTGGTCTAATTAGTGTTAAGTATAATTTGAGTTGAATTGTACTTTGTAGATTGGATTTGAATTACCACCCGAAGTGGTAATTGATTTGTGTCCATTAGGTGTTAAATGGGCGGGTTTTTGCGAGCAAGGTGTGATCCCACGGCTAAGGGATAATTGTGTTGGATTCTCTTTTAGAGAATGTATATTTATGTGATATTGTGCCTATGTGCGATATAGGTAACTATTTGCTCAGATATGAGGACGGAGATCATAATACACTTGATGTGTCAAAAGTGTGTGTGCAGTAGTGCTTAATTTGAATTTCAACTTTTAAATTTATAAAACCTTTATTTTACTTTTAACACCCTAACGAGCAACAAAACCCAGTCAGATGTAGTATTTTAGGTTATCGTCCCAAGAGAGTGTGGAAGCGGATAAGAGTTGTTTATTATATAGCTTAGCTCTTATTAAAGAACTAAAGATAGATTTTTATGTGTTTTTAAAGATAGATTCTTATCTCTTAGGAAAGAGATGATTTAAGGTAAACAAAATAACAAAATAATAAAGCAAGAAAGTAAAGATTTAAAAAAAACAATTATAAAAGAGAAGTGATTACAAGGACGTGTGAATCATAAGGGAAATATATTAATTATTTCATAACTTATATTAACAAATAGCAAGATAACAATCATAGATCAATCAGTATCCCTAAAAGGTTAAGCTAAATGTCGCATATCATTCATAAGGTAGGACCTAAAGCATACATTAACTAAGTGATGTTCATAGCTAATGTCTTCATTCATAGCATTCTAATAATCACATGATAAATATTACCTAAACCTGATGTGGATCCAAGGCAACATTTAATTAGACTGACAAATTATATAAGCTAATAAACTTAATCAGATCAACTCAAGTTACTAGCTGAAAGTTAATCTTAATCAGGTTCTCATGCAATTGACAATTAAACACACATAAACAAAGGTTCTTCGATTAAGCCTAACAATAATGAAGTCTATTATATAAGTGCGATTCAAGTTCAACTAGTTATATAACTACCAATGATGTTTACTGAATTTGCATGCAATCCAAACACGATATTTGATGGACTAGATCTAAACAAGTGATATGAATCGAATATAAGATCATAGAATCAATTACTAGTTAATCCTAGATTCATAATATTTAATCATTAAGCATGGCAAACAAGTTATTTAATCATGGCAGATATAAACAGTTTAAATAGTCATCACAAAAACATGAACTTACAGATCTGGAAATGAACCAGAAACTGTACGGACTGAAGCACGACGCCGGTGGCTTGGCTCAGTCAAGCCAGCAGCTTGGATTGAGGAAGCCGGCGGCTTCATCTGTTTTCCCAGATGTTCACAGTTTTCGTCCAAGTAACCACTATGAACGTTTAGTTCATAGTTGGAGACGAACGAAAACAGATAACAGTAAATAAAAACATAATTAAAAAGATGCAATAAAGTAAATAAGATTATAACTTACAAAGTAATAAAGAGGAATAAGAGAACTGCATTAATCTTGAATTTAAACTTGAATCCAATGCAAGATAGTAACTTTACATTGAAAATAAAACCTAAACTACAGAATTTCGAAAGTTGAGAGTGAAATAATGAAAAGGTACATTGAAAACTGTAGGATTCGGCCAGTATTTATAGACCTTGAAAACCGTGCCAAGCCGGCGGCTTCGTACGAAGCCCCCGGGCTTCCTTAGGCGGTGACTTTTTCTTCACTCAATACTTGATCGTTACACTCAAGAAAATGCGTTTTAGGTCCAAGCCGGCGGCTTCGGATGTCAAGCCGGCTGCTTCACTTCAGATTTGAGCTTGGAGGCCAAGAAAAACTTGCACAACAAAATGTTGACTTTTTGACCGAAGCCAGCGGCTTCCCTTGGCCAGGCCGGCGGCTTCCCCTTAACAAGGCCGGCGGCTTCCTCCATTTTGTTGTAGAATTTTCTGTTACGGTCATTTTGACATGTAACGACCCAAAACTTACAATGCTCTAATAATAGATATGAAAAGTAACTTAACGTTTCAAAAGGGCGTTAAACTTATTCAAAGTCAAACTATAGTCAAAGCTAAATTAACCAATATTAAACTATAAGTACTTAATTTTGAACCAAATATCTAAGGCAAAGGTTCTAAGTCCACTTCAACTCTACACTCTTCCCTCGATCCCAAATCCCGCTGATCACCTGTCGTTTAAGAAAGGAAAAAAAAAAGATCACGACTGAGCCAAAGCCCAGTGAGCGGATATAACAAAGAACGGATTATAGTATGACATGCGGAAACTTATTTAATACAAACTTTATTACAAAAAAAAAATAGAATCATTTTCATAACGAACTTATTATCAAAAAGAACTTATTTTCAAAACTAACTTATTATCAAAAAGAACTTATTTTCAAAAAAAAAAAAAAAAAAAAAAAAAACTTATTATCAAAGCATAGTACGAATATGTATACAATTCATAATACCAAGGATGTCAATATATCAAAGTATACTACAAATCACAAATTTCATAAAATAATGTACTAAGAGTCAAAACAAATAGGTTACAAAGTATCAAAATGAAATCATAGGGTAATTACTCCACTAATCATTCATATCGGTGACGTTTCGTATGACACTACGATAAACGTCCATCGTCAAAACAAAATAGCTAGGATCGATCCATACGCCTCCTATCAAAATATAATAACAAATACAAAGAGCTCGTACCACCACCGGGTAATCAAAAGAAGACGTCGTAGAAATAACAAAATACACCGCTACGGTCGATGCCACCTTATCGGTGTCACACTAATGCGCTCATGGGACCCTCATGAATAGGTTACTCTTAGGCACATTTTAAGAAACCGTTTTAACCGACATAGGATTACAAATATCAAAATATTTTTACAAATGATTAAAGGACTTTAAAGAATTAATAAAATGAACTTAAATAATTTACGCTTAAACAATACTTAAAATGTTATATAAAATTATAATTCATTTTAATTTAAAATCACGTGTCACTCCAACCATTCGGTCTAACGTTTGTCACGGATCACACACATAATATTTGAGCCCTTTATGAATTAACAACTTAAACGGGACTTAATGGGACATGTAAAGCCACATGAAATGAAGGACACTCGATACGAATCACCGTACCACTCATTGCACTCAAACATGTTCTTTACCGGGCTGTTTCGGGACATATTCGAGGCTATTTTTGTGAAAGGACCCGTTCATATACATTATAAACGATTCACAATAGTTGATTACATCGCGAGGTATTTGACCTCTATATGATACATTTTACAAACATTGCATTCGTTTTTAAAAGATAAACTTTCTTTACAACAAAAGTTGACGGCATGCACACCATTTCATAATACATCCAACTATAATTGGCTTAATAATAATCTTGATGAACTCAATGACTCGAATGCAACGTCTTTCAAAATATGCCATGAATGACTCCAAGTAATATCCTTAAAATGAGCAAATGCACAGCGGAAGATTTCTTTAATACCTGAGAATAAACATGCTTTAAAGTGTCAACCAAAAGGTTGGTGAGTTCATAGGTTTATCATAACAATCATTTTAATATATTAATAGACCACAAGATTTCCATTTATAAATATATGTACACTCGCAAGTGTATAAAAGTATTCTATTAGTTGTAGGCACCCGGTAACAAGCCTTAACGTTCATGTTTTACCCTCTGAAGTACACCAGATCAGGTGTGTTTAAAATAACCTCGAAGTACTAAAGCATCCCATAGTCAGGATGGGGTTTGTCAGGCCCAATAGATCTATCTTTAGGATTCGCGCCTACCGTACATAGACAAGTAGTTTAATGTTACCAAGCTAAGGGTATATTTCTGGTTTAAACCCACGTAGAATTAGTTTTAGTACTTGTGCCTATTTCGTAAAACATTTATAAAACAGCGCATGTATTCTCAGCCCAAAAATATATATAAAAAGGGAGTAATGAAACTCACAATACTGTATTTCGTAGTAAAAATACATATAACGTCATTTAACAAGTGCAAGGTTGGCCTCGAATTCACGAACGTATCAATATTGAGATTCAATATTGCAGGAAAGTACGTAGACGCAACGGAGATGATAAACACTAGATTGACCTCACGAGCATACCCATGAACCATACCCATCACCTCCATAGCTATAACCCATAATTTTCTTAGCTTCGACTCATTCAAAAAAACTATTTTGAAATCACTCGGACAGCACTCCGTCGTAATATTTTATATATACTAATAATATCTTGAAATAATACAGAGCAAATATATATATATATATATATATATATATATATATATATATATATATATATATATATATATATATATATATATAAATCGATTGAGAGAGTTTAGAGAAATATATTTTCAAGTTTCTATGAAATAATGAAACCTATTGAATTCTATTTATAATAGATTTTTGAATTATTAAAGTGAATTATTAAACTATGAATTATTAAAGTGAATTATTAAAGTATGAATTATTAAAGTGAATTATTAAAGTGAATTATTAAAGTATGAATTATTAAAGTGCATTATTAAAGTATGAATTATTAAAGTATGAATTATTAAAGTGAATTATTAAAGTATTAATTATTAAAGTGAATTATTAAACTATGAATTATTAAAGTGAATTATTAAAGTATGAATTATTAAAGTAAATTATTAAAGTATGAATTATTAAAGTGAATTATTAAAGTATGAATTATTAAAGTGAATTATTAAATTTAAAGTAAAGTAAAAGTAAAGTAAAGGTAAAGTTAAAGTATATTAAAAGTATAAAAACTATGTATGTATAATACGCGTATAAATATATATAATATTAATTTAAATCGTTATATATATTTAATGAAATAAAATATAAATATCTTTATATTTATTATACTGGTTAAGTAATGAGTTGTCAAAAGTGATTCTAGATATTTATAAAAGTTATATACGTTTTAATAATAAAGTTCTTTTTTAAACTGAAAACGTCTTTGTACGTTTGAAAATAGATTAATAGAATATTATGGAAACAAATTCTCCACTAACTTTTGTCTAACTTTCGTAAATGACACTTTTTGTTTTTATTTATAAATAGCTTTACAAATTATTCTGAATATCGTTAAGAGGAATAGATTTTCTCAAATCATAGTGGACCTCTCAACAGAGACTTGTAATCATAATTCAATGTTTCTGATAATTCAATCATTTAATATATTTTTTTAATTTCGTCAAAAATCATATTGAAACAAATACGTTCGTGTAAAGTATTATACGTTTAATACTTTATTAATATTCTCAAGTTATAATATATATATATATATATATATATACATATACATATTTATTTATATATAACGGTTCATGAATCGTCGGAATTTGGTCGAGGTTATAATGAATGTATGAACACAGTTTAAAATTCTTGAGATTTAACTTAACAAACTTTTCTTATCGTGTCGGAATAATATAAAGATTAAAGTTTAAATTTGGTCAGAAATTTCCGGGTCGTCACAGTACCTACCCGTTAAAGAAATTTCGTCCCCGAAATTTGATAGAGGTCGTCATGACTAACAATGAGAATGTTATTATAACGATTATAGAGTTTTATCATGTTCAAGAAGAATGGATAAAATAATTCGATTACTCGAAGCGTGTGAGTGAAGTTATCGTAAATGAATTAAATAAGGTAATAGTGATTCGTCGTATCTTTTGACGTCATCACGATTGATCTTCGAAAAGAAAATCTTTGTAATCTATATTGGATTTGATTATTCGGCGATTAACGATATTATGATCCTCTTCGAATTAATGTGATAATCCATTTTGATTTCTCTGTCGGATATTTCACTATAAATCCACCTCATTTGTTTTCTTACAACTCACACCTTCTCAACTCATATTTTAAAGTATTTGTCAATATGCTTCATCCAGTGCTGATTCTTGATATACTCCTCACTTTCATATCTGTCGCTCTTCTTTTTCATCTGCCTCAGGAAGAATCTATTTACTTCTACTATACTCTTGGTTTTATAGTGTTTTTAGTTCTCCCGTGTCTTTATATTGCTATATGCATTGATATATGCAGTTTGTGATTTCTGGGTTGTTGTTGGGTTTTATATCTTCCCTTATATTTCAAAGTCCTTGCTTCTTCTTTAATCATTGTCATCCACAGTTAATGCTCTCTTCTATTTGCTATGATTTATACTCCCATTTCTAGTTCGGAGCTTTGTCCTTTCGTTTCTTCTTCTTGCGTTTAAGCACCGCTTGTAATGGTCCAGAATTCGCAGATATAAATTTCGGAATGAACATTGTTAATGTTCTAGGAAGGAAATTGTAATGGCACGATCTTGACTTGTCAAATTACCAGAATACCTCGGAAAAGGCCGAATCATCAAGAAATATTTTCTTGATATTTAGAGATCAAAGAGAATATAAGAGTCGTGTAACATAGCACATGATGACGTTATGATCTGTGAATCATCATGTTCCATTTAGAAACTCAGCATGAATTACTGTAATATAATCACGTTGATCAAGTGTCATTATATTATACTAACTCATGCTTCAGCTCCCAACACTTTTTCAAGAATATTCCTATTTTAAACTCGAATGTTTCAGAATTTAGAAACTAAAATAGTTTCTTTTATGATATAATACAGATAGCGCGAAGAGGTAAATGATTTCAGATAAGAATAATTATAAAAATATCTTAGAATGTCTAATATCAGAGGATGATGAAGGATATTGTCCGCAGGGGTTTAGAGTCAGGAGCAAGGTATTGGTTAATGACTTCAGCAAGTACTGAATCATTTGGATTCTTTGAAGGCAGGTTCAGCCTTTGTGATTTGTCCACAGCCTCCTTTATACTTTGCTCAATCCGTTTTCCAGTTCCAAAGCTTCTCTTTTTCTGAGCTTTGCCAATATACTATCCTTTATCATCAAACTTTTTACTGTTAAGGTCGTTTACAGTTTTTGCTGCTTCATCAGCATTTTTCAAAATTTCAAGAACTGGTTCGCAGTTTAGGGTGTTTTTCAGAAATTTCTCATTCAAAGAATGTAAGTCTTGGAGGTAGACGTTGTGTGTATATGTAATTGTTGATGTAGACATGCTGCGAGGTTTCAAAATACTGATTGTTGATTCTCAATAATTGGTATGGCAATTCTTGTCATAAGGTACGAATGAGTATATGATAGGGTTTCGATAATTATAATGATTTTTTTTTTGGAAAGTCAAAGATCAGTGAAGTTGTTGGTAAGTTTATTGCTAATGTGGTGAATATAAACGATTCCCCGGTAACGTTGGCGAAAGGGCAACGTATCTATCGAGGTTATAATAAGACTGTTTTGATTGAGAAGTCGAAGTTGACCTGGAGCTGTGACAAAACTGTCTATTTTGAAACGGAATTGAAAAGTTATTTTAGCTAGTAAATGCCAAAGGGTCTAACACGGCTACGTGTCGAACTATGACTTGGGTTTTGAGAGTTTTTCAGGTGTATAACTGTGGGTAACATGTGGTTGGATCATCATCTCGATTGTTCCTTAGTTGAAGTGTCTTCAGGAATTTCGAAGGGTTTGAGCACATATTGTAATCGTTAATACATATGATGTTCTAACACAGTTTTGAAGTCAAAGTATAGCTTTAAAAGATATAGGAATCTAAGAGTGATGATACTGGTTATATTTCGAATTGAATTATGCGATTTCAAAATCAGAATATGTAATTGAATTTGAATGAGTATGATTGTTTTGATTTATATGAAAGAATGGATATTGTTGTGAAAGTAGGGAGTATAGTTGATGATTGCTGAATCAGTTTCGAAAAATGTAATATATTAATTGTGAATTTATATATCTCTCGGGTATTACCTACCCGTTAAAAAAATTTCACAATTAATATTTTGTACAAAAGAAGTTTATTACAGTCTTTATGAAAATATATGTGTATATTTTATTTAGATGTAATATAGATTTAATGAGTTAATATTAAATTAAACTCATTTGTTTTATGGTTGGAACTAGAATTGAGTAATCCCTAAAACTTTATAAATTGCAAAAGTATTTCTTTAATAATATTGAAATTATGAATCATTACTTTGTTATTTGTTGGTTTTCGTGAAATTCTTGTGAACTTCGCAAGGTACGAATGATGTTATTTGAAAAGTTTCGAGTACATCGATGATGAAAGTGTAAAATCAAACATATATTCGAATAATACACTTGATTAATTATAAATTAGATTTTTATTAAATTGAGACAGAGATTGTAATTAACGATGGTTAAGTTGCAGACGAAGGACGTACATCATTGCATATTTGTAATATGAATTAACTGAGTAGTTAAGATTCACACATAATAGCTTAGTACGGGAAGATTTATTATGGTTTAAAAATTTATACATATAAAATATACATATAAATCTTTCGATTGGAAATGAGTTAATACTTCATAACTCGTTGATACAATATATTTATTGTTGATTCGTAATGATGTCCACAATGATTCTTGAACTGACAGAGTTTGTGATGTTAAGGTGCTGTTGATTCTGACGATACTGACGGCACTGACTGTGTTGATGATGCTACGGTCCTGTTGATGCTGTTGGTAAAATAATTCTAGCTTGTAAATCGTACACCATTTTCGATCAAAGTTTCTACTCTACCATCTCCGTTCACTCATCCGATTTACGATCAGAATTAAATAATCTCTAAGATTTTGGAGATTACATAACTGCCGCAGAGATATCTCTTCAATGAAGTTTATGAATTAATACTTCATCGTTTGTTGTTGTTGATATTCCTGGATATTTACAGGGCGTATGACATTGATGTTTGAGATACAGATTGTGATGTTGCGGTATGGGATGTGGATGTTGTTGTTGGTGGTGGTGATGGTACTGTTGGTGTTGCTGATGGTGGTACTGTTTATGCTGCTGGTGCTGCTGCTGGTGTTTGTAACCTTTGCACCATATTCTCCAAAGCCACTACCCGAGCGCGAAGCTCGTTGACTTCTTCTATTACACTGGGGTGATTGTCGGTTCGGACGAGCGGATAAATAAAATCTAGAATTTAGTGTAGTATGTAATCGTGACGAGATACTCTAGAAATAAGAGAGAAAATGGTGTTTCGGATAGGTTCGCCGGTAAGTGCTTCAGGTTCTTCGCTAAGAGGACAATGTGGTGGATGGAAGGGATCACCTTCTTCTTGTCTCCAATGATTAAGGAGGCTACGAACCCATCCCCAATTCATCCAGAATAGATGATGACTAATTGGTTGATCCATTCCGGTCACACTGCTTTCGGAACTTGAGTGGGATTCCATTTCGGAATCCGATGGACTTGAACTAATGACAAATTCCATTTCGTACGATTGAATAAAGAATTTTTCGATATGAAATAATTTTTCAGCTATCGGGTGGTATTCTAATTATATAGAGCAAAATGTTTCGTAGATTACGGAGGAATTTACGGAATATGTCAGGCAAAGTTTACAGTAACAGATACGCTAAGATATGAATTTTGTCTATACACCATTCATGCAATCATTGCAATAAGATGTGTCTAGACTAAGAATGATAAGCAGGTAATTTCCGACAAAAATGATGAGCAAAACTTTTGACATGCAGACACGGTCGAAGTCCAGACTCACTAATGCATCCTAACGACTATCAGTTAGACACACTAATGCAGACCTGGTTCACTAAGACCACCGCTCTGATACCAATTGAAAGGACCCGTTCATATACATTATAAACGATTCACAATAGTTGATTACATCGCGAGGTATTTGACCTCTATATGATACATTTTACAAATATTGCATTCGTTTTTAAAAGATAAACTTTCTTTACAACAAAAGTTGACGGCATGCACACCATTTCATAATACATCCAACTATAATTGGCTTAATAATAATCTTGATGAACTCAATGACTCGAATGCAACGTCTTTCAAAATATGCCATGAATGACTCCAAGTAATATCCTTAAAATGAGCTAATGCACAGCGGAAGATTTCTTTAATACCTGAGAATAAACATGCTTTAAAGTGTCAACCAAAAGGTTGGTGAGTTCATAGGTTTATCATAACAATCATTTTAATATATTAATAGACCACAAGATTTCCATTTATAAATATATGTACACTCGTAAGTGTATAAAAGTATTCTATAAGTTGTAGGCACCCGGTAACAAGCCTTAACGTTCATGTTTTACCCTCTGAAGTACACCAGATCAGGTGTGTTTAAAATAACCTCGAAGTACTAAAGCATCCCATAGTCAGGATGGGGTTTGTCAGGCCCAATAGATCTATCTTTAGGATTCGCGCCTACCGTACATAGACAAGTAGTTTAATGTTACCAAGCTAAGGGTATATTTCTGGTTTAAACCCACGTAGAATTAGTTTTAGTACTTGTGCCTATTTCGTAAAACATTTATAAAACAGCGCATGTATTCTCAGCCCAAAAATATATATAAAAAGGGAGTAATGAAACTCACAATACTGTATTTCGTAGTAAAAATACATATAACGTCATTTAACAAGTGCAAGGTTGGCCTCGGATTCACGAACGTATCAATATTGAGATTCAATATTGCAGGAAAGTACGTAGACGCAACGGAGATGATAAACACTAGATTGACCTCACGAGCATACCCATGAACCATACCCATCACCTCCATAGCTATAACCCATAATTTTCTTAGCTTCGACTCATTCAAAAAAACTATTTTGAAATCACTCGGACAGCACTCCGTCGTAATATTTTATATATACTAATAATATCTTGAAATAATACAGAGCAAATATATATATATATATATATATATATATATATATATATATATATATATATATATATATATATATATATATATATATATATATATATATATATATATATATATATATATAAATCGATTGAGAGAGTTTAGAGAAATATATTTTCAAGTTTCTATGAAATAATGAAACCTATTGAATTCTATTTATAATAGATTTTTGAATTATTAAAGTGAATTATTAAACTATGAATTATTAAAGTGAATTATTAAAGTATGAATTATTAAAGTGCATTATTAAAGTATGAATTATTAAAATATGAATTATTAAAGTGAATTATTAAAGTATTAATTATTAAAGTGAATTATTAAAGTATGAATTATTAAAGTGAATTATTAAAGTATGAATTATTAAAGTGAATTATTAAAGTATGAATTATTAAAGTGAATTATTAAAGTGAATTATTAAATTTAAAGTAAAGTAAAAGTAAAGTAAAGGTAAAGTTAAAGTATAGTAAAAGTATAAAAACTATGTATGTATAATACGCGTATAAATATATATAATATTAATTTAAATCGTTATATATATTTAATGAAATAAAATTTAAATATCTTTATATTTATTATACTGGTTAAGTAATGAGTTGTCAAAAGTGATTCTAGATATTTATAAAAGTTATATACGTTTTAATAATAAAGTTCTTTTTTAAACTGAAAACGTCTTTGTATGTTTGAAAATAGATTAATAGAATATTATGGAAACCAATTCTCCACTAACTTTTGTCTAACTTTCGTAAATGACAATTTTTGTTTTTATTTATAAATAGCTTTATAAATTATTCTGAATATCGTTAAGAGGAATAGATTTTCTCAAATCATAGTAGACCTCTCAACAGAGACTTGTAATCATAATTCAATGTTTCTAATAATTCAATCATTTAATATATTTTTTTAATTTCGTCAAAAATCATATTGAAACAAATACGTTCGTGTAAAGTATTATACGTTTAATACTTTATTAATATTCTCAAGTTATAATATATATATATATATATATATATATATATATATATATATATATATATATATATATATATATATATATATATACATATACATATACATATTTATTTATATATAACGGTTCATGAATCGTCGGAATTTGGTCGAGGTTATAATGAATGTATGAACACAGTTTAAAATTCTTGAGATTTAACTTAACAAACTTTTCTTATCGTGTCGAAATAATATAAAGATTAAAGTTTAAATTTGGTCAGAAATTTCCGGGTCGTCACATTTTGGGACGTATTCGAGCTATTTTAGGGTTGAAAATACAGCAGCTTCGGGACTGATTTAGGCTGATTTCCGGGCAGTTTTTGTTGGGTTTTTCGAGACACGGTTTTGACACAATTTACAAAGACCAATATATTATGATTGCTCAACAAACACAAATAATCAGCAACCTCGTTATACATCAAAAATGAGGAAAGATCATAACATGTACACTTCAAAGACTAATAAATAAAATAACTTTTCAAATAAGCATGTCATACCAATAAGATTTATACATAATTCGAAACAAAGTTTTGAGAGGAAAGATTTATCGAAACGATCCTAGAACCACCTAAAATATCCGTACCTGAATAAAGCAATCCTAGAACCACAAGGTCGATAAGATACTCCATAATCCTTTACATGTCTACATAACAAATAATTCAACCAAGTTTAAAATCTTAACTGGAATCTTAACTCGAATCTTCTAATTCTAGTTCTCCTAGTATTACATGTCAACCTAAATAAAAAAACATAATTTTATCTTTAATATTTTCTTAAACTTAGTAACGCTTATGTCTCAACATCATATATGAGATGTTATTACACACCCATTTAAAACTTGTTTTAAAATAACTTTGAAGGCTTAAAGTGAAATTTAGAGAACTTATTTAACTCATTTGTTAAACTGTGTATAGCTCGGAGATTAAAACGAGAAAAAGAAATTTTGTATTGATAAATTGTAAAGTTGTTCATAACCGAGATATTAGAAATGAAAATTCATAAAATTGTCATATGCCTCAACTGTGTTGCAACTTTGCTTGTTTCTTCTTTATCACATATACATAGTAAGAATTTTACTTGCAAACCCTCTTGATTATGAAATCATTTGACTGTTATTGATTAAGAGAAACCAAATCTAGCACATAATGGAGTATTAGCCTAATTTTTGCTTGATCTCAATTGACTGTAAAATTGATCTTTTATTCTCGAAAGTTCTCGTATCATCACCGTCAAAACAAAAATTTTAAAGTTTGATTAAAAAAACAATAAACAAATTATACATCAATAACAAGATGGTGATTAGTAGTTACCTTTAAATCGTGTTCATGTTAGAACCGAAACTAGACCCACAAATATTTCTTATTCTTCCTTGAATTCTCTACCGTCTCTATTTTCTTCCTCTTAACATTATGACGGATTGTAGTGAGTAAAATGGTTATCAAGTTGGTGAGAATTTCATTTCATTTGGTTCAACCAAGAGAGTGCTAATGGATAATACTTATGTGATATATAACTTAATGAATGACGTATGCCTTTCCCTTCTAATCAATGATGACCTTTCAAATTCCATGTAATGACTAGAAAGTGAGTAATACACGATGGATTGATCATTCACATTAATATTGAATTTGTAATTAAGTTTTGAATATTAATGCAAGACAAGTGACTAATACTTATTAATCTTGCTTAATTTATTTCTAGCATGATATAAATTCAAGTGTTGATACAAAATCAAGTTTGTATAAATTAAACTTTACGTTCTTAATATTAGTAGCTAGCTAATATATCATGCTAATTAATTTACTAATTAACTTATATAGCACTAATTACTTATATCTTAATCTTATACATTTTATTTATTTTAATTTAGCTTATTACGATTTGTAAGTAATGAATGATTAAATATTAATTATGTTTTTTTTTGTTTTAATTTTATAGGATATTACATGACAGGTGGCTCGTCAAAAACGGAGTACGGATGCTCAAGATATGGCCAAAATGGTGACAGCACGCAAATTTTCAGCATTTCTTCAACACTTACTTCCTTTTTCCTGTTTTTAGTCCTGTTTCAACACAAAGCATTAAAATTACCTTTTTCCCGTTTTTACCCATTTTTGTGTGTTTTAGTATCAAAATGGCTTTAAAATACCAAAATAACTTCTCAAAATGTATTAAAAAACATGTATAATTTAGGAGTTATCAAATCCCCCACACTTAAGCTTTTGCTTGTCCTCAAGCAAATAAAGATAAAACATTTAAAAGTATAATCCCATAGGCATTTTTATCAAACATAGTATTTAATGAGATGTTTTGACATTACTTTGGTTAATCTTGTATTTTCAACCGGAAATTATCTTCAAAATCTTTTGAAAGATTAACACTTAATTATGAATTTCACCTAGGTAATGTATCAAAAGAAATATTAAATGGGTAGTTTATATCTGAATTTGGCTTATCGGGTTGGTCATGACACGGATAAAATTGGATTAAAAGCGGAAGCAAAATGAAAGTCAAAAAGAGGTCTAATCATTAAAGTTTAGTTATTATTATAAGAACTAGTCTGAACCAGACCAAGGAGTACAAGTGGCCCTAATTTTTATTAATTCTGATTTATACAACAGTTGGTCATCATTGGACTCTTTTATTTTCTAACTAGAGCTTTTATAAGTGTGTGGTTCTCATTGGAACTCTTTTCTCTCGCTCTCATCACTCCTTTTGGCCTTTATTGTGCTCTTTTACTTTTCATTTATTGCTTTCATGCTTAGCATTAGCTTTACATTTGACAATTTTTCTAAGTTGGCCCTTACTGGGACTCTTTTGCTGCCTCAGTGGCCCATGCTTATTATGCCATATGGTAGTGGCTATAAGTTTGCAATCGTTTCACAATTTTTGGCTTTTACTTCCTATCTTAAAAAATTAGTCCGATCTCGGAGTTGAGAGTAGTTCAATTAGCTTTAAGATTAGATTAATGAAAAGACATAAGTTTGACTAAGAATTTATACTTCCAAAAATATAGGGTTAGGAATGGAAATTTGGTTTAATTTGGGTTTTTATCTAAAGGTCTAGGTTTCTAATGGTAACTAATTAGAATTTTGTTAGCACTTTATATATTTGGATATGTATTCAAGTGCTAACGACCTGGGCACTGACTTAAAGTGATTTTAAAACAAAAGGCTAACAATAAAATCCTAGATATTTCTTTATCATTTACATTACTTTAACTTTATGTGTTTTATATTTCTTTACAATTTATTCCATCTCAAAATTTAAAAATTACACCATATAGGGAGTCAAAAACTAGTTACTTTTAAGAGTATGATTTATTAATCAAAAAGTAACAATTTTTTTATAATGTAGGACAAACAAAATCAAGTGTGATTTAAATATCTCATTTTATTTCGTATTTCTTTAACAATTTTCAAAAAATATCTTAAGTTTTTTAAATAAGTGAAGAATTCACTTCTTCCCCCCACACTTAAAATCATGCAATGTCCTCACTTGCATGAATTTTTACTACAACGATAAAATAAAGGAAGACAAAAATGTAAATAGGAGAAGAATGATGTTACTTGGAAGTAGATTGTAGTTAGAGGATAGTTGCAGCAGTTGAATTTGAAGAACACGAGCCCAATCACCCCATTTATTCAAATAATCACTAATAAAAACCAAATAAATACGTTCTCCTTTATTACCGAGTTATAAGCTTGACTCGACCCCATTTAAAGTTTTCCTTAGTGGGGTTTAACTTCTCCCACATTTATCGGGCGACATATAAAATCGATGGAAAACGTTCCCCGAATTAGTAACGTGAGCCAATCATTAACATTGCGGGTTTAATATATGAAGTTTGGGAGTTCTCCTTTCTCTTTCGCGTAGAACCCTGGTATAACCCGACTTTTGGAATTCGTATCATACTTAAAATCTGACTAGGACACCCGAATGTACCACTCGGTTATGCTAATATCAAATGGATCACTATAAACCATCTTTTTCAAACTATATACCTTGTGATACCCACTCGCATACAAACAATCATTTATCTCAACATCGGGAACCTCAAAATGTACAGTTGATCCGCTATAATTTTCTTTAATGTTGTTGGAGTCAACCTCTATCCTGAATTCAGCTAGTTCCTCAGTTGTCGGCTCATAACCATTAGCAATCAAAATAGCTAACAAATCCTCTTCTTTATCATCTTTACCATTAAGTGAGCAAGTTTGTAACTCGGGAAATTCTTGTAATAGTTCAGAAAGTGGATCTAAATGAGTAGTTTCTTTAACAATCGGTGAATCTATCCTTAACATGGCAGCATTTTCCACTAACCTAGTGTTTTCTAGCATTCCGTACACCTTAAAATTAGAGATGAGAATAATCTTCTTCATCATCAGAAGAATCCCATTTGATCGGATGGAACTCATCATCGTCCTCGGTATCTAAAGGATCCCAATCTATACCCTGTGATTCTTCATCTAAAATTTCATCGCTAAATATACTATCTGGGTCTACTAACATAGGTGGTGGAATGGTAGGTTGTGGTATTGGAATAGATTATGTGTTAATTAATTGTTCTATGTATGAATCGGTAGGTAATTGTGTATTAGATGGGGTACATGAATGTTTTACGTCTAAATTTGTGCAACATTGATAAGGTCCATAAAAACACGGGCAAAATCCCTCGGCTATCATCATCTCTTCTATCGACATGTTTCTAACACTAACCCCAATCTCCACTACCTCTTCTTTCACTGGTTGGAACTCCTCATTAACCTCTTCCTCATCATTAGTCCATTAATACGCATTGGAAAGATATTGTTCGATAGTTATCTTATGTTGAGTTTGAGCATTTTCTTCCTTTTCTTTTATTTGTCTCATGTATTCATTCTATTCTAACATCGATTGTATTTGTTTTGGTGTATATTGATCAGCTGTATATTCATCCTTATTTTCTATACTGAACATTTTCATAAAAGTTTTATCTTCTTTTCTCTTTATTGGTTGTTCCATTTTTTTAAATAAGATTTTAGATTTAGATTTTAAAAGGGAGATTTTAATTATAGGAGTAATTAAGATTTGAATGAGAAAATAATTTAAGTAATTAAATAATAACTAAATAGATTAAATTTTAATAAAATATAAATAACTTATAAACAAATTAAATAACAACTTTTATCGCATAACAACGAATAATCAAACATACACGGCCTATTGAATCTTTCAATACTTAAGTGACCCGTCAGCGTCTAGGTTCGGGCAGGAGCCTTTAAATTGGAACCCCAGCAACCCTCCCCTAAAGGAAGACAGTCATCACCCGTTTTTAAGAAATATCAATAACCAAAGTATATCCAATTTCCGTATTTACCGCGCTCCCCGGCAGCAGCGCCAAAAAGTTGATGTGTCAAAAGTGTGTGTTCAGTAGTGCTTAATTTGAATTTCAACTTTTAAATTTATAAAACCTTTATTTTACTTTTAACACCCTAACGAGCAACAAAACCGGGTCAGAGTTGTTTATTATATAGCTTAGCTCTTATTAAAGAACTAAAGATAGATTTTTATGTGTTTTTAAGGGTAGATTCTTATCTCTTAGGAAAGAGATGATTTAAGGTAAACAAAATAACAAAATAATAAAGCAAGAAAGTAAAGATTTAAAATAAACAATTATAAAAGAGAAGTGATTACAAGGGCGTGTGAATCATAAGGGAAATATATTAATTATTTCATAACTTATATTAACAAATAGCAAGATAACAATCATAGATCAATCATTATCCCTAAAAGGTTAAGCTAAATGTCGCATATCATTCATAAGGTAGGACCTAAAGCATACATTAACTAAGTGATGTTCATAGCTAATGTCTTCATTCATAGCATTCTAATAATCACATGATAAATATTACCTAAACCTGATGTGGATCCAAGGCAACATTTAATCAGACTGAAAAATTATATAAGCTAATAAACTTAATCAGATCAACTCAAGTTACTAGTTGAAAGATAATCTCAATCAGGTTCTCATGCAACTGACAATTAAACACACATAAACAAAGGTTCTTCGATTAAGCCTAACAATAATGAATTCTATTATATAAGTGTGATTCAAGTTCAACTAGTTATATAACTACCAATGATGTTTACCTAATTTGCATGCAATCCAAACACTGTATTTGATGGACTAGATCTAAACAAGTGATATGAATCGAATATAAGATCATAGAATCAATTACTAGTTAATTCTAGATTCATAATATTTAATCATTAAGCATGGCAAACAAGTTATTTAATCATGGCAGATATAAATAGTTTAAATAATCATCACAGAAACATGGACATACAGATCTGGAAACGAACCATAAACTGTACGGACTGAAGCACGAAGTCGGCGGCTTGGCTCAATCAAGCCGGCGGCTTGGGCTGAGGAAGCCGGCGGCTTTATCTGTTTTCCTAGATGTTCACAGTTTTCGTCCAAGTAACCACTATGAACGTTTAGTTCATAGTTGGAGACGAACAGAAACAGATAACAGTAATAAAAACATAATTAAAAAGATGCGATAAAGTAAATAAGATTATAACATACACAGTAATAAAGAGGAAACTGCATTAATCTTGAATTTAAACTTGAATCCAATGCAAGATAGTAACTTTACATTGAAGATAAAACCTAAACTAACCCTAAACTACAGAATTTCGAAAGTTGAGAGTGAAATAATGAAAAGGTACATTGAAAACTGTAGGATTCGGCCAGTATTTATAGACCTCGAAAACCATGCCAAGCCGGCGGCTTCGTGCGAAGCCCCCGACTTCCTTAGGCGGTGACTTTTTCTCCACTCAATACTTGATCGTTACGCTCAAGAAAAAGCATTTTATGTCCAAGCTGGCAGCTTCGGATGTCAAGTAGGCGCCTTCACTTCAGAATTGAGCTTGGAGGTCAAGAAAAACTTGCACGACAAAAATGTTGACTTTTTGACCGAAGCCGGCGGCTTCCCTTGGCCAAGCAGGATGCTTCCCCTTAAGAAGGCCGGAGGCTTCCTCCATTTTGTTGTAGAATTTTCTGTTACGGTCGTTTTGACAGGTGGCTCGTCGAAAACGGAGTCCAGATGCTCATGATATGGCCAAAACGGTGACAACACGCAGATTTTCAGCATTTCTTCAACACTTACTTCCTTTTTCCTGTTTTTAGTCCTGTTTCAACACAAAACATTAAAAATACATTTTTCTCGTTTTTACCCATTTTTGTGTGTTTTAGTATCAAAATGGCTTTAAAATACCAAAATAACTCCTCAAAATGTATTGAAAAACATATACAATTTGGGAGTTATCAATACTACTTGTGCGGACATTGTAAGGTGAGTGGAATAATTATACGTGTATGTATATAATGTATTTATTTGTGTGAAATGCGATGTGGGGTTTAAGTTCGGGCGTACGATACCACATCATGTTGGCATTGGATGAGGGTTTAAAGTTCGGGCGTTCGATACCTCATCTTCATGAGTGGAATGTGGGTTTAAAGTTCGGCGATCGATACCACATTGTACTATTCATGTAATAAGGGTTTAAAGTTCGAGCGTCGATACCTTATTAGCATGAGTAATGCGTTGTATACGGGTTTTAAGTTCGGGTGTTCGATACCCTATCCTCATGTGTGTGTGGCATGAAATGTGGGTTTTAAGTTCGGGCGGTCGATACCACATTGAGCGTAATGGGTGGTCATAAGTTCGGGCGTTCGATACCACTCAAGGGGCTAGTGATGCATACTAGCGGCGTCTACGAGGCTAACGGTTCATTCGCGAGAATCGTTCCCTTTGGATTTTGGTTAACCATGGTTATGTGTTGTAGTGTAGCATATTATATTGTTCGGATTATATGCTATTATTTGTGCTAGCTTGAGATATTGGAGTTTTAGCATTATATGGTATGCTAATTAGTTTGCTAGCGTGTATGTGGTAATTGTGGAAGTGATTGCAAGTAAGTTGATTATATATGTATATGTATAATTATTGCATTCACTAAGCTTTATGCTTACCCCTCTCGTTGTTTACCTTTTTATATGTATCGTTGATGCGGAGTTTACCTAGTTGCTAGACTAGGGTTGATAGACGTGGCATAAGCTTGGAGGATTAGCTTTTGGATATTAAACGCGAATTGGGGATTTGTTAGTCACCGGGATTATGCTCTTGGTATCGGGTTAGGTTGTAGAGTCCTAATCCGTCAATATATATAAATGGGTCGAAATTGCCATTTTCATGTAATTATGGGTCGTTGGAATCCCAATGGGCCGTAATGTGCTTTTGTTGATTAAAACCCCGGATTATTTGATGTTGAAAAGTGTTGGTATTTGGTTTTGGGGTTTAACGGAACTCGGGTTGGGCGAAAATGGTTTTTCATGCTTAAAATGGGCTGCAGTGTTTTCCCAGCTTTAACGCGCGCCGCGCGTAGGCCTGCGCTCTGCGGAAATGGCCGTTTACTGGTAGTCAGATCTGTTGTCAAGTTCTGACCTTGTTTCACGTTGTAAGGCGCGCCGCGCACCCCATATGCGCACCGCGCATTTGGTATGGCTGAAATGTTGTTGTTAAAAAAAGGGGTCGTGTTTTCTCGTGTTACGTTTTGGGGTCGTTACAATTGGTATCAGAGCATAGTCTAAGGGAATTAAGTGACCTTGGAATAGGTGCCTAGTCTTAGACTTATTGATAGTGGTACGTTATTTGCGGGACTTGTAGAAATAGGGGTCGGATTGAGATTTGTTAGTGCCTTAGAGTAGGTGACTAACTAGGACTTGTGCTTGTTCAATGTGTGATTATGTGGGGCCTTATTTCGTTTTTTAAATTAATGCCTTAGATAGATAGTGCCTAATGTAAGTAGGCGAACTTGAACGTTGTTTTAGTGATAGTCACCTAGGTTGTAGGTTGACTTGTTGTTGCGGTGTACGTGTGTATATTTATTATTATATTGTATATAGGTGTATATACATGCATCTGTTGGTAAGGACCTTGGTCATTCGGGTACTAGGAGTTATCGCCTGCTATTTTGTGTGAATGTTGCGTCAGTCTGGGTAAAGTAATTTGCGTGACCATGTGAAAATGGTAAGGTACGCAATTATAATAGTGACAGATCACCATTATTACGAAAGTGTATCTTGACACTAAGCATGACATGACGAGTACCGAACGAAGGAAACGTGGCATGGTTGGGGTAGATTCGGGACGAAATAGGAATCACGTATTGGTTCCTAGGATATAGTGGTCTCGGGTGATGTGGTTGTTGTCACATCAGATTCGTTATGAGTCGGGAAGTGTTACGGTGGATTCAGTTAGTTAAGGTGAGTGAGCAAATGATAATGCTAAAAACGAACATATATTTCATAGCATTATTCCTCAAGAAAGACAAGCTTTTAGTTGCAATTGTTCTATTTACAAGTGATATTCGTTTAAATAATAAAAGGTGAAGACAAAAGACAGATTCGACGAATTGAAGACGCAAACGACCAAAAAGCTCAAAAGAACAAAATACAATCAAAGAGGTTCCAATTATTGATAAGAAACGTCTCGAAATTACAAGAGTACAAGATTTAAAACGCAAAGTACAAAATATAAAATTGTACGCAAGGACGTTCGAAAATCCGGAACCGGGACCAGAGTCAACTCTCAACGCTCGACGCAACGGACTAAAAATTACAAGTTAACTATGTATATAAATATAATATAATATATAATTAATTATATTAATTATATATATATTATATTTATAAATAAACCGTCGGCAGAGAAAGACTCCAAAGTGTGAGCTGGAATCTCAAACTCCGCGACTCGCGGAGTTTGAAGGCAAAATATGCCGCGAGTCGCGGAGCCCCAAATTTCGAAAATCCCTATAAAGCCAACCGAATTCTGATCGCAAAATATAATCTTTTTCTTCTCTTATCATACGTAAACGATATATATATATATATATATATATATATATATATATATATATATATATATATATATATATAATTTATATTTTAATTATAATTCTAATAATAAGGGTATGTTAGCGAATGTTGTAAGGGTGTAAGTCGAAATTCTGTCCGTGTAACGCTACGCTATTTTTAATCATTGTAAGTTATGTTCAACCTTTTTACATTAATGTCTCGTAGCTAAGTTATTATTATGCTTATTTAAAACGAAGTAATCGTGATGTTGGGCTAATTACTAAAATTGGGTAATTGGGCTTTGTACCATAATTGGGGTTTGGACAAAAAGAACGACACTTGTGGAAATTAGACTATGGGCTATTAATGGGCTTTATATTTGTTTAACTAAATGATAGTTTGTTAATGTTAATATAAAGATTTACAATTGGGCGTCCTTATAAATTACCATATACACTCGATCGGACACGATGGGCGGGGTATTTATATGTACGAATAATCGTTCATTTAACCGGACACGGGAATGGATTAATAGCCACTAGAATAATTAAAACAGGGGTGAAATTACATTCAAGGGTAATTGGTGTAATTGTTAACAAAGTAGTAAAACCTTGGTTTACACGCAGTTGATAACCTGGTGTATTCATTAAACAAAGTATTAAAACCTTGTTACAATTCGAATCCCCAATTAGTTGGAATATTTAACTTCGGGTATAATAATAATTTGATGAGGACACTCGCACTTTATATTTATGACTGATGGACTGTTATGGACGAAAACCAGACGGACATATTAAATAATCCAGGACAAAGGACAATTAACCCATGGGGCATAAAACTAAAATCAACACGTCAAACATCATGATTACGGAAGTTTAAATAAGCATAATTCTTTCATTTCATATTTAATTTCCTTTATTTTATATTTAATTGCACTTCTAATTATCGCACTTTTATTTATTGTTATTTAATCGCACTTTTAATTATCGTACTTTTTAATTATCGCAATTTTATTTTATCGCACTTTTATTATTCGCAATTTCATTATCGTTATTTACTTTACGCTTTAATTTAAGTCTTGTATTTATTTTATATTTTACATTAGGTTTTAATTGCGACTAAAGTCTTAAAATTGACAAACCGGTCATTAAACGGTAAAAACTCCCCTTTATAATAATAATATTACATATATATATATTTGTATTTTTATAAAAGTAAACTAATATAGCGTTGAGCTTTGTTTAAAGATTTCCCTGTGGAACGAACCGGACTTACTAAAAACTACACTACTGTACGATTAGGTACACTGCCTATAAGTGTTGTAGCAAGGTTTAAGTATATCCATTCTATAAATAAATAAATATCTTGTGTAAAATTGTATCGTATTTAATAGTGTTTTCTGCTAAAATTAATAACTATTTTATATACACCTCGCATGACATCAAGTATTTTTGGCACCGCTGCCGGGGACACTCTTAAACGCCGGAAGCGCAACGCTAATATAAAAAAAAAAAGATTTTTAGTTAACTTTTATTAAAATTCGTTTTTGTAAAAATACGTTTTAATTATTCAAAAATATAAAAAGAAAAACAAAAATATAAGCATTTTTAAGATTTTGTTAAATATTTAAGTTTTATAAGTTTCTTTATTTTTATTTTAGTTTATAAAAATATAAGTTTTATTAACTATCTTTTATTTATAGAAAAAAATTAAAAACAGAAAAAAAAAAATAAAGAAAAAACGCGTCGAATTTAAAGCTGTCATCTGAATTCTGGAACCCCGCGACTCGCGGGGTTTGATGCAATAAATACCGCGACTCGCGGAGGGTACCTGACACATGAACAGAAGCCCTAATTTAGCATTTATTACGGTAATTATTAATTATTAATTAATTATTATTAAACCCTAATTATTATTATTATTATAATTATAATTAATTTTACTTTAACTTTTACTTTTTATTTAATTTATGTATTTAGTATTAATTAGTTTTATTAAATTGTAAAATTAGTAGTTTTATTAAATAAATAATATAAAAATAATATTTTTATAAAAATTGTACTTTTTACAACTTTTTATATATTTTTATATTTTGTCCCTTTTTAATCGTTGTAGCATAACTTTTGTATTTTTAGCTCATATTTAATTTTAAACTTAGTTTTTGCTATAGTTATTTTTACTCCTAGATTTTTAGGCTTTGCCGTAGAATTCCTTAAGTGTTTTTTCTTTAGACTAAGATTTAGGTGCTTTAGAATTTTGCGACGCCTTTTTAAGTTTTAGTTTCTTTTTAAGTTATTTCCATTTGGTATTTAGTTTTTCCTGTAAGCTTTAATATTTTTAGACACCTTTTTACTATGTATCAATTATCATTCCAATTAGTAATTTCAATTTGCGATTATAATTTTAAGTTAGTTGTAGTAATAAGGTTAGGTTAGTCAAGTATTTTTAAGTTTTTATAAGTTTCTTTTATTTTTCCGTCACCTTTTATTTTTCAACCATTTTTCGTTTTTCGACCTTTTTCGACGAACTCTTTTTCTCTCTTATTTCTCGCTATTCTTGTTTTTAGGACATAGATTTTTATTCTACTTCTTATCTAAATTTCTTAAAATTACGAAAATTTATTTTAAGTGGTCAAATTGATAGACATCAAAATTTTCTGGTTCGTAGTAATAGTTGGATTTGTACGTGGACCGGGTTATTGGAGCCAAACAGTCCTCAATTATATTGAGACCAAACGAATCTTGCCCCTCTGCTGCATCTTTTGGCTATTCGAAACGTGGGCAAAACCAGAAAAGTCTATTGATTGGATAACTTATTATAATTTTTCTTTCCTTTTTAAAACTAATAGGATATTCAGTGAATGCACCGAGCAAGACGTTCACCACCTTTTGTACGTTCACCACCTGTAACTAGATCAAGACATTTAGCAAATATAACCGCCGTTGATTTTTCTTTAGAATCGTCATCCAGTAGACCAAGTACTTCAGTTCAAATTTCCGATAATTCATTTTTTGAACCCGACCTCACAATTGAGAATCCGGAAAATATTCAGGAACGGTTCGTAGATCCTGAACCATTAAACTTTCCTCCGGAGCCACCAATCATTCAAACAGAGATTGTTGAGGAACGAACCATTAAATCAGAATCATCTAGTGATACCGATTCAACAAATTCAATTATGGAGAATCTGGAACCTTTAAGTATGGAAGACCGAATGAGAGCTAAACGCACTGGCCAAGGTCACGCAATTACTCATCCAGACATTAATGCGCCAGATTATGAAATCAAAGGACAAATTCTACACATGGTGACTAATCAATGCCAATTTAGTGGTGCGCCGAAGGAAGATCCAAATGAACATCTACGTACCTTTAATAGGATCTGCACACTATTTAAAATCCGAGAAGTGGAGGATGAACAGATATATCTCATGTTATTTCCCTGGACTTTAAAGGGAGAAGCCAAAGATTGGTTGAAATCGTTACCTGAAGGGGCGATTGATACATGGGATGTTTTAGTTGACAAATTTCTTAAACAATTCTTTCCTGCATCTAAAGCCGTAAGACTTCAAGCAGAAATTGTTACGTTTACACAGAAACCAAATGAAACTCTATATGAGGCGTGGACAAGATATGGAAAGTTGTTAAGAGGATGTCCGCAACATGGTTTAGACACCTGTCAAATAGTACAAATATTCTACCAAGGATGCGACATCACTACAAGAAAAGACATAGATATAGCAGCTGGTGGTTCTATTATGAAGAAAACCGAAACTGAAGCTTACAAAATTATTGATAACACTGCTTCCCACTCACATGAGTGGCACCAAGAAAAAGATATCGTTAGATCATCTAAAGCAGCTAGAGCCGATTCTAGCCATGACTTAGATTCCATTTCCGCAAAGATAGATGCTGTAGAGAGACGAATGGAAAAGATGACTAAAGATATTCACTCAATACGAATTAGTTGTGAGCAGTGTGGAGGACCACATTTGACAAAAGATTGTCTCAGTATTGAATTAACAATGGAACAAAGAGAGAATATTTCATACATAAACCAAAGGCCTGGAAATAATTATCAGAATAATTATCAACCGCCAAGACCGATTTACAATCAAAACCAGAATTATAACCGAAATATTCCATACAACAACCAACAAGGTCCTAGCAATCAACAAGTATCCAATAATACTTACAATCAGCAAAGACCGAATTTTCAAAACAAACCACCACAACAAACCGATGATAAAAAGCCGAATTTAGAAGATATGATGACGAAGCTAGTTGAAACTCAAACGCAGTTTTTCACATCTCAGAAACAAACTAATGAACAAAATGCTCAAGCATTTAGAAATCAACAAGCTTCTATTCAAAATCTGGAACAAGAAGTAAGTAACCTAGCAAGGTTAATAGGTGAAAGAAAACTGGGAAGTCTACCTAGTGATACAAATGCTAACCCCCGGAATGAAACAGCTAAAGCTATTACCACAAGAAGTGGTACAACACTTAAACCACCTGAAATACCTGTAACTTCTGATGAAACTATTCCTACTCCACAAGAACCACAACCTGATCAAGATAAGGAAAAAGAACCGGTAGTTGAAAAGGTTAATGAAGATAACACAGTTAAGGATAAACCTTATGTTAAACCATACCAACCACCACTTCCTTACCCAAGTAAAATGAAGAAAGAGAAACTTGAATCCGAGCAATCCAAATTCTTGGATATGTTTAAACAGATAAATGTAAATCTTCCTTTCATTGATGTGATTTCAGGAATGCCAAGATATGCTAAATTCTTGAAAGATCTAATCTCAAATAGAAAGAAAATGGAAGAACTCTCGGCTGTTACTATGAATGCTAATTGTTCAGCAGTGCTGTTGAATAAGATACCAGAAAAACTATCTGATCCAGGAAGTTTCACAATTCCATGTTTTCTGGGTAGTGTTAGTTCAATAGAAGCATTGGCAGACTTAGGTGCTAGTATAAATCTAATGCCGTATTCACTATACGCTAAACTAGACCTTGGAGAATTGAAACCAACCAGAATAAGCATACAACTAGCCGATAGATCAATAAAATATCCTAGAGGGATAATGGAGAACATGCTAGTTAAAGTTGGTAATTTAGTATTTCCAGTAGATTTTGTTGTTTTGGACATGGAAGAAGATTCTCAAGTTCCTCTCATATTAGGAAGACCATTCTTAAACACGGCTAAAGCAATGATAGACGTGTTCGGTAAGAAACTAACCCTAAGTATAGAGGATGAGAGTGTTACCTTTTCAGTTGATAGAGCAATGCAACAACCACAATCTGCAGATGATACATGTTATTATATTCAAACTATAGATGCACATGCAGAATTATTAGAAGAATTTCCAGAATTACAAGGAACAGGAGAATGTTCTTTAGGAGAAGGTAATGAACCAATTGATGAAGCTGAAATGTTAGCTACACTTATAGCTAATGGATATGAACCAACAACAGAAGAAATTCAAATGCTAAAAGAAGAAGACAGATATCGATATAAATCATCGATAGAAGAACCTCCGAAATTAGAGTTAAAGCCACTTCCAAACCATTTGGAATACGCTTATTTACATGGTGAATCTGAATTACCTGTAATAATATCGTCTTCTCTTACTGAAAATGAAAAATCACAACTCATTTCTGTGTTGAAAGCTCATAAACCAGCCATTGCATGGAAGATTCATGATATTAAAGGAATAAGTCCTTCGTATTGCACACATAAAATCCTTATGGAAGAAGGTCATAAAACGTATGTGCATCGCCAACGAAGACTAAATCCTAATATGCAAGATGTAGTTAAGAAAGAGATTATTAAACTGCTAGATGCAGGTTTGATATATCCAATTTCTGATAGTCCATGGGTAAGCCCAGTTCAATGCGTACCTAAGAAGGGTGGCATGACTGTCATTACAAATGAAAAAAATGAGCTTATTCCTACTAGGACTGTAACAGGATGGCGTGTATGTATTGATTATAGAAAATTAAATGACGCCACCAGAAAAGATCACTTTCCCTTACCTTTCATAGATCAAATGTTGGAAAGATTAGCCGGAAATAGTTACTATTGTTTTCTAGATGGATTTTCCGGATATTTTCAAATTCCAATAGCACCCGAAGATCAAGAGAAAACCACATTCACGTGCCCTTATGGTACTTTTGCTTACAAACGCATGCCATTTGGACTTTGCAACGCCCCTGCAACCTTTCAAAGGTGTATGATGGCGATTTTTCACGACATGATAGAAGAATGCATGGAAGTATTCATGGATGACTTTTCAGTCTTCGGTGATACATTTAAATCATGTCTAGTTAATCTGGAACGAATGCTAATTAGATGCGAAAAATCAAATCTAGTACTTAATTGGGAGAAATGCCATTTCATGGTTAAAGAAGGCATCGTTCTTGGACATAAAATTTCAAAAGAAGGAATTGAAGTGGATAGAGCTAAAGTAGATGTAATTGCTAAACTTCCACATCCCACCAATGTTAGAGGAGTTAGGAGTTTTCTAGGGCATGCCGGTTTTTACCGACGTTTCATAAAAGATTTTTCTAAAATTGCCACTCCTATGAATAAACTCCTAGAAAAGGATGCGCCATTCATCTTTTCAGATGAGTGTATCAAATCTTTTAATATTCTTAAAGAGAAACTCACTAATGCACCGATCATGATAACACCAAATTGGAATCTACCATTTGAACTAATGTGCGATGCAAGTGATTTTGCAATGGGAGCCGTTTTAGGACAAAGGATTGAAAAACGATTTCAACCTATATATTATGCTAGTAAGACATTACAAGGAGCACAAACAAACTATACAACTACTGAAAAAGAACTCCTTGCTATTGTCTTTGCTTTTGACAAATTTCGATCATATCTCGTTCTAGCAAAAACGGTGGTCTATACCGACCATTCTGCTCTTAGATACCTATTTTCAAAACAAGATGCTAAACCAAGATTAATCCGTTGGATCTTACTCTTACAAGAGTTTGATATTGAAATCCGAGATAAAAGAGGAGCAGAAAATCTCGCCGCTGATCATCTTTCTCGTCTTGAAAATCCCGAGTTAGAAGTTCTGAATGAATCAGCCATACAAGACAACTTTCCTGATGAATATCTATTGAAGATAGATTATAAAGAAATCCCATGGTTTGCAGACTATGCAAACTACTTAGTTTGTGGATTCCTTGAAAAAGGATTATCGTACCAAAGACGAAAGAAATTCTTCAGTGATATAAAACACTATTTTTGGGAAGATCCACATCTGTTTAAAAGTTGTCCCGATGGAATAATACGCCGATGTGTATTTGGAGATGAAGCTAGTAAAATTTTAAACCATTGTCACACAGGACCAACAGGAGGGCATTATGGGCCTCAACTAACAGCAAGAAAAGTTTATGAAGCTGGATTCTATTGGCCTACAATTTACAAAGACGCACACCTTCTTTGCAAATCCTGTGATGCATGTCAAAGGGCCGGAAAAATAAGTCAACGTGATGAAATGCCACAAAATGTCATCCAAGTATGTGAAGTATTTGACATTTGGGGTATTGACTTTATGGGTCCATTTCCAAAATCTAATAATAATCTATATATACTCGTAGCCATTGATTATGTATCTAAATGGGCGGAAGCACAAGCTCTCCCAACTAACGATGCACGAGTTGTAGTCAACTTTTTAAAACGTCTTTTTGCAAGGTTTGGAACACCGAAAGCTTTAATAAGTGATCGGGGTACTCATTTCTGTAATAATCAACTTGAGAAAGTTCTTAAAAGATATGGAGTAACTCATAAAATCTCCACCGCATATCATCCACAAACAAGTGGACAAGTTGAAAATACCAACCGAGCTTTAAAACGTATTCTAGAGAAAACCGTAGGATCAAATCCGAAGGAATGGTCCATTAAATTGGAGGATGCACTCTGGGCTTTTATAACAGCCTACAAAACTCCAATTGGAACCACACCTTTTAGACTTGTTTATGGAAAAGCATGTCATCTTCCAGTAGAAATTGAACACAAAGCATTTTGGGCTTTGAAAACATGTAATCTTGATTTACATGAAGCTGGACGTCTACGATTAAGTCAACTAAACGAATTAGAAGAATTAAGACATAAAGCATACGAAAATTCATTAATCTATAAGGAAAGAACGAAGAAATGGCATGATAAAAGAATCAGAAGTTCAAAAGAATTTAAAGAAGGAGACAGAGTTCTTCTTTTCAATTCACGATTCAAGCTATTTCCTGGAAAATTGAAATCAAGATGGTCTGGACCATTCATAGTCAAAAGAGTTTTCCCATACGGAACGATAGAATTAATAAATTCAAATGGGATTGAATTTAAAGTTAATGGTCACAGAGTTAAACATTACATACATGGTCCGATAGAAGTCGACAACGAAGTTAATCACAATTTCGACACCACAGCTAACTAAGTGTGGGGAGAATCAAGTCTTTAAAGGATAATATGTATTTCTGTTAGAGTTAGATTGTCTGTTTTCGTGTAGTTCTCGAAAATAGAACCCGAATGGTCTTTCCCTAGCAGACCCTAAAGAACTAGTCTTCTCCCCCCATTCTGAATTTTTATTTTTTTTAGGTTTTTACGAAATGAAGACTGCCTGTGAACTAAACCATGGTCTAATGCTACACGCTTTGATCACTAAACGTAATAATGACATACTCCCGAGTGAAATAGTATCAGTAATCAGAGAAAGAATGAACGGAGTTAGAAAAGAATCCAGATGCGAAGATAATAAGTTACAATTTGGTAAAGGAAAATCAAAATCCGCAGCGAAAAGAAGAGCACGACACCTAGAACGATGTCACAAATGCGGAAAATGGTCACATGGAGGTAAATGTTCAAATAATCAAACCTATTCAAATACCGAATTTGTTGCTTTATGCAGAGACGGACCGTTCATATGTTTAGAAGAAAAGACACTGAATGCTCGAGGTTACGCCTATGTAGCCATGGAAAATCAATTAAACCGACTATCTTATGAATGGGATAGATCATATAACTAAGAAATCTATTTCACAGGTATGTCTGTACAGTTTTTATTTTTATTTTTATTTTTAACCTTTTGATAATAAACGCTAATTTGTTCGCTAAAAAGTATTAAATTGGTATTGAATAAAATTAGGTTTGGCGACCGAAATTATTGATATCATTCAAAAATTTATTACATCACTGCGAAATTTAACGTTTATTCTTAAGGTATAAATATCTTTAATCAATCAACCCAAAATATTTCAAAAATTCGTCATGAGTTAAATTAGGTCTTGGAACCGAAATTACTTTACCGAAAAGTGGGGCGCATATTTTTGATAATATTTGATTGATTAAAGTGGGATAAAAAGACAAAAAGATTTTTAATTTTATTTTTACCATATTTTTAAAATTAATATTTAAATCTTAAATTAATATTGTAAACTTTGTAAAAACAATATATTTAAAATTGTAAATATTTGAAAAATTAATATAAGTTTGATATGAATTTATAAATTTTTAAATTAAGTTTGGTGTGAATTTTTAATTTTTAAAATATAAATTTTTAATTTTATGCATTTCAAATTTTAAGTTTGGTGTGAATTTTTAATATTAATTTTGAATTTCATATTTAAGTTGTGTGAATTTAAAAACAAAAATTTACTTTATCTCATTAAGTTAAGAATATGATTTTTAAAATTCGTCGTAAGTTGAAGACTAGGTCTTTGAACCGAAATTGCTTTACCCAAGGGAGGGACGAGAACTTTTATTATCATTATTTTTAATCTTATTGATTTAAAGTATGCCAAAAACATTAAAAAACCCAAAAATCTTAGCTTTTAAAACAATCGCTACAAAAAGACAAATTTTAAAATTTTGTCGAGAGACGGACTAGGACATCGATCCGAAACGACCTCGTCCTAAATAATAAGGGAAACAAAATTTTAAAATTAATTACTTTATTGTTTTAATAAGTTAATGATTATAAAAAAAAAAAAAAAAATACCAAACTCCGCGAGTCGCGGAGTTTGGAGGGTAAATCCCCGCGACTCGCGGAGGGGTCGGATTACAGAAAAAAAAATAAAGAGCTGAACGATCAGTTTCAGTCCCCAACCCAAAACTCAAAAAACACAGCGAACATACTGCCGAAAATACACCCAAAAACACCCCCAAAATCACAATTTTTAACCGTTAATCACTAAATCTTTTGCTAAAATCATGCTGAGAAGGATGCTATCTAAGAATTACTCAAGAAAAACGGTAAATTTCTACACCTAAACACCATTTAATCCGAAATTTGGTGTTCTTGAGCAAATTTTTCCCCAATTTGATTTTGATGCTTTTTAGTGTAATTAAGCTTAAATTGTTTATGTATTATGCTTGTATAACCTAGATTGATGCTGTTTAACATGATTAGAAGCCTTAAACTTCAAATTTTGAGTAATCTAGGGTTTGTGTTCTTGAGCAATTTGGGGCTTTTTGATATAAACAGGTTATGGCCGATTTTTGTCATGAATTGTTGCTAAATTGAGTAGTGTAACATGTCTAGGTAGTTAAATGATCCAAACTTTGAGCCTAAACATGATTTTGAGAATTAAAGTGGACTTTTTCAAGTCTAAAATTCATGAACTTGATTTTTGAAAGATAATGCCATTTGAGACTTGTTTGATTGCTAGTAATGATTATTTTGACATGTTATTTGAGTTGAATGCTTATGAACTTGGCGAAAATTTTCTTATATGCTTATTTGAAAAAGTGTAGATTTGATAAAAATGTGAAAATAAGCTTAAGTTTGATATAAATTGATAATGTCATTGTAATTATTTTGATTGATGATTTTGCTGACACTAATGCATATTTGGATGCACAAAAATTGTGTTTGATGTGTTTTGCAGAATGAAAGGGGTGAATCTTCATCCCAAGCCCGCAATGCTCCTGCTGAGAATTTGGAACAACAGGAGGTGGATAACTACTACAAGCAGGATATACCTCATCCAGTCATGACCTTTTCCGATATGCACTTGGAAGAGTTGCACCCGAACCTGAGATTTGACAGACTTTGGATAGATTATCCAAAATATCAACGGGGTTTGCATACTCTTCATTCCAAGGTTGTTGAGGTACCGAGGGTCATAGAATGGGGACCCTTAGAAGCTGTAGAATTGGCCGGGCCAATTAGAGAATTACTTGTACAGAGGTATGGTAATTCTTCTTTTAATGACTGGGTACATTTATTCACCATACGTAGACCTGTATATAAAGTATGGTGTGAAGAATTGTTATGTAGTATAGAGTTGAATGATCGGGTAGCTAGTTTAACCGATCGTTCTTTTATTAGATTTTTGTTAGGAGGTTCGATGCGCCACATGTCTTTACTGGACATGGCTCAGGCTTTACGTATATATACGCCTGAGGAGTTAGCGTCTGCCGATTGTAGAGGATTGATACTAAACGGTAGAAAGATAGATGAAAATTTTGATACACACGGTGTGTGGAGTCAAATGACAAGCCATCACCGTTTCAAAGGGGGAAATTACTCTTATTTGGATATAGATAGAGCCGAATTAAGAGTGATACATAGGTTTTTAGCTAATTCGATTACACAAAGGGGTAAAAACAAGGAAAAAGTAAATGAACAGGATTTGTTTTACCATATGTGTATTCGAGACCCACAAAGCGCTGTAAGTATACCATATTGTGTGGGTTATTATTTATCAGCTATGGTTCGGGGGATGCGACCACATAACATAATAGGAGGTGGTATTTTTATTACTTTGATTGGTGAATATCTCGGTGTGGATATAAGTCGGGGGGGATTATTACTAGAAGAGCCGGAACCCCGCGATACTATAGGTTTAAATGTATACCATGGTGCGAAAGTTTTGAAGAGGCGAAATAACGCCGCAGTACGATACCATGGTAGACATCCACAGGTGGAGAGAAACCAGCAGCAAGGTAATGTAGGAGGGGGGAATGAGATGCAAGAAATGCATAGGTTTATAGCTTCTCAGGAATACGAAAATGCTAGACAGAGAGTATTTGAAGATTGGCAAGTTCATCAGAACCAAATCATAGCTCATTGCCAACATATAGGTAGAAACTATATTCCTACACCGAAACCCATCTTCCCTCCTTGGTCTATAGAGATGCAGCCACCATATCCTACGTATGACCCTGCCGAAGCATTCTATAGCACCTATGGTTATGCCTGGAACCCCTATTGGTACCAATATCATCCTTAGTTTACTTATTATTTTTTTTTTATTTTGTAATTTGTAATTATTGATACGTTTAATACTTTTGTTAATATTGTAATCATTTTTATAATTGTCTAACTTTTATTCTTAGATTTAATAATTTTTGAATGTGGGGTAATATACCAAACTTCAAAAATATGTATATATGTTTGCAGTTTATCTTATGTACACAACAGGGTAAAACAACGCATTTTCAAAGACTGGCATTAAGTTCAGCAAAAGCAACTAATTTTGACAATAAGATGCAAAATATATGTGAAATAACAACAAGACGGAATGAACAAATGATGTGCACCATTTATCATTCAGCAAACAAACGCCAATATATTTGGAAACTTTGGTAAAATTTAATCATTTTCACACTAATCACCCTCAATAATTTAAATTGTTACTGATTTCTTGCAAATGAGGGCATTGCAAGATCTTAAGTGTGGGAAGGGGTTAAATTCTTTCGGATTTTAAAATTTTTATCTTAAACACTTGGTTACCATTAAAAATACTAGTAAAGCAGTAGTTGTATTAGAATCTAGTGCTCTCTGATAAAAAAGAACAGCCCTAGTCTTATATACTGACTACCCAATTCTAGTAAAATTTTTCAAAATTTTCAATTAAATGAATTCAAAATCATGTTTATACATATTTATGTGCGATAAAACTAGGTTTTAACACCGAAATTATTGTTACCTCGGAAAGGAAATAAATTGAGAAACAAACCAAAATGTTAAAAATTCATTTAAAATGGAATAGAGGACGATAAAAAGGAAAATAAAAGCCAAGTGTGGGAAAATTTACCAAGTTATCTTAACATATGTCACATATATCTGTAACAAATAACTGAAAATACTTTTGCTTTGGACTAAACTAAACTGTTTTACCCGATGAAAGAAAAGAAGAGATGGATCTACACGATGAATCAATTCCATCATTAAAAGGAAGTAAAGTCTTCCGAAAAAGACACGCGCTTCTTGATTTAGGTCATGAAGTTGTCGTCCAGACCAGCTGTAGGTTGACGAAAAATCTAGAAAAGTCATCACTAAAATCAGCAGGAAATCCACGGACCTCAGCATTAAACAGGGTCGCCAAGTGGTCAGATTTATCCTAACCATGAGAAGGATTTATCTCGTACAATGGGGGGGCACCATGCAAATTAGCTGGATAAGACTAATGAATCAGATCCCCAGAAAGGATAATCTCCTTAAAGATTAAAAATCAGCTTTTAAGACTGATATTACTCAATCCTAGAGATTGACCTTAAAGATTGAGAATTACAAACTCATGGAATTCAATGATATCTAAACTCGAGCTTAAACGAGAAAATATTTTGATCAAAATTACAAACCGATTTATTTTCTGAAAACCCTATTTTCAATGCATTCATTACCATTGAACGTAAAATCCTAGGAATTCACCTAGAATTCATTAGGTCACCTGAACTAAATCGGGTGTCAACCGTAAGAACGGTGGTTGCATAGTGGTCAAAGATAGGACCTTGTGCCAGACCGAAAAATTATAAGGGTGAGCTTTACTATTGCTCCTACCAAGGCTAGTAATTGCGTCCGACACGTTATAGACCATAATTAAAAGCATGTCAGGGGACATTGCCTTAACAGTTGCTTGTTCAACGCTTTCCTTTACAACCGGACGGTAGTTTATCGAAAGGTAATATACGGGACAAGTAAACTGAACGTGTTGCTTTCCAAATACAAGGTTAGCAAGTGGGTGACACAAAACCGCAAGTTTTGAGCTAAAATTTTCAAATCTGAAACCCACCAAACCCACAAAAATATTTTGCAAACACCGGTAAAGGGTTATTCCGAAAAACTTATCTAGGGTAAAAACTAGATTTCAAAAGATCAAATGTTTTCATAAAGATCCAATTTCCTTAATGGATCTAAATTTTTATAGTCATGTGGGACTGTAAACCATATCGTTACTACCATTGTTTATACCGCCGTAGAGAAATCACTGATGTACAAAGTGTGAAGAATAAAGAAGTGATTCTAGTATTTCAAGACGATATTGCTTGAGGACAAGCAACGCTCAAGTGTGGGAATATTTGATAATGCTAAAAACGAACATATATTTCATAGCATTATTCCTCAAGAAAGACAAGCTTTTAGTTGCAATTGTTCTATTTACAAGTGATATTCGTTTAAATAATAAAAGGTGAAGACAAAAGACAGATTCGACGAATTGAAGACGCAAACGACCAAAAAGCTCAAAAGAACAAAAGACAATCAAAGAGGTTCCAATTATTGATAAGAAACGTCTCGAAATTACAAGAGTACAAGATTCAAAACGCAAAGTACAAAATATAAAATTGTACGCAAGGACGTTCGAAAATCCGGAACAGGGACCAGAGTCAACTCTCAACACTCGACGCAACGGACTAAAAATTACAAGTTAACTATGTATATAAATATAATATAATATATAATTAATTATATTAATTATATATATATTATATTTATAAATAAACCGTCGGCAGAGAAAGACTCCAAAGTGTGAGCTGGAATCTCAAACTCCGCGACTCGCAGAGTTTGAAGGCAAAATATGCCGCGAGTCGCGGAGCCCCAAATTTCGAAAATCCCTATAAAGCCAACCGAATTCTGATATTAAAATATAATCTTTTTCTTCTCTTATCATACATAAACAATATATATATATATATATATAATTTATATTTTAATTATAATTCTAATAATAAGGGTATGTTTGCGAATGTTGTAAGGGTGTAAGTCGAAATTCTGTCCGTGTAACGCTACGCTATTTTTAATCATTGTAAGTTATGTTCAACCTTTTTACATTAATGTCTCGTAGCTAAGTTATTATTATGCTTATTTAAAACGAAGTAATCATGATGTTGGGCTAATTACTAAAATTGGGTAATTGGGCTTTGTACCATAATTGGGGTTTGGACAAAAAGAACGACACTTGTGGAAATTAGACTATGGGCTATTAATGGGCTTTATATTTGTTTAACTAAATGATAGTTTTTTAATGTTAATATAAAGATTTACAATTGGGCGTCCTTATAAATTACCATATACACTCGATCGGACACGATGGGCGGGGTATTTATATGTACGAATAATCGTTCATTTAACCGGACACGGGAATGGATTAATAGCCACTAGAATAATTAAAACAGGGGTGAAATTACATTCAAGGGTAATTGGTGTAATTGTTAACAAAGTAGTAAAACCTTGGTTTACACGCAGTTGATAACCTGGTGTATTCATTAAACAAAGTATTAAAACCTTGTTACAATTCGAATCCCCAATTAGTTGGAATATTTAACTTCGGGTATAATAATAATTTGACGAGGACACTCGCACTTTATATTTATGACTGATGGACTGTTATGGACGAAAACCAGACGGACATATTAAATAATCCAGGACAAAGGACAATTAACCCATGGGGCATAAAACTAAAATCAACACGTCAAACATCATGATTACGGAAGTTTAAATAAGCATAATTCTTTCATTTCATATTTAATTTCCTTTATTTTATATTTAATTGCACTTCTAATTATCGCACTTTTATTTATTGTTATTTAATCGCACTTTTAATTATCGTACTTTTTAATTATCGCAATTTTATTTTATCGCACTTTTATTATTCGCAATTTCATTATCGTTATTTACTTTACGCTTTAATTTAAGTCTTGTATTTATTTTATATTTTACATTAGGTTTTAACTGCGACTAAAGTCTTAAAATCGACAAACCGGTCATTAAACGGTAAAAACCCCCCTTTATAATAATAATATTACATATATATATATATTTGTATTTTTATAAAAGTAAACTAATATAGCGTTGAGCTTTGTTTAAAGATTTCTCTGTGGAACGAACCGGACTTACTAAAAACTACACTACTGTACGATTAGGTACACTGCCTATAAGTGTTGTAGCAAGGTTTAAGTATATCCATTCTATAAATAAATAAATATCTTGTGTAAAATTGTATCGTATTTAATAGTGTTTTCTGCTAAAATTAATAACTATTTTATATACACCTCGCATGACATCAGCAAACTCACGAGTTCGGCACGTACTTAGTCACCCTAAGTAGTGGGTGCATTATTGAGATTGTCATTGGTTGTAGTTACTCATCATAACTAGGATGAACGATTAGTGAGTGTGTGTATGACGAAGACTTGATTACCGTAAAGGGATGTGGCAAGTCTAATGATTGTAGAATTGGGTCACACTCGGTAGAGTGTGTGGTTAGAGAACCGTGTAAGGATTCTAGTTGCGAGTCGCCTTGGAATTGGCGAATCGAGGAGTCTTCGGGTCGTTAAACTCTTCGGAGTGGGACCCGTATGACGGTGATTGCATTAGTGTGTTAGCGTGTTGTGGAGTATAGGGTAACATTCCTAACGGAATACCCCTTGTTGTAGTGGTTGCATCAATATGTGGAAGGGTGTAAGACTTGGTGTTTCCAAGCACCTTTAGTTGTTAGACGAAAGGGTTCGTTAAGCTATATCGTTTGGCCTTGTGGAAATTGCGGGTAGCGTGTGATTGCTAGTAACTTTTGATAAGATGATAAACCGTAAGGCTGTAGGGTAGGTATGACTTCAGGTCATTATTGTGGAGAGATGGGTGACAACGGGTGTATGGAACCCAAAGATCGAGTTTCTAAATCTCGGTAGATTGTGGTGGGAGTCTGCATGATACTGCGTCAGGTTCCCCCTTATACCTGCTAGTGTAATGTTCAACTCCGGTGATGGTGTGATCACTTTGTGCTTAGGGTGTTCGTGAGATACCCTTGGAAGCATCAGAAATTACAATAGTGATCGACGGGTGATAGTAATTCGACGGTTGTGAAAGTTGAAGTTTTAAAAGCATTGCGGTGAATACTTCTTATGAAGTGATGGATGAGCGAATCTTGTTGCTCTTAAGCGATAGACGAGTAAAGATGACCGGTGAGCCGGTGATTGACTTAATGGTCAGTTAGGCCGAAGATTATGATGAGGTGTTGATATTGCGGTCGATGCAATTATTGTGTCGGACTGGTCACTTTTCTCCATGGGAGTGATCAATTGTTGATAAAGGTTCGTTGAGTGGAAGGTTGGGTGATCTCGACTGAGATGCACGACTGATTAAGCGGAGTGACATATGCCTAGACTTAGAGGCGTATGTAACTTTGGTGGAGTTCGTTTTGCGAACGATGAAGGGCTGTTAGCTGTGATTTTTGGTATGAAGGTGCGATGTCGTCGCGTGTACGACATTTCAAGTGAATGAGTATGTCGGATCTGAGAGCCTGAAGTGAATTCATGGTGATTTGATGTATATGACCAACGATGAGAATGATCATGTGTGTTGTGGAATGGTAATTCCGCGGGATGTTATCATCTTGGCGGTGAGAATGTGGAGCTGAATCCTAAGTGGGGGAGTTTTTACTGCCTCCTGAGGAAGCTCCGGTGGTGTTAGATCGTAAAGAATTCTCATACAAGGTGGTCGTGTAGTACCAAAGTGCGGTGTGAGACCAATTGTGAGGCGAAGAGTGTCAGTTCCAATTGTCTCACATCGAGACACGCGAGAGTTGTTTGTTTGCGAGAGTGTGTTCCCTAGTGAGGCGACCCGTTAGTTGCATTGAAATGTCGAGGCCATTCTTAACGGACGGTCGAGGCAAGAGGATTCACCAGGCGTTGGTGGATATTTTTGTGGGTCACATGACGAATTGCGAATTGTTGTGGTGATAATTCATTGTTGACGGGATTCTAGTATACGAATAGTTTCCATGCTTGTACTAGGAAGCCGTGGTGTATGGATGTGTTGTAGGGTTTCGGGAGAAACCCTGTATTGAGTGTTGATGTTTCGTCTAACTCGTGGTGTATTATTGTCATCCTGGATTAATCCAAAGACTGATGGTCGTGTGCGGATCGATTGATGGGAAAGTTTGTGTCCCCAGTATGATTATTTAGTGATACCAAAATTTCTTCGTTGAAGGAATGACCCGGTGGTGCAGATGGGGGAAGTGGTTCTTGATTCTAGAACATTCGTGATTGACCAGTTGAGTGATGTGTTTATGAACCGATGAAGTATAGGGTTTTAATGAGGCATGAATCCTTCTCGATTGGATGAATGCAAGACATGGTTCACGGCGTAGTGGACCTAGTAGATCACACTGGGAGATGTAGTTATGGATGTAGCTTGTGGCGAGTTGTAGCCGAGAGAACTTGAAGGGATATATGGTGTTTTTCTTATTTCCTAACTGAGAATTTTGGACGTTGAGCGTACGAGATGCCGCTAGTTGCAGTAATGCACGCTAGTGATATTTAGCATGTGATGAGATATGCGGGTTAATGAAAATTGATATGGATATCGAGTTTGGATGTGTGTCGGAGGACCATAGAGTATGGGTTCGGTTGGTTAAGTGACGGAGATCACGGGGACGTGATCCAGTTTAAGTGAGGGAGAGTTGTAACATCCCGTTCTTCAGTTACGCGTTATTTTGGACGCCATTTGAATTACGAGGCATGTAATCATATATTTTGACCCAAATAACGTTGGAGTTGATGTTCTAAAACCATACCATTGGAAAGTAGACCTTATTACGTTTCCAACGATATTTGATTCATCAAAAATGGAGTTACGGTTTGAAAGTTACGACCAAAACAAGTTTCACAAAACGCTGATTTCGGCTTTTGCACGCCGCGCAAAATTTTGTATGCCACGCCATACGTGCTGACAGCAAGCTTTGTGATTTTAAATGTTTTAAAAAGGGTTAAAATTAGTGTTTATGTGTCAAATTAGGCAAGAGAAGTGTTTAACATTTGTGATTTGGGTTAATTGATGTAGTAGAGCTATTTTCACTTGTGTTGGTGATTATTGGTTAGTTTGGGCATTTTTGGGACTTATGTCAAAATGGGTTGACTTTGAATTGGGTCAAAATTGATGATGACACTAATTTGGATTAAATGGATGTTAAACGCTTTTGTTAAGTGTTAAATGATGTTCTTGGATGTAATTACTCGCGAGAAGTAATTTTGGGTTAAATGATATTTTAACATAAGTCAAACATGGTCAAAAGCAATATGAGTCAATATTGCACGTGTTGGGGTTTTGGTGTAAAATTACGTTTGAAATAGTTACTACCTAAGTAGTAACCTAGTGTCGGGACCAAGGTTGGTCTAATTAGTGTTAAGTATAATTTGAGTTGAATTGTACTTTGTAGATTGGGTTTAAATTACCACCCGAAGTGGTAATTGGTTTGTGTCCATTAGGTGTTAAATGGGCGGGTTTTGGCGAGCAAGGTGTGATCCCTCAGCTAAGGGATAATTGTGTCGGATTCTCTTTTAGAGAATGTATATTTATGTGATATTGTGCCTATGTGCGATATAGGTAACTATTTGCTCGGATATGAGGACGGAGATCATAATACACTACTTGTGCGGACATTCCAAGGTGAGTGGAATAATTATACGTGTATGTATATAATGTATTTATTTGTGTGAAATGCGATGTGGGGTTTAAGTTCGGGCGTACGATACCACATCGTGTTGGCACTGGATGAGGGTTTAAAGTTCGGGCGTTCGATACCTCATCTTCATGAGTGGAATGTGGGTTTAAAGTTCGGGCGATCGATACCATATTGTAATTTTCATGTAATAAGGGTTTAAAGTTCGAGCGTCGATACCTTATTAGCATGAGTAATGTAGTGACCCGAACTTTTCCATGTTTATATATATTAAATGAAATTGTTATTTACATGATTAAGTGTTTCCAACATGTTAAGCAATCAAACATGTTAAGACTTGATTAATTGAAATAGGTTTTATATAGACAATTGACCACCCAAGTTGATCGGCGATTCACGAACGTTAACTTGTAAAAACTATATGATGACATACATATGGATATATATATATATATATATATATATATATATATATATATATATATATATATATATATATATAGTGGTAGGATCAAGAGGGAAGTAACCATTCGGGGGGAAACGGGGGGAAGCAAAAACTTTTTTTTTTCGTTTTTTGAAAAAACTTTGTTCACGAACATTATAGATGAGATGAAAATATGAACATTTAGTAGAGACACTTTGTGATAAATGTTTTTATTTTGGTGGGAAAATGCTCGAAGAAGTAATATATAACAATTATCGTGTTTTTCGAGCGTATTTTGAGGTTTTAGCTATTGGGGTTTAGATATTAGGGTTTAGATATTAGGGTTTATATGGTTTATATATTAAGGTTTAGAAATTTAGGGTTTAGGGTTTAGATTTAGGGTTTAGATTTAGGATTTAGATTGAGTTTTTAACACGAACGGTTTAGAGTTTAGGGTTTAGGCTTTAGGGTTTAGGGTTTGGTGTTTTGGGTTTATTCCATAAACCCAAAACACCAAACCCTAAACCCTAAACCTTAAACTCTAAATTGTGCTAAATTTTACTTCACAAAACATGGAAAAAAAACGTTCATATTCTTCACGAACAATATTATCTTGAATGTTATTTTTGTCGATCGTTTTCCTGCCTAAATAATAACATTCATCACGAAGTGTCTCTTCTAAATGTTCATATTTTCGTGTGATCTTGATGCCGGAAAAAAAAATTCAAAAAAAAACGAAAAATTTTTTTTTTGCTTCCCCCCGATTGGTTACTTCCCCATTGATCCTGCTCCTATATATATATATATATATATATATATATATATATAACATGATATTATGATAAGTATGTACCTCATTAAGTATTTTAACAATGAGTTATATACATAAAAATGAGACTATTGAATTAAGAAACTTGAAAACGGTATATATAACGATTATCGTTATAACAATGTCTTACTAATTACATATGAATCATTTTAAGATATTGATACACTATATATAAACATGATAAATGATAAGTAAACATATCATTAAGTATATTAACAATGAACTACATATGTAAAAACAAGACTACTAACTTAAGGATTTCAAAACGAGACATATATGTAACGATTATCGTTGTAACGGCATTTAAATGTATATATATATCATATTAAGATATATTAATATATCAAAATATCATGATAATATAATAATTTAACATCTCATTAGATATAATAAACATTGGGTTAACAACATTTAACAAGATCGTTAACTTAAAGGTTTCAAATGAACATTTACATGTAACGACTAACGATGACTTAATGACTCAGTTAAAATGTATATACATGTAGTGTTTTAATATGTATTCATACACTTTTGAAAGACTTCAAGACACTTATCAAATTACTTCTACTTAACAAAAATGCTTACGATTACATCCTCATTCATTTTTATCAACAATTCTACTCGTATGCACTTGTATTTGTACTTGTACAATACACAACTTCTAAATGTATTTACTATTGGTATATACACTCCAATGATTAGCTCTTAGCAGCCTATGTGAGTCACCTAACCATGTGGGAACCATCATTTAACATCTATCATTTAATATCTCACAAAATTACAAACTAATGGAGCCTATATGGAAGACTAACATTCACGTGAATGAGAGGTACCACAAACACATTCACTTTGCAATTTTCTTGAATCAAACTACTCTCTATCAAGTGTTCTTCCTTTGTTCTAAGTGTTCTTCATCATCTTCAACAAAATCTAGCTCAATCTAGTTCATAAATCCCTACATAAACCAAGTTATAAAACAACTACTCAAGAACACACCAACAACACTTCCAAGTTTGCTAACTTACTTCCAATCTTGCAAATACACTTTGAGTGATTATCCAACCTCAAGAAATCTTTCTTATTTACAGTAAGATATCTTTCTAATATAAGGTAATACTCATATTCAAACTTTGATTCAATTTTTATAACTTTAACAATCTTATTTCGAGTGGAAATCTTACTTGAACTTGTTTTCGTGTCATGATTTTGCTTCAAGAACTTTCAAGCCATCCATGGATCCTTTGAAGCTAGATCTATTTTTATCATTTCCAGTAGGTTTATCCACAAAACCTGAGGTAGTAATGATGTTCATAACATCATTCGATTCATATATATAAAACTACCTTATTCGAAGGTTTAAACTTGTAATCACTAGAACATAGTTTAGTTAATTCTAAACTTGCTCGCAAATAAAAGTTAATCCTTCTAACTTGACTTTTAAAATCAACTAGACACATGTTCTATATCTATATGATATGCTAACTTAATGATTTAAAACCTGAAAACACGAAAAACACCGTAAAAAGGGATATACGCCGTCGTAGTAACACCGTGGGCTGTTTTTGGTTAGTTAATTAAAAACTATGATAAACTTTGATTTAAAAGTTGTTCTTCTAGAAAAATGATTTTTCTTATGAACATGAAACTATATTCAAAAAATCATGGTTAAACTCAAAGTTGAAATATGTTTTCCAAAATGGTCATCTAGACGTCATTTTTTCGACTGAAATGACTATCTTTACAAAAATGACTTGTAACCTGTATTTTCAACTATAAACTTATACTTTTTCTATTTAGATTCATAAACTTAAGTTCAATATGAAACCATAGCAACTTGAATCACTCAAAACGGATTTAAAACGAAGAAGTTATGGGTAAAACAAGATTGGATAATTTTTCTTGTTGTAGCTACGTGAATATTGGTAACAAATCTATATTAATCATATCCTAGCTAACTCATATTGTATTATACATGTATTCTAATATATTATGTAATCTTGGGATACCATAGACACGTATGCAAATGTTTTGACATATCATATCGACCCATGTATATATATTATTTGGAACAACCATAGACACTCTATATGCAGTAATATTTGAGTTAGCTATACAGGGTTGAGGTTGATTCCAAAACTATATATACTTTGAGTTGTGATCTAGCGTGAGACGTGTATACACTGGGTCGTGGATTGATTCAAGATACTATATATCAATCTATTTCTGTACATCTAACTGTGGACAACTAGTTGTAGGTTACTAACGAGGACAGCTGACTTAATAAACTTAAAACATTAAAACGTATTAAAAATGTTGTAAATATATTTTGAACATACTATATATATGTACATATTTGTTATAGGTTCGTGAATCGACCAGTGGCCAAGTCTTACTTCCCGACGAAGTAAAAATCTGTGAAAATGAGTTATAGTCCCACTTTTAAAATCTAATATTTATGGGATGAGAATACATGCAGTTTTATAAATGTTTTACAAAATAGACACAAGTACGTGAAACTATATTTTATGGTTGAATGATCGAAATCGAATATGCCCCTTTTAGCTTGGTAGCCTAAGAATTAGGAAACTGGCTCCTAATTGACACGAATCCTAAAGATAGATCTATCAGGCCCAACAAGCCTCATTCTGGAATTTAGAATGCTTTAGTACTTCGAAATTATCATGTTCGATGGGTGTCCCGAAATAATGGGGATATTCTATATGCATCTTGTTAATGTCGGTTACCAGGTGTTCACCATATGAATGATTTTTGTCTCTATGTATGAGATGTATATTGAAATATGAAATCTTGTGGTCTATTATTACGATTTGATAAATATATAGGTTAAACCTATAACTCACTAACATTTTTGTTGACGTTTAAAGCATGTTTATTCTCAGGTGATTATTAAGAGCTTCCGCTGTTGCATGCTAAAATATGGACAAGATTTGGTGTCAGCATGTTTGTATAATATTGTTTAAAACTGCATTCGAGATTTACTTTGTTGTAACATATTAATATTGTAAACCAATATGTATTGGTAGTGTGTAAGTGTGATATTTTTAGATTATCATTTCTGGATAATCTAGGTGGAGTCCTTTTAACCTTGTCGATAAAATAAAGGTTATTGTTTGTTTTAAAAACGAATGCAGTCTTTGAAAAACGTTTCATATAGAGGTCAAAACCTCGCAACGAAATCAATTAATATGGAACGTTTATAATTAATATGAAAGGGACATTTCAGTTGGTATCCGAGCGTTGGTCTTAGAGAATCAGAAATTTGCATTAGTGTGTCTTATCGAGTTTGTTAGGATATATTAGTGAGTCTGGACTTTGACCGTGTTTTCTTTAAAAATGATTGCTTAACACATTTGTTGGAAACTATAAATTGTAACATGTAAATATTATGTGAAATATTAATCCCTTAACATGTTTGATATTGTGTGATAGATGTCTACCTCTAGTACAAATCCCATCGACTCACCTAATAATAATGAAGAGTCGAATATATTTTGGGAAGATTCATAAATTCCCGAAGAGGAACCGGAAGAGGAGGAACCAGAAGAAGAGGAACCGGAAGAGGAGGAACCGGAAGAAGAGGAACCGGAAGAAGAAGAGGTTCCGGAGGAAGAAATATTGATACCTATAGTAAATCGATTAAATAAAAGAAAATCCTCAACCAACGGACCAAACTTAAAAATGGTCAATGGTGTTTCCGCAGAGGAAGCAAAATATTGGAAAGATTACCAATTTTCCGATGAATCGGATCCCGATGAAGATTCCGATGATGTTATAGAAATTACCTCGACCCAGTTTAATAAAGCAAAAGAAAATAATAAGGAAAAAAGTGTAAAACTAGAGAAACCTGATTCCAACCCCGATGAGCTTTATATGTATCGGTAACCTCCGTATTTCCTAAATTGTAACAATAACCCGGGAACCTCTAAACCACCAGGTTTTTCTAAACCATTGTGGAAAACGACTGCTCGTATTAGAGGAACACCATATATCCCTAAAAAATTAGGAAAACGAACCAAGTCCGAAGAAGAAGAAACCAGTGATTCAGATTAGGGAGTTGTAATCATGTTGTGTATTATATGTATTGTAGTGTGCTTGTACTTTTATGTTCTATGTAAAAATTGCTTGTATTGTTTATTAATTATCTTTTATGAATCTAATCCTTGTCTATTTTACAGTATAAAAATAAAATGGACGTTAAGGGTAGACAACCGAATATTTTAGAAGACCTACCAGAGGATATGATTGCGGAAATCTTATCTAGAGTCGGTCAGAATTCATCAGCATATTTAGTTATGGCAAAATTAACTTGTCAAACATTTGAAAGACTTTCTAGAAATGCCTTAGTTTACAAAAGGCTTTCCTTTGATAGGTGGGGTATATCACATTGGGGAGACCGTAAGTTACGCCGTGTTTTCTTTAAAACGTTAAATGCGGGAAACCCAAATGCAATTTTACGCTATGGGTTAAGAACCTGTTTTGACTCAACATATCTCAACATAGGATTTCGTGAGTTAGAAAGAGCTTCTAATATGAAACATAACGAAGCATGTTATGCGTACGGGTTAATGATGTTCGCTTCTTACCAAAATGAGAAAAAGAATATCGGATTACAACTTTTAAATAAAACCTTCCCACAAGTGACGGATTCAGTAGTTGGGGTGAGAAACAATGTTTTTAGATTATTACGGGGCTGTTGGACATTACGAAACCCTCGTCCTTTTGACGACATTACAACATGCTGCCTAGCTAATAGTCATAACGGTTACTTTCCATAAGACCAAGGATGGGAAGTTGTCTTAGTAAAACCAGAATGCATGACTTGTTTCTGGACTTATGAATTACGTGTCTTTATTTCTTTTGCTTAACTTGCGTTTTAACTAGAATTGCCTTTATAGCTGCTAAGTAGCAAAGTTATTATGTGTTATATTTCATCCTATATGTATAATAGTGGTATTGTAAGTTTGTAAAATTTTGTATAAAGTTTGAACGCGAAATATTATTGTAATAAGTTTTTCATATAGAAGCGTAGTAGTTGAGTTGTATAGTAGCTAGTAAGTATGAACTTAACGGGTAGGTACTACCCGAATTAAAACTATAAAATGCTAATATGAAGAAAAAGCTTTTATAAATAAGTTCATATAATGCTACGAAATACTATTGACTACTCCTAAATTCTATATGATTAACTCAATTCTTTTGGCTATTTTTGAAGGAAATGGCACCGACGACTCGTCATAACTTGAACATTAGTGAGGAAGATTTCCGTGTTTTCCTTGCTGCGAACATAGCCGCAGTACAGGCTGCGATGCAAAATAACAATAACTCTGGATTTAGCAGTGGAACTTATTCCACAAGAAATCGTGTAGGATGCTCCTACAAAGAATTCACTGCCTGCAAACCTTTGGAATTTGATGGAACCGAAGGACCAATTGGATTGACATGGTGGACCGAGAAAGTCAAATCGGTGTTTGCCATAAATAAGTGTACTGAAGAGGACAAAGTTAAGTACGCTACGCATACCTTCACAGGTACTGCATTAACGTGGTGGAACACCTATCTTGAACAGGTAGGACAAAATGCTGCTTATGCACTACCGTGGTCGGCATTCAAGCAATTGATGAACGAGCAGTATCGTCCTAGAAACGAAGTCAATAAGCTCAAGGTAGAACTTAGAGAGTTACGAACACAAGGGTTCGACATTACCACATATGAATGACGATTCACAGAGTTGTGCCTATTGTGTTCGGGAGCGTTCGAAGATGAAGAAGAGAAGATCGACGCGTTTGTAAAAGGGTTACCAGTAAGGATTTAAGAAGATGTGAGTTCACACGAGCCCGCTTTCATACAAAAGGCAAGTCGAATGGCTCATAAACTCATAAATCATATTGAGGGAAGAATTAAAGAGCAGGCGGCTGAAGAAACCAACACGAAACAACTCAAGAGAAAGTGGGAAGAAACAAGTGACAAGGGTCACCAATACAACAACAACAACAATCACAACCATAATCACAATAACAATCATAACAACCGCAACAACAATCGCAACAATAACCGTGATCCTAACAATAACTACAAACATCCCAACAACAACAACAACAACAACTACGACAATCGTTTCAACAACAATAAAAATCCCAACAACAATCTCAACAACAACAATGGCAACAAAAACCAAAAATGCCAAAGGTGTGAAGACTACCACCAGAATGAGTTCTGCATGACATTTTACACCAAGTGTAAAAGAACTGGCCATGGTGTGAGAAAGTGTGAGGTCTACGGCCCAAAGAATAACAGAAATAAAAGAACAGATAATGTCGGAACAAGTAATGCCGCCTTTGTTTATTATGGATGTGGAAAACTAGGCCACATTAGAAGTAATTGCCCGAATCAGGGGAATACTAATGGGCAGGACCGCGAAAGAGTTTTCAATATTAATACGGCAGAAGCGCAGGATGACCCGGAGCTTGTTACGGGTACGTTTCTTATTGACAATAAATCTGCTTATGTTTTATTTGATTCGGGTGCGGATAGAAGCTATATGAGTAGAGATTTTTGTGCTAAATTAAGTTTCCCATTGACGCCTTTGGATAGTAAATTTTTACTCGAATTAGCAAACGGTAAATTAATTTCAGCAGATAATATATGTCGGGATAGAGAAATTAAACTGGGGGATGAAACGTTTAAAATTGATTTAATACCAGTCGAGTTAGGGAGTTTTGATGTAATAATTGGCAAAGACTGGTTGAATAAGGTGAGAGCAGAGGTCGTTTGTTACAAAAATGCGATTCGCATTATGCGTGAAAAAGGAAAACGTTTAATGGTGTACAGAGAAAAGAACAACGCGAAATTAAATCTTATTAGTAGTTTGAAGGCGCAAAAACTAATAAGAAAAGGTTGTTACGTCATTCTAGCATACATCAAGGAAGTTAAACCTGAAGAAAAGAACATCAGTGATGTTCCCGTCGCAAAAGAATTTTTCGATGTATTTTCGAAAGAATTACCGGGATTACCCCCACATCGATCCGTTGAATTTTAAATAGACCTTGTACCAGGAGCTGCACCAATAGCTCGTGCTCCATACAGACTCGCACCCAGCGAAATGAAAGAATTACAAAGTCAGTTACAGGAACTTTTAGAGCGTGGTATCATTCGACCAAGCACATCACCGTGGGGAGCTCCTATTTTGTTTGTCAAGAAGAAGGATGGTACATTTAGGTTGTTTATCGACTACCGAGAGTTGAACAAACTTACCATCAAGAACCGCTACTCACTACCGAGAATCGACAACTTATTTGATCAACTACAAGGCTCGTCGGTTTATTCGAAGATTGATTTACGTTCTGGGTAGCATCAAATGCGGGTGAAGGAGGATGATATTCCAAAGACTTCTTTTAGGACGCGTTACGGTCATTACGAGTTTATGGTTATGCCGTTTGGGTTGATTAACGCACCAGCTGTGTTCATGGACCTCATGAACCGAGTGTGTGTACCATACCTTGACAAGTTTGTCATTGTTTTCATCGATGACATACTTATTTACTCAAAGAATGACCAAGAGCACAAAGAACATTTGAGAAAAGTGCTAGAGTTGTTAAGGAAAGAAAAACTGTACGCTAAGTTTTCAAAGTGTGCATTTTGGTTCGAAGTAGTTCAATTCCTCGGTCACATAGTGAACAAAGAAGGTATTCAGGTGGATACAACAAAGATTGAAACCGTTGAAAAGTGGGAAACCCCAAAAACTCCGAAGCATATACGTCAATTTTTAGGATTGGCTGGTTACTACAGAAGATTCATCCAAGAGTTTTCTAAAATAGCAAAACCCTTGACTGCATTAACGCATAAAGGGAAGAAATTTGAATGGAAGGATGAACAAGAGAAAGCGTTTCAATTGTTGAAGAAAAAGTTAACTACGACACCTATATTGTCATTACCTGAAGGGAATGATGATCTTGTGATATATTGTGACGCCTCAAAGCAAGGTCTCGGTTGTGTATTAATGCAACGAACGAAAGTAATTGCTTATGCGTCTTGACAATTGAAGATTCACGAGCAGAATTATACGACACATGATTTGGAATTAGGCAGGGTTGTTTTTGCATTAAAGACTTGGAGGCACTACTTATATGGGGTCAAAAGTATTATATATACCGACCACAAAAGTCTTCAACACATATTTAATCAGAAACAACTGAACATGAGGCAGCGCAGATGGATTGAATTGTTGAATGATTACGACTTTGAGATTCGTTACCACCCGGGGAAGGCAAATGTGGTAGCCGACGCCTTGAGCAGAAAGGAAAGAGAATCCATTCGAGTAAAAGCTATGAATATAATGATTCATACTAACCTTATTACTCAAATAAAGGAGGCGCAACAAGGAGTTTTAAAAGAGGAAAACTTAAAGGATGAAATACCCAAAGGATCGGAGAAGCATCTTAATATTTAGGAAGATGGAACCCGGTATAGGGCTAAAAGAATTTGGGTACCAAAATTTGGAGATATGAGAGAAAAGGTACTTAGAGAAGCTCATAAAACCAGATACTCAATACTTCCTGGAACGGGGAAGATGTACAAAGATCTCAAGAAACATTTTTAGTGGCTTGGTATGAAAGCCGATGTTGCTAAATACGAGGGGAATGTTTGACGTGTTCTAAGGTCAAAGCGGAGCATCAGAAACCATCAGGTCTACTTCAACAACCCGAAATCCCGGAATGGAAATGGAAAAACATTACCATGGATTTCATCACTAAATTGCCAAGGACTGCAAGTGGTTTTGATACTATTTGGGTAATAGTTGATCATCTCACCAAATCAGCACACTTCCTGCCAATAAGAGAAGATGACAAGATGGAGAAGTTAGCACGACTGTATTTTAAGGAAGTCATCTTCAGACATGGAATACCATTCTCTATTATCTCTGATAGGGATGTCAGATTTATTTCAAGATTCTGGCAGACATTACAGCAAGCATTAGGAACTCGTCTAGACATGAGTACTGCCTATCATCCACAAACTGATGGACAGAGCAAAAGGATGATACAAATGCTTGAAGACATGCTACGAGCATGTGTTATTGATTTCGGAAACAGTTGGGATCGACACCTTCCATTAGCAGAATTTTCCTACAACAACAGCTACCATTTAAGCATTGAGATGGCGCCGTTTGAAGCACTTTATGGTAGAAAATGTAGGTCTCCGATTTGTTGGAGTGAAGTGGGGGATAGACAGATTACGGGTCCGGAGATAATACAAGAAACTACATAGAAAATAATCCAAATTCAACAACGGTTGAAAATCGCCCAAAGTCAACAAAAGAGCTACGCTGACATTAAAAGAAAAGATATAGAATTTCAAATTTGAGAGATGGTCATGCTTAAAGTTGCACCTTGGAAAGGCGTTGTTCAATTTGGTAAACGACAAAAATTAAATCCAAGGTATATTGGACCATTCAAGATTATTGATCGTGTCGGACCAGTAGCTTACCGACTTGAGTTACCTCAAAAACTCGCGGATATACATAACACTTTCCACGACTCGAATTTGAAGAAATGTTTTGCTAAAGAAGATCTCACTATCCCATTAGACGAAATCCAAATCAACAAAAAACTTCAATTCATCGAAGAACCCGTCGAAATAATGGATCGTGAGGTTAAAAGACTTAAGCAAAACAAGATACTAATTGTTAAGTTTTGATGGAATGCTCGTAGAGGACCTGAGTTCACCTAGAATGAGAAGATCAGATGAAGAAGAAGTACCTACACTTATTTCCAGAAGATACATCAACACCTCCAACTGCTTAAAATTTCGGGACGAAATTTATTTAACGGGTAGGTACTGTAGTGACCCGAACTTTTCCATGTTTATATATATTAAATGAAATTTTTATTTACATAATTAAGTGTTTCCAACATGTTAAGAAATCAAACTTGTTAAGACTTGATTAATTGAAATAGGTTTTATATAGACAATTGACCACCCAAGTTGATCGACGATTCACGAACGTTAACACTTGTAAAAACTATATGATGACACACATATGGATATATATATATATATATATATATATATATATATATATATATATATATATATATATATATATATATATATATATATATATATATATATATATATATATATATATATATATATATATGTATATATATATATATATGTATATATATATATATATGTATATATATATATATATGTATATATATATATATATGTATATATATATATATATATATATATATATATATATATATATATATATGTATATATATATATATATGTATATATATATATATATGTATATATATATATATATATGTATATATATATATATATATATATATATATATATATATAGTTAACATGATATTTTGATAAGTATGTACCTCATTAAGTATTTTAACAATGAGTTATATACATAAAAATGAGACTATTGAATTAAGAAACTTGAAAACGGTATATATAACGATTATCGTTATAACAATGTCTTACTAATTACATATGAATCATTTTAAGATATTGATACACTACATATAAACATGATAAATGATAAGTAAACATATCATTAAGTATATTAACAATGAACTACATATGTAAAAACAAGACTACTAACTTAAGGATTTCGAAACGAGACATATATGTAATGATTATCGTTGTAACGACATTTAAATGTATATATATCATATTAAGATATATTAATATATCATAATATGATTATAATATAATAATTTAACATCTCATTAGATATAATAAACATTAGGTTAACAACATTTAACAAGATCGTTAACTTAAAGGTTTCAAATCAACATTTACATGTAACGACTAACGATGACTTAACGACTCAGTTAAAATGTATATACATGTAGTGTTTTAATATGTATTCATACACTTTTGAAAGACTTCAAGACAATTATCAAAGTACTTCTACTTAACAAAAATGCTTACGATTACATCCTCATTCATTTTCATCAACAATTCTACTCTTATGCACTAGTATTTGTACTTATACAATACACAGCTTCTAAATGTATTTACTATTGGTATATACACTCCAATGATCAGCTCTTAGCAGCCCATGTGAGTCACCTAATCATGTGGGAACCATCATTTAACATCTAGCATAAAATATCTCACAAAATTACAAACTAATGGAGCCTATATGGAAGACTAACATTCACGTGAATGAGAGGTACCACAAACACATTCACTTTGCAATTTTCTTGAATCAAACTACTCTCTCTCAAGTGTTCTTCCTTTGTTCTAAGTGTTCTTCATCATCTTCAACAAAATCTACCACAATCTAGTTCATAAATCCATACATAAACCAAGTTATAAAATAACTACTCAAGAACACACCAACAACACTTCCAAGTTTGCTAACTTACTTCTAATCTTGCAAATCCACTTTGAGTGATCATCCAACCTCAAGAAATCTTTCTTGTTTACAGTAAGATATCTTTATAGTATAAGGTAATACTCATATTCAAACTTTGATTCAATTTCTATAACTTTAACAATCTTATTTCGAGTGGAAATCTTACTTGAACTTGTTTTCGTGTCATGATTTTGCTTCAAGAACTTTCAAGCCATCCAAGGATCCTTTGAAGCTAGATCTATTTTTCTCATTTCTAGTAGTTTTATCCACAAAACCTAAGGTAGTAATGATTTTCATAACATCATTCGATTCATATATATATAACTACCTTATTCGAAGGTTTAAACTTGTAATCACTAGAACATAGTTTAGTTAATTCTAAACTTGTTCGCAAACAAAAGTTAATCCTTCTAACTTGACTTTTAAAATCAACTAGACACATGTTCTATATCTATATGACATGCTAACTTAATGATTTAAAACCTGAAAACATGAAAAACACCGTAAAACCGGATATACGCCGTCGTAGTAACACCGCGGGCTGTTTTGGGTTAGTTAATTAAAAACTATGATAAACTTTGATTTAAAAGTTGTTCTTCTGAGAAAATGATTTTTCTTATGAACATGAAACTATATCCAAAAATCATGGTTAAACTCAAAGTGGAAGTATGTTTTCCAAAATGGTCATCTAGACGTCGTTCTTTCGACTGAAATGACTACCTTTACAAAACCGACTTGTAACCTGTATTTCTGACTATAAACTTATAATTTTTCTGTTTAGATTCATAAACTTAAGTTCAATATGAAACCATAGCAACTTGAATCACTCAAAACAGATTTAAAACGAAGAAGTTATGGGTAAAACAAGATTGGATAATTTTTCTTGTTGTAGCTACGTGAATATTGGTAACAAATCTATATTAATCTTATCCTAGCTAACTCATATTGTATTATACATGTATTCTAATATATTATGTAATCTTGGGATACCATAGACACGTATGCAAATGTTTTGACATATCATATCGACCCATGTATATATATTATTTGGAACAACCATAGACACTATATATGCAGTAATGTTTGAGTTAGATATACAGGGTTGAGGTTGATTCCAAAAATATATATACTTTGAGTTGTGATCTAGCCTGAGACGTGTATACACTATGTCGTGGATTGATTCAAGATACTATATATCGATTTATTTCTGTACATCTAACTGTGGACAACTAGTTGTAGGTTACTAACGAGGACAGCTGACTTAATAAACTTAAAACATTAAAACGTATTAAAAATGTTGTAAATATATTTTGAACATACTTTGATATATATGTACATATTTGTTATAGGTTCATGAATCGACCAGTGGCCAAGTCTTACTTCCCGACGAAGTAAAAATCTGTGAAAGTGAGTTATAGTCCCACTTTTAAAATCTAATATTTTTGGGATGAGAATACATGCAGTTTTATAAATGTTTTACAAAATAGACACAAGTACGTGAAACTACATTTTATGGTTGAATGATCGAAATCGAATATGCCCCTTTTAGCTTGGTAGCCTAAGAATTAGGGAACTGGTCCCTAATTGACACGAATCCTAAAGATTGATCTATCGGGCCCAACAAGCCCCATTCTGGAATTTAGAATGCTTTAGTACTTCGAAATTATCATGTTCGATGGGTGTCCCGGAATGATGGGGATATTCTATATGCATCTTGTTAATGTCGGTTACCAGGTGTTCACCATATGAATGATTTTTATCTCTATGTATGGGATGTATATTGAAATATGAAATCTTGTGGTCTATTATTACGATTTGATAAATATATAGGTTAAACCTATAACTCACCAACATTTTTATTGACGTTTAAAGCATGTTTATTCTCAGGTGATTATTAAGAGCTTTCGCTGTTTCATGCTAAAATATGGACAAGATTTGGTGTCAGCATGTTTGTATAATATTGTTTAAAACTGCATTCGAGATTTACTTTTTTGTTACATATGAATATTGTAAAACCAATATGTATTGGTAGTGTGTAAGTGTGATATTTTTAGATTATCATTTCTGGATAATCTAGGTGGAGTCCTTTTAACCTTGTCGATAAAATAATGGTTATGGTTTGTTTTAAAAATGAATGCAGTCTTTGAAAAACGTTTCATATAGAGGTCAAAACCTCGCAACGAAATCAATTAATATGGAACGTTTATAATCAATATGAACGGTACATTGAGCGTAATGTGTGATGACCCGGAAATTTCCAATCAAATTTAAACTTTAATCTTTATATGTTCCCGACATGATAAGTAAAATCTGTAATATTGAGTCTCGAAAACTTTGAAACTGGGTTCATATGTTTAATTACCCTTTGACTATGCCCGACGATTCACGAACAATTGTTTCTAAATAATTAAATATATATATATATATATATATATATATATATATATATATATATATATATATAAAATATAAATATTGAATATTCAAGTATGTTATTGTATAAAATAAATATTACATTTTTAACAAAATGTAAGATTAATATAATGTAATTACAAGTTTAAATATAATTGATATAGTAATATTTTCATCAATGTTAATATAACTAGTATTATTATTATAAATATCATTAATAATATTATTATTATCAATTACACTAAAAATTATTATTATTATGATTTATTAATAATATTCCTCTTATTATTATTATTGTTATTAATATTAATAATATTAATATTATTAGTATTTATGATTATTATTAATATAAATATAATTTATAATTAATAATTATTAATGTCATATATATCAAATCGTATATATAGATTTGGATTCAACATCTGTTTTACGTATCAATCAACTGTAATCCATTTTTGTTTGGGTCTCAAATCTGTTACAAATCCCTCTTAAATGGTAGGAACCTTCCCTTTTCACAGATGACTTTATTTTCTGTCTAAACTCAGTACCATTTGATTCTAATTTAAGCACAAACAACAAATTCTGTTTCACATCTTTTTCCAACTATAGATAATTGATTCTAATCGTACAAATCAGAATTTGAACACTAGGACAATTCCAAATTCAGTTAGCAATTCCCTTCAGATTTTATTCTTTCTATTCTTTGATCGATTCCATTTGTCGACAACCATCAACCCTACAAAACAAAATTTGATCAATTGTTATTGATGTATCACTCACATTACATATAATTACATACACAAAGCATATAGAAGGAGAGAGAGTTATAGAGTTACATTCATCATCACCTTTGATCATCATCTTTATTAATCACCATCGTTTCCGAGTCTTAGCTCGAACAAACAACTTCTATAAACCGTCAGTTTCTGTTTCTAGTTGAACACCAAGAACCGCAAAACCTCTCCTTCTTATTCTGTTGTTTCCTTCTTGGTCGAACTACTACCTACACGGCACCATTAGTATAATCACCTCCATCATCGATCATCACCATTTAATCCATAATGGGTCGCCATACAACACAACCATCATCAACCATGAACATCTTCCATCCACCACCTTGTGCTTCCACCATCGAAACCCAATTAATCACCATCAAAGGATCCCCTCACTCTCACTCTTCCCTCTCCTTCGTAAACCATCAACCAAGTTTGTTCACCTGCAACTACTCGTGGTAATATTCTTATATACCATTGCTATCTGACTTTTATACGAACACAAACACACGACACATTTATGCATTAAGAAAATCTCCATTCAATAATGATGGGTAATAATATTATTGAGTGGGCTGCACATTCCTTTTTCTTTTATGATATTGCCGACAGCCTTTACAGCAAAATACGAATTGAATATTAAAAGGGTTTAGGTAAATAGAAATTTGATACAGCACTCGTTTGTAGGACCTTTTGGGCGATTAACCTTTTCATTATTTTATGTGGACAATTGCAATTGGGGAATGATTGAAAACGAATGAGGCATGACACAAATGATTGTGATTTATTTCTATTTTTAATCGATCTAACCTACAGCATCACGAGCCCACACTCAAATTCTTTTTAACTTCAAAAACCCTTTTGTGCTGTTTCCTTTTTTTTTTCGTGACCCACCCAAGTTTTTCAATATACAGAAAGAAAAATAAGTGGCGGACATATAATGGTGGAGTTTTCTCAAATTTTTTTAAACCGAAAGGATAGCATGAGGATATGAGTCTTCCAAATTCACCACGAATCCACGTTTGCTTTATTTTTTCGGATGAGTTAAAAGAAGAAGAAGAATAAGAACGAAAATCTTTTGATTTTTATTTGTTGTCGACTTCTTTTAATAACTGGACACCAGATTCGAATTACACATTGGGCTGTGGGATTGTTGGGCTGAAAACTGAATGATGCCCAGATTGGGCTGAAATAAAACAAGTGATAATAATAAGTAGTGGGTTAATCTCAGAAAAATTGGAATAGCTGAGTGGTTTATGTGTGTGTTGGGGTAGCGAGAGGTTCCCTGTTCGAGTCCCTGGAGTGTCAGAATATATTTTTTGGCCGATTCCTTGGAAGAAGGTAGTTTTATTCTTTATTTTTATTATTATTATTATTATTATTATTATTATTATTATTATTATCATTTTCATTATTATTATTATGATTAAATGCACTATAATTATCATTATTGTTATCATGATTATTAATACAAGTAATAAAAATTAATTATTCATAATTACAAAAATGAGTAATATTAGTAATATAAGTATTAGTAAGTATTATTATCATTTATAGTATTATTATTAAGTATGATGAGTATTAAGGCTAGCATTAGGATTATCATTATTATTATTGAATATTTTTATTGTTACAAGTATTATTATTATTATTATTATTACTAGTATTAGAATCGGTAATATAATTATTATTATTATCATAGTTATCAGAATCATGACTATTACTATTAATATCATCATAGGTATTATAATAATAATAATAATAATAATAATAATAATAATAATAATAATAATAATAATAATAATAATAATAATAATAATAATAATAATAATAATAATAATAATAATAATAATAATAATAATAATAATAATTATTATTATTATTATTATTATTATTATTATTATTATTATTATTATTATTATTATTATTATTATTATTATTATTATTATGAAAACAATACAAGTTATCATTAATCTCATTAATGTTAGTATTATTGTTACTTTTGTAACTATTAGTATTATTATTATTATTATTAACCAAATGTACCATTATTAACAATATCATTACTACTACTAATATTATCATTTTTAATAAAGTTATTATTATTATCATTAATAAGTCATTAATATCATAATTATCATAAACGGTAAAATTAATATTTTTATAAGTATTATTATTAATATCATTGTTATTCACACTAATAGAGTTATTATTAACATAAGTATATTATTAAAGTTATTATTACTATGTTTACTAATATTAACTTAGTATAATTAGAACTACTGTTTTGATAATCAACTGAAATACATAAATATATATATTTAACACATATAACATAACAAAAATTTAATATTTTTATATACAAAATGAACATATAAAACATATATATTATTAACATAAAAATGATATAACTAATACATTTATATGTGTTTAATTACAACCATGAATATTAATAAATATACAAATGATATAGGTTCGTGAATTCCGAGGCCAACCCTACAATTGATAAATGATGTCATATGTATTTTTACTACAAAGTACAGTATGGTGAGTTCAATTGCCACCTTTTACTCTTTACATTTTTGGGACTGAGAATACATGCGCTGTTTTTACAACTGCTTTATTAAATGCTTTTGAAATATATTTTGAACTGCGAGTACATGCAATGCTTTTATAAATGTTTGACGAGATAGATGAAATGTCCCATTCTTATTGATTAAAAATGTTCCATATTAATTGATTTCGTTGCGAGGTTTTGACCTCTATATGAGACATTTTTCAAAGACTGCATTCATTTTAAAACAAACCATAACCTTTATTTCATCAATAAAGGTATAAAAAACTTTACGTAGATTATCAAATAATGATAATCTAAAATATCCTGTTTACACACGACCATTACATAATGGTTTACAATACAAATATGTTACAACAAAATAAGTTTCTTGAATGCAGTTTTTACACAATATCATACAAGCATGGACTCCAAATCTCGTCCTTATTTAAGTATGCGACAGCGGAAGCTCTTAATAATCACCTGAGAATAAACATGCTTAAAACGTCAAAAAAAATGTTGGTGAGTTATAGGTTTAACCTATATATATCAAATCATAATAATAGACCACAAGATTTCATATTTCAATACACATCCCATACATAGAGATAAAAAGCATTCATATGGTGAACACCTGGTAACCGACATTAACAAGATGCATATATAAGAATATCCCCATCATTCCGGGACACCCTTCGGATATGATATAAATTTCGAAGTACTAAAGCATCCGGTACTTTGGATGGGGTTTGTTAGGCCCAATAGATCTATCTTTAGGATTCGCGTCAATTAGGGTGTCTGTTACCTAATTCTTAGATTACCAGACTTAATAAAAAGGGGCATATTCGATTTCGATCATTCAACCATAGAATGCAGTTTCACGTACTTGTGTCTATTTTGTAAATCATTTATAAAACCTGCATGTATTCTTATCCCAAAAATATTAGATTTTAAAAGTGGGACTATAACTCACTTTCACAGATTTTTACTTCGTCGGGAAGTAAGACTTGGCCACTGGTTGATTCACGAACCTATAACAATATATACATATATATCAAAGTATGTTCAAAATATATTTACAACACTTTTAATATATTTTGATGTTTTAAGTTTATTAAGTCAGCTGTCCTCGTTAGTAACCTACAACTAGTTGTCCACAGTTAGATGTACAGAAATAAATCGATAAATATTATCTTGAATCAATCCACGAGCCCAGTGTATACGTATCTTAGTATTGATCACAATTCAAACTATATATATTTTGGAATCAACCTCAACCCTGTATAGCTAACTCCAACATTCACATATAGAGTGTCTATGGTTGTTCCGAAATATATATAGATGTGTCGACATGATAGGTCGAAACATTGTATACGTGTCTATGGTATCTCAAGATTACATAATATACAATACAAGTTGATTAAGTTATGGTTGGAATAGATTTGTTACCAATTTTCACGTAGCTAAAATGAGAAAAATTATCCAATCTTGTTTTACCCATAACTTCTTCATTTTAAATCCGTTTTGATTGAATCAAATTGCTATGGTTTCATATTGAACTCTATTTTATGAATCTAAACAGAAAAAGTATAGGTTTATTGTAGGAAAAATAAGTTACAAGTCATTTTTGAAAACATACTTCCATAATAAAAATCTAGATGACCATTTTAGAAAACATACTTCCATTTTGAGTTTAACCATAATTTTTGGATATAGTTTCATGTTCATAATAAAAATCATTTTCTCAGACTAACAACTTTTAAATCAAAGTTTATCATAGTTTTTAATTTACTAACCCAAAACAGCCCGCGGTGTTACTACGACGGCGTAAATCCGGTTTTACGGTGTTTTTCGTGTTTCCAGGTTTTAAATCATTAAGTTAGCATATCATATAGATATATAACATGTGTTTAGTTGATTTTAAAAGTCAAGTTTGAAGGATTAACTTTTGTTTGCGAACAAGTTTAGAATTAACTAAACTATGTTCTAGTGATTACAAGTTTAAACCTTCGAATAAGATAGCTTTATATGTATGAATCGAATGATGTTATGAACATCATTACTACCTTAAGTTCCTTGGATAAACCTACTGGAAAATAGAAAAATGGATCTAGCTTCAACGGATCCTTGGATGGCTCGAAGTTCTTGAAGCAGAATCATGACACGAAAACAAGTTCAAGTAAGATCATCACTTGAAATAAGATTGTTATAGTTATAGAAATTGAACCAAAGTTTGAATATGATTATTACCTTGTATTAGAATGATAACCTACTGTAAGAAACAAAGATTTCTTGAGGTTGGATGATCACCTTACAAGATTGGAAGTGAGCTAGCAAACTTGAAAGTATTCTTGATTTTATGTAACTAGAACTTGTAAAATATATGAAGAACACTTAGAACTTGAAGATAGAACTTGAGAGAGATCAATTAGATGAAGAAAATTGAAGAATGAAAGTGTTTGTAGGTGTTTTTGGTCGTTGGTGTATGGATTAGATATAAAGGATATGTAATTTTGTTTTCATGTAAATAAGTCATGAATGATTACTCATATTTTTGTAGTTTTATGAGATATTTCATGCTAGTTGCCAAATGATGGTTCCCACATGTGTTAGGTGACTCACATGGGCTGCTAAGAGCTGATCATTGGAGTGTATATACCAATAGTACATACATCTAAAACACTACATGTATATACATTTTAACTGAAACTGAACGAGGATGTAATTGTAAGCATTTTTGTTAAGTAGAAGTATTTTGATAATTGTCTTGAAGTCTTTCAAAAGTGTATGAATACATATTAAAACACTACATGTATATACATTTTAACTGAGTCGTTAAGTCATCGTTAGTCGTTACATGTAAATGTTGTTTTGAAACCTTTAGGTTAACGATCTTGTTGAATGTTGTTAACCCATTGTTTATTATAACAAATGAGATGTTAAATTATTATATTATCATGATATTATGATATATAATATATCTTAGTATGATGTATATACAGTTAAATGTCGTTACAACGATAATCGTTACATATATGTCTCGTTTCGAAATCATTAAGTTAGTAGTCTTATTTTTACATATGTATTTCATTGTTAATACACTTAATAATATATTTAATTATCATTTAACATTATTAACCAAGTGTATCAATATCTTAATATGATTCATATGTACCTAGTAAGACGTTGTTATAACGATAATCGTTATATATACCGTTTTCGAGTTTCTTAAATTAATAGTCTCATTTTTATGTATATAACTCATTGTTAAAATACCTAATGAGATACATACTTATAATAAAAACATGTTAACTATATATATAACCATATATATGTCATTGTATAGTTTTTACAAGTTTTAACGTTAGTGAATCACCGGTCAACTTGGGTGGTCAATTGTCTATATGAAACATATTTCAATTAATCAAGTATTAACAAGTTTGATTGCTTAACATGTTGGAAACATTTAATCATGTAAATATCAATCTAAATTAATATATATAAACATGGAAAAGTTCGGGTCACTACAGTACCTACCCGTTAAATAAATTTCGTCCCGAAATTTTAAGCTGTTGAAGGTGTTGACGAATCTTCTGGAAATAGATGCGGGTATTTCTTCTTCATCTGATCTTCACGCTCCCAGGTGAACTCGGGTCCTCTACGAGCATTCCATCGAACCTTAACAATTGGCATCTTGTTTTGCTTAAGTCTTTTAACCTCACGATCCATTATTTCGACGGGTTCTTCGATGAATTGAAGTTTTTCGTTGATTTGGATTTCATCTAACGGAATAGTGAGATCTTCTATAGCAAAACATTTCTTCAAATTCGAGACGTGGAAAGTGTTATGTACAGCCGCGAGTTGTTGAGGTAACTCAAGTCGGTAAGCTACTGGTCCGACACGATCAATAATCTTGAATGGTCCAATATACCTTGGATTTAATTTCCCTCATTTACCAAATCGAACAACGCCTTTCCAAGGTGCAACTTTAAGCATGACCATCTCTCCAATTTCAAATTCTATATCTTTTCTTTTAATATCAGCGTAGCTCTTTTGTCGACTTTGGGCGGTTTTCAACCGTTGTTGAATTTGGATGATCTTCTCGGTAGTTTCTTGTATAATCTCCGGACCCGTAATCTGTCTATCCCCCACTTCACTCCAACAAATCGGAGACCTGCACTTTCTACCATAAAGTGCTTCAAACGGCGCCATCTCAATGCTTGAATGGTAGCTGTTGTTGTAGGAAAATTCTGCTAACGGTAGATGTCGATCCCAACTGTTTCCGAAATCAATAACACATGCTCGTAGCATGTCTTCAAGCGTTTGTATCGTCCTTTCACTCTGCCCATCAGTTTGTGGATGATAGGCAGTACTCATGTCTAGACGAGTTCCTAATGCTTGCTGTAATGTCTGCCAGAATCTTGAAATAAATCTGCCATCCCTATCAGAGATAATAGAGATTGGTATTCCATGTCTGGAGACGACTTCCTTCAAATATAGTCGTGCTAACTTCTCCATCTTGTCATTTTCTATTATTGGCAGGAAGTGTGCTGATTTGGTGAGACGATCAACTATTACCCAAATAGTATCAAAACCACTTGCAGTCCTTGGCAATTTAGTGATGAAATCCATGGTAATGTTTTCCCATTTCCATTCCGGGATTTCAGGTTGTTGAAGTAGACCTGATGGTTTCTGATGCTCAGCTTTGACCTTAGAACATGTCAAACATTCTCCTACGTATTTAGCAACATCGGCTTTCATACCCGGCCACCAAAAATGTTTCTTGAGATCCTTGTACATCTTCCCCGTTCCAGGATGTATTGAGTATCTGGTTTTATGAGCTTCTCTAAGTACCATTTCTCTCATATCTCCAAATTTTGGTACCCAAATCCTTTCAGCCCTATACCGGGTTCCGTCTTCCCGAATATTAAGATGCTTCTCCGATCCTTTGGGTATTTCATCCTTTAATTTTCCCTCTTTTAAAACTCCTTGTTGCGCCTCCTTTATTTGAGTAGTAAGGTTATTATGAATCATTATATTCATAGATTTTACTCGAATGGGTTCTCTGTCCTTCCTGCTCAAGGCATCGGCTACCACATTTGCCTTCCCCGGGTGGTAACGAATCTCAAAGTCGTAATCATTCAACAATTCAATCCACCTACGCTGCCTCATATTCAGTTGTTTCTGATTAAATATGTGTTGAAGACTTTTGTGGTCGGTATATATAATACTTTTGACCCCATATAAGTAGTGCCTCCAAGTCTTTAATGCAAAAACAACTGCGCCTAATTCCAAATCATGCGTAGTATAATTTTGTTCGTGAATCTTCAATTGTCTAGACGCATAAGCAATCACCTTCGTTCGTTGCATTAATACACAACCAAGACCTTGCTTTGATGCGTCACAATAAATCACAAAATCATCATTCCCTTCAGGCAATGACAATATAGGTGCCGTAGTTAGCTTTTTCTTCAATAACTGAAACGCTTTCTCTTGTTCATCATTCCATTCAAATTTCTTCCCTTTATGCGTTAATGCAGTCAAGGGTTTTGCTATTCTGGAAAAGTCTTGGATGAACCTTCTGTAGTAACCAGCTAGTACTAAAAACTGGCGTATGTGTTTCGGAGTTTTCGAGGTTTCCCACTTTTCAACAGTTTCTATCTTTGCCGGATCCACCTTAATACCTTCTTTGTTCACTATGTGACCGAGGAATTGAACTTCTTCCAACCAAAATGCACACTTTGAAAACTTAGCGTACAATTCTTCCTTCCTCAATACTTCTAACACCTTTCTCAAATGTTCACCGTGTTCTTGGTCATTCTTTGAGTAAATAAGTATGTCATCAATGAAAACAATGACAAACTTGTCAAGGTATGGTCCACACACTCGGTTCATAAGGTTCATGAACACAGCTGGTGCATTAGTTAAACCAAACGGCATGACCCTAAACTCGTAATGACCGTAACGTGTTCTGAAAGCAGTCTTTGGAATATCATCTTCTTTCACCCGCATTTGATGATACCCGGAACGTAAGTCAATCTTTGAATAAACAGACGAGCCTTGTAGTTGATCAAATAAGTCGTCGATTCTCGGTAGTGGGTAGCGGTTCTTGATGGTAAGTTTGTTCAACTCTCGGTAGTCGATACACAACCTGAATGTACCATCTTTCTTCTTGACAAACAAAACAGGAGCTCCCCACGGTGATGTGCTTGGTCGAATGAAACCACGCTCTAAAAGTTCTTGTAATTGGCTTTGCAGTTCTTTCATCTCGCTGGGTGCGAGTCTGTAAGGAGCACGAGCTATTGGTGCAGCTCCTGGTACAAGATCTATTTGAAATTCAACAGATCGATGTGGGGGTAATCCCGGTAATTCTTTCGGAAATACATCGGGAAATTCTTTTGCAATGGGAACATCATTGATGCTCTTTTCTTCAGTTTGTACTTTCTCGACGTGTGCTAGAACAGCATAGCAACCTTTTCTTATTAGTTTTTGTGCCTTCAAATTACTAATAAGATGTAGCTTCGTGTTGCCCTTTTCTCCGTACACCATTAAGGGTTTTCCTTTTTCTCGTATAATGCGAATTGCATTTTTGTAACAAACGATCTCTGCTTTCACTTCTTTCAACCAGTCCATACCGATTATCACATCAAAACTCCCTAAATCTACTGGTATCAAATCAATCTTAAATGTTTCGCTAACCAGTTTAATTTCTCGATTCCGACATATATTATCTGCTGAAATTAATTTACCATTTGCTAATTCGAGTAAAAATTTACTATCAAAAGGCGTCAATGGACAACTTAATTTAGCACAAAAATCTGTACTCATATAGCTTCTATCCGTACCCGAATCAAATAAAACGTAAGCAGATTTATTGTCAATAAGAAATGTACCCGTAACAAGCTCCGGGTCTTCCTGTGCCTCTGCCGCATTAATATTGAAAACTCTTCCGCGGCCTTGTCCATTCGTGTTCTCCTGGTTCGGGAAATTTCTAATAATGTGGCCCGATTTTCCACATTTGTAACAAACTACATTGGCATAACTTGCTCCGACACTACTTGCTCCGCCATTACTCGTTCCGACACCATTTGTTCCTTTCGTTCTACTAACCCCTAGTCCATAGACCTCACACTTCGCCGCGCTATGACCATTTCTTTTACACTTGTTGCAAAATTTGGTGCAGAACCCCGAGTGATACTTTTCACACCTTTGGCATAGCTGCTTCTGATTGTTGTTGTTGTTGCGGTTATTATTGTTGTTTGGATGATTGTTGTACTTGCTGTTGTTGTTGTTGTTGTTGTTGTTGGGCCGTTTGTTGTAGTTGCGATTGATGTTGCGATTGTTGGGATAATTGTTGCGATTATTGTTGTAATTGTTGTTGTTGTTGTATTGGTGATTCTTATCACCGTTTTCCTCCCACTTTCTTTTGACTTGCTTCACATTGGCCTCTTCAGCAGTCTGTTCTTTAATTCTTTCTTCAATCTGGTTCACTAGTTTGTGAGCCATTCTACATGCCTGTTGTATAGAGGCGGGCTCGTGTGAACTTATATCTTCTTGGATTCTTTCCGGTAATCCTTTCACAAACGCGTCGATCTTGTCTTCCTCATCTTCGAATGCTCCCGGACATAATAGGCACAATTCTGTGAATCGTCTTTCGTACGTGGTAATATCAAATCCTTGGGTTCGTAACCCTCTAAGTTCTGTCTTGAGCTTATTGACCTCGGTTCTGGGACGGTACTTCTCGTTCATCAAGTGCTTGAATGCTGACCACGGTAGTGCGTACGCATCATCTTGTCCCACTTGCTCTAGATAGGTATTCCACCATGTTAACGCAGAACCTGTGAAGTTATGCGTAGCGTACTTCACTTTGTCCTCTTCAGTACACTTACTTATGGCAAACACCGATTCGACCTTCTCGGTCCACCGTTTCAATCCGATCGGTCCTTCGGTTCCATCAAATTCCAAAGGTTTGCAGGCAGTGAATTCTTTGTAGGTGCATCCTACATGATTTCCTGTACTGCCAGATCCAAGGTTATTGTTGGTATGTAGCGCAGCCTGTACTGCGGCTATGTTTGAAGCTAGAAAAGTACGGAATTCTTCTTCATTCATATTCACGGTGTGTCGAGTAGTCGGTGCCATTTCCTTCAAAATAGTCAAATGGAACAAGTTAATCATACAGAATATTAAGAGTAGTTAATAGTATTTTGTAGCATAATATGAACTCATTTATAAAAGCTTTTTCTTCATATTAGCATTTTATAAGTTTAAATTCGGGTAGTACCTACCCGTTAAGTTCATACTTAGTAGAAAATATACAATTCAACTACTACAATTCTATATGAAAAACTGATTATAATAATATTTCGCGTTCAAACTTTTATACAATATTTTACAAACTTACAATACCGCTTATTTTACATAAAGCATGAAATATAGCACACAATAACTTTGATACAAGATAGTTGTGAAGATAATTCTAGCTAGTACACAAGTCGTTCAGCAAAGGCAATAAAGACACGTAATTCATACGTCCAGAAACAAGTCATGCATTCTGGTTTTACTAGAATTACTTCCCATCCTTGGTCTTGTGGAACATAACCGTTATGGCCGTTGATAAGACAGCGTGTTGTAACGTCGTCAAAAGGACGAGGGTTACGTAATGTCCAACAGTCCCGTAACAATCTAAAAACCTCATTTCTTACCCCAATTACCGACTCCGTCACTTGTGGGAACGTTTTGTTTAATAGTTGTAGCCCGATGTTCTTGTTCTCACTTTGGTGAGAAGCGAACATTACTAATCCGTAAGCATAACATGCTTCTTTATGTTGCATGTTAGCCGCTTTTTCTAAATCACGAAGTCCAATATTCGGATATATTGAGTCAAAATAATTTCTTAACCCATTGCGTAAAATAGCATTTGGGTTCCTCGCAATATATGCGTCAAAGTAAACACATCGTAACTTATGGATTTCCCAATGTGATATCCCCCATCTTTCGAACGAAAGCCTTTTATAAACCAAGGCATTCTTGGAACTTTCTTCGAATGTCTTACAAACTGATCTCGCCTTAAATAGTTGTGCCGAAGAATTCTGACCGACTCTAGACAAGATTTCATCAATCATGTCTCCGGGTAGGTCTCTTAAAATATTGGGTTGTCTATCCATTTTGTGTTTTTATACTGTAAAATAGACAAGAGTTAGATTCATAAAAAAAATACTTATTAATACAAGCAATTTTTACATATATCATAAAGCATAAGCACACTATATTACATATATTACACCACACGAATATAACTATCTTATTCCGACTCGCTTGTTTCTTCTTCTTCGATTTTGGTTCGTTTTGCCAAGTTTCTAGGGATATATGATGTTCCCCTAATACGAGCCGTCGTTATCCACATTGGTTTAGAAAAACCTGGTGGTTTAGAGGTTCCCGGGTCATTGTTACAACTTAAGGACTTCGGGGGTTGACGACACATATAAAGTTCATCGGGGTTGGAATTAGATTTCTCTATTTTTATGCCCTTTCCCTTATTATTTTCTTTTGCCTTTTTAAATTCAGTTGGGGTAATTTCTATAACATCATCGGAATTCTCGTCAGAATCAGATTCATCGGAGAATTGGTAATCCTCCCAATATTTTTCTTCCTTAGCGGAAACACCATTGACCATAATTAACCTTGGTCGGTTGGTTGAGGATTTTCTTTTACTTAACCATTTTATTATTTCCCCCACCGGTTCTATTTCTTCATCCGGTTCCGATTCTTCTTCCGGTTCCGATTCTTCTTCTGGTTCCGACTCTTCTTCCGGTTCCTCTTCGGGAACTTGTGAATCAGTCCACGAATCATTCCAATTTACATTTGACTCTTCATTATTATTAGGTGAGTCAATTGGACTTGTTCTAGAGGTAGACATCTATCACATAATATCAAACGCGTTAAGAGATTAATATATCACATAATATTCACATGTTAAAAATATATAGTTTCCAACAAAATTTGTTAAGCAATCATTTTTCAAGTAAACACGGTCGAAGTCCAGACTCACTAATGCATCCTAACAAACTAGATAAGACACACTAATGCAAAATTCTGGTTCTCTAAGACCAACGCTCGGATACCAACTGAAATGTCCCGTTCTTATTGATTAAAAACGTTCCATATTAATTGATTTCGTTGCGAGGTTTTGACCTCTATATGAGACATTTTTCAAAGACTTCATTCATTTTAAAACAAACCATAACCTTTATTTCATCAATAAAGGTTTAAAAAACTTTACGTAGATTATCAAATAATGATAATCTAAAATATCCTGTTTACACACGACCATTACATAATGGTTTACAATACAAATATGTTACAACAAAATAAGTTTCTTGAATGCAGTTTTTACACAATATCATACAAGCATGGACTCCAAATCTCGTCCTTATTTAAGTATGCGACAGCGGAAGCTCTTAATAATCACCTGAGAATAAACATGCTTAAAACGTCAACAAAAATGTTGGTGAGTTATATGTTTAACCTATATATATCAAATCATACTAATAGACCACAAGATTTCATATTTCAATACACATCCCATACATAGAGATAAAAATCATTCATATGGTGAACACCTGGTAACCGACATTAACAAGATGCATATATAAGAATATCCCCATCATTCCGGGACACCCTTCGGATATGATATAAATTTCGAAGTACTAAAGCATCCGGTACTTTGAATGGGGTTTGTTAGGCCCAATAGATCTATCTTTAGGATTCGCGTCAATTAGGGTGTCTGTTCCCTAATTCTTAGATTACCAGACTTAATAAAAAGGGGCATATTCGATTTCGATAATTCAACCATAGAATGTAGTTTCACGTACTTGTGTCTATTTTGTAAATCATTTATAAAACCTGCATGTATTCTCATCCCAAAAATATTAGATTTTAAAAGTGGGACTATAACTCACTTTCACAGATTTTTACTTCGTCGGGAAGTAAGACTTGGCCACTGGTTAATTCACGAACCTATAACAATATATACATATATATCAAAGTATGTTCAAAATATATTTACAACACTTTTAATATATTTTGATGTTTTAAGTTTATTAAGTCAGCTGTCCTCGTTATTAACCTACAACTAGTTGTCCACAGTTAGATGTACAGAAATAAATCGATAAATATTATCTTGAATCAATCCACGACCCAGTGTATACGTATCTCAGTATTGATCACAACTCAAACTATATATATTTTGGAATCAACCTCAATCCTGTATAGCTAACTCCAACATTCACATATAGAGTGTCTATGGTTGTTCCGAAATATATATAGATGTGTCGACATGATAGGTCGAAACATTGTATACGTGTCTATGGTATCTCAAGATTACATAATATACAATACAAGTTGATTAAGTTATGGTTGGAATAGATTTGTTACCAATTTTCACGTAGCTAAAATGAGAAAAATTATCCAATCTTGTTTTACCCATAACTTCTTCATTTTAAATCCGTTTTGATTGAATCAAATTGCTATGGTTTCATATTGAACTCTATTTTATGAATCTAAACAGAAAAAGTATAGGTTTATTGTCATAAAAATAAGTTACAAGTCATTTTTGTAAAGGTAGTCATTTCAGTCGAAAGAACGACGTCTAGATGACCATTTTAGAAAACATACTTCCATTTTGAGTTTAACCATAATTTTTGGATATAGTTTCATGTTCATAATAAAAATCATTTTCTCAGACTAACAACTTTTAAATCAAAGTTTATCATAGTTTTTAATTAACTAACCCAAAACAGCCCGCGGTGTTACTACGACGGCGTAAATCCGGTTTTACGGTGTTTTTCGTGTTTCCAGGTTTTAAATAATTAAGTTAGCATATCATATAGATATATAACATGTGTTTAGTTGATTTTAAAAGTCAAGTAAGAAGGATTAACTTTTGTTTGCGAACAAGTTTAGAATTAACTAAACTATGTTCTAGTGATTACAAGCTTAAACCTTCGAATAAGATAGCTTTATATGTATGAATCGAATGATGTTATGAACATCATTACCACCTTAAGTTCCTTGGATAAACCTACTGGAAAATAGAAAAATGGATCTAGCTTCAACGGATCCTTGGATGGCTCGAAGTTCTTGAAGCAGAATCATGACACGAAAACAAGTTCAAGTAAGATCATCACTTGAAATAAGATTGTTATAGTTATAGAAATTGAACCAAAGTTTGAATATGATTATTACCTTGTATTAGAATGATAACCTACTATAAGAAACAAAGATTTCTTGAGGTTGGATGATCACCTTACAAGATTGGAAGTGAGCTAGCAAACTTGAAAGTATTCTTGATTTTATGTAACTAGAACTTGTAAAATATATGAAGAACACTTAGAACTTGAAGATAGAACTTGAGAGAGATCAATTAGATGAAGAAAATTGAATAATGAAAGTGTTTGTAGGTGTTTTTGGTCATTGGTGTATGGATTAGATATAAAGGATATGTAATTTTGTTTTCATGTAAATAAGTCATGAATGATTACTCATATTTTTGTAATTTTATGAGATATTTCATGCTAGTTGCCAAATGATGGTTCCCACATGTGTTAGGAGACTCACATGGGCTGCTAAGAGCTGATCATTGGAGTGTATATACCAATAGTACATACATCTAAAAGCTGTGTATTGTACGAGTACGAATACGGGTGCATACGAGTAGAATTGTTGATGAAACTGAACAAGGATGTAATTGTAAGCATTTTTGTTAAGTAGAAGTATTTTGATAAGTGTCTTGAAGTCTTTCAAAAGTGTATGAATACATATTAAAACACTACATGTATATACATTTTAACTGAGTCATTAAGTCATCGTTAGTCGTTACATGTAAATGTTGTTTTGAAACCTTTAGGTTAACGATCTTGTTGAATGTTGTTAACCCTTTGTTTATTATAACAAATGAGATGTTAAATTATTATATTATCATGATATTATGATATATAATATATCTTAGTATGATGTATATACAGTTAAATGTCATTACAACGATAATCGTTACATATATGTCTCGTTTCGAAATCATTAAGTTAGTAGTCTTATTTTTACATATGTATTTCATTGTTAATACACTTAATAATATATTTACTTATCATTTAACATAATTAACCAAGTGTATCAATATCTTAATATGATTCATATGTACCTAGTAAGACGTTGTTATAACGATAATCGTTATATATACCGTTTTCGAGTTTCTTAAATTAATAGTCTCATTTTTATGTATATAACTCATTGTTAAAATACCTAATGAGATACATACTTATAATAAAAACATGTTAACTATATATATAACCATATATATGTCATTGTATAGTTTTTACAAGTTTTAACGTTCGTGAATCACCGGTCAACTTGGGTGGTCAATTGTCTATATGAAACATATTTCAATTAATCAAGTCTTAACAAGTTTGATTGCTTAACATGTTGGAAACATTTAATCATGTAAATATCAATCTAAATTAATATATATAAACATGGAAAAGTTCGGGTCACTACAATAGACACAAGCAAAACATTCCTCAAATGAATTATTATGTAGACAGAAGTTCTGCAGATTATTATTGAATTATGTGGACATGATAATTGCCACCATTGAATTATGTGGACATGTAATTGCCACCATTGAATTATGTAGACATGATAATTGTCACTATTGAATTATGTGGACATGATAATTGCCACCAGTTGATGTGAATGTTATATATCGAGAGAATGATTTTATACACAGGTTATGTGTATGTTATTTTTGTGCACGAGATATGTGTACGGTTACTATGATTTATGAAAATGGTTTCGTACACGAGAAAGATGTACTGTATTTAAAAGATATAGCATGTACATTACAGTTGGGTATAGGACACGGGCCCATTTGTACCATGCAGCATTTAAATTTTGTGGTCTATCAAAATGATGAATTTTATTGTTTTTAAGATAAATCTATGAACTCACCAACCTTTTGGTTGACACTTGAAAGCATGTTTATTCTCAGGTATGAAAGAAATCTTCCGCTGTGCATTTGCTCATTTTAAGGACATTACTTGGAGTCGATCATCGCTCTGGGATCAAATATTGATGACTTCGTCCAGATGGATTAGGACGGGGCATTTCAGTTGGTATCAGAGCGGTGGTCTTAGCGAACTAGGTCTTGCATTAGCGTGTCTAACTGATAGCTGTTTAGATGCAATGGTGGGTCTGGACTTCGACCGTGTCTGCATGTCAAAAGTTTTGCTTATCATTTAGTGTCAAAAATTATTTGCTTATCATCCTTATAGTCTAGACACGTCCTACTGCCTCTATTTCATAGACTGTGTACAGATAAATTCATGTCTTAGCGTATCTGTTATTGTTACCTTTGCCTGACAACTTCCGTAGATTCCTCCGTAACTTATGGGATTTTAGTATTATATTTGAATATGTAAACTATGTATTGCAGGGTACTAATTTACATCCTATAATATATTTATTATCATAAATCCTTCATCTGATCATATGAGATGAATCCCTCAACCAGTTTGAGTCCCTCAGATTCCGATAGCTATTCCGACAGCTATTTCGACATGGATATTCACCTAAGTTTCGGACGCAGTGTCACCAGAATGAATCAACCAATCAGCCATCCTCAATTCATCTGATGGGTTCGTAGTCTACTAAATCATTGGATACAAGAAGAAGGTGATCCTTTCCACCAACCGAATTTACCTCTTGGCGATGAACCTGAAGCACTTACCGGCGAACCTTTTCAAGACACCATTTTCTCTCTCATATCCAGAGTATCTCTTCATGATTATATTCTATCCACAATTCTAAACCTTATTCATCCGCTCGTTCCGACCGACAATCATCCCGGAATAATAGAAGAAGTTAGCGAACTTCGCGCTAGAGTAATCAATTTGGAGAATATGGTGCAAAATCTACCAACTTCAACAACATTACCGACATCAACAGTACCACCAACAACAACATCCACATCCCAAGCCTCAATTTCACAATCTGTCCCACGAACATCAACATTATACGCACCATAGATACCAAGGAGTACCAACAGCAATTAACGATGAAGTATTGATCCATAACTTCGTCAATATTCTGCGAAGAATATGTGGATCCTAATAGTTTTAGAGATTACTTATTCTAGCTCAAATTGAAAATCATATGAGTTTAATATCATATTAACTCATTAAATCCATAATTACATGTGAAGAAAATATATAGGTATATATATTTTCATAAAGATTATGATTAAAAATTCTTTCGTACAAACTGTTAATGATGAAAATATTTTAACGGGTAGGTAATACCTGAGGAATATTAGGTTTTCACATTAATAAGCTACACTGTACATTCTTCAAATCTGACTCAACGGTCATTTACTATCCTACTTACATCCATAGATATATGAATCCGTTCACCACAGAATAACCATTTCCATTCAAATTTCATATTTGGATTTTTACCTATTAGAATCCAACAAGTGGCATAATGAAGAAAACATTTGACAGAATAAAATTTGTTAGAAAAAAACAAATTAACTATGATAAATTTTGCTAAGAATCCACGCTAACAAAATCCTAGCTAACTGTTCCTAGCTAACTGTGGACTAATCAACTGAGGACTACCAATAGTGGACAATTAAAATGAATTAAAATATTAATTATAACATATGAAACTAATTATTCTTCAAGCTTGCCACTTGATTTTCATCTTAAACCTCTTTTGTATTTTGAAGATTACAATCTGCGTTCAAACCTTTCATGATTATTGAAAACACCTCAATCGAGAAGATGTACCAACCGCACTTCATCTACGGAAGAAGAGATTGATGCGCATAGTTATGCACCTGAAAAACACTCGGAACCTGAGTAAACATTTAACAAGTATCTGTGCTAGCTTCTTGGCATTGTTATTTCCAAAAATAACAACGCAATTTCTTTTCAAATTAGCCAATTTTGTGACAGCTTCAGCAAATCAACTTCAAATTTTTTCATTCGAATAAACCCTATTATAAAGATTACCCCTTCACCATCGTTACCAGGGAACCGTTTATATTCCACCACAGTAGCAGTAAACTTAGCAGCAACTTCATTACTCATTCGCTTAAGACTCTCCGAAGAACTATTATAATTGTTCATTAAAACCCTATCATATACACATCCGCATCTTGTAACGAGAATTGACATACCAGTTACCGAGAATCAGCAATAAGTATTTTGAATCTCGCAGCACTTCTACATCAATAGTTATATGTATACATATAACATTTATCTCTTAGAATTATGATCTTCCATTCTAAAATTCTGAAAAGCACCCAGTCTACAAATCAATACTCCAAATTCTGAAAAAAGCTGAATACAGCAGCAAAAACTGTACAAGCTGAATACAGCAGCAAAAACTGTACACGACCTTAACCGTCGAAGGTATAAAGATAAAGAATGTATATTGGCAAAGCTCAGAAAAGTTGGAACTGGAAACCGGATTGAGCAAACCATGAAGGAGACTCTGAACAAATTACAAGGACTAAACTTGTACATAAAGAATCCAGATGATACTGTTCTGATGAAATCTTTAACGAATACCTTACTCCTTAACCACTCTAAATTATCGTGAATGAATTTCTTCATCACAATTTGGTTCTAACATTCCAAGATATTATTGTATCTTTCATTATAAATATCCTCAATATTTCTGAAGATATCTTCATAAATATTCTCGTCCAATATTAATTATCTCTCCACGCTATCTGTGTTATCTCATAAAAGGAAACTGTTTTAGTTTCTATATTCTATAAATCTTTAAATTTAAATTATGAATGTTTTTGAAGTAGTGTTGGGAACTGATGCATGAGTTAGTATAATATAATGACACTTGATCAACATGATTATATTACAGTAATTCATGCTGAGTTTTTAATGGAACGTGATGATTCACAGAACATACCGTCATCATGTGCCATTTACACGACTCTTACATTCTACCTAATCTATAAACATATTAAAAACATATCTCTTGATAGTTCTATCTTTTCGGATAATCTAGTATTTTGACAAATCAAGATCGTGCCATTACGATTTTCTTTCTTAGAACATTAACTATGTTCATCCAAAACTTCATACCTAAATATTCTGGACCATTACAAGCGGTGCTTAATTGCAAGAAGAGGAAACGAAAGAATGAAACTCCAAACTAGAAATTGGAGTATAAATCGCAGCAAATAGAAGAGGGCATTAATTGTGGATGACAATGGTTATAGAAAACAGAAGCATGGACTTTGAAAAATAAGGAAAATATAAAGCTCGATAACAACACCTAAATTACAAACCGTGTATATCAATACATATTACCACGTAAAGGCACGGGAAAAGTAATAACACTATAACCCTAAGATAATAGTAGAAGTAAATAAAATCCTCAGGTGGTAAATGAAAGAGAAATGACAGATATGAAGGTTAGAAGTACATCAAGGATCAAAACGGGATGGAGCATATTGATGAATGTTTTAAAGTATGAATTGAGGAGAAAGAATAGAAGGTGTAAGTTGTGGAAAATAAGGAAACGAAGGGGGTGGATTTATAGTAAAAATCCGACAGAGAAATCGAAACAGATTATTGCATTTAATCAAAGAAGATCCTAATTTCCTAAAATCGCCGAATAATCAAATCATATTACGAAGATTTTCTTTATATCACATGAATTCCGGAAATCAATCGTAACTACGTCATCGGTTAAAATGAGTATACGATCACTCATTTCACTCTCTTACGATAGCTTCACTTATATTCATCGCATAATCAAATTGTTTTATCTACATTACTCAGTGATGATAAAACTCTATTTATCAACTCATATTCGTCATGAAAACATTTTTATAGTTAGCCATGATGACCTCAATCAAATTTCGGGATGAAATTTCTTTAACGGGTAGGTACTGTGATAACCCAGAAATTTCCAATCAAATTTAAACTTTAATCTTTATATGTTCCCGACATGATAAGTAAAATCTGTAATATTGAGTCTCGAAAAATTTGAAACTAGGTTCTTATGTTTAATTACCCTTTGACTATGCCCGACGATTCACGAACAATTGTTTATAAATAATTAAATGTATATATATATATATATATATATATATATATATATATATATATATATATATATATATATATATATATATATATATATATATTGAATATTCAAGTATGTTATTGTATAAAATAAATATTACATTTTTAACAAAATGTAAGATTAATATAATGTAATTACAAGTTTAAATATAATTGATATAGTAATATTTTCATCAATGTTAATATAACTAGTATTATTATTATAAATATCATTAATAATATTATTATTATCAATTACACTAAAAATTATTATTACTATGATTTATTATTAATATTACTCTTATTATTATGGTTATTAATATTAATAATATTAATATTATTAGTATTTTTGATTATTATTAATATAATTATAATTTATAATTAATAATTATTAATGTCATATATATCAAATCGTATATATAGATTTGGAATCAGCATCTGTTTTACGTATCAATCAACTGTAATCCATTTTTGTTTGGGTTTCAAATCTGTTACAAATCCCTTTCAAATGGTAGGAACCTTCCCTTTTCACAGATGACTTTAATTTCTGTCTAAACTCAGTACCATTTGATTCTAATTTAAGCACAAAACAACAAATTCTATTTCACATCGTTTTCCAACTATAGATAATGGATTCTAATCGTACAAATCAGAATTTGAACACTAGGACAATTCCAAATTCAGTTAGCAATCCCCTTCAGCTTTTATTCTTTCTATTCTTTGATCGATTCCATTTGTCGACAACCATCAACCCTACAAAACAAAATTTGATCAATTGTTATTGATGTATCACTCACATTACATATAATTACATACACAAAGCATATAGAAGGAGAGAGAGTTATAGAGTTACATTCATCATCACCTTTGATCATCATCTTTATTAATCACCATCGTTTCCGAGTCTTAGCTCGAACAAACAACTTTTATAAACCGCTAGTTTCTGTTATTAGTTGAACACCAAGAATCGCAAAACCTCACCTTCTTATTCTGTTGTTTCCTTCTTGGTCGAACTACTACCTACACGGCACCATTAGTATAATCACCTCCATCATCGATCATCACCATTTAATCCATCATGGGTCATCATACAACACAACCATCATCAACCCTGAACATCTTCCATCCACCACCTTGTGCTTCCACCATCGAAACCCAATTAATCACCATCAAAGGATCCCCTCACTCTCACTCTTCCCTCTCCTTCGTAAACCATCAACCAAGTTTGTTCACCTGCAACTACTCGTGGTAATATTCTTATATACCAGTTGCTATCTGACTTTTATACGAACACACACACACGACACATTTATGCATTAAGCCAAATCTCCATTCAATAATGATGGGTAATAATATTATTGAGTGGGCTGCACATTCCTTTTTCTTTTATGATATTGCCGACAACCTTTACATCAAAATACGAATTGAATATTAAAAGGGTTTAGGTAAATAGAAATTTGATACAACACTCGTTTGTAGGACCTTTTGGACGATTAACCTTTTCATAATTTTATGTGGACAATCGCAATTGGGGAATGATGGAAAACGAATGAGGCATGACACAAATAATTGTGATTTATTTCTGTTTTTAATCGATCTAACCTACAGCATCACGAGCCCTCACTCAAATTCTTTTTAACTTCAAAAACCCTTTTGTGCTGTTTCCTTTTTTTTCGTGACCCACCCAAGTTTTTCAATATACAAAAAGAAAAATAAGTGGCGGACATATGATGGTGGAGTTTTCTCAAAAATTTTTAAACCGAAAGGATAGCATGAGGATATGAGTCTTCCAAATTCACCACGAATCCACGTTTGCTTTATTTTGTCGGCTGAGTTAAAAGAAGAAGAAGAATAAGAACGAAAACCTTTTGATTTTTTGTTGTTGTCGACTTCTTTTAATAACTGGACACCAGATTCGAATTACACATTGGGCTGTGGGATTGTTGGGCTGAAAACTGAATGATGTCCAGATTGGGCCGAAATAAAACAAGTGATAATAATAGTAGTGGGTTAATCTCAGAAAAATTGGAATAGCTGAGTGGTTTATGTGTGTGTGTTGGGGTAGCGAGAGGTTCCCTGTTCGAGTCCCTGGAGTGTCAGAATATATTTTTTGGCCAATTCCTTGGAAGAAGGTAGTTTTATTCTTTATTTTTATTATTATTATTATTATTATTATTATTATTATTATTATTATTATTATTATTATTATCATTTTCATTATTATTATTATGATTAAATGCACTATAATTATCATTATTGTTATCATGATTATTAATACAAGTAATAAAAATTAATTATTCATAATTACAAAAATGAGTAATATTAGTAATATAAGTATTAGTAAGTATTATTATCATTGATAGTATTATTATTAAGTATGATGAGTATTAAGGCTAGCATTAGGATTATCATTATTATTATTGAATATTGTTATTGTTACGAGTATTAGTATTATTATTATTATTACTAGTATTAGAATCGGTAATATAATTATTATTATTATCATAGTTATCAGAATCATGACTATTACTATTAATATCATCATAGGTATTATAATTATAATTATTATAATTATTATTATTATTATTATTATTATTATTATTATTATTATTATTATTATTATTATTATTATTATTATTATTATGAAAATAATACAAGTTATCATTAATCTCATTAATGTCAGTATTATTGTTACTTTTGTAACTATTAGTATTATTATTATTATTAAACAAATGTACCATTATTAACAATATCATTACTACTACTAATATTATCATTTTTAATAAAGTTATTAGTATTATCATTAATAAGTCATTAATATCATAATTATCATAAATGGTAAAATTAATATTTTTATAAGTATTATTATTAATATCATTGTTATTAACACTAACAGAGTTATTATTAACATAAGTATATTATTAAAGTTATTATTACTATGTTTACTAATATTAACTTAGTATAATTAGAACTACTGTTTTGATAATCAACTGAAATACATAAATATATATATTTAACACATATAACATAACAAAAATTTAATATTTTTATATAGAAAATGAACATATAAAACATATATATTATTAACATAGAAATGATATAACTAATACATTTATATGTGTTCAATTACAACCATGAATATTAATAAATATACAAATGAAATAGGTTCGTGAATCCGAGGCCAACCCTACAATTGATAAATGATGTCATATGTATTTTTACTACAAAGTACAGTATGGTGAGTTCAATTGCTCCCTTTTACTCTTTACATTTTTGGGACTGAGAATACATGCGCTGTTTTTACAACTACTTTATTAAATGCTTTTGAAATATATTTTGAACTGCGAGTACATGCAATGCTTTTATAAATGTTTGACGAGATAGACACAAGCAAAATATTCCTCGAAAGAATTATTATGTAGACAGAAGTTCTGCGGATTATTATTGAATTATGTGGACATGATAATTGCCACCATTGAATTATGTGGACATGATAATTGCCACCATTGAATTATGTGGACATGATAATTGCCACCAGTTGATGTGAATGTTATATATCGAGAGAATGATTTTATACACAGGTTATGTGTATGTTATTTTTGTGCACGAGATATGTATACGGTTACTATGATTTATGAAAATGGTTTCGTACACGAGAAAGATGTACTGTATTTAAAAGATATAGCATGTACATTACAGGTGGGTATAGGATTCGGGCCCATTTGTACCATGCAGCATTTAAATTTTATGGTCTATCAAAATGATGAATTTTATTGTTTTTAAGATAAACCTATGAACTCACCAACCTTTTGGTTGACACTTGAAAGCATGTTTATTCTCAGGTATGAAAGAAATCTTTCGTTGTGTATTTGCTCATTTTAAGGACATTACTTGGAGTCGATCATCGCTCTGGGATCAAATGTTGATGACTTCGTCCAGATGGATTAGGATGGGGCATTTCAGTTGGTATCAGAGCGGTGGTCTTAGCGAACAAGGTCTTGCATTAGCGTGTTTAACTGATAGCTGTTTAGATGCAATGGTGGGTCTGGACTTTGACCGTGTCTGCATATCAAAAGTTTTGCTTATCATTTAGTGTCAAAAATTATTTGCTTATCATCCTTAAAGTCTAGACACGTCCTACTGCCTCTATTGCATAGACTGTGTATAGTTAAATTCATATCTTAGCGTATCTGTTATTGTTACCTTTGCCTGACAACTTCCGTAGATTCCTCCGTAACTTATGGGATTTTAGTATTATATTTGAATATGTAAATTATGTATTGCAGGGTACTAATTTACATCCTATAATATATTTATTATCGTAAATCCTTCATCTGATCGTACGAGATGAATCCCTCAACCAGTTTGAGTCCCTCAGATTCCGATAGCTATTCCGACAGCTATTCCGACATGGATATTCACCTATGTTTCGGAAGCAGCGTCACCAGAATGAATCAACCAATCAGCCATCCTCAATTCATCTGATGGGTTTGTAGTCTACTAAATCATTGGATACAAGAAGAAGGTGATCCTTTCCACCAACCGAATTCACCTCTTGGCGATGAACCTGAAGCACTTACCGGCGAACCTGTTCGAGACACCATTTTCTCTCTCATATCCAGAGTATCTCTTCATGATTATATTCTATCCACAATTCTAAACCTTATTCATCCGCTCGTTCCGACCGACAATCATCCCGGAATAATAGAAGAAGTTACCGAAATTCGCGCTCGAGTAATCAATTTGGAGAATATGGTGCAAAATCTACCAGTTTCTACAACATTACCGACATCAACAGTACCACCAACAACAAAATCCGCATCCCAAGCCTCAATTTCACAATCTGTCCCACGAACATCAACATTATACGCACCATAGATACCAAGGAGTACCAACAGCAATTAACGATGAAGTATTGATCCATAACTTCATCAATATTCTGCGAAGAATATGTGGATCCTAATAGTTTTAGAGATTACTTATTCTAGCTCAAATCGAAAATCATATGAGTTTAATATCATATTAACTCATTAAATCCATAATTACATCTGAAGAAAATATATAGGTATATATATTTTCATAAAGATTATGATTAAAAATTCTTTCGTACAAACTGTTAATGATGAAAATATTTTAACGGGTAGGTAATACCCGAGGAATATTTAGTTTTCACATTAATAAGCTACACTATTCATTCTTCAAATCTAACTCAACGGTCATGTTCTATCCTACTTACATCTACAGATATATGAATCCGTTCACCACAGAATAACTATTTCCATTCAAATTTCATATTTGGATTTTTACCTATTAGAATCCAACAAGTGGCATAATGAAGAAAACATTTGACAGAATAAAATTTGTTAGAAACAAACAAATTAACTATGTGAAATTTTGCTAAGAATCCACGCTAACAAAATCCTAGCTAACTGTGGACTAATCAACTGAGGACTACTAACAGTGGATAATTAAAATAAATTAAAATATTAATTATAACATATGAAACTAATTATTCTTCAAGCTTGCCACTTGATTTTCAACTTAAACCTCTTTTGTATTTTGAAGATTACAATCTGCATTCAAACCTTTCATGATTATTGAAAACACCTCAATCGAGAAGATGTACTAACCGCACTTCATCTACGGAAGAAGAGATTGATGCGCATAGTTATGCACCTGAAAAACACTCGGAACCTGAGTAAACGTTTAACACGTATCTGTGCTAGCTTCTTTGGCATTGTTATTTCCGAAAATAACAACGCAATTTCTTTTCAAATTAGCCAATTTTGTGACAGCTTCAGCAAATCAACTTCAAATTTTTTCATTCGAATAAACCCTATTATAAAGATTACTCCTTCACCATCGTTACCAGGGAACCGTTTATATTCCACCACAGTAGCAGTAAACTTAGCATCAACTTCATTACTCATTGGCTTAAGACTCTCCGAAGAACTATTATAATTGTTCATTAAAACCCTATCATATACACATCCGCATCTTGTAACGAGAATTGACATACCAGTTACCGAGAATCAGCAATCAGTATTTTGAATCTCACAGCATTTCTACATCAATAGTTATATGTATACATATAACATTTATTCTTAGAATTATGATCTTCCATTCTGAAATTCTGAAAAGCACCCAGTCTACAAATCAATACTCCAAATTCTAAAAAAAGTTGAATACAACAGCAAAAACTGTACAAGCTGAATACAGCAGCAAAAACTGTACACGACCTTAACCGTCGAAGGTATAAAGATAAAGAATAGTATATTGGCAAAGCTCAGAAAAGTTGGAACTGGAAACCGGATTGAGCAAACCATGAAGGAGACTCTGAACAAATTACAAGGACTAAACTTGTACATAAAGAATCCAGATGATTCTGTTCTGATGAAATCTTTAACGAATACCTTACTCCTTAACCACTCTAAATTATCGTGAACGAATTTCTTCATCACAATTTGGTTCTAACATTCCAAGATATTATTGTATCTTTCATTGTAAATATCCTCAATATTTCTGAAGATATCTTCATAAATATTCTCATCCGATATTAATTATCTCTCTACGCTATCTGTGTTATCTCATAAAAGGAAACTGTTTTAGTTTCTATATTCTATAAATCTTTAAATTTAAATTATGAATGTTTTTGAAGTAGTGTTGGGAACTGATGCATGGGTTAGTATAATATAATGACACTTGATCAACATGATTATATTACAGTAATTCATGCTGAGTTTCTAATGGAACGTGATGATTCACAGAACATACCGTCATCATGTGCCATTTACACGACTCTTACATTCTACCTAATCTATAAACATATTAAGAACATATCTCTTGATAGTTCTATCTTTTCGGATAATCTAGTAATTTGACAAATCAAGATCGTGCCATTACGATTTTCTTTCTTAGAACATTAACTATGTTCATCCAAAACTTCATACCTACTAATTCTGGACCATTACAAGCGGTGCTTAATTGCAAGAAGAGGAAATGAAAGAATGAAACTCCAAACTAGAAATTGGAGTATAAATCGCAGCAAATAGAAGAGAGCATTAATTGTGGATGACAATGGTTATAGAAAACAGAAGCATGGACTTCGAAAAATAAGGAAAATATAAAGCTCGATAACAACACCTAAATTACAAACCGTGTATATCAATACGTATTGCCACGTAAAGGCACGGGAAAAGTAATAACACTATAACCCCAAGATAATAGTAGAAGTAAATAAAATCCTCCGGTGGTAAATGAAAGAGAAATGACAGATATGAAGGTTATAAGTACATCAAGGATCAAAACGGGATGGAGCATATTGACGAATGTTTTAAAGTACGAATTGAGGAGAAAAAATAGAAGGTGTAAGTTGTGGAAAATAAGGAAACGAAGGGGGTGGATTTATAGTGAAAAATCTGACAGAGAAATCGAAACAGATTATTGCATTTAATCAAAGAAGATCCTGATTTCCTAAAATCGCCGAATAATCAAATCATATTACGAAGATTTTCTTTATATCCCATGAATTCCGGAAATCAATCGTAACTACGTCATCGGTTAAAATAAGTATACGTTCACTCATTTCACTCTCTTGCGATAGCTTCACTTATATTCATCGCATAATCAAATTGTTTTATCTACATTACTCAATGATGATAAAACTCTATTTATCAACTCATATTCGTCATGAAAACATTTTTATAGTTAGCCATGACGACCTCAATCAAATTTCGAGACGAAATTTCTTTAACGGGTAGGTACTGTGATGACCCGAAAATTTCCAATCAAATTTAAACTTTAATCTTTATATGTTCCCGACATGATAAGTAAAATCTGTAATATTGAGTATCGAAAACTTTGAAACTAGGTTCATATGTTTAATTACAATTTGACTATGCCCGACGATTCACGAATAATTATTTCTAAATAATTAAATGTGTGTATATATATATATATATATTGAATATTCAAGTATGTTATTGTATAAAATAAATATTACATTTTTAACAAAATGTACGATTAATATAATGTAATTACAAGTTTAAATATAATTGATATAGTAATATTTTCATCAATGTTAATATAACTAGTATTATTATTATAAATAAATATCATTAATAATATTATTATTATCAATTACACTAAAAATTATTATTATTATGATTTATTATTAATATTACTCTTATTATTATTGTTATTAATATTAATAATATTAATATTATTAGTATTTTTGATTATTATTAATATAATTATAATTTATAATTAATAATTATTAATGTCATATATATCAAATCGTATATATAGATTTGGAATCAGCATCTGTTTTACGTATCAATCAACTATAATCCATTTTTGTTTGGGTCTCAAAACTGTTACAAATCCCTCTCAAACGGTAGGAACCTTCCCTTTTCACAGATGACTTTATTTTCTGTCTAAACTCAGTACCATTTGATTCTAATTTAAGCACAAAACAACAAATTCTGTTTCACATCGTTTTCCAACTATAGATAATGGATTCTAATCGTACAAATCAGAATTTGAACACTAGGACAATTCCAAATTCAGTTAGCAATCCCCTTCAGCTTTTATTCTTTCTATTCTTTGATCGATTCCATTTGTCGACAACCATCAACCCTACAAAACAAAATTTGATCAATTGTTATTGATGTATCACTCACATTACATATAATTACATACACAAAGCATATAGAAGGAGAGAGAGTTATAGAGTTACATTCATCATCACCTTTGATCATCATCTTTATTAATCACCATCATTTCCGAGTCTTAGCTCGAACAAACAACTTCTATAAACCGTCAGTTTCTGTTTCTAGTTGAACACCAAGAACCGCAAAACCTCACCTTCTTATTCTGTTGTTTCCTTCTTGGTCGAACTACTACCTATACGGCACCATTAGTATAATCACCTCCATCATTGATCATCACCATTTAATCCATCATGGGTCGCCATACAACACAACCATCATCAACCATGAACATCTTCCATCCACCACCTTGTGCTTCCACCATTGAAACCCAATTAATCACCATCAAAAGGATCCCCTCACTCTCACTCTTCCCTCTCCTTCCTAAACCATCAACCAAGTTTGTTCACCTGTAACTACTCGTGGTAATATTTATATATACCAGTTGTTATCTGACTTTTATACGAACATACACATACGACACATTTATGCATTAAGCCAAATCTCCATTCAATAATGATGGGTAATAATATTATTGAGTGGGCTGCACATTCCTTTTTCTTTTATGATATTGCCGACAGCCTTTACAGCAAAATACAAATTGAATATTAAAAGGGTTTAGGTAAATAGAAATTTGATACAGCACTCGTTTGTAGGACCTTTTAGACGATTAACCTTTTCATTATTTTATGTGGACAATTGCAATTGGGGAATGATGGAAAACAAATGAGGCATGACACAAATGATTGTGATTTATTTCTGTTTTTAATCGATCTAACCTACAGCATCACGAGCCCACACTCAAATTCTTTTTAACTTCAAAAACCCTTTTGTGCTGTTTCCTTTTTTTTTCGTGACCCACCCAAGTTTTTCAATATACAAAAAGAAAAATAAGTGGCGGACATATGATGGTGGAGTTTTCTCAAATTTTTTTAAACCGAAAGGATAGCATGAGGATATGAGTCTTCCAAATTCACCACGAATCCACGTTTGCTTTATTTTGTCGGCTGAGTTAAAAGAAGAAGAAGAATAAGAACGAAAACCTTTTGATTTTTATTTGTTGTCGACTTCTTTTAATAACTGGACACTAGATTTGAATTACACATTGGGCTGTGGGATTGTTGGGCTGAAAACTGAATGATGTCCAGATTGGGCCGAAATAAAACAAGTGATAATAATAAGTAGTGGGTTAATCTCAGAAAAATTGGAATAACTGAGTGGTTTATGTGTGTGTTGGGGTAGCGAGAGGTTCCCTGTTTGAGTCCCTGGAGTGTCAGAATATATTTTTTAGCCTATTCCTTGGAAGAAGGTAGTTTTATTCTTTATTTTGATTATTATTATTATTATTATTATTATTATTATTATTATTATTATTATTATTATTATTATTATTATTATTATTATTATTATTATTATCATTTTCATTATTATTATTATGATTAAATGCACTATAATTATCATTATTGTTATCATGATTATTAATACAAGTAATAAAAATTAATTATTCATAATTACAAAAATGAGTAATATTAGTAATATAAGTATTAGTAAGTATTATTATCATTGATAGTATTATTATTAAGTATGATGAGTATTAAGGCTAGCATTAGGATTATCATTATTATTATTGAATATTGTTATTGTTACAAGTATTAGTATTATTATTATTATTACTAGTATTAGAATCGGTAATATAATTATTATTATTATTATCATAGTTATCAGAATCATGACTATTACTATTAATATCATCATAGGTATTATAATTATTATTATAATTATTATTATTATTATTATTATTATTATTATTATTATTATTATTATGAAAATAATACAAGTTATCATTAATCTCATTAATGTTAGTATTATTGTTACTTTTGTAACTATTAGTATTATTATTATTATTAAACAAATGTACCATTATTAACAATATCATTACTACTACTAATATTATCATTTTTAATAAAGTTATTAGTATTATCATTAATAAGTCATTAATATCATAATTATCATAAACGGTAAAATTAATATTTTTATAAGTATTATTATTAATATCATTGTTATTAACACTAATGGAGTTATTATTAACATAAGTATATTATTAAAGTTATTATTACTATGTTTACTAATATTAACTTAGTATAATTAGAACTACTGTTTTGATAATCAACTGAAATACATAAATATATATATAACACATATAACATAACAAAAAATTTAATAATTTTATATACAAAATGAACATATAAAACATATATATTATTAACATAGAAATGATATAACTAATACATTTATATGTGTTCAATTACAACCATGAGTATTAATAAATATACAAATGAAATAGGTTCGTGAATCCGAGGCCAACCCTACAATTGATAAATGATGTCATATGTATTTTTACTTCAAAGTACAGTATGGTGAGTTCAATTGCTCCCTTTTACTCTTTACATTTTTGGGACTGAGAATACATGCGCTGTTTTTACAACTGCTTTATTAAATGCTTTTGAAATATATTTTGAACTGCGAGTACATGCAATTCTTTTATAAATGTTTGATGAGATAGACACAAGCAAAACATTCCTCGAATGAATTATTATGTAGACAGAAATTATTGAATTATGTGGACATGATAATTGCCACCATTGAATTATGTGGACATGATAATTGCCACCAGTTGATGTGAATGTTATATATCGAGAGAATGATTTTATACACAGGTTATATGTATGTTATTTTTTTGCACGAGATATGTGTACAGTTACTATGATTTATGAAAATGGTTTCGTACACGAGAAAGATGTACTGTATTTAAAAGATATAGCATGTACATTACAGGTGGGTATAGGATTCGGGCCCATTTGTACCATGCAGCATTTAAATTTTGTGGTCTATCAAAATGATGAATTTTATTGTTTTTAAGATAAACCTATGAACTCACCAACCTTTTGGTTGACACTTGAAAGCATGTTTATTCTCAGGTATGAAAGAAATCATTCGCTGTGCATTTGCTCATTTTAAGGACATTACTTGGAGTCGATCATCGCTCTGAGATCAAATGTTGATGACTTCGTCCAGATGGATTAGGACGGGGCATTTCATAATGGGTGATCATAAGTTCGGCGTTCGATACCACTCAAGGGGCTAGTGATGCATACTAGCGGCGTCTGCATGGCTAACGGTTCATTCACGAGAATCGTTCCCTTTGGATTTTGGTTAACCATGGTTATTTGTTGTAGTGTAGCATATTATATTGTTCAGATTATATGCTATTATTTGTGCTAGCTTGAGATATTGGAGTTTTAGCATTATACTTTGCGATGGTATTCTAATTAGTTTACTAGCATGTATGCGGTAATTGTGGAAGTGATTGCAAGTAAGATGATTATATATGTATGTGTATAATTATTGCATTCACTAAGCTTTATGCTTACCCCTCTCGTTGTTTACCTTTTTATAGGTATCGTTGATGCGGAGTTTACCTAGTTGCTAGACTAGGGTTGATAGACCTGGCTTAAGCTTGGAGGATTAGATTTTGGATATTAAACGTGGATTGGGAATTTGTTAGTCCTCGGGAGTATGCTCTTGGTATCGGGTTGGGTTGTAAAGTCCTAATCCGTCAATATATATAACTGGGTCGAAATTGCCACTTTCATGTAATTATGGGTTGTTGGAATCCCAATGGGTCATAATGTACTTTTGTTGATCAAAAACCCGGATTATTTGATGTTGAAAAGTGTTGGTATTTGGTTTTGGGGTTTAACGAAACTCGGGTTGGGCGAAAATGGTTTTTCATGTTTAAAATGGGCTGCAGTGTTTTCCCAGCTTTAACGCGCGCCGCACGTAGGCCTGCGCGCCGTGCAAATGGCCGTTTGCTGGTAGTCAGATATGTTGTCAAGTTCTGACCTAGTTTCACGTTGTAAGGCGCGCCGCGCACCCCATATGTGCACCGCGCATTTGGTCTGGCTGAAATGTTATTGTTTTAAAAAAAAAGGGTCGTGTTTTCTCGTGTTACATTTTGGGGTCGTTACATTTTCATAGTTAGCCCCGTTACCTTCTTGGTGTGGATCCCATTTCCCCCCCGACACGTGGCACATTTATAATCGGGTGAGTGGCTTCATTTTTGTGGGGGCCGTCAGTGACTCCCTTACCGCTGTTAAAAAATTGTGTATGTATATTGATAATTTTATAAATCTTGTTACTCTATACATCTTAGTTATTGTTTGGTTTGACTTTTTATAAGAATTAGAATATATGAGTGAATTGTCTGATTTGCCTTTCATTTTTAATGATTGTTTTAGTTATGGAAACTACCAATAATAGAGATGATTTTGTAAAGGGATAAATACAATACTAAATAGTTGCCAAATATGATTAATATCTCTAATAATAAAAAATACATCCGTAGACTTTGACTATTATATATTGCATTCACAGTGTGCTTGAAGTTTAAGGTAAATTCCAATAAAATGTTTAATATCTTTTAAAATTTTACTCCATTCCCTATAATTTGACCCGCTCTTAGGGAATCACTAACTAGAGCATTGTAATCTCTTTGGATGACGCCCTAAAATGAATTCAGTGACTGTGAGTTTCCATAAGTCAGATTTTCAGAAACATGAAGCAAACGTTCGGCTAAAATACTACTTTCCGTATCGGTCAAAGGCTGTTTTAGGAGGACTGTTTTTCCTTTTGGATCTTCGGGTTTTTGTTTTGTTTGGCATTTAAGTTTTGGTTGGGTTTCTTCCACATTTCCTTCAGGTATAGAAGGTGATTGAATGGTTGTTTAAACATTAAGGTAGTAGGGCATATTAACAAAACCTCGATTTTGTTGTTGCAATTGATAATACATTTTCATATCATTGATTTCATGGGTAGTCAGGGTGAGATTGAGAAAGGATTAACGAGAGTTGCAACTTGTTGTTGAAATGCCCCAACACCTTGCGGGTTGGAAGATGAATCGGTGTTGGTGATTTTAGCATGATCTAACGTCGTATTAGTTGATTGGATTGCTAAGTTGAAAGTGATCAAACTATTGAAACGCTACACGAATATGGAGAGTGTGGAGTACACGTTCGTAAAGGGTAATATGGTTTGAGGTAATGTAAATAAGCTTGGAAATAATGTTTGGAACATTTGAAATGCGAAACGCGCCTTGCAAGACCAAACACACCAAACAACATCGCACAAAACCGCAGCAGTGAAAGGACCCGTTCATATTGATTATAAACGATTCACAATAGTTGATTACATCACGAGGTTCTGACCTCTATATGATACATTTTACAAACATTGCATTCGTTTTTAAAAGACTTACTTTCATTACATCGATAGTTTACGGCATGCATACCATTTCATAATATATCCAACTATAATTGACTTAATAATAATCTTGATGAACTCAACGACTCGAATGCAACGTCTTTTGAAATATGTCATGATTGACTCCAAGTAATATCTCTAAAATGAGCAAATGCACAGCGGAAGATTTCTTTCATACCTGAGAATAAACATGCTTTAAAGTGTCAACCAAAAGGTTGGTGAGTTCATTAGTTTATCATAAGCATTCATTTTCATCATTTTAATAGACCACAAGATTTTATATTTTCATAAACACCATTCTCATATCAGGCATTTCGCAAACTGCATAGAGATAAAAATCATTCATATGGATTGAACACCTGGTAACCGACGTTAACTTAATGCATAGAATATCCCCAAAACAGAACCTCTCGTCTGTATAATAATCTCGAAGTACTAAAGCATTCGTACCCCGAATGGGACTTGTCAAGGTCCATAGATCTATCTTTAGGATTCGCGTCAATCAGGGGCCATTTCCCTAAATTCTTAGGTTACCAGACTTGAAGGGCGATATTCGGTTTAATAATCCAACCATATAATGTAGTTTTTGATCACTTGTGTCTATTTCGTAAAACATTTATAAAAGCAGCGCATGTATTCTCAGTCCCAAAAATATAAATAAAAAGGGAGTAATGAAACTCGCCTAATGTATTTTGTAGTAAAAATACATAAGACTATATTGAACAATTGAACAATGCAGGGTTGGCCTCGGATTCACGAACCTATATCATGTATATATATATATATATATATATATATATATATATATATATATATATATATATATATATATATATATATATATATATATATATATATATATATATATATATATATATATATATATATATATTAACACATATAATTGAAGTCAAATAAATTTATGTATTATTTTTAATATAACTGCTATTTTTAGTAATTCATGTGTTTCATTATTAACTTAAATATATTTATTTTATATACTTTATATAAATAATTTATAAAAAGGTAGTTTTCTTAAGTATATCTTTCTATAACTAACTTTTATTGAAATAATAATAATATTAATAGTAATATTGATAATAATAATAATATAGTTGTAATAATAATAGTGGTAAAAGTAATAATCATGATAGTAATAATATTAAAAATAATAAAAATATTATTAATAATGTTAACACTAATATTAATGATAAAAATAATAATAATGATAATAAAAATATTAATTTCAATAATAATGATAATAAATAATAAAATATTATATAATTTTGATTCTAATTCTTTAATACTCAATATACTTATTAATAATATTTAATAGTAATAAATGTAAATAATGATAATAACAACAACAACAACAATAATAATAATAAATAGTAATAAGTAACTACCTCAAGAAGTATTCCCGAAAAAATGCCCAAGTCCGGGTTTGAACCATTTATCCATCATCATCACTTATCCTCATTATGATCTCGTTATTATCATAATTATCCTCATCATTATATCCAACTCATTACACCATCAAAATCACGTATCATATTCATATTCATTTCCAGTTTATTATCGAATCAATATTGTATACCATGTATCTCTATCATCATTTTCATTCATACGGCCCATTAGATAAATCCCATTTTATACACTAGCCTAAATAGCATTTAATGACCCAATGAAAAAGATTGGGTTTCGGCCCACAACAGGAAACCGAAACATGAGGCCCAACAATTAAAAGTCCAAAGTGAAATTCCATTTAACAAAAAGGCCCAACCAAAATTGATTAGTAGTCTAGTTGTGTGGTTTATGTCTAGCATAAAAATGAATACGGTAGCAGTGGGTAAAAAAATGCTGTCATCGTTGAATACCTCATCATTGGTCATCATCCATTTAATTTATGTCTTTATTATCTTTCTCTTTATACCCACTACCATCAATATTGCTCACCCTTTTTAACATCATAATTGTTTAATAACAGGAAGGCAAACGAAGCAGTAAAGCAACAGGAGCTGCAACATCACGACATCATTTCTTCTTCGTTTACACAGCAGATCGATGGGGTGGTTGTGGTTCGAATACAACCGGATAGTTTGCAGTTTAACGAGGGAGTTGATGTCGGAAGGAAATAGGAAACAGGAACAATAGCGTGTGGTTGTTTGGTGAGTGTTGGGTCATGAAAAGGAGCATTATCAGTTTAGTTTAGAAACAGAAAAATAACGAGTAACAGCAGAGTAGTAGAGGTGTTAAGAAGATGATGTTTAAATGGGTTTATGGTTGAAGGTGATGGCTTGTAGTGGTATCCGATGAATCAAATGGAACAAGGTGTTCGATGATCATGGTTGTGGATGATTGTTGTAGAGTGGTGGTGATGGGTTAATGGTGGTCTAGTGGTTGTTTTAAATTTAATAAAAGTGAAGATGAACATGAGGGTGCTTTGTGGGGTTCGGTTTAGGAACAACATTATTCATCATACCTAATCAGCATTATTTCTTTGTCTTTTCATCATCAAAAGAAAAGAAAAAAAATGCAGGGATGGTTTAGGTGACGAGCAAAAATAAATAATGGTTGTGATCATGATGGGTCGTTTGGGCTTTAGTTTACACGAGTGGTGATGGTATATAGGCTGTAAACAAAAAACGTGTAGGTGCAGCAACAGCATGGTGGTTTTAATGATGGTTTATGATGGGGCAACAGCAACAAGGGTGATGTATTTGGTGATCGAACAAGAAGATGGTTCTCAATGGATTTGATGATGAAGGTGATGGTAGGGTGGCATGGTTTTGTGTTCGTTGGTTGAGGTGGCTGTGGTAGGGTCAGAATGAGGGTCGGTTCACGAAAAAAAGTGAAGCAGGAAAAAGGATAGTTCATATATGTAAGTTTGTGCATACATAGGTATAATATATGTATATCAATTGTGAATTAGATAATGTGAGACAACAAACTGAATTGGATAATGGGGGACAAGGTAAAATGAATTCTCCTTTAGTGATTTTAATCACGGATCGTTTAGTTTGTGTAATGCCAAAATGGAAAAACAAAACACAAGGGAACTATAAATAATGGATATATAAAGTCAAAAACAACACAGTAATATATTTCAATATATATCCAGCATGCATATGATAGCTCATATTGAGCTGGCAAAGATAAAGACAGTAATATTTAAAATAAAAATCGATTCCTCTCATGTGTAAGTGCCTATGTGTAAATGCATGTATGTGATAAAGTTAAATTTACTGTAGCAGGGCGAATATATATATATATATATATATATATATATATATATATATATATATATATATATATATATATATATATATATATATAAACTCCATGTGTTGAATTTAAAAGCAACCACAACTTGTTGGGTTATGTCGACAATTTAACCACAACTTGTTGGGTTATGTAGACAATTTAACCAAGAATCACGGATCATTAATTGTGTAAATTTATTAAATAAAAATTAATTCAACTGTCCGCGCTCGATTCAGGTAAAATATAAAAAGTTTTAAAATTTAACAAATAGTTCCTAAATACATTTTTAATAAGCCTAAAATTTATAGAACTCATTTTCGTATCACCGTTTATTTTAAAATTACATAAGTTTGAATTTAACTTGCTTAATATCAATCGAAACATCAAACGAGTATTACAATCATTTAGTATTTATTTTTAATATACTTTATTTATATATAGAGATATATTTTAAATAATAACTATTATAATATCCTATTTTTATTTTATTAATTTTTAATAACAACAACATATAATACTTCAAATTATATTTTGAATTATTTATATATATATATATATATATATATATATATATATATATATATATATATATATATATATATATATATATACATACACACATGTCTATTTACAATTAATTGTTCGTGAATCTTCGAGAGCAGTCGAAGGTCAGTTGAATATAAAACAGTTCAAACTTTTTGAGACTCAACCTTACAGACTTTGCTTATCATGTCGAAGCTATATAATGCTTAAGTTTAAATTTGGTCGGAAATCTACGGGTCATCACAGTACCTACCCGTTAAAGAAATTTCGTCCCAAAATTTGATCGAGGTCGACATGGTTAACGATAAAAATGTTTATATGACGAATATGAATTGATAAATAGAGTTTTATCATTATTGAGTAATATAGATAAAACAATTTGATTATACGAAGCGTACGAGTGAAGCTGTCACAAGATAGTGGAATGAGGAAAATAAGTTTCGTCATAACTTTTGACGTAGTCATGGTTGAATTCCGGAATTCAAGGGATTAAAGAAAATCTTCGAAATCTAAAAGATTTGATTCTTCGACGAATAAGGAAATTAAGATCTCTATAATTAAATACGGTGATCTGCCTCGATTACTCTGTCTGATATTTTTAAATTATAAATTTACCTTTTCCGTTCCATTAGTTTTCACCACTTCTATACTCCATTCCCAAATTCAAAAGATTGTAAAAATGCTTAATCCAGTTCTAATCCTTGATATTTTTTCTAATTATCATTTCTGTCAACCTTCTTTTCAATCTTCCACCAGAAAAATCTATTTACTTCTACTATTACCTTGGGGTGATTTTATTCTTAATTATACCGTTTCTTTATATTGCTATTCGTATTAATATCCACGGTTTGTAACCTCCGTGTTATTATTGGGCTTTATATTTTCTCTTATATTTCGATGTCCCTGCTTCTGTTTCCTATAATCGTTGTTATCCACAGTTAATGCCCTCTCCTATTTACTGCGATTTATACCCCCGTTTCGGAACTTCGTTCTTTTGTTTTCTCTTCCCGACTTTAAATCAAGCGGATAATGATCCAGAATTTATAGGTATGAATTTTGGAATGAACATAATTAATATTCTAAGAAGGAAATTGTAATGGCACGATTTCGATTTATCAAATTACCTGAATTACTGAGAATAGAACTATCAAGAATATACTTTCTTGATATGTTCAGAAGTTAAGCAGAATGAAAGAGTTATGTAACATGGCACGTGATGACGTTATTATCTGTGAATCATCACGTTCCATTAGAAACTCAGCATGTCTTACTGTAATATAATTACGTTGGCCAAGCGCCATTATATTATACTAATTCATGCTTCAATTCCCAACACTTCTCCACAATTCATTCATAATTTATACTTATATTTTACAGAAGTTTCCAAAATAATGGAATACAGAAAACATGAAAAGGTAGATAATTTCGGACAAGAATATTTATGAAAATATCCTCAGAAATATCGAAGATATTTATGATGATATTTTGGAATTTCTAAATTCGATGGTTGCTGAAGAAAGATTTTTCGCAAGATTTTAACATGAGTACGAAGCAAGATATTCGTTGAAGGTTTCATCATATCCAGAATTACCTAGATTCTTTGAATATATGGTATGGTCCTTGTATTTGGCCTTGGTCTCCTTTATGGTTTGCTCAATCCATTTTTCGGTACCAAATTTTCTATCGAGCGTTCCTAACACTCACTTCTTTATCATCAAACTTTTGACCATTTAGACCACCTACAATTTTTCTGTTTCCTCTGCATTTAATGCTACCATACCTGAATCATCAGTTGTCAATCCGAGATGATTTCAAGAGAATTGTGTTTTTAGATGATTAAACGCTGATGGTAATATGGTGGAATATAAAAGATTCCCCGGTAACAATAAAAGGGCACACATATATATCAAGGTTATAATAAGGTTGTTTCGAACGAAAAGTCGAAGTTGATTTGCTGGAGCTGTGACAAAATTGGCTACTTTGGAAAGGGATTGCAAAGTGATTTTCGGTAATAACAACGCCAAAGGGTCATAAATTCATGTTAAACGTTTACTCAGGTTCCGGGAGTTTTTCAGGTGCATAACTATATGCATAAATCTTTCTTCTCGTAGATGAAGTGTGGTTGATTCATCCTCTCGGTTGAGGTGTTTTCAAGGATCATGAAAAAGTTTGAACGCAGATTGTAATCGTCAATATACAAATGAGGTTTAAGATGAAATCAAGTGGCAAACTTGAACAAATGTTTAGTTTCATATGTTATAATCAATATTTTAATTCATTTTAATTGTCCAATGATATTAGTCCACAGTTAACAGTCCAATAATTCATATATAGTTAAATATATAATATTCAAATTAATTAATACGTATCGTGACCCGTGTACATGTCTCAGACTCGATCACAACTCAAAGTATATATATTATTATAGAATCAACCTCAACCCTGTATAGCTAACTCTCGCATTACTGCATATAAAGTGTCTATGGTTATTCCAAATAATATATATAGATGCATCGATATGATATGTCAAAACCTTGTATACGTGTTCCGATATTTAAAGTGCGTAAAATAAATAACAGAAATTAAATGACGATAAATAAAATTGCGATAATAAAAATTGCGATAATAAATTGTGATAAATAAATTGTGATAATTAAATTGCGATAATGTAATAGGGAATTAACAGTTAGATAGGAACAGTTAGCTAGGATTTTGTTAGCGTGGATTCTTAACACAATTTCTCATAGTTAATTTGTTTGTTTCTAACAAATTTTATTTTGTTCAATGTTTTCTTCATTATGCCACTTGTTGGATTCTGATAGGTCAAAATCCAAATATGAAATTGAATGAAAATGGTTATTCTGTGATGAACGGATTCGTACTTCTGTGGTTGTAAGTAGGATAGTAAATGACTATTGAATCAGATTCGAAGAATGTACAGTGTAACTTTTAATGTGAAATCTAAATATTTCTAGGGTATTACCTACCCGTTAAAATATTTTCACCATTAACAGTTTGTACAAAAGAATTTTTAATTACAATCTTTATGAAAATATTCTTACATATATATTTTTCTCAGATGTAATCATGGATTTAATGAGTTAATATGATATCAACTTATCTGATTTACCGTTAGAACAAGAATATATAATCTCTAAAACATTAGAGGTTACATAACCATCATGTTGAACGAAGATAAATGATGTAGAACGTCATGTAGAATGGTGATTATACTCGAGGTACAGAATGAGATGTTGAGGCATGGATTGTTGATGGTACTGGTGCTGTTATTGATGGTACTGTTGGTGCCGGTGATGTTGCTGAAGCTGGTAAGTTTTGCACCATATTCTCCAAATTGATTACTCGAGCGCGAAGTTCGTTGACTTCTTCTATTATTCCAGAATAATTTGTCGGTCGGAACGAATAGATGAATAAGGTTTAGAATTGTGGATAGAATATAATCATGTCGAGCTACTCTGAAAATGAGGGTGAAAATTGTGTTTCAGATTGATTCATCGGTAAGTGCTTCAGGTTATTCGTCAAGAGGGCAATGTGATGGATGAAAAGGATCACATTCTTCTTGTCTCCAATGATTGAGGAGGCTACAAAACTAGCCCCAAATCATCCAGAATAGATGATGGATAATCGGTTGATCCATTCTGGTTTCACTGCTTTCGGAGCTCGAGTGAAAATCCATATCGGAATAGTTATCGGCATCCGACGAACTTGAATTGGTTGCGGAATTCATCTTGCACGGTTAGGTAAAGGATTTTATGAAATGATTTTCGGATATCGGATGATATTCTAATTACATAGAATATCTATATATAGCACAGGAGATCCCGTCGATTACGGAGGAAATTAAGGAAACGTGTCAGACAAAGTCTACAGTAACAGATACGCTAAGATCTAAATTTATCTATACACTATCTATAAAATAGAGGCAGTAAGACGTGTCTTAGACTTTAAGGATGATAAGCAAATAATTTTCAACACGAAATGATAAGCAAAACTTTTGACATGCAGACACGGTCGAAGTCCAGACCCACTAATGCATCTAAACAACTATCAGTTAAACACACTAATGCAAGACCTGGTTCGCTAAGACCACCGCTCTGATACCAACTGAAAGGACCCGTTCATATCGATTATAAACGATTCACAATAGTTGATTACATCGAGAGGTTCTGACCTCTATATGATACATTTTACAAACATTGCATTCGTTTTTAAAAGACTTACTTTCATTACATCGACAGTTTACGGCATGCATACCATTTCATAATATATCCAACTATAATTGACTTAATAATAATCTTGATGAACTCAACGACTCGAATGCAACGTCTTTTGAAATATGTCATGATTGACTCCAAGTAATATCTCTAAAATGTGCAAATGCACAGCGGAAGATTTCTTTCATACCTGAGAATAAACATGCTTTAAAGTGTCAACCAAAAGATTGGTGAGTTCATTAGTTTATCATAAGCATTCATTTTCATCATTTTAATAGACCACAAGATTTTATATTTTCATAAACACCATTCTCATATCAGGCATTTCGCAAACTGCATAGAGATAAAAATCATTCATATGGATTGAACACCTGGTAACCGACGTTAACTTAATGCATAGAACATCTCCAAAACAGAACCTCTCGTCTGTATAATAATCTCAAAGTACTAAAGCATTCGTACCCTGAATGGGACTTGTCAAGGTTCATAGATCTATCTTTAGGATTCGCGTCAATCAGGGGCCATTTCCCTAAATTCTTAGGTTGCCAGACTTGAAGGGTAATATTCGGTTTAATAATCCAACCATATAATGTAGTTTTTGATCACTTGTGTCTATTTCGTAAAACATTTATAAAAGCAGCGCATGTATTCTCAGTCCCAAAAATATATATAAAAATGGAGTAACGAAACTCACCTAATGTATTTTGTAGTAAAAATACATAAGACTATATTGAACAATTGAACAATGCAGGGTTGGCCTCGAATTCACGAACCTATATCATGTGTGTGTGTATATATATATATATATATATATATATATATATATATATATATATATATATATATATATATATATATATATATATATATATATATATATATATATTAACACATATAATTGAAGTCAAATAAATTTATGTATTATTTTTAATATAACTGCTATTTTTATTAATTCATGTGTTTCATTATTAACTTAAATATATTTATTTTATATACTTTATATAAATAATTTATAAAAAGGTAGTTTTCTTAAGTATATCTTTCTATAACTAACTTTTATTGTAATAATAATAATATTAATAGTAATATTGATGATAATAATAATAATAATATAGTTGTAATAATAATAGTGGTAAAAGTAATAATCATGATAAAAAATATTATTAATAATGTTAATACTAATATTAATGATAAAAATAATAATAATCATAATAAAAATATTAATTTCAATAATAATGATAATAAATAATAAAAAATTATATAATTTTGATCCTAATTCTTTAATACTCAATATACCTATTAATAATATTTAATAGTAATAAATGTAAATAATGATAATAACAACAACAACAACAATAATAATAATAATAATAAATAGTAATAAGTAACTACCTCAAGAAGTATTCCCGAAAAAAATGCCCAAGTCCGGGTTTGAACCCGCGATGTCCCGCTAACCTGATAATACCAAAAACACTCCTAATTCCTCACCATTGTCAAGTCATTTCTGTGATCACGATCACTATAAAATCATAATCATAAATCGTGTATTCATCCTCATTCTCATATCATTCTTTTACCTCATCATCTCATTTTATGTATCTTCATCATTTTAATCACTTCATTTATTATCATTATCACAACGATCCCTTGCTTATCATCATCTATATTTATATCGTGAATCATTTAATATTATTCTAAACCCGATCATTTAACATCATCATCCTTATTATTATAGTCAATTTCGTTAAACCATTTATCCATCATCATCACTTATCATCATTATGATATCGTTATTATCATAATTATCCTCATCATTATATCCAACTCATTACACCATCAAAATCACGTATCATATTCATATTCATTTCCAGTTTATTATCGAATCAATATTGTATACCATGTATCTCTATCATCATTTTCATTCATACAGCCTATTAGATAAATCCCATTTTATACACTAGCCTAAATAGCATTTAATGACCCAATGAAAAAGATTGGGTTTCGGCCCACAACAGGAAACCGAAACATGAGGCCCAACAATCAAAAGTCCAAAGTGCAATTCCATTTAACAAAAAGGCCCAACCAAAATTGATTAGTAGTATAGTTGTGTGGTTTATTTCTAACATAAAAATGAATACGGTAGCAGTGGGTAAAAAAAATGCTGTCATCATTGAATACCTCATCATTGGTCATCATCCATTTAATTTATGTCTTTATTATCTTTCTCTTTATACCCACTGCCATCAACATTGCTCACCCTTTTTAACATCATAATTGTTTAATAACAGGAAGGCAAACGAAGCAGTATAGTAAAAGGAGCTGCAACATCACGACATCATTTCTTCTTCGTTTACACAGCAGATCGACGGGGTGGTTGTGGTTCGAATACAACCGGATAGTTTGCAGTTTAACGAGGGAGTTGATGTCGGAAGGAAATAGGAAATAGGAACAATAGCGTGTGGTTGTTTGGTGAGTGTTGGGTCAGGAAAAGGAGCATTATCAGTTTAGTTTAGAAACAGAAAAATAACGAGTAACAGCAGAGTAGTAGAGGTGTTAAGAAGATGATGTTTAAATGGGTTTATGGTTGAAGGTGATGGCTTGTAGTGGTATCCGATGAATCAAATGGAACAAGGTGTTCGATGATCATGGTTGTGGATGATTGTTGTAGAGTGGTGGTAACGGGTTAATGGTGGTCTAGTGGTTGTTTCAAATTTAATAAAAGTGAAGATGAACATGAGGTTGCTTTGTGGGGTTCAGTTTAGGAACAACATCATTCATCATACCTAATCATCATTATTTCTTTGTCTTTTCATCATCAAAAGAAAAGAAAAAAAAATGTAGGGATGGTTTAGGTAACGAGCAAAAATAAATAATGGTTGTGATCATGACGGGTCGTTTGGGCTTTGGTTTACACGAGTGGTGATGGTATGTAGGCTGTAAACAGAAAACGTGTAGGTGCAGCAACAGCATGGTGGTTTTAATGATGGTTTATGTTGGTGCAACAGCAACAAGGGTGATGTATTTGGTGATCGAACAAGAAGATGGTTCTCAATGGATTTGATGATGAAGGTGATGGTAGGGTGGCATGGTTTGGTGTTCGTTGGTTGAGGTGGCTGTGGTAGGGTGAGAATGAGGGTTGGTTCACGAAAAAAATGAAGCAGGAAAAAGGATAGTTCATATATGTAGGTTTGTGCATACATATGTATAATATATGTATATCAATTGTGAATTAGATAATGTGAGACAACAAACTGAATTGGATAATGGGGGACAAGGTAAAATGAAATCTCCTTTAGTGATTTTAATCACGGATCGTTTAGTTTGTGTAATGCCAAAATGGAAAAACAAAACACAAGGTAACTATAAATAATGGATATATAAAGTCAAAAACAACACAGTAATATATTTCAATATATATCCAGCATGCATATGATAGCTCATATTGAGCTGGCAAAGATAAAGACAATAATATTTAAAATAAAAATCGATTCCTCTCATGTGTAAGTGCATATGTGTAAATGCATGTATGTGATAAAGTTAAATTTACTGTAGCAGGGCAAATATATATATATATATATATATATATATATATATATATATATATATATATATATATATATATATATATATATATATATATATATATATATATATATATATATATATATATATATCCATGTGTTGAATTTAAAAGCAACCACAACTTGTTGGGTTATGTCGACAATTTAACTAAGAATCACGGATCATTAATTGTGTAAATTTATTAAATAAAAATTAATTCAACTGTCCGCGCTCGATTCAGGTAAAATATAAAAAGTTTTAAAATTTAACAAATAGTTCCTAAATACATTTTTAATAAGCCTAAAATTTATAGAACTCATTTTCGTATCACCATTTATTTTAAAATTACATAAGTTTGAATTTAACTTGCTTAATATCAATCGAAACATCAAACGAGTATTACAATCATTTAGTATTTATTTTTAATATACTTTATTTATATATAGAGATATATTTTAAATAATAACTATTATAATATCTTATTTTTATTTTATTAATTTTTAATAACAACAACATATAATACTTCAAATTATATTTCGAATTATTTATATATATATACATACACACATATCTATTTACAATTAATTGTTCGTGAATCGTGGAGAGTAGTCGATGGTCAATTGAATATAAAACAGTTCAAACTTTTTGAGACTCAACCTTACAGACTTTGCTTATCATGTCGAAGCTATATAATGCTTAAGTTTAAATTTGGTCGGAAATCTACGGGTCGTCACAAGCAGCTGGCTGTAGGCTTAAGCCACAACGCGGCTAGGGAGCTCACGGCGCGGTCTAAGGCACAAAGTGCTGATCGTGCATTTTGATTGTTTTGGCTGTTTGGTCCTTTGTTAAGCCGCGACGCGGGTCTTTGGGTCGCGGCGTGGCTTAACACATGGACGCTGAAAAGATGTCAATTTGACACGAAAAGGTGTGTTTGATCCCCAAAAGGTATGGGGTTGTTCCAGATAATTTATGAACGGTCTTTCCATGTATTTGGACTTGTTTAAACACAAATACATGGGTGTGACATTCCAAGCATTATGTGGGTTCATATGAAAAGGTGTGGCTCTTCAAAGACACCTTTTGACCCATTATAAATACACGATTCATGTATTGAGAAAAGGTTCCAGAATTTGATGATTCTAACCACACTTGCAACACAAAACTTCCAGATGTTACTTTCTAAAATTGCAAGAAACACATATTCTTTTGTTCAAGAAAGAGTGTTCATATTAGTGTTGTCCTAATAGTGATTTCGTGTAACCCGTGGCCAAGTGAGTCGAAATACTTTATTAATAAAGTGTTCACACGATTCTAGTATCAATCCGGTGACAAATTCTTTATCCACTAATCCATAATTTTTTACAATTTAATAGAGTATTTGCAAGGATAGGGACCGGTGAATTGGGTGAAGTTTTGAAGAAATGAGGATTATGAAGGAATGGAATTTTAATGAAACCATTTGGATGAAAGAGATTCAAATGGATGAAGAATTGGTTGTTCCATCTCACTCAATCACAAATACGTATATTTTGTTTCTTCTCTATATAATATTTGATATGTTAGTATATTATGGATTATGAATATGGATTGGGATGATGATATTAAAAATGATATTAATATTAAATGCATCATATCCATGACACGTATATAAGTATGAACTGAAAGTTTCTTTATGCTGATCGATTGACATGTGGTATAATATGTGTGATGATTCAAATCAAATGGATACTGAGAAACAAGGAAAAGAAACGCCAATAAATATTGTTTTGGTGCTTACCGCTGAAAGGACCCGTCCTAATCCATTCAGACGAAGTCCATATCGATTATAAACGATTCACAACAGTTGATTACATCGTGAGGTACTTGACCTCTATATGATACATTTTACAAACATTGCATTCGTTTTGAAAAGACAATCTTTCATTACATCTAAAGTTAACAGACATGCATACCATTTCATAATATATCCTATAATTGACTTTATAATGATCTTGATAAACTCAACGACTCGAATGCAACGTCTTTTGAAATATGTCATGAATGACTCCGAGTAATATCTTTAAAATGATCAAATGCACAACGGAAGATTTCTTTCGTACTTGAGAATAAACATGCTTTCAAGTGTCAACCAAAAGGTTGGTGAGTTCATTAGTTTAGCATAAATAATCATTTCATAATTTTAATAGACCACAAGATTTCATATTTCCATTTCTCATAAACATACGTCCCATGCATAGAGACAAAAATATCATTCATATGGATTGAACACCTGGTAACTGACATTCACAATATGCATATAAGAATATCCCCATCATTCCGGGATCCTCCTTCAGACATGATATAAATTTTGAAGTACTAAAGCATCCGGTACTTTGGATGGGGCTTGTTGGGCCCGATAGATCTATCTTTAGAGTTCGCGTCAATTAGGGTGTCTGTTCCCTAATTCTTAGATTACCAGACTAAAAAGGGGCATATTCGATTTCGATCATTCAACCATATAATGTAATTTCGATTACTTGTGTCTATTTCGTAAAACAGTTATAAAAATAGCGCATGTATTCTCAGTCCCAAAAATGTAAAGAGTAAAAGGGAGCAAATGAAACTCACGCATATAAATATTATAAAACAGTTAATAAAGCATTTGCATGTATTCTCAGCCCAAAAATGTAATGAGTAAAAAGGGAGCAAATGAAACTCACCATACTGTATTTTGTAGTAAAAATACATATGACGTCACTGAACAAGTGTAGGGTTGGTCTCGGATTCACGAACCTATATCATTTATATATATTAACACATATACTTGTAATCGAACAACTAAATTTACATATTATTAGTAATATAATTGTTAAATTATATATTTTATCAATAAATAATTTAAATATTTCTTTTTATGTACATTAACTAAATAATTAGTATTTATTATAAAACGTTAATATAGATAGGTTATATGTTTTAACTATAGTGTTATGTAACTAAAAGTCATTTGATAAAATAATATTATTAATAATACATAAAAGGTTGTATTATTTTATAATAATAATATTAGTAATTATACTTAATAATGATAATAATAATAACTATGATTCTAAAAATAATAATACTTATAATGATAATAATATTAGTAGTAATATTGATGATAATAATAATAATAATGATAATATAAAAAAATGATAATAATAATAATAATAATACCAATAATAATAATAGAAATAATAATATTATTAAATAATTATAGAATACAACCTTTGAAGAAAACAAGCATTCAAAAAGAAACGCCGCTGCTCGGGCTCGAACCCGAGACCTCTAGCTTAACTCACAACACCGATAATCATTCGTCTGCCATGAGTCTATCTGATTTATTATTGATTTTAATTTCTTTTATATCTTTTCTGTTTTCACCTTCTTTTTCGTTATCATCTAATCTATATTATCATTATCAACATGATCATCATACTTATCATAACAACATCACCAATTCACGAATCATCATGATTATCTATCATTTCATCTCGTCAACATGATCATCGTCCTCTATATTTACATCGTTCATCATACCATCATCATTATCATCTATTCACTATATCATAATCATCACATTATCAACGTCATTATCTTTCATTATCACCCTTATGATCATGAATCATATCATAACCATAATCATCTCATCACCCTTCGTTCGTGCAGCAACAATTTCACAGAAACATGAATTATACTGCAGCAGGTTCCTTATATAATTCGGCCCAATTAGATAATAGGATCATAGCCCAAATATCTAGATTATCTGAGCCTAACAGCAAAAAGAAGTTGGATTTCGGTCCAAGAAGTAAAGGGAAACAAGCTCGGCCCAAATTCCATTAAAATAATTGGAGCGTACACAATTTCAATTACAATATAGTAATGGCCGACAAAAAGAAGAGGCAGTAGCATGATATATATTTATAATAAATATTTTAATATCGCCTATCACTATCTTTGTCATTATGATTATATAATTCTTCTAATCATTCTTGTCGTTATAGTTGAAAACGGAAATAGATAGGAATAGCGGTAGCATACAGCAATTTACGGTTGTGTTGGTGGTTGTTTGCGGTTTGAAACAGAATAAAAATATCACATAATAGCTGCACATAAGTACGCCATATAGCAGCAACAATAGTGGTTGTTTTGGGTGTGTTTTACGGCAGAAATTTTAGTATAACAGTAGCAGTTTTTAGATGGGTTTAAATGGTTGTTTAAGGTGGCGGTTTGGTGGTTATTCGTGAAGAGAGAGAGAGAGAAAGAGGATGAGAGGGAGAGTGACGGTTTGAAGTTGTACTTTGCAGGAAGGTGTGGTTCACGATATGAAACAGGAAAACGGATTTATTTCGATGGGTATTGTTGTGGAGAGGTTGAACATGGTGACTTGAGTCATGGTGGTGTGGTTTAGTTTTGATAGTAAATTATCGATGGTGGTGGTTTAGTGCATTCGATTGTTTATGTATATATATATATATATATATATATATATATAAAGATGAAGATGTGGTGATTTACCTTGGTGTTGGAGAGCGGTTGTAGATGGTATAGGTGGCGGAGGTAATGGTGGTGGTGACATGATCACGGTAGGAAACAGTAAACAAAACGACAACAGCACTAGTTCCATTGTTGTTGTGGTGTTCGATTGGGATTACAACAGAAAATAAATGAGCAGATGGTGATGCTTGGGTTAAGATAACGGGTAGTAGTTATCGAAAACATAAACATGAAATCAAGAAAATAGAAATGGGTTTGAGGTTGTTTTCGAAGGTGGTGTCTAAAGGCGGTAATCAAGTTAAAAGTTTGAGGTGATTCTAAGGTGGAGATGATGAAGTGATGGTGATGAGATGGAATGGTATACGTTCACTATAGTAGAATAAGTAATGAATCAAGTGGGTGTTTGTTTATAAAATGCATTTTCTATATACCATGGATTAGGATGAAAAATTACTTCAAATATATTGATTGATCAATCAATAACAGTATCCTTTTTCCATTCATTGAATTTTACGGATACTAGTGACAATAATATATATATATAATAATAATAATTATAATATAATATAATATAATAACGATATTTAAACTATCATGTGGAATGCAAAAGGAAGAATAGTGAATCAAAAGTTAGCAGCCTCAATAATAAAATTTGGTACGGATAGTTTTAATGCTGATAGTAAATCGTATTCCGTTGTAAATTTAGTGGTGAATAAAAGTTTTCGGAAAATTTCCAAATTTTTTGTATTAGTTATAATTATTTATTCTGATCAATATGGTATAAAATTCAGGCATTAATTATTAAATAAAAAATTACATTAATTATTCACTTCCAACCCCAAGTAAAATATAAAAAATTTTAAAATTCAATAAATAGCTCCTAAATACATTTTTAATAAGTCTATAATTTATAAAACTCATTTTCGAATCACAGTTTATTTTAAAATAATATAAGTTTGATTTTAACTTACATATTATCAATCGAGTGACAATTGAGCGCTATTGTTGCTTACAAAATAAATTAAAAATTATATATGTATTCATTATACACTATATACATATGTAGTTATATTTTAAATAATAGTTATTATATATTATTTTATTTTACATTATTAATTCTAACAATTACGTCATATAATATTTTATTTCATATTTCAAATTCATATATTTTAAATATATATGTATCTATTTACAAATAGTGGTTCGTGAATCGTCGAGAGCAGTCAAAGGGTAAATGTATACATGAAATAGTTCAAACTTTTTGAGACTCAACCTTACAGACTTTGCTTATCATATCGAAATCATATAAAGATTAAGTTTAAATTTAGTCGGAAATTCCCGGGTCATCACAGTACCTACCCGTTAAAGAAATTTCGTCCCGAAATTTGAGTGAGGTGGTCATGGCTAACAATAAAAATGTTTTCATGACGAATATGAGTTGATAAATTGAGTTTTATCATCATTGAGATGGATAAAAATAATTCGATTATTCGAAGAGTACGAATGAAGCTATCACCAGAGAGTGAAATAAGAAAGTAAAGATTCATCTTAACTTTTGACAGAGTCAGGGTTGAATTCCGGAATTCAAGGGATTTAAAGAAAATCTTCGAAATCTAAAAGATTTGATTCTTCGGCGAGTAAGGAAAATAAGATCTCTATAATTAAATACGGTGATCTACATCGATTTCTCTGTCTGATATTTCCACTATAAATTAAGCTCTTCCGTTCCATTATTCTCACCATTCCTATACTTTCTTTCTTAATTCATACATCCAAAAGATTAATCCAGTTCTAATCCTTGATATTTTTCTAATTATTATTTTTGTCATCCTTATTTTCAATCTTCAATCAGAAGAATCTGTTTACTTCTACTATTACCTTGGGTGATACTATTCTTAATTATACCGTGTCTTTATATTACTATTCGTATTAATATGCACGGTTTGTAATCTCCGTGTTGTTATTGGACTTTATATTTTCTCTTATATTTTGGAGCTCTTTTCCTTTTTATTCTCTTCTCGACCTCTAGTAAAGCGAGTAATGGTCCAGAATTCGTAAATATGGAGTTTCGAATGAACTCCTTGTTCTAAGCAAGAAAGAACGTGATCGCACGATTTGATTTGTCAAATTACCAGAATCACTGAGGATAGAACTATCAAGAATATATTTTCTTGATATGTTTAGAAGTTAAGTAGAATGAAAGAGTTATGTAATATGACACATGATGACGGTATGATCTACTGTGAACCATCATCACGTTTCATTAGAAACTCAGCATGACTTACTATAATATAATCACGTTGATCAAGTATCATTATATTATACTAACTCGTGCATCAGTTCCCAACACTACGTCAAAAACATTCATATTTTAGACTCGAAAGTTTACATAATATAGAAACTAACAGTTTCTATATGATGTAACACTGATAGCACGAAGAGATTAATGATTTCAGATAAGAATAATTATAAAAATATCTTCAGAAATATGGAGGATATTTATAATGAAAGATACGATAATATCTTTGAATAGCTAAGATCAGAGAATGATGGAGACTATTGTCTGCAAGGGTTTAGAGTAATGAGCAAGATATTCGCTAAAGACTTCAGCAGACATTGAATCATTTAGATTCTTTGAAGTCAAACTTATTCTTTGTGATTTGTCCACGGCTTTCTTCATAGTTTCGCATAATCTGCTTTTCGGTACTAAATTTCCTCTTGAATGTTTCCAATATAATGATACCCAGAAAGCACGAAGAGGTATATAATTTCGGACGAGAATATTTTTGAAAATATCCTCAGAAATATCGAAGATATTGATGGTGATATTTTGGAATTTCTAAGTTTGAATGTTGATGAAGAAAAATTTTCCGCAAGATTTTAACGTGACTTCGGAGCAAGATATTCTCTAAAGATTTCAACAGATACAGAATTACCTGGATTCTTTGAATATAGAGTATGGTCCTTGTATTTGTCCTTGGTCTCCTTAGTGGTTAGCTAAATCCGTTTTCCAGTTCCAACTTTTCTGAGCTTTTCCAACATACTATTCTTTATCATCAAACTTCTGATGATTAAGGTCGTTTACGGTTGTCTACGGTTTCTGCTGCTTCATTCAGCTTTTTCAACATTCAGAATATTGATTTGTAGACTGAGTGCTTTTCAGAATTTCAGAATGAAAGATCATATTTCTAAGAGATATATGTTATACATATAACTGTTGATGTAGATATGCTGTGAGTTTTCAAAGTACTGATTGCTGATTCCCTATATTTGGTATGGCAGTTCTCGTTACAAGATGCAGATGAGTATATGATAAGAATTCAATAGAAAAATATAGTGATCTGTCGAAGAGATTTATGCCAAGGAGCAATGAGGTTGCTGGTACGTCTGCTGGTAGTATGGTGGAATATAAAAGGTTTCCCGGTAACAATGTCGAAAATGGTATTCGTATATATCAAGATTATAATGAAACTAGCCCGACTGAAAAGTCGAAATTGACTTGTTGAAGCTGTGACAAAATTGGCTAATTTGAAAACAGATTGCAAAGTTATTTTCGATAATAGTAACGCTAAAGGAATTTGCACAGCAACGTGTTAAACGTTTTCTCAGGTTCCGTGTGTTTTTAGGTGCATAACTATATGCATCAATCTTTTCTTCTGTAGATGAAGTGCGGTTGATTCATCCTCTCGATTGAGGTGTTTTCAAGAATCATGAAAGGTTTGAACGCAGATTGTAATCGTCAAGATACAAATGAGATTTAAAATGAAATGAAGTGGCAAACTTGAAGAGATGTTTAGTTTCATATGTTATAATCAATGTTTTAATTTATTTTAATTGTCCAATGTTGGTAGTCCTCAGTTGATAGTCCACAGTTAGCAGTTCAATAATTCATATATAGTTTAATATATAATATTTGAATTAATTAATACGTATCGTGACCCGTGTACATGTCTCAGACTCGATCACAACTCAAAGTATATATATTATTATAGAATCAACCTCAACCTTGTATAGAGAACTCGATCATTACTGCATATAGAGTGTCTATGGTGATTCCAAATAATATATATAGATGCGTCGATATGATATGTCAAAACCTTGTATACGTGTCCCGATATTTAAAGTGCGTAAAATAAATAACAGAAATTAAATAATGATAAATAAAGTGCGTAAAGTAAATAACAGAAACTAAATGACGATAAATAAAATGGAGAGAATGTAAATTGCGATAATTAAAATTGCGATAAATAAATAAATTGCGATAAATAAATTGCGATAAATAAATTGTAATCTAGCTTTGTTAGGATTTTGTTAGCATGGATTCTTAACAAAATTTCATATTGTTAATTAGTCTGTTTCTAATCAATTTTTATTGTGTCTATTATTTCTTCATTATGCCACTTGTTGGATTCTGATAGGTCAAAATCAAAATATGAAATTAAATTTGAATGAAAATAGCTATTCTTTGGTGAACGGATACGTATATCGGTGGATGTAAAATAGAATAGTGAATGACTGTTGAATCAGATTCGAAGAATGTACATTGTAACTTATTAATGTGAAATCTGAATATTCCTCGGATATTACCTACCCGTTAAAATATTTTCACAATTAACACTTTATACGAAAGAATTTTTAATTACAATCTTTATGAAAACATATATACATATATATTTTCTTTAGATGTAATCATGGATTCATTGAGTTACTATGATATTAAACTCATTTGGTTTACGGTTAGAACTAGAATACAGAATCTCTAAAACATTTAGAGATTACTTAATCATCATGAAGAACGAAGATACTCATTGTAGAACGGTACGTAGAACGATGATTATACTCGAGGTACAGAATGAGATGTTGAGGCATGGATTGTTGATGGTACTGGTGCTGTTACTGATGGTACTGTTGGTGCCGGTGATGTTGCTGGTGTTGGTGATACTGCTGATGCTTGCAAATTGTGTACCGTGCTCTCTAAAGTTAACACTCGAGCTCGGAGTTCTTTGACTTCTTCCACTAACCCTGGTTGGTTATCAGTGTGAGGTAGAGGTCGGATATCTTCTCTAGTTCCGTTAATGGTAGCCTCAAGACGAAAAATTCTTGCAAAAAGGGTATAAATGGTGTTGCGAACAGGTTCGCCGGTGAGCGGGTCAAGTACTCCAAGGTTAGGTGGTAGATTCGGTTCATGATATGGAGTACCTTCTTCCCTTCTCCATAGGGTGAGTATGTCGCCAACCCACCCCCATTTTATCCAGTAATCACGGTAGTTGATTGGTTGGTGTGCTCCTGTCACGCTGTGTTCAGAGTCAGAGGAACGTGGTCGATTCGTAGAGGCCATCTTACACGATCACAAAAAAGATTTTTGATATGAAGAGTTTAGTGACAGCAATTGATAGTTGGATGTATTCTCAATGCATAATATGCATAGATATATATTGTCATAACCCGTTCTTAACCATAAGAACGAGTTAGATAACGTATGATTTCATTGCGAGGTATTGACCTCTATATGCGACATTTTTAAAAGAACAACTGCATTTATTTTACATTACAAACCATAACTCTTATTTTAATACAAGCTTTAGACAATATAAAGATGATTATCGTTTAGCGATAATCTTAGACTTACAAACTTTACATGTGATGATAACAATACGATTTCTAGCATATTTTACATTACAAATCCTCCGATATGCAGTTTTATTTTTGACACAAATATGCATACTCAAGATCTTGTTTAAATTCAACATGTTGCAGCGGAAGCTTTTAGTTATCACCTGAGAATAGACATGTTTAAAACGTCAACATAAAGTTGGTGAGATATAGGTTTAATGCCGGCAGCGATATAAATATAGACCACAAGATTTCATATATAAACATTTAAATAAAAATATTCTAAGTGGTTGAGCACTTGGTAACCATACTTAACATTTAATCACGTCGCATATTCCCTTTATTATGAAATCTTACTACACCGTACCAAGTGTAGTCACGAAACGAAGTACTGTGCAACCGTTGAATACTGGTCGTCCAGTCCGGTTGGGGTTGTCAGGCCCGATAGATCTATCAACAGGATTCGCGTTTACAATACCGCTGTAAATAGTATTTACCAAGCTACAGGGAAGTATGCCAGTGGTACAACTCAACGTAGAATATATTTTTCAGTTACTTGTGTCCATATCGTAAAACATAAAATACATGTATTCTCATCCCGAAATATTTAGAGTTTAAAAGTGGGACTATATACTCACTTTTGCCTTGAAGATATATATATTTTGACTTGGTCTCCGGTTGATATCACGAACCTATCCATATATAGTTTATCAATATATTTCCATTTTAAACAATCGTCACATATATATACTTATTATACTTTTAATAGTTTTAATAATTTCTTAGTCCGTAGTTAGCAGTCCGATGTTAGTAATTCAATTTTAATGGTTCATATTTAGGTGTTTAATAAATAAAACCCCCATCGAAATAAATAAAACCCCATCGTATTTGTATTGGTCGGGATTAATCTTGACCCACGGTACCGGTGTTGTCAAATGACGTGTTGCGTACATAAAGTACCGGTGTTGTCAAATGACGTGTTGCGTACAATCATGGGATCTTATGATTAATCTTCTCGTATTGTTTACGGGTGGTCCTGAAATATATAAAATTAAATTATGAGTACATATATATAAAATATCATGTTATTTTAGAAAGATGTGATTCATTTAATTTTTCTCCAATTATTTTCGTGGCTAAACTAGTTTTGGATATCCGATCTTGTTTTGGTCATAGTTTCTTCGTTACAACTCCGTTTTCGTTGGTTCAACTTGCCAAGTCCTTGGATCGAGTCCCTCTTTAAGAATATAAACTGTAAATAAATTAGTTTGTATTCGAAATCACAGGTCATAGGTCAAACTTTGGTGAAACTTATGAAGTTGATCATTTTCCATCATGTAAACAACCTTAAATGATTATTTTTCTAAAAATACTTATACTTTGAGTTAAATCATGAAATTTTTATGTGTTAACATATTCATAAGAAATATCATTTTTCCAGAATATAAACCTCCAATTCAAAGTTCAAGATGGTTTTTAATTATCCAACCAAAAACAGCCCCCGGTTGCATCCCGGCGTCGTAAATTCAGTTTTTAAGGTGTTCTTTGAAAAACCAAGTTATACCTTATTAAATTAGAATATATTTATGATATATTACAGGTCTTGAAGTATTTTAAAAGTTAAGTTAGAAGGATCTATTTAGTTTGCAAACAAGTTTGAAAACATTCAAACTATGTTCTTGTTGTTAAAATTTTATACCATAAAATAAGATAGTTATATATATATGAATCGAATAAGGTTATGAACAAAGTTACTACCTCAGGTTACTTGGACAAGATTGCTGTAAAAGAGAAGTAAAAACCTAGAACCAAAAGAGTGATGGAATTGGATGAAAGATTGGAAGCAACTTAAGACATAAACTTGAATTGAAAGTTGTATTTTTGTAGTGTTTTTGTTTGATCTTGTTATGGTGGTGTTTAAGGTGATTCTTGAGAGGATTTTTGCTGGAGTTCTTAGAGAGACATGAGGATAGTAAGTGTGTGTGTTTAGCTAGAGAAATGATGATAGAAGTTGAACCAAAATGAGGTGAGAATACCCCCATTAAAAACGTGAATGGGGGGGGGACATGGACAAAATTTTAGGTTGTTCTTTTGTGCAATTTGTCATACTTGCTTCCAAATTCAATTACCTTATACCTAGGGCATGAACAAGGGCTGGTTGGTGGTGATTTGATGTGTATATACCAATAGTAAATACGTATATAAGCTAGGTATGATACGGGTACATGTACTCTAGATATACGTATAGAAATCTTGTGAAAACGGAACGAGAATTCAAATATAGCTATCTTTTGTGAATACACTTATATTGTTTTATGTATTTAAGTCCTTAAAAAGTGATTAAATACATTATATATACGATATATGTATAAACATTATAGGTCATAAGTATTTATGTCAAATAACGTTACGTATGGTTATCGTTTTGAAAACTTAAGTTAGTAGTTTCAAAATATACTTATAACTTATTGTTATTAATACAAAATGAGATATTAAAACATCCATAAATCATGTTAAATATGTATATATACATATATATACACAAACGTATAATTATCATATATTATATAGTTCGGGATATCATCGGTCAAACTAGACGGTCAAACGTTGTGTAAAACTCATTTCAAAAACATAAATCTCAACAATTTGGATTGCTTATCATGTTGGTAAGGTTTAATTTATGTAAATATTAATCTTATAAGTATAAATTGATCGAAAAAGTGCGGGTCATTACAGTACCTACCCGTTAAATAAATTTCGTCCCGAAATTTTAAAATTTTACCTATTTTGCGTCATCGGGAAACAAATGTGGATATTTTTGTTTCATCTGATCCTCCCGTTCCCATGTAAACTCGGGACCCCTTCGAGCATTCCAACGAACCTTAACGATCGGTATATTGCTCTGCTTGAGCCGTTTAATTTCACGATCCATGATTTCGATTGGTTCTTCGATAAATTGTAGTTTCTCGTCGACATGGATTTCTTCAAGAGGAATGGTGAGGTCTTCCTTTGCAAGACACTTCTTAAGGTTCGAGACGTGAAATGTATTATGTACTCCGACGAGTTGTTGCGGTAACTCGAGTCGATAAGCTACCGGTCCAATGCGTTCGATGATCTTGAACGGGCCTACATATCTTGGGTTCAGTTTACCTCTTTTACCGAAATGTATTACACCTTTACAAGGTGACATCTTTAACATAACCATGTCACTGATCTGAAACTCTAATGGTTTCCTTCGGACATCGGCGTAGCTCTTTTGGCGACTACGGGCTGTTTTCAATCTCTCCTTAATTTGTACTATCTTCTCAGTCGTTTCGTGTATGATCTTGGGACCAGTTAATTGTCGATCTCCTACTTCATTCCAACAGATAGGGGATCTACACTTCCTTCCATACAGTGCTTCGAATGGTGCAGCTTTAATGCTCACATGATAACTATTATTATACGAGAATTCTGCTAATGGTAGATATTTATCCCTTCCGTTTCCAAAATCGATCACACATGCCCTAAGCATGTCTTCAAGAGTCTGAATTGTTCTTTCACTCTGCCCGTCAGTTTGCGGATGATATGCGGTGCTCATATCCAAACGAGTTCCTAGTGCCTCTTGTAGTGATTGCCAGAACTTTGAGGTAAATCTACTATCACGATCAGATATAATGGAAATAGGTATTCCATGCCTTGAAACTATTTCCTTTATATATAATCGTAATAATTTCTCCATTCTATCTGTTTCCTTTATAGGCAAGAAATGTGCAGATTTGGTAAGACGATCAACAATTACCCAGATGGTGTCGTATCCCCAGGCAGTCTTTGGTAACTTCGTGATGAAATCCATGGTAATATCATCCCATTTCCATTCTGGGATTTCTGGTTGTTGAAGTAACCCTGACGGCTTCTGGTGTTCTGCTTTGACTTTGGAACAAGTTAAGCACTCCCCAACATATGTTGCAACGTCTGTCTTTAAATTAGGCCACCAATAATGTGTCTTAAGATCTTGGTACATCTTTCCAACTCCAGGATGTATCGAATATCTTGTCTTATGTGCCTCGTTCAATATCAACTTCCTTAATCCACCCAACTTCGGTACCCAAATACGATTTGCAAAATATCGAATTCCATCTTCCCGCATAACGAGTTGCTTCTCATACTTCTTCATTATTTCATTTCCTATATTTTCTTTAGTAAGTGCTTCTCGTTGAACTTCTTTGATTTGTGAGTTGAGATTCATGCGAATTTTTATGTTCATCGCTCGTACTCGAATTGGTTCTCGTTCCTTTCTGCTTAGTGCGTCAGCCACCACATTCGCTTTCCCGGGATGATAACGAATTTCACAATCATAGTCGTTTATCAGCTCGACCCACCTACGTTGCCTCATGTTCAACTGTTTCTGATCAAAAATATGTTGAAGACTTTTATGATCAGTAAACACAGTGCATTTAACCCCATACAAGTAGTGTCTCCATATCTTCAATGCAAACACGACTGCTCCCAGTTCTAAATCATGCATCGTATAATTCCGCTCGTGAATCTTCAATTGTCGGGATGCGTATGCAATAACTTTCTTCCGTTGCATAAGAACGCAACCAAAACCTTGTCGTGAAGCGTCACAATATATCTCAAAATCATCGTTCCCTTCAGGTAACGATAAAATAAGTGCCGTGGTCAACTTCTTCTTGAGTAATTGAAATGCGTTCTCCTGCTCCGAGGTCCATTCGTATTTCTTCCCTTTTTGCGTTAATGCTGTCAACGGCTTAGCTATTCGGGAAAAATCTTGAATAAACCTTCTATAATAACCGGCTAAACCCAAAAATTGGCGTATCTGCATTGGTGTTTTAGGAGTCTCCCATTTTTCAATGGCCTCAATTTTAGCTGGATCAACCTGAATTCCTTTGCTACTAACAACGTGACCAAGAAATTGCACTTCTTTCAACCAGAAAGCACACTTAGAAAATTTAGCGTATAGCTGTTCTTTTCTCAACAACTCTAATATTAACCTTAAATGCTGCTCATGCTCTTGCTCACTCTTGGAATAAATAAGAATGTCATCAATGAAAACAATAACAAACTTATCTAAATATGGACTACAAACTCGATTCATGAGGTCCATGAATACAGCTGGCGCATTCGTCAATCCAAACGGCATGACCAAAAATTCATAATGACCGTAACGTGTCCGAAAAGCAGTTTTCGGTATATCTTCTTCTTTGACGCGTAATTGATGATAGCCCGATCTTAGGTCAATTTTCGAGTACACACATGATCCTTGGAGTTGATCAAATAAGTCGTCAATTCTCGGTAGTGGATACCGATTTTTGATAGTTAACTTATTTAATTCACGATAATCTATACACATCCTAAAAGATCCATCTTTCTTTTTAACAAATAAAATCGGAGCTCCCCACGGTGAAGTACTTGGTCGTATGAATCCACGATCCAGTAATTCTTTTAACTGACTTTGAAGTTCTTTTAACTCGGACGGTGCAAGTCTATATGGAGCACGAGCCACTGGTGCAGCTCCTGGTACTAAATCTATTTGAAATTCTACAGATCTAAATGGAGGTAATCCCGGCAACTCTTTCGGAAAAACTTCAGGAAAATCTCTTGCCACAGGCACGTCGTTGATGCACTTCTCTTTTTCTTTCTTTTCAACTTTATTAACATGTGCTAGAATAGCATAACATCCCTTTTCTAAACACTTCTTAGCTTTCAAACAGCTAATGAGTTTTAGCTTTGAGTTACCCTTCTCTCCATAAATCATCACCGGCATTTTATCCTTACAAGGAATGCGAATTGCCTTCTTGGCACACACAACTTCAGCTCCTACTTTGGACATCCAGTCCATGCCGACTATTACATCAAAACTTCCTAATTCTACGGGTATTAAGTCAATTTTAAACGTTTCTCTGGCTAAATTTATTTCACAATCACGACAAATTTTATCGGCTTTAATTAGTTTACCATTAGCTAACTCAATCATGTACTTAGCATCTAGAGGTAATGATGAACAATTCAATTTAGCGTAAAAGTCTCTACTCACGTAACTTCTATCGGCACCAGTATCAAATATAATAGATGCGGATAAGTTATTAATGGTAAACGTACCCGTAACAAGCTCCGGGTCTTCACACGCCTCTCTAGCATTAATAACAAATGCTCTTCCACGTGCAGATCCATTATTCTTCTCTGGATTCGGACACTGGCTCTTATAGTGACCTTGTTTTCCACACCCATAACAAGTAATGGTAGCCAAAGCAGTTCTATTTGCATTGGTGGCAGGAGTCTTGGTACCATTTGTATTTGTAACGAGAGCCCTACAATCTTCAGCAAGATGACCCTTTCGATTACATTTGTTGCATACCACATTACAGTAGCCAGAGTGATGTTTGTGGCATCGGTTACATAAAGGATTTTGTCCTTTGTAACCATAGCTTAAACCACTACCCGCACCTTGCGTGATTTCTTGTTTCTTAAAAGATTGTTGTTGGTTACCTCGATCATAATTTCCATTCCACTTTCTTTTGTTACCTGATACCTTCACATCAGCATTGGATACTTTCTTATCCATGATAACCTGATCCATTAGCTTGTTTGCCATGGTTATAGCTTCATGAATTGTCTTAGGTTTCGATGCTGTAACATTTGCCTTGACCTTTTTGGGCAAACCATCCTTGTACATTTCAATCTTCCGTTCTTCGGTTGGAACCAATTCAGGACATAGCAAAACTAATTCCATGAATCGCTGATTGTAGTTGGTGATTTCAGTACCAACAACCTTCAGACTTCGTAATTCATCTTCCAACTTCCTAACCTCGTTCCTTGGACAATACTCGTTGATTAACATTATTTTGAATTCTTCCCATGGAGTATCATAAGCTACATCTCCTCCTACAGCCTTCACAAAATTTTTCCACCACGTGAGTGCACTATCTTGTAAAGTGCACGATGCATACTTGGTCATGTCCTTTTAAACACAACCACTGATTTTAAACACAGTCTCCATCTTTTCTATCCACCGGGTTAAACCGATCGGTCCTTCCGTTCCACTGAATGATGAGGGCTTGCAAGCTTGAAAAGTCTTGTAGGTACATCCTACACGAGGGTTTGGGTTAACTGCAGCAGCTCTTGCAGCTTCGACCCATAACATTCTGTCGTTCACTCGCTGGTTGATGAATTCCTCGACTTCTTGTTCCGTCATTCGATTCAATCGGGCCATTTCCTAATGAAAGAAAATAATTATTCACATGGAATATTATAGATGTAGTGTGTATTTATAGTACATTATAGCTTATTAACAATATGAACCAGGTATTATTATAAAAGCCTTTTCTTCTTATTAGCATTTTATAATTATATCTAGGGTAGTACCTACCCGTTAATGTTCATACTTAATAGCTTAGTACAGAACCAATTACTACAATCTAAATAATACTTAACCATGGAAAATTATTGCATTTCATACTTCACTATTTTACATATGCTTATCTTACATCGAATATTAAGCAAACCACACTAATAATATTATACAAAACATTATATGATCCCATGGTTTAATACGGCAGCGCATCGTTTGGTCTATTTTCTAGGACGTTTAGGTTCAAGGAATGGCCTAACGCTTATCCTAGCTGTCTGCCTATATTTTGGCTGTAGGGCTGAAGAACTGGATGACGGGATAGAACGAATAGGAATAGCGGGAATAGGGGTGGTAGTGTCTAGTGGAGTTGGTGCCACATCATCCTCACTAAACTCGGGATTTGAATTTTCTAATTCATTAGCCTTTCGTTTCTTTCCTAGTTCGAACTTGTCTTTCGTAATTTCTTGTATTTCTTCCTCGGGTTCACTTTCCTCCTCGGGTTCACTTTCTTCCTCGGGTTCACTTTCCTCCTCGGGTTCACTTTCCTCCTCGGGTTCACTTTCTTCCTCGGGTTCACTTTCCGGTTTCTCTATAGTTGGTTCATCCGGAATTTGTGAGTCTTCCCCAAAGATATCATTTTTGTCATCGGATAGGTTAATGACTGGAACACCATCTGAAGATTCTGATTCGGAGTCGCTGAATGTGATAACAAGTTTTGAGCCCGACATCTATCACACAACAACTAACCCATTAGTACTACATAATATTTACATATAAATTTTAACCAACAATGATAAGCAATGGTTTTTAAATCAAACCCGGTCAAAGTCCAGACTTACTAATGTATCCTAACGACCTATCAGTTAGACACACTAATGCAAACCTGGTTCGCTAAGACCACCGCTCTGATACCACATGTCATAACCCGTTCTTAACCATAAGAACGAGTTAGATAACGTATGATTTCATTGCGAGGTATTGACCTCTATATGCGACATTTTTAAAAGAACAACTGCATTTATTTTACATTACAAACCATAACTCTTATTTTAATACAAGCTTTAGACAATATAAAGATGATTATCGTTTAGCGATAATCTTAGACTTACAAACTTTACATGTGATGATAACAATACGATTTCTAGCATATTTTACGTTACAAATCCTCCGATATGCAGTTTTATTTTTGATACAAATATGCATACTCAAGATCTTGTTTAAATTCAACATGTTGCAGCGGAAGCTTTTAGTTATCACCTGAGAATAGACATGTTTAAAACGTCAACATAAAGTTGGTGAGATATAGGTTTAATGCCAGCAGCGATATAAATATAGACCACAAGATTTCATATATAAACATTTAAATAAAAATATTCTAAGTGGTTGAGCACTTGGTAACCATACTTAACATTTAATCACGTCGCATATTCCCTTTATTATGAAATCTTACTACACCGTACCAAGTGTAGTCACGAAACGAAGTACTGTGCAACCGTTGAATACTGGTCGTCCAGTCCGGTTGGGGTTGTCAGGCCCGATAGATCTATCAACAGGATTCGCGTTTACAATACCGCTGTAAATAGTAGTTACCAAGCTACAGGGAAGTATGCCAGTGGTACAACTCAACGTAGAATATATTTTTCAGTTACTTGTGTCCATATCGTAAAACATAAAATACATGTATTCTCATCCCGAAATATTTAGAGTTTAAAAGTGGGACTATATACTCACTTTTGCCTTGAAGATATATATATTTTGACTTGGTCTCCGGTTGATATCACGAACCTATCCATATATAGTTTATCAATATATTTCCATTTTAAACAATCGTCACATATATATACTTATTATACTTTTAATAGTTTTAATAATTTCTTAGTCCGTAGTTAGCAGTTCGATGTTAGTAATTCAATTTTAATGGTTCATATTTAGGTGTTTAATAAATAAAACCCCCATCGAAATAAATAAAACCCCATCGTATTTGTATTGGTCGGGATTAATCTTGACCCACGGTACCGGTGTTGTCAAATGACGTGTTGCGTACATAAAGTACCGGTGTTGTCAAATGACGTGTTGCGTACAATCATGGGATCTTATGATTAATCTTCTCGTATTGTTTACGGGTGGTCCTGAAATATATAAAATTAAATTATGAGTACATATATATAAAATATCATGTTATTTTAGAAAGATGTGATTCATTTAATTTTTCTCCAATTATTTTCGTGGCTAAACTAGTTTTGGATATCCGATCTTGTTTTGGTCATAGTTTCTTCGTTACAACTCCGTTTTCGTTGGTTCAACTTGCCAAGTCCTTGGATCGAGTCCCTCTTTAAGAATATAAACTGTAAATACCTTAGTTTGTATTCGAAATCACAGGTCATAGGTCAAACTTTGGTGAAACTTATGAAGTTGATCATTTTCCATCATGTAAACAACCTTTAATGATTATTTTTCTAAAAATACTTATACTTTGAGTTAAATCATGAAATTTTTATGTGTTAACATATTCATAAGAAATATCATTTTTCCAGAATATAAACCTCCAATTCAAAGTTTAAGATGGTTTTTAATTATCCAACCCAAAACAGCCCCCGGTTGCATCCCGACGTCATAAATTCAGTTTTTAAGGTGTTCTTTGAAAAACCAAGTTATACCTTGTTAAATTAGAATATATTTATGATATATTACAGGTCTTGAAGTATTTTAAAAGTTAAGTTAGAAGGATCTATTTAGTTTGCAAACAAGTTTGAAAACATTCAAACTATGTTCTTGTTGTTAAAATTTTATACCATAAAATAAGATAGTTATATATATATGAATCGAATAAGGTTATGAACAAAGTTACTACCTCAAGTTACTTGGACAAGATTGCTGTAAAATAGAAGTAAAAACCTAGAACCAAAAGAGTGATGGAATTGGATGAAAGATTAGAAGCAACTTAAGACATAAACTTGAATTGAAAGTTGTATTTTTGTAGTGTTTTTGTTTGATCTTGTTATGGTGGTGTTTAAGGTGATTCTTGAGAGGATTTTTGCTGGAGTTCTTAGAGAGACATGAGGCTAGTAAGTGTGTGTGTTTAGCTAGAGAAATGATGATAGAAGTTGAACCAAAATGAGGTGAGAATACCCCCATTAAAAACGTGAATGGGGGGGGGGGACATGGACAAAATTTTAGGTTGTTCTTTTGTGCAATTTGTCATACTTGCTTCCAAATTCAATTACCTTATACCTAGGGCATGAACAAGGGCTGGTTGGTGGTGATTTGATGTGTATATACCAATAGTAAATACGTATATAAGCTAGGTATGATACGGGTACATGTACTCTAGATATACGTATAGAAATCTTGTGAAAACGGAACGAGAATTCAAATATAGCTATCTTTTGTGAATACACTTATATTGTTTTATGTATTTAAGTCCTTAAAAAGTGATTAAATACATTATATATACGATATATGTATAAACATTATAGGTCATAAGTATTTATGTCAAATAACGTTACGTATGGTTATCGTTTTGAAAACTTAAGTTAGTAGTTTCAAAATATACTTATAACTTATTGTTATTAATACAAAATGAGATATTAAAACATCCATAAATCATGTTAAATATGTATATATACATATATATACACAAACGTATAATTATCATATATTATATAGTTCGGGATATCATCGGTCAAACTAGACAGTCAAACGTTGTGTAAAACTCATTTCAAAAACATAAATCTCAACAATTTGGATTGCTTATCATGTTGGTAAGGTTTAATTTATGTAAATATTAATCTTATAAGTATAAATTGATCGAAAAAGTGCGGGTCATTACATATATAGTACCAGGTTCCCTTAAATTACGGAAAAATTTACGAGAGATATCAGGCAAGGTCTACAGTAACAGATACGCTAAGATATGAATTTTGTCTATACACTATTCATACAGTCAATGCAGTAAAACGTGTCTAGACTAAGAATAATGAGCAGTTAATTTCCTAAGGATGATAAGCAGATGATTTCTGACAAAAATGATAAGCAAAACTTTTGATATGCAGACACGGTCGAAGTCCAGACTCACTAATGCATCTTAATGACTATTAGTTAGACACACTAATGCAAGAACTGGTTCGCTAAGACCACCGCTCTGATACCAACTGAAAGGACTCGTCCTAATCCATTCGGACGAAGTCCATATCGATTATAAATGATTCACAACAGTTGATTACATCGCGAGGTACTTGACCTCTATATGATACATTTTACAAACATTGCATTTGTTTTGAAAAGACAATCTTTCATTACATCTAAAGTTAACAGACATGCATACCATTTCATAATATATCCTATAATTGACTTTATAATGATCTTGATAAATTCAACGACTCGAATGCAACGTCTTTTGAAATATGTCATGAATGACTCCGAGTAATATCTTTAAAATGATCAAATGCACAGCGGGAGATTTCTTTCGTACCTGAGAATAAACATGCTTTCAAGTGTCAACCAAAAGGTTGGTGAGTTCATTAGTTTAGCATAAATAATCATTTTATAATTTTAATAGACCACAAGATTTCGTATTTCCATTTCTCATAAACATACGTCCCATGCATAGAGACAAAAATATCATTCATATGGATTGAACACCTGGTAACCGACATTCACAATATGCATATAAGAATATCCCCATCATTCCGGGATCCTCCTTCAGACATGATATAAATTTCGAAGTACTAAAGCATCTGGTACTTTGGATGGGGCTTGTTGGGACCGATAGATCTATCTTTAGAGTTCGCATCAATTAGGGTGTCTATTCCCTAATTCTTAGATTACCAGACTAAAAAGGGGCATATTCGATTTCGATCATTCAACCATATAATGTAATTTCGATTACTTGTGTCTATTTCGTAAAACAGTTATAAAAACAGCGCATGTATTCTCAGTCCCAAAAATGTAAAGAGTAAAAGGGAGCAAATGAAACTCACGCATATAAATATTATAAAACAGTTAATAAAGCATTTGCATGTATTCTCAGCCCAAAAATGTAATGAGTAAAAAGGGAGCAAATGAAACTCACCATACTGTATTTTGTCGTAAAAATACATATGACATCACTAAACAAGTGTAGGGTTGGTCTTGGATTCACGAACCTATATCATTTATATATATTAACACATATACTTGTAATCGAACAACTAAATTTACATATTATTAGTAATATAATTGTTAAATTATATATTTTATCAATAAATAATTTAAATATTTCTTTTTATGTACATTAACTAAATAATTAGCATTTATTATAAAATGTTAATATAGATAGGTTATATGTTTTAACTATAGTGTTATGTAACTAAAAGTCATTTGATAAAATAATATTATTAATAATACATAAAAGGTTGTATTATTTTATAATAATAATATTAGTAATTATACTTAATAATGATAATAATAATAACTATGATTCTAAAAATAATAATACTTATAATGATAATAATATTAGTAGTAATATTGATAATAATAATAATAATGATAATATAAAAAAAATAATAATAATAATAATAATAATACCAATAATAATAATAGAAATAATAATATTATTAAATAATTATAGAATACAACCTTTGAAGAAAACAAGCATTTAAAAAGAAACGCCGCTGCTCGGGCTCGAACCCGAGACCTCTAGCTTAACTCACAACACCGATAATCATTCGTCTGCCATGAGTCTATCTGATTTATTATTGATTTTAATTTCTTTTATATCTTTTCTGTTTTCACCTTCTTTTTCGTTATCATCTAATCTATATTATCATTATCAACATGATCATCATACTTATCATAACAACATCACCAATTCACGAATCATCATGATTATCTATCATTTCATCTCGTCAACATGATCATCGTCCTTTATATTTACATCGTTCATCATACCATCATCATTATCATCTATTCACTATATCATAATCATCACATTATCAACATCATTATCTTTCATTATCACCCTTATGATCATGAATCATATCATAACCATAATCATCTCATCACCCTTCGTTCGTGCAGCAACAATTTCACAGAAATGTGAATTATACTGCAGCAGGTTCCTTATATAATTCGGCCCAATTAGATAATAGGATCATAGCCCAAATATCTAGATTATCTAAGCCTAACAGCAAAAAGAAGTTGGATTTCGGTCCAAGAAGTAAAGGGAAACAAGCTCGGCCCAAATTCCATCAAAAAAATTGGAGCGTACACAATTTCAATTACAATATAGTAATGGCCGACAAAAAGAAGAGGCAGTAGCGTGATATATATTCATCCTCAATATTTTAATATCGCCTATCACTATCTTTGTCATTATGATTATATCATTCTTCTAATCATTCTTGTTGTTATAGTTGAAAACGGAAATAGATAGGAATAGCGGTAGCATACAGCAATTTACGGTTGTGTTGGTGGTTGTTTGCGGTTTGAAACAGAAGAAAAATATCACATAACAGCTGCACAGAAGTACGCCATATAGCAGCAACAATAGTGGTTGTTTTGGGTGTGTTTTACGGCAGAAATTTTAGTATAACAGTAGCAGTTTTTAGATGGGTTTAAATGGTTGTTTAAGGTGGCGGTTTGGTGGTTATTCGCGAAGAGAGAGATAGAGAAAGAGGATGAGAGGGAGAGTGACGGTTTGAAGTTGTGCTTTGCAGGAAGGTGTGGTTCACGATATGAAACAGGAAAACGGATTTATTTCGATGGGTATTGTTGTGGAGAGGTTGAACATGGTGACTTGAGTCATGGTGGTGTGGTTTGGTTTTGATAGTAAATTATCGATGGTGGTGGTTTAGTGCATTCGATTGTTTATGTATATATATAAAGATGAAGATGTGGTGATTTACCTTGGTGTTGGAGAGCGGTTGTAAATGGTATAGGTGGCGGAGGTAATGGTGGTGGTGACATGATCACGGTAGGAAACAGTAAACAAAACGGCAACAGCACTAGTTCCATTGTTGTTGTGGTGTTCGATTGGGATTACAACAGAAAATAAATGAGCAGATGGTGATGCTTGGGTTAAGATAACGGGTAGTAGTTATCGAAAACATAAACATGAAATCAAGAAAATAGAAATGGGTTTGAGGTTATTTTCGAAGGTGGTGTCTAAAGGCGGTGATCAAGTTAAAAGTTTGAGGTGATTCTAAGGTGGAGATGATGAAGTGATGGTGATGAGATGGAATGGTGTACGTTCACGATAGTAGAATAAGTAATGAATCAAGTGGGTGTTTGTTTATAAAATGCATTATCGATATACCATGGATTAGGATGAAAAAGTACATCAAATATATTGATTGATCAATCAATAACAGTATCCTTTTTCCATTCATTGAATTTTACGGATACTAGTGACAATAATATATATATAATAATAATAATTATAATATAATATAATAACGATATTTAAACTATCATGTGGAATGCAAAAGGAAGAATAGTGAATCAAAAGTTAGCAGCCTCAATAATAAAATTTGGTACGGATAGTTTTAATGCTGATAGTAAATCGTACTCCGTTGTAAATTTAGTGGTGAATAAAAGTGTTCGGAAAAATTCCAAATTTTTTGTATTAGTTATAATTATTTATTTAGATCAATATGGTATAAAATTCTGTCATAAATTATTAAATAAAAAATTACATTGATTATTCACTTCCAACCCCAAGTAAAATATAAAAAATTTTAAAATTTAATAAATAGCTCCTAAATACATTTTTAATAAGTCTATAATTTATAAAACTCATTTTCGAATCACAGTTTATTTTAAAATAATATAAGTTTGATTTTAACTTACATATTATCAATCGAGTGACAATTGAGCGTTATTGTTGCTTACAAAATAAATTAAAAATTATATATATATTCATTGTACACTATATACATATGTAGTTATATTTTAAATAATAGTTATTATATATTATTTTATTTTACATTATTAATTCTAACAATTACGTCATATAATATTTTATTTCATATTTCAAATTCATATATTTTAAATATATATGTATCTATTTACAAATAGTGGTTCGTGAATCGTCGAGAGCAGTCGAAGGGTAAATGTATACATGAAACAGTTCAAACTTTTTGAGACTCGACCTTACAGACTTTGGTTATCGTATCGAAATCATATAAAGATTAAGTTTAAATTTAGTCGAAAATTCCCGGGTCATCACAACCGCCAAGAAAAATTTGTGTTTACGACATCACGAATACATTTTGGAAAACTTGTGGAAATAAATACAAATTCGAAAGAACTTTTGATTATTATTGTATATGGAATGGATTCTAATATATAATAGTAATATTTAATTCTTTTGATCTGGAAATCATTCAGAAATAACATAAACAAATTGACAAGCATATTTTGTTTCTTGAATGTTGCGAATGAAAGAGGCGGTTAAGAAATTTTGATGGCGTTTGGCTTTTGCCTTGTTGTGTCCTAATATTTGATTTAGATGGTACAACGTGTAATATAAATTTGTTGCCTACTTAATAATCATATTGATTGTTCAAGTGTAATTTGTAGAATTAATTGCATATTGCATGACGTTTGGGCACCAATAGTCATGTTCTTACCTATGTTCATTAGATGATTTTAAAGGGCATTGTAAGGCTTTTGTGATGGTCGTTATGTATGTTGGTACTATTATATATGGATGAGTGGTGTCAATCAAAAGAAGGTTTTAATTATATTTTTTTGAAAATTGACATGAAAACTCTCATGGTTGTTTATATATTCTTTAGATATTGACATGAACACCCCCTATGGTTGTTGATATTATGATTGTCATTTGTTGGTAAAACAATGAATTGTTGGAAACAATTCTTAGGATATTTAACGGGTGACAATAATCCGTTGGTTAAGTCACAAGACAATATTATATGGTTGTAAAGTGACAAATTTGTTACCAAATACAATGTTCATGAAATCTTTATTCATTGGTGAATTATGTCCATTAACCATTTGATGATTTATCAAAGATGGTACAAGTTAGTGAAACAAATATGTTTTAATATGAAATGAGGATTAGATATTGCTTAATCATTTTTGAGTACCGGTATGCCATGGAAATTGGTGGTATGGTGTATGTGATTTCGTCATGGTGATAGAAAGATTAAGCAAGGTCTAGGATAATTTATTGTGATGTGGCTTAAGTATTTTAATACTTGTAAAAGCCAACCATGAATTATGGTTTAATTCACAATGTGAAATCCTTAAGGCATATTAAAATTGTATTGAGGTTACTATTGATCAAGAAGATGATAAATCTACAAATTTGTTGGTTTTAACACTTGGTATAGATGAGATATCTTGGATCAAGATATTGATGTTGAGATTATTGATATTATAAACTTGTTATCATTACTTCTTGGTTTTAGAAGTGGATTGACTAAGATTTGTTTATAATCTTATCTTATCATCTAATATAATGGTAATAATTGTGTACATAATGATAATAAGGATCCATTATCAAGGGTGTACAAATTATCGGTTTACATTGGTGGCTTGTGAAAGGTGGACATATGCAAGGTCTAATCAATCAATTAATTTTGAGTACTCACAAGTTTTTTATGGTATAATAAGAACTTGGAAAATCCTTGGTTAAAAGGATTGGAAAAGGAAATTGATTGAAGTCAAAATGAATAAGGTGAAAGCTCATGGTATTCCCTAGTTATGAGATGTCATTTGACTAAGGCATGTAATTGAAACAAGTGAAAGTCTAGACAGTTATGCCTTAGACAAATTGTGTTTCGTGAGGTTTATCACGAATGAAGTGATGTATGTAGATTTTGTTGGGTTACAACAAAAGTTTGACTAAATTACTTGATAAAAGCATTAGCCGGTAGTGTGCACGAGTTGGCTAATAATGTGGGATTGAAGTCCATTTAGATCTTCTGTGACATCCAAATATAAGGTATTATTAAAAATTTAGTTGAGTATTCTTACTTCATAAATCATGGTTAAAATTAGCCAACGAATATTAAATAAATGATCAGTGGTGATATGAAGAATCATTTCATTTAGTAATGTCGGCCAACAATAGTAAAATAGAATTCTTTACCTAACATGTCACAATAATAGTAATTTTTTTTTATAACATTAATGAATACTGAGTGTGGCTCTTGTGTTAGTATCCAACAACTTCAATAATAACATACAATAAATAAATAGAAAGTTAAGAAGTAGTGTGCAACTGAGATTTCATTCAAAATTTAGGTATGGTTTTAATATAGTATTTTATTAAAAAAAGATGTTGTGGTACCATGATTTAGGGAATTAGATTTTGGTAGTATTTTAACCAATTATTAAGGGTGAGTGGGTAGTGAGTAAGCAGAATAATTGATAGAAAAGTTGTCTGTAATTTTCTATATCATCTAGTTATTTATATGCATGAAGTTGGTCATTAATACACGGCCTTTGTTCATTTATTTTCTTGTTCATACGTAAGTTCTTGTTCTTCCGAAATTAAGAACAAACCTTTGAGAGAATCATGAGAGAGTGCAGAAATAATAGCTATAAGGAGTGTATCTAAAGAAGTTATAGTAGGAGTTTAGTTGTGTTAACCTCAATCAAGTCACGGTGTCGTTAACGTAACACCTTCTCATTTCTAGAATTTATATAATTATTTTATTGTTAGAATTATAGCTAGGACACCCTACACTCGATTGGTTGAGTTGAGTTTTACATGGCCTTACTATTCCACAGTTTCAAAACTTACACGTAGTTGTATTATTCAAAATTATTAGCCGTATATTTATGATAGTTTTAAAAATAACTTACTGTAAATAATCTTAGTTGTGGAGATTGATAATGGTGGCTAGTCTACGATCATAGTAATAAAGAAGATGATGAACAGTGTAAATAAAAATGAGATTTTAAGTTAGTTTTACTTGCCATCACGTTAAATAAATATAACTAGAATAGAAAGATAAAAGTTTATATTATAAAATATTAATAGATATTTTATCGAAGTTACGAAGAACCTTAGAACATGCTGGATGAGAATGACGATATGCATAATTTAAAGAAGATGAAGGTCATGCATGATTTTAATATAGATGTATACATGTATGTGTGCATGACTAATGAAGATTGAAGTAATCATAATATTCTAATCTATGTAATATAGATAAGAAGAGAAAAAGTTGATGAGATTAATATATATATATATATATATATATATATATATATATATATATATATATATATATATATATATATATATATATATATATATATATATATACATCTTGCGTGCTAGTTAGTTGCAGCTGGTAAGCTGTTACTCATTATTTTGGAATGGCATGATATTTTATGAACCATTTTGTTATAGTTAAACTATGAACTCACCAACGTTAGCTGACCTACTTTAGCACAGGAAAAGATAAGGCATCAAGCTCAAAGGGAAAGGTAGTTTAGCAAATGACCAAGTCTTTATGATTTCAGTTTGATATATTAGAGAGTGTTTTGTGTGAGATGTAAAATGCTTTAATGTAGCTGTAAGTCTTCCGCACTTTGTTTTGAAATGTATGATTGAGCATTAAGTTTTTTTTAAGTTATTGCTAGTAGTCATGAGCCATGAAGTTTAGGCTGTGACAAGTTGGCATCAGAGCATTTAGTTTAAGAGAATAGGTACTTGACATAGATACCTAGACTTAAACCATAGATTCTAAGGGACAGTAGTTCGTAGTAGTTAATAATGATTATAGAAACCAGCATTATGATACGCAGTAGAAATAACTAGAACATGTATGTAAGGTAAAGTGACAATTATACTTGGCCAATATAAATTGTGAGTTTACAGGTACATGCGTGTGCCAGGTAATTCCTATTATGTGGATTAATGGTTGTTTTCTATAGTTCTATTAATGTTTCACCTATCAGCATTATTATCATTACAATAATTTTACAATAATTCTTTTATAACGTAATAATAAGTCAGTGAGCTAACTCATTACATTAAATGCCTATAAGAATGTCCAATAGATCAGGAAGAGCAGCTTCAATGACTCATGAAAATAGTGCTCCTCATGAGGGGCTAAATAATTTGGAATCGAATCAAGGTCGGGGTAGGGGAAGGTGTAACATCCCAGGTAACACGTTCTCCGTAGCATGATATTGTCCGCTTTGCCCGTAGGCGCATGAATTTTTCTTGGCGACCAAACACAAGGAGAACTTTCCCAGGGGGTCACCCATCCTGGTAGTGCTCTCGCCTAAGCACGCTTAACTGCAGAGTTCTCATGGGATCTGCTGCGCTTGTGGTCTCAAAACGTGTCATGCTAGGAAAGGTCTCCACACCCTTATAACGCATGCTTCGTTCCCCTCTCCAACCGATGTGGGATGGATGTAACACGGATGTTACAATCTTCCCCCCTAATGGGACACAGCGTCCTCGCTGTACACGTTTGGTCCGGGGCCTGGATCTGATACCATCTGTAACATCCCTTGTAACACGCTCCCCGTAGCATAATATTGTCCGCTTTGCCCGTAGGCGCACGGATTTTTCTTGGCCACCAAACATGACGAGCACTTTCCCAGGAGGTCACCCATCCTGGTAGTGCTCTCGCCTGAGCACGCTTAACTGCAGAGTTCTCATGGGATCTTATGCGCTTGTGGTCCCAAAACGCGTCATGCTAGGAAAGGTCTCCACACACTTATAAGGCATGCTTCGTTCCTCTCTCCAACCGATGTGGGACAGATGTAACACGGATGTTACAGAAGGCCTCAAAAAGGAAGAGGGTATGTCTTAGTTAATTAAACAACTCATCGGGCTAGATCAACAGTTGTCAAGGCAATGGCAGAGGCTGAGGAAATGTGGAGAAAAGGTTGAATGATCAAGAATTCTGAACAACGATAAATGAAGAAGTTACCAGAGCTCTTCGAGCTGCGTTACTTGAAGTAATTGTACAGAATCGCCAAGCTGATCGGAATGAGCGAGAACATATAACAAGCGAGGCAGATACCAGGAACACGGAAAACTCTAGGGATACTACAAGTAAGATCAACACTGGAGATACAATACCGGAAGATGAGGAACATGAAAGTGAGAATCAGACTGGTCGTAAGAAAAAGGGGTGTAACTATAAAATCTTCTCGGCATGCCGTCCACCTAACTTTAATGGTGAAGGTGACGCAAAAGTTATTATGAAGTGGATAAGGGAAACAGAATCAGTGATTGAGACCAGTAACTGCACAAATGTGGATTCTGTTAAATATGTAGTGCATTCTTTCAAGTCAGAAGCTCTCTTTTGGTGGGATAATATAAAAGATGTTCGAGGGTTAGCTGCTATTCGAAAGCTTACTTGGAAAAAGTTTAAAGATATTCTTATGGAGAAGTTTTGTCCAGAGGGTGAAATTAATCAATTAGAGCAAGAATTCTTATCTTTGGAGCAAGGGAACATGTCGATGCGCGAGTATAATACTAGATTTAATGAGAAGGCAAGATTTGCTCCACATCAAGTGTCTACAGAGAAAAGAAGAATCAATCGTTTTATTTATGGTATGAATCCAGGAGTCAGAGAACTTGTTAGGGCCATGAAGCCTAAAACTTATAAGGAGGCTGTAGATGCAGGAGCAGAGATGGAGAAAGAAAAACTTTGACAGAATGATGGCACAAGTGGTTTTAAGAGGAAGTGGAAAGGGGACGATGAAGAATCAAAGAGGCACAATTCTCAAAAAAAAAAAAAAGAAGGGAGGTAATGAAAATAAACCTCATTGCAAGAAATGTAACCGGTCACATTCTGGGAAATGTAAATTAGGGTCGACATCCTGCTATAAATGTGGGAAATCGGGTCAGATTTTAAGGGAATGTCCACTGTGGACATGCTACAATTGTGGTGTTACGGGACACATCGCACCTAACTGTCTGAATCAAAAGAAGGCTGCTATGGGAAATTTGCGATTAACTGATGGAAAATCTGATAAGAGTGGAGGTATACTAATTGCTAAGGGTTGAGCTTATATCATGACTACAGAGGAGCTAAGAAGACGCCTGGTGTAGTTTCAGGTACTTTTCTTGTCAATAATGTCTATGCAAATGTTTTATTTGATTCTGGTGTAAATAGAAATTTTGTATCTGACACTTTTTGCCATTATTTAAATAAGGTTGTCAAGAAGTTAGATAGAAACTTTTTAGTCGAAATGGATGATGGTGGACAAACAACAATTTGTGAAATATTCTAAGATTGTGTAATTAGCTTAGATGGAAACGAATCGCCAGTTAGATTAATGCCTATACCCTTAGGAGAATTTGATGTAGTAATTGGTTTGGATTGGTTATCGGATAACAAAGCACGAACTGTATGTGATGAGAAGATGATTGAGTTACGGGCTCCAAGTGGAGAATGCATACATATTTATGGTGATAAAAGGAAGAACGATATTGCTATCATCTCTACAATAAAGGCTAGAAAATACTGAAGAGAATGTGTTGCTTATCTAGCATACGCGATAGATGCTGAGCCAGACCAAAGAGTTGAGGATGTCCCAAATGTTAAAGAGTATCCAGATGTCTTTCCAGAAGATTTTCCTGGAATTCCAAAAAAACATCAAGTTGAATTCATAATCGACATCGTGCTAGGTGCAGCACCGATAGCTATAGCACCATACCGCTTAGCTCCAACAGAGATGCAAGAACTTATGAAGCAGTTGCAAGAATTGTTAGATAAGGGTTTTATACGACCAAGTTCATCGCCATGGGGATCTCCGATTCTGTTCGTAAAGAAGAAAGATGGAATGATGCGAATGTACATAGATTATCGTGAATTGAATAAGGTGACAATCAAGAATAGATATCCATTACCAAGAATTGACGATTTGTTTGATCAACTTCAAGGAGCTAGTTATTTCTCAAAGATAGATTTAAGGTCGGGTTATCGTCAATTAAAAGTTCACGAACAAGACGTACCAAAGATAAATTTTCGTACAAGATACGGTCATTATGAATTTCTGGTAATGTCATTTGGATTAACAAATGCACCTGCGCTATTCATGGATCTAATGAATATGTAAGCCGTGTCTAGACAAGTTTGTCATTGTATTCATTGATAACATACTTGTTTATTCAAAGACTCGAGAGGATCATGAGCGACATTTAAGAGTTATATTAGAACTATTGAGGAAAGAACAACTTTATGCCAAGTTTTCAAAATGTGAATTTTGGAGTCGGGAAGTACAATTTTAGGGTCACGTTGTGAATGAACGAGGAATCCAAGTAGATCCGGCAAAGGTTGAAGCGGTAATGAAATGGCAACCACCAAGAATACCTTCAGAAATTTGAAGTTTTCTAGATTTGACTGGCTATTACAGGAGGTTCATACAAGATTTCTCAAGGATAGAAAAACCATTAACTAGGTTGACACAGAAGCAAGCCAAGTTTGAGTAGGGATCTGAAGAAGATGAGGCATTTAAAACTCTAAAGAAGAAACTCAGTAGTGCACTAATCTTGTCCCTACCTGAGGGAACTGAAGGTTTTGTGGTCTACAGTGATGCATCACCTAAAGGATTTGGATGTGTTTTAATGCAACGTAATAAGGTTATCGCATATGCATCTCGTCAATTGATAGTTCATGAAGAACGTTACACGACACATGATTTAGAATTAAGTGCAGTAGTGTTTGCCTTATAGCTTTGGAGACACTATCTTTATGGCACCAAATGTGTGATTTTCATAGGTCCTCAAAGTTTGAAACATGTGTTTGATCAGAAGAATTTGAATATGCGATAATGTCGATGGTTAGAGTTGTTAAATGACTACGATTATGAGATACGTTACCATCCTGGAAAAGCGAATGTAGTTGCAGATGCCTTAAGCAGAAAAGAATGATTGAAGCCACTCAAAATTAGGGCAATGAGAATAGACGTCAAGATTGATTTAGCTGATCAGATACGAGAAACCCAGCAAAAAGTGCTTCAAGAAGATTACAATAAGAAGGAAAGAATGATTGAGAGATTAAAGTTGCTTGAAGAAGGTCGTGATGGAATCCGGAGATTTAAAGGCAGAGTATGGATTCCAAAGCTAGGAAATATTCAGAGCAAAGTACTCTAGGAAGCACACAAGTGTAGGTACACGATGCACCCTGGAAGCAAAAAAATGTACAAAGACTTGTGAAATGACTATTCGTGGCTAGGTATGAAAAGATCCATCTTGTAGTATGTGGAAAGATGGTTAACCTACTTGAAAGTTAAGACAGAACACCAGAAGCCGTCAGGTTATCTACAACAATATGAAATCCGTGTATGCAAATGGGAAAACGTCACTATGGATTTTGTCACAAAGTTACCAAAGACGTTGCTAGGTCATGATATAATATGGGTGATTGTAGATAGGCTGACAAAATAAGCCCACTTTTTACCGATCAAGGAGACTTACCCATTAGAGAAGTTAACAAGGTTGTACATAAATGAAATAGTATCAAGGAACGGTGTACCTGTGTCGATTGTATCAGATATAGATGCTCGATTTACTTCAAGGTTTTGGAGAAGTTTTTAGAATGAATTAGGTACTCGTTTGAACCTAAGTACTGCATATCATCATCAGACAGATGGGCAAAGTGAACGACTCATTCAGATGATGGAGGACATGCTAAGGGCTTGTGTGATAGACTTTGGAGGTTATTGAGATGACCATCTGCCACTTATTGAATTTTCTTACAACAACAGTTATCATTCAAGCATTCAAGCAGCTCCTTTTGAAGCATTGTATGGTAGAAAATGTCTAACTCCAATTTGTTGGAGTGAAGTTGGAGAAAGCCAGATGTTAGGTCCTGAAATTATCCAAGAGACAAAAGAGAAGATTGTCCAGATCAAAGAGAAGATGAAAGCTGCATAAGACCGATACAAAAGTTATGCTGATAAAAGAAGGAAACCGTTAGAATTTTACATTGGAGATCGAGTAATGTTAAAGGTATCTCCACGGAAAGGGGTAGTGAGGTTTGGCAAAAGAGGAAAGTTGAGTCCACGTTACATTGGACCCTTTGAAATCATAGCAAAAGTTAGAGCGGTAGCTTATCTGTAACATCCTCAATCGGGCCTAGCTGTAAGATTAGTTAAATTGCCCTTAAGTTAGTATTGTGTTACTATATGCGTTTATTTTTATTTAATATTTATTATTATTTATTGATGTGGTTAGGACCAGTTTGTGATAAGGGTCATAGAACAGGTTTCTTTATTTATTTTGGACTTCATTTGGGTCTCCAAATGATGTACGCAAGTTATTAGATAACTGGTAAATACCCGTATGTGATGGGGTATTTTATTTAACATAAATATATAAGCAATATTCAGCTCATTTCTACCATTTTCTAGACTTTTCTTCTCTACACCCGTACCTACACTCTCACACCCATCAAACCCTACTCTCTTGAAATCTTGATTGAGTCCAAATTGAGTTTAGCAATCAACTGTCACTGATTTTGTGATTCAAACAAGGTATAAATCTCTTGATTTCGTGTAGTAAGCTGTGATTAAAATGATTTTTAGTTAGGTTTTTGGTAAAGATACATTTTGGTCAAAACTTGTGATTTTGATGTTGGTTTGGTGTAAAACATTGTTGTTTATGTTTCTTTAGTTGCTATAAACGTTTTCTAAGCTTCATTTGGTGTCAAAACATGTAGAAATCAAGATTTGACTGATTTTGGTGCGAAACCCGTCAGTGTCTGCTGCTGTAGCTCGATGAATACAACCGCACGGTTGCAGGTTGCAACCGCACAGTTGTGTGGTGTAACCATACGGATGCAAGTGCAACCGTATGGATGTAGCAGTGTTGTGCAACTGGGTCGGAAACTTGCAACTGTACGGTTACATATTGTAACCGTACGGTGTGACGACCCGGGAAATTCCGACCAAATTTAAACTTAATCTTTATATGGTTTCGACACGATAAGCAAAGTCTGTTAAATTAAATCTCAAAAATTTTGAACTGTTTCAGATATCTATTTGACCTTTGACTGTTGCCGACGATTCACGAACCATTGTGTGTAAATAAAGATATATATATATATATATATATATATATATATATATATATATATATATATATATATATATATATATATATATATATATATATATATATATATATATATATATATATTAATTATTATAAATTAAAAAATTATTTAGCAAGTTAAAATAATATATGATATTAAAATATATATATATATATATATATATATATATATATATATATATATATATATATATATATATATATATAAGGTATATTGAATGTATATTTATATGGTTTCAAAATTATTTAGTAAACGATAATAGCACTCGTTTGTCAGTCGATCGATATTAAGCAAGTTAAATTCAAACTTATATAATTTTAAAATAAATGGTGATCCTAAAATGAGTTCTATAAATTTTAGGCTTACTAAAAATGTATTTAAGACCTAGTTATTAAATTTTAACACTTTTTATATTTTTACCCAGAATTGAGAGGGACAGTTGATGTAATTTTTATTTAATAAATTAATGATCAAATTTTATACCATAATGACCAAAATAAATAAATATAATTAAGTTAAAAATATGGGATTTTTCTGAACACTTTTATCCGCCACTGATTTCGTACGATACATAGTGAGAGAAAATTGTCGGCAGTGTGAGACAAGTTAAATTCACATTATGCATTTGATTACTGTTTCCAATAGTTATTTTAACTTTAATACGGAATATGATATTATATGTTTATGTACACATGTGATGTACCAAACGAATCACACTGCATCTTCTCAAATCCTTTAGTGAAACCACTTGCACCCCACCATTTCCAAACATAACTCGACACCCTTGTTGTTTCTGAATCACAAAAAGCCAACTAGTTTATTTTTATTTTTAGCCCAATTGTGTGAGCATTCAGCTAGATATCAACACAAATTATGGATGACTTATTTAATACTATTTTTTTTCTTTCTTTTATTCCCTCTCCGATCACAATCACCAAACCATATACCACCTTTGGTTCAATCAATCAACCATCACCTTGCCACCCTCTTCCACTAATTACCGCCACAAACCACCAACGGATCACCACCAATAGATCAACCGCCACCACCTTCAATCACGCCATCACCTTCACTCTCACTCCTTCTTGATTTCTTGATGATGAGACCCATCCAACACCAATGGACCACCAACATCTTCATACAAGCCACCACCGTCCACCATCATACCACCCTTGTATACACCATGAGCCGCCACCTTTCACTAAAACCACTTGAGTTCAATTTCCATTTCTTTGTTTCGGTTGGAAACACTCAAACCACAAACCACTAACTAACCCGATGCCGACCACCTTCACCATATTCGTTAAACCATCAAACTCACCATTTAACCAAAACCATCCATCATCTTTATCTGTTTTCTGTCCTCCATCGAACCACCTAGTTGATCACCACTTATGTTTTCATTCCTACTATTGACAAACTGAACCACCACAACATCAAAACCCACGAAACAATGAAGGTGTTATACGATGAAGACGATGAACAGTGACAGTATTGATAACGAACAAAGATGATACGGTTTACTACTATCTCCGGTGTCTATTACTGTTATGACGAAATGAAGATGATGACCATGTTGATGGTGATGTACAATACACGAGGATGAACGAGGTTGAATACGAAGAAGGTGAATAGTCATGGTAGTGATAAGGGTGAGCTGTGAAGATAATATGATGGTGAGGAAACGAAAACATTGATGATGATGAGGAAGAACCCAAGTCGTAACCTGCTTCAATTATTTTTTTCATTTTCTGCTCCCGGTGCTGGATTGGATCGAGAAATACAAGTTGTTGGGCTTGATTAAATTGTACTTAGGCCGAAATGTTTTAGTTTTCTGTTTGGGCCGAGATCATTCTATGATTGCCTGGTGGACGGGTTTTACGAAGATGAAGAAAGAAAAAAAGGGAAAACACAAAGAAACGGGTTAAATGAACTTAAGTAGGATGTTAATCAGGAAAAGCGAAGTGCAGCAGTTGGTTTGTGTGGGTGTTGGGGTAGTGAGAGGTTGTGGGTTCGAGTCCCGTCTGCAGCATATCTTTTTTACTCAAAGATTTTAAAGGGTATACTTGTTATTTTATTATTATTATTATTATTATTATTATTATTATTATTATTATTATTATTATTATTATTATTATTATTATTATTATTATTATTTTATTATTATTATTATAATTATTATTATTATTATTATTATTATTATTATTATTATTATTATTATTATTATTATTATTATTATTTTTATTAACTAATATGATGTAAAAGAAAATATAGATTTAGAACTATTAAGATGAAAGTAAATATAGTTATGATTATGTATTATAATTAAAGATTATGAAAAATATAAGAAGAGATAGGTTTATGATTAATTAGGATGTGATAAAATAATATAATGTAAGTATTTATGATATTGCTAAGGATAGATATAAACTTGTTGCGCTCATGAAAACATTTATGTTATACATAAGAGTAATATGGATGTGATTACGCTTAATGCTATAATTAAGATATTAAGTATTTAAAACAACGTTATTATTATGTGGACATAATAAATATGGATGCTATAAGTAAAAATCATAAAACTTAATCGTTATTATTTTTAAGTATTATTTTTATTATCTTTATTATTATTATCATTATTATCATTAGTAGTAAAATTGTTATATTCATAGTTATTATTATTAGTATTACTACTAAAAGATATTTCTATATAAAAATACATTATAAGAATATTAATATCACATATCACTGTGATTTTATTATTAACAAGATTGTAACTAAGCTATATATAAAATATATCAATTAATAGGTACACATATATTTTATCATACATAAACCCTAATATAAATTATTATTATTAATATGTTATAATGAAAGATAAACACTAGTTAAATAAAATATAAATTAAATATATCTATATCTATATAAGAAATAATTTAACAAGTATATTTTTAAAAATAATAAATATATTTATTCGATTATGATTTTGTGTGTTAATATATATACAAATGATATAGGTTCATGAATTCGAGGCCAACCCTGCTTTGTTCAATGTCGTCATATGTATTTTTACTACAAAATACATTATGTGAGTTCATTTGATTCCCTTTTACTCTTTGCATTTTTAGGACTGAGAATACATGCGCTACTTTTACAACTGCTTTATTAAATGCTTTTGAAATACATTTTTAACTGCGAATACATGAAATGCTTTTATAAATGTTTGACGAGATAGACACAAGCAAAACATTCCTCAAATGAATTATGTGGACGTGATAATTGCCACCATTGAATTATGTGGATGTGATAATTGCCACAATTGATATGAATATTTTTCCCCTGATTATTATTGCTTGGTAACCTAAGAATTAGGGAACATCACTAATTTTGAGAATTAGTGCATGCCTAATTGACGCGAATACTAAAGGTCGCCACCGGGTTTAACACCCCCACCCAGAATGTTCACTAGACGGAAGGGCTAGTGGGCGTGGTGTTTAGTACTTTGAAGTTTATATGATTATTATACAGACGAGATGTTCTGTTTTGGGGATATTATTATGCGTATTATATGTTAAGGTCGGTTACCAAGCCAAGCTATGAAAGCAATGAAAATTGAATGTTATGTATCGAGAGAATGATTTTATACACAGATTATGTGTATGTTATTTTTGTGCACAAGATATGTGTACGGTTACTAAGATTTATGAAAGATAATTTCATACACGAGAAAGGTGTACTGTATTTAAAAGATATCGCATGTATATTACAGGTGGGTATAGGATTCGGGCCCATTTGTACCATGCAGGATTTAAATCTTGTGGTCTATCAAAATGATGAATTTTATGAACTCACCAAACTTTTGGTTGACACTTTAAAGCATGTTTATTCTCAGGTACGAAAGAAATCTTCCACTGTGCATTTGCTCATTTTAGAGATATTACTTGGAGTCATTCATGACATATTTCAAAAGACGTTGCATTCGAGTCGTTGAGTTCATCAAGATTATTATTAAGTCAATTATAGTTGGATATATTATGAAATGGTATGCATGCCGTCAACTTTCGATGAAATGAAAGTTTGTCTTTTAAAAACGAATGCAATGTTTGTAAAATGTATCATATAGAGGTCAGGTACCTCGCGATGTAACCAAATGTAATGAATTCGTCCTGATGGATTAGGACGGGTCGTTAGAGTTGGTATCAGAGCGGTGGTCTTAGCGAACCAGTCTTGTATTAGTGTGTCTAACTGATAGTTGTTTAGATTCATTAGTGGGTCTGGACTTCGGCCGTGTCTGCATGTCAAAAGTTTTGCTTATCATTTAGTGTCGAAAATTATTTGCTTATCATCCTTAAAGTCTAGACACGTCTTACTGCCTCTATTGCATAGACAGTGTATAGATAAATTCATATCTTAGCGTATCTATTATTGTTACCTTTGCCTGACAGCTACCGTAGATTCCTCCGTAACTTATGGGATTTTAGTATTATATATGTATATGTAAATTATGTATTGCAGGGTACTAATCTACATCCTATAATATATTTCTTATCGAAAATCCTTCATCTGATCGTATAAGATGAATCCCTCAACCAGTTCGAATTCCTCAGATTCTGACAGCTATTCCGATATGGAGTTTCACCTAAGCTCCAAAAGCAGTGTTACCAGAATGAATCAACCAATCATCCATCCCCAATTCATCTGATGGGTTCGTAGCCTCCTTAATCATTAGGAACAAGAAGAAGGCAATCCTTTCCATCCACCACATTGCCCTTTTGGCGAAGAACCTGAAGCACTTACCGGCGAACCTGTTTGAAATACCATTTTCTCTCTCATTTCCAGAGTATCTCGCCATGACTATATCATAACTCAGATCTTAAACCTTATTCATTCGTTTGTTCAAACCGCCAATCATTCCGGAGAAATCAAAGAAGTCAACGAGCTTCGCGCTCGAGTAATCAATGTGTAGAATATGGTGCAAAACCTACCAGCTTCAGCAACAGCACCGTCAACACCAGTACCACCAATAACATAAGCCTCAACATCACACGCCTCAATATCACCATCTGTACTTTGAGTATGATCTTCATTCTACGTATCGTTCTACCTCATTTATCTTTATTAGATATTATATGTATTCTCGTTTAGAAGGTCGGTATTTTATGGTCAGATACCTAAGGTCGGTATATCTTTGAAAGCTCAGACAGAGAGAATAAACGGACTCTTCGAGGGCTACTTAAGCCACTTTAGTGTAAACCAGAAGGACTGGAGCTGTTGGATGTTGCTGAGTGCTGCTATAACTTAACAACCAAAAAGCTCTGCGTCAAACTTATTAAATCCAAGATTACATCTCAAGAAAATATATATGTATATATGTTTTCATAAAGATGGTAATTAAAAATTCTTTTGTACAAACCGTTAATGGTGAAAATATTTTAACGGGTAGGTAATACCCGAGGAATATTTAGATTTCACATTAATAAGTTACGCTGTACATTCTTTCAAATCTGATTCAACATTCATTTACTATCCTACTTACATCTACAGAGATACGAATCAGTTCACCGCAGAATAACCATTTTCATTCAATTTCATATTTGGATTTTGACCTATCAGAATCCAACAAGTGGCATAATAAAGAAAACATGGGACAAAATAAAATTTGTTAGAAACAAACAAATCAACTATGAAAAATTTTGTTAAGAATCTACACTAACTGTTTCCAGCTAACTGTTCCTAGCTAACTGATTAAATTTTATTTATTGCAGTTTATTTATCTCAATTTAATTATTGCAATTTTATTTATCGTCATTTAATTTTTGTTATTTACTTTACGCATTTAATTTATCGTCATTTAATTTCTGTTATTTATTTTACGCACTTTAAATATCGGGACACGTATACAAGGTTTTGACATATCATATCGACGCATCTATATATATTATTTGGAATCACCATAGACACTCTATATGCTGTAATGCTAGAGTTCGCTATACAGGGTTGATGTTGATTCTATAATAATATATATACTTTGAGTTGTGATCGAGTCTGAGACATGTACACGGGTCACGATACGTATTAATTAATTCGAATATTATAAGCTATATATGAATTATTGGACTGTTAATTGTGGACTATCGAATGTGTACTAATAACATTGGACAATTAAAATGAATTAAAATATTGATTATAACATATGAAACTAAACATTTCTTCAAGTTTGCCACCTGATTTCATCTTAAACCTCATTTGTATCTTGACAATTACAATCTGCGTTCAAACCTTTCATGTTTCTTGAAAACACCTCAATCGAGAGGATGAATCAACTGCACTTCATCTACGAAAGAAAAGATTGATGCATATAGTTATGCATCCGAAAAACTCTCGAAACCTGAGTAAACGTTTAACACGTATCTGTGCTAGCTCCTTTGACGTTATTATTACCAAAAATAACTTTACAATCCCTCTCCAAATTAGCCAGTTTTGTCACAGCTTCAGCAAATCAATTTCGATTTTTCATTCGAATAAGTCTTATTATAACTTTGATATATACGTTTGACCCTTCATCATCGTTACTGGAGAACCGTTTATGTCCCACTACATTAGCAGTAAACTTACCGACAACTTTGTTGATCCTTAATTTTCCGAAAAATCATTATATTCATTAAAACCCTATCATATACTCATCCGTATCCTATAAAGAGAATTACCATACCAATTATCGGGAATTAGCAATCAGTATTTTGAATCTTGCAAAGTTTCTACATCAATAGTTATATGAATACATATAACATTTATTTCTTAGAATTATGATCTTCAAATTTGAACGTCTGAAAACCACCCAATCTACGAATCAATCCTCTGAATTCTGAAAAAGCTGAATGAAGCAGCAAAAACCGTAAACAATCTTAACCGTCGAAAGTTTGATGATAAAGAATAGTATGTTGAAAAAGCTCAGAAAAGTTGAAACTGAAAAACGGATTGAGCAAACCATGAAGGAGTCTCTAAACAAATCACAAGGACTAAACTTGTACATAAAGAATCCTGATGATTCTGTTTCTGATGAAATCTTAAGCGAATACCTTGCTCCGTAATCGCTCTAAATCATTGTGAATGAATTTCTTCATCACACTATAATTCTAAAATTCTAAAATATCATCGTATCTTTCATTATAAATATCCTCGATATTTTTGAAGATATTTTCATAACTGTTCTTATCTGAAATCAATTATTTGTTCGCGCTATCAGTATTACATCGTATAAGAAACTGTTAGTTTCTATATTCTGTAAACTTTTGAGTTTAAACTATGAATGTTTTTGAAGTGGTGTTGGGAGCTGAAGCATGAGTTAGTATAACATAATGACACTTGATCAACGTGATTATATTACAGTAAGTCATGCTGAGTTTCTAATGAAATATGATGATTCACAGACCATACCATCATCATGTGCCATTTACACGACTCTTACATTCTACCTAATCTCTAAACATATCAAGAACATATTTTCTTGATAGTTCTATCTTTTCTCTTGAATTCTAGTAATTTAATCAATCAAGATCGTGCTATTACAATCTCTTTCTTAGAACATTAGTCATGTTCATTCAAAACTTCATATCTACGAATTATGGACCATTATTCACTTGATTTAAAGTCGAGAAGAGAAAACAAAAGGATGGAACTCCAAAATATAAAGGAAATGAAGGAGATAAATTTATAGGAAAATGTCCAACCAAGTAATCGAAATAGGTTATGGCATTTAACCAAAGAAGATCCTAATTCCTTTAAATCCCGAAGAATCAAATCTTTTGGATTTCGAAGATTTTCTTTAAATCCCTTGAATTCCGGAAATTCAACCAAGACAACTTCGAAAGTTAAGATGAAACTTTATTTATTAATTTCACTCTTTTGTGATAGCTTCATTCGTGCTCTTCGAATAATCGAATTGTTTTATCCATATTACTCAATGATAATAAAACTCTATCTATCAACTCATATTTGTCATGAAAACATTTTTATTGTTAGCCATGATGAAATGCCCCGTTCATATACATTATAAACGATTCACAATAGTTGATTTCGTTGCAGGTACTTGACCTCTATATGATATATTTTACAAACATTGCATTCGTTTTTAAAAGACAAACTTTCATTACATCGATAGTTGACGGCATGCATACCATTTCATAATATATCCAACTATAATTGACTTAGTAATAATCTTGATGAACTCGACTACTCGAATGCAACATCTTTTGAAATATGCCATGAATGTCTCCAAGTAATATTTCAAAAATGAGCAAATGCACAGTGAAAGATTTTTTTCATACCTGAGAATAAACATGCTTTCAAGTGTCAACCAAAAGGTTGGTGAGTTCACAGGTTTATCATAAAACAATAAAATTCATCATTTTGATAGACCACAAGATTTAAATCCTGCATGGTACAAATGGGCCCGAATCCTATACCCACATGTAATGTACATGCTATATCTTTTAAATACAGTACACCTTTCTCGTGTACGAAATCATCTTTCATAAATCTTAGTAACCGTACACATATCTTGTGCACAAAAATAACATACACATAACCTGTGTATAAAATCATTCTCTCGATACATAACATTCACTTTTCATTGCTTTCATAACTTGGCTTGGTAACCGACCTTAACATATAATGCGCATAATAATATCCCCAAAACAGAACATCTCGTCTGTATAATAATCATATAAACTTTGAAGTACTAAACACCACGCCCACTAGCCCTTCCGTCTAGTGAACATTCTGGGTGGGGGTGTTAAACCCGGTAGCTACCTTTAGGATTCGTGTCAATTAGGCGTGCACTAATTCTCAAAATTAGTGATGTTCCCTAATTCTTAAGTTACCAAGCAATAATAATCAGGGGAAAAATATTCATATCAATTGTGGCAATTATCACGTCCACATAATTCAATGGTGGCAATTATCACGTCCACATAATTCATTCGAGGAATGTTTTGCTTGTGTCTATCTCGTCAAACATTTATAAAAGCATTTCATGTATTCGCAGTTCAAAATGTATTTCAAAAGCATTTAATAAAACAGTTGTAAAAGTAGCGCATGTATTCTAGTCCCAAAAATGTAAAGAGTAAAAGGGAATCAAATGAACTCACCATACTGTATTTTGTAGTGAAAATACATATTACGATATTGGACAAATGCAGGGTTGGCCTCGGATTCATGAACCTATATCATTTGTATATTTATTAACTCATATACTAACAATTAAGCAAATTTATATACTAACAGTATTAATATACTTGTTATATGAATAATTTATATGCTATATAATAAATAAGTTAATTATGATTTATTTTATATATTTTAAATAATAATTAATAGTTATATAATGTATTAAATTTAGTTATTTATATATATAATCCTAATACTATCTATAATATATAATATCTTTTTATTTATGATTTACTTAGTTTTTATTATATAAAAATAGTATGTTGTTTTAAAAAAAATATAGGTGTGTAATGTTAGTATAGGTTTGTAATAAATATATTTCATATAAATATTATTTGTTGTAATATTTCTGTAATAATAATAATAATAATAATAATAATAATAATAATAATAATAATAATAATAATAATAATAATAATAATAATAATAATAATAATAATAATAATAATAATAATAATAATAATAATAATAAAAATAATACTACCTTAAAAGGATAACAATAATTTCATAGCCCGAATTCGAACTCGAGACCTCTCGCTCAACAACCAGCTTTCTAAACCGTTGAACCATTAATCTAAACTTGTAATACCTTGCGTTTTTAATGATTTAATATGTGTAACACCTTTATCATTTTTCTCCTAAATTACCACCATCAGTCTCATCTATCATCCTCATCAAATCATAATACCATCATCATCATGTATGGCTTCGGAAACCGGAGGAAAAGAACAGCAGGTATTCATCTTCTAATTCATCGACTTAATGGTTTCATTAACATTTTTATCATTCATTGACCTTGTTTCAGTCCACTAGAAAAGAAGAAATTGGATCACGGCCCAAATAATAAGTTCATGGCCCAATCCCATTTGACAAGTTAACGGCCCAACAGCAAAATAAAATAGAGTTTACGGCCCAAGGAGGATTAACAATTTAGTCCGTTTAGCTATGTTTAGGAAGGAGAACAAAAATAGAGCATAAGTGTCGGTGTATAGAATTGTACAGAAACTAAGCCGTCCCTTTTATCTTTATCATTATAATATACCGTTAATATATCAAGTGGGTTTATTTTTATTTTTTTTTACACGTCTTGATCATTATCATTGTGTCACCCACTTATTCATCATCATCAATAGAGCATCATTGTCTATCCTTTCGCTGTAACAGCTAAACAAAAGCAGGAATAGCAGCTGCAATTTTCGTGGGTTTGGTTTTGGGAACAAGAGAGAAGAAAAAAATAACATTCGAAGGGTTGTAAACCGAACAGAAGAAGCAATGTATAGGAGCAGTAATTGATAACAGTAATGATCGATGGTGATTGTGGGTTTGGCCGGATTGAGAAGCAAACAGATACAATTTAATCGCAGCAGCAGTAGTATTTAATTGGTTTTGTTTATGATGGTTCAAGAAGGAAAAAGGTGATGGTGATTATTTCAAGGTGAAGAGAGTGATCGATTTAAACTTCAAGAAGGTGGTGAAACTGGTTATTGATTATGGTGGTTGAGAGGGAGAAGATGGTGGTTAGAGTGGTGGGTTTTAAGTGTCATGGTGGTGATCATGGGTTTTTTTAAGTTGTGGTTTCAGGGTTGGGTTTCGCTTGATTAAACAGAAAACAAAACACAGCTGCAGCTTGATGATGGTGTTTTATTTGATCAGACATAGGAACATGTAATCAAGCGAGAATGATAGTAGGTTTGATGATGATGATTCGTGAACAGATAAAACACCATCATTAGTTCGAGCATGAAGATCACGGTTTACAATGGGTTTTGATGGTGAATGTTAGGATTGTTCATGGTTGGTGAAGTGAAGGTGTTGGACTGTGAGTTTTGTGAATGGTGATAGCCAGTTTTGGTTTATCAATGAACAGAAAATAGAGGTGAAAGCATAGATGAGTATTGTAGATGTGTGTGTCGTAGTATATTTATTAGTTGTTTGATCAAACTCAAGAATAGAAACAGAACTGCAGCAATGATCGATTATTTGTTTGATGATAATCAGTGATGATAGTTAAAGGGTAGTTTGTAGTTGTTTGAACGATAAGATGATGTTTGCCATGGTTGTCTTCGAACAAGGAACATGTAATGTAATTAGTTTATGTGGTGAGTTTCGTTGGTGTTCATAGTTATGTTTGTTAAAATCTACCGAATTAAGAAGAAGTTGATGAATGATAGATATGATCATGGAATATTTATATAGAAAAGAAAGATAGATAAAGATGGAAATTGATGGCTAACAGAAAGGTGTTATTAAATCAATATGTAAATGAATTAAACACAGTGACCTATAACACAGTGACCTATGATTCATTATTGAAAGTATTACAGATGAAAACAACGATTTGTAGATTTTTGTGAAATAACATAAAGTTAAAATGACTGGTAACAGAATGAAGAAAATAAGAAAAGTTGGATCGTGATGTTTACCAAATTTTGTTTTGTATATAAGATGAGATCAACATTATATTGGAAGAAAGATCAGAGATCGAAAAAGAAAGATCAAAAGTGAAAGGGATAAAAAAACAGATTCAGTATTTTATATATATATTCATTTAGATAATAGCTTAATTACTTTGTATTTTACTTTACATTTTCAATTCAAATTATTATTTTATATTTTATTAATTCAACTTAATATGTACACTTGTATTTATATATGTATATATATATATATATATATATATATATATATATATATATATATATATATATATATATATATATATATAGTTACATATTTATTTACACACAATGGTTCATGAATCTTCGGAAACAATCAAAGGTCAAATGGTTTCATGTAAACAGTTCACGAATTTTGAGACTCGACATTTCAGACTTTGTTATCGTGTCGAGATCATATTAAGAATTAAGTTTAAATTTGGTCGAAAATTTCCAGTCGTCACAGTACCTACCCGTTAAAGAAATTTCATCCCGAAATTTGAGTGAGGTGGTCATGGCTAACAATAAAAATGTTTTCATGACGAGTATGAGTTGATAAATGGAGTTTTATCATCATTGAGTCATATGGATAAAACAATTCAATTATTCGAAGAGTACGAATGAATTTATCTTGAAAGAGTAAAATTAGTAAATGCAGATTTGTCTTGACCGTTGATGCAGTCGTAGTTGATTTCCGGGATTCAAGGAATTAAAGAAAATCTTCGAAATCTATAAGATCTGATTAGTTGGGATTTACGGAAATTAGGATCTCTTTAATTAAATGCGGTCATCAATCTCGATTGCTACGTCTGGTATTTCCACTATAAATGAACTTCTTCCGTTCCATTATTTTCACCATTTCTATACTTTCTTCCTTAATTCATACTTCTAAAGATTTTAAAAATTGCTTAACCCAGTACTGATCCTTGTCCTTCTTCTGATAATCGCTTCTATCTTCCTCCTTTTCCATCTACCACCGAAGGAATCTATTTACTTCTACGATTACCTTGAGGTTATAGTGATTTTAATCCTCCCGTGTCTTTATGTTGCTATACGCATTGATATACACGGTTTGTAATTTCTATTGTTGTTGTCGTGCTTATATTTCGGAGCTCTCTGCTTTTGTTTTCTCTTCCCGACTTGAAGTAAAGCAATCAAGATGTCTCGGATTCGTAGGTATGAATGATCATAATATACTATGCAGAAAAGAAAGGTAATAACACGATTTTATTTGTTAAATTACCAGATTTCACGGAAAAGTTAGAACTATCAAGAATATATTTTCTTGATATGTTCGGATGTCAAATAGAATGAAAGAGTTATGTGACATGGCACATGATGATGTTATGATCTGTGAATCATCACGTTCCATTAGAAACTCAGCATGACTTACTGTAATATAATTACGTTGGCCAGGCGTCATTATATTATACTAACCCATGCTTCAATTCCCAACACTTATCCACAATTCATTCATAATTTATACTTAGATTTTACAGAAGTTTCCAATATAATGGAATACAGAAAACACGAAGCGGTAGATAATTTCGGCCAAGAATATTTATGAAAATATCCTCAAAAATATCGAAGATATTTATGATGATATTTTGGAATTTCTAAGTTCGAAGGTTGATGAAGAATAATTTTCCGCAAGATTTTAAGATGACTTCGGAGCAAGATATTCTCTAAAGATTTCATCGGATCCAGAATTACCTGGATTCTTTGAATATAGGGTTTGGTCCTTGTATTTGTGCTTGGACTCCTTCATGGTTAGCTCAATTCGTTTTTCAGTACTAAATTTTCTATCGAGCGTTCCCAACCTTCCATTCTTTATTATCAAACTTTTGGTCGTTTAGACCATCTACAATTTTGTTGTTTCCTCTGCATTTAATGCTACCATATCTGAATCATCGGTTATCAATCCGAGGTGGGTTTAGGAGAATTTTGTTTTAGATGATTAAACGCTGATGGTAATATGGTGGAATATGAAAGGTTTCCCAGTAATAATAAAAGAGTACGCATATATGTCAAGGTTATAATAAAGTTGTTTCGAACGAAAAGTCGAAGTTGATTTGCTGGAGCTGTGACGAAATTGGCTAATTTTGAAAGGAGTTATTAAGTTTTCTTGGGTAATAATAACACTAGTGAATTAACACAGCTACGTGTTAAATATTTACTCAGTTTCTGAGAGTTTTTCAGCTGCATAACTATATGCATAAATCTTTCCTACCGTAGACGAAGTGCGGTTGGTTCATCCTCTTGATTGAAGTGTTTTCAAGAATTATGAAATGTTTGAACACAGATTGGAATCGTCAAGATACAAATGAGGTTTAAGATGAAATCAAGTGGCAAACTTGAAGAATTATTTAGTTTCATATGTTATAATCAGTATTTTAATTCATTTTAATTGTCCAATATTATTCGTCCACAGTCAATAGTCCACAGTTAACAGTCCAATCATTCATATATAATTTAATATATAATATTTGAATTAATTAATACGTATCGTGACCCGTGTACATGTCTCAGACTCGATCATAACTCAAAGTATATATATTATTGTAGAATCAACCTCAACCCTGTATTGCTAACTTAAACATTACTGCATATAGAGTGTCTATGGTTATTCTAAATAATATATATATATATATATATATATATATATATATATATATATATATATATATATATATATATATATATATATATATATATATATATATATATATATATATGCGTCGATATGATATGTCAAAACCTTATATACGTGTCTCGATATTTAAAGTGCGTAAAATAAATAACAGAAATTAAATGACGATAAATAAAATTGCGAGAATATAAATTGCGATAATTAAATTACGATAAATAAAATGTAATCAGTTAGCTAGGAACAATTAGCTAGGAATAGTTAGCGTGGACTTTTAACAAAATTTTTCTCGTAGTTAATTTGTTTGTTTCTAACAAATTTTATTTTGTCCAGTGTTTTCTTCATTATGCCACTTGTTGGATTCTGATAGGTCAAAATTCAAATATGAAATTGAATGAAAATGGTTATTCTGTGGTGAACGGATACGTATATCAGTGGTTGTAAGTAGGATAGTAAATGACTATTGAATCAGGTTCGAAGAATGTACAGTGTAACTTATTAATGTGAAATCTAAATATTTATAGGTTATTACCTACCCGTTAAAATATTTTTACCATTAACAGTTTGTACAAAAGAATTTTTAATTACAATATTTATGAAAATACACTTACATATATATTTTCCTCATATGTAATCATGGTTTTAATGAGTTAATATGATATTAATCTCATTTGCTTTTCGGTTTGAGCTAGAATAAATAATCTCTAAGACTTTAGAGATTACATAATCTCCATGAAGAACGAAGGTAATTGATGTAGATCGATACGTAGAACGGTGATTATACTCGAGGTACAGAATGAGATGTTGAGGTGTATGTTGTTGATAGTATGGGTGCTATTGCTGGTGGTCATGTTGATGTCGGTGATGTTGCTGAAGCTGGTAAATTTGCACCATATTTTCCAAAACTATTACTCGAGCACGAAGTTCGCTGACTTCTTGTATTACTCCGGGATGATTGTCGGTCGGAACGAGTGGATGAATAAGGTTTAGAATTATGGATAGAATATAATTGTGATGAGATACTCTGGAAATAAGAGAGAAAATGGTGTCTCGAACAGGTTCGCCGGTAAGTGCTTCAGGTTCATCGTCAAGAGGGTAATTTGGTTGGTGAAAAGGATCGCCTTCCTCGCGTCTCCATTGATTAAGTCAACTACGAACCCATCTCCAATTCATCCATAATAGATGATGGCTAATTGATTGATTCATTCCGTTTACACTGCTTTCGGAGCTCGAGTGGAAATCCATATCGGAATAGCTGTCGGAATAACTATCGGAATAGCTATCGAAATCTGAGGGACTCGAACTGGTTGAGGGATTCATCTCGTACGATCAAATGAAGGATTTTCGATAAGAAATAGATTATAGGATGTAGATTAGTACCCTGCAATACATAATTTACATATGTACATATAATACTAAAATCCCATAAGTTACGGAGGAATCTACGAAAGCTGTCAGGTAAAGGTAATAATAACAGATACACTAAGATATAAATTTATCTATACACTGTGTATGCAATAGAGGCAGTAAGACGTGTCTAGACTTTAAGGATGATAAGCAAATAATTTTTCGACACTAAATGATAAGCAAAACTTTTGACATGCAGACACGGTCGAAGTCCAGACTTACTAATGTATCTAAACTACTATCATTTAGACACACTAATGCAAGACCTGGTTCGCTAAGACCACCGCTCTGATACCAACTGAAATGCCCCGTTCATATACATTATAAACGATTCACAATAGTTGATTTCATTGCGAGGTACTTGACCTCTATATGATACATCTTACAAACATTGCATTCGTTTTTAAAAGACAAACTTTCATTACATCGACAGTTGACGACATGCATACCATTTCATAATATATCCAACTATAATTGACTTAGTAATAATCTTGATGAACTCGACGACTCGAATGCAACGTCTTTTTAAATATGCCATGAATGACACCAAGTAATATTTCTAAAATGAGCAAATGCACAGCGGAAGATTTCTTTCATACCTGAGAATAAACATGCTTTCAAGTGTCAACCAAAAGGTTGGTGAGTTCATAGGTTTATCATAAAACAATAAAATTCGTCATTTTGATAGACCACAAGATTTAAATCCTACATGGTACAAATGGGCCCGAATCCTATACCCACCTGTAATGTACATGTTATATCTTTTAAATATAGTACACCTTTCTCGTGTACGAAATCATCTTTCATAAATCTTAGTAACCGTACACATATCTTGTGCACAAAAATAACATACACATAACCTGTGTATAAAATCATTCTCTCGATACATAACATTCAATTTTCATTGCTTTCATAACTTGGCTTGGTAACCGACCTTAACATATAATGCGCATAATAATATCCCCAAAATAGAACATCTCGTCTGTATAATAATCATATAAACTTCGAAGTACTAAACACCACGCCCACTAGCCTTTCCGTCTAGTGAACATTCTGGGTGGGGGTGTTAAACCCGATAGCTACCTTTAGGATTCGCGTCAATTAGGCGTGCACTAATTCTCAAAATTAGTGATGTTCCCTAATTCTTAGGTTACCAAGCAATAATAATCAGAGGAAAAATATTCATATCAATTGTGGCAATTATCACGTCCACATAATTCAATGGTGGAAATTATCACGTCCACATAATTCATTCGAGGAATGTTTTATTTATGTCTATCTCGTCAAACATTTATAAAAGCATTTCATGTATTCACAGTTCAAAATATATTTCAAAAGCATTTAATAAAGCAGTTGTAAAAGTAGCACATGTATTCTCAGTCCCAAAAATATAAAGAGTAAAAGGGAATCAAATGAACTCACCATACTGTATTTTGTAGTAAAAATACATATTACGATATTGGACAAATGCAGGGTTGGCCTCGGATTCACGAACCTATATCATTCGTATATTTATTAACTCATATACTAACAATTAAGCAAATTTATATACTAACAGTATTAATATACTTGTTATATGAATAATTTATATGCTATATAATAAATAAGTTAGTTATGATTTATTTTATATATTTTAAATAATAATTAATAGTTATATAATGTATTAAATTTAGTTATTTATATATATAATCCTATTACTATCTATAATATATAATATCTTTTTATTTATGATTTACTTAGTTTTTATTATATAAAAATAGAATGTTGTTTTTAAAAAAAAATATAGGTGTGTAATGTTAGTATAGGTTTGTAATAAATATATTTCATATAAATATTATTTGTTGTAATATTTCTGTAATAATAATAATAATAATAATAATAATAATAATAATAATAATAATAATAATAATAATAATAATAATAATAATACCTTAAAAGGATAACAATAATTTCATAGCCCGGATTCGAACTCGAGACCTCTCGCTCAATAACCAGCTTTCTAAACCGTTGAACCATTAATCTAAACTTGTAATACCTTGCATTTTTAATGATTTAATATGTGTAACACCTTTATCATTTTTCTCCTAAATTACCACCATCAGTCTCATCTATCATCCTCATCAAATCATAATACCATCATCATCATGTATGGCTTCGGAAACCGGAGGAAAAGAACAGTAGGTATTCATCTTCTAATTCATCGACTTAATGGTTTCATTAACATTTTTATCATTCATTGACCTTGTTTCAGTCCACTAGAAAAGAAGAAATTGGATCACGGCCAAAATAATAAGTTCATGGCCCAATCCCATTTGACAAGTTAACGGCCCAACAGCAAAATAAAATAGAGTTTACGGCCCAAGGAGGATTAACAATTTAGTCCGTTTAGCTATGTTTAGGAAGGAGAACAAAAATAGAGCATAAGTGTCGGTGTATAGAATTGTACAGAAACTAAGCCGTCCCTTTTATCTTTATCATTACAATATACCGTTAATATATCAAGTGGGTTTCTTTTTTTTTTTTTTTACACGTCTTGATCATTATCATTGTGTCACCCACTTATTCATCATCATCAATAGAGCATCATTGTCTATCCTTTCGCTGTAACAGCTAAACAAAAGCAGGAATAGCAGCTGCAATTTTCGTGGGTTTAGTTTTGGGAACAAGAGAGAAGAAAAAAATAACATTCGAAGGGTTGTAAACCGAACAGAAGAAGCAACGTATAGGAGCAGTAATTGATAACAGTAATGATCGATGGTGATTGTGGGTTTGGCCGGATTGAGAAGCAAACAGATACAATTTAATCGCAGCAGCAGTAGTATTTAATTGGTTTTGTTTATGATGGTTCAAGAAGGAAAAAGGTGATGGTGATTATTTCAAGGTGAAGAGGGTGATCGATTAAAACTTCAAGAAGGTGGTGAAACTGGTTATTGATTATGGTGGTTGAGAGGGAGAAGATGGTGGTTAGAGTGGTGGGTTTTAAGTGTAACACCCCGTCAAAAATCCCATTAACGGAATGTTAACTCTGGTCCCAGTGCTTGGCTTGACTTCTACGTAACAGCAATATTCTACAGCGGAAGCAATTAATACCTGAGAATAAAACACGCAAAACGGATCAACAATAATGTTGAGTGAATCTACAGGTTTTAGGTAAACAATACAGTATGTTTAAGAAATACATTTCAAAAATGGTTATTAGTGGAAGACCACCAAGGTTCAATGTTAAAGGTTTGTAGACAACTCTGTGTCCCATTTCAAAAGTTTGTTGACACTACCATGTCAAGTTTCAAATATTCGTAGACAATACTAGGTCAAATTTTATCTCATCTATTCGTAAACCACAGTTTTAAATAACGTTGTATAGCATCTAAAAACAGTTATCATAAAATAGTTTAATTTCCTTGACCACGAGATTTTACAAGTACAACTCCAAGTTGTGAAACGTTTGCATTATCTATGAGCACCTGAATACTAGCAATGACCCGAGTATAGAATCCACTATACCCGCCTTTACCTCATAAAAATGTTATACACTTGTACGAATGTATTATGTTCAAAATAAATGCACCACAGTTTTTATAGCGGGTGAGGTTTTCAACCTAACGGATCCGTCCATCTAAATTGTGCCTACACCGATGGTATTTAAAGTATTCAAGCTAGAGGCTTTGTGTACAAACTCAATATGCAGATATAGTACTCGTGTCAATACAAAAAGCATTTGATAATGTAAGTATAACAGCATGTATTCTCATCCCTGAAAACATGCAAAAAGCGGGACTGTAGACTCACCTTTGAATAAAGCTCGGATTGAAAAGTGGACAATTTACTTGTACGGTTTATAGCCGAGTAATGCAACCTAAGTATATGTATGTAGGTTGTTCAATAAATATTTCTTAAACAAGTGTGGTTTCATAGTATAAGTTGTCTTATTGCTCGAATCGACGCGTTTCAAAGTAGAAGTCAACATACAGTCAACTAATTCATGCAAGTTAAACAAATTCAACCGAAAGTCAAACTTGGTCAAAGTAGTCAATTAATGTCAACATCAGTAGGTTCATGTCAAATATGTGTCATATGTCAAACCTAAGTCAAACAACACGTTTCAGGTCATGAATAATCATTTTTAAAATTTCAGTTTATCGTTGTGCACAAAATTCATGAACACGTAGCATACTTAGCATATTATCTCATGGTACATAATTCATGAAAACATGGTAAACTCCATATCATAAATATACTTAAAATCGATTCCAAAAAGTCCGGCTAGGGTCTCATACGATAATTAAAAGTCAGGAATCAGAAGGGATACATTTGGGGTTCACCAAGTCAGTTTCTGACCGCGCACTGATTTGGTTTTAGCTATAACCGGAGTTAGGAACATGAAATCGATACAAGACCAGTGGCCATAGTTCACAAACAAGTTAAACTAACACATATAAAAAATTGATCAATTTTAGTTTAGCCAATTTGTACAGTTTATTCATGCAAGTTGAACATTCAGTTTTTCAGCACAAATCAGAATTTACATAAAGTATGGCTCTATTGTGCCCAATTCATAAGGTTTATGAGATTGACATTAACTAACCATATGTCACATATCATGTTAAGATTCATTTTCCAGAAGCATACATGCTAATTTAATAAACACAAACCACAGAGTATAAAACAGAGAGCAAGTTGCTGTTTCGATTCTAGTTTAGTTAGTCACATTCGCAAGCAATTATCCGAAGATATAGATACAATTAGACTATGATATCTACATGAAAAGTGAAGTAATTTTTGTGTACATTTCAAATATGCAAAGATTTAAATCCAGAAGTTAACATATTTTATCATACAAGGCTGTTTTCTTGCAAGTGCCATATAAATCTACTTTTTCACTAAATCAAGCATATCTCAAGTTATACATAAGCAAACAACATGATATCCTAGTGTAACCTGAGTGTTTTTAAATTACCTATCCAATGGTATTAATTTCACAATCCAATTCATGGTCTATCAAACCCAGAATTTCTGATCAATCACAAAAACACAACGTTAATTTCAATTGATCATAACTTAATCATCCGAAAACGAAATCAAGCGAATCCAAAGCCTAAAATTAATAGTTTTTCGTAAGGAACCTAATCATCATATAATATCATGCATTATAAAAATCAAAATTCACTGATCATGCAATATACAATTCGGTTTTCGCAACAAATAAACAAAACGAGTGATCTAACGCATTAAACAATCAACAAACATCAAGACTTGAGCAATAGACAACCTAATTTATGAAACCTTAATAAAAATCTGATTTTAAAGATTAGGGTTCAGCTAATTATACCTTTGATCACAAAATTGTTTATACTAGTGCGTAGAGAATGACGATCGGAGCAAGATTGATCAAACGAGTAAGAGCAAACAAGCAAGTTTGATGGTTGATTTGTGTGTGTGTGTGTGTGTGTGTGTTTGATGTGAAGAAGAAGAGAGGGAGGAGGAATGAGCTGCATTTTCTCATAGATTAGATGGAATGAATGATTAAAATTGTATAGAGAATTATCTAACTAGTTACTTAGTGCCTAAAAATCAAAAGTCAACAAACATGGGCCTAAACTAATTAGTCAACAAACATGGGCCTAAACTAATAGTCAACAGGCATTGGCTACTCATGGGGCCAAGGATGATGAGGTATGAGGTCATGTCCATGTGGTCTCGGGCTTGGGTCTCGGGCTCATTTTGTGTAAAAGCTCGTTCGCGCGTGGTTCGTTTCGAGTGCCATTAACCGTACCGAATCTCTGGCACGTTAACTAGTCGTTGAAACAAAAGCACCGTGTTTAATTCATTAAGTAAATAATAAATTAAATTTCTTTCATAAGTTCAATAATTATTAACAATAATTATTCTATCGTTTTTCTGAGTTCCGTTAACTGAAAAGTTTTCTAGGCGATTAACTTTAATCGTATCGTTTCTAGTTTAATTTGTCAACCGAATTAAGTTCACTAATTAATATAACATATTAATTCAAGTAATCCACTAAGGATCAAGTACGCATTTAATTACTTTAAATACGAAAAAGTTTCACGTAGCCACTGTTAACTATTCTGGAAAAAAAATTGGCGTATGAAAATTGTATGATTTAACTAACGATCGTCAAGTATTTAACGGAAGTTTTAACAGAAAAATTCGGGTTGTTACATTACCCACCTGTTATTGAAAATTTTGTCCCGAAATTTGGATGATGGCAGTTATTGATGAAAATAAAATATTTTCGTATCATTAGAAATCCAAGTTTCAACGTGAGCTTGAATTCTATAACTAAGTTTGCAAATAAAGTTTATACTTGGCTTGAATAGTTTGTCTTCCCAGACGTAAGCCTTCATACATTCTTTTAATAAAAGAATTTGGTCATATACGAGTGTTTCGTCAAATAATATGATAAGATTAAATAATCTTTCGAGATCTCTATACGGATGGACTTCTAAGGTCCGTTCGGTTTCGTAATGAGTACGAGTTAAGTGTATAGAATTTCTTATCATCAAGAATATGAATGAAATGATTCGGTTACGTGTAAAAATACGACTGAATATGTCACTAATGGATGTATTGAAGTAATAGTTGTCCGCCTTGACTTTTCGATGTAATCACTATTGATTCTCATAAATTTAAGGGATTTGAATATAATCGTTTGAAATCTGTGAGATTTGGATCCGGTAATTAAGGAAATTAGAATCTTTTTTTTATACAATTATCTTAATCGGCTGACGCGTTGCTATGGTAGAAAGTTTTGATATAAATTAATCATCTCTGCGTCCTTATTTTCTCAACCTCAATCTTCTTACTTTCAAAATTCTATTTTCCAAAATTCTGTGAAGATGCTTCATCCGCTCTTGATTTTCGTTACTATTTTGACTGTGTATGCAGTCATTCTTCTTTTTTGTCTACCACCGGAAGAATCTCTGTTCTTCTATAATGCTCTAGGGGTGACAGTATTTTTAATTCTGCCACTCCTTTATTTTTCAATACTTATTGATATAAATGGTTTATGATCTTCCATGTTTGTTGTTTTTTTTATATTCTGACCTATTTTTCGAAGACTCATGCTTTTTATCCAAGACGATCTTCAACTTGTTCTTCTATACATGGTCAAATAATACGGATCAATAGCTGGTGATGATGCAGAAACATTCGTTGTTCATCGTCATAGTATCCATTTTCGTCTTGTTTTCTCTTCTCGACTTTAAATCAAGCAAGTAATGGTCTAGAATTCGTAGGTATGGAGTTTCGAATGATCATAATATAGAAAGTAAAAAGAAAAGGTAATAGCATGATTTGATTTGTCAAATTACCAGAATATCCGAAAAAGACCGAATCATCAAGAAATATATTTCCTTGATATGTTTAGAAGTTAAATAGAATGAAAGAGTTATGTAACATGGTTCATGATGATTGTAAGGTCTGTGAATCATCATCTTCCATTAGAAATTCAGCATGACTTCGGAGCAAGATATTCTCTAAAGATGTCATCGAATCCGGAATTACCTGGATTCTTTGAATATTGATAATGCTAAAAACGAACATATATTTCATAGCATTATTCCTCAAGAAAGACAAGCTTTTAGTTGCAATTGTTCTATTTACAAGAGATATTCGTTTAAATAATAAAAGGTGAAGACAAAAGACAGATTCGACGAATTGAAGACGCAAACGACCAAAAAGCTCAAAAGAACAAAAGACAATCAAAAAGGTTCCAATTATTGATAAGAAACGTCTCGAAATCACAAGAGTACAAGATTCAAAACGCAAAGTACAAGATATTAAATTGTACGCGAGGACGTTCGAAAATCCGGAACCGGGACCAGAGTCAACTCTTAACGCTCGACGCAACGGACTAAAAATTACAAGTTAACTATGTATATAAATATAATATAATATATAATTAATTATATTAATTATATATATATTATATATATATATTAAAAACCGTCGGCAGAGAAAACTCCAAGGACTGAGCTGTAAAATTAACCTCCGCGACTCGCGGAGTTTAAAGGGGATTTTGCCGCGAGTCGCGGAGCCCCAAAAATCAACTCTGGCTATAAAGCCAACCGAATTCTGATCAAAAATCATCATCTTTTTCTTCTCTTATCATACGTAAAACTTATATATATATATATAATTTATATTTTAATTTTAATTTTAATTCTAATAATAAGGGTATGTTAGCGAATGTTGTAAGGATGTAAGTCGAAATTCTGTCCGTGTAACGCTACGCTATTTTTAATCATTGTAAGTTATGTTCAACCTTTTTATATTAATGTCTCGTAGCTAAGTTATTATTATGCTTATTTAAAACGAAGTAATCATGATGTTGGGCTAATTACTAAAATTGGGTAATTGGGCTTTATACCATAATTGGGGTTTGGACAAAAGAACGACACTTGTGGAAATTAGACTATGGGCTATTAATGGGCTTTATATTTGTTTAACTAAATGAAAGTTTGTTAATGTTAATATAAAGATTTACAATTGGGCGTCCCTATAAATTACCATATACACTCGATCGGACACGATGGGCGGGGTATTTATATGTACGAACAATCGTTCATTTAACCGGACACGGGAATGGATTAATAGCCACTAGAATAATTAAAACAGGGGTGAAATTACATTCAAGGGTAATTGGTGTAATTGTTAACAAAGTAGTAAAACCTTGGTTTACACGCAGTCGATAACCTGGTGTATTCATTAAACAAAGTATTAAAACCTTGTTACAATTCGAATCCCCAATTAGTTGGAATATTTAACTTCGGGTATAAGAATAATTTGATGAGGACACTCGCACTTTATATTTATGACTGATGGACTGTTATGGACAAAAACCAGATGGACATATTAAATAATCCAGGACAAAGGACAATTAACCCATGGGCATAAAACTAAAATCAACACGTCAAACATCATGATTACGGAAGTTTAAATAAGCATAATTCTTTTATTTCATATTTAATTTCCTTTATTTTATATTTAATTGCACTTCTAATTATCGCACTTTTATTTATTGTTATCGCACTTTTAATTATCGTACTTTTTAATTATTGCAATTTTATTTTATCGCATTTTTATTATTCGCAATTTCATTATCGTTATTTACTTTAAGTTTTAATTTAAGTCTTGTATTTATTTTATATTTTACATTAGGTTTTAACTGCGACTAAAGTCTTAAAATCGACAAACCGGTCATTAAACGGTAAAAACCCCCCTTTATAATAATAATATTACTTATATATATGTTTGTATTTTTATAAAAGTAAACTAATATAGCGTTGAGCTTTGTTTAAAGATTTCCCTGTGGAACGAACCGGACTTACTAAAAACTACACTACTGTACGATTAGGTACACTGCCTATAAGTGTTGTAGCAAGGTTTAAGTATATCCATTCTATAAATAAATAAATATCTTGTGTAAAATTGTATCGTATTTAATAGTTTTTCCTAGTAAAATTAATAACTATTTTATATACACCTCGCACTTCGCCAAGTATTTTTGGCGCCGCTGCCGGGGACTTATCTTAAAAGCCGGAAGCGCAACGTTAATATAAAAAAAAAAGATTTTTATTTTACTTTTATTAAAATTCGTTTTGTAAAAATACGTTTTAATTATTCAAAAATATAAAAAGAAAAACAAAAATATAATATTTTTTTTAAGATTTTGTTAAATATTTAAGTTTTATAAGTTTCTTTATTTTAGTTTATAAAAATATAAGTTTAATTTTAATATCTTTTATTTATATAAAAATTAAAAACAGAAAATAAAATAAAAAAATAAATAAAGAAAAACGCGTAAAAATTTAAAGCTGTCAACTGAATTTTTGAACCCCGCGACTCGCGGGGTTTGAAGCCTTGAATACCGCAAGTCGCGGAGCCTTTCTGACACGCGCACAGAAACCCTAATCGAGCATTAATTACGGGTTATTTTTAATTATTATTATTATTTAAACCTAATTATTATTATTATTATTATTAGTTTTAGTTTTATTTTTACTTTTTATTTAATTTATATATTTTAGTTAAATTAGTTTTATTAAATTGTAAAATTAATAGTTTTATAAAATAAATAATATAAAAATAATATTTTTATAAAAATTGTACTTTTTACAACTTTTTGTATATTTTTATATTTTGTCCCTTTTTAATCGTTGTAGCGTAATATTTGTATTTTTTAGCTCATATTTAATTTTAAACTTAGTTTTTGCTATAGTTATTTTTACTCCTAGATTTTTAGGCTTTGCCGTAGAATTCCTTAAGTGCTTTTTCTTTAGACTAAGATTTAGGTGCTTTAGAATTTTGCGACGCCATTTTAAGTTTTAGTTTCTTTTTAAGTTATTTCCATTTGGAATTTAGTTTTTCCTGTAAGCTTTAATATTTTTAGACACCTTTTACTATGTACCAATTATCATTCCAATTAGTAATTTCAATTTGCGATTATAATTTTAAGTTAGTTGTAGTAATAAGGTTAGGTTAGTTAAGTATTTTTAAGTTTTTATAAGTTTCTTTTATTTTTCCGTCACCTTTTATTTTTCAACCATTTTTTCTTTTTCGACCTTTTGCGACGAACTCTTTTTCTCTCTTATTTCTCGCCATTCTAGTTTTTAGGACTTAGAATTTTATTCTACTTCTTATCTAAATTTCTTAAAATTACGAAAATTTATTTTAAGTGGTTAAATTGATTGACATCAAAATTTGCTGGTTCGTAGTAATAGTTGGATTTGTACGTGGACCGGGTTATTGGAGCCAAACAGTCCTCAATTATATTGAGACCAAACGAATCCTGCCCCTCTGCTGCATCTTTTGGCTATTCGAAACGTGGGCAAAATCAGAAAAGTCTATTAATTGGATAACTTATTATAATTTTTCTTTCCTTTTTAAAAACTAATAGGATATTCTGTGAATGCACCGAGCAAGACGTTCATCACCTTTTGTACGTTCACCACCTGTAACTCGATCAAGACATCATTTAACAAATATAACCGCCGTTGATTTTTCTTTAGAATCGTCATCCAGTAGACCAAGTACTTCAGTTCAAATTTCCGATAATCCATTTTTTGAACCCAACCTCACAATTGAGAATCCGGAAAATATTCAGGAGAGGTTCGTAGATCCTAAACCACTAAACTTTCCTCCGGAGCCACCAATCATTCAAACAGAGATTGTTGAGGAACGAACCATTAAATCAGAATCATCTAGTGATACCGATTCAACAAATTCAATTATGGAGAATCTGGAACCTTTAAGTATGGAAGACCGAATGAGAGCTAAACGCACTGGCCAAGGTCACGCAATTACTCATCCAGACATTAATGCGCCAGATTATGAAATCAAAGGACAAATTCTACACATGGTGACTAATCAATGCCAATTTAGTGGTGCGCCGAAGGAAGACCCAAATGAACATCTACGTACCTTTAATAGGATCTGCACACTATTTAAAATCCGAGAAGTGGAGGATGAACAGATATATCTCATGTTATTTCCCTGGCCTTTAAAGGGAGAAGCCAAAGATTGGTTAGAATCGTTACCTGAAGGGGCGATCAATACATGGGACGTTTTAATTGACAAATTTCTTAAACAATTCTTTCCTGCATCTAAAGTCGTAAGACTTCAAGCAGAAATTGTTACGTTCACACAGAAGCCAAATGAAACTCTATATGAGGCGTGGACAAGATATGGAAAGTTATTAAGAGGATGTCCGCAACATGGTTTAGACACCTGTCAAATAGTACAAATATTCTACCGAGGATGCGACATCACTACAAGAAAAGACATAGATATAGCAGCTGGTGGTTCTATTATGAAGAAAACCGAAACTGATGCTTACAAAATTATTGATAACACTGCTTCCCACTCACATGAGTGGCACCAAGAAAAAGATATCATTAGATCATCTAAAGCAGCTAGAGCCGATTCTAGTCATGACTTAGATTCCATTTCGGCAAAGATAGATGCTTTCGAGAGACGAATGGAAAAGATGACTAAAGATATTCACTCAATACGAATTAGTTGTGAGCAGTGTGGAGGACCACATTTGACAAAAGATTGTCTCAGTATTGAATTAACAATGGAACAAAGAGAGAATATTTCATACATAAACCAAAGGCCTGGAAATAATTATCAGAATAATTATCAACCGCCAAGACCGATTTACAATCAAAACCAGAATTATAACCGAAATATTCCATACAACAACCAACAAGGTCCTAGCAATCAACAAGTATCCAATAATACTTACAATCAGCAAAGACCTAATTTTCGAAACAAACCACCACAACAAACCGATGATAAAAAGCCGAATTTAGAAGATATGATGACAAAGCTAGTTGAAACTCAAACACAGTTTTTCACATCTCAAAAACAAACTAATGAACAAAATGCTCAAGCATTTAGAAATCAACAAGCTTCTATTCAAAATCTGGAACAAGAAGTGAGTAACCTAGCAAGGTTAATAGGTGAAAGAAAACCGGGAAGTCTACCTAGTGATACAAATGCTAACCCCCGGAATGAAACAGCTAAAGCCATTACCACAAGAAGTGGTACAACACTTAAACCACCTGAAATACTTGTAACTTCTGATGAAACTATTCCTACTCCACAAGAACCACAACCTGATCAAGATAAGGAAAAAGAACCGGTAGTTGAAAAGGTTAATGAAAATAACACAGTTAAGGATAAACCTTATGTTAAACCATACCAACCACCACTTCCTTACCCGAGTAAAATGAAGAAAGAAAAACTTGAAGCCGAGCAATCCAAATTCTTGGATATGTTTAAACAGATAAATGTAAATCTTCCTTTCATTGATGTGATTTCAGGAATGCCAAGATATGCTAAATTCTTGAAAGATCTAATCTCAAATAGAAAGAAAATGGAAGAACTCTCGGCTGTTACTATGAATGCTAATTGTTCAGCAGTGCTGTTGAATAAGATACCAGAAAAACTATCTGATCCAGGAAGTTTCACAATTCCATGTTTTCTGGGTAGTCTTAGTTCAATAGAAGCATTGGCAGACTTAGGTGCTAGTATAAATCTAATGCCGTATTCACTATACGCTAAACTAGACCTTGGAGAATTGAAACCAACAAGAATAAGCATACAACTAGCCGATAGATCAATAAAATATCCTAGAGGGATAATGGAGAACATGCTAGTTAAAGTTGGTACTTTAGTATTTCCAGTAGATTTTGTTGTTTTAGACATGGAAGAAGATTCTCAAGTTCCTCTCATATTAGGAAGACCATTCTTAAACACGGCTAAAGCAATGATAGACGTGTTCGGTAAGAAACTGACCCTAAGTATAGAGGATGAGAGTGTTACCTTTTCAGTTGATAGAGCAATGCAACAACCACAATCTGCAGATGATGCATGTTATTATATTCAAACTATAGATGCACATGCAGAATTATTAGAAGAATTTCCAGAATTACAAGGAACAGGAGAATGTTCTTTAGGAGAAGGTAATGAACCAATTGATGAAGCTGAAATGTTAGCTACACTTATAGCTAATTGATATGAACCAACAACAGAAGAAATTCAAATGCTAAAAGAAGAAGACAGATATCGATATAAATCATCGATAGAAGAACCTCCGAAATTAGAGTTAAAGCCACTTCCAAACCATTTGGAATACGCTTATTTACATGGTGAATCTGAATTACCTGTAATAATATCGTCTTCTCTTACTGAAAATGAGAAATCACAACTCATTTCTGTGTTGAAAGCTCATAAACCAGCCATTGCATGGAAGATTCATGATATTAAAGGAATAAGTCCTTCGTATTGCACTCATAAAATCCTTATGGAAGAAGGTCATAAAACGTATGTGCAACGCCAACGAAGACTAAATCCTAATATGCAAGATGTAGTTAAGAAAGAGATTATTAAACTGCTAGATGCAGGTTTAATTTATCCAATCTTTGATAGTCCATGGGTAAGCCCAGTTCAATGCGTGCCTAAGAAGGGTGGCATGACTGTCATTACAAATGAGAAAAATGAGCTTATTCCTACTAGGACTGTAACAGGATGGCGTGTATGTATTGATTATAGAAAATTAAATGACGCCACCAGAAAAGATCACTTTCCCTTACCTTTCATAGATCAAATGTTGGAAAGATTAGCCAGAAATAGTTACTATTGTTTTCTAGATGGATTTTCCGGATATTTTCAAATTCCAATAGCACCCGAGGACCAAGAGAAAACCACATGTACGTGCCCTTATGGTACTTTTGCTTACAAACGCATGCCATTTGGACTTTGCAACGCCCCTGCAACCTTTCAAAGGTGCATGATGGCGATTTTTCACGACATGATAGAAGAATGCATGGAAGTTTTCATGGATGACTTTTCAGTCTTCGGTGATACATTTAAATCATGTCTAGTTAATCTGGAACGAATGCTAATTAGATGCGAAAAATCAAATCTAGTACTTAATTGGGAGAAATGCCATTTCATGGTTAAAGAAGGCATCGTTCTTGGACATAAAATTTCAAAAGAAGGAATTGAAGTGGATAGAGCTAAAGTAGATGTAATTGCTAAACTTCCACATCCCACCAATGTTAGAGGAGTTAGGAGTTTTCTAGGGCATGCCGGTTTTTACCGACGTTTCATAAAAGATTTTTCTAAAATTGCCACTCCTATGAATAAACTCCTAGAAAAGGATGCGCCATTCATCTTTTCAGATGAGTGTATCAAATCTTTTAATATTCTTAAAGAAAAACTCACTAATGCACCGATCATGATAACACCAAATTGGAATCTACCATTTGAACTAATGTGCGATGCAAGTGATTTTGCAATGGGAGCCGTTTTAGGACAAAGGATTGAAAAACGATTTCAACCTATATATTATGCTAGTAAGACATTACAAGGAGCACAAACGAACTATACAACTACTGAAAAAGAACTCCTTGCTATTGTCTTTGCTTTTAACAAATTTCGATCATATCTCGTTCTAGCAAAAACGGTGGTCTATACAGACCATTCTGCTCTTAGATACCTATTTTCAAAACAAGATGCTAAACCAAGATTAATCCGTTGGATCTTACTCTTACAAGAGTTTGATATTGAAATCCGAGATAAAAGAGGAGCAGAAAATCTCGCCGCTGATCATCTTTCTCGTCTTGAAAATCCTGAGTTAGAAGTTCTAAATGAATCGGCCATACAAGACAACTTTCCTGATGAATATCTATTGAAGATAGATTATAAAGAAATCCCATGGTTTGCAGACTATGCAAACTACTTAGTTTGTGGATTCCTTGAAAAAGGATTATCGTACCAAAAACGAAAGAAATTCTTCAGTGATATAAAACACTATTTCTGGGAAGATCCACATCTGTTTAAAAGTTGTCCCGATGGAATAATACGCCGATGTGTATTTGGAGATGAAGCTAGTAAAATTTTAAACCATTGTCACACAGGACCAACCGGAGGGCATTATGGGCCTCAACTAACAGCAAGAAAAGTTTATGAAGCTGGATTCTATTGGCCTACAATTTACAAAGACGCACACCTTCTTTGCAAATCTTGTGATGCATGTCAAAGGGCCGGAAAAATAAGTCAACGTGATGAAATGCCACAAAATGTCATCCAAGTATGTGAAGTATTTGACATTTGGGGTATTGACTTTATGGGTCCATTTCCAAAATCTCATAATAATCTATATATACTAGTAGCCATTGATTATGTATCTAAATGGGCGGAAGCACAAGCTCTCCCAACTAACGATGCACGAGTTGTAGTCAACTTTTTAAAACGTCTTTTTGCAAGGTTTGGAACACTGAAAGCTTTAATAAGTGATCGGGGTACTCATTTCTGTAATAATCAACTTGAGAAAGTTCTTAAAAGATATGGAGTAACTCATAAAATCTCCACCGCATATCATCCACAAACAAGTGGACAAGTTGAAAATACCAACCGAGCTTTAAAACGTATTCTAGAGAAAACCGTAGGATCAAATCCGAAGGAATGGTCCATTAAATTGGAGGATGCACTCTGGGCTTTTAGAACAGCCTACAAAACTCCAATTGGAACCACACCTTTTAGACTTGTTTATGGAAAAGCATGTCATCTTCCAGTAGAAATTGAACACAAAGCATTTTGGGCTTTGAAGACATGTAATCTTGATTTACATGAAGCCGGACGTCTACGATTAAGTCAACTAAACGAATTAGAAGAATTAAGACATGAAGCATACGAAAATTCGTTAATCTATAAAGAAAGAACGAAGAAATGGCATGATAAAAGAATCAGAAGTTCAAAAGAATTTAAAGAAGGAGACAGAGTTCTTCTTTTCAATTCACGATTCAAGCTATTTCCTGGAAAATTGAAATCAAGATGGTCTGGACCATTCATAGTCAAAAGAGTTTTCCCATACGGAACGATAGAATTGATAAATTCAAATGGGATGGAATTTAAAGTTAATGGTCACAGAGTTAAACATTACATACATGGTCCGATGGAAGTCGACAACGAAGTTAATCACAATTTCGACACCACAGCTAACTAAGTGTGGGGAGAATCAAGTCTTTAAAGGATAATATGTATTTCTGTTAGAGTTAGATTGTCTGTTTTCGTGTAGTTCTCGAAAATGGAACACGTATGGTCTTTCCCTAGCAGACCCTAAAGAACTAGTCTTCTCCCCCCATTCTGAATTTTTATTTTTTTTTAGGTTTTTACGAAATGAAGACTGCCTGTGAACTAAACCATGGTCTAATGCTACACGCTTTGATCACTAAACGTAATAATGACATACTACCGAGCGAATTAGTATCAGTAATCAGAGAAAGAATGGACGGAGTTAGAAAAGGATCCAGATGCGAAGATAATAAGTTACAATTTGGTAAAGGAAAATCAAAATCCGCAGCGAAAAGAAGAGCACGACACCTAGAACGATGTCACAAATGCGGAAAATGGTCACATGGAGGTAAATGTTCCAATAATCAAACCTATTCAAATACCGAATTTGTTACTTTATGCAGAGACGGACCGTTCATATGTTTAGAAGAAAAGATACTGAATGCTCGAGGTTACGCCTATGTAGCCATGGAAAATCAATTAAACCGACTATCGTATGAATGGAATAGATCATATAACTAAGAAATCTATTTCACAGGTATGTCTGTACAGTTTTTAGTTTTTATTTTTATTTTTAACCTTTTGTTAATAAACGCTAATTTGTTCGCTAAAAAGTATTAAATTGGTATTGAATAAAATTAGGTTTGGCGACCGAAATTATTGATATCATTCAAAAATTTATTACATCACTGCGAAATTTAACGTTTATTCTTAAGGTATAAATATCTTTAAACAATCAACCCAAAATATTTCAAAAATTCGTCATGAGTTAAATTAGGTCTTTGAACCGAAATTACTTTACCGAAAAGAGGGGCGCATATTTTTGATAATATTTGATTGATTAAAGTGGGATAAAAAGACAAAAAGATTTTTAATTTTATTTTTACCATGTTTTTAAAATTAATATTTAAATCTTAAATTAATATTGTAAACTTTGTAAAAACAATATATTTAAAATTGTAAATATTTGAAAAATTAATATAAGTTTGATATGAATTTATAAATTTTTAAATTAAGTTTGGTGTGAATTTTTAATTTTTAAAATATAAATTTTTAATTTTATGCATTTCAAATTTTAAGTTTGGTGTGAATTTTTAATATTAATTTTGAATTTTATATTTAAGTTGTGTGAATTTAAAAACAAAAATTTACTTTATCTCATTAAGTTAAGAATATGATTTTTAAAATTCGTCGTAAGTTGAAGACTAGGTCTTTGAACCGAAATTGCTTTACCCGAGGGAGGGACGAGAAATTTTATTATCATTATTTTTAATCTTATTGAATTAGAGTATGCCAAAAACATTAAAAAAGAAAAAACCCAAAAATCTTAGCTTTTAAACCAATCGCTACAAAAAGACAAATTTTAAAATTTTGTCGAAGGACGGACTAGGACATCGATCCGAAACGACCTCGTCCTAAATAACAAGGGAAACAAAATTTTAAAATTAAATACTTAATTGTTTTATAAGTTAAAGATTATATAAAAAAAAAAAAAAAAAAAAACAGAGCAAACTCCGCGACTCGCGGAGTTTGAAAGGAAAAACCTCCGCGACTCGCGGAGGGACCAAAACCCAGAAAAAAAAATAAAAGAGCTGCACGATCAGTTCACTCCCCCACACAAAAACACACTGCAAAAATACAGCTCGAAACTGCACCCGAAAAAACCCGAAAATCACCCCCAAAAATCCCAATTTTTAACCGTTAATCACCAAATTTTTTGCTAAAATCATGTTGAGAAGGATGCTATCTAAGAATTACTCAAGAAAAACGGTAAATTTCTACACCTAAACACCATTTAATTCAAAATTTGGTGTTCTTGAGCTATTTTTTCCCCAATTTGATTTTGATGCTTTTTAGTGTAATTAGACTTAAATTGTTTATGTATTATGCTTGTATAACCTAGATTGATGCTGTTTAACATGATTAGAAGCCTTAAACTTCAAATTTTGAGTAATCTAGGGTTTGTGTTCTTGAGCAAATTTGGGGCTTTTTGATATAAACAGGTTATGGCCGATTTTTGTCATGAATTGTTGCTAAATTGAGTAGTGTAACATGTCTAGGTAGTTAAATGATCCAAACTTTGAGCCTAAACATGATTTTGAGAATTAAAGTGGACTTTTTCAAGTCTAAAATTCATGAACTTGATTTTTGAAAGATAATGCCATTTGAGACTTGTTTGATTGCTAGTAATGATTATTTTGACATGTTATTTGAGTTGAATGCTTATGAACTTGGCGAAAATTTTCGTATATGCTTATTTGAAAAAGTGTAGATTTGATAAAAATGTGAAAATGAGCTTAAGTTTGATATAAATTGATAATGTCATTGTAATTATTTTGATTGATGATTTTGCTGACACTAATGCATATTTGGATGCACAAAATTTGTGTTTGATGTGTTTTGCAGAATGAAAGGGGTGAATCTTCATCCCAAGCCCGCAATGCTCCTGCTGAGAATTTGGAACAACAGGAGGTGGATAACTACTACAAGCAGGATGTACCTCATCCAGTCATGACCTTTTCCGATATGCATTTGGAAGAATTGCACCCGAACCTGAGATTTGACAGACTTTGGATAGATTATCCAAAATATCAACGGGGTTTGCATACTCTTCACTCTAAGGTTGTTGAGGTACCGAGGGTCATAGAATGGGGACCCTTAGAAACTGTAGAATTGGCCGGGCCAATTAGGGAATTACTTGTACAGAGGTATGGTAATTCTTCTTTTAATGACTGGATATGTTTATTCACCATACGCAGACCTGTATATAAAGTATGGTGTGAAGAATTGTTATGTAGTATAGAGTTGAATGATCGGGTAGCTAGTTTAACCGATCGTTCTTTTATTAGATTTTTGTTAGGCGGTTCGATGCGACACATGTCTTTACTGGAAATGGCTCAGGCTTTACGTATATATACGCCTGAGGAGTTAGCGTCTGCCGATTGTAGAGGATTGATACTAAACGGTAGAAAGATAGATGAGAATTTTGATACACACGGTGTGTGGAGTCAAATGACAAGCCATCACCGTTTCAAAGGGGGAAATTACTCTTATTTGGATATAGATAGAGCCGAATTAAGAGTGATACATAGGTTTTTAGCTAATTCGATTACACAAAGGGGTAAGAACAAAGAAAAAGTAAATGAACAGGATTTGTTTTACCATATGTGTATTCGAGACCCACAGAGCGCTGTAAGTATACCATATTGTGTGGGTTATTATTTATCAGCTATGGTTCGGGGGATGCGTCCACATAGCATAATAGGAGGTGGTATTTTTATTACATTGATTGGTGAATATCTCGGTGTGGATATAAGTCGGGGGGGATTATTACTAGAAGAGCCGGAACCCCGCGATACTATAGGTTTAAATGTATACCATGGTGCAAAAGTTTTGAAGCGGCGAAATAACGCCGCAGTACGATACCATGGTAGACATCCACAGGTGGAGAGAAACCAGCAACAAGGTAATGTAGGAGGGGGGAATGAGATGCAAGAAATGCATAGGTTTATAGCTTCTCAGGAATACGAAAATGCTAGACAGAGAGCATTTGAAGATTGGCAAGTTCATCAGAACCAGATCATAGCTCATTGCCAACATATAGGTAGAAACTATATTCCTACACCGAAACCCGTCTTCCCTCCTTGGTCTATAGAGATGCAGCCACCATATCCTACGTATGACCCTGCCGAAGCATTCTATAGCACTTATGGTTATGCCTGGAACCCCTATTGGTACCAATATCATCCTTAGTTTACTTATTTTTTTTTATTTTGTAATTTGTAATTATTAATACGTTTAATATTTTTGTTAATATTGTAATCATTTTTATAATTATCTAACTTTTATTCTTAGATTTTAATAATTTTTGAATGTGGGGTAATATACCAAACTTCAAAAATATGTATATATGTTTGCAGTTTATCTTATGTACACAACAGGGTAAAACAACGCATTTTCAAAGACTGGCATTAAGTTCAGCAAAAGCAACTAATTTTGACGACAAGATGCAAAATATATGTGAAATAACAACAAGACGGAATGAACAAATGATGTGCACCATTTATCATTCAGCAAACAAACGCCAATATATTTGGAAACTTTGGTAAAAATTTAATCATTTTCACACAAATCACCCTCAATAATTTGAATTGTTACTGATTTCTTGCAAATGAGGGCATTGCAAGATCTTAAGTGTGGGAAGGGGTTAAATTCTTTCGGATTTTAAAATTTTTATATTAAACACTTGGTTACCATTAAAAATACTAGTAAAGCAGTAGTTGTATTAGAATCTAGTGCTCTCTGATAATAAAGAACAGCCCTAGTCTTATATACTGACTACCCAATTCTAGTAAAATTTTTCAAAATTTTCAATTAAATGAATTCAAAATCATGTTTATACATATTTATGAACGATAAAACTAGGTTTTAACACCGAAATTATTGTTACCTCGGAAAGGACATAAATTAAGAAACAAACTAAAATGTTAAAATTCATTTAAAATGGAATAGAGGACGATAAAAAGGAAAATAAAAGCCAAGTGTGGGAAAATTTACCAAGTTATTTTAAACATATGTCACATATATCTGTAACAAATAACTGAAAATACTTTTGCTTTGGACTAAACTAAACTATTTTACCCGATGAAAGAAAAGAAGAGATGGATCTACACGATGAATCAATTCCATCATTAAAAGGAAGTAAAGTCTTCCTAAAAAGAAACGCGCTTCTTGATTTAGGTCATGAAGTTGTCGTCCAGACCAGCTGTAGGTTGACGAAAAATCTAGAAAAGTCATCACTAAAATCGGCTGGAAATCCACGGACCTCAGCATCAAACAGGGTCGCCAAGTGGTCAGATTTATCCTAACCATGAGAAGGATTTATCTCGTACAATGGGGAGGCACCGTGCAAATTAGCTTGATAAGACTAATGAATCAGATCCCCAGAAAGGATAATCTCCTTAAAGATTAAAAATCAGCTTTTAAGACTGATATTATTCAATCCTAGAGATTGACCTTAAAGATTGAGAATTCAAACTCATGGAATTCAATGATATCTAAACTCGAGCTTAAACGAGAAAATATTTTGATCAAAATTACAAACCGATTTGTTTTCTGAAAACCCTATTTTCAATGCGTTCATTACCATTGAACGTAAAATCCTAGGAATTCACCTGGAATTCATTAGGTCACCTGAACTAAATCGGGTGTCAACCGTAAGAACGGTGGTTGCATAGTGGTCAAAGACAGGACCTTGTACCAGACCGAAAAATTATAAGGGTGAGCTTTACTATTGCTCCTACCAAGGATAGTAATTGCGTCCGACGCGTTATAGACCATAATCAAAAGCATGTCACGGGACATTGCCTTAAACAGTTGCTTGTTCAACGCTTTCCTTTACAACCGGACGGTAGTTTACCGAAAGGTAATATACGGGACAAGTAAACTGGACGTGTTGCTTTCCAAATACAAGGTTAGCAAGTGGGTGACACAAAACCGCAAGTTTGAGCTAAAATTTTCAAATCTGAAACCCACCAAACCCACAAAAATATTTTGCAAACACCGGTAAAGGGTTATTCCGGAAAACTTATCTAGGGTAAAAACTAGATTTAATTTTCAAAAGATTAAATGTTTTCATAAAGATCCAATTTCCTTAATGGATCTAAATTTTTATAGTCATGTGGGACTGTAAACCATATCGTTACTACCATTGTTTATACCGCCGTATAGAAATCACTGATGTACAAAGTGTGAAGAATAAAGAAGTGATTCTAGTATTTCAAGACGATATTGCTTGAGGACAAGCAACGCTCAAGTGTGGGAATATTTGATAATGCTAAAAACGAACATATATTTCATAGCATTATTCCTCAAGAAAGACAAGCTTTTAGTTTCAATTGTTCTATTTACAAGAGATATTCGTTTAAATAATAAAAGGTGAAGACAAAAGACAGATTCGACGAATTGAAGATGCAAACGACCAAAAAGCTCAAAAGAACAAAAGACAATCAAAAAGGTTCCAATTATTGATAAGAAACGTCTCGAAATCACAAGAGTACAAGATTCAAAACGCAAAGTACAAGATATTAAATTGTACGCGAGGACGTTCGAAAATCCGGAACCGGGACCAGAGTCAACTCTTAACGCTCGACGCAACGGACTAAAAATTACAAGTTAACTATGTATATAAATATAATATAATATATAATTAATTATATTAATTATATATATTATATATATATATATATTAAAAACCGTCGGCAGAGAAAACTCCAAGGACTGAGCTGTAAAATTAACCTCCGCGACTCGCGGAGTTTAAAGGGGATTTTGCCGCGAGTCGCGGAGCCCCAAAAATCAACTCTGGCTATAAAGCCAACCGAATTCTGATCAAAAATCATCATCTTTTTCTTCTCTTATCATACGTAAAACTTATATATATATATATAATTTATATTTTAATTTTAATTTTAATTCTAATAATAAGGGTATGTTAGCGAATGTTGTAAGGGTGTAAGTCGAAATTCTGTCCGTGTAACGCTACGCTATTTTTAATCATTGTAAGTTATGTTCAACCTTTTTATATTAATGTCTCGTAGCTAAGTTATTATTATGCTTATTTAAAACGAAGTAATCATGATGTTGGGCTAATTACTAAAATTGGGTAATTGGGCTTTGTACCATAATTGGGGTTTGGACAAAAGAACGACACTTGTGGAAATTAGACTATGGGCTATTAATGGGCTTTATATTTGTTTAACTAAATGAAAGTTTGTTAATGTTAATATAAAGATTTACAATTGGGCGTCCCTATAAATTACCATATACACTCGATCGGACACGATGGGCGGGGTATTTATATGTACGAACAATCGTTCATTTAACCGGACACGGGAATGGATTAATAGCCACTAGAATAATTAAAACAGGGGTGAAATTACATTCAAGGGTAATTGGTGTAATTGTTAACAAAGTAGTAAAACCTTGGTTTACACGCAGTCGATAACCTGGTGTATTCATTAAACAAAGTATTAAAACCTTGTTACAATTCGAATCCCCAATTAGTTGGAATATTTAACTTCGGGTATAAGAATAATTTGATGAGGACACTCGCACTTTATATTTATGACTGATGGACTGTTATGGACAAAAACCAGACGGACATATTAAATAATCCAGGACAAAGGACAATTAACCCATGGGCATAAAACTAAAATCAACACGTCAAACATCATGATTACGGAAGTTTAAATAAGCATAATTCTTTTATTTCATATTTAATTTCCTTTATTTTATATTTAATTGCACTTCTAATTATCGCACTTTTATTTATTGTTATCGCACTTTTAATTATCGTACTTTTTAATTATTGCAATTTTATTTTATCGCATTTTTATTATTCGCAATTTCATTATCGTTATTTACTTTAAGTTTTAATTTAAGTCTTGTATTTATTTTATATTTTACATTAGGTTTTAACTGCGACTAAAGTCTTAAAATCGACAAACCGGTCATTAAACGGTAAAAACCCCCCTTTATAATAATAATATTACTTATATATATGTTTGTATTTTTATAAAAGTAAACTAATATAGCGTTGAGCTTTGTTTAAAGATTTCCCTGTGGAACGAACCGGACTTACTAAAAACTACACTACTGTACGATTAGGTACACTGCCTATAAGTGTTGTAGCAAGGTTTAAGTATATCCATTCTATAAATAAATAAATATCTTGTGTAAAATTGTATCGTATTTAATAGTTTTTCCTAGTAAAATTAATAACTATTTTATATACACCTCGCACTTCATCAAATATATGGTTTGGTCCTTGTATTTGTCCTTGGTCTCCTTCATGGTTAGCTCAATCCATTTTTCAGTTCCAAATCTGAGCTTTTTCAATACGTTATTCTTTATCATCAAACTTTTGGCCATTAAGACCATCTATAGCTTTTGCTGCTTCGTCAGCATTCTCAAGGTTAACGAATCTGAATCGTTGGTTATCAATCCAAGATGGTTTCAAGAGATTTTATTTTTAGATGATTAAACGTTGATTGTAATCGTTATGGGATCTAATGGTTGACGAATAGGCGTTGTTTATTTCAAAAGTAATGAATGATAATTTCGATGGTTTGATGTGATAATTCATCATAGAATACAAATGAATATAATTCATGAATGTAGTGATCTTTAGGAAGATAACATTTGCTAAAGCTTTACTTAGATTCCGATACGTCAAAATCAGAATATGTAGTAGTTGTTCTTTAGTGAACGGATACACATATCTTGTGAGTGTAATTAGTATAGTTACTGATTATTGAATCAGAATTTGAAGAATGTATATTGTAACATATTAATGTGAGATATAAATATTTCTCGGGTTTTACCTACCCGTTAATTTTTTTTACAATTTACTGTTTGTACAGAAGAGTTTTTAATTACAATCTTTATGAAGATATATATTCGTATATATTCTTCGAGTGTAATCATAGATTTAACGAGTTAATATAATATTAAACTCATTTGATTTACGGTTGAAGATAATCTCCAAAACCTTAGAGATTTCATAATTGTCGCGAAATATTTCGCTAATGAAGTTATGAATCAATACTTCATCGTTCAGTGTTTATTGATATACCTCGGTATATGATATTGATGCTCGTGAAGTTCTTGTGAAATTTACAAGACACGAATAATGTTTTCTAGAAAGTTTCGAGTACATCGAAAATAGAAGTGAAAAATCAAACATGTATTTGAATAATACACTTATTTTATTATGAAATGGATTTTATTGTGTTGAAGCAATGATTAATGATTGTTAAGTCATTAACGAAGGATGTACATCATAGCATATTAGTGATATGATTTAACCAAGTAGTACATACTAGTTAAGATTCACACGTAATAGTTTAGTACGAAAAGATTTATTATTGTTCCAAACGATATATATATATATATATATATATATATATATATATATATATATCTATATATATATATATATATATATATATATACATATATAATTTTTTTTCTTCAGGAAGAATGAGTCAATACATCTTGACTCACAATTACTAATATTCCTTGGTATCTATGGGGCGTATGATGTTGATATCCAAAGTACCGAGTGTGATGTTGAGGTGTGGGATGCGGATGTTATTATTGGTGAAGTTGATGTTGTTGGTGGTGATGTTGATGGTACTGGTGGTGCTGGTTATGCTGCTGATGCTCTTAGATTTCGCACCATATTCTCTAGAGCCACTACTCGAGCGCGAAGCTCGTTGACTTCTTCTACTATTCCGGGATGATTGGCGGTTCGGACAAGTGGATGAATAAGATCTAGAATTCTGGATATTAGATATTCGTGGCGGGATATCCTGGAAATGAGGGTGAACATGGTGTTTCGGATTGATTCGTCGGTAAGTGCTTCAGGTTCTTCACCAAGAGGTGAATTTGGTTGGTGGAAGGGATCGCCTTCTTCTCGCCTCCATTGATTAAGTCGACTACGAACCCACCCCCAATTCATCCAGAAAAGATGATGGCTAATAGGTTCGTTCGTTCCAATTACACTGTCCATGGAGCTCGAGGAATCATATGAGAAATCCATATTATGTGTTTGGAACAGGGTTTGATATGAATTAAGTGTTGGATGCTATGTTTGTCTCCTTGAATACGTGTATATAGCAAAAAGATTTTCGTAATTTACAGAGGAAATTTAGGAAATATATCAGACAAAATCTAATATGATAAGTATGATAGCGACAGGATTAGCCTATATGTAATTGGTACAATAATTGCAGTAAGATGTCGGTGGATCAAAAATGATAAGCAGTGAGAAGTAGTGATCGGTCACAACAAGTAGTGATCGGTCACGACAAGTAGTGATAGGTGGCGTTGAGTAGTAGTAACCAACGATAAATAGCAAGGAGTAGTGGTATAAGATGATGAGTATGTCCAGGCAGTGTCTTCCTAGTGCCAAGTAGAAATCAGGGGTGACGGACAGTGTCGGGTAGTGACGAATTGTGACGTGATTACACGCTCCTTATAGGTTATAATAACAATTAAATCGTACCGTGTAAATTTCTACTCATATTTGAAATTAAACGGTTTATGTTCTAAATGGTATTTATCCAAGTAACCTACTTGACTTGCTCCCAATTCCTTATTTTGCGATGTCGGAACTTCTATATGAGTTACCGTAATGTAATCCCGGTCATTACATTACGCTATCTCACATTTCCATTCGACATCACTCCATAAGTTCAAGATGGCGTAATCAACTTAATTTAGTTAAATCTCGCGTCGTGTGTACGTATGTGTTTTGTAGTATGGTGTTCAGTTCAAGTCCATATCATATGAGTGTAAGGTGTATATGTGTGTGATGTAATGTGTAGCTCTACATGTAGCATAGTGACACATACGGTGTAAGTACGGTGCATAAAAGTCGTCCAAGACACACGGCTATAGACTAGACTTCACTAATGCGCCCTACGGTTAGACACACTAATGTATCCTAGTTCCCTATAGCCAAAGCTCTGATACCAAAGGTAACACCCCGTCAAAAATCCCATTAACATAATGTTAAGTCTGGTCCCAGTGCTTGGCTTGACTTCTACGTAACAGCAATATTCTACAGCGGAAGCAATTAATACCTGAGAATAAAACACGCAAAACGGATCAACAATAATGTTGAGTGAATCTACAGGTTTTAGGTAAACAATACAGTATGTTTAAGAAATACATTTCAAAAATGGTTATTAGTGGAAGACCACCAAGGTTCAATGTTAAAGGTTTGTAGACAACTCTGTGTCCCATTTCAAAAGTTTGTTGACACTACCATGTCAAGTTTCAAATATTCGTAGACAATACCATGTCAAATTTTATCTCATCTATTCGTAAACCACAGTTTTAAATAACGTTGTATAGTATCTAAAAACAGTTATCATAAAATAGTTTAATTTCCTTGACCACGAGATTTTACAAGTACAACTCCAAGTTGCGAAACGTTTGCATAATCTATGAGCACCTGAATACTAGAAATGACCCGAGTATAGAATCCACTATACCCGCCTTTACCTCATAAAAATGTTATACACTTGTACGAATGTATTATGTTCAAAATAAATGCACCACAGTTTTTATAGCGGGTGAGGTTGTCAACCTAACGGATCCGTTCATCTAAATTGTGCCTACACCGATGGTATTTAAAGTATTCAAGCTAGAGGCTTTGTGTACAAACTCAATATGCAGATATAGTACTCGTGTCAATACAAAAAGCATTTGATAATGTAAGTATAACAGCGTGTATTCTCATCCCTGAAAACATGTAAAAAGCGGGACTGTAGACTCACCTTTGAATAAAGCTCGGATTGAAAAGTGGACAATTTACTTGTACGGTTTATAGCCGAGTAATGCAACCTAAGTATATGTATTTAGGTTGGTCAATAAATATTTCTTAAACAAGTGTGGTTTCATAGTATAAGTTGTCTTATTGCTCGAATCGACGCGTTTCAAAGTAGAAGTCAACATACAGTCAACTAATTCATGCAAGTCAAACAAAGTCAACCGAAAGTCAAACTTGGTCAAAGTAGTCAACTAAAGTCAAAATCAGTAGGTTCATGTCAAATATGAGTCAATATGTCAAACCTAAGTCAAACAACACGTTTCAGGTCATGAATAATCATTTTTACAATTTCAGTTTATCGTTGTGCACAAAATTCATGAACACGTAGCATACTTAGCATATTATCTCATGGTACATCATTCATGAAAACATGGAAAACTCTAGATCATAAATATACTTAAATTCGATTCCAAAAAGTCTGGGTAGGGTCTCATACGATAATTAAAAGTCAGGAATCAGAAGGGATACATTTGGGGTTCACCAAGTCAGTTTCTGACCGCGCACTGATTTGGTTTTAGCTATAACCGGAGTTAGGAACATGAAATCGATACAAGACCAGTGGACATAGTTCACCAACAAGTTAAACTAACACAAATAAAAACTTGATCAATTTTAGTTTAGCCAATTTGTACAGTTTATTCATGCAAGTTGAACATTCAGTTTTTCAGCTCAAATCAGAATTTACATAAAGTATGGCTCTATTGTGCCCAATTCATAAGGTTTAAGAGATTGACATTAACTAACCATATGTCACATATCATGTTAATATTCATTTTACAGAAGCATACATGCTAATTTAATAAACATAAACCACAGAGTATAAAACAGAGAGCAAGTTGCTGTTTCGATTCTAGTTTAGTTAGTCACATTCGCACGCAATTATCCGAAGATCTAGATACAATTAGACTATGATATCTACATGAAAAGTGAATTAATTTTTGTGTACATTTCAAATATGCAAATATTTAAATCCAGAAGTTAACATATTTTATCATACAAGGCTGTTTTCATGCAAGTGCTGTATAAATCCACTTTTTCACTAAATCAAGCATATCTCAAGTTATACATAAGCAAACAACATGATATCCTAGTGTAACCTGAGTGTTTTTAAATTACCTATCCAATGGTATTAATTTCACAATCCAATTCGTGGTCTATCAAACCCAGAATTTCTGATCAATCACAAAAACACAACGTTAATTTCAATTGATCATAACTTGATCATCCGGAAATGAAATCAAGCTAATCCAAAGCCTAAAATTAATAGTTTTTCGTAAGGAACCTAATTATCATATAATATCATGCATTATAAAAATCAAAATTCACTGATCATGCAATATACAAATCGGTTTTCGCAACAAATAAACAAAACGAGTGATCTAACGCATTAAACAATCAACAAACATCAAGACTTGAGCAATAGACAACCTAATTTATGAAACCTTAATAAAAATCTGATTTTAAAGATTAGGGTTCAGCTAATTATACCTTTGATCACAAAATTTTTTATACTAGCGCGTAGAGAACGACGATCGGAGCAAGATTGATCAAACGAGTAAGAGCAAACAAGCAAGTTTGATGGTTAATTTATGTGTGTGTGTGTGTGTGTGTGTGTGTGTGTATGTGTGTGTGTGTGTGTGTGTGTGTTTTATGTGAAGAAGAAGAGAGGGAGGAGGAATGAGCTGCATTTTCTCATAGATAGGATGGAATGAATGATTAAAATTGTATAGAGAATTATCTAACTAGTTACTTAGTGCCTAAAAATCAAAAGTCAACAAACATGGGCCTAAACTAATTAGTCAACAAACATGGGCCTAAACTAATAGTCAACATGCATTGGCTACTCATGGGGCCAAGGATGATGAGGTATGAGGTCATGTCCATGTGGTCTCGGGCTCGGGTCTCGGGCTCGTTTTATGTAAAAGCTCGTTCGCGCGTGGTTCGTTTCGAGTGTCATTAACCGTACCGAATCTCTGGCACGTTAACTAGTCGTTGAAACAAAAGCACCGTGTTTAATTCATTAAGTAAATAATAAATTAAATTTCTTTCATAAGTTCAATAATTATTAACAATAATTATTCTATCGTTTTTCTGAGTTCCGTTAACTGAAAAGTTTTCTAGGCGATTAACTTTAATCGTATCATTTCTAGTTTAATTCGTCAACCGAATTAAGTTCACTAATTAATATAACATATTAATTCAAGTAATCCACTAAGGATCAAGTACGCATTTAATTACTTTAAATACAAAAAAGTTTCACGTAGCCACTGTTAACTATTCTGGAAAAAAAAAATTGGCGTATGAAAATTGTATGATTTAACTAACGATCGTCAAGTATTTAACGGAAGTTTTAACGGAAAAACTCGGGTTGTTACATTAAGTGTCATGGTGGTGATCATGGGTTTGTTTTAAGGTGTGGTTTCATGGTTGGGTTTCGTTTGATTAAATAGAAAACAAAACACAGCTGCAGCTTGATGATGGTGTTTTATTTGATCAGACATAGGAACGTGTAATCAAGTGAGAATGATAGTAGGTTTGATGATGATGATTCGTGAACAGAAACAGAAAAGAATGGCATTAGTTCGAGCATGAAGATCACGGTTTACAATGGTTTTGATGGTGAATGTTAGGATTGTTCATGGTTGGTGAAGTGAAGGTGTTGGGCTGTGAGTTTTTTGAATGGTGATAGCCAGTTTTGGTTTATCAATGAACAGAAAATAGAGGTGAAAGCATAGATGAGTATTGTAGATGTGTGTGTCATAGTATAGTTATTAGTTGTTTGATCAAACTCAAGAATAGAAACAGAACTGCAGCAATGATCAATTATTTGTTTGATGATAATCAGTGATGATGGTTAAAGGGTAGTTTGTGGTTGTTTGAACGATAAGATGATGTTTTCCATGGTTGTCTTCGAACAAGGAACATGTAATGTAATTAGTTTATGTGGTGAGTTTCGTTGGTGTTCATAGTTATGTTTGTTAAAATCTACCGAATTAAGAAGAAGTTGGTGAATGATAGATATGATCATGGAATATATATATATATATATATAGAAAAGAAAGATAGATAAAGATGGAAATTGATGGCTAACAGAAAGGTGTTATTAAATCAATATGTAAATCAATTAAACACAGTGACCTATAACATAGTGACCTATGATTCATTATTGAAAGTATTACGGATGAAAACAACGATTTGTAGATTTTTGTGAAATAACATAAAGTTAAAATGACAGGTAACAGAATGAAGAAAATAAGAAAAGTTGGATCGTGATGTTTACCAAATTTTGTTTTGTATATAAGATAAGATCGACATTATATTGGAAGAAAGATCGGAGATCGAAAAAGAAAGATTAAAAGTGAAAGGGATAAAAAAACAGATTCAGTATTTTATATATATATTCATTTAAATAATAGCTTAATTACTTTGTATTTTACTTTACATTTTCAATTCAAATTATTATTTTATATTTTATTAATTCAACTTAATATGTACACTTGTATTTATATATGTATATATATATAGTTACATATTTTTTTACACACAATGGTTCGTGAATCTTCGGAAACAATCAAAGGCCAAATGGTTTCATGTAAACAGTTCACGAATTTTGATACTCGACATTTCAGACTTTGCTTATCGTGTCGAGATCATATTAAGAATTAAGTTTAAATTTGGTCGGAAATTTTCGGGTCGTCACACATGACCACCCCAATCAATTTTCGGGACGAAATTTCTTTAATGGGTAGGTACTGTGACGACCCGGGAAATTCTGACCAAATTTAAACTTAATCTTTATATGGTTTCGACATGATAAGCAAAGTTTGTTAAATTAAATCTCAAAAATTTTGAACTGTTTCAGATATCTATTTGACCTTTGACTATTACCGACGATTCACGAACCATTGTGTGTAAATAAAGATATAAATATATATATATGTATATATATATATATATATATATATATATATATATATATATATATATATATATATATATATATATATATATATTAGTTATTATAAATTAAAAAATTATATGAGTTAATTAATTATGTAAATAAAATAATATATGATATTAAAATATATATATATATATATATATATATATATATATATATATATATATATATATATATATATATATATATATATATATATATATATATATATATATATATATATAAGGTATATTGAATGTATATTTATATGGTTTCAAATTTATTTAGTAAACGATAATAGCACTCGTTTGTCAGTCGATCGATATTAAGCAAGTTAAATTCAAACTTATATAATTTTAAAATAAACGGTGATCCTAAAATGAGTTCTATAAATTTTAGGCTTACTAAAAATGTATTTAAGACCTATTTATTAAATTTTAACACTTTTTATATTTTATCCATAATTGAGAGGGACATTTGATGTAATTTTTTTTAATAAATTAATGATCAAATTTTATACCATAATAACCAAAATAAATAAATATAATTAAGTTAAAAATATGGGATTTTTCTGAACACTTTTATCCGCCACTGATTTCGCACGATACATAGTGAGAGAAAATGGTCGGCAGTGTGAGACAAGTTAAATTCACATTATGCATTTGATTACTGTTTCCAATAGTTATTTTAACTTTAATATGGAATATGATATTATATGTATATGTACACATGTGATGTACCAAACGAATCACACTGCATCTTCTTAAATCCTTTAGTGAAATCACTTGCACCCCACCATTTCCAAACATAACTCGACACCCTTGTTGTTTCTGAATCACAAAAAGCCAACTAGTTTATTTTTATTTTTAGCCCAATTGTGTGAGCATTCAGCTAGATATCAACACAAATTATGGATGACTTATTTAATACTATTTTTTTCTTTCTTTTATTCCCTCTCTGATCACAATCACCAAACCATATGCCACCTTTGGTTCAATCAATCAACCATCACCTTGCCACCCTCTTCCACTAATTACCGCCACAAACCACCACCGGATCACCACCAATAGATCAACCGCCACCACCTTCAATCACGCCATCACCTTCACTCTCACTCCTTCTTGATTTCTTGTCGATGAGACCCATCCAACACCAATGGACCACCAACATCTTCATCCAAGCCACCACCGTCCACCATCATACCACCCTTGTATACACCATGAGCCGCCACCTTTCACTAAAACCATTTGAGTTCAATTTCCATTTCTTTGTTTCGGTTGGAAACACTCAAACCACAAACCACTAACTAACCCGATGCCGACCACCTTCACCATACTCGTTAAACCATTAAACTCACCATTTAACCCAAACCATCAATCATCTTTATCTATTTTCTGTCCTCCATCGAACCACCTAGTTGATCACCACTTATGTTTTCATTCCTACTATTGACAAACGGAACCACCACAACATCAAAACCCACGAAACAATGAAGGTGTTATACGATGAAGATGATGAATAGTGATAGTATTGATAATGAACGAAGATGATACGGTTTACTACTATCTCCAGTGTCTATTACTGTTACGACGAAATAAAGATGATGACCATGTTGATGGTGATGTACAATACACGAGGATGAACGAGGTTGAATACAAAGAAGGTGAATAGTCACAGTAGTGATAAGTGTGAGCTGTGAAGATAATATGATGGTGAGGAAATGAAAACATTGATGATGATGAGGAAGAACCCAAGTCGTAACCTACTTCAATTATTTTTTTTGTTTTCTACTCCCGGTGCTGGATTGGATCGAGAAATACAAGTTGTTGGGCTTGATTAAATTGTACTTGGGCCGAAATGTTTTAGTTTTCTGTTTGGGCTGAGATCATTCTATGATTGCCTGGTGGACGAGTCTTACGAAGATGAAGAAAGAAAAAACGGGAAAACAAAAAGAAACGGGTTAAATAAACTTAAGTAGGATGTTAATCAGGAAAAGCGAAGTGCAGCAGTTGGTTTGTGTGGGTGTTGGGGTAGCGAGAGGTTGTGGGTTCGAGTCCCGTCTGCAACATATCTTTTTTACTCAAAGATTTTAAAGGGTATACTTGTTATTTTATTATTATTATTATTATTATTATTATTATTATTATTATTATTATTATTATTATTATTATTATTATTATTATTATTATTAACTAATATGATGTAGAAGAAAATATAGATTTAGAACTATTAAGATGAAAGTAAATATAGTTTTGATTATGTATTATAATTAAAGATTATGAATAATATAAGAAGAGATAGGTTTATGATTAATTAGGATGTGATAAAAGAATATAATGTAATTACTTATGATATTGCTAAGGATAGATATAAACTTGTTGTGCTCATGAAAACATTTATGTTATATATAAGAGTAATATGGATGTGATTACGCTTAATGCTATAATTAAGATATTAAGTAATTAAAATAACGTTATTATTATGTGGACATAATAAATATGGATGCTATAACTAAAAATCATAAAACTTAATCGTTATTATTTTTAAGTATTATTTTTATTATCTTTATTATTATTATTATCATTATTATCATTAGTAGTAAAATTGTTATATTCATAGTTATTATTATTAGTATTACTACCAATAGATATTTCTATATAAAAATACATTATAAGAATATTAATCTCACATATCACTATGATTTTATTATTAACAAGATAGTAACTAAGCTATATATAAAATATATCAATTAATAGGTACATATATATTTTATCATACATAAACCCTAATATAAATTATTATTATTAATATGTTATAATGAAAGATAAACACTAGTTAAATAAATTATAAATTAAATATATCTATATCTATATAACAAATAATTTAACAAGTATATTATTAAAAATAATAAATATATTTATTCGATTACGATTTTGTGTGTTAATATATATACAAATGATATAGGTTCGTGAATCCGAGGCCAACCCTGCTTTGTTCAATGTCGTCATATGTATTTTTACTACAAAATACATTATGTGAGTTCATTTGATTCCCTTTTACTCTTTACATTTTTGGGACTGAGAATACATGCGCTACTTTTACAACTGCTTTATTAAATGCTTTTGAAATACATTTTTAACTGCGAATACATGAAATACTTTTTATAAATGTTTGATGAGATAGAAATAAGCAAAACATTCCTCGAATGAATTATGTGGACGTGATAATTACCACCATTGAATTATGTGGACGTGATAATTGCCACAATTGATATGAATATTTTTCTCTGATTATTATTGCTTGGTAACCTAAGAATTAGGGAACATCATTAATTTTGAGAATTAGTGCACGCCTAATTGACGCGAATCCTAAAGGTAGCTACCGGGTTTAACACCCCCACCCAGAATGTTCACTAGAGGGAAGGGCTAGTGGGCATGGTGTTTAGTACTTCGAAGTTTATATGATTATTTTACAGACGAGATGTTCTATTTTGAAGATATTATTATGCGCATTATATGTTAAGGTCGGTTACCAAGCCAAGCTATGAAAGCAATGAAAAGTGAATGTTATGTATCGAGAGAATGATTTTATACACAGATTATGTGTATGTTATTTTTGTGCACAACATATGTGTACGGTTGCTAAGATTTATGAAAGATGATTTCGTACACGAGAAAGGTGTACTATATTTAAAAGATATCGCATGTACATTAAAGGTGGGTATATGATTCTGGCCCATTTGTACCATGCAGGATTTAAATCTTGTGGACTATCAAAATGATGAATTTTATTGTTTTGTGATAAACCTATGAACTCACCAACCTTTTGGTTGACACTTTAAAGCATGTTTATTCTCAGGTAGGAAAGAAATCTTCCGCTGTGCATTTGCTCATTTTAGAGATATTACTTGGAGTCATTCATGACATATTTCAAAAGACGTTGCATTCGAGTCGTTGAGTTCATCAAGATTATTATTAAGTCAATTATAGTTGGATATATTATGAAATGGTATGCATGCCGTCAACTTTCGATGAAATGAAAGTTTGTCTTTTAAAAACGAATGCAATGTTTGTAAATGTATCATATAGAGGTCAAGTACCTCGTGATGTAACCAAATGTAATGAATTCGTCCTGATGGATTAGGACGGGTCGTTAGATATGGATGGAGGCTGTAACCGTAGGGATGAGTGTGCAACCGTACGAATGTAGATCAGTGATGCATTATAGTGAAATTTAGCTGTTTCCTAGCCGTTATGCTGCCCATTTATTTATTGATGATCAGGATGTAAATTTTGAAAATGCATAACTTTTTTGCGAGCGCTTTTTTATACAAAAATTTCTGTATTGTGTTGTTTGGTGTTAACGAACTGCAACTAACTTGATTTGCCTTATGTTCAGATGATAAGGATAAGGAAGCCGCTCAGTAGTAGATTATCTGAGCTGGTTGCTGGTATTTGGTGACTGGGACTAACTGGAGTATATAGTATAGAGTAGCATGTTATATTATGATTGCCATGCTTTTTAGTTATACTTGCTACTATGGTTAGTTAGTATGTTGTGATGACTGCATGTTAGTTGATGCTTTTCTGCTGGAGCCCAGTGCGTCCCTATTGTGTGGTAGCCTCGGTAGGAGAGATAAACCTGCGGGTTGGGTTCCTCATGTGGTAGCCTAGACAATCGAGGTGTATATATATGTTAATGATGCATCCATCACGTATGGATTATATATATATACACACGGTGGTGGAGGAACTTCTGGTAAGCCCCAGTCCGATCAGCTGGTGGTTAATGGTTTGGCCGAGCCGCCAGAGTCTCTGTAGACGGCACTTGGGCGATGTTTGTGTGTTAGTTTTTTTTGTGACATGATTAGTATGACGGTTCCTATATACTATCACCTGTAGTTAGTCGTACTCACTTAGCTTCATGCTAATTCCCATCGTCTCCTCCCTGCAGGTTGTTAGCTTTTGTAAATGATGCATTTTGGGGAGAAGATGGGCATTGCGATGTTATGTTTGACTATGAAGAAACTCTGATGTGTCTTTTCGGTTAAAACTGAATTTTAGTTGTAATGTCACGTGACACTAGAATTATTATTTAATATTAGTCGTCAAATGATTTGGATATGTAATTAAATATGTTTATGTTATTGTACTGGTTGACTAATACTAATGCTTTCACCACGTTTTAAAAAAAAAAAAAATTTTAGCGGTGTCACAAGCTGGTATCAGAGCTTGGTTTGGCAGCACGTACATTGTGATCTAAATGTCATGCTCCCAAACTTGGTAGAGTCATGTCAAACATAACATGCTGGGGATGGGTTAAGTGAGTATTAGGACAGGTTATGTGCTAGTTGTTAGTACTAACAGAATTTATACTAAGCTTTGGTGTGAGTGTTGTGGTAGTGCAGTAATGGCAGATAACGAAGCTAACGCTACTGGATCTGCCGCTCCTGGAACTGGAATCTTCAGAGCTCCCGATGAAGATGGACACGTATCATCAGAGGAAGAAACCTCTCAAGAAGTAATAAACCTTCAAAGTCGATTACTAGAAGCTCAGGAGAAAATTAAAGAATTAGAACAAGAACGAACAAGATGGAACCCTAATACAACTGCGTTGAACACAACTTTTCCTTCAAACCTTTATACTCAAGCCGGTGGTAGTTCTCAATCACAGTTTCCACAAAATACCTATCTGAAATGACCCGTCCTAATCCATCTGGACGAATACATTACATTTGGTTACATCGCGAGGTACTTGACCTCTATATGATACATTTTACAAACATTGCATTCATTTTTAAAAAGACAAAGTTTCATTACATCGAACGTTGACGGCATGCATACCATTTCATAATATATCCAACTATAATTGACTTAATAATAATAATCTTGATGAACTCGACTACTCGAATGCAACGTCTTTTGAAATATGTCATGAATGACTCCAAGTAATATCTCTAAAATGAGTAAATGCACATCGGAAGATTTCTTTCATACCTGAGAATAAACATGCTTTCAAGTGTCAACCAAAAGGTGGGTGAGTTCATAGTTTATCATAATCAATCATTTTTGTAATAGTAATAGACCACAAGATTTCAGTTTCCATAAATATCTGTACACTCGCAAGTGTATAAAAGTATTCTATAAGTTGTTGAGCGTTTCAGTAACCATACTTAACAATAAATGTGGCATATTCCCTTTATTATGAAATCTCCCTACACTGTACCAAGTGTAGTAAATATGAAGTACTATGTAACCGTTTACGATACTAGAGCGACTAGCCCTGTTGGGGTTGTCAAACCCGATATATCTATCATTAGGATTTGAGCTTACATGCTCTTACAACATGTAAATATTAGTTACCAAGCTATTAGGGAAAATATGCAAAGTGGTACAACTCAACGTAGAATATGTTTTTAGTACTTGTGTCCATTTCGTAAAACTATTATAAAATACGCATGTATTCTCAGCCCAAAAATATATATATAAAAAGGGAGCTATGGAAACTCACCATACTGTATTTTGTAGTAAAAATACATATGACGTCATTTAACAAGAGTAGGGTTGACTTTGAATTCACGAACCTATATTCAATTATGTATATTAACACATGTAATGGTAATCGAACAAATTTATATATTATTAGTGATTTTAAATTGTTATACGTATTAAGTATAATTTTATATAAGTAATGGTTATATGATAAAATAATATTGATAATAATAAATAAAAAGTTGTTTGATTCTATAATAATAATAATAGTTATAAAAATGAAAATTTTGATAAAAATGAAAATTTTCTAACAATGATAATAATAAAAATGATACTTTTAATAAAAATGATAGTTTTTAATAAAAATGATACTAATAATAATATTAATAATAATACTTAATACTAATAATAATAATAATAATAATAATAATAATAATAATAATAATAATAATAATAATAATAATAATAATAATAATAATAATAATAATAATAATAATAATAATTTGATAAATATATAAATAAATAAGAAACTACCTCAAAGAAGTATCCCTTAAAAAAATGCCCAAGTCCGGGTTTAAACCCGCGACGTCCCGCTAACCCGATAATACCGTTGACCATCGATCCATTTAGATTTTTTTCTTAAATAATTTATATCTAGATAATTTATCACCATCGTCACTTATTATCATTTTTGAATAATGGTATGACAAATATCACGATCACCTTCAACTTCTTCATGATCGTAATCGTCATTTAATCTTTATGATCATAATCACTAAACCCTCGATCATGATTACATCATTATCATTATACGACATCATCCATCATTCTTTCATCACCATATCCTAATCGTGATTATCAACATACATCATCTAATTTATCATCAACTACATCATAACTTACTTCTATCATTATTATCAAACTCATTTACAAAGGCTTATAGAATAACCCAATTCTTAGTGTTTTAGTTGCCTGCGGCCCATATATCAACACCAATCCATGACCCAACAGAAAAGAAAAACTTACTCGGCCCAACGATTATAACAATATTTGACCCAAAATCAAACATCATCCTAATCTATTGCTTAAACCGTATGTACATGTTCAATCCGTTTTTCACTGTTCCTTTTCATAATATTTTGTTCATAACATCACCTTGCATCATCATCTATGTAATATCATATACTTGTTAGCTTTCCAAGCAAGTGGCATTATCACTTTAGCACTATATTCTAATTTAATTCAAATTGGCCCAATGCTAGTACTAAAGGGATTCGGTTACCAACTGGGTTATATTACATAAATCGATACACAACAGATAGATATTCGACTAATAATACTAATTTATACAATATACTTGTAACTTTTAGAGACAAACTTGAGTGGGTGAGGTTTTAGAATCCAAGAAATCGACCCTTTACAGCCTCCCTTTGCTTTTTTTTGTTTTTTGTTTTTACTCGTGAGCCTCAACTACCACTCACCCTTGTTTCTTTGCGTTAGAATATATAAGAACAGATAAATACAGTGTAATGCAAGCAGTAGCAATAAGAAGGTGGTGGTTTGTGGTAATGGTTTTTGGTACATGGGGTGGTGATGGATAGGGTGGCGTTTGGAGCTAAAAAAAATTATAGCCGTAGGTGGTCTTTGATCATGAAGGTTGTATATAGGTGATGGGTTTTCGTTGGAGATGGCTATGGATAGGTGTTTATGGTGACGAAGTGATCAAGGCAAAATGGTTCACCTTGATTGTGGTTTAGACAGAAAATAAGAAAAAAAGGAAGGAAAGAAACACAAGTATAAATGTGGTGTCTAGTGGGTTTGTTAGTCAACAGAAATAACAAATACCGTGGCTGGTTGTTTAAAGTCAAATGAAATCATTAAGGATCACCATTCGTATAGAAAATAAAATAAATAACATAAAGTGTGATAAGGATTGTTAACAGATTAGGAGGTTCAAACAAAACTAATTACAGTAAATGATTGAGATGCAAATCTGAAATTGATTCTCTTAAGTAAAAATACGTGTTTATATATATATATTTATATATATCGAAGTATATACGTACTGTATTTGGTATGTGTATACGTATACTATATTTGGATGTGTAAATGTATATGTATCTGTTTAAGAAATGTATTACTAAATATATACTTGTTTTAATAAAAAATTTTAATACTAATAATGGGTTTATAAATATTAATAACAAAACTAATAATAGTGATAATTAATAATTAATAATTAAATAATTTAATAATGATACTAATTATATTAATAATAATAAGAATAACAGTTAATTAATAATACTGATAATAATAATTATTAATGATAATGTTCCTAGTAATATTAACTAATACCAATATTAACAATAATGGTATACTAATAATGTTACTAATATTAATGTCTAATAATAATACTTATTATTATCATATGTTAAATGGTTTTATGGAAACAGTTAAAAAATTTGAGGTTCGATTAAATAAACTTTGCTTATCATGTCGAGATCATATAAAGACTAAGTTTAATTTTGGTCGAAAATTTCCGGGTCGTCACAGTACCTACCTGTTAAAGAAATTTCGTCCTGAAATTTGATCGAGGTCGTCATGACTAACAATTCGAATATTTTCCTAACGAATATGAGTTGATAAATAGAGTTTTATCATTTTTGATTAATATGGATAAAAAGATTCGATTATGCGAAGAATATAAGTGAAGCTATCGCAAAAGAGTGAAATGAAGTAAATAAATTTTGTCATAACTTTTGACACAGTAATGATTGAATTCCGGAATTCAAGGGATTTAAAGAATACCTTCGAAATCTAAAAGATTTGCTTCTTCGGAATTTAAGGGAATTAAGATCTCTTTAATTAAATGCGATCATCTACCTCGATTGCTCTGTCTGGTATTTCCACTATAAATGAACTTCTTCCGTTCCATTATTTTCACCATTCCTATACTTTCTTTCTTAGTTCATACATCAAAAAGATTGTAAAAATGCTTAATCTCGTTCTAATCCTTGATATTTTCCTAATTATTATTTCTCGTCACCCCTCTTTTCAATCTTCCACCAGAAAAATCTATTTACTCCTTCTATTACCTTGGGGTGATACTATTCTTAATTATACCGTGTCTTTATATTGCTATTCGTATTAATATCTATGGTTTGTAACCTCTGTGTTGTTATTAGGCTTTATATTTTCTCTTATATTTTGGATCTCTTTGCCTTTTTATTATCCTCTCGACCTCTAGTAAAGCGAGCAACGGTCCAGAATTCGTAAGTATGGAATTTCGAATGAACTTAATGTTCTAAACAAGAAAGAACGTAATAGCACGATTTGATTTGTCAAATTACCAGAATCACTGAGAATAGAACTATCAAGAATATATTTTCTTGATATGTTCAGAAATTAAGTAGAATGAAAGAGTTATGTAACATGGCACATGATGACGTTATGATCTGTGACTCATCACGTTCCATTAGAAACTCAGCATGACTTACTGTAATATAATCACGTTGATCAAGTGTCATTATATTATACTAACTCATGCTTCAGTTCCCAACATTACTTCAATAACATTCATATTTTAAGCTCGAAAGTTTACAGAATATAGAAACTAACAGTTTCTATATGATGTAACACTGATAGCACGACGAGATTAATGATTTCAGATAAGAATAGTTATGAAAATATCTTCAGAAATATGGAGGATATTTATAATGAAAGATACGATGATATCTTGGAATTTCTAATATCGAAGGATGGTGAAGAAAATTTGTCCGCAAGAGTTTGGAGTCAAAAACAAGGTATTCGCTAAAGATTTCATCAGAAATAGAATCATCTGGATTCTTAATGTACAAGTTTACTCCTTGTGTTTTGTTCAGAGACTCCTTCGTAGTTTGCTCAATCAGTTTTCCAGTTCCAACTTTTCTGAGCTTTTCCAACATACTATTCTTTATCATCAAACTTTTGATGATTAAGTTCGTTTATGGTTGTTTACAGTTTCTGCTGCTTCATTCAGCTTTTTCAACATTCAGAGTATTGATTTATAGACTGAGTGCTTTTTAGAATTTCAGAATGGAAGATCATAGTTCTAAGAGATAAATGTTATATAGATATATATAACTGTTGATGTGGAATCATTGCGAGACTCAAAATACAGATTTGCTGATTCTCGGTAATTGGTATGGCAATTCTTGTTACAAGATGCGGATGAGTACATGATGAGACTTCAATAGATAAATATAGTGATTTGTCAGAGAGATTTAAATCAAGGAGCGACGAGGTTGATGTTACATCTGCTGGTAATATGGTGGAATATAAAAGGTTCCCTGGTAACAATAAAAGAGCACGCATATATATCAAGGTTATAGTAAGGCTAGTTCGACTGAAAAGTCAAAGTTGGCTTGCTGGAGCTGTGACAAATTTGGCTAATTTGAAAAGGAATTGCAGAGTTATTTTCGGTAATAACAATGCCAAAGGAGTTAGCACAGATAAGTGTTAGATGTTTACTCAGGTTCCGAGTGTTTTCAGGTGCATCACTATATGCATAAATCTTTCCTTCCGTGGATGAAGTGCGGTTGGTTCATCCTCTAGATTGAGGTGTTTTCAAGAATTATGAAAGGTTTGAATGTAGATTGTAATCGTCAAGATACAAATGAGGTTTAAGATGAACTCAAGTGGCAAACTTGAAGAAATGTTTAGTTTCATATGTTATAATCAATATTTTAGTTCATTTTAATTGTCCAATGTTATCAGTCCACAGTCGATAGTCCACAGTAACAGTCCAATAATTCATATATAGTTTAATATATAATATTTGAATTAATTAATACATATCTTGACCCGTATACATGTCTCAGACTCGATCACAACTCAAAGTATATATATTATTGTTGAATCAACCTCAACCTTGTATAGAGAACTCGATCATTACTGCATATAGAGTGTCTATGGTTATTCCAAATAATATATATAGATGCGTCAATATGATATGTCAAAACCTTGTATACGTGTCCCGATATTTAAAATGCGTAAAATAAATAACAGAAATTAAATGACGATAAATAAAATTGCGAGAATATAAATTGCGATAAATAAATTGCGATAAATAAAATGTAATCAGTTAGCTAGGAACAGTTAGCTAGGAACAGTTAGCGTGGATTCTTAACCAAATTTTTCTCATAGTTAATTTATTTGTTTCTAACAAATTTTATTTTGTCCAATGTTTTCTTCATTATGCCACTTGTTGGATTCTGATAGGTCAAAATCCAAATATGAAATTGAATGAAAATGAACGGATTCGTATATCTTGTGGATGTAAGTAGGATAGTAAATGAGTGTTGAATCAGATTCGAAGAATGTACAATGTAACTTATTAATGTGAAATCTAAATATTCCTTGGGTATTACCTACCCTTTAAAATATTTTCATCATTAACAGTTTTGTACGAAAGAATTTTTTAATTACAATCTTTATGAAAACATATATACATATACATTTCCTTCAGATGTAATCATGGATTTAATGAGCCAATATGATATTAAAATCATTTGATTTACCATTAGAACAAGAATATATAATCTCTAAAACATTAGAGATTACATAATCGCCATGTCGAACGCAAATAAAATAGATAGAACGATACGTAGTACGATGATTATATTCGAGGTACAGAATGAGATATTGGGGCAAGTGATGTTGAAATTTATGTTGTTGGTGGTACTGTTGATGCCGATGATGTTGCTGAAGCTGGTACGTTTTGCACCATATTCTCCAAATTGATTACTCGAGCGTGAAGTTCGTTGACTTCTTGTATTACTCCGGGATGATTGTCGGTCGGCACGAGGGGATGAATAAGGTTTAGAATTATAAATAGAATATAATCATGTCGAGATATTCTGGAAATGAGGCTGAAAATGGTGTTTTGGATAGGTTCGCCTGTAAGTGCTTCGGATTCTTCACCAAGAGGTGAATTCGGTTGGTGGAAGGCATCGCCTTCTTCGCGTCTTTATCTGGTAAGTCGTCTACGAACCCATCAGATGAGTTGGGGATGGCTGATTGATTGATTCATTCTGGTGACACCGCTTTCGGAGCTTGGGTGAATATCCATGTCGGAATAACTATCGGAATAGCTATTGAAATCCGAGGGACTCGAACTGGTTGAGGGATTCATCTCGTACGATCAGATGAAGGATTTTCGATAAGAAATAGATTATAGGATGTAGATTAGTACCCTGCAATACATAATTTACATATGCATATATAATACTAAAATCCCATAAGTTACGGAGGAATCTACGTAAACTGTCAGGAGAAGTCTACAGTAACAGATACGCTAAGATATGAATTTTTGTCTATACACTATTCATGCAATCAATGCAGTAAGATGTGTCTTGACTTTAAGGATGATAAGCAGGTAATTTACGACACAAAATGATAAGCAAAACATTTGACATGCAGACATGGTCGAAGTCCAGACTCACTAATGCATCTAAACAACTATCAGTTAGACACACTAATGCAAGACCTGGTTCGCTAAGACCACCGCTCTGATATCAACTAAAATGACTCGTCCTAATCCATCTGGATGAATACATTACATTTGGTTACATCGCGAGGTACTTGACCTTTATATGATACATTTTACAAACATTGCATTCGTTTTTAAAAAGACAAACTTTCATTACATCGAATGTTGATGGCATGCATACCATTTCATAATGTATCCAACTATAATTGACTTAATAATAATCTTGATGAACTCGACTACTCTAATGCAACGTCTTTTGAAATATGTCATGAATGACTCCAAGTAATATCTCTAAAATGAGTAAATGCACAACGAAAGATTTCTTTCATACCTAAGAATAAACATGCTTTCAAGTGTCAACCAAAAGGTTGGTGAGTTCATAGTTTATCATAATCAATCAGTTTCGTAATAGTAATAGACCACAAGATTTTAGTTTCCATAAATATCTGTACACTCGCAAGTGTATAAAAGTATTCTATAAGTTGTTGAGCGCTTCGGTAACCATACTTAACAATAAATGTGGCATATTCCCTTTATTATGAAATCTCCCTACACTATACCAAGTGTAGTAAATACGAAGTACTATGCAACCGTTTACGATACTAGAGCGACTAGCCCGATTGGAGTTGTCAAACCCGATAGATCTATCAATAGGATTCGCGCTTACATGCTCTTACAACAAGTAAATATTAGTTACCAAGCTATTAGGGAAAAATATGCAAAGTGGTACAACTCAACGTAGAATATGTTTTTAGTACTTGTGTCCATTTCGTAAAACTGTTATAAAATACGCATGTATTCTCAGCCCAAAAATATATATATAAAAAGAGAGCTATGAAAACTCACCATACTGTATTTTGTAGTAAAAATACATATGACGTCATTTAACAAGAGTAGGGTTGACCTTGGATTCACGAACCTATATTCAATTATGTATATTAACACATGTAATGGTAATCGAACAAATTTATATATTATTAGTGATTTTAAATTGTTATACGTATTAAGTATAATTTTATATAAGTAATGGTTATATGATAAAATAATATTGATAATAATAAATAAAAAGTTGTTTGATTCTATAATAATAATAATAATAGTTATAAAAATAATAATTTTGATAAAAATGAAAATTTTCTAACAATGATAATAATAAAAATGATACTTTTAATAAAAATAATAGTTTTTAATAAAAATGATACTAATAATAATATTAATAATAATACTTAATACTAATAATAATAATAATATTAATAATAATACTTAATACTAATAATAATAAAAATAATAATAATAATAATAATAATAATAATAATAATAATAATAATAATAATAATAATAATAATAATTTGATAAATATATAAATAAATAAGAAACTACCTCAAAGAAGTATCCCTTAAAAAAATGTCCAAGTCCGGGTTTGAACCCGCGACGTCCCGCTAACCAGATAATACCCTTGACCATCGATCCATTTAGATTTTTTTCTTAAATAATTTATATCTAGATAATTTATCACCATCGTCACTTATTATCATTTTTGAATAACGGTATGACAAATATCACGATCACCTTCAACTTCTTCATGATCGTAATCGTCATTTAATCTTTATGATCATAATCACTTGACCCTCGATCATGATTACATCATTATCATTATACGACATCCTCCATCATTCTTTCATCACCATATCCTAATCGTGATTATCAACATACATCATCTAATTTATCATCACCTACATCATAACTTACTTCTATCATTATTATCAAACTCATTTACAAAGGCTTATAGAATAACCCAATTCTTAGTGTTTTAGTGGCCTGCGGCCCATATATCAACACCAATCCATGACCCAACAGAAAAAAAAACTTACTCGGCCCAACAATTATAACAATATTCGACCCAAAATCAAACATCATCCTAATCTATTGCTTAAACCGTATGTACATGTTCAATCCGTTTTTCACTGTTCCTTTTCATAATATTTTGTTCATAACATCACCTTGCATCATCATCTATGTAATATCATATACTTGTTAGCTTTCCAAGCAAGTGGCATTATCACTTTTGCACTATATTCTAATTTAATTCAATTTGGCCCAATGCTAGTACTAAAGGGATTCGGTTACCAACTGTGTTATATTGCATAAATCGATACACAACAGATAGATATTCGACTAATAATACTAATTTATACAATATACTTGTAGCTTTTAGAGACAAACTTGAGTGGGTGAGGTTTTGGAATCCAAGAAATTGACCCTTTACAGCCTCCCTTTGCTTTTTTTTTTACCCATGGGCCTCAACTACCACTCACCCTTGTTTCTTTGCGTTGGAATATATAAGAACAGATAAATACAGTGTAATGCAAGCAGTAGCAATAAGAAGGTGGTGGTTTGTGGTAAGGGTTTTTGGTACATGGGGTGGTGATGGATAGGGTGGCATTTGGAGCTAAAAAAAATTATAGCCATAGGGGGTCTTTGATCATGAAGGTGGTATATAGGTGATGGGTTTTCGTTGGAGATGGCTATGGATGGGTGTTTATGGTGACGAAGTGATCAAGGCAAAATGGTTCACCTTGATTGTGGTTTAGACAGAAAATAAGAAAAAAAGGAAGGAAAGAAACACAAGTATAAATGTGGTGTCTAATGGGTTTGTTAGTCAACAGAAATAACAAATACAGTGGCTGGTAGTTTAAAGTTAAATGAAATCGTTAAGGATCACCATTCGTACAGAAAATAAAATAAATAACATAAAGTGTGATAAGGATTGTTAACAGATTAGGAGGTTCAAACAAAACTAATTACAGTAAATGATTGAGATGCAAATCTGAAATTGATTCTCTTTAGTAAAAATTCGTGTTTATATATATATATATATATATATATATATATATATATATATATATATATATATATATATATATATATATATATATATATATATTTACATATATCGAAGTATATACGTACTGTATTTGGTATGTGTATACGTATACTATATTTGGATGTGTAAATGTATATGTATCTGTTTAAGAATTGTATTACTAAATATATACTTGTTTTAATAAAAAAATTTAATACTAATAATGGGTTTATAAATATTAATAACAAAACTAATAATAGTGATAATTAATAATTAATAATTAAATAATTTAATAATTATACTAATTATATTAATAATAATAAGAATAACAATTAATTAATAATACTGATAATAATAATTATTAACGATAATGTTCCTAGTAATATTAACTAATACCAATATTAACAATAATGGTATACTAATAATGTTACTAATATTAATTTCTAATAATAATACTTATTATTATCATATGTTAAATGGTTTTATGGAAACAGTTCAAAAATTTGAGGTTCGATTAAGTTTAAATTTGGTCAAAAATTTCCGGGTCGTCACACTATCAAAACCTCCAAATTCCATTCCCGTTTAACCAGTCGTTTCCAAAACAGATGATATACCCATTTCAAGTTCCGGAGATGAGAAAGAAGTGTACCTATAAATAGTTTCTAGACTGCAAACCCCCTGAGTATAGCGGTTACACAAACCCTACAACGACGCTCAATTGGTTAAGGGAAGTGGAGCGGGCATTAGAAGCAAGCTTTTGTGAACCTGAATCTATGGTGTTATTTGCTAGTAGGCTTCTCAAGGGTGAAGCAATGAAATGGTGGGATTCTATTACTGCATATCTACCCAAAGAACAGATCAGTCAGATTACCTGGGAACAGTTTGCTGCTAAGGTTCGCGAGCAGTATTGTTCTGAATATGAGATGGAAAGATTGAAAACTGAGTTTTTGAATATGAGGATGATGGAAAGTATGACGATTGATGAAGTTTTCAGAGATTTCACATTGAAGCTAAGGTTTGTTCAACAATGGGTACCGACCAAAAATGACAAAATTCAGCATTTTATGCGGGTGATTAAGCCAGAGTATAGAACAGTTGCATGATTTGCAACAACTTTGGTGCAGGCTCATGAGATGGCCAAGGTTACTGAAGGTAATGTAATGGCAGCAAAAAGAGAAAGTTCAAAAGGTGGATCATTTGGGGGAAAATCAGAAAGTCAATCAGGTAGTCAGTCTGTTCAGCAATCAAGTAAGCAATCAGGATTTTGTGGTAAGAGGTCAGGCGGGTTTAAACAAAAAAGTAAGTCTGGTATTAGTGGATCGAGTTCAAGTCAGTCTAGGTGGTGTAATGTATTCAAGTTAACCCATGTCGGTCCGTATTCTCCAAAGACCAGAAGGTGTTTAAAATGTGGAGTGTTAGGTCATGAATCAACAGCTTGTTCTTTAAGTCTAATGTTTGCTAGAGTTGCCATCAAGAGGGGCATAGATCTGCAAATTGTCCATCTGCATCAAGAGCCGGTTCTGGGCCAGGGTCAGGGGCGAGGTCAGCAACTTCTGGGGGATCTTCTGCTTCTACCGCTGGGCAGAAGAGAAAGAACCCTCCAACAGCAGAGGCAAGGGCGTTTCAGATGACGGTAGATGCTGCAACCGCAATCGATGACGTAATTACCAGTATGTTCTTGGTTAATTCCTTGCCAGCTCGTGTGTTGTTTGATTCAGGGACGAATCGTTCTTTTATGTCCTTAGGCTTCTGTGATAAGTTGAAGTTGCCTGTTAGGATGTTAGATGCGCCTTTGGGAATAGAAGTAGCTGATGGTAAAATGGTTCCATGCACATCATCTGTGACTGGAATTACAATCGAAATTGAAGGCCATTCCTTCCATTTAACCTGTTTATTGATGCCTATACCTAGCTTTGATGTAGTCATAGGCATGAATTGGTTAAGAGCTAATAGGGCCAATATTTAGTGCGATAAGAATATGATTTATTTTCGTTTAACTGATGGGTACCGAGTGATAGCTAGGGGAGAGCGTAGTGGATTTAACTTTCCTATGGTTTCCCGAATATGATTTATTTTCGTTTAACTGATGGGTACCGAGTGATAGCTAGGGGAGAGCGTAGTGGATTTAACTTTCCTAGGGCCAATATTTATGTGATCGATGTTAAGAAAGAAAAGAAGCAGGTGACTGATATTCCCGTTGTGTCAGAATTTCTAGAAGTGTTTCCAGATGATTTACCAGGGTTACCTCCAGTACGTGAAGTAGAGTATAAAATTGACTTGGTTCCAGGTGCTACGCCAGTTGCAAAAGCTCCTTACAGATTAGCTCCGTCAGAAATCCGAGAAATGATGTCTCAGATTCAGGAATTGTTTGATAAAGTGGTTTATTCAACCAAGTTCTTCATCGTGGGGTGCTCCTGTTTTGTTTGTGAAAAAGAAAGATGGGTCGCTTCGTATGTGTATAGATTACCGTGATTTGAATAAGAGAACAATAAAGAATAAGTATCCAATACTGAGAATAGATGATTTATTCGATCAGTTACACGGTGCTTACTACTTTTCAAAGATTGATTTATGTTCAGGGTATCATCAGGTACGTGTTGCAGAGAACGATATACCGAAAACAGCATTCAGAACTAGATATGGTCATTATGAATTTTTAGTTATGCCATTCGGGTTATCAAACGCGCCAGCAGTGTTTATGGATTTAATGAACAGAGTGTCTCGTCAGTATCTTCACAAGTGTGTGATTGTCTTCATAGATGATATCTTGATATATTCGAAAATTGAGAAAGATCATGCAACGCATCTGAGGTTGGTGCTAAAGCTTCTGAAATAGGAACAGCTGTACGCTAAGTTCTTCAAGTGTGAATTTTGGCTGCGGGAAGTACAGTTTCTGGGTCATGTGATTTGTGAACAGGGTATCAAAGTAAATCAGTCTAAGATAGAAGCTGTAATGAACTGGAACTCGCTGAAAACGCCGACAGAAATTAAGAGTTTTCTGGGTTTAGCAGGTTATTACCGCAGATTTATTAAAGACTTTTCTAAAATAGCAGGTCTGTTAAATAAGTTAACCAGAAAAGATGTAGCCTTTCGATGGACTGATGAACAAGAAAAGGCTTTTCAGACTCGCAAACAGTTGTTATGTCAAGCGCCGGTTTTAGCTTTACCAGAGGGAACGGAAGATTTTGTGGTATACTGTGATGTGTCACAGGCAAGTCTGGGTTTTGTTTTGATGAAAAGAAATAAATTTATAGCGTATGCTTCACAACAGTTGAAAAATCATGAACGAATTTACCCTACTCATGATTTAGAGTTAACTGCAGTTGTGTTTGCTTTGAAGCTTTGGAGACACTATTTGTATGGTTCACATTGTGAAATCTATACAGATCATAAGAGTCTTCAGTGCATCTTTTTGTAGAATGAATTAAATATGCGTCAACGTCGATGTCAAGAATTGATTAAAGACTATGATTGTGAGATTAAATACCATCCGGGAAAAGCAAATGTGGTCGCAGATGCTCCGAGTTGTAAGAAAACAGTCGAAAATGTCAGATTTATGAGAATTGAGATAGTTTCAGACTTGATCGACCGATTGAAAACCGTTCAATTAGTAGCATTGAAAGATGAAAACCTAAGGACTGAGCAAATGACCAAAAGAAAATTTGACCTATGCAATGATTCTAGAGGATTAAAGACCTATAAAGACGGAATTTGGGTGCCTATGCTTGGAGATTTGAGGGAATTAATCCTTACTTAAGCGCATAAATCGAGATTGACAGTGCATCCGGGTAGTACTAAGATGTACAGGGATTTGAAAATGTTGTATTGGTGGCCGACAATGAAGACAGATGTTGCAAGTTTTGTTGAGAAATGTCATATTTGTGCTCAAGTTAAAGTAAAACATCAGAAACCATATGGATCTCTACGACAGTTAGAAATTCCTCAGTGGAAATGGGATCATATAACGATGGATTTTGTAACTAAGTTACTCCGAACCCAGAAAGGACACGACATGATCTGGGTGATAGTGGATCATCTATCTAAGAGTGCTCACTTCTTAGCTACTCGTGAAACCGCTTCGTTAAGTGATTTGGCAGAGTTGTACTTGAAAGAAATAGTTAGTTGACATGGTGTTGTGACGACCCGGAAATTTTCGACTAATTTTAAACCAAACTCTCGATACGATTTAATATTTTTGACACGATAAGCGAAGTCTGTAATGTTGGGTCCAAAATTTTTGAACTGTTTACATGAATGCATTTAACCTTTGACCATTCCCGACGATTCACAAATCATTATTTGTAAATAAATATGTATACATATAAATATAAATATAAATTGTTATACTATTATTATTACTAATATTATTATTATCATTAATAACATTAATCTTATTATAATTAGTATTATCATTAATGATATTATTTTTATCAATTTTATATTATTATTATCGTTATTATTACATATTATTATTATTATCATAAGAAAAATACAATTTATTAATACTATCATTAATAATAACATTTCTAACATTTTTATTAATAATTATGATTATCACTGTGGTTAAGATTTTTATTAATTATTATTATATAATTATTATTATTAGTATTATCTTGATATTATTATTAATATTATTATTATTATTTCTATTATTATTATTATTGAATTAGTTGGACGTTATAATTGCCACTAATTGTTGTGAATATTTCCCCTGATTATTATTGTTTGGTAACCTAAGAATTAGAAATGAGTATGGCCCTAATTCACGCGAATTCTAAAGGTAGCTACCGGGTTTAACACCCCCACCTAGAATGTTCACTAGACGGAAGAGCTAGTGGGCGTGGTGTTTAGTACTTCGAGGTTTATATATTATACAGACGAGATGTTATGTTTTGGGGATATTATTGATGCACATTATATGTTAAGGTCGGTTACCAAGACAAGCTATGAAAGCAAAGTGAATGTTATGTATCGAGAGAATGATTTTATACACAGGTTATGTGTATGTTATTTTTGTGCACGAGATATGTGTACGGTTACTAAGATTTATGAAAGATGATTTCGTACACGAGAAAGGTGTACTGTATTTAAAAGATATCGTATGTACATTACAGGTGGGTATAGGATTCGGGCCCATTTGTACCATGCAGCATTTAAATCTTGTGGTCTATCAAAATGATGAATTTTATTGTTTTATAATAAACCTATGAACTCCCCAACCTTTTGGTTGACACTTGAAAGCATGTTTATTCTCATGTATGAAAGAAATCTTCCACTGTGCATTTGCTCAATTTACATGGAGTCGTTCATGGCATATAGACGTTAGTTCATCGCGATGGTACCAGATGTTATTGTATTCGTTCAGAAGAATTTGAACGGGGTGTGACATGTGGTATCAGAGCGGTGGTCTTAGCGAACCAGGTCTTGCATTAGTGTGTCTAACATATAGTTGTTAGGATTCATTAATGAGTTCGGACTTCGACCTAGTAGTTGTTAGGATATATTAATAAAGTCTGGACTTGAACCTGGTCTGCATGTCAATAGTTTACATATCATTCTTTGTCGAAAAAAATCTCTACCTATCATTTTTAGTCTCGACACGTCTTATTGCAATTATTGCATAGATGGTGTACAGACTAATTCATATTCCATCACATTAAACCATGTCTGACACGTTTCCTTAATTCCCTCCGTAATCTACGGGATCTTCTGTACTATATATATAAGTATTCTATGTAGATAGAATATTCTATGTAGATAGAATTGATGGAATTTAACAACTTAATAAACAACATGTTCTTAAGATTTACATGTTCATAAAACCATTTTTATGATAATAAAGAAAGCGGAAGCATGCATAAGTTCATATTTATAAGTTTAACCATTAAGTTAAATTCCATGTAAATATCAAGTCTTGAATGTATGCTTACAAATAAAAGAAGAAGATAAGAAATATACCTCCTCAAGTTAATTGAGGGTTAAGATTTCCAACTAGATGATGTTGAAGAAGATGATGAAAAGTGAGCCTCAAGCAAGTAATACCCCAAACTTTTAACCCCAACACCCTTACTTTTGGTTAGGATTTATTAGACACTTGATTAAGCTTGCAAAATTCAAATTAAGCACCTCATTTTGGCACGAAAAGGCCACGGACAGGAACAACAGAGATGGAGCTGTTTGTGCAGTTTTTGAAGTGTATTTTATGTATTTTGCATGTTACTAGCTCTCACTTGAGTCAAGGACTTAATACCCATGTACCTTAATACTTGTGTTATGTTAAAAGTAACAAAACAAGCATGGGATGCTTGTCTTGGAGTCCCAAAAACTGCATACTACATCACATGGGTTTTATATAAAAATAACCCTTTTATTTTTATAAAACTTGTATATAAAAAAACATGACTTGTTAAGTTACATACATATTTATATTATAAACTTTTTATAAAATATAACACAATATATTGTTTATCCTTATAAATAATTAAGTCCTTAATTTACAAATTATCCAAATAATTTATCTCAAGTAATAATATTTAGGAAACCGATTTTCTAAAATCCAAGTGTCGCGTATTTATTTAATGATCCAATCGTTAAGATAAATATGTATAAGGTGTCGGTAAGCTTTTTATTGGGTATGACCCGACTTGGATCAAAACATATTAGCCACGTTAATTTAATATGTCTCTCGGGCATACGAAATACCTTCAATCTCCCACTTGGACGAGAAACATAAGAAATTAATGCAAGTGATGGATACCACCTAACGACCGTCCATCACCCCTAATATGTTATGACTTTGTGACATTCAATAACATCATCCTTTTCTAGTTCCCATCTCGAATATGAATAGGTGAATCTTTCATTTATCCTTTCATCCTAGATGTCATGTTAAATCCAAGAGACACAGAGTGATCACTCTCTTCTAGATTTAACTTTATCAGGCCTTAGACATTTGACTCTCAATGAATAAGAGGGACAAATTCCATCTTGACTACATACGTCCTAAATATACACCTTGCATTATACCTGAGCTCTTCCTTATGAGCTACCATATTTCAGAATAGCGAAGGAAAGAATCAAGGTACAATACTTGGTAAATATCTGAACCCAATATGTATCTCAGGTCAGAGGATACAATGATATTCTCCTTTACTCAAGATTACATGTGATCAACCACAAAGGCTCCATTTAGTAAGTCTTGAGAGCGGGTCTTCCAATATTTGTGTCCTACAAATATCTATGAACTTTGGTAGCAACCTTGCCCCACATTCAGTCCGTGAATGTACACCAATCCAAATTCATAATAGTCTAAACCTCACACTTGCTCCCACAAATATGACCGACTACGGAATTTAGAATAAAAGTTTATTCATGGATAAAATATGCAAAATGGGAACATAACTCAAGATAAATTAATACCATAATTATATTAATGAGTTTGAACAATTTCGTTCCGTTACAATACTTAAACAGATCATGACCAATCACTAGAATATTGAAGTCCTAATGCACAAATATGTCCTGCATGTTTTGATCCATGTAAGAGCTTCGTGAGAGGATCTGCTATATTAAGATCTGTGTAAACTTTGTGAATACATATCTTTCCCTTTTCAACTTCATCCCTTATGTAGTTGAATCTCCGCTCAATGTGATGGGTCTTTTGGTGAGTACGAGGTTCCTTGATTTGAGCAATCGCACCCTCGTTGTCACAAAAGATCTCAAGAGGGTCCTGAATGGAAGGGAATACTCCTAAGTCATCGATAAATTTCTTCATCCATGCAGCTTCCTGAGCTGCCAATGAAGCGGCGATGTACTCTGACTCTGTAGTGGATAAAGCAACAACATCCTGTTTTGAACTCTTCCAAGAGACTGCACCCCCATTTAACGTGAAGACATAACCGGATTGTGATCGAGAATCATCTCGATCAGTTTGGAAACTCGCATTCACGTAACCTTTTACAGTGAGTTCCTCCTCACCAGACCCATATATCAGAAACATATCCTTAGTCCTCCTAAGGTATTTCAATATACTTTTGACAGCAATCCAATGACTGTTTCCTGGGTTATTCTGGTATCTACTTGTCAGGCTAAGAGCGCATGACACATCCGGTCTAGTGCATATCATTGCATACATGATTGACCCAATGGCAGACGCATATGGGACTTTCTTCATTCTCTCCTGTTCATCTTTCGTGGTGGGGCATTGAGATGAACTGAGAAGTGTTCCCTTTTGAATAGGTACCAAACCTTTCTTAGAGTTCTCCATCTTGAACCTTTTCAAGATCTTTTCAATGTATGCACTTTGATTCAAACCTATCAGTATCTTGGATCTATCCCTGTAGATCCCAATCCCCAAAACGTATGGTGCTTCTCCAAGATCCTTAATGGAGAAGCATTTACTTAGCCATGTTTTAACACCTTCCATTGCCGGAATATCATTTCCAAATAACAATATATCATCCACATATAGTACACGGAACATGATAGTGCTCCCACTAGCCTTCTTGTATACACAAGCTTCATCACCATTTTTAATGAAGCCAAATTTCTTGGCCTCCTCATTAAAACGATGATTCGACATTCTAGATGCTTGTTTCAATCTGTAGATTGACTTCTTTAACTTGCATACCTTTTTAGGATATTTCGGATCAACAAAACCTCTAGGCTGAACCATATAGACATCTTCCTCAAGATGTCCATTTAGGAAAGTGGTCTTGACATCCATTTACCATATTTCATAATCATAATGAGCAGCAATGGCAAGTAATATCCTAATAGACTTTAGCATTGCCACTGGCGAAAAAGTTTCATCATAGTCAACCCCTTGAGTTTAAGTGAAACCTTTTGCTACAAGTCTAGCTTTATATGTATCCAAGTTTCCATGTATGTCAGTTTTCATTTTGAAAAGCCATTTACAGTCAACTAGCCTTGAGCCAGTAGGTTGTTCAACAAGTTCCCAAACTTGGTTTTCATACATGGATTGCATCTCAGCTTTCATGGCTTCCTGCCATTTATCCTTATCAATCCTTGATAAAGCATCTTGGTAGTTTTTTGGTTCATCCAAATCAACCACATAGCAACATATCTCTCAGGAGGATTACTAATCCTACCAGATCTGTGAACGTCTTGTGTATTTTGATCATCCATTTGATCACTCTCAACATTTTCATATTGAGTGCTAGTGTCAACCAATTGTGTATCATCTACTTGATCTTGAACCTCTTCAAGATCTATCTTCCTTTCACTATTTCCTTCCAATAGGAACTTAGTTTCAAGGAATTCAACCTTTCAAGCAACAAATACATTTTACTCGGTTGGATCATAGAAATAGTATCCCATATCATCCTTGGGATATCCTATGAAGATACACTTCATGGATCGAGCATTCAACTTATTAGGGACGTAACGCTTAGGATAAGCTTCACATCCCCAGACCTTTAAGTATGATAGAGATGGAGGTTTTCCAAACCACATCTCATGAGGAGTTCATTCCACTTTCTTGGTTGGGGCCATATTTAGAATACGAGCCGCAGAGCATAGACAATAACCCAAAAATTTTGATGACCCAGAAATTTCTGATCAAATTTAAACTTTAATCTTTATATGTTTCCGACACGATAAGCAAAAGTCTGTAATGTTAAGTCTCGAAAGTTTTGAAAACTATATTCATGTAATCAATTACCCTTCGACCATTCCCGACGATTCACGAACCATTAATTGTAAATAAATGTGTATAGATATAAATCTAAATATAAATATATGTATATATATAATAATTCGAAATAATAATATACGATATAATTAAATTTTTATTTAAATAAAGAAATATATATATACAGAGATAGTATATCAAATATAATTATTTCTTAACTGTAATACTAGATGGATGTTTCGATTATTATTTAGAGAAGTTTAATTCGAACTTATGTAGTTTGAAATAAACGGTGATCCAAAAAGAAGTCATATAAAGTATAGCGTTCTTAAATATATTTAGAACCTATTTGTTGAGTGTTAACACTTATTATATTTTACGTGGAGTTGGGGGACTATTAATTAATTTAATTTTTATTAAATAATGTTAAACAATTAATGACCAATTATTTCTTTATCATAATGATTAGAATAAATAAATATGTTTAATATAAAATTTGGGATTTTTATATGTACTTTTGTCCATGATCAACGGAGCACAAATTTTAGTCCGATAATGAAATAGTAGACGACGGCTAACTTAATCACACATTTTAAATTTAAATTATATTATAATAATTATTATATTATATATTTCAATTCACAATTCGTTAAATGCATCCGTGAATGTAAATTAATATCATGTTACTGTGCCATATTTGAAATATTAGTGTGATGTTTTGTTATCATTCGTCCACTAACTACAGCGTATATAATTATATATTCCCGAGATATTGAATTATGAAATGAGAAGTCAACATTTCTGTTTTATCCTTTATCTCATTCAATATGTATAACATATATATACATACATTACATATGGAAAGCAGAATATAGATATTCATCTTTTATCTCCAAACATACACCACCTCAATCTCACCACTCTCACCATTTATCACCATTATACGGGAACCACCGAGAACCTCTACACCATCGCCAACCCTCATAACCTCCACCGGCCACCTTACAACAACCACTTCTTATATGTAAATTTTGTTTGTGTTTCGATCAAACCACCATTGATCTTGTTCAATTCACTCTTTCTTTCTCCCTTTTCTGTTTATAGTTTCGGTTGTAACAACAAAGAACACCAAACCATTTCGATCCCCATCAATCGCCACACGTCACCATAGTTACTACACCATCGATTACACACACCACCTTCATCCAAACTTTGAGGACAACCACCACCAAGAACTCCCATATGAAGACACCTGCAACCATCATCAACAACTACTGCTACGCTGTTACTGTTGCTATGAGATAAGTTGTTGCTACCATGCTTCTGTTTTCAGGTACTAAACAAAACCACCACTCCTGCTACACTCGTCGCTACAACTATTCTTTTTTCGTTTCTTCTGTTTTGCATCGAGCAAACACAAACTGAAACCTCCAACACCCAGCACCCCATTTTTATTTTTCTGTCTTTTGTTTCAACTCTTTTTCAAACGTAAACAGATGTCGACTATTTTTTTTTCTTTTGGATATTTTCTTTTCGTGATCAACAATGGTGGGCCGAAAGAACCAACCACTACTCAATCATGTTTCAACTTTTTAATAGAAGTGGGGTTACTATAACAAGGGTATGATTAATTATCTGTTTTGTTGTCTTCTGTACCATTCCACTAAAACAAAGAAAGAAAACCGCATCCTTAATTATTATTTAAGGCCGTTGTTGGCTGCTACCATGATGAACCGTTTTATGTTATTTAGTGGGCCTTCCTTTTAGGCCAAGATCCATCAAAATTGTTGGGCCGAAGCCACTACCCATCTGTTTGCAAACTTAATATATACGAAACCAGGAAAGTGAGTGTTTCTGCGAATCGTCTAGGTTTCAAGGATGATATAGATGATTAGTTTGTAATGATGATGATTCAAGAATTTGATGATAATACTGTGGAGATTACGAGTATTGAGGATGAAGAATGATAGATGATGATGGATAATGATGATGATATGTGATGATCATGATGATTGATGATGTTATGTCGTGAATGATGATGATTCGTGATGCGTATAAAAAAAATAATAATAGTGATAATCGTTACTGAACAAAACAGAAACTTGAATTTTAATCGTGGGCCATTCTTTTAATTTGTTAAAAGGGCTAATCAAAATTACTTGGGCTTGTGACCTTTTGTTGGGCCGAATCAATTAACAAGTTATATGGTTTTAATAAGGAGTATAATCAGAAAAACGAAAATAGAAGAATGGTTAAGGTGTTAGCGGGTATTCGAGAGGTCGTGGGTTCAAATCTCGGCTTGGGCAGCTTATTATCTTTTTGAGCCTTTAAGGTAGTAACCATATTTATTATTATTATTATTATTAAGTTTATTGTTATTATTATTATTATTACTAGCTATTATTATGATTATAATTGTTATTATTATGATTATTATTGTTATTGTTCTTATTAGTATTATAATTATTATTATAAGTAGCATAAGTATTATTATTATCATAACTAGAATTACTATTAAAATCATTAGTATTAACATTAAGATTACTATTATTGTTACTACTAATATTATTATAAGTATTATTATTATCATTTAGGATTAGTACTAGTATCATTATCAAAACTATTATTATTACAAGATTATTAATGTTTACCATCACAATTATTATTATAAGTATTATTACGAATAGGATTATTTTTATTATTGTTGGTATGAAAATAATACAAACTATTATAATTATCTTCATAAATATTAGTATTAGTATCAAAATTATTATTTTCATTATCATTATTATTAAACCTGTCATTTTATTAAAAAAAATTACTGTTAATATCATTATCGTAAGATTTATTATTTAAAACTATCATTTATATTATTAATAATAAAATCATTAACATTATTATCATTATTATTAACACTAGTATTATCATTATCATTATTTCTAATCACTACTAATATTAATTTAGTATTAATATAACTACTGTTTTAACAAACAAATGAGGTATATACATATAAAATATTTGATATATATAACATAACAAAATTTAATAGTTTTATATACAAAATGAATATATAAACCATATATTTATTAGTAACATAAAAATGATATAACTAATATATTTATATATGTGTTCAATTACATCTATGAATATTAATAAATATACAAATGATATAGGTTCGTGAATCCGAGGTCAACCCTACACTTGTTCAATGCCTTCATATGTATTTTTACTACAAAATACAGTATGGTGAGTTTCATTTGCTCCCTTTTTACATCATTACATTTTTGGGCTGAGAATACATGCAAATGCTTTATTAACTGTTTTACAATATTTATATGCGTGAGTTTCATTTGCTCCCTTTTTAAATGCTTTTGCAATATATATTTTGGGACTGAGAATACATGCGCTATTTTATAAATGTTTTACGAAATAAACACAAGTAATTGAAACTACATTATATGGTTGAATGATCGAAATCGAATATGCCCCTTTTTATTAAGTCTGGTAATCTAAGAATTAGGGAACAGACACCCTAATTGATACGAACTCTAAAGATAGATCTATCGGGCCCAACAAGCCCCATCCAAAGTACCGGATGCTTTAGTACTTCGAAATTTATATCATGTCCGAAGGAGGATCCCGGAATGATGGGGATATTCTTATATGTATATTGTGAATGTCAGTTACCAGGTGTTCAATCCATATGAATGATATTTTTGTCTCTATGCATGGGACGTATGTTTATGAGAAATGGAAATATGAAATCTTATGGTCTATTAAAATTATGAAATGATTATTTATGTTAAACTAATGAACTCACCAACCTTTTGGTTGACACTTTAAAGCATGTTTATTCTCAGGTATGAAAGAAGTCTTCTGCTGTGCATTTACTCATTTAAAATATTACTTACAGTCATTCATGGCATATTTCAAAAGACGTTGCATTCGAGTCATTGAGTTCATCAAGATTATTATTAAATCAATTATAGTTAGATATATTATGAAATGTTATGCATGCCGTCAATTTTCGTTGTAATGAAAGATTGTCTTTTCAAAAACGAATGCAATGTTTGCAAAATGTATCATATAGAGGTCAAGTACCTCGCAATGTAATCAACTATTAAGAATCGTTTATAATCGATACGGACTTTGTCTGTATGGATTAGGACGGGTCCTCACAGTTGGTATCAGAGCGGTGGTCTTAGCGAACCAGGTCTGCATTAGTGTGTCTAACTGATAAGTAGTTAGGATACTTTAGTGAGTCTGGACTTCGACCGTGTCTGCATGTCAAAAGTTTTGCTTATCATTTTTTGTCGAAAATCATTTGTTTATCATCCTTAGGGAATTACCTGCTTATCATTCTTAGTCTAGACACATCTTACTGCCTCTATTGCATAGACAGTGTATAGATGAAAATTCATATCTTAGCGTATCTGCTAATCCATATCTTAGCGTATCTGTTACATAAACTTTGCCTGTTAATCCTTCTAACTTGACTTTTAAAATTAACTAAACACATGTTCTATATCTATATGATATTCTAACTTAATGATTTAAAACCTGGAAACACGAAAAACACCGTAAAACCGGATTTACGCCGTCGTAGTAACACCGCGGGCTGTTTTGAGTTAGTTAATTAAAAACTATGATAAACTTTGATTTAAAAGTTGTTATTCTGAGAAAATGATTTTTATTATGAACATGAAACTATATCCAAAAATTATGGTTAAACTCAAAGTGGAAGTATGTTTTCTAAAATGGTCATCTAGACGTCGTTCTTTCGACTGAAATGACTACCTTTACAAAAACGACTTGTAACTTATTTTCCGACTATAAACCTATACATTTTCTGTTTAGATTCATAAAATAGAGTTCAATATGAAACCATAGCAATTTGATTCACTCAAAACGGATTTAAAATGAAGAAGTTATGGGTAAAACAAGATTGGATAATTTTTCTCATTTTAGCTACGTGAAAATTGGTAACAAATCTATTCCAACCATAACTTAATCAACTTGTATTGTATATTATGTAATCTTGAGATACCATAGACACGTATACAATGTTTCGACCTATCATGTCGACACATCTATATATATTTCGGAACAACCATAGACACTCTATATGTGAATGTTGGAGTTAGCTATACAGGGTTGAGGTTGATTCCAAAATATATATAGTTTGAGTTGTGATCAATATTGAGATACGTATACACTGGGTCGTGGATTGATTCAAGATAATATTTATCGATTTATTTCTGTACATCTAACTGTGGACAACTAGTTGTAGGTTACTAACGAGGACAGCTGACTTAATAAACTTAAAACATCAAAATATATTAAAAGTGTTGTAAATATATTTTAAACATACTTTGATATATATGTATATATTGTTATAGGTTCGTGAATCAACCAGTGGCCAAGTCTTACTTCCCGACGAAGTAAAAATCTGTGAAAGTGAGTTATAGTCCCACTTTTAAAATCTAATATTTTTGGGATGAGAATACATGCAGGTTTTATAAATGATTTACAAAATAGACACAAGTACGTGAAACTACATTCTATGGTTGAATTATCGAAATCTAATATGCCCCTTTTTATTAAGTCTGGTAATCTAAGAATTAGGGAACAGACACCCTAATTGACGCGAATCCTAAAGATAGATCTATTGGGCCTAACAAACCCCATCCAAAGTATCGGATGCTTTAGTACTTCAAAATTTATATCATATCCGAAGGGTGTCCCGGAATGATGGGGATATTCTTATATATGCATCTTGTTAATGTCGGTTACCAGGTGTTCACCATATGAATGATTTTTATCTCTATGTATGGGATGTGTATTGAAATATGAAATCTTGTGGTCTATTGTTACGATTTGATATATATAGGTTAAACCTATAACTCACCAACATTTTTGTTGACGTTTTAAGCATGTTTATTCTCAGGTGATTATTAAGAGCTTCCGCTGTCGCATACTTAAATAAGGACGAGATTTGGAGTCCATGCTTGTATGATATTGTGTAAAAACTGCATTCAAGAAACTTATTTTGTTGTAACATATTTGTATTGTAAACCATTATGTAATGGTCGTGTGTAAACAGGATATTTTAGATTATCATTATTTGATAATCTACGTAAAGCTTTTTAAACCTTTATTGATGAAATAAAGGTTATGGTTTGTTTTAAAATGAATGCAGTCTTTGAAAAACGTCTCATATAGAGGTCAAAATCTCGCAACGAAATCAATTAATATGGAACGTTTTTAATCAATAAGAACGGGACATTTCAGTTGGTATCCGAGAGTTGGTCTTAGAGAACCAGAATTTTGCATTAGTGTGTCTTATCTAGTTTGTTAGGATGCATTAGTGAGTCTGGACTTCGACCGTGTTTACTTGAAAAATGATTGCTTAACAAATTTTGTTGGAAACTATATATTTTTAACATGTGAATATTATGTGATATATTAATCTCTTAACGCGTTTGATATTATGTGATAGATGTCTACCTCTAGAACAAGTCCCATTGACTCACCTAATAATAATGAAGAGTCAAATGTAAATTGGAATGATTCGTGGACTGATTCACAAGTTCCCGAAGAGGAACCGGAAGAAGAATCGGAACCGGAAGAAGAATCGGAACCGGATGAAAAAATAGAACCGGTGGGGGAAATAATAAAATGGTTAAGTAAAAGAAAATCCTCAACCAACCGACCAAGGTTAATTATGGTCAATGGTGTTTCCGCCAAGGAAGCAAAATATTGGGAGGATTACCAATTCTCCGATGAATCGGATTCCGACGAGAATTCCGATGATGTTATAGAAATTACCCCAACTGAATTTAAAAAGGCAAAAGAAAATAATAAGGGAAAGGGCATAAAAATAGAGAAATCTAATTCCAACCCCGATGAACTTTATATGTATCGTCAACCCCCGAAGTCCTTAAGTTGTAACAATGACCCGGGAACCTCTAAACCACCAGGTTTTTCTAAACCAATGTGGACAACGACGGCTCGTATTAGGGGAACATCATATATCCCTAGAAACTTGGCAAAACGAACCAAAACCGAACAATAAGAAACAAGCGAGTCAGAATAAGATAGTTGTATTCGTGTGGTGTAATATAAGTAATATAGTGTGCTTATGCTTTATGATATATGTAAAAATTGCTTGTATTAATAAGTATTTTTTTTATGAATCTAACTCTTGTCTATTTTACAGTATAAAAATACAAAATGGATAGACAACCCAATATTTTAAGAGACCTACCCGGAGACATGATTGATGAAATCTTGTCTAGAGTCGGTCAGAATTCTTCGGCACAACTATTTAAGGCGAGATCAGTTTGTAAGACATTCGAAGAACGTTCCAAGAATGCCTTGGTTTATAAAAGGCTTTCGTTCGAAAGATGGGGGATATCACATTGGGAAATCCATAAGTTACGATGTGTTTACTTTGAAGCATATATTGCGGGGAACCCAAATGCTATTTTACGCAATGGGTTAAGAAATTATTTTGACTCAATATATCCGAATATTGGACTTCGTGATTTAGAAAAAGTGGCTAACATGCAACATAAAGAAGCATGTTATGCTTACGGATTAGTAATGTTCGCTTCTCACCAAAGTGAGAACAAGAACATCGGCCTACAACTATTAAACAAAACGTTCCCACAAGTGACGGAGTCGGTAATTGGGGTAAGAAATGAGGTTTTTAGATTGTTACGGGACTGTTGGACATTACGTAACCCTCGTCCCTTTGACGACGTTACAACACGCTATCTTATCAACGGCCATAACGGTTATGTTCCACAAGACCAAGGATGGGAAGTAGTCCTAGTAAAACCAGAATGCATGACTTGTTTCTGGACGTATGAATTACGTGTCTTTATTTCCTTTGCTGAACGACTTGTGTACTAGCTAGAATTATCTTCACAACTATCTTGTATCAAAGTTATTGTGTGCTATATTTCATGCTTTATGTAAAATAAGCGGTATTGTAAGTTTGTAAAATATTGTATAAAAGTTTGAACGCGAAATATTATTATAATCAGTTTTTCATATAGAATTGTAGTAGTTGAATTGTATATTAGCTACTAAGTATGAACTTAACGGGTAGGTACTACCTGAATTTAAACTTATAAAACGCTAATATGAAGAAAAAGCTTTTATAAATGAGTTCATATTATGCTACGAAATACTATTAACTACTCTTAATATTCTGTATGATTAACTTGTTCCATTTGACTATTTTGAAGGAAATGGCACCGACTACTCGACACACCGTGAATATGAATGAAGAGGAATTCCGTACTTTTCTAGCTTCAAACATAGCCGCAGTACAGGCTGCGCTACATACCAACAATAACCTTGGATCTAGCAGTACAGGAAATCGTGTAGGATGCACCTACAAAGAATTCACTGCCTGCAAACCTTTGGAATTTGATGGAACCGAAGGACCGATCGGATTGAAACGGTGGACCGAGAAGGTCGAATCGGTGTTTGCCATAAGTAAGTGTACTGAAGAGGACAAAGTAAAGTACGCTACGCATACCTTCACAGGTTCTGCGTTAACATGGTGGAATACCTATCTAGAGCAAGTGGGACAAGACGATGTGTACGCACTACCGTGGTCAGCATTCAAGCACTTGATGAATGAGAAGTACCGTCCCAGAACCGAGGTCAATAAGCTCAAGACAGAACTTAGAGGGTTACGAACCCAAGGATTTGATATTACCACGTACGAAAGACGATTCACAGAATTGTACCTATTGTGTCCGGGAGCATTCGAAGATGAGGAAGAGAAGATCGACGCATTTGTGAAAGGATTACCGAAAAGAATCAAAGAAGATATAAGTTCACACGAGCCCGACTCCATACAACAGGCATGTAGAATGGCTCACAAACTAGTGAACCAGATTGAAGAAAGAATTAAAGAACAGACTGCTGAAGAGGCCAATGTGAAGCAAGTCAAAAGAAAGTGGGAGGAAAACGGTGATAAGAATCACCAATACAACAACAACAGCAATTACAACAATAATCGCAACAATTATCCCAACAATCGCAACATCAATCGCAACTACAACAAACGGCCCAACAACAACAACAACAACAACAACAACAGCAACTACAACAATCATCCCAACAATAATAATAACCGCAACAACAACAATAATCAGAAGCAGCTATGCCAAAGGTGTGAAAAGTATCACTCGGGGTTCTGCACCAAATTTTGCAACAAGTGTAAAAGAAATGGTCATAGCGCGGCGAAGTGTGAGGTCTACGGACCAGGGGTTAATAGAACGAAAGGAACAAATGGTGTCGGAACGAGTAATGGCGGAGCAAGTAGTGTCGGAGCAAGTTATGCCAATGTAGTTTGTTATAAATGTGGAAAACCGGACCACATTATTAGAAATTGCCCGAACCAGGAGAACACGAATGGACAAGGTCGCGGAAGAGTTTTCAATATTAATGCGGCAGAGGCACAAGAAGACCCGGAGCTTGTTACGGGTATGTTTCTTATTGACAATAAATCTGCTTACGTTTTATTTGATTCGGGTGCGGATAGAAGTTATATGAGGAGAGATTTTTGTGCTAAATTAAGTTGTCCATTGACGCCTTTGGATAGTAAATTTTTACTCGAATTAGTAAATGGTAAATTAATTTCAGCAGATAATATATGTCGGAATCGAGAAATTAAACTGGTTAGCGAAACATTTAAGATTGATTTGATACCAGTAGAGTTAGGGAGTTTTGATGTGATAATTGGTATGGACTGGTTGAAAGAAGTGAAAGCAGAGATCGTTTGTTACAAAAATGCAATTCGCATTATACGAGAAAAAGGAAAACCCTTAATGGTGTACGGAGAAAAGGGCAACACGAAGCTACATCTTATTAGTAATTTGAAGGCACAAAAACTAATAAGAAAGGGTTGCTATGCTGTTCTAGCACACGTCGAGAAAGTACAAACTGAAGAAAAGAGCATCAATGATGTTCCCATTGCAAAAGAATTTCCCGATGTATTTTCGAAAGAATTACCGGGATTACCCCCACATCGATCCGTTGAATTTCAAATAGATCTTGTACCAGGAGCTGCACCAATAGCTCGTGCTCCTTATAGACTCGCACCCAGCGAGATGAAAGAACTGCAAAGCCAATTACAAGAACTTTTAGAGCGTGGTTTCATTCGACCAAGCACATCACCGTGGGGAGCTCCTGTTTTGTTTGTCAAGAAGAAAGATGGTACATTCAGGTTGTGTATCGACTACCGAGAGTTGAACAAACTTACCATCAAGAACCGCTACCCACTACCGAGAATCGACGACTTATTTGATCAACTACAAGGCTCGTCTGTTTATTCAAAGATTGACTTACGTTCCGGGTATCATCAAATGCGGGTGAAAGAAGATGATATTCGAAAGACTGCTTTCAGAACACGTTACGATCATTACGAGTTTATGGTCATGCCATTTGGTTTAACTAATGCACCAGCTGTGTTCATGGACCTTATGAACCGAGTGTGTGGACCATACCTTGACAAGTTTGTCATTGTTTTCATTGATGACATACTTATTTACTCAAAGAATGACCAAGAACACGGTGAACATTTGAGAAAGGTGTTAGAAGTATTGAGGAAGGAAGAATTGTACGCTAAGTTTTCAAAGTGTGCATTTTGGTTGGAAGAAGTTCAATTCCTCGGTCACATAGTGAACAAAGAAGGTATTAAGGTGGATCCGGCAAAGATAGAAACTGTTGAAAAGTGGAAAACCCCGAAAACTCCGAAACACATACGCCAGTTTTTAGGACTAGCTGGTTACTACAGAAGGTTCATCCAAGACTTTTCCAGAATAGCAAAACCCTTGACTGCATTAACGCATAAAGGGAAGAAATTTGAATGGAATGATGAACAAGAGAAAGCGTTTCAGTTATTGAAGAAAAAGTTAACTACGGCACCTATATTGTCATTGCCTGAAGGGAATGATGATTTTGTGGGTTGTGTATTAATGCAACGAACGAAGGTGATTGCTTATGCGTCTAGACAATTGAAGATTCACGAACAAAATTATACGACGCATGATTTGGAATTAGGCGCGGTTGTTTTTGCATTAAAGACTTGGAGGCACTACTTATATGGGATCAAAAGTATTATATATACCGACCACAAAAGTCTTCAACACATATTTAATCAGAAACAACTGAATATGAGGCAGCGTAGGTGGATTGAATTGTTGAATGATTACGACTTTGAGATTCGTTACCACCCGGGAAAGGCAAATGTGGTAGCCGATGCCTTGAGCAGGAAGGACAGAGAACCCATTCGAGTAAAATCTATGAATATAATGATTCATAATAACCTTACTACTCAAATAAAGGAGGCGCAACAAGGAGTTTTAAAAGAGGGAAATTTAAAGGATGAAATACCCAAGGGATCGGAGAAGCATCTTAATATTCGGGAAGACGGAACCCGGTATAGGGCTGAAAGGATTTGGGTACCAAAATTTGGAGATATGAGAGAAATGGTACTTAGAGAAGCTCATAAAACCAGATACTCAATACATCCTGGAACGGGGAAGATGTACAAGGATCTCAAGAAACATTTTTGGTGGCCGGGTATGAAAGTCGATGTTGCTAAATATGTAGGAGAATGTTTGACGTGTTCTAAGGTCAAAGCTGAGCATCAGAAACCATCAGGTCTACTTCAACAACCCGAAATCCCGGAATGGAAATGGGAAATCATTACCATGGATTTCATCACTAAATTGCCAAGGACTGCAAGTGGTTTTGATACTATTTGGGTAATAGTTGATCGTCTCACCAAATCAGCACACTTCCTGCCAATAAGAGAAGATGACAAGATGGAGAAGTTAGCACGACTGTATTTGAAGGAAGTCGTCTCCAGACATGGAATACCAATCTCTATTATCTCTGATAGGGATGGTAGATTTATTTCAAGATTCTGGCAGACATTACAGCAAGCATTAGGAACTCGTCTAGACATGAGTATTGTCTATCATCCACAAACTGATGGGCAGAGCGAAAGGATGATACAAACGCTTGAAGACATGCTACGAGCATGTGTTATTGATTTCGGAAACAGTTGGGATCGACATCTACCGTTAGCAGAATTTTCCTACAACAACAGCTACCATTCAAGCATTGAGATGGCGCCGTTTGAAGAACTTTATGGTAGAAAGTTCAGGTCTCCGATTTGTTGGAGTGAAGTGGGGGATAGACAAATTACGGGTCCGGAGATTATACAAGAAACTACCGAGAAGATCATCCAAATTCAACAACGGTTGAAAACCGCCCAAAGTCGACAAAAGAGCTACGCTAACATTAAAAGAAAAGATATAGAATTTGAAATTGGAGAGATGGTCATGCTTAAAGTTGCACCTTGGAAAGGCGTTGTTCGATTTGGTAAACGAGGGAAATTAAATCCAAGGTATATTGGACCATTCAAGATTATTGATCGTGTCGGACCAGTAGCTTACTGACTTGAGTTACCTCAACAACTCGCGGCTGTACATAACACTTTCCACGTCTCGAATTTGAAGAAATGTTTTGCTAAAGAAGATCTCACTATTCCGTTAGATGAAATCCAAATCAACGAAAAACTTCAATTCATCGAAGAACCCGTCGAAATAATGGATCGTGAGGTTAAAAGACTTAAGCAAAACAAGATACCAATTGTTAAGGTTCGATGGAATGCTCGTAGAGGACCCGAGTTCACCTGGGAGCGTGAAGATCAGATGAAGAAGAAATACCCGCATCTATTTCTTGAAGATTCGTCAACACCTTCAACAGCTTAAAATTTCGGGACGAAATTTATTTAACGGGTAGGTACTGTAGTGACCCGAACTTTTCCATGTTTATATATATTAATTGAGATTGATATTTACATGATTAAATGTTTCCAACATGTTAAGCAATCAAACTTGTTAAGACTTGATTAATTGAAATATGTTTCATATAGACAATTGACCACCCAAGTTGACCGGCGATTCACGAACGTTAAAACTTGTAAAAACGACATGATGATATATATATATGGATATACATATGGTTAACATGAGATTATGATAATTAAGTATCTCCATAAGTATATTAACAATGAGTTATATACATATAAACAAGACTACTAACTTAAGGATTTCGAAACGAGACATATATGTAACGATTATCGTTGTAACGACATTTAAATGTATATATATCATATTAAGATATATTAATATATCATAATATCATGATAATATAATAATTTAACATCTCATTAGATATAATAAACAATGGGTTAACAACATTAATTGAGATCGTTAACTTAAAGGTTTCAAAACAACACTTACATGTAACGACTAACAATGACTTAACGACTCAGTTAAAATGTATATACATGTAGTGTATTTAGATGTATTAAAATACTTTTGGAAGACTTCAAGACATATATCAAAACACTCATACTTAACGAAAATGGTTACAGTTACTTTCCCATTCTTTTCTTTCATCAAGAATTCTAGTCGTATTCTTACCCGTATTATACACAGCTTCAAAACGTACTTACTATGGGTATATACCAATAGGAACTAGCATGGGATTCCACTCTTGATTATGTCATGTATGACTAATCAATTTTAACTTCTACCATGAGCTAGTCAACTAACTAGAACTCCTTTTAACCCCACTCACCACTCACCAATTACCACTCATCATTCACTCCATTTCACTTCCAATTCTCTTTCTAATTCTCTCTCAACACACACACACTATTATGAATGTATTTTTCCAGTAGTTAATCATCATCTTCATCAAAAATCACTTCAAGAATCAAGCTATAATCATCATAGGAAGAACACTTCAAGAACACTTCAAAAATCCCTTCAAGTTTACTAATTTACTTCCAAGCTTTCTAATCCATTCCAAGTAATCATCTAAGATCAAGAAACCTTTGTTATATACAGTATGTTATCTTTCTTATTCAAGGTAATATTCATATTCAAACTTTGATTCAATTTCTATAACTATAAACTATCTTAATTTGAGTAAAAATCTTACTTGAACTTGTTTTTGTATCATGATCCTACTTCAAGAACTTTCAAGCCATCCAAGATCCTTTGAAGCTAGATCATTTCTTGTCACTTCCAGTAGGTTTACCTACTAAACTAGAGGTAGTAATGATGTTCATAACATCATTCGATTCATATATATAAAACTATCTTATTCGAAGGTTTAAACTCGTAATCACTAGAACATAGTTTAGTTAATTCTAAACTTGTTCGCAAACAAAAGTTAATCCTTCTAACTTGACTTTTAAAATTAACTAAACACATGTTCTATATCTATATGATATGCTAACTTAATGATTTAAAACCAGGAAACACGAAAAACACCGTAAAACCGGATTTACGCCGTCGTAGTAACACCGCGGGCTGTTTTGGGTTAGTTAATTAAAAACTATGATAAACTTTGATTTAAAAGTTGTTATTCTGTGAAAATGATTTTTATTATGAACATGAAACTATATCCAAAAATTATGGTTAAACTCAAAGTGGAAGTATGTTTTCTAAAATGGTCATCTAGACGTCGTTCTTTCGACTGAAATGACTACCTTTACAAAAACGACTTGTAACTTATTTATCGACTATAAACCTATACATTTTCTGTTTAGATTCATAAAATAGAGTTCAATATGAAACCATAGCAATTTGATTCACTCAAAACGGATTTAAAATGAAGAAGTTATGGGTAAAACAAGATTGGATAATTTTTCTCATTTTAGCTACGTGAAAATTGGTAACAAATCTATTCCAACCATAACTTAATCAACTTGTATTGTATATTATGTAATCTTGAGATACCATAGACACGTATACAATGTTTTGACCTATCATGTCAACACATCTATATATATTTCAGAACAACCATAGACACTCTATATGTGAATGTTGGAGTTAGCTATACAGGGTTGAGGTTGATTCCAAAATATATATAGTTTGAGTTGTGATCAATACTGAGATACGTATACACTGGGTCGTGGATTGATTCAAGATAATATTTATTGATTTATTTCTGTACATCTAACTGTGGACAACTAGTTGTAGGTTACTAACGAGGACAGCTGACTTAATTAACTTAAAACATCAAAATATATTAAAAGTGTTGTAAATATATTTTAAACATACTTTGATATATATGTATATATTGTTATAGGTTCGTGAATCAACCAGTGGCCAAGTCTTACTTCCCAACGAAGTAAAAATCTGTGAAAGTGAGTTATAGTCCCACTTTTAAAATCTAATATTTTTGGGATGAGAATACATGCAGGTTTTATAAATGATTTACAAAATAGATACAAGTACGTGAAACTACATTCTATGGTTGAATTATCGAAATCGAATATGCCCCTTTTTATTAAGTCTGGTAATCTAAGAATTAGGGAACAGACACCCTAATTGACGCGAATCCTAAAGATAGATCTATTGGGCCTAACAAACCCCATCCAAAGTATCGGATGCTTTAGTACTTCGAAATTTATATCATATCCGAAGGGTGTCCCGGAATGATGGGGATATTCTTATATATGCATCTTGTTAATGTCGGTTACCAGGTGTTCACCATATGAATGATTTTTATCTCTATGTATGGGATGTGTATTGAAATATGAAATCTTGTGGTCTATTGTTACGATTTGATATATATATAGGTTAAACCTATAACTCACCAACATTTTTGTTGACGTTTTAAGCATGTTTATTCTCAGGTGATTATTAAGAGCTTCCGCTGTCGCATACTTAAATAAGGACGAGATTTGGAGTCCATGCTTGTATGATATTGTGTAAAAACTGCATTCAAGAAACTTATTTTGTTGTAACATATTTGTATTGTAAACCATTATGTAATGGTCGTGTGTAAACAGGATATTTTAGATTATCATTATTTGATAATCTACGTAAAGCTTTTTAAACCTTTATTGATGAAATAAAGGTTATGGTTTGTTTTAAAATGAATGCAGTCTTTGAAAAACGTCTCATATAGAGGTCAAAACCTCGCAACGAAATCAATTAATATGGAACGTTTTTAATCATTAAGAACGGGACATTTCAATATCTACATCAACAGTTATATGTATAACATTTATTTCTTAGAATTATGATCTTTCATTCTGAAATTCTGAAAAGCACTCAGTCTACAAATCAATACTCTGAATGTTGAAAAAGCTGAATGAAGCAGCAAAAAAAATAAAAAATAAAAAAAACCGTAGGCAACCGTAAACGATCTTAATCATCAGAAGTTTGATGATAAAGAATAGTATGTTGGAAAAGCTCAGAAAAGTTGGAACTAGAAAACGGATTGAGCTAACTACTAAGGAGACCAAGGACAAATACAAGGACCATATCATATATTCAAAGAATCCAGGTAATTCTAGATCCGATGAAACCTTCAACGAATATCTTGCTCTGTACTCATGTTAAAATCTTGTGAAAAATCTTTCTCCATCAACCATCGAACTTAGAAATTCCAAAATATCATCATCAATATCTTCGATATTTCTGAGGATATTTTCATAAATATTCTCGTCCGAAATTATATACCTCTTCGTGCTTCCTGTGTATCATTATGTTGGAAACATTCAATGGAAAATTTAGTACCGAAAAGCGGATTATGCGAAACTATGAAGGAAGCCGTGAACAAATCACAAAGAATAAGTTTGACTTTAAAGAATCCAAATGATTCCGTTTCTGATGAAATCTTTAGCGAATACCTTGCTTCCGAATATAAACCCTTATGGATAAATCTTCTTCATCATCCATCGATATTAGAAATTCCAAGATATCATCGTGTCTTTCATTATAAATATCCTCCATATTTCTGAAGATATTTTCATAACTATTCTTATCTGAAATCAATAATCTATTCGTGCTATCAATGTTACATCATATAGAAACTGTTAGTTTCTATATTCTGTAAACTTTCGAGCTTAAAATATGATTCCTATTGAAGTAATGTTGGGAACTGATGCATGAGTTAATATAATATAATGACACTTGATCAACGTGATTATATTACAGTAAGTCATGCTGAGCTTCTAATGGGACGCGATGATTTACAGATTATAACGTCATCATGTGCCATGTTACATAACTCTTTCATTATGCTTAACTTCTGAACATATCAAGAAAATATATTCTTGATAGTTCTGTTCTCAGTGATTCAGATAATTTGACAAAACAAATCGTGCTACTACCTTTCCTTTCTACCTTGTATATTATGATAATTTGAAACTCTATATCTACAAATTCTGGACCATTATTCGCTTGACTTGAAGTCGGGAAGAGAAAACAAAAGCATAGAGCTTTGAAATATAAGGGAGAATAAAAAGTCCGATAACAACACATAAATTACAAACCGTGAATATCAGTACGTACAGCAATATAAAGACAAGGGAGGATTATAAATACAATAATCTCTAGAGCATGATAGAAATAAACAGATTCTTCAGGTGGGAGTTGGAAAATAAGAACGATCCTTACAATAGTTAGAATAAGAACAAGGATCAGAACAGGGTTAAGCATTTTCATAAATCTTTTGAATTTGGGAATTGAGTATAGAAATGGTGAAAACTAATGGAACCGAAAGGGTAAATTTATAGTGGAAATATCAGACAAAGTAATCGAGGCTGATCATCGTATTTAATTATAGAGATCATAATTTCCTTATTCGCCGAAGAATCAAATCTTATAGATTTAGAAGATTTTCTTTAAATCCCTTGAATTCCGGAATTCAACCAAGACAACGTCAAAAGTTAAGACGCAACTTATTTTCTAAATTCAACCCCTACGTCAAAAGTTAAGGCACACCTTACTTTCTAAATTCAATTACGACTACGTCAAAAGTTATGGAAAATCTCCATTTCTTCATTTCGATCTTTTGTGAGAGCTTCATTCATACGATCCGATTAATCTAATCATTTTATCCATATTACTCAATGATGATAAAACTCTATTTATCAACTCATATTCGTCATGAAAACATTTTTATTGTTAACCATGACCACCTCACTCAAATTTTGGGACGAAATTTCTTTAACGGGTAGGTACTGTGATGACCCGGAAATTTCCGATCAAATTTAAACTTTAAACTTTAATCTTTATTTTCATTATCATTATTATTAAACCTGTCATTTTATTAAAAAAATTACTGTTAATATCATTATCGTAAGATTTATTATTTAAAACTATCATTTATATTATTAATAATAAAATCATTAACATTATTATCATTATTATTAACACTAGTATTATCATTATCATTATTTTTAATCACTACTAATATTAATTTAGTATTAATATAACTACTATTTTAACAAACAAATGAGGTATATACATATAAAATATTTGATATATATAACATAACAAAATTTAATAGTTTTATATATAAAATGAATATATAAACCATATATTTATTAGTAACATAAAAATGATATAACTAATATATTTATATATGTGTTCAATTACATCTATGAATATTAATAAATATACAAATGATATAGGTTCGTGAATCCGAGGTCAACCCTACACTTGTTCAATGTCGTCATATGTATTTTTACTACAAAATACAGTATCGTGAGTTTCATTTGCTCCCTTTTTACATCATTACAATTTTGGGCTGAGAATACATGCAAATGCTTTATTAACTGTTTTACAATATTTATATACGTGAGTTTCATTTGCTCCCTTTTTAAATGCTTTTGCAATATATATTTTGGGACTGAGAATACATGCGCTGTTTTATAAATGTTTTACGAAATAGACACAAGTAATTGAAACTACATTATATGGTTGAATGATCGAAATCGAATATGCCCCTTTTTATTAAGTCTGGTAATCTAAGAATTAGGGAACATACACCCTAATTGACGCGAACTCTAAAGATAGATCTATCGGGCCCAACAAGCCCCATTCAAAGTACCGGATGCTTTAGTACTTCGAAATTTATATCATGTCCGAAGGAGGATCCTGGAATGATGGGGATATTCTTATATGTATATTGTGAATGTCGGTTACCAGGTGTTCAATCCATATGAATGATATTTTTGTCTCTATGCATGGGACGTATGTTTATGAGAAATGGAAATATGAAATCTTATGGTCTATTAAAATTATGAAATGATTATTTATGTTAAACTAATGAACTCACCAACCTTTTGGTTGACACTTTAAAGCATGTTTATTCTCAAGTATGAAAGAAGTCTTCCGCTGTGCATTTACTCATTTAAAGATATTACTTGGAGTCATTCATGGCATATTTCAAAAGACGTTGCATTCGAGTCGTTGAGTTCATCAAGATTATTATTAAATCAATTATAGTTAGATATATTATGAAATGATATGCATGCCGTCAATTTTCGTTGTAATGAAAGATTGTCTTTTCAAAAACGAATACAATGTTTGCAAAATGTATCATATAGAGGTCAAGTACCTCGCAATGTAATCAAGTATTAAGAATCGTTTATAATCGATACAGACTTCGTCCGGATGAATTAGGATGGGTCCTCACAAAAATGATAGAGGCAACGAGCTTCTAGCCATCATAGATCAAACCATATCCATTAGGGTTCGGTTCCTCCTTTCGGAAACTCCATTAAGTTGGGGTGTTCCAGGAGGAGTTAGTTGCGAGAAAATCCCACAACTTTTAAGATGATCTTGGAAAGCATCGCTTAGGTATTCACATCCTCTATCGGTATGAAGTACCTTGAGAGTCTTATTGAGTTGATTTTGTACTTCGTTTTGATATTCCTTGAATGCTTCAAAAGTTTCATCCTTATGTCTTAACAAGTAGACATATCCGAAACGACTAAAGTCATCAATGAAAGTGACGAAGTATCTTTCACTTTTCCTAGTCATGGGCTTAAAGGGTCCACATACATCCGAATGTATTAATCCCAATAATTCTTTAGCCCTTTCATAGGTCCCTTTGAAAGGTGCTTTAGTCATTTTTCCTTGTAAACAAGATTCACATACATCAAACGAGTCTAGTTCATTTGATTTCAAAAGTCCATTCTTTTGAAGTGTATGCATTCTATTCTTGTTTATGTGACCAAGGCGACAATGCTATAAGTAGGAATCACTCAAATCCCTTTGAGTTTCTTGGTATTTGCATGGAACATTGAGCTATTGTATGATGTGTCATCATGAACCAATTCATAAATACCGTTCGAAGGCGAAGCCTTGAAATAGAACACATTATTTAAAGAAACATGGATATCATCATTAATGAAATTAAGATTAAAACCATATTATTTCAGACGGGATACAGAAATAATGTTTCGAGATAAATCGGGTGCATACAAAACATTTTTCAAAACAAGCTCCAAACCACTTGGTAGCTTTAAAACAAAGTCTCCTTAAGCTTTCACTTGCACCTTTGCTCCATTTCCCATGAAGAGACTTGTTGTTCCCGCATCTCGATCACTTCTTTTGAACCCCTGCAAAGTATTGCAAATATGAGTTCCACATCCTGTGTCTAATACCCATGTATTAGAAGAAGTAATACTAAGCTCAATGTATACCATATATACATTACCTGAGGTTTGCCATGCATCCCTCTTTTCCTTCAACTCCTTAAGGTAGACCGGGCAGTTGCGTTTCCAGTAACCCATTTCACCGCAACCAAAGCACGGATCTTCCTTGGGGTTAGCTTTATCGGCAACCTTTTGCTTCTTGTTGTTGTTGGTTGGGGTAACCATATTTCCCTTTCCCTTGCATTGGTAGGCGGGTCCTTTCCTCTTAGCCGCCTTCGGCTTAGAAGTGTTTTTGTTCTTGGACCCGCCTTCATTGATCATAAACATGGGTGAAGCCCTTTTACCCATGCTCGCTTCGGCCGTCTTAAGCATGGCGTGTAATTCGCCAATGCTCTTATCCCATCCATTCATATTGTAATTCATTACAAATGTGTCAAACCTCTTTGACAAGGAGTTAAGGATAAGGTCCGTGGCTAATTCATTAAACACGTTGCAGTTTAGACAGTTCGCTCGATCAATTAGGCATTTCATCTTAAGGACATAAGATGAAACGGATTGGGAGTCGTCCATCCGACATGCATGAAGCGCTCGAACCGTTTCGAAGCGCTCGACACGAGCTTGTTGAAGGAACATCTCCTTCAATTGTGTGATCTTTTCATATGCACTATGATGCTCAAAATCCTTTTGGAGTTCCGGTATCATGGTCCCAAGCATGAGGCAAGAAACTTGAACCGAATCAGTGCAATATTTCTCCCAATAAGCCATGCCTTCCGTATCATCCTCGTCCAGTTGATCAGGAATGGGGTCTTCCAATACATACGCCCTATCCTCTAGTTTGAGGACAATTCTTAGATTGCGAAACCAATCCATGAAGTTCGTATGGTTGAGTTTTTCTTTTTCCAGGATTGACCTCAACGATAGGTTCTTAAAGTTGATAGGTGCGTTTGGAATGTTGTTGTTGTTATTGGCGGCCATCTAAAAAATTTAACAAAGTTGTTTAAGTATTAATTTTAATTTAACAATCAATACCCTTTAAATTCAATTGATATTTATTAAATTTTAGAATCCAACGGTAAACCAAATTTCAGTTAGGTGACCTTTATCCCGTCATTTGATTTAGCTAGGTAGTCATTATATGACAATTGCAATCCTTTTGCAACTTCTAAGTTATGGGATCATGCAATCCTTTTGCATGGCATATTTATCCCATCAACGCCTATTTGTTCCTCATGCTTCGGTGACCCTAAGTTCATGATTCCCAAATCAAGTCGTCCTACTTGTGTAAACGTGTAAATTTAACATACAAGTGGTTAGGTGACCTTTATCCCACAAGTGTGCGAAATTCACTTTAATCGTATTAGTTTGCTCATAACGGTTAGGTGACCTTTATCCCCTCATGAGTTCCCTAATATTTTTAAGTGTCACACAAAAGGATGGCGTTTAACTTGTTTGCCTTGTTAATAAGGGATTTTAAGTTTTCATTAATTCTAGTTTAAGAAAACTTTTATGCCATACACCAACATGCATTTAGTGTATGGTTTATTTGAAATCCATTTTCAAGTCTTGTAATTTTAGCCAATTATTTGATATAAACTATTTTATATATATAATCCTTATCATGTTCTTAATAACCGTTTATTAACGTCCTTTTAACCATATTTAATTTAACCATTTAAATTGACGTTTTGCATGTCGTTTATTAATGTCAAATTTAACCAATTAAATTGTCATTTTGCTTGTTGTTAACTTGTGTGATTAACTTGTAGCATACAAACATACAATCCACAATCATAAAAACAAAAAAAACAAAAACAAAAACAACCATGCATGCAAAACAAATATGTTCACAATTAAGCCAATTAGGTAGATATTTGTTTAGCCGAAAACAAATGCCACCGGTAAGGGTTATAACACAAAGTAGGAGATTTTAAATCTCCCACTTAATCTTGCATCCAAATGCTTCTTCTTGTGTTCTTCAAGTCTTCATTATCTTCATCATTTTACAAAATATATTCTAATACATTTTTCTAAAAAATGAAAATACAACCTAATCTATTTTACATACCAAATATAAAATAAATTACATAACTAAAATAATAATATTACAAACCAAATGAATGAATTAATATTACATACCAAATGAATTATTAATAATCATTCAAACACACATCCATACAACCATAAGGTCAAGGCTTGATTGTGAACAACAACAACATACAACAAATATGACCAAATGGCAACTTCCAAACCCATTTGGAACCTCCCAAAATTCTTCCCAAAACATCAACCCTCCCAAATCCATTAATTTTGCATTTTACTTTCATGCATGTTAGTAGAATGCAAAGTTGATGGGTTTTAAAGACCATATTAGAAGCATAATCCATAGACTTCGGCTCTAGATTCCATTGATGGAATTTAACAACTTAATAAACAACATGTTCTTAAGATTTACATGTTCATAAAACCACTTTTATGATAATAAAGAAAGCAGAAGCATGCATAAGTTCATGTTTATAAGTTTAACCATTAAGTTAAATTCCATGTAAATATCAAGTCTTGAATGTATGCTTACAAATAAAATAAGAAGATAAGAAATATACCTCCTCAAGTTAATTGAGGGTTAAGATTTCCAACTAGATGATGTTGAAGAAGATGATGAAAAGTGAGCCTCTAACTTGAAGCCTCAAGCAAGTAATTCCCCAAACTTTTAACCCCAACACCCTTGCTATTGGTTAGGATTTATTAGACACTTGATTAATCTTGCAAAATTCAAATTAAGCACCTCCTTTTGGCAAGAAAAGGCCACGGCCAGGAACAGCAGAGATGGAGCTATTTGTGCAGTTTTTGAAGTGTATTTTATGTATTTTGCATGTTACTAGCTCTCACTTGAGTCAAGGACTTAATAACCATGTACCTTAATACTTGTGTTATGTTAAAAGTAACAAAACAAGCATGGGATGCTTGTCTTGGAGTCCCAAAAATTGCATACTACATCACATGGGTTTTATATAAAAATAACCCTTTTATTTTTATAAAACTTGTATATAAAAAAAAACATGACTTGTTAAGTTACATACATATTTATTTTATAAACTTTTTATAAAATATAACACAATATATTGTTTATCCTTATAAACAATTAAGTCCTTAATTTACAAATTATCCAAATAATTTATCTCAAGTAATAATATTTAGGAAACCGATTTTCTAAAATCCAAGTGTCGCGTATTTATTTAATGATCCAATCGTTAAGATAAATACGTATAAGGTGTCGGTAAGCTTGTTATTGGGTATGACCCGACTTGGATCAAAACATATTAGCCACGTTAATTTAATGTCTCTCGGGCATACGAAATACCTTCAAGAATATCATCCGATATCCAAAAATCATTTCATATCGAAAATCCTTTATCTAACCGTGCAAGATGAATTCTGCAACCAGTTCAAGTTCCTCGGATTCGATAGCTATTCCGATATGGATTTCTACTCGAACTCCAAAAACAGTGTAACCGTAATGGGCCAACCAATTCGCCATCATAAATTCAGAATGAATTGAGAATGGGTACGAAGTAAACTTAATCAATGGAAATGCGAAGAAGTAATCCCTCCCACCAAACATATTGCCCTATTGGCAAAGAACCTGAAGCACTTACCGGCAAACCTGTTCGAACCACCATTTTCACTCTCATTTCCCGGATAGCTCGCAACAATTATGTAATATTCACTATTCTAAACCTTATTCATCCACTCGTTCAAACCGCCAATCATCCTAGAATAATAGAAGAAGTCAACGAGCTTAGCACCCGAGTTGTAGTCTTGGAAGATATGGTGCAAAACGTACCAGCTTCAGCAACATCACCGGCACCAACAGTACCACCAACATCTGTACCAGCAACACCAGCAACACCAACAACAATTTTCGCATCTCACACCTCAACATCACAGTCTGTACCTCGAACATCAACATCATACGCACCATAGATACCAAGGAGTACCAACAACAATGAACGATGAAGTATTGATCCATAACTTCATTGAAGAAATATTCTGCGAAAAAAATGTGGTTCCTAATAGTTTTAGAGATTACTTATTCTAGCTCAAACCGAAAATCATATGAGTTTAATATCATATTAACTCATTAAATCCATGATTACATCTGAAGAAAATATATATGTATATATGTTTTTATAAAGATTGTAATTAAAAATTCTTTTGTGCAAACTGATAATGGTGAAAATATTTTAACGGGTAGGTAATACCCGAGGAATATTTTGATTTCACATTAACATGTTATACCGTACATTCTTCAAATCCGATTCAACAGTCATTTACTATCCTACATACAACCACAGATATACATATCCGTTCACCAAAGAACAACTATTTTCATTCAAATTCAATTTCATATTCAGATTTTGACCGATCAGAATCCAAGTCAAGATTTGACAAGTGGCATAATGAAGAAAATAATGAACCAAATAAAATTGATTAGTAACCAATTAATTAACTACGAAAAACTTTAAAGCTATACTAATCAAATCCTAGCTAACTGTTCCTAGCTAATTATTCCTATATCCGTTATGACTATTTCCTTATAATATACTAGTCTTAGTTGAACTATGGGACTATTGGACTACTAACATTGGACCACTATCATTGGACAATTAAAAAGTTTTAAAAGAGTAGGAAATATTAATTACAACACATTTTGACTTAAAATATCATTAATAAATTACATTTGTTACAGTTAAATAATTTTTCAAGTTTGCCACTTGATTTCATCTTGGACATCCTTTATATCTTGACGATTACCATCTCCGTTCAAATCCTTCAAAATTCTTGAAACATCTCGGATTGACAACCAGTGATTCAGTTATGATAAATTTGAATGCTAATGAAGCAGCAAAACTGTAGATGGTCTTAATGGCCAAAAGTTTGATGATAAAGAATGAAGTGTTGGAAACACTCAATAGAAAATTTGGTACTGAAAAATAAATTGAGCAAACTATGAAGGAGACTGTTGACAAATCACAAAGACTAAACATGTACTTAATGAATACAGATGATTCAGTATCTACTAAAACCTTTAAACGAATATCTTGCTCTTACTTATTCCAAATTCTGGCAGACAAATTTCTGCATCATCTTCTAATCTTAATTATTTTAAATTTTAAGATATCATCGTATCTTTTGTTATAAATATCTTCGATATTTCTGAAGATACCTTCATAAATATCTTTGTCCGATATTATCTATCTCCTCGTGCTATCTATGTTACATCATAAAAGAAACTTTTTTAGTTTTTATCCTTCTATAAAATTTGAGTTTAGATTATGAATGATTTCTGGAGAAGTGTTGGGAGTTGAAGCATGAGTTAGTATAATATAATGCGCTTGGCCAACGTGATTATATTACAGTAAGTGATGCTGAGTTTCTAATAGAACATGATGATTCACAGACCATATCGTCATCATGTGCCATGTTACACGACTCTTACATTCTATCTAACCTCTAAACATATCAAGAACATATTATCTTGATAGTTCAATCTTTTCCCCTTGAATTCAGGAAATCAACCGTGACTACGTCACCGGTTAAGATGAACTTGCATTTACTCATTTCACTCTTTTGTGATAGCTTCACTCGTATTCTTCACAAAATCCAATTGTTTTATCTATGTTACTCAATGATGATAAAACCCTATTTTTCAGCTCGTATGCATCATGAAAACATACTTATTGTCTGCCATGACCACCCCATTCAAATTTCGGGACGAAATTTCTTTAACGGGTAGGTACTGTAATGTTGGGTCTTTAACGGGTAGGAAATTTTCGACTAATTTTAAACCAAACTCTCGACATGATTTAATATTTTTGACACGATAAGCAAAGTCTGTAATGTTGGGTCTAAAAATTTTTGAACTGTTTACATGAATGTATTTAACCTTTGACCATTCTCGACGATTCACGAATCATTATTTGTAAATAAATATGTATACATACAAATATAAATATAAATTGTTATACTATTATTATTACTAATATTATTATTATCATTAATAACATTAATCTTATTATAATTAGTATTATCATTAATGATATTATTGTTATCAATTTTATAGTTATTATTATCGTTATTATTACATATTATTATTATTATCATAAGAATAATACAATTTATTAATATTATAATTAATAATAACATTTCTAACATTTTTATTAATAATTATGATTATCATTGTGGTTAAGATTTTTATTAATTATTATTATTATATAATTATTATTATTAGTATTATCTTGATATTATTATTAATATTATTATTATTATTTCTATTATTATTATTATTATTATTATTATTATTGAATTAGTTGGACGTTATTATTGCCACTGATTGTTGTGAATATTTTTCCTGATTATTATTGCTTGGTAACCTAAGAATTAGAAACGGGTATGGCCCTAATTCACGCGAATCCTAAAGGTAGCTACCAGGTTTAACACCCCCACCCAGAATGTTCACTAGACGGAAGAGCTAGTGGGCGTGGTGTTTAGTACTTCGAGATTTATATATTATACATACGACATGTTCTATTTTGGGAATATTATTGATGCACATTATATGTTAAGGTCGGTTACCAAGCCAAGCTATGAAAGCAAAGTGAATATTATGTATCGAGAGAAGGATTTTTATGCACAGGTTATGTGTATGTTATTTTTGTGCACGAGATATGTGTACGGTTACTAAGATTTATGAAAGATGATTTCGTACACGAGAAAGGTGCACTGTATTTAAAAGATTTCGCATGTACATTACAGGTGGTATAGGATTCGGGCCCATTTGTACCATGCAGCATTTAAATCTTGTGGTCTATCAAAATGATGAATTTTATTGTTTTATGATAAACCTATGAACTCACCAACCATTTGGTTAACACTTGAAAGTATGTTTATTCTCAGGTATGAAAGAAATCTTCCACTGTGCATTTGCTCAATTTACATGGAGTCGTTCATGGCATATAGATGCCAGTTCATCGCAATGGTACAATATGTTATTGTATTAGTTCAGAAGAATTTGGACGGGGTGTGACAAGTGTACAGCATATCACCCACAAACAGACGGTCAGAGTGAACGAACGATTCAAATGTTAGAAGACATGTTGGGAGCGTGTGTCTTAGAATATGGTGGTTCTTGGGATTCGCATATTCCAATAATAGAATTTGCTTACAACAATTCGGATCATTCGAGTATCGGAATGCCGCTGTATGAAATGTTGTATGGTCGAAAATGCAGAACTCCCACGTGTTGGTTAGAAGCAGGTGAGAAACAATTTGCAGGTCCCGAAATTGTTCAGATAACCGCAGAAAAGGTCAAAATTGCACGTGAGAAGTTAAAAGCAGCCAGAGACTAACAAAAGATGTATGTTGATCCGCGTAGATGTCCGATAACATTTAATGTAGGTGATCGTGTGTATTTGAAAGTTTCGCCGTGGAAAGGGGTGATCAGATTTGGTAAACGTGGTAAACTAGCACCGAGGTTTATTGGGCCATTTTTGATCAGAGATATTTTGAATGATTAAACCGTTGTTTTAGATCTTCCAGCAGAGTTAGCAAGAATTCACAACACATTCGATGTTTGCTATCTGAGAAAGTGTAAAGTAGATGATGAAAATCAGATTCTCCCATTAAAAGATTTGAAAGTGGATTTAAGCAAGAAATTAGTAGAAGAGCTGATTAAAATAGTAGACAAGAAAGTCACGAAGTTAAGAAAGAAGTAGATTCCTATGATATTAGTAGAGTAGCGGCACAGTTTAGGTTCTAACTTGACGTGGGAAATCGAGAAGTTAATGAAGGCGCGCTATCCTTACATGTTTGACCTTGACTAGATTCCGAGGACGGAATCTTCTTAAGGAGGGTAGATTTGTAACATCCTCAATCGGGCCTAGCTGTAAGATTACTTAAATTGCCCTTAAGTTAGTATTGTGTTACTATATGCTTTTATTTTTATTTAATATTTATTATTATTTTTTGATGTGGTTAGGACCAGTTTGTGACAAGGGTCACAGAACATGTTTGTTTATTTATTTTGGACTTCATTTGGGTCACCAAATGATGTACGAAAGTTATTAGATAACTGGTAAATACCCGTGTGTGATGGGGTATTTTATTTAACATAATTATATAAGCAAGATTCAGCTCATTTCTACCATTTTCTAGACTTTTCTTCTCTACACCCGTACCTACACTCTCACACCCATCAAACCCTAATCTCTTGAAATCTTGATTGAGTCCAAATTGAGTTTAGCAATCAATTGTTACTGATTTTGTGATTCAAACAAGGTATGAATCTCTTGATTTCGTGTAGTAAGCTGTGATTAAAATGATTTTTAGTTAGGTTTTTGGTAAAGATACATTTTTGGTCAAAACTTGTGATTTTGATGTTGGTTTGGTGTAAAACGTTGTGGTTTATGTTTCTTTAGTTGCTATAAACGTTTTCTAAGCTTTGTTTTGTAGTGACCCGAACTTTTTCATGATTATGTATTATATGAGATTAATATTTACATGAATAAATGTTTTCAACATATTAAGCAATCAAACTTGTCAAGACTTGATTTAATTGAAACGGTTTTTTATGTAAACGTTTGACCATCCAGTTTGTCCGATGATTCACGAACGTTATAACTTGTATATGACATGATAATATATATATATATATGGACATATAGATATGTTTACCATGATGAAATGATATTTAAGTATCTCATTATGTATATTAACAACAAACTATATACATAAAACAAGACTACTAACTTAAGGAATTCAAAACGATATCTATATGTAATGATTATCGTTGTAATAACATCTTACTATTTATATATCATATTAAGATATATTAACACACTATGTTATCATGATAACATAACAATTTAACATATCATTAAGTATTATAACAATGGATTAATTACATTTAACAAGATCGTTAACTTAAAGGTTTCAAAACAACACTTACATGTAATGACTAACGATGACTTAACGACTCAGTTAAAATGTATATACATGTAGTGTATTAAGATGTATTGATACACTTTTGGAAGACTTCAAGACACATATCAAAACACTCATACTTATCAAGTTGATTACAATTGCATTCTCATTCATTTTTCATCAACAATTCTACTCGTACTCATTCAGTATTCGTACTCGTATTATACCCAGCTCCTAGATGTACATACTATTGGTATATTCACTTCAATGATCAGCTCTTAGCAGCGCTTAATGAGTCATCAAACATGTCTGAACTATCATTTGGCAACTAGTATGAAATATCTAACAAAAATACAAAATAATGGAGCCTATATCCATGGCCATAGTTCACGTGAACTTACACACACATCAAACACATTTTCATTCAACTTTCATGCATCAAATTGATCTCTATCAAGTTCTCTCTTGATGTTCTAAGTGTTCTTCATCATCTTCATCAAAATCTACATCAATCTAGCTAAAAAATCCAAACATAAAACAACTTACAAAACAACTACTCAAGAAAACTTCAAGAACACTTTCAAGTTTGCAAGTCTACTTCCAAGCTTTCTAATCCATTCCAAGCAATCATCTAAGATCAAGAAACCTTTGTTATTTACAGTAGGTTATCTTTCTAAATCAAGGTAATAATCAAATTCAAGCTTTGATTCGATTTCTATAACTATAACTATCTTAATTCAAGTAGTATACTTACTTGAACTTGTTTTCGTGTCATGATTCTACTTCAAGAACTTCCAAGCCATCAAAGATCCTTTGATGCTCAAGTTAATTTTTCATCATTTCCAGTAGGTTTGCCTACTATACTTGAGGTAATAATGGTGTTCATAACCTTGTTCGATTCTTATACACGTAACATAGTTTAGTTAATTCTAAACTTATTCGCAAACAAAGTTAATCCTTCTAACTTAACTTTTAAAATCAACTAGACACATGTTCTATATCTATATGATATGCTAACTTAATGATTTAAAACTTGGAAACACGAAGAACACCGTAAAACCGGACTTACGCCATCGTAGTTAAACCGAGGGCTGTTTTGGGTTGGATAATTAAAAACTATAATCACCTTTGATTTATAAGTTGTTCTTCTGGGAAAATAATATTTCTTATGAATATGAAACTATATTCAAAAATTATGGTTAAACTCAAAGTGGAAGTATGTTTTTCAAAATGGTCATCAAGATGTCGTTCTTTCGACGGAAATGACTATCTCTTTCAAAAATGACTTGTAACCAATATTTCTTACTATAAACCTATACTTTTTCTGTTTAGATTAATAAATTATGATTCGATACGAAACCATAACCTTTTGAATCACTCAAAACGGGTTTAAAATGAAGAAATTATGGGTAAAACAAAATTGGATAGAATTACTAGTTTAGCTATGAAAATTTTATAACAAATCTATACTAACCATATCCTAACTAAATTATTCTATATATATATATATATATATATATATATATATATATATATATATATATATATATATATATATATATATATATATATATATATATATATATATATATATATATATATATATATATATATATATATATATATATATATATATATATAATACCTTGATAGACCATAGACACGTATACAATATTTTGACATATCATATTGACATCATCTATATATATTATTTTGGAATAACCGTAAGACACTATATGCGGTAATGCTCGAGTTAGCATATAATGGGTCGAGGTTGATTATAAAATAATATATATAACTTGAGTTGTGATCGAGTCTGAGACATGTATACACTGGGTCGTGGATTGATTCAAGATAATATGCATATATTGATTTATTTATGTACTACTAACTGTGGACTACTAATTGTGGACTACTAACGTTGGACTGCTAACTTAACAACTTAAATCGTTAACACGTAATAAAATATGATATGAATATATTTATATCATACTTTGATATATGTATATTTGTTATAGGTTCATGAATCGACCCGTGGCCAAGTCTTTTTTCGACGAAGTAAAAATCTGTGAAATTGAGTTATAGTCCCATTTTTACTATTGAATATTTTCGGGATGAGAATACATGCAGTTTTATAATTGTTTTACAAAATAGGCACAAGTACTTGAAACTACATTCTATGGTTGGATTATTATATCGGACATCACCCGTTTTAGATTGGTAGCCTAAGAATTGGTGTTTATTATAATTGCCACCAATTGACGCAAATCCTAAAGATAGATCTATTCGGCCTAATAAACCCCATACGGGTTACGGATGCTTTAGTACTTCGATTTATCATATCCGATGAGAGTCCCGGAATGATGGGGATATTCTAGATGCATTTTTTTAATGTCGGTTACCAGGTGTTCACCATATGAATGATTTTTTTTATACGCTTGCGAGTGTATAGTTATTTATAATATTTGAAATCTTGTGGCCTATTATTATTACGATTTATGATATAGGTTAAACCTATAACTCACCAACATTTTTGTTGAAGTTTAAAGCATGTTTATTCTCAGGTGATTATTAAGAGCTTCCGCTATTGCATGCTAAATTAAAGACAAGATTTGGAGTCAGCATGCTTGTATTATATTGTTTAAAAACTGCATTCGAGAACTTATATTGTTGTAACATATTATTATTTGTAAACCGCTATGTAATGGTTGTGTGTGAGAGTTATATTTTAGATTATCATTACTTGATAATCTAGGTTATATCCTTCAAACCTTTGTCGACAAAATAAAGGTTATGGTTTGTTTTAAAAATTGAATGCAGTCTTTGAAAAATGTCTCATATAGAGGTCAAAACCTCGCAACGAAATCAATTAATATGAAACGTTTATAATCGATATGAACGGGACATTTTAGTTGGTATCCGAGCGTTGGTCTTAGAGAACCAGAAATTTGCATTAGTGTGTCTTATCGAGTTGTTAGGATGCATTAGTTAGTCTGAACTTTGACCGTGTTTACTTTAAAAATGATTGCTTAACACTTTTGTTGGAAACTATATTAATCTCTTAACGTGCTTGCTATTGTGTGTTAGATGTCTACTTCTAGTACCAATCCCCTCGACTCACCTAATAACAATGAAGAGTCGAATGTATTTTGGGAAGATTCACAAATTCCGGAAGAAGAAGAGGAATCGGAAGAAGAGGAACCGGAAGAAGAGGAACCGGAAGAAGAAGAAGAACCGGAAGAAGAAGATTCGGAGGAGGAAATAATAAAAATCACAGAAAAACCGTTAAATAAAAGAAAATCGTCAACTAGTGGACCAAAGTTAAAAAATGGTCGATGGTGTCTCCGCTGAGGAGGAAAAATATTGGGAAAACTACCAATTTTCTGATGAATCGAATCCCGATGAGGATTCCGATGAAGTAATAGAAATTACCGCGGCCCAATTTAATAAAGAAAGGGAAAATGATAAGGGAATATCTATTAAAATAGAGAAACCCGATCCAAAACCCGATGAACTATATGTTAACATGAAATACCCTGACGGAATATACCGTAAACACCCGTATTTCTTAAACTTTAACTATAGCCCGGGAACATCTAAGGGACCAGATTTTTCCAAACCATTTATGAAAAGAACTCCTAGTATGAGTACTGGCCTGTTTATCCATAGGAAATTAGCAAAACGAATCGAGTCCGAGGAAGATGAAGCAAACAAGTCTGAATAAAAGAGTTGAAGTCATTTACTCTTACCATGTCTTGTAATATATGTATGATAACGTGCTTGTACTTTTATGCTATATGTAAAATAGCGGTATGGTATGATTGTAAAATATTGTATCAAAAGTTTTAGCGTGAAATGTTAATGAATTAAGTTTTTCATGATAGAATATTATTTCAATAGTAGTAGTTAATTTTTGCGCTACCTATTAAGTATGAACTTTAACGGGTAGGTACTACCCGAACAAAAATTATAAAAAGCTAATATGAAGAAAAGGCTTTTAAAAATAAGTTCATATTATGCTACGAAATACTATTGACTACTCCTAATATTCTATTTGATTACCTTAACTCTTTTGGCTATTTTTGAAGGAAATGGCACCGACTACTCGACATAACTTGAATATGAGCGAAGAAGATTTCCGTGCATTCCTTGCTGCAAACATAGCTGCAGTATAGGCTGCAATTCAAAACAACAACAATAATTCAAGGTCTAGTAGTGGAGTTAACTCCACAGAAAACTGTGTAGGATGCTCCTACAAGGCTTTCACTGCCTGTAAACCCCTGAAATTCGATGGAACTGAAGGACCAGTCGGACTGAAACGATGGACCGAGAAGGTCGAATCTGTGTTTGCTATAAGCAAATATGCTGAAGAATACTGGATAAAGTACGCCACGCATACCTTCACAGGTACTGCGTTAACCTGGTGGAACACCTATCTCGAACAGGTGGGACAAGATGTTGCTTACGCACTACCGTGGTCAGCATTCAAATACTTGATGAATGAGCAATACCATCCCAGAAATGAAGTCAATAAGCACAAAACAGAGCTTAGAGAATTACAAGCGCAAGGATTCGATATTACCACATATGAACGACGGTTCACAGAGTTGTGTCTATTATGCCCAAGAGTGTTCGAAGATGAAGAAGTGCAAATCAACGCATTTGTAAAAGGGTTACCAGAGAGGATTCAGGAGGATGTAGGTTCAAGCTCGCCCACCTCAATGCAAAAGTTAAGTCGAATGGCTCACAAACTCATAAACCAGATTGAATGAAGAATTAAGGAACAGGCGGCCGAGGAGGCCAAAATGAAGCAAGTCAAAAGAAAGTGGGAGGAAAATAGTGACAAGGGTCACCAATACAACAACAACAACAATCACAACCACAATCGTAATAACCATCACAACAACCGCAACATCAACCGCAACAACAATAATCACAATCCCAACAACAATTACAATAACAACAAAAACTACAACAACCGTCCCAACAACAATAACAACCGCAACAACAATTCCAACAACCATTTCAATAACAACAATGGCAACAAAAATCAGAAAATTCCATGCAAAAGGTGTGAAGGATACCATCTGGATAAGTTCTGTGGGGTAGTATGTACCAAGTGTAATAGAAAGGGGCATAGTGCAGCAAAGTGCGATGTTTTCGGACAAGTGGTTAAAGGAACGGAAAATGCCAACATTACTAGTTTCGGATGCGGGAAGAAGGGCCATTACAAAAGTACGTGCCCAAACTAGGGGAATAATAATGGTCAAAACTGTGGGAGAGTCTTTATTATTAACGCGACTGAAGCACAGGAAGACCCAGAGGAGGTTACGGGTACGTTTCTTATTGATGAAAAACCTGCTTATGTTTTATTTGATTCGGGTAAGGATAGAAGCTATATGAGTAGAGATTTCTGTGCTAAATTAAGTTGTCCATTGACGCCCTTGCATAATAAATTTTTACTCGAATTAGCGAATGGTAAATTAATTAAAGCTGATAATATATGTCGGAACAGAAAAATTAAACTGGTTGACGAAACGTTTAAGATTAATTTGATACCAGTAGAATTAGGAAGTTTTGATGTGATAATTGGCATGGATTGGTTGAAAAAGGAGAGAGTGGAGGTCGTTTGTTACAAAAATGCGATTCGCATTATGCGCGAAAAGGGAAAACCCTTAATGGTGTACGGAGAAAAGAGCAACGCGAAATTAAATCTTATTAGTAGCTTGAAGGAGCAAAAGCTAATAAGAAAAGGTTGCTATGTCATTCTAGCACACGTCGAAGAAGTCAAACCCGAAGAAAAGAACATCAGTGATGTTCCCGTCACAAAAGAAATTCCCAATGTATTTTCGAAAGAATTACCGGGACTACCTCCACACTGATCTGTTGAATTTCAAATAGATCTTGTACCAGAAGCTGCACCAATAGCTCGTGCTCCATACAGACTTGCACCCAGCGAAATGAAAGAATTACAGAGCCAATTACGAGAAATTTTGGAGCGTGGTTTCATTCGACCAAGCACATCACCGTGGGGAGCTCCTCTTTTGTTTGTCAAAAAGAAGGATGGTACATTCAGGTTATGTATCGACTACCGAGAGTTGAACAAACTTACCATCAAGAACCGTTATCCACTACCAAGAATCGACGACTTATTTGATCAACTATAAGGTTCGTCGGTTTATTCAAAGATTGATTTACATTCCGGATATCATCAAATACGGGTGAAGGAGGATGATATTCCAAAAACTACTTTTAGAACGCGTTACGGTCATTATGAGTTTATGGTTATGCCGTTTGGTTTGACTAATGCACCAGCCGTGTTCATAGACCTTATGAACCGAGTGTGTGGACCATATCTTGATAAGTTTGTCATTGTTTTCATCGATGACATTCTTCTTTACTTAAAGAATAATCAAGAGCACGGAGAACATTTGAGAAAAGTGTTAGAATTGTTGAGGAAGGAAAAATTGTACGCTAAGTTTTCAAAGTGTGCATTTTGGTTGAAAGAAGTTCAATTCCTCGGATACGTAGTGAACAAAGAAGGTATTCAGGTTGATCCGTCAAAGATTGAAACCGTTGAAAACTGGAAAACCCTGAAAACTCCAAAGCATATACGCCAATTTTTAGGATTGGCTGGTTACTACAGAAGATTCATTCAAGATTTTTCCAAAATAGCGAAACCCTTAACTGCATTAACGCATAAAGGGAAGAAATTTGAATGGAAGGATGAGCAAGAGAAAGCATTTCAATTTTTGAAGAAAAAGCTAACTACGGAACCTATATTGTCATTGCCTGAAGGGAATGATGATTTTGTGATTTATTGTGACGCCTCAAAGCAAGGCCTCGGTTGTATATTAATGCAACGAACGAAGGTAATTGCTTATGCGTCCAGACAATTGAAGATTCAGGAGCAAAATTATACAACTCGCGATTTAGAATTAGGCGCTGTTGTTTTTGCATTAAAGACGTAGAGGCATTACTTATATGGGGTAAAAAGTGTAACATCCCAGGTAAACGTTCCCCGTAGCATGATATTGTCCGCTTTGCCCGTAGGCGCACGGATTTTTCTTGGCAACCACACACGACGAGCACTTTCCCAGGAGGAAACCCATCATGGTAGTGCTCTCGCCTGAGCACGCTTAACTGCAGAGTTCTCATGAGATCTGCTGCGCTTGTGGTCCCAAAACGCGTCATGCTAGGAAAGGTCTCCACACCCTTATAAGGCATGCTTCGTTCCCCTCTCCAACCGATGTGGGACGGATGTAATACGGATGTTACAATCCTCCCCCGTAATGGGACACAGCGTCCTCGCTGTGCACGTTTGGTTCGGGACCAGGCTCTGATACCATCTGTAACATCCTAGGTAAATGTTCCCCGTAGCATGATATTGTCCGCTTTGCCTGTAGGCGCACGGATTTTTCTTGGCAACCACACACGACGAGCACTTTCCCAGGAGGAAATCCATCCTGGTAGTGCTCTCGCTTGAGCACGCTTAACTGCAGAGTTCTCATGAGATCTGCTGCGCTTGTGGTCCCAAAACGCGTCATGCTAGGAAAGGTCTCCACACCCTTATAAGGCATGCTTCGTTCCCCTCTCCAACCGATGTGGGACGGATGTAACACGGATGTTACAAAAAGTATTATATATACCGACCACAAAAGTCTCCAACATATATTTAATCAGTAACAACTAAACATGAGGCAGCGTAGGTGGATTGAGTTGTTGAATGATTACGACTTTGAGATTCGTTACCACCCGGGGAAGATAAATGTGGTAGCTGACACCTAGAGTAGAAAGGACAGGGAATCTATTCGAGTAAAAGCTATGAATATAATTATTCATACTAACCTTACTACTCAAATAAAGGAGGCGCAACAAGGAGTTGTGAAAGAAGGGAATTTGAAGAATGAAATACCCAAAGGATCGGAGAAACATCTTAATATTCAGGAAAACGGAACCTAGAATAGGGCTGAAAGAATTTGGGCACCAAACTTTGGAGATACGAGAGAAATGGTACTTAGAGTAGCACATAAAACCAGATATTCAATACATCCCTGAGCGGGAAAGATGTACCGAGATCTCAAGAAACACTTTTGGTGGCTAGGTATGAAAGCTGATATCGCTACATACGTAGGGGAATGTTTGACTTGTTCTAAAGTCAAAGCTGAACATCAGAAATCATCAGGTCAACTTCAAAAATCAGAAATCCCAGAATGAAAATGGGAAAACATTACCATGGATTTCATTCCTAAATTGCCAAGGACTGCAAGTGGTTATGATACAATTTGGGTAATAGTCGATCGTCTTACCAAGTCAGCACACTTTCTACCAATGAGAGAAGGTGATAAAATGGAGAAGTTGGCACGACTATACTTGAAAGAAGTAGTCTCCAGACATGGAATACCAGTCTCTATTATCTCTGATAGGGATGGCAGATTTGTTTCAAGATTTTGGCAGACGTTACAACAAGCATTGGGGACTCGTCTAGACATGAGTACTGCCTATCATCCCCAAACTGATGGGCAGAGTGAAAGGACGATACAAATGCGTGAAGACATGCTACGAGCATGTGTTATTGATTTTGGAAATGGTTGGGATCGACATCTACCATTAGCAGAATTTTCATACAACAACAGTTACCACTCGAGTATTGAGGCGGAAACGTTCGAGGCACTTTACAGTAGAAAGTGTAGGTCTCCAATTTGTTGGAACGAGGTTGAAAGGACCCGTCCTAATCCATCCGGACAAAGTCCATATCAATTACAAACAATTCACAATAGTTGGTTACATCGCGAGGTACTTGACCTCTATATGATACATTTTACAAACATTGCATTCGTTTTTAAAAGACAAACTTGCATTTATATCGAAAATTGATGACATGCAAATCATTTCATAATATATTCAACTATAATTGTCTAAATAATAATCTTGATGAACCCGACGACTCGAATGCAACATCTTTTGAAATATGTCAAGAATGACTCCAAGTAATATCTTTTAAATGAGTAATTGCACAGCAGAAGACTTCTTTTATACCTGAGAATAAACATGCTTTCAAGTGTCAACCAAAAGGTTGGTGAGTTCATTAGTTTAGCATAAAGAAACATTTCCATCATTTTAATAGACCACAAGATTTTCATTTCCAGTTCTCATAAATATACGTCCCACACATGGAGACAAAAATCATTCATATGGATTGAACACCTGGTAACCGACATTCACAATATACATATAAGAATATCCACATCATTCCGGGATCCTCCTTCGGACATGATATAAATTTCGAAGTACTAAAGCATCCGGTACTTTAGATGGGGCTTGTTGGGCCCGATAGATCTATCTTTAGGATTCGCGTCAATTAGGGTGTCTGTTCCCTAATTCTTAGATTACCAGACTTAATAAAAAGGGGCATATTCGATTTCGATAATTCAACCATATAATGTAGTTTCGATTACTTGTGTCTATTTCGTAAAACATTTATAAAAATTGCGCATGTATTCTCAGCCCAAAAATATAAAGGGTAAAAAGGCAAATGAAACTCACGCATATAAATATTGTAAAACAGTTAATAAAGCATTTGCATGTATTATCAGCCCAAAAATATAAAGAGTAAAAAATGGTAAATGAAACTCACCTAATGTATTTTGTAGTAAAAATACATATGACTATTTTGAACAACTGAATAATGCAGGGTTGGCCTCGCATTCACGAACCTATATCATTTGTATATATATTAAAAAGTATATTCGTAATCGAACAAATTTAAATTTTATTATTAGTGAAATCGTTTTTATATCAATAACTTATGTTCATTTTATAAAGTAAAGATATTAATTTCTGTTATGCTATATATAATTAGTATATATATATATATATATATATATATATATATATATATATATATATATATATCATTTGTTTGTTTAAACAGTATTTTAATAATTCAATATAATATTTGAATGGATAGCATTAATGATAATACTAATATTAATAATAATGACAATAGTATTAATAATTCTATTGATGATAATATTAACGATAGTTTTTATAATAAATCTCATAATAATGATAATAACAGTAGTTTTTAATAAAATGGATAATTTAATAGTAATGGTAATGAAAATAATAATTTTTTATAATAATACTTAATACTAATCCTAAATGGTAATAATAATACTTATAATAATATTTGTAGTAAAAATAATAATAATCTTAATGTTAATACTAATGTCTTTAATAATAATTATAGTTATGATAAATAATAATAATAAAAATGATACTTTGAATAATAATGATAGAAAAATGATAAATTAAATAATACCTTGAATAATATTGATAATAATAATAATAATAATGATTACTGAAATGATAATTTTTAATATTTTTAGTAATAAAAATAATAATAACATAACAATATTAGTAATAATAATAACTATAATGTCTAATATCATAATACTCTTACTAATAATGATATTAATAATGATTTTACTAATAATAATACTTCTAATAATAATATTAGTGATAATATCTAATTTGGATCATGACTTAATTATAATTTTACTCATTTTCATATTTTTATTCATAATTCATAATTTATATGTATATATAATTATAATCCTTACAATAACTCTTATCATAATACTAACAATAATAATACTAAATAATAATACTTATAACACCAATAATAACACAATTAATAATAATCTTAATAATAACAATAAGAAAATTAATAGGAATAATAATAACAACAATAAACAATAATAAAATTTGATAATGAGAGTTATACCCTCCTAAATGTCATCGAGCATAATCGTCATTCATCATCACCATCGTCCATGATCATCATGATCTTCATTATCATCATCATCATACTCAAATCATAATCATAAAATAATAAAATATAAAAAAATTAATAATAGTTATGATAAAATAATAATAATAATAATCATAATAATAATAATGATAAAAGGTATACCATTATCATTATCATTTTCATGTTTCATTATCATTATCAACACATACACTACGGCATCATCATCATCATATCTCGGCATCATCATCATCATCATCTCTTGGCATCATCATCATCGTCTCTCGGCATCATCATCATCGTCTCTCGGCATCATCATCATCATCTCATACACCATCGCCGTCCTTATGTATCATTCATCTCATCATCTTCTTTATATCGCGAATCACCATCATCATCACCGAATGATCATCATACCATCACGTAACATAAATATCACCATCATTTAACCATAATTAACATCATCTAACATCACGTTATCATGATCATCCTCTTCACCGTAACCATCATCATGATCATTCTTCATTTCTGTGTTCATCATCATGACAACATCATCACCTCATCTTCACCGTCGTTACTAATATCTTCTTAACAGCTCGTCATCACACTCATCTTAAACTACTGTTCATCGTCTTCTTCTTCTAACCTCGTTCAAATAGTAGCAGCAAAACAGTAGCTCAAAAATGGTGGTCCGAAGGTGGTGAGTTGATAACGAGGAAGCCGTGGTTGTGGTGGGTTTCGATAGTGGGTTCATGGATGAAAGGTGGCGGTGGTGCTGTGGGGTAGTCGAACAACAAAACAAAAGTGGAGGTGTTGGCCGGCGGTTATGATGACCGGCAGACAGGTGGTGGCAGCGGCGGAGGTGCGGTGGCGAGGTAGTGGCTGCGAGTCTCTCTCTCCCTCTCATATGATATACAGATACATATATTACATATCTATAAATATATATTATGTATTATATAATATTTAATATTAATAATAATAATTAAATAATAAAATATTAACAAGTGGATGATTAGTACGCACAAGGTTTTTATTCTGCCGACAATTGATTGAGGATAGGTATATCGTGTCCATTGCTAAACAGTTAACATATAAAAGTGTTCAAAAAAAAATCTCAATTTTTAGATTAAACATAATTAATTATTTCACTCAATACCTGTTTGAAACCTGACCAAAAAGGTTCGAAAATTATTTGGTTTCTGTTCCGATTTATATGTACGGAGTACAAATATTTAAATTTAAAAAGGTAAAAATACTTTTAACCAATCTAAAATCTTCGAAATCAAATTACAGTTCAGCTTTTATTTTATTCTAACATAAACTTATATAAAATCTATATGAACGCAATCGAAATGTCAACCAAATATTACTGACGTTTACTAATTAAGCTCGAAATCATTTATATTCCCTTTCTATATATAAACAGTTTTTAAATAGTAAAATTAAATACTAAAACAATTATATTATATATTTTTAAACAAATAGAATTTATATAACTTTATATATTTACAAGTAACATTTATTTACATATTTATACCTATATCTTTATATTTTATAGTTTCCATTAATCGCATTTTACTTTATTTATTTTACAATATAAACTCTAATAATCATACTATATAATATTTTAAATTATATTTCAAATTATAAATACCTATTTAAATATATAAATATATGTTATCTATTTACAAATAGTTGTTCGTGAATCGTCGCGAATGGTCTAAAGTCAAACGAATATATAAAACAATTCGAAATATTTGTGACTCAACATTACAGACTTTGCTTATCGTGTCGGAAATATATAAAGATTAAGTTTAAATTTGGTCGGAAATTCCCGGGTCATTACAGTACCTACCCGTTAAAGAAATTTCGTCCCGAAATTTGAGTGAGATGGTCATGGCTAATAATAAAATTGTTTTCATGACGAATATGAGTTGATAAATAGAGTCTTATCATCATTGAGTTTTGTGGATAAAACAATTCGATTATTCAAAGAGTACGAATGAAGCTATTCACAAAAGAATGAAATGAGAAGCAAAGATTTGTTTTTAACTTTTGGCGTAATCAAGTTTGAATTTCCGGAATTCACTGGATTTAAAAGAAAATCTTGAAGATCTATAAGATCTGATTCTTCGGAATTTATGGAACTTAAGATCTCTTTAATTAAATACGGTGATCTTCCCCGATTACTACGTCTGATATTTCCTTTATAAATTTACCTTTTCTGTTCCATTTGTTTTCACCACTTCGATACTCAATTTCCAAATTCAAAAAATTTATGAAAATGCTTAACCCTGTTCTGATCCTTGTTCTTATTCTAACTATCGCAATGATCGTTCTTCTTTTCCAACTCCCACCTGAAGAATCTGTTTATTTCTATTATGCTCTAGGGATTATTATATTTATAATCCTCCCGTGTCTTTATATTGCTATACGTACTAATATCCACAGTTTGTAATTTCTGGGTTGTTGTTGAGTTTTATGTCTTCCCTCTTATTTCAATGTCCCTGATTCTGTCTTCTATAATCATTGTCATCTACAGTTAATGCCCTCTCTTATTTGCTGCTATTTATACCCCTTTTCTATTTCGGAGCTTCATGTTTTTGTTGACTTTTCGCAAGTAGCGGTCCAGAATTCATAGGTATGGAGTTTCGAATTATCATAATATACAAGGTAGAAAGGAAAAATAGTAGCACGATTTGTTTTGTCAAATTACCTGAATCACTGAGAATAGAACTATCAAGAATATATTTTCTTGATATATTCAGAAGTTAAGCACAATGAAAGAGTTATGTAACATGGCACATGATGACGTTATTATCTGTGAATCATTGCGTCCCATTAGAAACTCAGCATGACTTACTGTAATATAATCACGTTGATCAAGTGTCATTATATTATACTAACTCATGCATCTGTTCCCAACATTACTTCAATAACATTCATATTTTAAGCTCGAAAGTGTACAGAATATAGAAACTAACAGTTTCTATATGATGTAACACTGATAGCACGAAGAGATTAATGATTTCAGATAAGAATAGTTATAAAAATATCTCTAGAAATATGGAGGATATTTTTAATGAAAGATACGATAATATCTCGGAATATCTAAGATCAGTGGATGATAGAAACTATTGTCTGCAAGGGTTTAGAGTAAGGAGCAAGATATTCACTAAAGACTTTAGCAGGCATTGAATCATTTGGATTCTTTGAAGTCAAACTTATTTTTTATGATTTGTCCACGGCTTTCTTCATAGTTTCGCATAATCTGTTTTTCGGTACTAAATTTTCTATTGAATGTTTCCAATATAATGATACACAGGAAGTACGAAGAGGTATATAATCTCAGACGAGAATATTTATGAAAATATCCTCAGAAATATCGAATATATTGATGATGATATTCTTGGAGTTTCTAAGTTTGAAGGTTGACGAAGAAAAATTTTCCGCAAGATTTTAACATGACTTCAGAGCAAGATATTCTCTAAAGATTTCAACGGATCCAGAATTACCTGGAAGTATGGTCCTTGTATTTTTCCTTGGTCTCCTTAGTGGTTAGCTCAATCCGTTTTCCAGTTCCAACTTTTCTGAGCTTTTCCAACATACTATTCTTTATCATCAAACTTCTGATGATTAAGGTCGTTTACGGTTGTCTACGGTTTTTGCTGCTTCATTCAGCTTTTTCAACATTCAGAGTATTGATTTGTAGACTGAGTGCTTTTCAGAATTTTAGAATGAAAGATCATAATTCTAAGAAATAAATGTTATACATATAACTGTTGATGTAGATATGCTGTGAGTTTTCAAAGTACTGATTGCTGATTCCCGATTATTGGTATGGCAGTTCTCGTTACAAGATGCAGATGAGTATATGATAAGGATTCAATAGATAAATATAGTGATTTGTCGGAGAGATTTAAGCCAAGGAGCAACGAGGTTGCTGGTACGTCTATTGGTAATATGGTGGAATATAAAAGAATTTTCTGGTATCAAAAGGGTACTTTAAATGACAAGTCGAAGTTGACTTGCTGGAGCTGTGACAAAATTGGCTACTTTGAAAAGGGATCGCAAAGTTATTTTTGCTAATAAATGCCAAAGGATCTGACGCGGCTGCGTGTTAAACTTTTACTCAGTTGCCGAGAGTTTCTCCGGTGCAATACTATATACATAAATATTTCCTTCCGTAGATGAAGTGCGGTTAGTTCATCCTCTTGATTGAGGTGTTTTCAAGAATCATGAAAGGTTTGAACGCAGATTGTAATCGTCAAGATACAATGAGGTTTAAGATGAAATCGAGTGGCAAACTTGAAGAATTGTTTAGTTTCATATGTTATAATCAATATTTTAATTCATTTTAATTGTCCAATGTTGATAGTCCTCAGTTGATAATCCACAGTTAAAAGTCCAATAATTCATATATAGTTTAATATATAATATTCGATTTAATTAATATGTATCGTGACCCGTATACGTCTCAGACTCGATCACAACTCAAAGTATATATATATTTTGGAATCAACCTCAACCCTGTATAGCTAACTCCAACATTTGCATATAGAGTGCCTATGGTTGTTCCGAAATATATATATATAGATGGGTCGATATGATATGTCAAAACATTGTATATGTGTCCCGATAATTAAAGTGCGTAAAATAAATAATAGAAATTAAATGACGATAAATAAAATTGCGATAAATTAAAATGTAATCAGTTAGCTAGGAACAGTTACCTAGGATTTTGTTAGCGTGGATTCTTAACAAAATTTTCTCATAGTTAATTTGTTTGTTTCTAACAAATTTTATTCCGTCAAATGTTTTCTTCATTATGCAACTTGTTGGATTCTGATAGGTCAAAATCCAAATATGAAATTGAACTTGGATGAAAATAGTTGTTCTTTGGTGAACGGAAACGTATATGCATGAATTTGAGCAGTGTTGTTAATGACTGCTGAATCTGAATTGAAGAATGTAAAGTGTAACTTATTAATGTGAAATCTGAATATTCCTCGGATATTACCTACCCGTTAAAAAATATTTTCACCATTAACAGTTTGTACAAAAGAATTTTTAATCACAATCTTTATGAAAATATACTTACATATATATTTTCTTCAGATGTAACCATGGATTTAATGAGTCAATATGATATTAAACTCTTTTGATTTACCGTTTGAACAAGTATATATAATCTCTAAAACATTAGAGTTTACATAATCATCATGTCGAACGAAGATAAATGATGTAGAACGTCATGTGGAACGATGATTATACTCGAGGTACAGAATGAGATGTCGAAGCTGGTGATGCGGATGTTGTTGTTGGTGGTACAAGTGTTGTTGGTGTAGTGACCCGAACTTTTCCATGTTTATATATATTAATTGAGATTGATATTTACATGATTAAATGTTTCCAACATGTTAAGCAATCAAACTTGTTAAGACTTGATTAATTGAAATATGTTTCATATAGACAATTGACCACCCAAGTTGACCGGTGATTCACGAACGTTAAAACTTGTAAAAACTATATGATGACATATATATGGATATATATATAGTTAACATGATACTATGATAAGTAAACATATCATTAAGTATATTTACAATGAACTACATATGTAAAAACAAGACTACTAACTTAATGATTTTTAAACGAGACATATATGTAACGATTATCGTTGTAAAGACATTTAATGTATATATATCATATTAAGAGATATTCATACATGATAATATCATGATAATATAATAATTTAAAATCTCATTTGATATTATAAACATTGGGTTAACAACATTTAACAAGATCGTTAACCTAAAGGTTTCAAAACAACACTTACATATAACGACTAACGATGACTTAACGACTCAGTTAAAACGTATATACATGTAGTGTTTTAATATGTATTTATACACTTTTGAAAGACTTCAATACACTTATCAAAATACTTCTACTTAACAAAAATGCTTACAATTACATCCTCGTTCAGTTTCATCAACAATTCTACTCGTATGCACCCGTATTCGTACTCGTACAATACACAGCTTTTAGATGTATGTACTATTGGTATATACACTCCAATGATCAGCTCTTAGCAGCTCATGTGAGTCACCTAACACATGTGGGAACCATCATTTGGCAACTAGCAAGAAATATCTCATAAAATTACAAAAATATGAGTAATCATTCATGACTTATTTACATGAAAACAAAATTACATATCCTTTATATCTAATCCATACACCAACGACCAAAAACACCTATAAACACTTTCATTCTTCAATTTTCTTCATCTAATTGATCTCTCTCAAGTTCTATCTTCAAGTTCTAAGTGTTCTTCATATATTCTACAAGTTCTAGTTACATAAAATCAAGAATACTTTCAAGTTTGCTAGCTCACTTCCAATCTTGTAAGGTGATCATCCAACCTCAAGAAATCTTTGTTTCTTACAGTAGGTTATCATTCTAATACAAGGTAATAATCATATTCAAACTTTGGTTCAATTTCTATAACTATAACAATCTTATTTCAAGTGATGATCTTACTTGAACTTGTTTTCGTGTCATGATTCTGCTTCAAGAACTTCGAGCCATCCAAGGATCCGTTGAAGCTAGATCCATTTTTCTCTTTTCCAGTAGGTTTATCCAAGGAACTTAAGGTAGTAATGATGTTCATAACATCATTCGATTCATACATATAAAGCTATCTTATTCGAAGGTTTAAACTTGTAATCACTAGAACATAGTTTAGTTAATTCTAAACTTGTTCGCAAATAAAAGTTAATCCTTCTAACTTGACTTTTAAAATCAACTAAACACATGTTCTATATCTATATGATATTCTAACTTAATGATTTAAAACCTGGAAACACGAAAAACACCGTAAAACCAGATTTACGCCGTCGTAGTAACACCGCGGGCTGTTTTGGGTTAGTTAATTAAAAACTATGATAAACTTTGATTTAAAAGTTGTTATTCTGAGAAAATGATTTTTATTATGAACATGAAACTATATCCAAAAATTATGGTTAAACTCAAAGTGGAAGTATGTTTTCTAAAATGGTCATCTAGACGTCGTTCTTTCGACTGAAATGACTACCTTTACAAAAACGACTTGTAACTTATTTTTCCGACTATAAACCTATACTTTTTCTGTTTAGATTCATAAAATAGAGTTCAATATGAAACCATAGCAATTTGATTCACTCAAAAAGGATTTAAAATGAAGAAGTTATGGGTAAAACAAGATTGGATAATTTTTCTCATTTTAGCTACGTGAAAATTGGTAACAAATCTATTCCAACCATAACTTAATCAACTTGTATTGTATATTATGTAATCTTGAGATACCATAGACACGTATACAATGTTTCGACCTATCATGTCGACACATCTATATATATTTCGGAACAACCATAGACACTCTATATGTGAATGTTGGAGTTAGCTATACAGGGTTGAGGTTGATTCCAAAATATATATAGTTTGAGTTGTGATCAATACTGAGATACGTATACACTGGGTCGTGGATTGATTCAAGATAATATTTATCGATTTATTTCTGTACATCTAACTGTGGACAACTAGTTGTAGGTTACTAACGAGGACAGCTGACTTAATAAACTTAAAACATCAAAATATATTAAAAGTGTTGTAAATATATTTTGAACATACTTTGATATATATGTATATATTGTTATAGGTTCGTGAATCAACCAGTGGCCAAGTCTTACTTCCCGACGAAGTAAAAATCTGTGAAAGTGAGTTATAGTCCCACTTTTAAAATCTAATATTTTTGGGATGAGAATACATGCAGGTTTTATAAATGATTTACAAAATAGACACAAGTACGTGAAACTACATTCTATGGTTGAATTATCGAAATCGAATATGCCCTTTTTTATTAAGTCTGGTAATCTAAGAATTAGGGAACAGACACCCTAATTGACGCGAATCCTAAAGATAGATCTATTGGGCTTAACAAACCCCATCCAAAGTACCGGATGCTTTAGTACTTCGAAATTTATATCATATCCGAAGGGTGTCCCGGAATGATGGGGATATTCTTATATATGCATCTTGTTAATGTCGGTTACCAGGTGTTCACCATATGAATGATTTTTATCTCTATGTATGGGATGTGTATTGAAATATGAAATCTTGTGGTCTATTATTATGATTTGATATATATAGGTTAAACCTATAACTCACCAACATTTTTGTTGACGTTTTAAGCATGTTTATTCTCAGGTGATTATTAAGAGCTTCCGCTGTCGCATACTTAAATAAGGACGAGATTTGGAGTCCATGTTTGTATGATATTGTGTAAAAACTGCATTCAAGAAACTTATTTTGTTGTAACATATTTGTATTGTAAACCATTATGTAATGGTCGTGTGTAAACAGGATATTTTAGATTATCATCATTTGATAATCTACGTAAAGCTTTTTAAACCTTTACTGATGAAATAAAGGTTATGGTTTGTTTTAAAATGAATGCAGTCTTTGAAAAACGTCTCATATAGAGGTCAAAACCTCGCAACGAAATCAATTAATATGGAACGTTTTTAATCAATAAGAACGGGACATTTCAGTTGGTATCCGAGCGTTGGTCTTAGAGAACCAGAATTTTGCATTAGTGTGTCTTATCGAGTTTGTTAGGATGCATTAGTGAGTCTGGACTTCGACCGTGTTTACTTGAAAAATGATTGCTTAACAAATTTTGTTGGAAACTATATATTTTTAACATGTGAATATTATGTGATATATTAATCTCTTAACGCGTTTGATATTATGTGATAGATGTCTACCTCTAGAACAAGTCCCATTGACTCACCAAATAATAATGAAGAGTCAAATGTAAATTGGAATGATTCGTGGACTGATTCACAAATTCCCGAAGAGGAACCGGAAGAAGAGTCGGAACCGGAAGAAGAATCAGAACCGGAAGAGGAGGAACCGGATGAAGAAATAGAACCGGTGGGGGAAATAATAAAACGGTTAAGTAAAAGAAAATCCTCAACCAACCGACCAAGGTTAATTATGGTCAATGGTGTTTCCGCCAAGGAAGCAAAATATTGGGAGGATTACCAATTCTCCGATGAATCGGATTCCGACGAGAATTCCGATGATGTTATAGAAATTACCCCAACTGAATTTAAAAAGGCAAAAGAAAATAATAAGGGAAAGGGCATAAAAATAGAGAAATCTAATTCCAACCCCGATGAACTTTATATGTATCATCAACCCCCGAAGTCCTTAAGTTGTAACAATGACCCGGGAACCTCTAAACCACCAGGTTTTTCTAAACCAATGTGGATCACGACGGCTCGTATTAGGGGAACATCATATATCCCTAGAAACTTGGCAAAACGAACCAAAACCGAAGAAGAAGAAACAAGCGAGTCGGAATAAGATAGTTGTATTCGTGTGGTGTAATATATGTAATATAGTGTGCTTATGCTTTATGATATATGTAAAAATTGCTTGTATTAATAAGTATATTTTTTTTATGAATCTAACTCTTGTCTATTTTACAGTATAAAAACACAAAATGGATAGACAACCCAATATTTTAAGAGACCTACCCGGAGACATGATTGATGAAATCTTTTCTAGAGTCGGCCAGAATTCCTCGGCACAACTATTTAAGGCGAGATCAGTTTGTAAGACATTAGAAGAACGTTCCAAGAATGTCTTGGTTTATAAGAGACTTTCGTTTGAAAGATGGGGGATATCACATTGGGAAACCCATAAGTTACGATGTGTTTACTTTGACGCATATATTGCGGGGAACCCAAATGCTATTTTACGCAACGGGTTAAGAAATTATTTTGACTCAATATATCCGAATATTGGACTTCGTGATTTAGAAAAAGCGGCTAACATGCAACATAAAGAAGCATGTTATGCTTACGGATTAGTAATGTTCGCTTCTCACCAAAGGGAGAACAAGAACATCGGGCTACAACTATTAAACAAAACGTTTCCACAAGTGACGGAGTCGGTAATTGGGGTAAGAAATGAGGTTTTTAGATTATTACGGGACTGTTGGACATTACGTAAACCTCGTCCCTTTGACGACGTTACAACACGCTGTCTTATCAACGGCCATAACGGTTATGTTCCACAAGACCAAGGATGGGAAGTAATCCTAGTAAAACCAGAATGCATGACTTGTTTCTGGACGTATGAATTACGTGTCTTTATTGCCTTTGCTGAACAACTTGTGTACTAGCTAGAATTATCTTCACAACTATCTTGTATCAAAGTTATTGTGTGCTATATTTCATGCTTTATGTAAAATAAGCGGTATTGTAAGTTTGTAAAATATTGTATAAAAGTTTGAACGCGAAATATTATTATAATCAGTTTTTCATATAGAATTGTAGTAGTTGAATTGTATATTAGCTACTAAGTATGAACTTAACGGGTAGGTACTACCCGAATTTAAACTTATAAAACGCTAATATGAAGAAAAAGCTTTTATAAATGAGTTCATATTATGCTACGAAATACTATTAACTACTCTTAATATTCTGTATGATTAACTTGTTCCATTTGATAATTTTGAAGGAAATGGCACCGACTACTCGACACACCGTGAATATGAATGAAGAGGAATTCCGTACTTTTCTAGCTTCAAACATAGCCACAGTACAGGCTGCGCTACATACCAACAATAACCTTGGATCTAGCAGTACAGGAAATCGTGTAGGATGCACCTACAAAGAATTCACTGCCTGCAAACCTTTGGAATTTGATGTAACCGAAGGACCGATCGGATTGAAACGGTGGACCGAGAAGGTCGAATCGGTGTTTGCCATAAGTAAGTGTACTGAAGAGGACAAAGTGAAGTACGCTACGCATACCTTCACAGGTTCTGCGTTAACATGGTGGAATACCTATCTAGAGCAAGTGGGACAAGACGATGCGTACGCACTACCGTGGTCAGCATTCAAGCACTTGATGAACGAGAAGTACCGTCCCAGAACCGAGGTCAATAAGCTCAAGACAGAACTTAGAGGGTTACGAACCCAAGGATTTGATATTACCACGTACGAAAGACGATTCACAGAATTGTGCCTATTGTGTCCGGGAGCATTCGAAGATGAGGAAGAGAAGATCGACGCGTTTGTGAAAGGATTACCGGAAAGAATCCAAGAAGATATAAGTTCACACGAGCCCGCCTCTATACAACAGGCATGTAGAATGGCTCACAAACTAGTGAACCAGATTGAAGAAAGAATTAAAGAACAGACTGCTGAAGAGGCCAATGTGAAGCAAGTCAAAAGAAAGTGGGAGGAAAACGGTGATAAGAATCACCAATACAACAACAACAGCAATTACAACAATAATCGCAACAATTATCCCAACAATCGCAACATCAATCGCAACTACAACAAATGGCCGAACAACAACAACAACAACAGCTACCATTCAAGCATTGAGATGGCTCCGTTTGAAGCACTTTATGGTAGAAAGTGCAGGTCTCCGATTTGTTGGAGTGAAGTGGGGGATAGACAGATTACGGGTCCGGAGATTATACAAGAAACTACCGAGAAGATCATCCAAATTCAACAACGGTTGAAAACCGCCCAAAGTCGACAAAAGAGCTACGCTGACATTAAAAGAAAAGATATAGAATTTGAAATTGGAGAGATGGTCATGCTTAAAGTTGCACCTTGGAAAGGCGTTGTTCGATTTGGTAAACGAGGGAAATTAAATCCAAGGTGAAATGTCCCGTTCTTATTGATTAAAAACGTTCCATATTAATTGATTTCGTTGCGAGGTTTTGACCTCTATATGAGACATTTTTCAAAGACTGCATTCATTTTTAAAACAAACCATAACCTTTATTTCATAAATAAAGGTTTAAAAAGCTTTACGTAGATTATCAAATAATGATAATCTAAAGTATCCTGTTTACACACGACCATTACATAATGGTTTACAATACAAATATGTTACATCGAAATCAGTTTCTTGAATGCAGTTTTTACACAATATCATACAAACATGGACTCCAAATCTTGTCCTTATTTTAGTATGCAACAGCGGAAGCTCTTAATATTCACCTGAGAATAAACATGCTTTAAACGTCAACAAAAATGTTGGTGAGTTATAGGTTTAACCTATATATATCAAATCGTAACAATAGACCACAAGATTTCATATTTCAATACACATCCCATACATAGAGATAAAAATCATTCATATGGTGAACACCTGGTAACCGACAATAACAAGATGCATATATAAGAATATCCCCATCATTCCGGGACACCCTTCGGATATGATATAAATTTCGAAGTACTAAAGCATCCGGTACTTTGGATGGGGTTTGTTAGGCCCAATAGATCTATCTTTAGGATTCGCGTCAATTAGGGTGTCTGTTCCCTAATTCTTAGATTACCAGACTTAATAAAAAGGGGCATATTCGATTTTGATAATTCAACCATAGAATGTAGTTTCACGTACTTGTGTCTATTTTGTAAATCATTTATAAAACCTGCATGTATTCTCATCCCAAAAATATTAGATTTTAAAAGTGGGACTATAACTCACTTTCACAGATTTTTACTTCGTCGGGAAGTAAGACTTAGCCACTGGTTGATTCACGAACCTATAACAATATATACATATATATCAAAGTATGTTCAAAATATATTTACAACACTTTTAATATATTTTGATGTTTTAAGTTTATTAAGTCAGCTGTCCTCGTTAGTAACCTACAACTAGTTGTCCACAGTTAGATGTACAGAAATAAATCGATAAATATTATCTTGAATCAATCCACGACCCAGTGTATACGTATCTCAGTATTGATCACAACTCAAACTATATATATTTTGGAATCAACCTCAACCCTGTATAGCTAACTCCAACATTCACATATAGAGTGTCTATGGTTGTTCCGAAATATATATAGATGTGTCGACATGATAGGTCGAAACATTGTATACGTGTCTATGGTATCTCAAGATTACATAATATACAATACAAGTTGATTAAGTTATGGTTGGAATAGATTTGTTACCAATTTTCACGTAGCTAAAATGAGAAAAAATATCCAATCTTGTTTTACCCATAACTTCTTCATTTTAAATCCGTTTTGAGTGAATCAAATTGCTATGGTTTCATATTGAACTCTATTTTATGAATCTAAACAGAAAAGTATAGGTTTATAGTCGGAAAAATAAGTTACAAGTCGTTTTTGTAAAGGTAGTCATTTCAGTCGAAAGAACGACGTCTAGATGACCATTTTAGAAAACATACTTCCACTTTGAGTTTAACCATAATTTTTGGATATAGTTTCATGTTCATAATAAAAATCATTTTCTCAGAATAACAACTTTTAAATCAAAGTTTATCATAGTTTTTAATTAACTAACCCAAAACAGCCCGCGGTGTTACTACGACGGCGTAAATCCGGTTTTACGGTGTTTTTCGTGTTTCCAGGTTTTAAATCATTAAGTTAGCATATCATATAGATATAGAACATGTGTTTAGTTGATTTTAAAAGTCAAGTTAGAAGGATTAACTTTTGTTTGCGAACAAGTTTAGAATTAACTAAACTATGTTCTAGTGATTACAAGTTTAAACCTTCGAATAAGATAGCTTTATATGTATGAATCGAATGATGTTATGAACATCATTACTACCTTAATTTCCTTGGATAAACCTACTGGAAAAGAGAAAAATGGATCTAGCTTCAATGGATCCTTGGATGGCTCGAAGTTCTTGAAGCAGAATCATGACACGAAAACAAGTTCAAGTAAGATCATCACTTGAAATAAGATTGTTATAGTTATAGAAATTGAACCAAAGTTTGAATATGATTATTACCTTGTATTAGAATGATAACCTACTGTAAGAAACAAAGATTTCTTGAGGTTGGATGATCACCTTACAAGATTGGAAGTGAGCTAGCAAACTTGAAAGTATTCTTGATTTTATGAAACTAGAACTTTTGGAATTTATGAAGAACACTTAGAACTTGAAGATAGAACTTGAGAGAGATCAATTAGATGAATAAAATTGAAGAATGAAAGTGTTTGTAGGTGTTTTTGGTCGTTGGTGTATGGATTAGATATAAAGGATATGTAATTTTGTTTTCATGTAAATAAGTCATGAATGATTACTCATATTTTTGTAATTTTATGAGATATTTCATGCTAGTTGCCAAATGATGGTTCCCACATGTGTTAGGTGACTCACATGGGCTGCTAAGAGCTGATCATTGGAGTGTATATACCAATAGTACATACATCTAAAAGCTGTGTATTGTACGAGTACGAATACGGGTGCATACGAGTAGAATTGTTGATGAAACTGAACGAGGATGTAATTGTAAGAATTTTTGTTAAGTAGAAGTATTTTGATAAGTGTATTGAAGTCTTTCAAAAGTGTATAAATACATATTAAAACACTACATGTATATACATTTTAACTGAGTCGTTAAGTCATCGTTAGTCGTTACATGTAAGTGTTGTTTTGAAACCTTTAGGTTAACGATCTTGTTAAATGTTGTTAACCCAATGTTTATAATATCAAATGAGATTTTAAATTATTATATTATCATGATATTATCATGTATGAATATCTCTTAATACGATATATATACATTAAATGTCTTTACAACGATAATCGTTACATATATGTCTCGTTTAAAAATCATTAAGTTAGTAGTCTTGTTTTTACATATGTAGTTCATTGTTAATATACTTTATGATATGTTTTCTTATCATAGTATCATGTTAACTATATATATATATATATATATATATCCATATATATGTCATCATATAGTTTTTACAAGTTTTAACGTTCGTGAATCACCGATCAACTTGGGTGGTCAATTGTCTATATGAAACATATTTCAATTAATCAAGTCTTAAAAAGTTTGATTGCTTAACATGTTGGAAACATTTAATCATGTAAATATCAATCTCAATTAATATATATAAACATGGAAAAGTTCGGGTCACTACAGTACCTACCCGTTAAATAAATTTCGTCCCGAAATTTTAAGCAGTTGGAGGTGTTGACGTATCTTCTGGAAATAAATGCGGGTATTTCTTCTTCATCTGATCTTCACGCTCCCAGGTGAACTCGGGTCCTCTACGAGCATTCCATCGAACCTTAACAATTGGTATCTTGTTTTGCTTAAGTCTCTTAACCTCACGATCCATTATTTCGACGGGTTCTTCGATGAATTGAAGTTTTTCGTTGATTTGGATTTCATCTAACAGAATAGTGATATCTTCTTTAGCAAAACATTTCTTCAAATTCGATACGTGGAAAGTGTTATGTACAGCCGCGAGTTGTTGAGGTAACTCAAGTCGGTAAGCTACTGGTCCGACACGATCAATAATCTTGAATGGTCCAATATACCTTGGATTTAATTTCCCTCGTTTACCAAATCGAACAACGCCTTTCCAAGGTGCAACTTTAAGCATGACCATCTCTCCAATTTCAAATTCTATATCTTTTCTTTTAATGTCAGCGTAGCTCTTTTGTCGACTTTGGGCGGTTTTCAACCGTTGTTGAATTTGGATGATCTTCTCGGTAGTTTCTTGTATAATCTCCGGACCCGTAATCTGTCTATCCCCCACTTCACTCCAACAAATCGGAGACCTGCACTTTCTACCATAAAGTGCTTCAAACGGCGCCATCTCAATGCTTGAATGGTAGCTGTTGTTGTAGGAAAATTCTGCTAACGGTAGATGTCGATCCCAACTGTTTCCGAAATCAATAACACATGCTCGTAGCATGTCTTCAAGCGTTTGTATCGTCCTTTCACTCTGCCCATCAGTTTGTGGATGATAGGTAGTACTCATGTCTAGACGAGTTCCTAATGCTTGCTGTAATGTCTGCCAGAATCTTGAAATAAATCTGCCATCCCTATCAGAGATAATAGAGATTGGTATTCCATGTCTGGAGATGACTTCCTTCAAATACAGTCGTGCTAACTTCTCCATCTTGTCATCTTCTCTTATTGGCAGGAAGTGTGCTGACTTGGTGAGACGATCAACTATTACCCAAATAGTATCAAAACCACTTGCAGTCCTTGGCAATTTAGTGATGAAATCCATGGTAATGTTTTCCCATTTCCATTCCGGGATTTCGGGTTGTTGAAGTAGACCTGATGGTTTCTGATGCTCAGCTTTGACCTTAGAACACGTCAAACATTCTCCTACGTATTTAGCAACATCGGCTTTCATACCCGGCCACCAAAAATGTTTCTTGAGATCCTTGTACATCTTCCCCGTTCCAGGATGTATTGAGTATCTGGTTTTATGAGCTTCTCTAAATACCATTTCTCTCATATCTCCAAATTTTGGTACCCAAATCCTTTCAGCCCTATACCGGGTTCCGTCTTCCCGAATATTAAGATGCTTCTCCGATCCTTTGGGTATTTCATCCTTTAAATTTCCCTCTTTTAAAACTCCTTGTTGCGCCTCCTTTATTTGAGTAGTAATGTTATTATGAATCATTATATTCATAGATTTTACTCGAATGGGTTCTCTGTCCTTCCTGCTCAAGGCATCGGCTACCACATTTGCCTTCCCCGGGTGGTAACGAATCTCAAAGTCGTAATCATTCAATAATTCAATCCACCTACGCTGCCTCATATTCAGTTGTTTCTGATTAAATATGTGTTGAAGACTTTTGTGGTCGGTATATATAATACTTTTGACCCCATATAAGTAGTGCCTCCAAGTCTTTAATGCAAAAACAACCGCGCCTAATTCCAAATCATGCGTCGTATAATTTTGTTCGTGAATCTTCAATTGTCTAGACGCATAAGCAATCACCTTCGTTCGTTGCATTAATACACAACCGAGACCTTGATTTGATGCATCACAATAAATCACAAAATCATCATTCCCTTCAGGCAATGACAATATAGGTGCCGTAGTTAGCTTTTTCTTCAATAACTGAAACGCTTTCTCTTGTTCATCATTCCATTCAAATTTCTTCCCTTTATGCGTTAATGCAGTCAAGGGTTTTGCTATTCTGGAAAAGTCTTGGATGAACCTTCTGTAGTAACCAGCTAGTCCTAAAAACTGGCGTATGTGTTTCGGAGTTTTCGGGGTTTCCCACTTTTCAACAGTTTCTATCTTTGCCGGATCCACCTTAATACCTTCTTTGTTTACTATGTGACCGAGGAATTGAACTTCTTCCAACCAAAATGCACACTTTGAAAACTTAGCGTACAATTCTTCCTTCCTCAATACTTCTAACACCTTTCTCAAATGTTCACCGTGTTCTTGGTCATTCTTTGAGTAAATAAGTATGTCATCAATGAAAACAATGACAAACTTGTCAAGGTATGGTCCACACACTCGGTTCATAAGGTCCATGAACACAGCTGGTGCATTAGTTAAACCAAACGGCATGACCATAAACTCGTAATGACCGTAACGTGTTCTGAAAGCAGTCTTTGGAATATCATCTTCTTTCACCCGCATTTGATGATACCCGGAACGTAAGTCAATCTTTGAATAAACAGACGAGCCTTGTAGTTGATCAAATAAGTCGTCGATTCTCGGTAGTGGGTAGCGGTTCTTGATGGTAAGTTTGTTCAACTCTCGGTAGTCGATACACAACCTGAATGTACCATCTTTCTTCTTGACAAACAAAACAGGAGCTCCCCACGGTAATGTGCTTGGTCGAATGAAACCACGTTCTAAAAGTTCTTGTAATTGGCTTTGCAGTTCTTTCATCTCGCTGGGTGCAAGTCTGTAAGGAGCACGAGCTATTGGTGCAGCTCCTGGTACAAGATCTATTTGAAATTCAACGGATCGATGTGGGGGTAATCCCGGTAATTCTTTCGGAAATACATCGGGAAATTCTTTTGCAATGGGAACATCATTGATGCTCTTTTCTTCAGTTTGTACTTTCTCGACGTGTGCTAGAACAGCATAGCAACCTTTTCTTATTAGTTTTTGTGCCTTCAAATTACTAATAAGATGTAGCTTCGTGTTGCCCTTTTCTCCGTACACCATTAAGGGTTTTCCTTTTTCTCGTATAATGCGAATTGCATTTTTGTAACAAACGATCTCCGCTTTCACTTCTTTCAACCAGTCCATACCGATTATCACATCAAAACTCCCTAACTCTACTGGTATCAAATCAATCTTAAATGTTTCGCTAACCAGTTTAATTTCTCGATTCCGACATATATTATCTGCTGAAATTAATTTACCATTTGCTAATTCGAGTAAAAATTTACTATCCAAAGGCGTCAATGGACAACTTAATTTAGCACAAAAATCTCTACTCATATAACTTCTATCCGCACCCGAATCAAATAAAACGTAAGCAGATTTATTGTCAATAAGAAACGTACCCGTAACAAGCTCCGGGTCTTCCTGTGCCTCTGCCGCATTAATATTGAAAACTCTTCCACGGCCTTGTCCATTCGTGTTCTCCTGGTTCGGGCAATTTCTAATAATGTGGCCCGGTTTTCCACATTTATAACAAACTACATTGGCATAACTTGCTCCGACACTACTTGCTCCGCCATTACTCGTTCCGACACCATTTGTTCCTTTCGTTCTATTAACCCCTGGTCCGTAGACCTCACACTTCGCCGCGCTATGACCATTTCTTTTACACTTGTTGCAAAATTTGGTGCAGAACCCCGAGTGATTCTTTTCACACCTTTGGCATAGCTGCTTCTGATTGTTGTTGTTGTTGCGGTTATTATTGTTGTTGGGATGATTGTTGTAGTTGCTGTTGTTGTTGTTGTTGTTGTTGGGCCGTTTGTTGTAGTTGCGATTGATGTTGCGATTGTTGGGATAATTGTTGCGATTATTGTTGTAATTGCTGTTGTTGTTGTATTGGTGATTCTTATCACCGTTTTCCTCCCACTTTCTTTTGACTTGCTTCACATTGGCCTCTTCAGCAGTCTGTTCTTTAATTCTTTCTTCAATTTGGTTCACGAGTTTGTGAGCCATTCTACATGCCTGTTGTATGGAGGCGGGCTCGTGTGAACTTATATCTTCTTGGATTCTTTCCGGTAATCCTTTCACAAACGCGTCGATCTTCTCTTCCTCATCTTCGAATGCTCCCGGACACAATAGGCACAATTCTGTGAATCGTCTTTCGTACGTGGTAATATCAAATCCTTGGGTTCGTAACCCTCTAAGTTCTGTCTTGAGCTTATTGACCTCGGTTCTGGGACGGTACTTCTCGTTCATCAAGTGCTTGAATGCTGACCACGGTAGTGCGTACGCATCGTCTTGTCCCACTTGCTCTAGATAGGTATTCCACCATGTTAACGCAGAACCTGTGAAGGTATGCGTAGCGTACTTTACTTTGTCCTGTTCAGTACACTTACTTATGGCAAACACCGATTCGACCTTCTCGGTCCACCGTTTCAATCCAATCGGTCCTTCGGTTCCATCAAATTCCAAAGGTTTGCAGGCAGTGAATTCTTTGTAGGTGCATCCTACACGATTTCCTGTACTGCTAGATCCAAGGTTATTGTTGGTATGTAGCGCAGCCTGTACTGCGGCTATGTTTGAAGCTAGAAAAGTACGGAATTCCTCTTCATTCATATTCACGGTGTGTCGAGTAGTCGGTGCCATTTCCTTCAAAATAGTTAAATGGAACAAGTTAATCATACATAATATTAAGAGTAGTTAATAGTATTTCGTAGCATAATATGAACTCATTTATAAAAGCTTTTTCTTCATATTAGCGTTTTATAAGTTTAAATTCGGGTAGTACCTACCCGTTAAGTTCATACTTAGTAGCTAATATACAATTCAACTACTACAATTCTATATGAAAAACTGATTATAATAATATTTCGCGTTCAAACTTTTATACAATATTTTACAAACTTACAATACCGCTTATTTTACATAAAGCATGAAATATAGCACACAATAACTTTGATACAAGATAGTTGTGAAGATAATTCTAGCTAGTACACAAGTCGTTCAGCAAAGGCAATAAAGACACGTAATTCATACGTCCAGAAACAAGTCATGCATTCTGGTTTTACTAGGACTACTTCCCATCCTTGGTCTTGTGCAACATAACCGTTATGGCCGTTGATAAGACAGCGTGTTGTAACGTCATCAAAGGGACGAGGGTTACGTAATGTCCAACAGTCCCGTAATAATCTAAAAACCTTATTTCTTACCCCAATTACCGACTCCGTCACTTGTGGAAACGTTTTGTTTAATAGTTGTAGCCCGATGTTCTTGTTCTCACTTTGGTGAGAAGCGAACATTACTAATCCGTAAGCATAACATGCTTCTTTATGTTGCATGTTAGCCGCTTTTTCTAAATCACGAAGTCCAATATTCGGATATATTGAGTCAAAATAATTTCTTAACCCGTTGCGCAAAATAGCATTTGGGTTCCCCGCAATATATGCGTCAAAGTAAACACATCGTAACTTATGGGTTTCCCAATGTGATATCCCCCATCTTTCAAACGAAAGTCTCTTATAAACCAAGACATTCTTGGAACGTTCTTCGAATGTCTTACAAACTGATCTCGCCTTAAATAGTTGTGCCGAAGAATTCTGGCCGACTCTAGACAAGATTTCATCAATCATGTCTCCGGGTAGGTCTCTTAAAATATTGGGTTGTCTATCCATTTTGTGCTTTTATACTGTAAAATAGACAAGAGTTAGATTCATAAAAAAAATACTTATTAGTACAAGCAATTTTTACATATATCATAAAGCATAAGCACACTATATTACATATATTACACCACACGAATACAACTATCTTATTCCGACTCGCTTGTTTCTTCTTCTTCGGTTTTGGTTCGTTTTGCCAAGTTTCTAGGGATATATGATGTTCTCCTAATACGAGTCGTCGTTGTCCACATTGGTTTAGAAAAACCTGGTGCTTTAGAGGTTCCCGGGTCATTGTTACAACTTAAGGACTTCGGGGGTTGACGATACATATAAAGTTCATCGGGGTTGGAATTAGATTTCTCTATTTTTATGCCCTTTCCCTTATTATTTTCTTTTGCCTTTTTAAATTCAGTTGGGGTAATTTCTATAACATCATCGGAATTCTCGTCGGAATCCGATTCATCGGAGAATTGGTAATCCTCCCAATATTTTGCTTCCTTGGCGGAAACACCATTGACCATAATTAACTTTGGTCGGTTGGTTGAGGATTTTCTTTTACTTAACCGTTTTATTATTTCCCCCACCGGTTCTATTTCTTCATCCGGTTCCGATTCTTCTTCCGGTTCCGATTCTTCTTCTGGTTCCGACTCTTCTTCCGGTTCCTCTTCGGGAACTTGTGAATCAGTCCACGAATCATTCCAATTTACATTTGACTCTTCATTATTATTAGGTGAGTCAATGGGACTTGTTCTAGAGGTAGACATCTATCACATAATATCAAACGCGTTAAGAGATTAATATATCACATAATATTCACATGTTAAAAATATATAGTTTCCAACAAAATTTGTTAAGCAATCATTTTTCAAGTAAACACGGTCGAAGTCCAGACTCACTAATGCATCCTAACAAACTCGATAAGACACACTAATGCAAAATTCTGGTTCTCTAAGACCAACGCTCGGATACCAACTGAAATGTCCCGTTCTTATTGATTAAAAACGTTCCATATTAATTGATTTCGTTGCGAGGTTTTGACCTCTATATGAGACATTTTTCAAAGACTGCATTCATTTTTAAAACAAACCATAACCTTTATTTCATAAATAAAGGTTTAAAAAGCTTTACGTAGATTATCAAATAATGATAATCTAAAGTATCCTGTTTACACACGACCATTACATAATGGTTTACAATACAAATATGTTACATCGAAATCAGTTTCTTGAATGCAGTTTTTACACAATATCATACAAACATGGACTCCAAATCTTGTCCTTATTTTAGTATGCAACAGCGGAAGCTCTTAATATTCACCTGAGAATAAACATGCTTTAAACGTCAACAAAAATGTTGGTGAGTTATAGGTTTAACCTATATATATCAAATCGTAACAATAGACCACAAGATTTCATATTTCAATACACATCCCATACATAGAGATAAAAATCATTCATATGGTGAACACCTGGTAACCGATAATAACAAGATGCATATATAAGAATATCCCCATCATTCCGGGACACCCTTCGGATATGATATAAATTTCGAAGTACTAAAGCATCCGGTACTTTGGATGGGGTTTTTAGGCCCAATAGATCTATCTTTAGGATTCGCGTCAATTAGGGTGTCTGTTCCCTAATTCTTAGATTACCAGACTTAATAAAAAGGGGCATATTCGATTTTGATAATTCAACCATAGAATGTAGTTTCACGTACTTGTGTCTATTTTGTAAATCATTTATAAAACCTGCATGTATTCTCATCCCAAAAATATTAGATTTTAAAAGTGGGACTATAACTCACTTTCACAGATTTTTACTTCGTCGGGAAGTAAGACTTAGCCACTGGTTGATTCACGAACCTATAACAATATATACATATATATCAAAGTATGTTCAAAATATATTTACAACACTTTTAATATATTTTGATGTTTTAAGTTTATTAAGTCAGCTGTCCTCGTTAGTAACCTACAACTAGTTGTCCACAGTTAGATGTACAGAAATAAATCGATAAATATTATCTTGAATCAATCCACGACCCAGTGTATACGTATCTCAGTATTGATCACAACTCAAACTATATATATTTTGGAATCAACCTCAACCCTGTATAGCTAACTCCAACATTCACATATAGAGTGTCTATGGTTGTTCCGAAATATATATAGATGTGTCGACATGATAGGTCGAAACATTGTATACGTGTCTATGGTATCTCAAGATTACATAATATACAATACAAGTTGATTAAGTTATGGTTGGAATAGATTTGTTACCAATTTTCACGTAGCTAAAATGAGAAAAAATATCCAATCTTGTTTTACCCATAACTTCTTCATTTTAAATCCGTTTTGAGTGAATCAAATTGCTATGGTTTCATATTGAACTCTATTTTATGAATCTAAACAGAAAAGTATAGGTTTATAGTCGGAAAAATAAGTTACAAGTCGTTTTTGTAAAGGTAGTCATTTCAGTCGAAAGAACGACGTCTAGATGACAATTTTAGAAAACATACTTCCACTTTGAGTTTAACCATAATTTTTGGATATAGTTTCATGTTCATAATAAAAATCATTTTCTCAGAATAACAACTTTTAAATCAAAGTTTATCATAGTTTTTAATTAACTAACCCAAAACAGCCCGCGGTGTTACTACGACGGCGTAAATCCGGTTTTACGGTGTTTTTCGTGTTTCCAGGTTTTAAATCATTAAGTTAGCATACCATATAGATATAGAACATGTGTTTAGTTGATTTTAAAAGTCAAGTTAGAAGGATTAACTTTTGTTTGCGAACAAGTTTAGAATTAACTAAACTATGTTCTAGTGATTACAAGTTTAAACCTTCGAATAAGATAGCTTTATATGTATGAATCGAATGATGTTATGAACATCATTACTACCTTAATTTCCTTGGATAAACCTACTGGAAAAGAGAAAAATGGATCTAGCTTCAATGGATCCTTGGATGGCTCGAAGTTCTTGAAGCAGAATCATGACACGAAAACAAGTTCAAGTAAGATCATCACTTGAAATAAGATTGTTATAGTTATAGAAATTGAACCAAAGTTTGAATATGATTATTACCTTGTATTAGAATGATAACCTACTGTAAGAAACAAAGATTTCTTGAGGTTGGATGATCACCTTACAAGATTGGAAGTGAGCTAGCAAACTTGAAAGTATTCTTGATTTTATGAAACTAGAACTTTTGGAATTTATGAAGAACACTTAGAACTTGAAGATAGAACTTGAGAGAGATCAATTAGATGAATAAAATTGAAGAATGAAAGTGTTTGTAGGTGTTTTTGGTCATTGGTGTATGGATTAGATATAAAGGATATGTAATTTTGTTTTCATGTAAATAAGTCATGAATGATTACTCATATTTTTGTAATTTTATGAGATATTTCATGCTAGTTGCCAAATGATGGTTCCCACATGTGTTAGGTGACTCACATGGGCTGCTAAGAGCTGATCATTGGAGTGTATATACCAATAGTACATACATCTAAAAGCTGTGTATTGTACGAGTACGAATACGGGTGCATACGAGTAGAATTGTTGATGAAACTGAACGAGGATGTAATTGTAAGCATTTTTGTTAAGTAGAAGTATTTTGATAAGTGTATTGAAGTCTTTCAAAAGTGTATAAATACATATTAAAACACTACATGTATATACATTTTAACTGAGTCGTTAAGTCATCGTTAGTCGTTACATGTAAGTGTTGTTTTGAAACCTTTAGGTTAACGATCTTGTTAAATGTTGTTAACCCAATGTTTATAATATCAAATGAGATTTTAAATTATTATATTATCATGATATTATCATGTATGAATATCTCTTAATACGATATATATACATTAAATGTCTTTACAACGATAATCGTTACATATATGTCTCGTTTAAAAATCATTAAGTTAGTAGTCTTGTTTTTACATATGTAGTTCATTGTTAATATACTTTATGATATGTTTTCTTATCATAGTATCATGTTAACTATATATATATATATATATATATATATATATATATATATATATATATATATCCATATATATGTCATCATATAGTTTTTACAAGTTTTAACGTTCGTGAATCACCGATCAACTTGGGTGGTCAATTGTCTATATGAAACATATTTCAATTAATCAAGTCTTAAAAAGTTTGATTGCTTAACATGTTGGAAACATTTAATCATGTAAATATCAATCTCAATTAATATATATAAACATGGAAAAGTTCGGGTCACTACACAAGGTATATTGGACCATTCAAGATTATTGATCGTGTCGGACCAGTAGCTTACCGACTAGAGTTACCTCAACAACTCGCGGCTGTACATAACACTTTCCACGTCTCGAATTTGAAGAAATGTTTTGCTAAAGAAGATCTCACTATTCCGTTAGATGAAATCCAAATCAACGAAAAACTTCAATTCATCGAAGAACCCGTCGAAATAATGGATCGTGAGGTTAAAAGACTTAAGCAAAACAAGATACCAATTGTTAAGGTTCGATGGAATGCTCGTAGAGGACCCGAGTTCACCTGGGAGCGTGAAGATCAGATGAAGAAGAAATACCCGCATCTATTTCCAGAAGATTCGTCAACACCTTCAACAGCTTAAAATTTCGGGACGAAATTTATTTAACGGGTAGGTACTGTAGTGACCCGAACTTTTCCATGTTTATATATATTAATTGAGATTGATATTTACATGATTAAATGTTTCCAACATGTTAAGCAATCAAACTTGTTAAGACTTGATTAATTGAAATATGTTTCATATAGACAATTGACCACCCAAGTTGACCGGTGATTCACGAACGTTAAAACTTGTAAAAACTATATGATGACATATATATGGATATATATATAGTTAACATGATACTATGATAAGTAAACATATCATTAAGTATATTTACAATGAACTACATATGTAAAAACAAGACTACTAACTTAATGATTTTTAAACGAGACATATATGTAACGATTATCGTTGTAAAGACATCTAATGTATATATATCATATTAAGAGATATTCATACATGATAATATCATGATAATATAATAATTTAAAATCTCATTTGATATTATAAACATTGGGTTAACAACATTTAACAAGATCGTTAACCTAAAGGTTTCAAAACAACACTTACATATAACGACTAACGATGACTTAACGACTCAGTTAAAATGTATATACATGTAGTGTTTTAATATGTATTTATACACTTTTGAAAGACTTCAATACACTTATCAAAATACTTCTACTTAACAAAAATGCTTACAATTACATCCTCGTTCAGTTTCATCAACAATTCTACTCGTATGCACCCGTATTCGTACTCGTACAATACACAGCTTTTAGATGTATGTACTATTGGTATATACACTCCAATGATCAGCTCTTAGCAGCCCATGTGAGTCACCTAACACATGTGGGAACCATCATTTGGCAACTAGCAAGAAATATCTCATAAAATTACAAAAATATGAGTAATCATTCATGACTTATTTACATGAAAACAAAATTACATATCCTTTATATCTAATCCATACACCAACGACCAAAAACACCTACAAATACTTTCATTCTTCAATTTTCTTCATCTAATTGATCTCTCTCAAGTTCTATCTTCAAGTTCTAAGTGTTCTTCATATATTCTACAAGTTCTAGTTACATAAAATCAAGAATACTTTCAAGTTTGCTAGCTCACTTCCAATCTTGTAAGGTGATCATCCAACCTCAAGAAATCTTTGTTTCTTACAGTAGGTTATCATTCTAATACAAGGTAATAATCATATTCAAACTTTGGTTCAATTTCTATAACTATAACAATCTTATTTCAAGTGATGATCTTACTTGAACTTGTTTTCGTGTCATGATTCTGCTTCAAGAACTTCGAGCCATTCAAGGATCCATTGAAGCTAGATCCATTTTTCTCTTTTCCAGTAGGTTTATCCAAGGAACTTAAGGTAGTAATGATGTTCATAACATCATTCGATTCATACATATAAAGCTATCTTATTCGAAGGTTTAAACTTGTAATCACTAGAACATAGTTTAGTTAATTCTAAACTTGTTCGCAAATAAAAGTTAATCCTTCTAACTTGACTTTTAAAATCAACTAAACACATGTTCTATATCTATATGATATGCTAACTTAATGATTTAAAACCTGGAAACACGAAAAACACCGTAAAACCAGATTTACGCCGTCGTAGTAACACCGCGGGCTGTTTTGGGTTAGTTAATTAAAAACTATGATAAACTTTGATTTAAAAGTTGTTATTCTGAGAAAATGATTTTTATTATGAACATGAAACTATATCCAAAAATTATGGTTAAACTCAAAGTGGAAGTATGTTTTCTAAAATGGTCATCTAGACGTCGTTCTTTCGACTAAAATGACTACCTTTACAAAAACGACTTGTAACTTATTTTTCCGACTATAAACCTATAATTTTTCTGTTTAGATTCATAAAATAGAGTTCAATATGAAACCATAGCAATTTGATTCACTCAAAACGGATTTAAAATGAAGAAGTTATGGGTAAAACAAGATTGGATAATTTTTCTCATTTTAGCTACGTGAAAATTGGTAACAAATCTATTCCAACCATAACTTAATCAACTTGTATTGTATATTATGTAATCTTGAGATACCATAGACACGTATACAATGTTTCGACCTATCATGTCGACACATCTATATATATTTCGGAACAACCATAGACACTCTATATGTGAATGTTGGAGTTAGCTATACAGGGTTGAGGTTGATTCCAAAATATATATAGTTTGAGTTGTGATCAATACTGAGATACGTATACACTGGGTCGTGGATTGATTCAAGATAATATTTATCGATTTATTTCTGTACATCTAACTGTGGACAACTAGTTGTAGGTTACTAACGAGGACAGCTGACTTAATAAACTTAAAACATCAAAATATATTAAAAGTGTTGTAAATATATTTTGAACATACTTTGATATATATGTATATATTGTTATAGGTTCGTGAATCAACCAGTGGCCAAGTCTTACTTCCCGACGAAGTAAAAATCTGTGAAAGTGAGTTATAGTCCCACTTTTAAAATCTAATATTTTTGGGATAAGAATACATGCAGGTTTTATAAATGATTTACAAAATAGACACAAGTACGTGAAACTGCATTCTATGGTTGAATGATCGAAATCGAATATGCCCCTTTTTATTAAGTCTGGTAATCTAAGAATTAGGTAACAGACACCCTAATTGACGCGAATCCTAAAGATAGATCTATTGGGCCTAACAAACCCCATCCAAAGTACCGGATGCTTTAGTACTTCGAAATTTATATCATATCCGAAGGGTGTCCCGGAATGATGGGGATATTCTTATATATGCATCTTGTTAATGTCGGTTACCAGGTGTTCACCATATGAATGATTTTTATCTCTATGTATGGGATGTGTATTGAAATATGAAATCTTGTGGTCTATTATTATGATTTGATATATATATGTTAAACCTATAACTCACCAACATTTTTGTTGACGTTTTAAGCATGTTTATTCTCAGGTGATTATTAAGAGCTTCCGCTGTCGCATACTTAAATAAGGACGAGATTTGGAGTCCATGTTTGTATGATATTGTGTAAAAACTGCATTCAAGAAACTTATTTTGTTGTAACATATTTGTATTGTAAACCATTATGTAATGGTCGTGTGTAAACAGGATATTTTAGATTATCATCATTTGATAATCTACGTAAAGCTTTTTAAACCTTTATTGATGAAATAAAGGTTATGGTTTGTTTTAAAATGAATGCAGTCTTTGAAAAACGTCTCATATAGAGGTCAAAACCTCGCAACGAAATCAATTAATATGGAACGTTTTTAATCAATAAGAATGGGACATTTCAGTTGGTGCTAAGGTTGGTGATGTGACTGGTGTTGGTGATACTGCTGATGCTTGCAAACTGTGTACCGTGCTCTCTAAAGTTAACACTCGAGCTCGAAGTTCTTTAACTTCTTCTACTAACCCTGGTTGGTTATCAGTGTGGGGTAGAGGTTGGATATCCTCTCTAGTTCCGTTAATGGTAGTCTTAAGACGAAAAATTCTGGTAAAAAGGGTATAAACGGTGTTACGAACAGGTTCGCCGGTGAGCGGGTCGAGTACTCTATGGTTAGGTGGTAGATTCGATTCATGATATGGAGTACCTTCTTCCCTTCTCCATAGGGTGAGTATGTTGAGAACCCACCCCCATTTTCTCCAGTAATCACGATAGTTGATTGATTGGTGTGCTCCTGTCACGCTGTCTTTGGAGTCAGAGGAACTTGGTCGATTCGTAGAGGCCATCTTACGCGATCTCAGGAAAGATTTTTGATATGAAGAGTTTAGTGACAGTAATTGATAGTTGGATGGTATTCTTAATGCATAATTTACATAGATATATATAGTACCAGGATCCCTTAAATTAAGGAGAAATTTACGAGAGATATCAGGCAAGGTCTACAGTAACAGATACGCTAAGATATGAATTGGCAGATACGCTAAGATACGAATTTTTGTCTATACACTATTCATGAAATCATTGCAGTAAGATGTGCCTAGACTAAGAATGATAAGCAGGTAATTTCCTAAGGATGGTAAACAGATGATTTTCGAAAAAAATGATAAGCAAAACTTTTAACATGCAGACACGGTCGAAGTCCAGACTTACTAATGCATCCTAACAACTATCAGTTAGACACACTAATGCAAGACCTGGTTCACTAAGACCACCGCTCTGATACCAACTGAAAGGACCCGTCCTAATCCTTTCGGACAAAGTCTATATCGATTACAAACGATTCATAATAGTTAGTTACATCGCGAGGTACTTGACCTCTATATGATACATTTTACAAACATTGCATTCGTTTTTAAAAGACAAACTTGCTTTATATCGAAAATTGATGACATGCAAATCATTTCATAATATATTCAACTATAATTGTCTAAATAATAATCTTGATGAACCCGATAACTCAAATGCAACATCTTTTGAAATATGTCATGAATGACTCCAAGTAATATCTTTTAAATGAGCAATTGCACAGCGGAAGACTTCTTTTATACCTGAGAATAAACATGCTTTCAAGTATCAACCAAAAGGTTGGTGAGTTCATTAGTTTAGCATAAAGAAACATTTCCATCATTTTAATAGACCACAAGATTTTAATTTCCAGTTCTCATAAATATACGTCCCACACATGGAGACAAAAATCATTCATATGCATTGAACACCTGGTAACCGACATTCACAATATACATATAAGAATATCCCCATCATTCCGGGATCCTCCTTCGGACATGATATAAATTTTGAAGTACTAAAGCATCCGGTACTTTAGATGGGGCTTGTTGGGCCCGATAGATCTATCTTTAGGATTCGCGTCAATTAGGGTGTCTGTTCCCTAATTCTTAGATTACCAGACTTAATAAAAAGGGGCATATTCGATTTCAATAATTCAACCATATAATGTAGTTTCGATTACTTGTGTCTATTTCGTAAAACATTTATAAAATTTGCGCATGTATTCTCAGCCCAAAAATATAAAGGGTAAAAAGGCAAATGAAACTCACGCATATAAATATTGTAAAACATTTAATAAAGCATTTGCATGTATTCTCAGCCCAAAAATGTAAAGAGTAAAAAAAGCCAAATGAAACTCACCTAATGTATTTTGTAGTAAAAATACATATGACTATTTTGAACAACTAAACAATGCAGGGTTGGCCTCGGATTCACGAACCTATATCATTTGTATATATATTAAAAAGTATATTCGTAATCGGACAAATTTAAATATTATTATTAGTGAAATCATTTTTATATCAATAACTTATGTTCATTTTATAAAGTAAAGATATTAATTTCTGTTATGTTATATATTATTAGTATATATATATATATATATATATATATATATATATATATATATATATATATATATATATATATATATATATATATATCATTTGTTTGTTTAAACAGTATTTTAATAATTCAATATAATATTTGAATGGATAGCATTAATGATAATACTAATATTAATAATAATGACAATAGTATTAATAATTCTATTGATGATAATATTAACGGTAGTTTTTATAATAAATCTCATAATAATGATAATAACAGTAGTTTTTAATAAAATGGATAATTTAATAGTAACGATAATGAAAATAATAATTTTTGATTATAATACTTAATACTAATCCTAAATGGTAATAATAATACTTATAATAATATTTGTAGTAAAAATAAAAATAATCTTAATGTTAATACTAATGTCTTTAATAATAATTATAGTTATGATAAATAATAATAATAAAAATGATACTTTTAATAATAATGATAGAAAAATGATAAATTAAATAATACCTTGAATAATATTGATAATAATAATAATAATGATAACTTTACTGAAATGATAATTTTTAATATTTTTAGTAATAAAAATAATAATAACATAATAATATTAGTAATAATAATAACTATAATGTCTAATATCATAATACTCTTACTAATAATGATATTAATAATGATTTTACTAATAATAATACTTCTAATAATAATATTAGTGATAATATCTTATTTGGATCATGATCTTAATTATAATTTTACTCATTTTCATATTTGTATTCATAATTCATAATTTATATGTATATATAATTATAATCCTTACAATAACTCTTATCATAATACTAACAATAATAATACTAAATAATAATACTTATAACACCAATAATAACACAATTAATAATAATCTTGATAATAACAATAAGAAAATTAATAGGAATAATAATAACAACAATAAACAATAATAAAATTTGATAATGAGAGTTATACCCTCCTAAATGTCATCGAGCATAATCGTCATTCATCATCACCATCGTCCATGATCATCATGATCTTCAATATCGTCATCATCATACTCAAATCATAATCATAAAATAATAAAATATAAAAAAAAAATTTAATAATAGTTATGATAAAATAATAATAATAATCATAATAATAATAATGATAAAAGGTATACCATTATCATTATCATTTTCATGTTCCATTATCATTATCAACACATACACCACGGCATCATCATCATCATCATATCTCGGCATCATCATCATCATCTCTCAGCAGCATCATCATCATCGTCTCTCGGTATCATCATCATCGTCTCTCGACATCATCATCATCATCTCATACACCATCGCCGTCCTTATGTATCATTCATCTCATCATCTTCTTTATATCGCGAATCACCATCATCATCACCGAATGATCATCATACCATCACGTAACATAAATATCACCATCATTTAACCATAATTAACATCATCTACCATCACGTTATCATGATCATCCTCTTCACTGTAACCATCATCATGATCATTCTTTATTTCTGTGTTCATCATCGTGACAACATCATCACCTCATCTTCACCGTCATTACTAATATCTTCTTAACAGCTCGTCATCACACTCATCTTAAACTACTGTTCATCGTCTTCTTCTTATAACCTCGTTCAAATAGTAGCAGCAAAACAGTAGCTCAACAATGGTGGTCCGAAGGTGGTGAGTTGATAACGAGGAAGCCGTGGTTGTGGTGGGTTTCGATAGTGGGTTCATGGATGAAAGGTGGCAGTGGTGCTGTAGGGTAGTCGAACAACAAAACAAAAGTGGTGGTGTTGGCCGGCGGTTATGATGACCGGCAGACAGGTGGTGGCAGCGGCGGAGGTGAGGTGGCGAGGTAGTGGCTGCGAGTGTCTCTCTCCCTCTCTTATGATATACATATACATATATTACATATCTATAAATATATATTATGTATTATATAATATTTAACATTAATAATAATAATAATTAAATATTAAAATATTAACAAGTGGATGATTAGTACGCACAAGGTTTTTCGTCTGCCGACAATTGATTGAGGATAGGTATATCGTGTCCATTGCTAAACAGTTAACATATAAAAGTGTTCATAAAAAATCCCAATTTTTAGATTAAACATAATTAATTATTTCACTCAATACCTGTTTGAAACCTGACCAAAAAGGTTCGAAAATTATTTGGTTTCTGTTCCGATTTATATGTACGGAGTACAAATATTTAAATTTAAAAAGGTAAAAATACTTTTAACCAATCTAAAATCTTCGAAATCAAATTACAGTTCAGCTTTTATTTTATTCTAACATAAACTTATATTAAATCTATATGAACGCTATCGAAATGTCAACCAAATATTACTGACGTTTACTAATTAAGCTCGAAATCATTTATATTCCCTTTCTATATATAAACAGTTTTTAAATAGCAAAATTAAATACTAAAACAATTATATTATATATTTTTAAACAAATAGAATTTATATAACTTTATATATTTACATGTAACATTTATTTACATATTTATACCTATATCTATATATTTTATAGTTTCCATTAATCGCATTTTACTTTATTTATTTTACAATATAAACTCTAATAATCATACTATATAATATTTTAAATTATATTTCAAATTATAAATACCTATTTAAATATATAAATATATGTTATCTATTTACAAATAGTTGTTCGTGAATCATCGCGAATGGTCTAAAGTCAAATGAATATATAAAACAATTCAAAATATTTGTGACTCAACATTACAGACTTTGCTTATCGTGTCGGAAATATATAAAGATTAAGTTTAAATTTGGTCGAAAATTCTCGGGTCATCACAGAGGTGGGGGATAGACAGATTACGAGTCCAGAAATTATCCAAGAAACTACCAAGAAAATCATTCAAATTCAACAACGGTTGAAAACCGCTTAGAATCGGCAAAAGATCTACGCGAACATTAGAAGAAAAGATTTAGAGTTTGAAATTGGTGACATGGTCATACTTAAGGTATCACCTTGGAGAGGCATTGTGGGTTTTGGAAAACGGGGGAAGCTAAACCCGAGATACATTGGGCCATTCAAGATTATTGACCGTGTTGGACCAGTAGCGTACCGACTCGAATTACCTCAACAACTCGCTAGCGTACATAATACTTTCCACGTCTCGAATTTGAAGAAATGCTTAGCTAAAGAAGATCTCACAATTCCGTTAGACGAAATTAAGATCAATGAAAAACTACAATTCATTGACGAACCCGTCGAAATAATGGATCGTGAGGTTAAAGGACTTAAGTAAAACAAAATACCAATCATTAAGGTTCGATGGAATGCTCATAAAGGAACTGAGTTCACTTGGGAGCGTGAAGATCAGATGAAGCAAAAATACCTGCACTTATTTCCAGAAGATGAGACAACACCTCCAACTGCTTAAAATTTCGGGACAAAATTTATTTAACGGGTAGGGACTGTAGTGACCCAAACTTTTCCATGATTATACATTATATGAGATTAATATTTACATGAATAAATGTTTCCAACATATTAAGCAATCAAACTTGTCAAGACTTGATTTAATTGAAACGGTTTTTTATGTAAATGTTTGACCACCCAGTTTGTCCGATGATTCATGAAAGTTACAACTTGTATATGACATGATAATATAGATATGGACATATAGATATGTTTAACATGATGAAATGATATTTAAGTATCTCATTATGTATATTAACAACAAACTATATACATAAAACAAGACTACTAACTTAAGGAATTCAAAATGATATCTATATGTAACCATTATCGTTGTAATAACGTCTTACTATTTATATATCATATTAACATATATTAACACACTATGTTATCATGATAACATAACAATTTAACATCTTATCTTATTAAGTATTATAACAATGGATTAATTACATTTAACAAGATCGTTAACTTAAAGGTTTCAAAACAACAGTTACAAGTAACGACTAACGATAACTTAACGACTCAGTTAAAATGTATATACTTGTAGTGTATTACGATGTATTGATACACTTTTGGAAGACTTCAAGACACATATCAAAATACTCATACTTATCAAAGTTGGTTACAATTGCATTCTCATTCATTTTTCATCAATAATTCTACTCGTACTCATTCAGTATTCGTACTCTATTATACCCAGCTCCTAGATGTACATACTATTGGTATATACACTTCAATGATTAGCTCTTATAAACCCTTAATGAGTAATCAAACATTTGGGAACCATCATTTAGCAACTAGCATGAAATATCTAACAAAAATACAAAATAGTGGAGCCTATATCCATGGCCATAGTTCACGTGAACTTACACACACATCAAACACATTTTCATTCACCTTTCATGCATCAAATTGATCTCTCTCAAGTTCTCTCTTGATGTTCTAAGTGTTATTCATCATCTTCATCAAAATCTACATCAATCTAGCTCAAAAATCCAAACATAAAACAACTTACAAAACAACTACTCAAGAAAACTTCAAGAACACTTTCAACTTTGAAAGTCTACTTCCAAGCTTTCTAATCCATTCCAAGCAATCATCTAAGATCAAGAAACCTTTGTTATTTACAGTAGGTTATCTTTCTAAATCAAGGTAATAATCAAATTCAAGATTTGGTTCGATTTTTATAACTATAACTATCTTAATTCAAGTAGTAAACTTACTTGAACTTGTTTTCGTGTCATGATTCTACTTCAAGAACTTCCAAGCCATTAAAGATCCTTTGAAGCTCAAGTTAATTTTTCATCATTTCCAGTAGGTTTACCTACTATACTTGTGGTAGTAATGGTGTTCATAACCTTGTTTGATTCTTATACATGTAACTATCTTATTCGAAGAATATTACTTATAATCACTAGAACATAGTTTAGTTAATTCTAAACTTGTTCGCAAACAAAGTTAATCCTTCTAACTTAACTTTTAAAATCAACTAGATACATGTTATATATCTATATGATATGCAAACTTAATGATTTAAAACTTGGAAACACGAAGAACACTGTAAAACCGGACTTACACCGTCGTAGTTAAACCGGGGGCTGTTTTGGGTTGGATAATTAAAAACTATGATAACCTTTGATTTAAATGTTTTTCTTCTGGGAAAATGTTATTTCTTATGAACATGAAACTATATCCAAAAATCATGGTTAAACTCAAAGTGGAAGTATGTTTTTCAAAATGGTCATCAAGATGTCGTTTTTTCGATGAAAATGACTATCTCTTTCAAAAACGACTTGTAACCTATATTTCTGACTATAAACCTATAATTTTTCTATTTAGATTAATAAATTGATTTGATACAAAACCATAGCCTTTTGAATCACTCAAAACGGATTTGAAATGAAGAAATTATGGGTAAAACAAAATTGGATAGAATTACTAGTTTAGCTACGAAAATTTTATAACAAACACATACTAACCATATCCTAACTAACTTATTCTATATTATATATATATATATATATATATATATATATATATATATATATATATATATATATATATATATATATATATATATATAATATTGAATAAGTTAGTTAGGATAAGGTATACCTTGATAGACCATAGACACGTATACAATGTTTTGACATATCATATTGACATCATCTATATATATTATTTTGAAATAACCGTAAGACACTATATGTAGTAATGCTCGAGTTAGCATATAATGGGTCGAGGTTGATTCTAAAATAATATATATACCTTGAGTTGTGATCGAGTCTGAGATATGTATACACTGGGTCGTGGATTGATTCAAGATAATATGCATATATTGATTTATTTATGTACTACTAAATGTGGACTACTAATTGTGAACTACTAACGTTGGACTGCTAACTTAACAACTTAAATCGTTAACACGTAATAAAATTTGATATGAATATATTTCTATCATACTTTGATATATGTATATTTGTTATAGGTTCGTGAATCGACCCTTAGCCAAGTCTTTTTCCGACGAAGTAAAAATCTGTGAAAGTGAGTTATAGTCCCATTTTTACTATCGAATACTTTCGGGATGAGAATACATGCAGTTTTATAAATGTTTTACAAAATAGGCACAAGTACTTGAAACTACATTCTATGGTTGGATTATTATACCAGATATCACCCTTTTTAGCTTGGTAGCCTAAGAATTGGTGTTTATTATAATTTCCACCAATTGACGCGAATCCTAAAGATAGATATACTGGGCCTAACAAACCCCATCCGGGTTACGGATGCTTTAGTACTCCGATTTATCATATCCAATGAGAAACCCGGAATGATGGGGATATTCTAGATGCATTTTGTTAATGTCGGTTACTAGGTGTTCACCATATGAATGATTTTTTATACGCTTGTGAGTGTATGGTTATTTATAATATTTGAAATCTTGTGGTCTATTATTATTACGATTTATGATATAGGTTAAACCTATAACTCACCAACATTTTTGTTGACGTTTAAAGCATGTTTATTCTCAGGTGATTATTAAGAGCTTCAGCTGTTGCATGCTAAATTAAAGACAAGATTTGGAGTCATCATGCTTGTATTATATTGTTTAAAAACTGCATTCGATAACTTATATTATTGTAACATATTATTATTTGTAAACCACTATGTAATGGTTGTGTGTGAGCGTTATATTTTAGATTATCATTACTTGATAATCTAGGTTATGTTCTTTAAACCTTTGTCGACAAAATAAAGGTTATGGTTTGTTTTAAAAATCAAATGCAGTCTTTGAAAAAGGTCTCATATAGAGGTCAAAACCTCGCAACGAAACTAATTAATATGAAACGTTTATAATCGATATGAACGGGACATTTCACGTTTGGTGTCAAAACATGTAGAAATCAAGATTTGAGTGATTTTGGTGCAAAACCCATCAGTTTGTGCTGCTGTAGCTCGATGAATACAACCACACGGTTGTAGATTGCAACCGCACAGTTGCGTGGTGTAACCGTACAGATGCAAGTGCAACCGTACGGATGCAGTGTGTTGTGCAACCGGGTCAGAAACTTGCAACCGCACGGTTACATATTGTAACCATACGGATGGAGGCTGTAACCGTACGGATGCGTGTGCAACCGTACACATGCGTGTGCAACCGTACGGATGTAGATCAGTGATGCATTATAGTGAAATTTAGCTGTTTCCTAGCAGTTATGCTACCCGTTTATTTATTGATGATCAGGATGTAAATTTTGAAAATGCAAAAGTGTTAAGAAGAAATTTTTTGCGAGCGCTTTTTTATACAAAAATTTCTGTATTGTGTTGTTTAGTGTTAACGGACACCAACTAACTTGATTTGCCTTATGTTCAGGTGATAAGGATATGGAAGCAGCTCAGTAGTAGATTATCTGAGATGGTTGCTGGTATTTGGTGAGTGGGACTAACTAGAGTATATAGTATAGAGTAGCATATTATATTATGATTGCCATGCTTGTTAGTTATACTTACTACTATGGTTAGTTAGTATGTTGTGATGACTGCATGTTAGTTGATGCTTGTCTGCTGGAGCCCAGTGTGTCCCTATTGTGTGGTAGCCTCGGTAGGAGAGATCAATCTGCGGGTTGGGTTCCTCATGTGGTAGCCTACACAATCGAGTTGTATATATATGTAAATGATGCGTCCGTCACGTGTGGATTATATATATACACACGGTGGTGGAGGAACTTCCGGTAAGCCCCAGTCCGATCAGCTGGTGGTTAATGGTTTGGCCGAGCCGCCAGAGTCTCTGTAGACGGCACTTGGGTGATGTTTGTGTGTTAGTTTTTTTGTGTGACATGATTTGTATGACGGTTCCTGTATACTATCGCCTGTAGTTAGTCGTACTCACTTAACTTCATGCTAATTCCCCTCCATCTCCTCCCTGCAGGTTGTTAGCTTTTATAAATGATGCATTTTGGGAAGAAGACGGGCATGGCGATGTTATGTTTGACTATGAAGAAACTCTGATGTGTCTTTCAGTTAAAACTGAATTTTGGTTGTAATGTCACGTGACACTAGAATTATTATTTAATATTAGTCGTTAAATGATTTGGATATGTAATTAAATATGTTTATGTTATTGTACTAGGTAACTAATACTAATGCTACCGCCACGTTTAAAAAAAAAATTTAGCGGTGTCACGTTATCATTTTAAGTTGCCAGAGGAACTAAGAAGTATACATAACACATTTCATGTGTCAAATTTAAGAAAGTGTGTAGTTGATGAGTCATCAGTTGTACCACTTGAAGAGGTTCAAGTAAATGAAAAGCTAAGATACAATGAAGAGCCAATTAAGATAATAGATAAAAAAGTTAAGAAGCTGAGAAGCTAAGAGATACTATTGGTGAAAGTTGAGTGGCGATTCCATAGAGGTCCTCAAGCAACTTGGGAACCAGAAGGAGAAATGAGAGAAAAGTATCCCGACCTTTTCGCTACTTAGTAAATTTCAGGGACGAAATTTGCGATAAGAGTGGAGGAGTTGCGACATCCAAATATAAGGTATTATTAAAAATTTAGTTGAGTATTCTTACTTCATAAATCATGGTTAAAATTAGCCAACGCATATTATACAAATGATCAGTGGTGATATGAAGAATCATTTCATTTAGTTATGTCAGCCAACAATAGTAAAATAGAATTCTTTACCTAACATGTCACAATAATAGTATTTTTTTTTTTATCATATTAATGAATACTGAGTGTGGCTTTTGTGACAGTATCCAACAACTTCAATAATAACATACAATAAATATATAGAAAGTTAAGAAGTAGTGTGCAACTGAGATTTCATTCAAAATTTAGGTATGATTTTAATAAAGTATTGTATTAAAAAAAGATGTTGTGGTACCATGATTTAGGGAATTAGATTTTGGTACTATTTTAACCAATTATTAAGGGTGAGTGGGTAGTGAGTAAGCAGAATAATTGATAGAAAAGTTGTCTGTCATTTTCTATATCATCTAGTTATTTATATGCATGAAGTTGGTCATTAATACACGGCCTTTGTTCCTTTCTTTTCTTGTTCATACGTAAGTTCTTGTTCTTCTGAAATTAAGAATAAACCCTTGAGAGAATCGTGAGAGAGTGCAGAAACAATAGCTACAAGGAGTGTATCCAAAGAACTTATAGTAGGAGTTTAGTTGTGGTAACCTCAATCAAGTCACGGTGTCATTAAAGTAACACCTTCTCATTTCTAGAATTTATATAATTCTTTTATTATTAGAATTATAGTTAGGACACCTTACACTCGATTGGTTGAGTTGAATTTTACATGGCCTTACTATTTCACAATTTCAAAACTTACACGTAGTTGTATTATTCAAACTTATTGATCGTATATTTATGATAGTTTTAAAAATAACTTACTGTAAATAATCCCTAATCCTTATTATCCACGTGTTAATATGAAAGTTAATCAAGATTAATTACTTTAAATCCAAGAAAATTACACGTGGTCCAGTTATATTTTCAATTAACCGTAAATCATAAAGAAAAAAAAAGAAACCGAACCTGCAATATCTGTATCTCTCTTCGCTCATGGAAAAACCCTAACAAAAAAATTGTCGATTGTTGCTGGTTTCTGCCCTAAAATAATCAGCCGATATCCCTAATTAATTCGTCATCTTTTTTTACACACATCGGTATCACTTTTGTATAATTTACCCAATTTTATGTAACGCCAGGAAGTTTTTCTGGTAATTTGTTCTGTCGGACTCTCTGAATCAATTTGATTTCTTTACAAGTTTGACTGAATCAATTATAGTTTGGATTAAATTCTATTTAACAATTGTTGAATCTGTTGATTTTTATTCGATAGTTAATCGTGTTCTTAAAGGTAACAAATATTCAAATTAAACAGAATAAATTTTCTCAATCAATTGCGGTTTCTCAGTCTTCTGTAATCGATAACATTTCGTTATGAAGTTATAATCTTTTGTGCTAGGGTTTAGTTTGAGAAGTCGATTGCATCTAACTACATGGCGACTGAGGTTTCATATTGGGTCACATTCACCATCATCAGGTATGTTTGTTATATAGATGATTTTAGTATTTACCTATACTGCCCAACATTCATATAATTAATTCACATGAGTTTTGTTAGAAGTTCTTAAATTCGAAATAGAAATGGTTGCTTATTTAATATGATCATATTTATCAATTTCATGTTGATCATTTTTGCTGGAGTCTTCAACTCTGAAGGTATAATATTGTGTCTCATACTTTGTTTGCACATTATTTTATATATGTGCTTTTCTTCTTATTCTTAGGTTTGTTTGTTTATTGTCTAGGTTTTCATCGTTTTATCAAGATATGAGTGACTGTTGTTACAGTCGTAGTAGTTGTGCAGGTGGTGAATTGTTTAATCTATCTTATGAGATTGCTTAAGTCAGGTTGCAACCTCAAGAAAGGGATAAATGGTTTTGGAATTTAAATCATGGAGGAGTATTTAAGACCAACCAACTATCACAACTAATTTATCACCATATCCTTTATTAACTCATAGCGGGTGTAAAAGAGGTAATTCTGGTAGGAAAAACCCTAAAAGACCACGATGAACAATCAAGTCCAACACTTAGGTAACAAATTAAATTTCCGCTCAAGGGTAATTTTCAATTCGGAGCATATTTTTCTTAATATTTGTTAGATACAAGTCAATTTTTTTATTATTTTTTATTTTTTGTATTAGGATTCATGAGAATTTGAGATTAAAGTTGTTGATGCATTTTCTGTAAGTCCCTAGACATCTAGCCTACGTTTGTGATTAGTAAATCAGTTTATGGGATACCATGATCGCTCGTTATTATCCTATCTGTGTTTGTATGTAGTTACAGGTACTGCAGGAACGCGATATGGATGTTTGACTTTGTTAGACTTAGTCAGACGTGCGAGTGAAGTCTTACACATACGGCTGACAGGCTCATACGCACGGTTGATGCTGGGCTAAGTCACAATTATAACCTAAATGAGAAGACAAGAGTGAGTGATCACCCATACGGCTGATAAAGCCAACTCGTACGTGTGATGGATGACTCGTACGGGTGAGTCAGCAGCAGGGGTATATAATGTGTTATGTTCTTCATTTTAGGTTAAGCCTCTCACACACATACACCACTCAGATCTGGTAACCCTAATCTGTTTCTTTCTTAACCTAAATCACTCCTGTAGTGAATAATAGCTCAAGGCATTAATCTAATCACACAATCCTTATTGTCGTTTGACTAATTTAATCCTAAAAAGCTCCTAATATTCACTAGTTATGGTTTGATTCACTAATTCTGCCTTTGTGTGAATTAAACCTGTTGATTTTGAAGTTCCTAGTCATGTTTCATCATTGGTATCAGAGCGTTGGTTGTGATTTCAACATCATCTAGTGATTTTTGGTGATTAATGAGTTTATTATTTTGGGTTTTTGAGTTAAAAGTGATTTTGATCAAAAAGGAATCATTTTTATGTGTTTAATTTTTTTTAGAGAGTGTGTTTATGTTAGTTTAGTGCTAATCCAGCTTGTGGACGAAGAAATTGAGGTTTAGCATCAATTTCTAGGGTTTTTGGGTGATTTCAGCTGAACAACAACTCACACGAGTGGGTCAAAATTTTTGATCACACGCGCGGTTGACCAGATGGTTGACTGTCACTCGTGAACTTAAACACACGAGTGAGCACAACCTTTTGAGGTTAAGTGACTAGTCTGATCACACAGGTGATCAAGCGGTTGACTGTGACACGTACGAGTAATCACACGGGTGATAATCACTCGCACGTCTGAGACTTAGTGTTTGGTTCTTTTGCTTAGCTTATCACACGTACGCTTAAGTAGTGACACGTACGCTTGAGATTGTGACACGTACGGTTGATACTGTCACTCGTACGGTTGATATCTTGAACCGCACGGTTTACCTTTGGTAAAATTTATCAAAATGTTTAATACAAACGATCACGCGTTGGCCGCACCGTTAGTTCACAGCATTACGAATATGACTCAATGATTACTCCTTGCTGAGAGTGAATCAGGAAGTGGTACGAAATGTCCGAGGTTAATGAATATGGATAACTATTCTACTTGGAAGTCGAGATTTAAGATTTGGTCTGATGGTCAGGACACGAAGCCTTGGAAGTACATTGAAACCGAATTTCAATGGCCACGTTCACCAGTTACAAATGAGTTGTACACGTTGCATAATATGCCTTCGGAAGAACGTGAAGAGTATAACTTGGAAAAGAAGATGTACGTTGCGTAATGTACACGGGTCCGATTTTCCATCAATTTCTGTGTCATGATAACTCATTCAAAATATGGGAAGCACTTCGTACTTTTAACGAAGGAAATACATCTTACAGAACTAAAAAAGGTTTAGAATTGAAAACTGAGTTTGATCATTTTCACTGGCAAGTTGGAGAGTCTATTACAGAATTGGTTGAAAGATATCGTCATTTGCTAGCTGAACTACACAAGCATGATGTGACCATTGCTGAGAAAGACAAAGTAACATGTATAGCTGGAGCATTACCTTTAGAATGGAATGGTTTCGTATTAACTATGAAAACCAGTGGAGAACTAGCTACTGCTACAGTGAACTCGTTTATTGCAAGACTTCAGGAAGAAGAACTAGAGTTGTTAAACAAATTCAAGAGGTCTAAACAAGTTCAAGACACGAAAATGTATTGTCCAAATGGTTACACACCACCTAAGTCAGCTCATGCACTATTTCAAATAGCTTTTGTTACGAACAATCAGAATATGTATGGTTTGAATGTTAGCAGTGCACCTTTTCAACAACCTTCGTATCCACCACAAGTTTGACCATGTTCTCTCAATACTCAATCACGGCCTACTTCCAATACTACTGAAAAAACCCGTTCATATACATTATAAACGATTCTCAATAGTTGATTACATCGCGAGGTATTTGACCTCTATATGATACATTTTTTAGACATTGCATTCGTTTTTAAAAGATAAACTTTCTTTATATCGAAAATTGACAGGCATGCATACCATTTCATAATATCCAACTATAAATGACCTAATCTGTCATTTACTTAATAATAATCTCTATTAAACTCAACGACTTGAATGCAACGTCTTTTGAAATATGCCATGAATGACTCCAAGTGATATCTTTAAAATGAGCAAATGCACAGCGAAAGATTTCTTTCAATCATGAGAATAAACATGCTTTAAAGTGTCAACCAAAAGGTTGGTGAGTTCATTAGTTTATCATAAACGATCATTTTCATCATTTTAATAGACCACAAGAATTTCATTTCCAGTTCTCATAAATATACGTCCCATGCATAGAGACAAAAATAATCATTCATATTGTGAACACCTGGTAACCGACATTAATAAGATGCATATAAGAATATCCCCTATCATTCCGGGAAATCCTTCGGACATGATAAAAACAACATCGAAGTACTAAAGCATCCGGTACTTTGGATGGGGTTCGTTAGGCCCAATAGATTTATAAAACATTTTATAAAATTATTCTACATTGAGGTGTAACAAAAATATTTAATGATACAACTCAGCTTAGAATTTAAAATCAATGCTAAACAGCATATAATAATCCATGCTAAACAGCATATAGTAATCTATAGTTCTATTCCACAGCCTGAGGTGTAACCAAAAATATTTGTTGATACAACTCTACATAGAATTTAGTTTTTATGTCTATTTCGTCAAACATTTATAAAACAGCGCATGTATTCTCAGCCCAAAAATATATAATGCAAAAGCAATTAAAAAGGGAGCAAATGAAACTCACCTATTTTATTTCGTAGTAAAAATACTTATAACGTCATTGAACAAGTGCAAGGTTGGTCTCGGATTCACGAACCTAAATTAATTATATATATTTATATGCTGGTCAACATTTGTCTAACAATTAAGGTCAAGTCATAGTGTACCACATTCCTAATGCTCGAGACTAATATGCAAAAATCAACAAAAGTCAATTTGACTCAAAATGATTTCCAAAATCTATACATGATTAATATATAGTTTAAATATTGTCGTTTTATATTTTTAAATATCTTTTAAAAGATTTATTAAAGTAAATAATATAATTCATTTATTAATAAATAAAACTTTATAAAAAAATATACTTTTATATATCTTAAGTAATAAAATTTATAAAGTTCATTTAATATCATAAAGATAATATGATAGGTATTATTAAAGAAATTTTATTATACGTAGTAAAAATATGTTTGTATCTCATATGTATTTGATAAAATAATATCTATAATAATAGTAAGCAAAAGTTGCATTATTTTGTAATAATAATAATTATTATTCTATTATTTAAAATATCAATATTTATAATTACTAAAATAAAATAATAATTCTAATTATGATAAGATTAATATTTATGAAACTTTTTAATATTATCTTTTAAAATAATAATTCTATTTAAAATGATAATAATAATGATATTTTATATTAACAATGATATTTCTATTAAAATGGTAATTTTTGTTAAAATGATAGTTTTAATATAACGATACTTTTAATAATAACAGTAATGATAAAAAAAAATAATAAGAACGATAATTTTATCTAAATCATTGTCTTACAATTTTTAAATTTCATCATGATACTCATACTCATTATTTCTTAATTGATTAGTTTAATAGCTTTTATATTTCTTAATTGTTAACGTTGAAATGTCCCGTTCATATTGATTATAAACGTTCCATATTAATTGATTTCGTCGCGAGGTTTTGACCTCTATATGAGACGTTTTTCAAAGACTGCATTCATTTTAAAAACAACCATAACCTTTATTTTATCGATAAAGGTTTAAAAAGCATTACGTAGATTATCAAATAATGATAATCTAAAATATACCGTTTACACACGACCATTACATAATGGTTTACAATAAGAATATATTACATCAAAAATAAGTTTCTTGAATGCAGTTTTTACATAATATCATACAAGCATGGACTCCAAATCTTGTCCTTATTTTAGTATGCAACAGCGGAAGCTCTTAATAATCACCTAAGAATAATCATGCTTAAAACGTCAACAAAAATGTTGGTGAGTTATAGGTTTAACCTATATATTATCAAATCATAATAATAGACCACAAGATTTCATATTTCAATATACATCCCATACATAGAGATAAAATTCATTCATATGGTGAACACCTGGTAACCGACATTAATAAGATGCATATAAGAATATCCCCTATCATTCCGGAAAATCCTTCGGACATGATATAAACGAATTCGAAGTACTAAAGCATCCGGTACTTTGGATGGGGTTCGTTAGGCCCAATAGATCTATCTTTAGGATTCGCGTCAATTAGTAGACTGGTTTACTAATTCTTAGGTTAGCAAGTAAAAGGGGCATATTCGGCTTCGATCATTCACCCATATAATGTAGTTTCAATTACTTGTGTCTATTTCGTAAAACATTTATAAAACTGCATGTATTCTCATCCCAAAATATTAGATTTTAAAAGTGGGACTATAACTCACTTTCACAGATTTTTACTTCGTCGGGAAGTAAGACTTGGCCACTGGTTGATTCACGAACCTATAACAAATATGTACATATATATCAAAGTATGTTTAAAATATATTTACAATATTTTTAATACGTTTTACTGTTTTAAATTTATTAAGTCAGTTGTCCTCGTTAGTAACCTACAACTAGTTGTCCACAGTTAGATGTACAGAAATAAATCGATATATATTATCTAGAATCAATCCACGACTCAGTGTATACACGTCTTAGGCTAGATCACAACTCAAAGTATATATATTTTTGGAATCAACCTCAACCCTGTATAGCTAACTCCAACATTACTGCATATAGAGTGTCTATGGTTGTTCCAAATAATATATATACATGGGTCGATATGATATGTCAAAACATTTGCATACGTGTCTATGGTATCCCAAGATTACATTAGAATACATGTATAATACAATATAAGTTAGCTAGGATATGATTTGTATAGAATTGTTACAATATTTCCCATAGCTACAACAATCAAAAAATATCCAATCTTGTTTTACCCATAACTTCTTCGTTTTAAATCCGATTTGAGTGAATCAAATTGCTATGGTTTCATATTGAACTCTATTTTATTAATCTATACAGAAAATGTATAAGTTTATAGTCGGAAATACAAATTACAAGTTGTTTTTGTAAAGGTAGTCATTTCAGTCGAAAGAACGATGTCTAGATGACCATTTTGGAAAACATACTTTCACTTAGAGTTTAACCATCATTTTTGGATATAGTTTCATGTTCATAAGAAAAATCATTTTCTCAGAAGAACAACTTTTAAATAAAATTTTATCATAGTTTTTAATTAACTAACCCAAAACAGCCTGCGGTGTTACTACGACGGCGTATATCCGGTTTTACGGTGTTTTTCGTGTTTTTCGTGTTTTCCGGTTTTAAATCATTAAGTTAGCATATCATATAGATATAGAACATGTGTTTAGTTGATTTTAAAAGTCAAGTTAGAAGGATTAACTTTTGTTTGCGAACAAGTTTAGAATTAACTAAACTATGTTCTAGTGATTACATGTTCAAATCTTCAAATAAGATAGTTTTATATGTATGAATCGAATGATGTTATGAACATCATTACTACCTCAAGTTTAGTAGGTAAACCTACTGGAAGTTACAAGAAATGATCTAGCTTCAAAGGATCTTGGATGGCTTAAAAGTTCTTGAAGTAGAATCATGACACGAAAACAAGTTCAAGTAAGATTATCACTCGAATTAAGATAGTTATAGTTATAGGAATTGAATAAAAGTTTGTATATGAGTATTACCTTGATTTAGAATGATATCTTACTGTAAACAACAAGGATTTCTTGAGGTTGGATGATCACTTTACAAGATTGGAAGTGAGCTAGTAAACTTGGAAGTATTCTTGATTTTATGAAATTAGAACTTGCAGAATTTATGAAGAACACTTAGAACTTGAAGATGGAACGTGAGAGAGATCAATTAGATGAATAAAATTGAAGAATGAAAGTGTTTGTAGGTGTTTTTGGTCATTGGTATATGGATTAGATATAAAGGATATGTAATTTTGTTTTCATGTAAATAAGTCATGAATGATTACTAATATTTTTGTAATTTTATGAGATATTTCATGCTAATTGCCAAATGATGGTTCCCACATGTGTTAGGTGACTCACATGGGTTGCTAAGAGCTGATCATTGGAGTGTATATACCAATAGTACATACATTTAGAAGCTGTGTATTATACGAGTACGAATACGGGTGCATACGAGTAGAATTGTTGATGAAACTGAACGAGGATGTAATTGTAAGCATTTTTGTTAAGTAGAAGTATTTTGATAAGTGTATTGAAGTGTTTCAAAAGTGTATGAATACATATTAAAACACTACATGTATATACATTTTAACTGAGTTGTTAAGTCATCGTTAGTCGTTACATGTAAATGTTGTTTTGAAACCTTTAGGTTAACAATCTTGTTAAATATTGTTAACCCATTGTTTATTATATCTAAAGAGAAGTTAAATTATTACATTATCATGATAATATTATATATTAATATATGTTAGTATGATATATATACAGTTAAATGTTGTTACAACGATAATCGTTATATATATGTCTCGTTTTGAAATTCTTAAGTTAGTAGTCTTGTTTTACATATGTAGTTCATTGTTAATATACATAATGACATGTTTACTTATCATTTATCATGATTAAACATAGTGTAACAATATCTTAATATGATTCATATGTAATCAGTAAGACGTTGTTATAACGATAATCGTTATATATATCGTTTGGAGTTTCTTAATTCAATAAACACAATTTTATGTATATATATCATTGTTAAAATACCTAATGAGATAATTACTTATCATAATATCATGTTAATTATATATATAATCATATATATGTCATCATATAGTTTTTACAAGTTTTAACGTTCGTGAATCACCGGTCAACTTGGGTGGTCAATTGTCTATATGAAACATATTTCAATTAATCAAGTCTTAACAAGTTTAATTGCTTAACATGTTGGAAACACTTAATCATGTAAATATCAATTTCATTTAAAATATATAAACATGGAAAAGTTCGGGTCACTACAAACGTTTTCAAGTTATAATATATATATACATATACATATATAATCATATCCGTTCATATAATGGTTCGTGAATCTTTGGAATTTGGTCGAGGTTAAATGAATGTAAGAACACGGTTTAAAATTCTTGAGATTCAACTTACAAACTTTACTTATCGTGTTGGGAATATATAAAGATTAAAGTTTAAATTTGGCCGAAAATTTCCGGGTTGTCACAGTACCTACCCGTTAAAGAAATTTCGTCCCAAAATTTGATTGGTATGGTTATGGCTGATAATAAGTATGTTTTCATGACGCATATAAGCTGAAGATTAGGGTTTTATCATCATTGAGTAATATGGATAAAACCATTTGATTTTATGAAGGGTACGAGTGAAGCTATTATCAAAAGAGTGAAATGAGTAGGTAAAGGTTCGTCATATCTTTTGACGTAGATAGAATTGATTTTCAAGTTCAAAAGATTTAGAGAAAATCTTCGTAATAAGATTTGATTCTCCGGTAACCAAGAGAATTAGGATCCGTTTTAAATGAGATCGTCTATTTTAATTGTTCTGTCGGAGATAAATTCACCTCCTTCATTTCTTTACAACTCACACCTTCTGTTGATGCATTTTATGCAAGTCCCTAGACATCTACCTACGTCCATTGCAGGTACACCAGTTTACAGGCCACCATGATAGCTCATTATAATCCTATCCATGTTTGCATGTGGTTACAGGAACTGCAGGAACGAGATTTGGATGTTTGGCTATGTTAGACTTAGTCAGACGTATGAGGGAAGCCTCACTCGTTTGGCTGATAGGCTCATACGCACGGTTGATACTGAGCTAAGTCACAATTACAACCTAAATGAGAAGATATGAGTGAGTGATCACCCGTACGGCTGATGAAGCCAACTCGTGCGTGTGATGGATGAATCATACGGGTGAGTCAACAGCAGGGGTATATAAAGTCTTATGTTCTTCATTTTAGGTTAAGCCTCTCATTTGTTACACACACTCGGATCTTGTGAGCTCCTCCAATTCTCTCTTAGCCCAAATCACCTAGGTGGTGAATAATAGCTCTAGGTGTTGATCTAATCATACTTGATTTAGTTGTGGTTTGACTAAATTAATCCCAAAAAGTTTAACCTATTCACTAGAGGGTTTGATTCGCTTATTTCGCCATTGTGTGAGTTAAATCTGTTGATTTCTAAGTTCCTAGTCATGTTTCATCACCTTCTATTCTTTCCCTCTCAACTCATATTTTAAAGTATTCATCAATATGCTCCATCCAGTTCTGATTCTCGATATACTTCTAACTTTCATATCGGTCATTCTTCTTTTTCATTTACCGCTGGAAGAATCTATTTACTTCTACTATACACTTGGTTTTATAGTGTTTCTAGTTCTCCCGTGTCTTTATATTGCTATATGCATCGATATATATGGTTTATAATTTCTGGTTTGTCGTTGGGCTTTATATCTTCCTTTATATTTCAAAGTCTCTGATTCTATCTTCTATAATCATTGTCATCCACAGTTAATGCTTTCTTTTATTTGCTGCAATTTATACCCCAATTTCTATTCCGGAGTTTTGTCCTTACGTTTCTTCTTCTTGCGATTAAGCACCGCTTGTAATGGTCCACAATTCGAATATATGAATTTCGGAATAAACATTGTTAATGTTCTAGGAAGAAAATTGCAATGGCACGATCTTGACTTGTCAAATTACCAGAATACCTTGGAAAAGGCCAAATCATCAAGAAATATTTTCTTGATATTTTAGAGGTTAAATAGAATACAAGAGTCGTATAACATGGCATATGATGATGTTATGATCTGTGAATCATCACGTTCTATTTAGAAACTCAGCATGACTTACTATAATATAATCACGTTGATCAAGTATCATTATATTATATTAATTCATACTTCAGTTCCCAACACTATTTCAAAATATTCTTATTTTAAACTTGAAGGTTTCAGAATTTAGAAATTAAAATAGTTTCTTTTATGATGTAACACAGATAACGTGAGGAGATAAATGATTTCAGATAAGAATAATTATGGAAATATCTTCAGAAATATGGAGGATATTTATAATGAAAGATACGATGATATCTTAGAATTTCTAATATCAGAGGATGATGAAGGATATTGTCCGCAGGGGTTTAGAGTCAGGAGCAAGGTATTTGTTAATGACTTCGGTAGATACTGAATCATTTAGATTCTTTGAAGTCAGGTTCAGTCTTTGTGATTTGTCCACAGTCTCCTTCATACTTTGCTCAATCCATTTTCCAGTTCCAAAACTTCTCTTTTTCAGCGCTTTTCCAGCACACTTCTTCATTATCATCCAGCTTTTACCATTTAAAGTCGTTTATAGTTTTTACTGCTTCATCAGCATTTTTTCCATTTTCGGAGAACCAATTCGTAGTTCGGAGTGTTTTTTAGAAACTTCACATTCAAGTATGTAAGTCCAGGAGATAGACATTATATGTACACATATAACTGTTGGCGTAGACATGCTGGGAGATTTCAAAATACTGATTGCTAATTCCCGATGATTCGTATAGCAATTCTCGTTACAAGATGCGAATGAGTAAATGATGAGGTTTCGATAAATATAATGATTCTTCGGAATGCCCAAGATGAGTGAAGTTGTTGGTAAGTTTATTGCTAATGTGGTGGAATATGAAAGGTTCTCCGATAACAAAAGTGTAATCACATATATCAAGATTATGATAAAGCTACTCCTAATAAAAAAATTCGAAGTTGTCTTGCTGGAGCTGTGATATAATTTGCTGCTTTGCAAATGAATTGTAAAGTTATTTTTGCTAATAGATGCCAAAGAATCTGACGCGGATACGTTGTTTAAACTTTTACTTTGGTTTCAAGAATTTTTTGGATACATAACTGTGGGTAATATGTGGTTGGATCATCATCTCGATTGCTCATCATTCGAAGTGTCTTCAAAACTTTTCGAAGGGTTTGAACACAGATTGTAATCGTTAATATACATTTGATGTTCTAACAGAGTTTTGAAGTCAAAATATAGCTTTGAAAGATGTAGGAATCTAAAAGTGATGGTACCAGTTATATCTCGAATTGAATTCTGAGGTTTCAAAATCAGAATATGTAATTGGGTTTGAATGAGTATGGTTGTTTTGATTTCTATGAAAGAATGTGTATTATTGTGAAAGTAGAAAGTATAGTTGATAATTTGCTTAATCAGATCATATTAATTGTGAATATATATATATATATATATATATATATATATATATATATATATATATATATATATATCTCGGGTATTACCTACCCGTTAAAAAAATTTCACAATTAATATTTTGTACATAAGAATTTTATTACAGTCTTTATGAAAATATAAATATATTTATTCTCTTCAGATGTAACATAGATTTTAATGAGTTAACACTAAATTAAACTCATTCGATTTATAGTTGGAACTAGAATTGAATAATCCCTTGAAGGCATTTAGAGATTACATAAGTATTTCTTCAATAATATTGAAATTATTAATCAATACGTCGTTATTTGTTGAGGAGTGATGTTGGTTTTCGTTAAATTCTTGTGAACTTCGCAAAGTACGAATGATGTTATCAGAAAAGTTTCGAGTACATCGATATTGAAAGTGTAAAATCAAACATATATTTGAATAATACTCTTTATTTATTATGAATTGGAATTTATTGAATTGAGACAGAGGTTGAAATTAACGATAGTTAAATTGCTGACGAAGGACGTACATCATTGTATATTTGTAATATGAATTAACCGAGTAGTTTAGATTCACACCTAATAGCTTAGTACGGAAACATTTATTATGGTTTAAAGATTTATATATATAAAATATACATATAAATCCTTCAGTGGAAATGAGTTAATTCTTCATAACTCGTTGATACAATATACTCGTTGTTGATTCGTAATGATGTCCACAGTGATTCTTGACCTGACAGAGTTTGTGATGTCATAGGTGTTGTCAGTGCTGATGCTGACTGTACTGACGATGCTGGTGACGCTGACGGTACTGTTGATGCTGTTGGTAAAACAAGTCTAGCTTGTAAATCGTGTACTATTCTGGTCAGGGTTTCTTTTATCATTTCAGTCCACCCATTTGATTTATGGTTCAGTCTAGAATAAGTAATCTCTAAAATTTTAGAGATTACATAATCACCGTAAAATATTTCTCCGATGAAGTTATGAATTAATACTTCATCGTTTGTTGTTGTTTGTCTTCCTTGTTATCTATAGGGCATATGACGTTGATGCTCGTGGGACAGATTGTGAAGTTGAGGTTTATGACGTGGTTGTGGTTGGAGGTAGTAATGGTACTGTTGGCGTTGATGATGGTGGTACTGGTTATGCTGCTGGTGCTGCTGCTGGTGTTTGTAACCTTTGCACTATATTCTCCAAAGCTACTACCCGAGCACGAAGCTCGTTGACTTCTTCTATTACACTGGGGTGATAGTCGGTTCGGACGAGCGGATAAATAAAATCTAAAATTTTATGTTGTATGTAATCGTGACGAGATACCCTGGAAATGAGAGAGAAAATGGTGTTTAGGACAGGTTCGCCGGTAAGTGCTTCAGGTTCTTCGTCAAGAGGGCAATGTGGTGGATGGAAAGGATCGCCTTCTTCTTGTCCCCAATGATTAAGGAGGCTACGAACCCATCCCCAATTCATCCAGAATAGATGATGGCTGATTGGTTGGTCCATTCCGGTCACACTACTTTCGGAGCTTGAGTGGGATTCCATTTCGGAATCTGAGGGACTTGAACTAATGACAAATTCCATTTTGTACGATTGAATAAAGGATTTTTCGATATGAAATGATTTTCCGGTTATCGGATGGTATTCTAATTATATAGAATATCCATATATATAGAGTAAAAGATATCGTAGATTACGGGGGAATTTGTGGAATGTGTCAGGCAAAGTTTACAATAACAGATACGATAAGATATGATTTAGCAGATACGCTAAGATATGAATTTTTCTATACACTACTCATGCAATTAATGTAGCAAGACGTGTCTAGACTAATAATGATAAACAGGTAATTTCCTAAGGATGATAAGCATATGATTTCCGACTAGAAATGATATGAAAAACTTTTGACATGCAGACACGGTCGAAGTCCAGACTCACTAATGCATCCTAAAGACTTATCAGTTAGACACACTACTGCAGACCTGGTTCGCTAAGACCACCACTCTGATACCAACTGAAAGGACCCATTCATATACATTATAAATGATTCTCAATAGTTGATTACATCGTGAGGTATTTGACCTCTATATGATACATTTTTCAGACATTGCATTCATTTTTAAAAGATAAACTTTCTTTACATCAAAAATTGACAGGCATGCATACCATTTCATAATATCCAACTATAAATGACCTAATCTGTTATTTACTTAATAATAATCTCTATTGAACTCAACGACTTGAATGCAACGTCTTTTGAAATATGCCATGAATGACTCCAAGTGATATCTTTAAAATGAGCAAATGCACAGCGAAAGATTTTTTTCAATCCTGAGAATAAACATGCTTTAAAATGTTAACCAAAAGGTTGGTGAGTTCATTAGTTTATGATAAACGATCATTTTCATCATTTTAATAGACCACAAGAATTTCATTTCCCGTTCTCATAAATATACGGCCCCTGCATAGAGACAAAAATAATCATTCATATGGTGAACACCTGGTAACCGACATTAACAAGATGCATATAAGAATATCCCCTATCATTCCGGGAAATCCTTCGGACATGATAAAAATAACATCGAAGTACTAAAGCATCCGATACTTTGGATGGGGTTCGTTAGGCCCAATAGATTTATAAAACATTTTATAAAATTATTCTACATTGAGGTGTAACAAAAATATTTAATGATACAACTCAGCTTAGAATTTAAAATCAATGCTAAACAGCATATAATAATCAATGCTAAACAGCATATAGTAATCTATAATTTTATTCCACAGCCTGAGGTGTAACCAAAAATATTTGTTGATACAACTCTAAATAGAATTTAGTTTTTGTGTCTATTTCATCAAACATTTATAAAACAGCGCATGTATTCTCAGCCCAAAAAAATATAATGCAAAAGCAATTAAAAAGGGAGCAAATGAAACTCACCTATTGTATTTCGTAGTAAAAATACATATAACGTCATTAAACAAGTGCAAGGTTGGCCTCGGATTCACGAACCTAAATTAATTATATATATTTATATGTTGGTCTATATTTGTCTAACAATTTAGGTCAAGTCATAGTGTACCACATTCCTAATGCTCGAGACTAATATGCAAAAATCAACAAAAGTCAATTTGACTCAAAATGATTTCCAAAATATATACATGATTAATATATAGTTTAAATATCGTTGTTTTATATTTTTAAATATCTTTTATAAGATTTATTAGAGTAAATAATATAATTCATTAATTAATAAATAAAACTATATAAAAAAAATATACTTTTATATATCTTAAGTAATAAAATTTATAAAGTTCATTTAATATCATAAAGATAATATGATAGGTATTATTAAAGAAATTTTATTATACATAGTAAAAATATGTTTGTATCTCATATGTATTTGATAAAATAATATCTATAATAATAGTAAGTAAAAGTTGCATTATTTTGTAATAATAATAATTATTATTCTATTAATTAAAATATCAATATTTATAATTACTAAAATAAAATAATAATTCTAATTATGATAAGATTAATATTTATGATACTTTTTAATATTATCTTTTAAAATATTAATTCTATTTAAAATGATAATAATAATGATATTTTATAGTAACAATGATATTTCTATTAAAATGGTAATTTTTGTTAAAATGATAGTTTTAATATAACGATACTTTTAATAATAACAGTAATGATAAAAAAAAAAATAATAAGAACGATAATTTTATCTAAATCATTGTCTTACAATTTTTAAATTTCATCATGATACTCATACTCATTATTTCTTAATTGATTAGTTTAATAGCTTTTAATCGTCTTTTATATTGTTTTTATATTAATGATAATAATAGTAATCATAATAATTAAGTGTTACTAATATAAGTTTTAATCATAATAATACTAATGATAATAAATATTATGAATATATTAATGATAATACTAATTATAACAATTTTAATGATAATAATAATAATAATACTAATTATAATTTTAACGATAAATACGATAATAATAGTAATAAAAATAAGAATTTTTAATGTTAACACTTTTTATTGATAAAGATAATAATAATAATAATAATAATAATAATAATAATAATAATAATAATAATAATAATAATAATAATAATAATAATAACAATAATAATAATAATAATAATAATAATAATAATAATAATAATAATAATAATAATAATAATAATAATAATAATAATAATAATAATAATAATAATAATTAGATAAAAGTTATAACGATGATAGTAACGACGATAATAATAATCATTTTTAATAATAATACAAAAATTCAATTGACTATAACTTCTAATCCGTTCATCGAAACCATTCGATATCTAAAGGAAAAGTTCTTAACTTTTCGTTAGCTTTTCAAGGACATGCATATCTTATACCTTATCTCAACTGCAGGTGTAACTAATTCAATATTCAACATAACCTATCTAAGGGCAATATCAAAAATACAAGCATGCATAATCCTATATTCTCGAGCACTAGTCAGGGATACACTATTAGTATGTAAAAATTTATTTACGAATACTCACGTATCAATATTGAGATTCAATATTGCAGGAAAGGTACGTAGACGCAACGAAGAGGATAAACACTAGATTGACCTCATGAGCATACCCATGAACCATACCCATCACCTCCATAGCTATAACCCATAATTTCCTTAGCCATATCCCACTCACAAAACAGTTTTTAAAACTCGTTTTAGATCACTCGAGCAGCACTCAGTCGTAGTATTTTATGTATAATACTAATAATAATAATAATACTCCTAACCATAAGGTTAATATTAATCTTAATAATAATAATATTATTAATAATAATTATTATAATTAGTAGATATATAGAGAGATTAAGAGACGAGATAGATGAATGAATGAATATAAATCACAAACTGGATACGTTCGATATTTAAAGGGATTAGTCTCACCAACTACCTTATGCTAGCGCATGACTTACCAAATGCTGGCACACAGTTTTGTTTCATAATAACAACGTATTTTATTAGTTAACATAATATAAATATTATTTAATCTATAAAATTAATTAAATATTATATTATATTCTCGTTCATGGTAAAAATATAATTTTTACTAAAATGACACGGACGTGGTCTCACGACTCATGTACCACTTTCGGTTTTTTGAGCGCACTTTCGTACTTTTAGAAAACTAGCCTTTTACGTTACGCGACGTGTACCTTTAATAATAGTTTGATTTTTTTTTATTAATAAATTACTTTGTAAAAATGTAGCATATATAATTGAGTGTTGTGGTCATTTGCTTCTATAAATCAGTGACTCGTTGTTCATCAAAATATGTTATTTTAAATTAGGACGTTTTATGACTAAGTCAAAATATATATATATATATATATATATATATATATATATATATATATATATATATATATATATATATATATATATATATATTATTTAAAATTCTAAATTTGTACATAATATATATATGTTTGAAATATTTATTTAGTGATATAATATTTAGTCTTTCAATTCCAATTACATTTCAAAGTTTGTTTAACTCGTTTTAAATAATAGTAGTTATTTTACCAAATAATATTTTTAATATGAAAACTAAATAGTTGATTTATCAAGGAACACGAGTTTATCAAAGTAAGGTACACTTTTGAAATTTAAACGGAAATGATTACTAACTTTTGACTAACTCTCGTTAATGACATTTTTGTAAATCACTTTTACCAAATATTCCGAATGCTGTTAAAAAGGAAAGTGTTTCTAAATCAAAGTGGACCTCATAACAGAGACTCGTAATTATAATTCAATGTATCTGATAATTCAATCATTTGATATTATCTTTTTAATTCCGTAAATAAACATATTGAAACAAATACGTTCATGTAAAGTATTATACGTCCAATACTTTGTTAACGCTTTCAAGTTATAATATATATATATATATATATATATATATATATATATATATATATATATATATATACAAATACATATATAATCATATCCGTTCATATAATGGTTCGTGAATCTTTGGAATTTGATCGAGGTTAAATGAATGTATGAACACAGTTTAAAATTCTTGAGATTTAACTTACAAACTTTGCTTATCGTGTCGGGAATATATAAAGATTAAAGTTTAAATTTGGTCGGAAATTTTCGGGTTGTCACAACTACAGAGTCATCTACACCGAATGCATCAGATGTTCTATCTGCACTTAAGATTGAAAACTTGAAAAAAGCTGGAAAAGAAAAGATTAGTGAAGATATAGCTTTGCTGTCAAGCCTTATTAATTCTTATGATAGTTATCTTGATGGTCGTGTGGGTAACATTCATCTAACAACAGAAGATTATCATCAACTTGATAAAGATGAAGCAGAAAAGATGGATATTATGTGGGGTACGGTAAATCTTGTGAGACGAGCTAGAGATTACAAAGAGCAAACTGGAAAACCGATCAGTCTGACCAAAGATACCAAACTGGGTTTTGATATGAATACTGTTACTTGTTACAACTGTGGAGAATTAGGTCATTTTTCAAGACAGTGCACAAAACAGAAGAAGCAGGGAAATCGTAATCCGTTCAAGAATCAGAACTAGAGTTCTCAGAGTCAAACTATAAAGCATGAGATTTACATTACTGATAAAGTAAATGAAGTTGAAGCAGCTGAAAGTCCGAACAAAGCTTTAGTTGTCATTCATGGAGACGATGATGATTGGTCTATCAAATTGAATATCGATGATCAACAACCTAAAGCTAACATGGCCAAGATTACTGAAGTAAAAGAAGACTGTGTCATTGTTCAAAGTATAATTAAGAAGCTGACTGCTCGTGCTGAAAGGGCTGAAGAGTTGTCATGAACCATTCAGAGAGAGAAGATTCAGAAGATGGTTAAAGTTAAATTCAAGAAGGCACGTGATTCAGTTCCTCGTACACCTGAATCTGGAAGTATTTCACCAACATCGTCAGAGGACTATTACTTCAACAGTTGGAAAGATAACTATGGTGATACCTCAGTGTTTGAAGAAAGTCTAGAAGCTAATCAGAGTGAAGAGACATTGGTTGATGCTGATACGTAACTAGACAGATAGGGTAAAATATTTTCTACTGAATTGGAAATATTAGTTCTTATGGGTGAAGGTTCAGATCTTGAGAGTGTAAGTTCAGATGTTGATGATTCAGACAAGAAGTCAGAATCAGAGGTTGAAGTTAAAGCTGATCATACTGGAGTAGATTAATCTGATTTTGAAGCATTAAACAAGCAAGTAGTAGATTTACTGAAGATGTGCTTATCAGAAAGTGATCTTGAAAAGGTTTCTGGTTTGACAAGAGCTAAGGATATTTGGGAGAGACTTGAGCAGATTCATTTGGGTAAAGATGCTGATACATCAGAGTTAATTACAGACTCGTCAGAATCAGAAGATGAGCTCGATGATGGGAAGAAGACAGATTACTTTACATTTATGGCTGAGACTTCCTCATCAAATAACGCTCAACAGGTATCTTCTGATCCATCTACTATTATTGAATGTGTTAAATGTGATGAATCTAAGGTAACAATAGATAATTTAACAAAGGCATATGCGAAGATGAAAGAAAAATGGCATGCTGACCATGTGACCACTAAGGTTGAAAATGAATTGAAAGAGCAGGTCAAAGTTTATAAAAAACAACTTCACGATCTTAAATGTTATAACTTTGACATAAATCAAGCTTTAATTAAACGTGTTGACACGATTAATGAACTAAAGAAAGAAAATGAATGCGTTAAAGCTGATTTAGAGGCAATTTCAATCAAAATGAAATGTTGGGCAAGTGCGTCACAATGGAATGCATTAATGGTGGAACTTAATGACACTAAAGGAAAGGGTATAGGATATAGTTCTGCATCTCCTCCTTTTCAAAACACATTTGTTAATGCAAACGTAGTTGACGGTCGACCAGAAGATTGTATCCCTCCTAGTTATGAAGATTATGTTGAAAAGAATAAAAAATGTAGTTCAACTAAGAATACAACTTCTGATGATACTGCTAAAGGTGCTTTAGATCATGAGGAAGATAGGAAAACTGGGTTAGGAGATAACTCTAAGACAAGTAGAGTTAGAACACCGAAAGGTCCTGTTAAAATTTTAAGAAATCCTAGATTTGCTAATAGACCGGTTCCTCTTGTTACACCTACACCTGTTCCAAGAAATAAAACAAATGATTCTCCTGTGTTAGTAAGAACACAAGATCCATCATCTTCAAATTCTAATAACTTGTATGAATTTAGAGGACATAGCGAGTTTCGTCAATGTTTTAGTTGTGCTATTTTTGGGCACATTGCAGCTAATTGTCCTAGAAGATATAGATCACCGAGACAGAAGATTGATCTCATGTATGATGATCACAGATCATCTTATGGTCATAAAACAGGTTCACCTGTTAATGATGAAGTTCGTGTTAAAAATCGTACGATAAAGGTTGTCTATGGAGAGTATAAGAGAAAGAACTTCAATAGGTCAATTTCTCCTGTGAAGATTAAGGTTCCTAAACAGGATACTGAGGCAAGAGTTACCAAATCAAGTGATCATAGTAGAGCTTTTGAATCAAAGGCACGATCACCTTCGCAAAAAGCTAGTCATCGAAGATACTTTTCTCGTACCATACCACGAGCGAATCGCTCTAAAAATGAGCAAAATGTGAAAAACCAAAAGAGAAATATTACTACTTCTAAACTGTCTAAGTTTACAGTTTATAATGATGAGATTCCACTGGACTCAAATGGGAAATGGATGAAAGTTTAAGATATGGGTGTTAATGGACAACGTACTGCCGTCCGGGCGTGGGTTCCCATTATCAATTAATTCTCTTAATGTGATATGCAGGGAACCAGGGTACCTGCAAACAACACATGGATAGTGGATAGCGGTGCTTCGAGACATATGACTGGACAACTATCTCTTCTTTCGGATGTACACCCAATTAAAGGAGGTTATGTAGCTTTTGTCGGAGATAAATGAGGTCACATTTCTGCTCAAGGTTTATTGAAGAATGAAAAAGTTAGTTTCGACAAAGTGAACTATTGTCAAGAGCTTGCAAACAATCTATCGTCGGTTTCACAAATCTGTGAAAAATCGTTCAAGGTAGCATTTGATGACGAATTCAGCTACATTTTGAAGCCAGAGTTTGTGATTCCTCATGAAAATATTTTGATGAAGGCTCCTAGACAAGCTGATTTATATATGTTAGAAATGAATGTTGCTACTTCAACTGCTGAATATCATCAAGCTTTTGTTTCTAAAGCGACTGAACAAGATTCTATTACGTGGCACAAACGCATGGGTCATTTAAGTTTTCAGAAGATGAACCATCTGGTTCACAACAATCTTGTAGAAGGTGCTGATCTTCGATCTTTTCATATTAAAGCAACATGTGTTCCATGTAAGAAGGGTAAGCAGAGAAAGAAAGCTCATAAGTTGGTGAAGTATAATCCAATCTCTGCTCTACTTGAATTGTTACATATGGATCTTTTCGGTCCAATTCGTTTTGAAAGCATTGATGGAAGTAAGTATTATCTGGTTGTAACTGATGATTATTCAAGATTCTCTTGGGTAATGTTTTTGAAAGAGAATACCGATACGTTTGAAAACTTGAAAGTGCTAATCAATCGATTAGAGACAGGTTTCAATTTAAAGGTAAGAAAGATTCGTTGCGACAACGGTACAGAATTCAAGAATCAGTATCTTGCAGGTTTCTGTATTGAAAAAGGTATCAATATGCAGTTCAGTTCTGCATACGCTCCTCAGATGAATGGTGTTGCTGAAAGAAAGAATAGAGTATTGATAGAGACAGCTAGAACAATGCTAGCAGATTCATCGTTACCTGTTCATTTTTGGAGTGTACGATACCTGCGGATCTGATATTTCAAGTGAGAGTTTTGATAATCATGAAGATATTGGTGATACTACGAATCTACATCATGAGATACCTGTTCCCGCATAACCAGTTCCCAGAACTACAACCGCTCATCCAAGAGAGAATATTATTGGAGATCCAAATTCATGTGTTAGAACAAGAAGGCAAGTTCAGTTTGATGGTCAAGTTGATACTCTTATGACAGCTACTGCTGCATACTACGAGTACTCATGTCATATTTCTAGAATTGAGCTAAAGACAACAAAGGAAGCCTTGAAGCATGTTGACTGGGTCATGGCTATGCTAGAAGAGATTCAACAATTTCATCGTTTAGATATTTGGAAGCTAGTTACTAAACTGCATGGAGCTAAGGTAATTATCTCAAATGGGTTTGGAAGTGAAAATTTGATGAAGATGGTAATGTTATCCGTAACAAAGCAAGATTTGTTGCTAAAGGTTATTAGCAAGATCCTGAATTTGATTATGATGAAGTTTTTGCTCCTGTTGCCAGATTGGAAGCAATTCGCATTTTTCTGACTTTTGCTTCATTTATGAAGTTCAAAGTGTTTCAAATGGATGTTAAGAGTGCATTTCTTTATGGCAAGCTGAATGAAAGAGTATATGTCAATCAACCACCAGGTTTTGAAGATCATCTTCATCCTGACAAAGTTTACCGGTTACGAAGAGCCCTATATGATTTACATCAAGCCCCAAGAGCTTGGTATGGACGTTTGTCAAGTTATCTGATTGAAAAAGGTTATCAAATGGGCACGGTAGATGGTACTCTGTTCACGAAGGTTAAAGATGATGATATTATTTTGGTCCAGATCTATGTAGATGACATTATTTTCAGTGCTACTAAGCAGGAACTCGTCGATGAGTTTGAGCAGGTGATGAAGGACGAATTCAAAATGAGCAAATTGGGTCTCTTACACTACTTTCTTGGTTTACAAGTCGAACAGACTAGTAATGGTATTTTTCTTCATCAATAAAAGTATGTAAATGATATACTCGAGCGTTTCGGTATGACTCAAAAATGTCCTGTGTCGACCCTGCTAGCCGTGAATCATGGTATTTCATTAGAATGTGAAGGGGAGCCTGTTGATCCTACTTACTATCGAGCAATCATGGGATCGCTTATGTATCTTACTGCATCTAGGCCGGATATTATGTTCGCAACATGTCTGTGTGCTCGTTATCAAGTTAATACGAATACAGTTCATCTTAAAGCTGCCAAAAGAATTCTACGTTATCTGTTGCATTCTTTAAATCTCGGCATCTGGTATTCAAATGAAGACAAGTTTGATCTTGTAGCATATAGTGATTCAGACTATGCAGGTTGCAAAATCAACAACAAATCTACATCAGGAGGATGCCAATTTTTAGGTGAAAGGCTGGTGACCTGGCAATGCAAGAAACAAACTGTAGTTGCGCTTTCTACATGTGAAGCTGAATATATCGCTGCTGCTAGTTGCTGCTCGCAAGTTGTTTGGATCCAACAACAACTTCGCGATTACGGACTAAGAATCTCTTTCTCTCCTCTTTATATTGATAATACTGCTGCTATTGCAATTACTAAGAATCCTGTGCAATATTCAAAGACCAAACACATAGGTGTTAAATATCATTTTCTTAGGGATTGCCATGAGAAAAAGATTATTGGGGTTAAGAGAATAGGTACTAAGGATCAGAGGGATGACTTATTCGCTAAGGCTTTTGATAAACCTAGGTTCTTGCTACTGTTAGAGATGAAAAGGCATTGTTGATCGAGACAAAGTGATTTCAGATGTTGTTTTTGAGGGTTAATCAAACTTTTAGACTTTGCATGTAGGATGCATGACATATAGATTTTAGTTTCTTATTATCTGTATTGCATATTTTTTCTTCCTGTCTGCATTTTCTTTCATGTTTGCATGCTAGTCTGTAGTTATTTTCTGTTTCTTTTGTTAAAATGCTAAAAGACAAAAAGATTTTATGTTTTAGTATTTTAGGGGGAGTATAGTGTTTCAACAGAAAATACCTAAAAAGTGTAAAATGCCTCATCAGTAAATCCTAAAAAGTTGAAAATTCCGAAAATGAGCTTGTTTTGGTTAATCTGTTGGAGATGAAGAAATTACTGTACTGAGAATTGATATATTTGATTAGTAAGGACTAATTTGAACGTTTATGTTTATCTGTTGTGTGATGTATTGATAGACGTGACTTACGAATTCTTGGCATTAGACAATCATACTAAGAATAACCATCATCTAAGATTCAGAAGTCATGAACGATCTGTAGCGTTTGAAGGTAGTCACCTAATTATCTCCGAAACTGTATCTAATGATAATTGTTGAGGAACGCAACAGTCGGTTGAGGGTATCCCCTATCATAATTGGTAATCACTAGAAAAGGTTGGGGGTAGATTTTAAGTTGAGGATTATCTGTTTGGCTGGTGCATACCAAGTTGTCACTGGCCTAAGACTTTATAATCGAAACTAAACCGCGAAAATATTAGAGAAAATTAGTTTATGTCGAAAGTAAGTGTCCCTTCTCGCTTAAGGTTGAAAATTATAATTCCTTATTGCGGACTGTTCAAGCATTTAAGGGATAACACCTTTGAGTGATCTGAGCACACAACAAAGAAACATGAGTTCATGCATAAAAATGGAAAATCCATTCATGATGACGTTCAAAATCAATATATCAAAAGACACTGATATGCTAAAAATGAAATATCAAAAGAAAATCAAAGTCAAAAATAATTGGCATATCAAGATGGCAAAGTCCTGAAAGTATGAAGAATGCTGATTCATGATGTGCTCATAAAGAACTCAGATCATTCTTAGTGTGACGCCCCCGCGTAGCTTGAATTGTTTAATCACAACGTTTACACTGAACTAACAAGATTCTTGTCGTCTGCAATATAGAGTTATACCTATTAAGACTGTAAGTTGGAAAGATACTTATCTAGATATACTCTAATTAAATATATATTTATGAAAGTTTAACTTTCGATTCCGTTTTCCATGTCAACTTGAACATAAAGAAGTTAAGGGCCTTGAGATTTATTTCGTGTGACGACTGGTCATCAGGCAAGTCTGCTTTAACTTTAGACCAATCCCCGCGGTAAATAATGCACCTATTCGGATAATCCAATATATTCTAAAATCTGCCGTTCCAACTAGATTGAAGATTATCAATACACTGATAGAAGCCAAAGGCTGACAGGGTTATTCAAAATGCCGTGAGAACCATCCTGTTCAATTCAAATAAAATACATGGAAAGAGATAACGGAAAGTTATGCTTAATGAATTGACAACCTAATAAAAGCGCACAATAATAAGTGATGAAAGAATCAAGGATTAATGAACTTAGCATGATCTCAAAAATCATTGCTTTATAGTGTTCAAGTAATTAATGCCAACATGATTGTCGAAGTGTCCGGAATGAATATGTTCATGTTTAATGAGGATTGATATAAGTAATTGCATGATAATAGACATAGACTGGATAATTAGGAATGAACAACAGAAGTTGATTCAATATGTCAGTTCTGATCCATTTTTAAATTGTTAATCATTTTGCTCACAAAAAGAATGTGAATTTGTATATCTTGTTGATCTGTTTATTTAAAGCTTGCATTGTAAACTAAAATACAACAAAAAGATTTTGGTTTTGCATGTTATTGCATTTCATGATAGAATGTCTTTTATTTGCATATTTTTAGTTGTATGACATTATATTTCAGAAAAGCTATAAAGATTTTATCTTTTCCTTATTTTCTGATTAATCCTCTGAATGTGCATTAACATCTGAAAGAACCTTGTCGAGATCAAGATATTGTTGGCCACCAAATCCATGAGATGGAAGTTTGTAGAGCTTGTGATTGTTTGAAGGACTATGAAGATTTAAGTTGTTAATGAACTTAAGATGATATTACACTGTAGGCTTTACTCTTGGAACACATAATGTTTAGAGTAATAACCTTGTTTAGGTTAGGATTTTTGATCTGCCTAAGTGTTAATGGTCATTTCTTGAAGGTTTAGTGATTTCTGACTCAAATTGAGAGGGTTAGTTAGCTCTAAAATTGCCAAACGAGTCGAAATCCTAAGTTTGTAAAATTGTGAAAATTTGAAATTGCCTAAGTGGCTCACTTGCACGTTTGATGTGTGAATCGTACGAGTAACCACATGCGTAAGGTTAACCATATGGCTGACCTTGTTCTAAAATGTTCTAAGACATCAGGGTCACACGCACGAGTGATTAGGTGAGACGCGCAGTTAATGGTGGATCGTGTGATCAACTGTACGGTTGATCACGAGAGTATAAATAGGGAGTGATGAGCACAGACGCTCACACTTGTGCACCCAACCCATTTTTCTCTCAAAATTCGACCTTCACCGATCACATTTTCCACCGCAGCGTTTGTTTATCACATTATTCCGACCTCAGCGCCACCTAATAGGTAAGATTTCATCGAGTTTTAGTCTGTTAATTTGTTGTTTGAATGATTCGAAATCATAAGGGTTAGTAACTTGAATTTTGTGTAATTGGTGCTCGTTTTAATCATTATTTGTTATTGTTTTGAGTTAAACGGATCCTATACATGCTATTGTGATGTAAATCGGTCCCTAAAACGATCAAACATGTAATTTGTGGAATTTAAAAAGGCATTTAATACGGGTTTCATCAGACATGCACGAGTGACGTCACTTGCACGGGTGGGACATGACTCGCACGAGTCAGTACGCTGTTGATGATCAACCGTGTGAACCTTGAACCCACTCGTTTGAATTGATTTAGTTGCTCACTCGCTTGACTGAGCTGACACGTGTGATTAACTGCACGAGTCACCACACGAGTCATCACACGGTTGACTCACTCGCTTATAAATTTTGCATTAGCCGTGTACCCTGTCTGAAACCATATTACTGCTCAAACGTGTCAACAGTGACACGAGTGACTATATCACTTGCACGGTTGATCTCTTAGCCGCACGTGTGACATTATCACTTGCACGGTTCATCATGTTTTTATAAATCTGTGACACTTTGTAGCTAATGCTTTGATGATTTACGATAATTAGTTTATATCTCTAACTTCTCTGTGAATATTTCAGTTTGATATTACCAATGGCAGAACAACAACTCAATGTTCCGACTGTTAACCCAGAAGTTCAGGGGGAGCAACAGCAGAATCCTCAAGTGAATTCGGTTAATCCGCCTGTTCAACAAGAGACTATTATAGAGAAAGGCGAGCTCAACAATCAAGTTGCTCTTTATGATACTACTCTCGAAAGAGGTTATCATTTTAAGGAGATTATGGAGTTTCTAAAGCGCTCAAGGATTCATACAGCTATCTCTACTGCATGTACGGCATACTACTGCCATCAGAGAGAGTTTTGGAAGAATGTTGTAATTGATGTGTCAGATAGTGAAGATAAGATTGTTAGTAAGGTTCAAGGGCATGAGATAACTGTTTCTACGTCTGTGATAAGGAAGATTTTAGGTGTTGATGATGAGAGATGTTCCCACATGACGCTCAACCGAGAAAGGATACATGGATGTTTCTAGAGACGTGCTTATTCTGGCTATATCTCGGGTAAATCTGAGCTGATGAAGACTCTACTGCCTCCACAGTTTAGATATCTTGCTCACGTGATCATGCAGTGTTTGAGTGGTCGTAAAGCTGGGTTTGACAAGTTGAATGAGAAAGTGCAAAGCATGTTTGTGGCACTTGTTCTCAGAGCCCCATATGATTTCTCAGGATTTGTTTACTACTAATTCAAAGCAAATCTTTTCAGTTCTACTCAGAGATACCTGATTTATGCCCGTTTTCTTTAATTAATCATTAATGATGTTGCACCTGAGTTACCAAAGCTTGAAGAGTATATTATTCACCTTAAGCCGATGAATCCGATTACTTTCCGAAGGATGGAGGAGACAAGAAACGAAGATTTGAAGCCTGATTTTAACAGAAAGCTTATTTGTCATCTGATCAAAGAAAACTATCGATGCCCGGCTGGTAATGCGTGGAGAAATGAGCATTCAGACTCTGACTACGAAGTTTCTGATAAGGAATGTGAGGGTGATAATCAACGAGCTACTTGTGAAGCTCAAGGAGGAGGTAATGTTGATGATGAGATTATCGAAGGTGATGATGAAGCGACAGAAGATGATGTCAGCTTGATTCAGAGAAAGAGGAAAGGGAAGGAAGCGATGACTTCAGAACAGCCCAAGAAGAAAGAGAAAAGAACGAAACATCACTTTGATTCGTCTCAAAAATCATCTCAAGGAGGTTCTAAGCAACAGGCTTAGAGACAACCATCCGGTTTCATGAAGGATGCAAGAGCTGCTACTACCGTACCAAGGCCTGCCCCAACAACACCTCAGATCACGCCATCAGAATTTAAGACACAGCAAAATCTGTTGATGTCTTTGATCACCAAAATAACCAATCTGGAGAATCAAGCCACTGATGAGAAGAAGGTCAGTGAAGCTAAGATTGAGTCGTTAGCTGAAGAGAACATGAAATTAAGTGAAAGGTTGGACCGTCAGAAGGCAAGGACGGATAAGTTGAGAAAGAAAGTGTTGGCGATTAAGAGTGAGAATAAGGAGAAGTTGAAGGATTTGAATAATAAGATTGAATCGATTACCTCTGTTAAAACTAAGTTGATTAAGGAGAGAGGAGAAGAATTTTCTTCTGATTTGGGTGGTGATGATGAGAAAGACGATGAAGAAGATGCTGGAACTGGAGGACCCTCTTTTGAGATACCGTTAGTGATACATATTCGAAGCTTTAATGAATAAGTGAGGTCTTTACTGCTAAATATTATATGAATTATTCAAATGTTTTTAACGATGCAGAAAAGGGGGACGTTCCACCAAGTGATTTTCCGATGGAACATCTTGCTGCTCTGGCATACGATAGCGAAAATGATACAGAGGATGCAGAGATAGTTGAAGCTAAGAACAAGGCTCCACAAGAAGAGTCATTTGCCAGTATCCCTCCCGAATCAATCCAAAATATCAACTTGAACGATTTCAATAATTTGTTTGCTGATGAGAAGAGTGAAGATTCTGTTGGTAAGGATAATGTAAAAGAGGATATGATTGTTGAATCCGAGGATGAATTGGTAACAGAATCTGATAATGAAGAAGAAGAAGAAGAAGAAGAAGAAGAAGAAGAAGAAGAAGAAGAAGAAGAAGAAGAAGAAGAAGAAGAAGAAGAAGAAGAAGAAGAAGAAGAAGAAGAAGAAGAAGAAGAAGAAGAAGAAGAAGAAGAAGAAGAAGAAGAAGCAGCTGAGTTTGTTATGCCTTCGCTTGAGCCATACTCAAACCCGTCACTCAACACATTAAGTGACATTTTCAATTTGAGTAGTGATGTGAAAAGAAAGAAATTAGACAATTTAGAACAGGTGAGGAAGGTATACAAAGAACAAGTGAAAGAAGTGGATGTTCTAATTGAAAAGAACAAGAAAATCCGACATGAGAAACTGCTCGTTGAGAAAGAAAGAAATGAATTTGAGCTGAAGAAGAAGAAACTCCGAGCCGAGCAAGCTAAAGTCGAGGCATGGAATGAGATTAATAAATGGTTCAAATGTGATAGGGTTAAAGTAAACAGAAACGTTGAAGAAGACGAGATCCGTCAGAGTTGGTGGAAACAGAACGTCGTTAACCCTGATCAGTTAAATAAGCCAGAGCTGAAGCCGAAGTTTGCTAGTTTCTACGAAAGGGGAAAGAGAACCAAGAAGTATTCCAAGGGTAAAATACTAAGCTGGAGTTACTTCAAGGAGATCAATTGTTTCGCGATCAAGAGGGAAGGAGGAGTTGATTACATGGCAGGTCCTAGTCACTTCAAAACTCTACCGTACTTCGAGATCATGCAACTTGCTAAGATGAAGATGTTGAACGCTGAAGATTGTGACCTTTCTAGGTGGTTTCAGAGAAAACTCAGATATGAGTATAAGACAGGGAAATGGGATATCTTTAAGTCAACAGCCGCCAGGTTTTCCATGCACCCAACAAAGAGAAATTCTAAAGGTGGACCTGTACGCGTTGTTAAGTTCCGTCCAGCCAAGTACATGAAGAAATCTCCATTGATGCCTTTACCCAAGGATATATGCCAAAACTTCAGATGGTGGTTCTATGATGAGTTGTCAGAAGAAGCAGTAATCTTGACTGCAAGTGTAAAGGAAGATGGAAGCATACAGTTCAACAATGTGAGGATTCTAGATCCTATGTGGCTGAGGAACTTATCGAGATTTGATGTGGAGACTCTTCACCGCCATCACATTACTTTTAGAGATGATCGAAAAGAGGAAGCTATGAGATATCAACGTGTGATCGATGTCTACTATGCATATCTCAACAGAAACAGTGAATGCTCAAAGCTCAAACCAAGTTCATGCCAGCTGATCTATGTCGAGTTCTGTGTTGCTAGTTTGTATTTTTTTGTTTTTGTTTTTTGATGATGATGTATTTTTAGCGAGAGAGAGAATCTGGATATGTACTTGATGTTAAACTGATGTTACTTTTGGACTTGTATATATTTGACGAACGTTTACTTTATTGTAACTGATGCTCTAGGTCCTAGGGGGAGTTGTTGATGAATTTTCTGTAAGTCCCTAGACATCTAGCCTACGTTTGTGATTAGTACTTCAGTTTATGGGATACCATGATCGCTCGTTATTATCCTATCTGTGTTTGTATGTGGTTACAGGTACTGCAGGAACGCGATATGGATGTTTGACTTTGCTAGACTTAGTCAGACGTGCGAGTGAAGTCTCACTCTTACGGCTGACAGGCTCATACACACGGTTGATGTTGGGCTAAGTCACAATTATAACCTAAATGAGAAGACACAAGTGAGTGATCACCCGTACGGCTAATAAAGCCAACTCGTACGTGTGATGGATGACTCGTACGGGTGAGTCAGCAGCAGGGGTATGTAATGTGTTATGTTCTTCATTTTAAGTTAAGCCTCTCACACACACACACACACACACCACTCAGATCTGGTAACCATAATCTGTTTCTCTCTCAACCCAAATCACTCCTGTAGTGAATAATAGCTCAAGGCATTAATCTAATCACACAATCCTTGTTGTGGTTTGACTAATTTAATCCCAAAAAGCTCCTAATATTCACTAGTTATGGTTTGATTCACTAATTCCGCCTTTGTGTGAATTAAACCTGTTGATTTCGAAGTTCCTAGTTAATGGTGTATCCTATCATATACACGCATAAAAGGCATAATGGTTGCATAAAAAGTAGCATTAGGAAGACTGGAAACAACAATTTTGGGGAATTATCCGTCCAGCGTTCTCCGCTGTACAGGCTGCTCCGTCATGCGTAAACCGTGAAGGCCGCCTATCGCATAAGCCCTGAACGGAGAACGCCCTATTCAGCATAAATTTCCGATCATGAATAACAGAACGTATCATTATCTGACACGTGTCCCCGAACAATCCGGTGGATCTGACACTATAAATAGACCCCTTGGGTCGTCATTTTACACAGTTCAGACATTCTGACAAATTTGAGAGCAGAGACTTTACCTCTCTCTCTCTAGCACTTTCTCTCACTAAAAGTCATCCGGATAGCACTTTTACTCTCTACGGACGACAGATTGATTAAGCCACCCCACAAGTTTCTACACTTGTGAACCGGGTCTGCAGGGATTATTTCCCAAGAGCAAACATTAATCGGCAACACACGCTCACCTAAAGCTAGATTATTTCTAGTATCGTGTTGACATACTAAGCCTTACCTCATAAGGAAATAGGTGTTAACAATGGTGCCATCTGTGGGACCACGTCGTAAAATTCAACGTGTTCTTGCAATCAAATATAAGAATCGGATCTGAATTATATTTGTGAGTTTTCATTTACTTTACATATCTAGTTTTTGGTTCAATACTGATCGCTTTGGTATTACAATCAAATATTATCTCTTCATGAAAGCTACTGAGATTGTTAAAAAAAATCATAAACAAATGACTTTTACAAGAAGAAAAGTGCTTATCTCATTCACGTTGTAAATTCATCTATGAATTGAAAAAGTGAGCATTATAACTGTGCATTTCGTAAAAAACTCCATCTGTATGAAATTAATAGTTCATCGTTTAACGTATCTACTGTGTTTGCTGATTTTGAATGGCAAAATGTTATGTACATGTCATGTGTTAACACTAGTCACGTTTCATCAAAAGTTGTTGCTACTAGAGGTAAAGAGTCTTTATTTCAGTTTTCTCCCATTTGGTAAAACTTGCCCGTAGATTGGTTTAATGCTATATTCATGGTGTTGCATACCTTATTCATTTACTTAACAATATTTGGTTGAGTTAACCCTCAGAATTTATGTTTAAGCTAAGTGATTTTTCTATTTGTTTGTATTACTATAATAATCAGTAACTTTTTATCTTAATTGATTACCATCAAGATGAAATGTTGTGTTTTTTTAGTTGTATTGATGTTAATAATGTTTTTACATTTAAGAAAACAGCATTTTGTTTGAAATTCAGCCTCTTTGTGATAATATCCTTTTAGCTAATAAGAAGGGAATGTGAGAAATGGGTCATGGGTCAAAATTACCTCATCTCTACTCTCTACTGATGGGGTGCTTGGTACATGAGCATTTCTGATGTGGTGCTGAGATACATTTTGCCAGGTCCTATTCTTGACCACCAAAAACAGTTACATCCTTTATTAGTTGTTTATCTACACAAAAGTTGTTAATTAGAATTGTAAAAGTGGGCAGTGATAGGGGCGGGGTTATTATCGCTGAATCGGCATAGTCGAAACGGGAGATGATCGCAACGGGTGGTTTAGTCCATCGGGTGATCCCAATCGCTGTCAAAAAAAAGCAAGTAACTACAAAAATGCAGTAGGAATTCTTAACATTCTAATCGACTTTGGATTACTGATAGCCTACTTCTTTTGACCCTAAGATAGATGGTTTGATTGACCCATATCAGATAAACAAAACATTCTATCTCAATAAGATATTCCTGTGGTTGAATTTCCTCTTTTCACTATGTATTTTATGCTTCTTATTTAGAATACAATGATCTATTTTTTCTACTTTCTAAATACAGATCATGTTAGATAACTTGTCAATTTGTATATCACTATTATGATTTGGATACACAAATTTATATCTATATTGTCTATGTAGACTAACAAGTTCCTTGACATTTTGAAGTGGCAAAATGGATGGTTGGGTAACGATGTACCTACTTGGTCCATACCAGCCAACTCTCAAAAACTGTTCTTTTTCTTATTACGACTTTTATAAATAAAAACAGTCTGACATTGTCATAATTAAAACACCATCAAACTGGCCTATTTTGTATATCTGTGTATAAATTACCAACTCTAATTGTAATATTGATGTATTATGCTGGTTTATATGTTTTCCCTAAAATATCTCTTTTGGAATTGGGGATGTTTTATTAAAGTTTTAAGGAATAATTAATAATAATTTGTACTATGTATATCTTTTGCTTGAGGGTATAGAGGAGCCGAAAGTTGTGACGTGTTGAATTAACAAGACAACAAGTTAAAGTTGTTCCTAATGGGACTATTATGATGGCCCCGTCAAAACACTTAACGGCTCCGTCACTTGGTCCCATAGCTTGATCGACTTAAATGAATTTAATAAATGACATTGCATTCTTTTATACCAAAAGTTTCCCAAAAAGGAAAGCATATCAAAATATGTAGTTTAAAAGTAACCCAACATATTAATAATCCAAAGTTGACACAAAAACATTGTCAACAACCCACAAGTATTAATTATTCAAAAACCGAATGCAAGCCAAAGTTTCATAAATTGTTTCATAAAAATCTGCCAAAATGCATGCAGACTCTTCTAAACACAGCGGAAGCATCACATAAACTCAAGTACCTGTGAAAACATGCGAGTAAACTGTCAACACAAAGGTTGAGTGAATTATAGGTTTAAATAATTGAATAAACTTTAGACCACAAGATTTATAAATGTTAGAAAACATCAAACATTATTCCATTATCAATGAGCCACCTGGTAACCACTTAACCCTTTATTTACCCTTGCCAAACACAATAAAAATATACACTGGACAGTGTATCTATAACAAAATACAAAGTACTAAATATTCCGATTATAAATTGCTAGCGCGACTAGCTCGAAATGGGGTTGTCAAACCCGATAGATCTATCCGTAGGATTCGAGTTCACCGGTAGAAACCAATGACTACAGTTACCAGACTAGGGAATATTTTTGTCCAACTCACAATGAATAATTTAAATTTAATTCTCACTTGTGTCTAAACGTGAAATAAAATGCATGTAATCACATCCCAAAAATATACTTTGAAAAGTATGAAAAACGGGACTATAACTCACCTTAATAGTAATGAAGTAACCAACACAATTAAGCGAACAGCAAATGTAGTACAGTGATCAGGAATGATCACAACGCCGACCTATAATAAAGCAGGTCGATATAAATAACTAACTTAGGTCAAGTCTTAGTATGATAGCTATTGTACATGTTGCAAGTAGTCATAGAACAATACTCAATATGCATCGGTTTGTTCGAAACAGCTTACGGACACACACTTTCTATTTTTAGAAAGTTTCTATTTTTAGCAGGTTTCCATTTTTGGAAAGTTTCTATTTTTGGAAAGTTTCTATTTTTGGAAAGTTTCCAAATTTAGAAAGTTGCTATTTTAGGAAAGTTTATAAGTTAGGAAAGTTTCCTTAATTAGAAAGTCAACAAAAGTCAACTGAAAGTCAAAGTCAACCGAAAGTCAACTCAAAAGTCAACCTTGGTCAAACATGGTCAACGTAAATTTTAAAAGTGTAAGTTATAATAATAATATAAATTATAACGTTTATTAAAGTTAAATATGTCTAATTATGTCATAACATAAGTTTAATTAAATTAAAATGAATTATTAAAGTTAATATAAGTTTAAATGATATAATTAATATAACATAAGTATTTAATTAATTAATTAAATATTAGTCATAATGTAAGTATTATTAATTAATAATAAATTTTAAATCATATCATAAGTATTATTAATTAATGATGAATTATTAATCATATCATAAGTTTCTAATTATAATTATTAAATCATAGTATTTAATAATTAAATTATAATTAAATAATAACTAAGCCTTATAATAATTAAATAATTAATTAATCCTTATTATAAGTCTTATTATAGTAATCTCATAATATAAGTTTAATACTTATCATAAGTATTTTCCATTAATAATGAAGTATTATTAATCATATGTTTAATTAAAAAGTTAATTAAATCATAAGTATTAATTAAATGATATAATAAATATATATCATAAGTTGTAAATAATAATAATTACCTTTTTTATCATAAGTAATTAAATGATAATGAAATTCATTATTTATATCATAAGTTTAATAATTAATCATAAGTTTTAAATCAAAAGTTCATCTGGTCGTATCCTGAGCCCCGGGTGTCGGTTTTCGGCGAGCCTTACATATATCTCCGCCTAAGTAAACCACCTGACACTTTGGTACACTCAAAAACACACCATGAACAGTCCACAAGTCATGATGTACAGCCAACACACTACTTGCAACTTCAATTCAATCAAAAACGTGTTTTAGACGTAACGGGTGATTCGTGGCTCGGATTGAGATGACCCGAACATGAAAGTTCGCCCCACCATCAGTCCTAATACACTAACACACCCTAAAGTCACCAAATATGGTCACAAAGTTGGACCAAACCTGGTTCATACCAAAATCACATTTCAATCTTAACAAAATACCATTTTGATCATAATTAGGGTTCCGGGAATCGAAACGACATGAATCCGGAGTCTAAAATTAATGTCTTGATGAGAGGAACTCATTTATATACTTTATTTTATGATCAACATCAGTTAAAATATCAAAAACACACGAAAAAGCTGCTGTACAGAATTTAACAAACCGAAAACATGTGATTATGAGTATTTCAATGCATACAAACATCATTACAATAATCCACAAACATCATACTACTAAATAATCATCAAAATACAGAAAATAAATGAAAAATTGAAAGTTCTAGGGTTAGGGTTTATACCCTAATCAATAATCAATGAGTATGATCGCGTAGAGAACGGAACGAGGAACGCGTTTATGTAGATGATCTCTTAATCCAAGCTTGATTTTGGTTGATGATGATGATGGTATGGTGATGAATGGCGACGTCTAGGAGAGCAAGGGGAGGGAGAAGTTGGGAGAAAATTATAAAATTTAGGTTTAGGGAATTTTTGTAATTGTGAAAGTAAAAAAAAATAGAATGGAAAGCAAGTACTCCCCCCCCCCTCTAAGGGGTTTCGGCCGATGGGGGTGTGTGGGGTGGGCCCCACTAGCCCAATTAGCTAAAAGTTAATTTCCTTATGGCCCGAAAGCCCGAACGAGTCCCGAAACGCGAAAACGCACTTACGCGATTAAAAATTCGGAAAGATAACAAACGCGCGACGAAAAATAAATATAAATACACTATATAATAATATGATCTTAAAATATCATATTTAAAATATTTAGGATTTAATATCCCAAAAACGCGACCGTTGGTTTAAAAACCGAAAAGATTCGCCGGATAGAAATCCGCGATTCGTATAAACGTACGTTTTAAAATATGAATACATATATTCACATAACACATATAATTAATATATTATTACTAAATAATAATATAGGTCATGAAATGACGTAACACAAATAACAGTTAACGGTCGTTAAATAATTAACAGAAAAGATAACGGAAAAAGTAGGGTCGTGACAGTACCTTCCCGTTACGGAAATTTCGTCCCGAAATTTAAGCAGGTGCAGGGGTTGACTCAGCATCTGGGAACAAATGCGGGTACTTCTGCTTCATCCGATTTTCACGCTCCCAAGTGAACTCGGGACCGCGTCTGGCGTTCCATCTAACCCGGACAATAGGAATTCGACTCTGCTTAAGAGTCTTAACTTCTCGATCCATAATTTCAATAGGTTCCTCAATAAAGTGTAGTTGCTTATCAACATGAAGTTCTTCCAAAGGAATAGTCTTATCGGCTTCGGCCAAACACTTCTTTAAGTTCGATACATGAAAAACATCGTGAACAGCACTGAGTTCTTGTGGCAGCTTCAAACGATAAGCCGCCGGTCCAAATCTCTCAATGATCTCAAACGGTCCAACAAAACGAGGACTTAGCTTTCCCCTTTTACCAAAACGGATCACACCTTTCCAAGGTGAAACCTTTAACATAACACGATCACCAACTTGAAATTCCACATCTTTCCTTCCCCTATCGGCATAACTCTTTTGTCGGCTTCTAGCGGTTCTCAACCTTTCCTTAATCTGTACAATCTTCTCGGTAGTCTCGTGAATAATTTCTGGACCTGTGAGTTGAGCATCCCCAACCTCATTCCAACAGACAGGAGACCTACACTTCCTACCGTACAGAGCTTCAAACGGTGCGGCTTGAATACTTGCGTGATAACTGTTGTTATAAGAAAATTCAGCTAGCGGCAAATATTTATCCCACCCATTACCAAAATCGATAACACATGCTCGTAACATATCTTCTAGCGTCTGAATGGTCCTTTCACTCTGACCATCCGCTTGAGGATGATAAGCAGTGCTCAAATCTAATCTAGTTCCCAAGGCTTCCTGTAAAGATTGCCAAAACCTCGATACAAATCGACTATCTCGGTCCGAAATAATGGATACAGGAACACCATGCCTAGAAACAATCTCCTTCAAGTACAAACGAGTAAGCTTCTCCATTGAATCTGTTTCCCTAATCGGCAAAAAGTGAGCCGACTTAGTGAGTCGATCTACAATCACCCAAATAGTGTCATAGCCACCCACAACTCTTGGTAACTTAGTAATAAAATCCATCGTAATTCCTTCCCACTTCCACTCGGGAATCTCGGCTTGTACCAACAGTCCAGACGGTTTTTGATGTTCAGCTTTAACCTTAGCACAGGTCAAACACTTAGCCACATACGTAGCCACATCACCTTTCAAATTTGGCCACCAATACAGCTCCTTAAGATCATGATACATCTTTCCTTAACCAGGATGAATAGAGTACCTAGACTTATGAGCCTCATCCAAAACAAGTTGTCGCAGTTCACCAAACTTCAGAACCCAAGGACGTCCTGCAAAGTACCTAGTACCATCTGCTCGAATCTCAAATTTCTTAGCCATACCTCTTACGTTCTCTTTCACAAAATTCTCTTCCTTTAAGGCTTCTTGTTGTGCCTCAAGAATCTGCCTTGCGAGGTTTGTTCTAATTGTCATATTCAAGGCCCTAAACCTGCGAGGTTCAGCCCTTTCTTTACAACTCAACGCATCCGCCACAACATTGGCCTTACCCGGATGATACAAAAGTTCACAATCGTAATCATTCAACGTCTCAATCCATATTCGTTGTCTCATGTTCAACTGTTTCTGATCGAGGATATGTTGAAGACTTTTGTGATCTGTGTACACAGTACTCTTGACCCCATACAAATAATGTCTCCAAATCTTAAGTGCAAAAACAACGGCCCCCAACTCTAAATCATGAGTTGTATAGTTCTGCTCGTGAATCTTCAACTGACGTGACGCATACGCAATGACTTTCTTTCACTGCATCAAAACACAGCCAAAGCCCTGACGTAAAGCATCACAATAAACAACAAAATCATCATTACCCTCAGGTAGTGATAATATCGGAGCGATAGTCAACTTCTTCTTTAAAATCTGAAAAGCAGCCTCTTATTCATCCTTCCACTCATACTTCTTCCCTTTATGCGTTAAAGCAATCAAAGGTTTTGCGATACGAGGGAAATCTTGAATGAACCTTCGATAGTAACCTGCTAATCCTAGGAATTGACGAATCTGAGTAGGAGTTTTCGGAGTTTCCCACCTTTCAATCGCCTCAATCTTAGCAGGATCAACTTGTATCCCTTGTTTACTAACAATGTGTCCAAGGAATTGAACTTCTCGTAACCAGAATGCACACTTAGAGAACTTAGCGTACAATTCTTCTTTTCTCAACAGATCAAGCACTAACTTCAAATGTTCCTCGAGCTCTTCATCACTCTTCGAATAAATAAGGATGTCGTCGATAAACACAATAACGAACTTGTCGAGATAGGGTCTACACACACGGTTCATGAGGTCCATGAACACAGTAGGTGCATTTGTTAATCCGAACGGCATAACAAGAAACTCAGAGTGACCGTAACGGGTGCGAAAAGCAGTTTTCGAAACATCAGATTCCTTAACACGCAACTAATGATAGCCGAAACGAAGATTGATTTTTGAATAAACAGATGAACCTTGAAGTTGATCGAACAGATCATCAATTCTCGGAAGAGGATAACGGTTTTTAATAGTAAGCTTGTTCAACTCACGATAATCAATGTACAAACGAAAAGAACCATCCTTCTTCTTAACAAACAGAACAGGAGCTCCCCAAGGGGATGAACTAGGACGAATAAAACCTTTGTCTAACAACTCACGGAGTTGACTTGACAATTCTTGAAGTTCAGAAGGCGCAAGATGATAAGGAACACGTGCTACAGGAGTAGCACCGGAAACAAGATCAATTTGGAATTCTACCGCGCGTTGCGGCGGAAGGCCAGGTAAATCTTAGGGAAATACCTCGGGAAAATCTCTAACAATATGAACATCTCCAACACTCTTCGTTTCTCTTTCGGAATCAACAACATGGGCTAGAATAGCATGACAGCCTTTGCGAAGATGTTTAAGAACCTTCAGACAGCTAATAAGATTTAACTGTCGGCACCTCTTATCTCCAAAAACCATCAGCGGCTCTCCAACCACATTAGTAATACGAATAGCTTTATCATAACACACAATCTCAGCACGATTCGCAGATAACCAATCCATCCCAATAACAACATCAAAACTACCAAGTTCAATCGGTACCAAATCTATCTCAAAATCTCTACCAGCTAAACTACTGTTACACTTACGATGCACAGTCTTAGCAGTGAGTACCTTACCATTAGCTATTTCAACAACATAAGTATTGTCTAAAGGAGTTAACGGCGTTTTGATTTTTGGACTTAATCTACTCGACACAAAACTCAAATCAGCCCCTGAATCAAATAGTATATAAACTGATAAATCGTTGACTGAGAATGTACCAGTAACAAGTTTAGGATCTTCCTCAGCATCCCTAACGTTAATGTTGAACGCTCTACCACGCGCAGTCTCTGCAGTCTTCTTGTTGGGACAGGCATCACGGAAATGCCCCGGCTTTCCACACTCATAACACACTCTCGGATTACCACCATTATTCGACTTTCCATTTCCATTACCATTACCATTACCACCTCTATTACCAGCATTATTACCACCTGCGGCAGGAATAGCAGAACCCGGCAGAAGCACCGTACAATCCTTAGCAATGTGTCCCTGTTTGGAACACCTCTTGCAAGTCACGGTACAGAAATCATCATGAGCCTTGTAACAACGTGGACACACATGCTGACTGCGGTTATTCGAACCAGAAGTATCCTGCTTTTTCTGCTGATTCTAGTTTTGATTGCAGTTATTATCCCACTTTCTCTTCCCATTATTAGCTTTCTTAACAGCCTCTTCACTGGGTTCGGTTACAGCAGCCTTGCTTCTCCTCAAGATCTTATCATTCAACTTATGAGCCATTGACATCGTGGCCTCAATAGTCTGGGGCTCACTAGATTCAACTCCATGTTCAATTTTCTCAGAAAACCCATCAATGTAAGCTTCAATCTTAAGATTCTCATCGGCATAAACATTAGGGCACAACAAAGTCAACTCAAAGAATCACTGCTCGTAGGCATCTAATTCGGTGCCCTTCATTTTCAAGTTTTTAAGTTCAACCTCTAACTTCTTAAGCTCACCCCTAGGACGGTAGCGGGTGATCATTCTTTCCTTAAAATTATTCCAAGTTAAACCATAAGCCACATCATTTCCCAAACTGTTAACCAAGTTGTTCCACCAGGTCAATGCACTATCCTTCAAAGTGCAGCTAGCAAAACTAACCTTGTCCTCCTCTCGGACTCGACTAACCCTAAAAATAGACTCAATTTTCTCGAACCAGCGGGTAAGTCCTATGGGTCCTTCTGTACCACTGAATTCCTGTGGGCGACTAGCCATGAACGTTTTGTGGGAGCATCCCACCTGATTGTTGTTCGCATTAGCATTTGCATTAGCATTCGCTGTCATAGCAGCAGCTATCCCTTCGGTAACAAGACGTTGGATACGGGCTTCGTTGGACTCTCTAGGAGGCATGATCTTCAAAACAGAATAACACAATCGTTAGTACTAAGAATAATACCAGTGTTATAAAGGAATAGATCGAACACGAAAAGATTAACCATTAAAATAATAGTCAGTAACCACTATAAGTAATAACATGACAGTTATGATTGTTATAGAAATAACCACCACATGCATACATATTTTATGATAACATCATACAACATACATAGCACCTAACATACATGATCTACATTACGCATAATATAACATGTCAAGAGTCACAACATCATAAATAAAATGTGATAATGATAATAGATGTCATAAAAATAACCATCCATACATAATGAAAAACATCCCATAACAAAACCTTAATAAAATCCTCGGCAAAACGCCGTACATAATCCAAAAATGTATGTATGAAAGGACATTAAGTCTTATGAAATAATTAATCAATCATGAATCATCATATCACATCTGCTTAGAGCGGGTGTGATAAGCTGGGCCAGCATGAGGCTCAGCAGAAGGCTCATACTTCCACAACTTTCCTTTCACTTCTTTCAACTCTTCCTTTAAACCACGAACTGTGCTCTCTAGAGCCTCGAACCTTGCATCAACTTCACGGTTACGCTTACGACTCTCGATCCCAACATTGTTCTTGAAGCTAACAAACGAATCCATACTAGCTCGAATCTGGTCCATCATCTCGTTGTATGGCAAAGTACGCATACAATCACTAAGAGCATTAATACGCGTCACTTCATTGTAAGCCCTGTTCATATGGGTAAGGGTGGAAAAGTAGTAGTGAACAGGATCATCGATCTTTGGTTGATCAGCACGGCGTCTGGCAGCAGCCGGAGTAGCAGGAGCAGCAACGGAGTTATCGCTACAAGTCGACATCTGCAAACAGTAAAACCGCAAACCACATACCAAAAGATATAAATGCTAATGATATAACTCATACGAAATGAAATGCATAATAATGCTATAGCAAAAGGGTCGGGCTGTAGACTAGACTCTAATGCACCATAAGAACCACGGGTTGACCACATTAAGACCGCCTAGTTCCCTACAATCAGAGCTCTGATACCAACTGTGATGGCCCCGTCAACACACTTAACGGCTCCGTCACTTGGTCCCACAGCTTGATCGACTTAAATGAATTTAATAAATGACATTGCATTCTTTTATACTAAAAGTTTCTCAAAAAGGAAAGCATACCAAAATATGTAGTTTAAAAGTAACCCAACATATTAATAATCCAAAGTTGACACAAAAACATTGTCAACAACCCACAAGTATTAATTATTCAAAAACCGAATGCAAGCCAAAGTTTCATAAATTGTTTCATAAAAATCTGCCCAAATGCATGCAGACTCTTCTAAATACGGTGGAAGCATCACATAAACTCAAGTACCTGTGAAAACATGCAAGTAAACTGTCAACACAAAAGTTGAGTGAATTATAGGTTTAAATAATTGAATAAACTTTAGACCACAAGATTTAAAAATGTTAGAAAACATTAAACATTATTCCATTATCAATGAGCCACCTGGTAACCACTTAACCCTTTATTTACCCTTGCCAAACACAATAAAAATATACACTGGACAGTGTATCTACAACAAAATACGAAGTACTAAACATTCCGATTATAAATTGCTAGCGCGACTAGCTCGAAATGGGGTTGTCAAACCCGATAGATCTATCCGTAGGATTCGCGTTCACCGGTAGAAACCAATGATTACAGTTACCAGACTAGGGAATATTTTTGTCCAACTCACAATGAATAATTTAAATTTAATTGTCACTTGTGTCTAAACGTGAAATAAAATGCATGTAATCATATCCCAAAAATATACTTTGAAAAGTATGAAAAACGGGACTATAACTCACCTTAATAGTAATGAAGTAACCAACACAATTAAGCGAACAGCAAATGTAGTACAGTGATCAGGAATGATCACAACGCCGACCTATAATAAAGCAGGTCGATATAAATAACTAACTTAGGTCAAGTCTTAGTATGATAGCTATTGTACATGTTGCAAGTAGTCATAGAACAATACTCAATATGCATCGGTTTGTTCGGAACAGCTTACGGACACACACTTTCTATTTTTAGAAAGTTTCTATTTTTAGCAGGTTTCCATTTTTGGAAAGTTTCTATTTTTGGAAAGTTTCTATTTTTGGAAAGTTTCCAAATTTAGAAAATTGCTATTTTAGGAAAGTTTATAAGTTAGGAAAGTTTCCTTAATTAGAAAGTCAACAAAAGTAAACTGAAAGTCAAAGTCAACCGAAAGTCAACTCAAAAGTCAACCTTGGTCAAACATGGTCAACGTAAATTTTAAAAGTGTAAGTTATAATAATAATATAAATTATAACGTTTATTAAAGTTAAATATGTCTAATTATGTCATAACATAAGTTTAATTAAATTAAAATGAATTATTAAAGTTAATATAAGTTTAAATGATATAATTAATATAACATAAGTATTTAATTAATTAATTAAATATTAGTCATAATGCAAGTATTATTAATTAATAATAAATTTTAAATCATATCATAAGTATTATTAATTAATGATGAATTATTAATCATATCATAAGTTTCTAATTATAATTATTAAATCATAGTATTTAATAATTAAATTATAATTAAATAATAACTAAGCCTTATAATAATTAAATAATTAATTAATCCTTATTATAAGTCTTATTATAGTAATCTCATAATATAAGTTTAATACTTATCATAAGTATTTTCCATTAATAATGAAGTATTATTAATCATATGTTTAATTAAAAAGTTAATTAAATCATAAGTATTAATTAAATGATATAATATATATATATATATATATATATATATATATATATATATATATATATATATATATATATATATATATATATATATATATATATATATATATATATATCATAAGTTGTAAATAATAATAATTACCTTTTTTATCATAAGTAATTAAATGATAATAAAATTCATTATTTATATCATAAGTTTAATAATTAATCATAAGTTTTAAATCAAAAGTTCATCGGGTCGTATCCTGAGCCCCGGGTGTCGGTTTTCGGCGAGCCTTACATATATCTCCGCCTAAGTAAACCACCCGACACTTTGGTACACTCAAGAACACACCATGAACAGTCCACAAGTCGTGATGTACAGCCAACACACTACTTGCAACTTCAATTCAATCAAAAACGTGTTTTAGACGTAACGGGTGATTCGTGGCTCGGATTGAGATGACCCGAACATGAAAGTTCGCCCCACCATCAGTCCTAACACACTAACACACCCTAAAGTCACCAAATATGGTCACAAAGTCGGATCAAACCTGGTTCATACCAAAATCACATTTCAATCTTAACAAAATACCATTTTGATCATAATTAGGGTTCTGGGAATCGAAACGACATGAATCCGGAGTCTAAAATTAATGTCTTGATGAGAGGAACTCATTTATATACTTTATTTTATGATCAACATTAGTTACAATATTAGAAACACACGAAAAAGCTGCTGTCCAGAATTTAACAAACCGAAAACATGTGATTATGAGTATTTCTATGCATACAAACATCATTACAATAATCCACAAACATCATACTACTAAATAATCATCAAAATACAGAAAATAAATGAAAAATTGAAAGTTCTAGGGTTAGGGTTTATACCCTAATCAATAATCAATGAGTATGATCGCGTAGAGAACGGAACGAGGAACGCGTTTATGTAGATGATCTCTTGATCCAAGCTTGATTTTGGTTGATGATGATGATGGTATGGTGATGAATGGCGACGGCTAACAGAGCAAGGGGAGGGAGAAGTTGGGAGAAAATTATTAAATTTAGGTTTAGAGAATTTTTGTAATTGTGAAAGTAAAAAAAAAAATAGAATGGAAAACAAGTACTCCCCCCTCTAAGGGGTTTTGGCCGATGGGGGTGTGTGGGGTGGGCCCCACTAGCCCAATTAGCTAAAAGTTAATTTCCTTATGGCCCGAAAGCCCGAACGAGTCATGAAATGCAAAAACGCACTTACGCGATTAAAAATTCGGAAATATAACAAACGCGCGACGAAAAATAAATATAAATACACTATATAATAATATGATCTTAAAATATCATATTTAAAATATTTAGGATTTAAATATCCCTAAAACGCGACCGTTGGTTTAAAAACCGAAAAGATTCGCCGGATAGAAATCCGCGATTCGTATAAACGTACGTTTTAAAATATGAATACATATATTCACATAACACATAATAATTAATATATTATTACTAAAATAATAATATAGGTCATGAAATGACGTAACACAAATAATAGTTAACGATCGTTAAATAATTAACAGAAAAGATAACGGAAAAAGTAGGGTCGTGACAACTATATATTCAAAGTGGATACTCACTACATAAATCAAGGTACCTCTATTCTTTACTTGAATGTATTAGTTCATGTTTTGCTTCGAAAATGATCATTTGGTTCATCTTTAGTTATTGTTTTTAAGTAAACTTCTTTATTTGTTATTACAATCATTCACACATATCATTTAAAGTTTGCCTGATACAGTCTGGAACGTTTTACCATTATTAATATTTATAAGTGGCTCGAAATTACCACATCTACATCTATTTCTTTTACTTAACTTTTCTTATGATAGCACATTGATTTTACTATAATGTTGGTGCGAACTATATTATTTGAGATTTTTGGTGCATCAGGGTTTCACATCGTGATGGCATCTATGAAAATTAAGCAATTTCAGAAGCATAGTGAAAGAAGGGTAGTTTATACCAGCAATCACTCTTTACAACGGTTTCACCGGTCGGTTGGAAGAAAGGACTAATAAAAGTATTTGGAATTGTCATTTAAATTGGTTCTGCATTCGCCACTCTTCACTTTGTGAGGTAACGTATATACTTTCATATAAGTGCTACTATAGAGATCTATTCATCTTGAGGTAATGATGTTTTCGGTCCCGTACATCTGATAAGTTTAAGGTTTAAGGTACGATCTTTTATAATTAAAACTGTGAGTGTAATATCTTTAAGTTAAATTATCTTTTAATGATACATTCAAAGGAGGTGATTATTGATCTTTATAAGATGTAAATATGGAAAACCTAATTATGTCTACTGTTTTAAGTTGAATGTAAATGTAGTCAGATGAGGTGATCATTGCATCATTCAAATGGTGATTATTGAATGTAGATATGTAAATATTTTGTAAATATGGAAAACCTTATTTACAATATATACGACAATTTGGGCGAGTTGGGTAAATTGTACTCCGTATCATTGATATCAGATGAATGAACTGAATGTAGATGTGGAGACACCTGCTAGTACTGTATTAAACTGAATGTAAATGTAGTCAGCTGAGGTAATCATTGTATCACTTAATGGAGGTGATTATTGATCTTTATAAGATGTAAATAGGGAAAACGTTATTGTGTCTCAATATATATAACTGTAATTCATGCGCCCCTATTAAAAATAGAGTAGCATTTTGATTAGAGTCAAGTTGTCTAGACACCTACTTTGATATTAAAAATTGAATACTATTGTTACAAACAGTTTCATGGCTGTCAGGTTATCACACAGAATGGTAGTAGTGCAGTAGATCTTTCTACAAGCACAAGTGATATCCTTCTCACGAAAAGCTTCAACAGGAGCCGGTGACATCTCCAATGTCGGTTAAGACTTAATGGTTGCTTTATCCTACTGCATCAATGAAGTACTACTTCATTGGTCTTTAAATTGTCTCTTTATTTCTTTGAACTTTTGTTTTGATCTAAGTTCACAGTTCGTATTTCAATTATACTTTATAGTGGTTTGTTTCTCACCTTAAATGATGATATGAATATTAGTTTTTCAAGTGATGTGATGTTATGAGTTGTTTTCTGCTAATTTGTTTTGTTTAAACTTTCGCCAATTTGCATTATCTTATTTAATTATATACTTCAACTGAAAATGATTTGTGTCCATATCATTTGTGATTTGAATGTGGCAGGTTTCATAAGCGGGTGTTTTGGTTGGTGTTTGTTAGTAATTACAGCGATGTTCACCATTCATAATTAATATGACACTCTTCAAACCATAACTTATATTAAGGATTTTAATTATGGTTATTAGCTTTTAACCATTTGAATTTTTTATTGTTTTACTTTGTTTTACATGATGTGTGAAAAGACAAATGATAGTGAGGTGAACTAATTCATATTTGAATAATGCACACCTACTGCTCGATCAAATGCTACAAAAAAGCAGGTCACGATTAAATGGTATCTGATCTCTATGAACAACTTGATTTCTACAATGCGGTCACTTTTAGTTTCTGAATGTTTTTTAAATTTTTGTCAACTATCAAATATACTACCATTGTTATCATGATAAACTTAGGCAATCGAAGGTTACTACATTTAACATTTATCATTTCAATTCCTATTAGTTTGTTTTACTATAGATCAATTGTTTTTATTGTTGCACGTCCATAAATTTATTTAAGAATCTACTTAGTTTTGCGATCAAACATATTGAATTCAATTTAATCACTTTCACCTGTTACATAATGTCTTTAGATTCAGATGTTCGCCCTATTGGCTTGAACACCAAAAATAGTTGCATCCTTTATTACTTGTTTATGGTCATCTTCCTATTTTAATGCATATGAACAAATTGAATACGGATCATTCCACTTCTATAACTTGTGATGTTTATGATCCAACGCATGCTGCCCAAAATACCACTTGTGATGTTGAAGGTTCACCAAATGCTGCTGAAAATTATAATAATTCATACACTGGTTGTGATGATTTGTGGGCGTGGTTCAACATCCTCAAAGGAAATACTTGGGTAAGTTAAATATTTGGACCGACATAATATAGTTTAACCTATAAGAGTTATGCATTATATTCTAAGATGTTCATAAATATATATGTTTAGTTTAGATTTGTTTTTGTCGAGGCTGTGAAACTTTTAAGGTCGTTGGGTTTTCTTTGTAAATATTGTACAATCGTTGTTGTTTAATAAATCTGCTTGCTTTCACAAAAAATACATTAATAACTGAGAATTTATAAGTAGATATTATAAGGTTAATTGTTTATTGCACCTTATCTAAAAATATTTAATTACTGTAAACAAATTTGGATACACTTGTGTTGTAGCGACTCCCGGATGAGTTTGTTCAAATTTCGGAACTAACAGATTCCGGCCAATATGAAAGTTATGATCTCCAAAAAGTTATTCATTCTAAAAAAGGAAACAAAGAAGAAAAGATCAAATTTATACGTGTCCTCTGACTTGACTAAGTTTGTCAAATCAAATGGATACATCGCTGGTGAAGAATGTCTCATTGGATTCCGACGAAGCAAACATCTGTTTGTTATGTTACAAGATGGAAGACACAAGGTTGCTGTTTACATAGCTTCTTTATCTCCATGTTGAAAATCAACAATTTTACATACATTTGCAGGATAAACAATAAACATGTCGAATTTCGTAGCCTTAATCTTTGTGTTTTGTGTAAAACAATGTTTCAGTTATGAAACTTTTGCTGATGTACTTACATAACAATTTGCTACTGTTAATCATGTGTTTTATGTTTTGCTAATGTCGGAATTACTAGCCTTAATCTATGTGTTTTGTGTACAACAAAATAACATAACCATATTAAGTTTATTTCATCCACAAGAATACTTGTGATACTCTCTTTATCACACCGTTAATTAATATAACATATACGTTTTCAGTTTCTTTCATTTAGAGTCACCGTGCAATGCACGGGCTCTTAAAGGCTAGTATATATATAATCTTTGATCATGAAAGTGGCATTAGTGGGTAAGTAAAAGAATATAGTTACTTTCCAATATGCATCGATAAATATAAATATTTTTAGGGTCTATGGCTAATTTATTTATTTTATATAGAATCTTTTTAAGAAATAAAAACTTCATGAGTAGTACATGTGATACTCAACGAATCGAATAGGGTTTTCATTTAGAAGATTGTCATATTAGTAGAAGGTAGTAAAAACTTATATATTATAATTGTAGGAGGCCTGTAGAGAAAGTCAGGAAAGCTAGTAAGATATTTTCTGGTGAGTTCATCAGATTTTTCCAAACTGGGATACATGCATAGTTAGTTTTATAAAGTTCAGTTATCATGATTTTGTTTTAAAATAAGGCAGTTATGCATGCGTAGATTATATTATTTTCTTATGAATTGCAGTTATTTAGCAGTTACTGGTACCATGATATTTTCGTCTAGCAAGACGAAGTCGCAGTTTGATAGTTGTTCATATATATATATATATATATATATATATATATATATATATATATATATATATATATATATATATATATATATATATATATATATATATCTTGCATGCTAGTTAGTTTTATTTTGCAGTTATACAAATTATTTTGGAATGGCAAGATATTTTATGAAGTATTTTGTTATAGTTAAGCTATGAACTCACCAGCGTTAACTGACCTAGTTTAGCATGTATCTCAGGAAAAGATAAGGCATCAGGCTCTAAGGGAAAGGCAGTTTAGCAAATGACTAAGACTTTATGATTTCAGTTTGATATATTAGAGAGTGTTTTGTGTGAGATGTAAAATGCTTTAATGTAGTTGTAAGTCTTCCGCACTTTGGTTTGAAATGTATCATTGAACGTTAATTTTTTTTTTTTTTTAAGTTATTGCTAGTAGTCATGAGCCATGAAGTTTAGGCTGTGACAAGTTGGCATCAGAGCATTTAGTTTAAGAGAATAGGTACTTGACTTAGATACCTAGACTTAAACCGTAGATTCTAAGGGACAATATTTCGTAGTAGTTAATAGTGATTATATAAACCAACATTATGATACGTAGTAGAAATAACTAGAACATGTATGTAAGGTAAAGTGACAATTATACTTGGCCAATATAAATTGTAAGTTTACAGGTACATGCGTGTGCTAGGTAATCCCCATTATGTGGATTAGTAGTTGTTTTCTATAGTTCTATTAATGTTTCACCTATCAGCATTATTATCATTACAATAATTCTTTTATAATGTAATAATAAGTTAGTGAGCTAACTCATACATCAAATGTCAGTAAGAATGTCCAATAGATCAGGAAGAGCTGCTTCAGTGACTCCTGAAAATAGCACTCCTTATGAGGGGCTAAATAATTTGGAACTGAATCCGGGTCGAGGTAGGGGAAGGCCTTAAAAAGGAAGAGGGCACGGATTAGTTAATTCAACAACTCATCGGGCTAGATCAACAGTTGGTCAAGGCAGAGGTAGAGGCAGAGGAAATGTGGAGAAAAGGTTGAATGATCAAGAATTCAGAACAATAATAAATAAAGAAGTTACCAGAGCTCTTCAAGCTGCCTTACCTGAAGTAATTGCACAAAGTCGCCAAGATGATCGGAATGAGCGAGAACATATAACAAGCGAGGCAGATACCAGGAACACGGAAAACTCTAGGGATACTAGAAGTAAGATCAACACTGGAGATACAATACCGGAAGATGAGGAACATGAAAGTGAGAACTAGACTGGTCGTAAGAAAAAGGGGTGTAATTTTAAAAGCTTCTCGGCATGCCGTCCACCTAACTTTAATGGTGAAGGTGATTCAACAACTACTATGAAGCGGATAAGGAAAATGAAATCAGTGATTGAGACCAGTAACTGCATAGAAGAGGATTCTGTGAAATATGCAGTGCATTCTTTCAAGTCAGAAGCTCTATTTTGGTGGGATAATATAAAAGATGTTCGAGGGTTAACTGCTATTCAAAAGCTTACTTGGAAAGAGTTTAAAGATATTCTTATGGAGAAGTTTTTTCCAGAGGGTGAAATTAACCAATTAGAGCAAGAATTCTTATCTTTGGAGTAAGGGAACATGTCGATGCACGAGTATGATACTAGATTTAATGAGAAGGCAAGATTTGCTCCACATCAAGTGTCTACAGAGAAAAGAAGAATCAATCGTTTTATTTATGGTATGAATCTAGGAGTCAGAGAACTTTTTAGGGCCATGAAGCCTAAAACTTATCAGGAGGCTGTAGATGCAGGAGCAGAGATGGAGAAAGAAAAACTTTGATAGAATGATGGCACAAGTGGTTTTAAGAGGTAGTGGAAAGGGAACGATGAAGAATCAAAGAGGCACAATTCTAAAAACAAAAAGAAGGGAGGTAATGAAAATAAACCTCATTGCAAGAAATGTAACCGGTCACATTCTGGGGAATGTAAATTAGGGTCGACATCCTGCTATAAATGTGGGAAAACGCGTCATATTTTAAGGGACACATCGCACCTAACTGTCCGAATCCAAAGAAGGCTGGTACGGGAAATTTGCGATTAACTGATGGTAAATCTGATAAGAGTGGAGGTATACCAATTGCTAAGGGTCGAGCTTATATCATGACTATAGAGGAAGCTAAAGCAATGCTTGATGTAGTTTCAGGTACTTTTCTTGTCAATAATTTCTATGCAAACGTTTTATTTAATTCTGGTGCAAATAGAAGTTTTGTATCTGCCACTTTTTGCCATTATTTAAATAAGGATGTCAAGAAGTTAAATAGAAACTTTTTAGTCGAAATTGCTAATGGTGGACAAACAACATATTGTGAAATATTCGAAGATTGCGTAATTAACTTAGATGGAAACGAATTACCAGTTAGATTAATGCCTATGCCCTTAGGAGGATTCGATGTAGTAATTGGTATGGATTGGTTATCAGATAACAAAGCACGATTTGTATGTGATGAGAAGATCATTGAGTTACAGGCTCCAAGTGGAGAATGCATGCATATTTATGGTGATAAAAGGAAGAACGATATTGCTATCATCTCTACAATAAAGGCTAGAAAATACTTAAGAAGGGGATGTGTTGCTTATCTAGCATACACAATAGATGCTGAGCCAGACCAAAGATTGGAGGATGTCCCAATTGTTAAAGAGTATCCAGATGTCTTTCCAGAATATTTTCCTGCAATTCCACCCGAACGTCAAGTTGAATTCAGAATCGACATCGTGCCAGGTGCATCACCGATAGCTAAAACACCATACCGCTTAGCTCTAACAGAGATGGAAGAACTCATGAAGCAGTTGCAAGAATTATTAGATAAGGGTTTTATACGACCAAGTTCATCGCCATGGGGAGCTCCGATTCTGTTCGTACAGAAGAAAGATGGAATGATGCGAATGTGCATAGATTATTGTGAATTGAATAAGGTGACAATCAAGAATAGATTTCCATTACCAAGAATTGACAATTTGTTTGATCAACTTCAAGGAGCTAGTTATTTCTCAAAGATAGATTTGAGGTCGGGTTATCATCAACTAAAAGTTCACGAACAAGACGTACCAAATATAGCTTTTCGTACAAGATACGGTCATTATAAATTTCTGGTATTGTGATGTGCAAAAGTGTGCAGTGATTAATTTGCCTTTCAAACTTATAAATTTATATAACCTTTATTTAATACACTTTTAACACCCTAACGAGCAACAAAACCCTGTCAGATGTAGTACTTTAGGTTATCGTCCAAAGAGAGCGTGGATGCGGATAAGAATTGTTCTATGATATAGCTTAGCTCTTATTAAAGAACTAAAGATAGATTTTTATCTGTTTTTAGGTTGTTGATTCTTATCTCTTAGGAAAGAAATGATTTAATATAAACAAAATAACTAAATATAAAGCAAGAATAAAGATTTAAAATTAACAATCATAAAAGAGAAGTGATTACAAGGACGTGTGAATCATAAGGGAAATATATTAATTATTTCATAACTTATATTAACAAATAGCAAGATAACAATCATAGACCAATCATTATTCCTAAAAGGTTAAGCTAAATGTCGCATATCTTTCATAAGGTAGGACCTAAAGCATACATTAACTAAGTGATGTTCATAGCTAATGTCTTCATTCATGGAATTCAAATAATCACATGATAAATATTACCTAAACCTGATATGGATCCAAGGAAACATTCAATTAGACTGACAAATTATATAAGCTAATAAAATTAATCAGATCAACTCAAGTTACTAGCTGAAAATTAATCTTAATCAAGTTCTCATGCAATTGATAATTAAACACACATAAACAAAGGTTCTTCGATTAAGCCTAACAATAATGAATTATATTATATAAGTGTGATTCAAGTTCAACTAGTTGTATAACTACCAATGATGTTTACCTAAGTTGCATGCAATCCAAACACTTTATTTGATGGACTAGATCTAAACAAGTGATATGAATCGAATATAAGATCATAGAATCAATGACTAGTTAATCCAAGATTCATAATATTTAATCATTAAGCATGGCAAACAAGTTATTGAATCATGGCAGAAATAAATAGTTTAAATAAACATCACAGAAACATGAACATACAGATCTGTAAAAGAACCAGAAACTGTACGGATTGAGCACGAAGCCAGCAGCTTCTTTCCAACCAAGCTGACGGCTTGGAAGGTGAGGCCGGTGGCTTCATCTGATTCCCAGATGAAGGTGAGGCCGGTGGATTCACTCAGATCTGGTAGCCTGTCTGATTCTCTCTCAACCCAAATCACTCAAGAGGTGAATAATAGCTCTAGGTGTTAATCTAATCACACATCCATTGTTGTGGTTTGACTTAATTAATCCCAAAAAGCATTTCATATTTACTAGAGGGTTTGATTCACTAATTCCGCCATTGTGTGAGTTAAATCTGTTGATTTTGAAGTTCCTAGTCATGTTTCATCATTGGTATCAGAGCCTTGGTTGTGATTTCAACATCATCCTAGTGATTTTTGGTGATTAAAGAGTTTATTATTTTGAGTTTTTGAGTTTAGAGTGATTTTGATCAAAAAGGAATCATTTTTACGTGTGTAATTGTGATTAGAGAGTGTGTTTATGTTAGTTTAGTGCTAATCCAGCTTGTGGACGAAGAAATTGAGGTTTAACATCATTTTCTAGGGTTTTAGAGTGAATTAGGTTGAACAGCAACCCACACGAGTGGGTAAGTGAAAATTTGCTCACTCGCGCGGTTGACCTCACTCATGAACTCACACGCACGGTTTAGCATAACCTTGGTTAGGTTAAGTGACTACAGTCTGATCACACGAGTGATCATACGGTTGACTGTGAAACATACGAGTGATCACACGGTTGATCCTTACTCGCACGTCTGAGATTTAGTGTTAGTTCTTTTGGTTGATTAAGTCATACGTACGATTAAGTCGTGACATGTACGCTTGAGGCAGTGACACGTATGCGTGAGATAGTGACTCGTACGTTTGATATCCTGAACCGCACGGTTTACCTGTTTTGGTAATATTGTCAAGATGTTTAATTCGAACGATTATGCGTTAGCTGCACCGTTAGTTCAGACTATTACGAATATGACTCAACGATTACTCCTTGCTGAGAGTGAATCCGAAAGTGGTACGAAATGTCTAAGATTAATGAACATGGATAATTATTCTACTAGGAAGTCTATATTTAAAATTTGGTCTGATGGTCAAGACACGAAGCTTTGGAAGTACATTGAAACCGAATTTCAATGGCCATGTTCACCAGTTACAAATGAATTGTATACGATACATAATATGCCTTCGGAAAACCGTGAAGAGTATAACTTGAAGAAGAAGTTGTAATGTAACTTGACAAGTGCTCTTGATGGTCCGATTTTTCATCAATTTCTGTGTCATGATAATTCATTCAAGATATGGGAAGCACTTCGTACTTTCAATGACGGAAATACATCATACAGAACTAGAAAAGGTTTAGAGTTGAAAGCTGAGTTTGATCGTTTTCACTGGCAAGTCGGAGAATCTATTACGGAATTGGTTGAAAGATACCGTCATTCGCTAGCTGAACTACACAAGCATGATGTAACCATTGCTGAGAAAGACAAAGTGACATGTCTAGCTGGAGCATTACCATTAGAATGGAATGGTTTCGTACTAACTATGAAAACCAGTGGGGAACTTGCTACTGCTACAGTGAACTCGTTTATCGCCAGACTTCAGGAAGAAGAGTTAGAGCTGTTAAACAAAGTTAAGAGGTCTAAACAAGTTCAAGACACCAAAATGTATTGTCCAAATGGTTATACACCTCCTAAATCAGCTCATGCACCATTTCAAACAACTTTTTCTACAAACAATCAGAATATGTATGGTTTGAATGTTAGCAGTACACCTATTCAACAACCTTCGTTTCCACCACAAGTTTCACTATGATCACTCAATACTCAATCACAGCCTACTTCCAATACTACAGAGTTATCTTCACCGACTGCATCAGATGTTCTTTCTGCACTTAAGATTGAAAACATGAGGAAAGCTGGGAAAGAAAAGATCAGTGAAGATATAGCTTTACTATCAAGCCTTGTTAATTCCTACAATAGTTATCTTGATGGTCGTGTGGGTAACATTCATCTAACAACTGAATATTATCATCAACTTGAGAAAGATGAAGCAGAAAAGATGGATATTATGTGAGGTATGACAAATCTTGTGAGAAGAGCTAGAGATTACGAAGAGCGAACTGGAAAAACCGATCAGTCTGACCAAAGATACACAACTGGGATTTGATATGAATACTATTACTTGTTACAACTGTAGAGAATTAGGTCATTTTTTAAGACAGTGCACAAAACAGAAGAAGCAGGGTAATCGTTATCCTTTCAAGAATCAGAACTACAGTTCTCAGAGTCAAACAACTAAGCGTGAGATTTATATTATTAATAAAGTAAATGAACCAGAAATAGCTGAGACTCCTAACAAAGCTTTGGTTGTCATTCATGGAGATGATGATGATTGGTCTTTCAAATTGAATGTAGATGATCAACAACCTAAAGCTAACATGGCAAAGATCACTGAAGTTGAAGAAGATTGTGTCACTAATTGAAATTTAATTGAGAAGCTGACTGCTCGTGCTGAAAGAGCTGAAGAGTTGTCTCGAACCATTTGAAAGGAGAAGATTCAGAAACAGGTTAAAGACAAATTCAAGAAGGCACGTGATTCAGTTCCTCGTACACCTGATGTAGTGACCCGAACTTTTCCATGTTTATATATATTAATTGAGATTGATATTTACATGATTAAATGTTTCCAACATGTTAAGCAATCAAACTTTTTAAGACTTGATTAATTGAAATATGTTTCATATAGACAATTGACCACCCAAGTTGACCGGTGATTCACGAACGTTAAAACTTGTAAAAACTATATGATGACATATATATGGATATATATATAGTTAACATGATACTATGATAAGTAAACATATCATTAAGTATATTAACAATGAACTACATATGTAAAAACAAGACTACTAACTTAATGATTTTTAAACGAGACATATATGTAACGATTATCGTTGTAAAGACATTTAATGTATATATATCATATTAAGAGATATTCATACATGATAATATAATAATTTAAAATCTCATTTGATATTATAAATATTGGGTTAACAACATTTAACAAGATCGTTAACCTAAAAGTTTCAAAACAACACTTACATGTAACGACTAACGATGACTTAACGACTCAGTTAAAATGTATATACATGTAGTGTTTTAATATGTATTTATACACTTTTGAAAGACTTCAATACATTTATCAAAATACTTCTACTTAACAAAAATGCTTACAATTACATCCTCGTTCAGTTTCATCAACAATTCTACTCGTATGCACCCGTATTCGTACTTGTACAATACACAGCTTTTAGATGTATGTACTATTGGTATATACACTCCAATGATCAGCTCTTAGCAGCCCATGTGAGTCACCTAACACATGTGGGAACCATCATTTGGCAACTAGCATGAAATATCTCATAAAATTACAAAAATATGAGTAATCATTCATGACTTATTTACATGAAAACAAACTAACATATCCTTTATATCTAATCCATACACCAACGACCAAAAACACCTACAAACACTTTCATTCTTCAATTTTCTTCATCTAATTGATCTCTCTCAAGTTCTATCTTCAAGTTCTAAGTGTTCTTCATAAATTTCAAAAGTTCTAGTTTCATAAAATCAAGAATACTTTCAAGTTTGCTAGCTCACTTCCAATCTTGTAAGGTGATCATCCAACCTCAAGAAATCTTTGTTTCTTACAGTAGGTTATCATTCTAATACAAGGTAATAATCATATTCAAACTTTGGTTCAATTTCTATAACTATAACAATCTTATTTTAAGTGATGATCTTACTTGAACTTGTTTTCGTGTCATGATTCTGCTTCAAGAACTTCGAGCCATCCAAGGATCCATTGAAGCTAGATCCATTTTTCTCTTTTCCAGTAGGTTTATCCAAGGAACTTAAGGTAGTAATGATGTTCATAACATCATTCGATTCATACATATAAAGCTATCTTATTCGAAGGTTTAAACTTGTAATCATTAGAACATAGTTTAGTTAATTCTAAACTTGTTCGCAAACAAAAGTTAATCCTTCTAACTTGACTTTTAAAATAAACTAAACACATGTTCTATATCTATATGATATGCTAACTTAATGATTTAAAACCTGGAAACACGAAAAACACCGTAAAACCGGATTTACGCCGTCGTAGTAACACCGCGGGCTGTTTTGGGTTAGTTAATTAAAAACTATGATAAACTTTGATTTAAAAGTTGTTATTCTGAGAAAATGATTTTTATTATGAACATGAAACTATATCCAAAAATTATGGTTAAACTCAAAGTGGAAGTATGTTTTCTAAAATGGTCATCTAGACGTCGTTCTTTCGACTGAAATGACTACCTTTACAAAAATGACTTGTAACTTATTTTTCCGACTATAAACCTATACTTTTTCTGTTTAGATTCATAAAATAGAGTTCAATATGAAACCATAGCAATTTGATTCACTCAAAACGGATTTAAAATGAAGAAGTTATGGGTAAAACAAGATTGGATAATTTTTCTCATTTTAGCTACGTGAAAATTGGTAACAAATATATTCCAACCATAACTTAATCAACTTGTATTGTATATTATGTAATCTTGAGATACCATAGACACGTATACAATGTTTCGACCTATCATGTCGACACATCTATATATATTTCGGAACAACCATAGACACTCTATATGTGAATGTTGGAGTTAGCTATACAGGGTTGAGGTTGATTCCAAAATATGTATAGTTTGAGTTGTGATCAATACTGAGATACGTATACACTGGGTCGTGGATTGATTCAAGATAATATTTATCGATTTATTTCTGTATATCTAACTGTGGACAACTAGTTATAGGTTACTAACGAGGACAGCTGACTTAATAAACTTAAAACATCAAAATATATTAAAAGTGTTGTAAATATATTTTGAACATACTTTGATATATATGTATATATTGTTATAGGTTCGTGAATCAACCAGTGGCCAAGTCTTACTTCCCGACGAAGTAAAAATCTGTGAAAGTGAGTTATAGTCCCACTTTTAAAATCTAATATTTTTGGGATGAGAATACATGCAGGTTTTATAAATAATTTACAAAATAGACACAAGTACGTGAAACTACATTCTATGGTTGAATTATCGAAATCGAATATGCCCCTTTTTATTAAGTCTGGTAATCTAAGAATTAGGGAACAGACACCCTAATTGACGCGAATCCTAAAGATAGATCTATTGGGCCTAACAAACCCCATCCAAAGTACCGGATGCTTTAGTACTTCGAAATTTATATCATATCCGAAGGGTGTCCCGGAATGATGGGGATATTCTTATATATATGCATCTTGTTAATGTCGGTTACCAGGTGTTCACCATATGAATGATTTTTATCTCTATGTATGGGATGTGTATTGAAATATGAAATCTTGTGGTCTATTGTTACGATTTGATATATATAGGTTAAACCTATAACTCACCAACATTTTTGTTGATGTTTTAAGCATGTTTATTCTCAGGTGATTATTAAGAGCTTCCGCTGTCGCATACTTAAATAAGGACAAGATTTGGAGTCCATGCTTGTATGATATTGTGTAAAAACTGCATTCAAGAAACTTATTTTGTTGTAACATATTTGTATTGTAAACCATTATGTAATGGTCGTGTGTAAACAGGATATTTTAGATTATCATTATTTGATAATCTACGTAAAGCTTTTTAAACCTTTATTGATGAAATAAAGGTTATGGTTTGTTTAAAAATGAATGCAGTCTTTGAAAAACGTCTCATATAGAGGTCAAAACCTCGCAACGAAATCAATTAATATGGAACGTTTTTAATCAATAAGAACGGGACATTTCAGTTGGTATCCGAGCGTTGGTCTTAGAGAACCAGAATTTTCCATTAGTGTGTCTTATCGAGTTTGTTAGGATGCATTAGTGAGTCTGGACTTCGACCGTGTTTACTTGAAAAATGATTGCTTAACAAATTTTGTTGGAAACTATATATTTTTAACATGTGAATATTATGTGATATATTAATCTCTTAACGTGTTTGATATTATGTGATAGATGTCTACCTCTAGAACAAGTCCCATTGACTCACCTAATAATAATGAAGAGTCAAATGTAAATTGGAATGATTCGTGGACTGATTCACAAGTTCCCGAAGAGGAACCGGAAGAAGAGTCGGAACCGGAAGAAGAATCAGAACCGGAAGAAGAATCGGAACCGGATGAAGAAATAGAACCGGTGGGGGAAATAATAAAACGGTTAAGTAAAAGAAAATCCTCAACCAACCGACCAAGGTTAATTATGGTCAATGGTGTTTCCGCCAAGGAAGCAAAATATTGGGAGGATTACCAATTCTCCGATGAATCGGATTCCGACGAGAATTCCGATGATGTTATAGAAATTACCCCAACTGAATTTAAAAAGGCAAAAGAAAATAATAAGGGAAAGGGCATAAAAATAGAGAAATCTAATTCCAACCCCGATGAACTTTATATGTATCGTCAACCCCCGAAGTCCTTAAGTTGTAACAATGACCCGGGAACCTCTAAACCACCAGGTTTTTCTAAACCAATGTGGAAAATTACGGCTCGTATTAGGGGAACATCATATATCCCTAGAAACTTGGCAAAACGAACCAAAACCGAAGAAGAAGAAACGAGCGAGTCGGAATAAGATAGTTGTATTCGTGTGGTGTAATATATGTAATATAGTGTGCTTATGCTTTATGACATATGTAAAAATTGCTTGTATTAATAAGTATTTTTTTTATGAATCTAACTCTTGTCTATTTTACAGTTTAAAAACACAAAATGGATAGACAACCCAATATTTTAAGAGACCTACCCGGAGACATGATTGATGAAATCTTGTCTAGAGTCGGTTAGAATTCCTCGGCACAACTATTTAAGGCGAGATCAGTTTGTAAGACATTCGAAGAACGTTCCAAGAATGTCTTGGTTTATAAGAGACTTTCGTTTGAAAGATGGGGGATATCACATTGGGAAACCCATAAGTTACGATGTGTTTACTTTGACGCATATATTGCGGGGAACCCAAATGCTATTTTACGGAACGGGTTAAGAAATTATTTTGACTCAATATATCCGAATATTGGACTTCGTGATTTAGAAAAAGCGGCTAACATGCAACATAAAGAAGCATGTTATGCTTTCGGATTAGTAATGTTCGCTTCTCACCAAAGTGAGAACAAGAACATCGGGCTACAACTATTAAACAAAACGTTTCCACAAGTGACGGAGTCGGTAATTGGGGTAAGAAATGAGGTTTTTAGATTGTTACGGGACTGTTGGACATTACGTAACCCTCGTCCCTTTGACGACGTTACAACACGCTGTCTTATCAACGGCCATAACGGTTATGTTGCACAAGACCAAGGATGGGAAGTAGTCCTAGTAAAACCAGAATGCATGACTTGTTTCTGGACGTATGAATTACGTGTCTTTATTGCCTTTGGTGAACGACTTGTGTACTAGCTAGAATTATCTTCACAACTATCTTGTATCAAAGTTATTGTGTGCTATATTTCATGCTTTATGTAAAATAAGCGGTATTGTAAGTTTGTAAAATATTGTATAAAAGTTTGAACGCGAAATATTATTATAATCAGTTTTTCATATAGAATTGTAGTAGTTGAATTGTATATTAGCTACTAAGTATGAACTTAACGGGTAGGTACTACCCGAATTTAAACTTATAAAACGCTAATATGAAGAAAAAGCTTTTATAAATGAGTTCATATTATGCTACGAAATACTATTAACTACTCTTAATATTCTGTATGATTAACTTGTTCCATTTGACTATTTTGAAGGAAATGGCACCGACTACTCGACACACAGTGAATATGAATGAAGAGGAATTCCGTACTTTTCTAGCTTCAAACATAGCCGCAGTACAGGCTGCGCTACATACCAACAATAACCTTGGATCTAGCAGTACAGGAAATCGTGTAGGATGCACCTACAAAGAATTCACTGCCTGCAAACCTTTGGAATTTGATGGAACCGAAGGACCGATCGGATTGAAACGGTGGACCGAGAAGGTCAAATCGGTGTTTGCCATAAGTAAGTGTACTGAAGAGGATAAAGTGAAGTACGCTACGCATACCTTCACAGGTTCTGCGTTAACATGGTGGAATACCTATCTAGAGCAAGTGGGACAAGACGATGCGTACGCACTACCGTGGTCAGCATTCAAGCACTTGATGAACGAGAAGTACCGTCCCAGAACCGAGGTCAATAAGCTCAAGACAGAACTTAGAGGGTTACGAACCCAAGGATTTGATATTACCACGTATGAAAGACGATTCACAGAATTGTGCCTATTGTGTCCGGGAGCATTCGAAGATGAGGAAGAGAAGATCGACGCGTTTGTGAAAGGATTACCGGAAAGAATCCCAGAAGATATAAGTTCACACGAGCCCGCCTCCATACAACAGGCATGTAGAATGGCTCACAAACTAGTGAACCAGATTGAAGAAAGAATTAAAGAACAGACTGCTGAAGAGGCCAATGTGAAGCAAGTCAAAAGAAAGTGGGAGGAAAATGGTGATAAGAATCACCAATACAACAACAACAGCAATCGCAACAATTATCCCAACAATCGCAACATCAATCGCAACTACAACAAACGTCCCAACAACAACAACAACAACAACAACAACAACAACAACAACAACAACAACAACAGCAACTACAACAATCATCCCAACAACAATAATAACCGCAACAACAACAACAACAATCAGAAGCAGCTATGCCAAAGGTGTGAAAAGTATCACTCGGGGTTCTGCGCCAAATTTTGCAACAAGTGTAAAAGAAATGGTCATAGCGCGGCGAAGTGTGAGGTCTACGGACCAGGGGTTAATAGAACGAAAGGAACAAATGGTGTCGGAACGAGTAATGGCGGAGCAAGTAGTGTCGGAGCAAGCTATGCCAATGTAGTTTGTTATAAATGTGGAAAACTGGGCCACATTATTAGAAATTGCCCGAACCAGGAGAACACGAATGGACAAGGCCGCGGAAGAGTTTTCAATATTAATGCGGCAGAGGCACAGGAAGACCCGGAGCTTGTTACGGGTACGTTTCTTATTGATAATAAATCTGCTTACGTTTTATTTGATTCGGGTGCGGATAGAAGCTATATGAGTAGAGATTTTTGTGCTAAATTAAGTTGCCCATTGACGCCTTTGGATAGTAAATTTTTACTCGAATTAGCCAATGGTAAATTAATTTCAGCAGATAATATATGTCGGAATCGAGAAATTAAACTGGTTAGCGAAACATTTAAGATTGATTTAATACCAGTAGAGTTAGGGAGTTTTGATGTGATAATCGGTATGGACTGGTTGAAAGAAGTGAAAGCAGAGATCGTTTGTTACAAAAATGCAATTCGCATTATACGAGAAAAAGGAAAACCCTTAATGGTGTACGGAGAAAAGGGCAACACGAAGCTACATCTTATTAGTAATTTGAAGGCACAAAAACTAATAAGAAAAGGTTGCTATGCTGTTCTAGCACACGTCGAGAAAGTACAAACTGAAGAAAAGAGCATCAATGATGTTCCCATTGCAAAAGAATTTCCCGATGTATTTCCGAAAGAATTACCGGGATTACCCCCACATCGATCCGTTGAATTTCAAATAGATCTTGTACCAGGAGCTGCACCAATAGCTCGTGCTCCTTACAGACTCGCACCCAGCGAGATGAAAGAACTGCAAAGCCAATTACAAGAACTTTTAGAGCGTGGTTTCATTTGACCAAGCACATCACCGTGGGGAGCTCCTGTTTTGTTTGTCAAGAAGAAAGATGGTACATTCAGGTTGTGTATCGACTACCGAGAGTTGAACAAACTTACCATCAAGAACCGCTACCCACTACCGAGAATCGACGACTTATTTGATCAACTACAAGGCTGGTCTGTTTATTCAAAGATTGACTTACGTTCCGGGTATCATCAAATGCGGGTGAAAGAAGATGATATTCCAAAGACTACTTTCAGAACACGTTATGGTCATTACGAGTTTATGGTCATGCCGTTTGGTTTAACTAATGCACCAGCTGTGTTCATGGACCTTATGAACCGAGTGTGTGGACCATACCTTGACAAGTTTGTCATTGTTTTCATTGATGACATACTTATTTACTCAAAGAATGACCAAGAACACGGTGAACATTTGAGAAAGGTGTTAGAAGTATTGAGAAAGGAAGAATTGTACGCTAAGTTTTTAAAGTGTGCATTTTGGTTGGAAGAAGTTCAATTCCTCGGTCACATAGTGAACAAAGAAGGTATTAAGGTGGATCCGGCAAAGATAGAAACTGTTGAAAAGTGGGAAACCCCGAAAACTCCGAAACACATACGCCAGTTTTTAGGACTAGCTGGTTACTACAGAAGGTTCATCCAAGACTTTTCCAGAATAGCAAAACCCTTGACTGCATTAACGCATAAAGGGAAGAAATTTGAATGGAATGATGAACAAGAGAAAGCGTTTCAGTTATTGAAGAAAAAGCTAACTACGGCACCTATATTGTCATTGCCTGAAGGGAATGATGATTTTGTGATTTATTGTGATGCATCAAAACAAGGTCTCGGTTGTGTATTAATGCAACGAACGAAGGTGATTGCTTATGCGTCTAGACAATTGAAGATTCACGAACAAAATTATACGACGCATGATTTGGAATTAGGCGCGGTTGTTTTTGCATTAAAGACTTGGAGGCACTACTTATATGGGGTCAAAAGTATTATATATACCGACCACAAAAGTCTTCAACACATATTTAATCAGAAACAACTGAATATGAGGCAGCGTAGGTGGATTGAATTATTGAATGATTACGACTTTGAGATTCGTTACCACCCGGGGAAGGCAAATGTGGTAGCCGATGCCTTGAGCAGGAAGGAGAGAGAACCCATTCGAGTAAAATCTATGAATATAATGATTCATAATAACCTTACTACTCAAATAAAGGAGGCGCAACAAGGAGTTTTAAAAGAGGGAAATTTAAAGGATGAAATACCCAAAGGATCGGAGAAGCATCTTAATATTCGGGAAGACGGAACCCGGTATAGGGCTGAAAGGATTTGGGTACCAAAATTTGGAGATATGAGAGAAATGGTACTTAGAGAAGCTCATAAAACCAGATACTCGATACATCCTGGAACGGGGAAGATGTACAAGGATCTCAAGAAACATTTTTGGTGGCCGGGTATGAAAGCCGATGTTGCTAAATACGTAGGAGAATGTTTGACGTGTTCTAAGGTCAAAGCTGAGCATCAGAAACCATCAGGTCTACTTCAACAACCCGAAATCCCGGAATGGAAATGGGAAAACATTACCATGGATTTCATCACTAAATTGCCAAGGACTGCAAGTGGTTTTGATACTATTTGGGTAATAGTTGATCGTCTCACCAAATCCGCACACTTCCTACCAATAAGAGAAGATGACAAGATGGAGAAGTTAGCACGACTGTATTTGAAGGAAGTCATCTCCAGACATGGAATACCAATCTATATTATCTCTGATAGGGATGGCAGATTTATTTCAAGATTCTGGCAGACATTACAGCAAGCATTAGGAACTCGTCTAGACATGAGTACTGCCTATCATCCACAAACTGATGGGCAGAGCGAAAGGACGATACAAACGCTTGAAGACATGCTACGAGCATGTGTTATTGATTTCGGAAACAGTTGGGATCGACATCTACCGTTAGCAGAATTTTCCTACAACAACAGCTACCATTCAAGCATTGAGATGGCGCCGTTTGAAGCACTTTATGGTAGAAAGTGCAGGTCTCTGATTTGTTGGAGTGAGGTGGGGGATAGACAGATTACGGGTCCGGAGATTATACAAGAAACTACCGAGAAGATCATCCAAATTCAACAACGGTTGAAAACTGCCCAAAGTCGACAAAAGAGCTACGCTGACATTAAAAGAAAAGATATAGAATTTGAAATTGGAGAGATGGTCATGCTTAAAGTTGCACCTTGGAAAGGCGTTGTTCGATTTGGTAAACGAGGGAAATTAAATCCAAGGTATATTGGACCATTCAAGATTATTGATCGTGTCGGACCAGTAGCTTACCGACTTGAGTTACCTCAATAACTCGTGGCTGTACATAACAATTTGAAGAAATGTTTTACTAAAGAAGATCTCACTATTCCGTTAGATGAAATCCAAATCAACGAAAAACTTCAATTCATCGAAGAACCCGTCGAAATAATGGATCGTGAGGTTAAAAGACTTAAGCAAAACAAGATACCAATTGTTAAGGTTCGATGGAATGCTCGTAGAGGACCCGAGTTCACCTGGGAGCGTGAAGATCAGATGAAGAGGAAATACCCGCATCTATTTCCAGAAGATTCATCAACACCTTCAACAGCTTAAAATTTCGGGACGAAATTTATTTAACGGGTAGGTACTGTAGTGACCCGAACTTTTCCATGTTTATATATATTAATTGAGATTGATATTTACATGATTAAATGTTTCCAACATGTTAAGCAATCAAACTTGTTAAGACTTGATTAATTGAAATATGTTTCATATAGACAATTGACCACCCAAGTTGACCGGTGATTCACGAACGTTAAAACTTGTAAAAACTATATGATGACATATATATGGATATATATATAGTTAACATGATACTATGATAAGTAAACATATCATTAAGTATATTAACAATGAACTACATATGTAAAAACAAGACTACTAACTTAATGATTTTTAAACGAGACATATATGTAACGATTATCGTTGTAAAGACATTTAATGTATATATATCATATTAAGAGATATTCATACATGATAATATCATGATAATATAATAATTTAAAATCTCATTTGATATTATAAACATTGGGTTAACAACATTTAACAAGATCGTTAACCTAAAAGTTTCAAAACAACACTTACATGTAACGACTAACGATGACTTAACGACTCAGTTAAAATGTATATACATGTAGTGTTTTAATATGTATTTATACACTTTTGAAAGACTTCAATACATTTATCAAAATACTTCTACTTAACAAAAATGCTTACAATTACATCCTCGTTCAGTTTCATCAACAATTCTACTCGTATGCACCCGTATTCGTACTCGTACAATACACAGCTTTTAGATGTATGTACTATTGGTATATACACTCCAATGATCAGCTCTTAGCAGCCCATGTGAGTCACCTAACACATGTGGGAACCATCATTTGGCAACTAGCATGAAATATCTCATAAAATTACAAAAATATGAGTAATCATTCATGACTTATTTACATGAAAACAAAATAACATATCCTTTATATCTAATCCATACACCAATGACCAAAAACACCTACAAACACTTTCATTCTTCAATTTTCTTCATCTAATTGATCTCTCTCAAGTTCTATCTTCAAGTTCTAAGTGTTCTTCATAAATTCCAAAAGTTCTAGTTTCATAAAATCAAGAATACTTTCAAGTTTGCTAGCTCACTTCCAATCTTGTAAGGTGATCATCCAACCTCAAGAAATCTTTGTTTCTTACAGTAGGTTATCATTCTAATACAAGGTAATAATCATATTCAAACTTTGGTTCAATTTCTATAACTATAACAATCTTATTTTAAGTGATGATCTTACTTGAACTTGTTTTCGTGTCATGATTCTGCTTCAAGAACTTCGAGCCATCCAAGGATCCATTGAAGCTAGATCCATTTTTCTCTTTTCCAGTAGGTTTATCCAAGGAACTTAAGGTAGTAATGATGTTCATAACATCATTCGATTCATACATAGAAAGCTATCTTATTCGAAGGTTTAAACTTGTAATCACTAGAACATAGTTTAGTTAATTCTAAACTTGTTCGCAAACAAAAGTTAATCCTTCTAACTTGACTTTTAAAATAAACTAAACACATGTTCTATATCTATATGATATGCTAACTTAATGATTTAAAACCTGGAAACACGAAAAACACCGTAAAACCGGATTTACGCCGTCGTAGTAACACCGCGGGCTGTTTTGGGTTAGTTAATTAAAAACTATGATAAACTTTGATTTAAAAGTTGTTATTCTGAGAAAATGATTTTTATTATGAACATGAAACTATATCCAAAAATTATGGTTAAACTCAAAGTGGAAGTATGTTTTCTAAAATGGTCATCTAGACGTCGTTCTTTCGACTGAAATGACTACCTTTACAAAAATGACTTGTAACTTATTTTTCCGACTATAAACCTATACTTTTTCTGTTTAGATTCATAAAATAGAGTTCAATATGAAACCATAGCAATTTGATTCACTCAAAACGGATTTAAAATGAAGAAGTTATGGGTAAAACAAGATTGGATAATTTTTCTCATTTTAGCTACGTGAAAATTGGTAACAAATATATTCCAACCATAACTTAATCAACTTGTATTGTATATTATGTAATCTTGAGATACCATAGACACGTATACAATGTTTCGACCTATCATGTCGACACATCTATATATATTTCGGAACAACCATAGACACTCTATATGTGAATGTTGGAGTTAGCTATACAGGGTTGAGGTTGATTCCAAAATATGTATAGTTTGAGTTGTGATCAATACTGAGATACGTATACACTGGGTCGTGGATTGATTCAAGATAATATTTATCGATTTATTTCTGTATATCTAACTGTGGACAACTAGTTATAGGTTACTAACGAGGACAGCTGACTTAATAAACTTAAAACATCAAAATATATTAAAAGTGTTGTAAATATATTTTGAACATACTTTGATATATATGTATATATTGTTATAGGTTCGTGAATCAACCAGTGGCCAAGTCTTACTTCCCGACGAAGTAAAAATCTGTGAAAGTGAGTTATAGTCCCACTTTTAAAATCTAATATTTTTGGGATGAGAATACATGCAGGTTTTATAAATGATTTACAAAATAGACACAAGTACGTGAAACTACATTCTATGGTTGAATTATCGAAATCGAATATGCCCCTTTTTATTAAGTCTGGTAATCTAAGAATTAGGGAACAGACACCCTAATTGACGCGAATCCTAAAGATAGATCTATTGGGCCTAACAAACCCCATCCAAAGTACCGGATGCTTTAGTACTTCGAAATTTATATCATATCCGAAGGGTGTCCCGGAATGATGGGGATATTCTTATATATATGCATCTTGTTAATGTCGGTTACCAGGTGTTCACCATATGAATGATTTTCATCTCTATGTATGGGATGTGTATTGAAATATGAAATCTTGTGGTCTATTGTTACGATTTGATATATATAGGTTAAACCTATAACTCACCAACATTTTTGTTGACGTTTTAAGCATGTTTATTCTCAGGTGATTATTAAGAGCTTCCGCTGTCGCATACTTAAATAAGGACAAGATTTGGAGTCCATGCTTGTATGATATTGTGTAAAAACTGCATTCAAGAAACTTATTTTGTTGTAACATATTTGTATTGTAAACCATTATGTAATGGTCGTGTGTAAACAGGATATTTTAGATTATCATTATTTGATAATCTACGTAAAGCTTTTTAAACCTTTATTGATGAAATAAAGGTTATGGTTTGTTTAAAAATGAATGCAGTCTTTGAAAAACGTCTCATATAGAGGTCAAAACCTCGCAACGAAATCAATTAATATGGAACGTTTTTAATCAATAAGAACGGGACATTTCACCTGAATCTTGAAGTGTTTCACCAACTTCGTCAGAGGACTATTACTTCAAAAGTTGGAAGAGTAAATATGATGATACCTCAGTGCTTGAAGACAGTCTAGAAGCAGATCAACATGAAGAAACCTTATTTGAGGCTGACAAGGAACTAGACAAATGGGGTAGAATGATTGCTGTAGAGTTGGAAATGTTAGTTCTCATGGGTAAGGTTCAGATCTTGAGAGTGTATATTCAGAAGATGATGATTCAAATAAAATTTCAGATTCAGAAGTTGAAACTAAAGCTATACTGGACTTGATCAAACTAATTTTGTGGCACTGAACAAGCAAGCAATAGATTTACTAAAGATGTGCTTATCAAAAAGTGATATTGGGAAGGTCACCGGGTTAACAAGAGATAAAGATATTTAGGACAGACTCGAACAGATTCATTTGGGAAATGATGCAGATACATCAGAGTTTCTTACAGATTCATCAGAATCAGAAGATGCGCTCGATGATGGGAAGAAGACAAATTACTTTGCATTTATGGCTGAGACTTCTTCATCAAATAACGCTCAACAGGTATCTTCTGATCCATCTACTGATAATGAATGTGTTAAATGCGCTGAATCTAAAATAACAATAGATAATTTAACAAAGGCTTATGCGGAGATGAAAGAAAATGGCACGCAGACCATGTGACCACTAAGGTTGAAAACGAGTTGAAAGAGAATATCAAAGTTTATAAAAAACAACTTCACGATCTTAAATGTTATAACTTTGACATAAATCAAGCTTTAATTAAACGTGTTGACACAAGTAATGAACTAAAGAAAGAAAATTAATTCGTTAAAGCTGATTTAGAAGCAGTTTCAATTAAAATGAAATGTTGGGCAAGTGCGTCACAGTGGAATGCATTAATGGTGGAAATTAATGACACCAAGGGCAAGGGTATTGGATATAAGTCTGCATCTCCTCCTTTTTAGAACACATTTGTTAATGCAAACGTAGTTGACGGTCGACCAGAAGACTGTATTCCTCCTAGTTATGAAGATTACGTTGAAAATAATAAAAATGTAGCTCAACTAAGAATACAACTTCTGATGATACTGCTGAAGGTGCTCTAAATCATGAGGAAGATAGGAAAACTGATTTAGGAGATAACTCTAAGACAAGTAGGGTTAGAACACCAAAAGGTCCTATTAAAATTTTAAGAAATCCTAGATTTACTGACAGACCTGTTCCTCCTGTTACCCCTAAGCCTGTTTCAAAAGATAAACCAAAGGATTCTCCTGTGTTCGTAAGAAAACAAGACCCTTCATCTTCGAACTCTAATAACGTGTATGAATTTAGAGGACATAGGGAGTTTCATCAATGTTTTAATTGTGCTATTTTTAGACACATTGCTGCTTATTGTCCTAGAAGAATTCGTTCCACTAGACATAAGATTGACTTGTCACCTGATAACTTTAGATCATCTTATGTTCATAGAACAAATTCACCCGTAAGGAATGAAAGTCGTGATAAGAGGTTTAAGACAAATGTTGTTTATGGAGATCCTAAGAGAAAGAATTTAAATAGATCTGTTTCACCTGTGAAAGGTAAAATTCTTAAGAGAAGTTTTGAAGAAAATGTGACAGGGTTTCGTAATCAATAAAAACCTTTTGAACCAAAGGCACGATCACCTTCGCAAAAAGCTAGTCGTCGAAAATACTTTTCTCGTAACAGACCACAAATGAGTCGCTCCGAAGATGAGCAAAATGTAAAAAACTAAAAGAGTAATATTGCTACTTCTAAACTATCTAAGTTTATGGTTTCTAATGATGAGATTCCACCAGACTCAAACGGGAAATGGATGGAATTTCAAGCTATGGGTGTTAATGGACAACCTACTGCCATCCGGGCGTGGGTTCCCATTATCAATTAATATTCTTAATGTGATATGTAGGGAACCAGGGTACCTGCAAACAACACCTGGAGAGTGGATAGCGGCGCTTCGAGACATATGACTGGACAGCTATCTCTTCTTTCGGATGTACACCCAATTAAGGGAGGTTATGTTGCATTTGCTGGAGATAAAGGAGGTCACATTTCAGCTCAAGGTTTATTGAAGAATGAGAAATGTAGTTTCGACAAAGTGAACTATTGTAAAGAGCTTACAAACAATTTGTTGTCGGTTTCACAAATCTGTGAAAAATCTTTCATGGTAGCATTTGATGACGAATTTAGCTACATTTTGAAACCAGAGTTTGTTATTCCTCCAGAAATGATTTTGATGAAGGCTCCTAGACAAGCTGATTTATACATGCTAGATATGAATGTTGCTACTTCAACTGCTGAACATCATCAAGCTTTTGTTTCTAAAGCGACTGAACAAGATTCTATTACATGGCACAAACGCATGGGTCATTTAAGTTTTCGGAAAATGAATCCCCTTGTCCACAACAATCTTGTAGAAGGTGTTGATCTTTGATATTTTCAGATTCCAGGAACATGTGTTCTGTGTAAGAAGGGTAAGCAGAGCAAGAAAGCTCATAAGCTGGTGAAGTATAATCAAATGTATGCTCCACTTGAATTGTTACATATGGATCTTTTTGGTCCAATTTGTTTTGAAAGCATTGATGGAAGTAAGTATTGTTTGGTTGTAACTGATGATTATTCAAGATTTTCTTGGGTAATGTTTTTGATAGAGAAGTCCGATACTTTTAAGAATTTGAAAGTGCTAATCAATCGATTAGAGACAGGTTTTAATCTAAAGGTAAGAAAGATTCGTTGCGACAATGGTACAGAATTCAAGAATCAGTATCTTGCAGGTTTCTGTATTGAAAAAGGTATCAATATGATGTTCAGTTCTGCATACGATCCTCAGATGAATGGTGTTGCTGAAAGAAAGAATAGGGTATTGATCGAGACAGCTAGAACAATGCTGGCAGATTCATCGTTACCTGTTCATTTTTGGAGTGAAGTTGTTGCTAATGCGTGTTACACTATGAATCGAGTTCTGACTGTTAAACGACTGGGTAAAACTTGCTATGAGTTATTGCATGGGAGAAAACCTTCTTTGAAGCATCTAGAACCATTTTCTGCATCGTGTACCATCTTGAAAAGAAAACCAGGAAGTAAGTTTGATTCGAAAGTGGTTACTGGAGTATTTCTTAGGTATAGTTCTCCTAATAAGCGAGTTTTCAACAATGAAACAAGATGTGTTGAAGAATGGTCTGAAGTTGACGTCCAAAGGAATCAAACGAAGAGTGCTGCTAAGAGTCATCCTTGGATTTATAACTCTGATGAGCTGATTGAATCATTCAATCTTGCTCCAATCAGATGGAGAATGAAGTTGAGTTACAAATGTTGTTTCATTTACAAAATGAACCACAAGCGTCTGCACCTACTCTAATTCCAACTCCATTACCGACAATAAATGAGTCAGTTCAAGATTCAGATCAAGATATTGATCCAGTGTACGATACCTGCATATCTGATATTTCAAGGGAAAGTTCCAACACTCGTGAAGATATTGGTGATACTACGAATCTACATCATGAGATACCTGTTCCTGCACAACCAGTTCCCAGAACTACAGCTGATCATCCTAGAGAGAATATTATTGGAGATCCAAATGCATGTGTTAGAACAAGAAGGCAAGTTCAGTTTGATGGTTAAGTTGATACTCATATGACAGCTGCTGCTGCATACAACGAGTACTCATGTCATATTTCTAGAATAGAGCAAAAGACAACAAAAGAAGCCTTGAAGCATGTTAATTGGGTCATGGCTATGCAAGAAGAGATTCAGCAATTCAATCGTTTAGATATTTAGAAGCTAGTTACTAAGCCGCATGGAGCTAAAGTAATTGATCTCAAATAGGTTTGGAAGTGCAAGTTTGACGAAGATGGTAATGTTATCCGTAACAAGGCAAGATTAGTTGCCAAAGGTTATCAGCAAGATCCTGAATTCGATTATGATGAAGTTTTTGCTCCTGTTGCCAGATTGGAAGCTATTCACATTTTCTTGAATTTTGCTTCGTTTATGAAGTTCAAAGTGTTTCAAATGGATGTCAAGAGTGCATTTCTTTATGACAAGCTTAATGAAAGAGTATATGTCAGTCAACCACCGGGTTTTGAAGATCATCTTCATCCTGACAAAGTTTATCGTTTACAAAGAGCCCTATATGGTTTACATCAAGCCCCACGTGCTTGGTATGGACGTCTGGCAAGTTATCTGATTGAAAAAGGTTATCAAATGGGCACGGTAGACTATACTCTGTTCACGAAAGTTAAAGATGATGATATTACCTTAGTTCAGATTTATGTGGACGACATTATTTTCGGTGCTACAAAGTAGGAACTCGTTGATGAGTTTGAGCAGGTTATGAAGGTCGAATTCAAAAAGAGTAAATTGGGTCTCTTACACTACTTTCTTGGTTTACAAATCAAACAGACTGATAATGGAATTTTTCTTCATCAAGCAAAGTATGTAAATGATATACTCGAACATTTTGGTATGACTCAAGAACATCCTGTGTCGACCCCGCTAGCTGTGAATCATGGTATTTCATTGGAATGTGAAGGAGAGCCTGTTGATCCTACATACTATCGAGCAATCATCGGATCGCTCATGTATCTCACTGCATCTAGGTTGGATATTATGTCCGCAACATGTCTGTGTGCTCGTTATCAAGTTAATCCGAATACAGTTCATTTTACAACTGCCAAAAGAATTCTACGTTATCTGTTACATTCTCTAAATCTCGGCATCTGGTATTCGAACGAAGACAAGTTTGATCTTGTAGCCTACAGTGATTCAGACTATGCAGGTTGCAAAATCAACAACAAATCTACATCAGGAGGATGTCAATTTCTAGGTGAAAGGCTGGTGACCTGGAAATGCAAGAAACAAACTGCAGTTGCGCTTTCCACGTGTGAAGCTAAATATATTGCTACTGCTAGTTGTTATTCGCAAGTTGTTTGGATTCAACAACAACTTCGTGATTACGGACTAAGAATCTATTTTTCTCCTCTTTATATTGATAATACTACTGCTACTGCAATTACTAAGAATCATGTGCAACACTCTAAGACTAAACACGTAGGTGTTAAGTATCATTTTCTTAGGGATTGCCATGAGAAAAAGATAATTGAGGTTAAGAGAATAGGTACTAAGGACCAGAGGGCTGACCTTTTTACTAAGGCTTTTGATAAACCTAGTTTCTTGTTACTTTTAGAGATGAATGGCATTGTTGATCGAGACAAAGTAATTTCGGATGTTGATTGTGAGGTTTAATCAAACTTTTAGACTTTGCATGTAGGATGCATGACATATAGATTTTAGTTTCTTATTATCTGTACTGCATATTTTTGCTTTCTGTCTACATTTCCTTGCATGATTTCTTTCATGTTTGCATGCTAGTCAGTAGCTATTTTCTGTTTCTTTTGTTTAAAATGCTAAAAGACAAAAAGATTTTATGTTTTAGTATTTTAGGGAGAGTATATGTTTCAACAGAAAATACCTAAAAAGTGTAAAATGCCTCATCAGAAAACCCTAAAAAGTTGAAAATTCCGAAAATGGGCTTGTTTTGATTAATATGTTGGAGATGAAGAAATTACTGTATTGAAAATTGATATATTTGATTAGTAAGGACTGATTTGAACATTTATGTGTATCTGTTGTGTGATGTACTGATAGATGTGACTTATGAATTCTTGGCATTAGACAATCATAATAAGAATAACGATCATCTAAGATTCAGAAGTCATTAACGATCTGTAGCGTGTGAAGGTAGTCACCTAATTATCTCCGAAACTGTATCTAATGATAATTTTTGAGGAACTCAACAGTCGGTTGAGGGTATCCCCTATCATAATTGATAATCACTAGAAAAGGTTGGGGGTGGATTTAAGGTTGAGGATTATCTGTTTGGCTGGTGCATACCACGTTGTCACGGGCCTAAGACTTAATAATCGAAACTAAACCCCGAAAATATCAGAGAAAATTAGTTTATGTTGAACTAAGCGTCCCTTCTCGCTTAAGGTCGAAAAGTATAATTCCTTATTGCGGACCGTTCAAGCATTTAAGGGAGAACACCTTCGAGTGATCTGAACACACAACAAAGAAACATGAGTTCATGCATAAAAATGGAAAATCCATTCATGATGGCGTTCAAAATCAATATATCAAAAGACAGTGATGTGCTGAAAAAGAAATATCAAAAGAAAATCAAAGTAAAAAATAATTGGCGTATCAAGATGGCAAAGTCCTGAAAATATGAAGAATGCTGATTCATGATGTGCTCATAAAGAACTCAGATCATTCTTAGTGTGATGCCCCCACGCAGCTTGAGTTGTTTAATCATGACGTTCACACTGAACTATCAAGATTCTTGTCGTCTGCAATTTAGAGTTATAACTATTAAGACTGTAAGTTGGAAAGATACTTACCTAGATATACTCTAAATAATATATAAATGAAAGTTTAACTTTCGAATCCGTTTTCCATGACAACTTGAACATAAAGAAGTTAAGTTCCTTGAGATTTATTTCGTGTGACGACTGGTCATCAGGCAAGTCTGCTTTAACTGTAGACCAATCCCCGCGGTAAATAATGTGCCTATTCGGATAATCCAATATATTCTAAGATATGCCGAACCAACTAGATTGAAGATTGTTAACACATTGGTAGAAGCCAATGGCTGACAGGGTTATTTAAAATGCCGTGAGAACCATCCTATTCAATTTGATTGAAATACTTAGATAGAGATAACAGAAAGTTACGCGTAATGAATTGAGAACCTAATAAAAATGCACAATCATAACTGATGAAAGAATCAAGGATTAATGAACTTAGCGTGATCTCAAAATCATTGCTCTATAATGTTCAAGCAATTAATGCCAACATGATTGTCGAAGTGTCCAGAAGGAGTCTGTTCATGTTTAATGAGGATTGATATCAGTAATTGCATGATAATAGACATAGACTGGATAATTAGGAATGAACAACAAAAGTTGATTCAATATGTCAGTTCTGATCTATTTTTAAAATTGTTAATCAACTTGCTCACAAAAAGAATGTGGATTTGTATGTGTTTGTTTATCTGTCTGTTAAATAGTTTGCATTGAAAACTGTAAAACAACAAAAAGATTTTGGTTTGCGTGTTATTGCATTTCATGATAGAATGTCTTTCATTTGCATATTTAGTTGCATGACATTATATATCAGAAAACTCATAAAGATTATATCTTTTCTTTATTTTCTGATTATCCTCTGAATATACAATGACATCTGAAAGAACCTTGTCAAGATCAAGATATTTTTGGCCACCAAATCCACAATATAGAAGTTTGTAGAGCTTGTGATTGTTTGAAGGATTTTAATGATTTAAGGTGTTAGTGAACTTAAGATGACATTACACTGTAGGACTTACTCATGTGAAACAGAATGTTTAGAGTAATAATCTCGTTTTGGTTAAGTTTCTTGGTCTGCCTAAGTGTTAATGATCATACCTGGATGGATTAGTGATTTATGACTCAAATTGAAAGTGCTAGTTAGCTCTAAGATTTCCAAATGAGTCAAAATCCTAAGTTTGTGAAAATTTGAAATTACCTAAGTGGCTCACTCGCACATTTGAAGTGTGAACCGTACGAGTAACCACACGATTGAGGTTAACCGTACAGATGACCCTGTTCTAGAATTGTCCTAAGACTTCTGGGTCACACGCACGAGTGACTCTGTAAGTCGCGCGGTTGATGGTGAACTTTGTGCTCAACCTTACGGTTGATCACGAGAGTATAAATATAGGTGCTGAGCACAGTCACTCACACTTGCACACCCATACCTACTTTTTCTCTCAAAAATCGATCATCACCAATCACGTTTTCCACCGTAGGTTTTGATAAGCATCTTAAGCCGATCTCAGCGCCACTAACTAGGTACAATTTCATTGTTGTTTAATTCCTTAATTTGTTGTTTGAATGTGTCAAAACCCTAGGGGTTTATAAATCAAATTCCGTATAATTGCAGTGTGTTTTGATGTTTATTTGATGTTGTTTTGTGTTAAACAGTACCTAAGCTTACTATCGTGATGTAAATCGGCCTCTAAAACACACAAACATGCAATCCTGTTGATTTAAAAATGCATTTAATATTGGTTTCCTCAGACATGCATGAGTGACCTCACTCGCACACGTGGGAGATGACTCGCACAAGTCAGTACGCGGTTAAGGCTTAACCGTGTGAACATCTAGCCCACTCGTTTGATTTCACTTGATGTTTATTTGGATGCTCACTCGTTTGACTGAGCTGACACGTGTGCTTAACTGCACGACTCACCACACGGTTGACTCACTCGCGTATACTTATAAGCTTCAACCGTGTACCTTGTCTAAAACCATGTTATTGCTCAAATGTGTCAATAGTGATATGAGTGACCATGTTACTCGCATGACTGAGCTCTCAGCCGCACGTGTGACAGTCTCACTCACACGATTTGTCATGTTTAACAAGTTTATGACACTTTGTTGCAAAAGCTTTGACGATTTATGATTTATGATTACTTTTTCTAACATTTCTATTGATGTTTCAGTTTGTTAAGATATTACCAGTGGCTGAACAACAAGTTAATGTTTCAGTTGTTAATCAAGAAGCTCAGGGGGAGCAAGGACATAATCCTCAAGTTAATCCCGTTAACCCACCTGCTCAACCAGAGATTATCCTAGAAATAGGTGAGCTCAACAATCAAGTCGCTCTCTACGACACAACTCTTGAGAAAGGTGATCACTTTGAGGAGATTGTCAAGTTTCTTAAGCGATCAAGGATCCATACCGCGATCTCAACTCAGTGTATAGCTTACTATAGCCATCAAAGGGAATTCTGGAGAAATGTAGTACTTGATGTGTCAGAGGATGAAGCTAAACTGGTTAGTATTGTTCAAGGGCATGAGATTATCATTTTGAAGACTGTGATTAGGAGGATCATAGGCTTTAATGATGAAAACTGCTCCCACATGACGATCAATCGAGAAAGAATCCATGGATGCTTCAAAAGATGTGGATACTCTGGTTACCTTGCTGGTAATTCAGAACTGATGAAGACACTTCTGCCTCCACAGTATCGATATCTTGCTCACGTGTTGATGCACTGCTTAAGTGGAAGAAAAGCCGATTTTGATAAGATGAATGAGAAAGTGCAGAGTATGTTTGTTGCACTAGTCCTAAAGGCTCCTTATGATTTCTTGGGATTTGTTTTCTATTACTTCAAAGCTAATCACTTCAGTTCTACTCAGAGATATCTTATCTACGCCCATTTTCTTCAATTGATTATCGATGGCGCCACACCAGATCTACCAAAGGTTGAACATGATATTATTCACCTAAAATAAATGAATCCGATAACTTTTCGGAGAATGGAGGAAACACGAAACGAGAAGTTAAAACCTGATTTTAACAGAAAGCTTGTTTGCCATCTCATCAAAGAAGAATATAGATTTCCAGCTGGTAATGCTTGGAGAAATGATGATTCCGACTCTAACTATGAAGTTACTGATGAGGAGGAAGGTAAAGGTGATAATCAGAGAGCAACTGGTGAAGCTCAAAGAGGAAATAATGATAATGATGATGTTAATGATGGTGATGATGATGAAGCGACTGAAGAGGATGTTAGTTGTATCCAAAGAAAGAGGAAAGGGAAAGAAGCAATGACTTTCGAGCAACCCAAGAAGAAGGAGAAAAGAACCAAACACCATTATGACTCATCACAGAGGTCATCTCATGTAGGTTCTAGACAAAAAGCTCAGAGACAACCTTTCGGCTTTATGAAGGATGCCAGAGCCACTGTTACCTCACCAAAGGCTGCTGTTACAACACCACAGGTCACGTCATCAGAATTCAAGACACAGCAAAATCTTCTGTTGTCTTTGATCATGAAAATAATGAATCTCGAAAATCAAGCTGTCGAAGAGAAGAAAGCTATTGAAGCTAAGATTGAGTTGTTGGTTGAAGATAACAAAAAGTTGTGGAGACGTGTGAATCGTGAGAAGGAGAGATCTGCAAAGATGAGAAAGGAGATTGTGGAGATTAAGAGTTTGAATGAAGTGAAATTGAAAGAGTTGAATGATAAGATTAAGCAGCTTACATCTGGTAAAACCAAGTTGATAACGGATGGAGGAGAATATTCCTCTGATTTGGGTAGTGACGAAAAAGATGATGAAGAAGATGCTGGCACTGGAGGACCCTCTTTTGAAATTTCGTTAGTGATACCTATTCGAAGCTTTAATGAATATGGTGAGGTCTTTACTGCTGAATATTATATGACTTATTCAAATATTTTTAATGATGCAGAAAAGGAGGACGTTCCACCAAGTGATTTCCCAGTGGAACAGCTTGCTGCTCTGGCATACGATAGTGAAAATGATAAAGAGGATGCAGAGATAGTTGATGCTGAAAACAAGGCTCCACAAGAAGAGCCAGCTGCTGAAGTCCCTCCCGAATCAATCCAAAATATCGATTTAAGTGATTTTGATAATTTGTTTGCGGATGAAAAGAGTGAAGATTCTATCAGTAAAAGTAATATGAAAGAGGATGTGATTGTTAAATCCGAGGATGAACTGGTGACAGAATCTGAGAATGAAGAAGAAGAAGAAGAAGAAGAAGAAGAAGAAGTTGACATTGTTATACCTTCGATCGAGCCTTACTCGAATCCGTCACTCAATACTTTAAGTGACTTTTTCAATTTGAGTAGTGAGGTGAAAACGAAGAGGTTGATTGAATTCGAAAAGGCGAGGAAGGTATACAAGGAGCAAATCAAAGAAGTTGATGTTTTGATGGAAAGGAATAAGAGAATTCGACATGAGAAACTGCTCATTGAGAATGAAAGAAATGAGACAGAACTAAAGAGGAAGAAACTCCGAGCCGAGCAAGCTAAAGTCGAGGGATGGAATGACATTAAGAAGTGGTTTGAACGTGATAGGGTTAAGGTGAATAGAAACGTTGAAGAAGACGAGAATCGTCAGAGTTGGTGGAAACAAAACGTTGTTAACCCTGATCAAATGAATAAGCCAGAACTCGAGCCAAAGTTTGTCAGTTTCTATGAAAAGGGAAAGAGAACAAAGAAGTATTCCAAGGGTAAAATTCTGAGCTGGGGATACTTCAAGGAGATAAATTGTTTTGCGATCAAGAGGGAAGGAGGAGTTGATTATATGGCAAGACAGAATCACTTCAAAACTCTACCTTACTTTGAGATCATGCAACTTGGGAAGCTGAAGATATTGAACGCTAAGGATAGTAACCTTTCCAGATTGTTTCAGAGAAAACTCATGTATGAGTACAAAATAGGGAAATGGGATATCTTTAAGTCAACATCCGCCAGGTTCTCCATGCACCCAACAAAGTTGAATTCGAAAGGTGGACCTGTTCGAGTTGTTAAGTTCCATCCAGCTAAGTACATGAAACAATCTCCTTTGATGCCCTTACCCAAGGATATATGTGAAAACTTCAGATGGTGGTTCAATGATGAATTGTTAGAGGAAGCAGTGATCCTGACTGCAATTGAGAAAGATGATGGAAGCATACAGTTTGACAATGTGAGGATTCTGGATCCTATGTGGCTGAGAAACTTGATGAGATTTGATGTGGAGACACTTCACCGCCATCATATTACGTTCAGAGATGATAATTGAAATGTCCCGTTCTTATTGATTAAAAACGTTCCATATTAATTGATTTCGTTGCGAGGTTTTGACCTCTATATGAGACGTTTTTCAAAGACTGCATTCATTTTAAAATAAACCATAACCTTTATTTCATGAATAAAGGTTTAAAAAGCTTTACGTAGATTATCAAATAATGATAATCTAAAATATCCTGTTTACACACGACCATTACATAATGGTTTACAATACAAATATGTTACAACAAAATAAGTTTCTTGAATGCAGTTTTTACACAATATCATACAAGCATGGACTCCAAATCTCGTCCTTAGTTAAGTATGCGACAACGGAAGCTCTTAATAATCACCTGAGAATAAACATGCTTAAAACGTCAACAAAAATGTTGGTGAGTTATAGGTTTAACCTATATATATCAAATCATAATAATAGACCACAAGATTTCATATTTCAATACACATCCCATACATAGAGATAAAAATCATTCATATGGTGAACACCTGGTAACCGACATTAACAAGATGCATATATAAGAATATCCCCATCATTCCGGGACACCCTTCGGATATGATATAAATTTCGAAGTACTAAAGCATCCGGTACTTTGGATGGGGTTTGTTAGGCCCAATAGATCTATCTTTAGGATTCGCGTCAATTAGGGTGTCTGTTCCCTAATTCTTAGATTACCAGACTTAATAAAAAGGGGCATATTCGATTTCGATAATTCAACCATAGAATGTAGTTTCACGTACTTGTGTCTATTTTGTAAATCATTTATAAAACCTGCATGTATTCTCATCCCAAAAATATTAGATTTTAAAAGTGGGATTATAACTCACCTTCACAGATTTTTACTTCGTCGGGAAGTAAGACTTGGCCACTGGTTGATTCACGAACCTATAACAATATATACATATATATCAAAGTATGTTCAAAATATATTTACAACACTTTTAATATATTTTGATGTTTTAAGTTTATTAAGTCAGCTGTCCTCGTTAGTAACCTACAACTAGTTGTCCACAGTTAGATGTACAGAAATAAATCGATAAATATTATCTTGAATCAATCCACGACCCAGTGTATACGTATCTCAGTATTGATCACAACTCAAACTATATATATTTTGGAATCAACCTCAACCCTGTATAGCTAACTCCAACATTCACATATAGAGTGTCTATGGTTGTTCCGAAATATATATAGATGTGTCGACATGATAGGTCGAAACATTGTATACGTGTCTATGGTATCTCAAGATTACATAATATACAATACAAGTTGATTAAGTTATGGTTGGAATAGATTTGTTACCAATTTTCACGTAGCTAAAATGAGAAAAATTATCCAATCTTGTTTTACCCATAACTTCTTCATTTTAAATCCGTTTTGAGTGAATCAAATTGCTATGGTTTCATATTGAACTCTATTTTATGAATCTAAACAGAAAAATTATAGGTTTATAGTCGGAAAAATAAGTTACAAGTCGTTTTTGTAAAGGTAGTCATTTCAGTCGAAAGAACGACGTCTAGATGACCATTTTAGAAAACATACTTCCACTTTGAGTTTAACCATAATTTTTGGATATAGTTTCATGTTCATAATAAAAATAATTTTCTCAGAATAACAACATTTAAATCAAAGTTTATCATAGTTTTTAATTAACTAACCCAAAACAGCCCGCGGTGTTACTACGACGGCTTAAATCCGGTTTTACGGTGTTTTTCGTGTTTCCAGGTTTTAAATCATTAAGTTAGCATATCATATAGATATAGAACATGTGTTTATTTGATTTTAAAATTCAAGTTAGAAGGATTAACTTTTATTTGTGAACAAGTTTAGAATTAACTAAACTATGTTCTAGTGATTACAAGTTTAAACCTTCGAATAAGATAGCTTTATATATATGAATCGAATGATGTTATGAACATCATTACTACCTTAAGTTCCTTGGATAAACCTACTGGAAAAGAGAAAAATGGATCTAACTTCAACGGATCCTTGGATGGCTCGAAGTTCTTGAAGCAGAATCATGACACGAAAACAAGTTCAAGTAAGATCATCACTTGAAATAAGATTGTTATAGTTATAGAAATTGAACCAAAGTTTGAATATGATTATTACCTTGTATTAGAATGATAAACTACGGTAAGAAACAAAGATTTCTTGAGGTTGGATGATCACCTTACAAGATTGGAAGTGAGCTAGCAAACTTGAAAGTATTCTTGATTTTATGTAACTAGAACTTGTAGAATATATGAAGAACACTTAGAACTTGAAGATAGAACTTGTGAGAGATCAATTAGATGAAGAAAATTGAAGAATGAAAGTGTTTGTAGGTGTTTTTGGTCGTTGGTGTATGGATTAGATATAAAAGATATGTAATTTTGTTTTCATGTAAATAAGTCATGAATGATTACTCATATTTTTGTAATTTTATGAGATATTTCATGCTAGTTGCCAAATGATGGTTCCCACATATGTTAGGTGACTCACATGGGCTGCTAAGAGCTGATCATTGGAGTGTATATACTAATAGTACATACATCTAAAAGCTGTGTATTGTACGAGTACGAATACGGGCGCATACGAGTAGAATTGTTGATGAAACTGAAGGAGGATGTAATTGTAAGCATTTTTGTTAAGTAGAAGTATTTTGATAAGTGTATTGAAGTCTTTCAAAAGTGTATAAATACATATTAAAACACTACATGTATATACATTTAAACTGAGTCGTTAAGTCATCGTTAGTCGTTACATGTAAGTGTTGTTTTGAAACCTTTAGGTTAACGATCTTGTTAAATGTTGTTAACCCAATGTTTATAATATCAAATGTGATTTTAAATTATTATATTATCATGATATTATCATGTATGAATATCTCTTAATATGATATATATACATTAAATGTCTTTACAACGATAATCGTTACATATATGTCTCGTTTAAAAATCATTAAGTTAGTAGTCTTGTTTTTACATATGTAGTTCATTGTTAATATACTTAATGATATGTTTACTTATCATAGTATCATGTTAACTATATATATATCCATATATATGTCATCATATAGTTTTTACAAGTTTTAACGTTCGTGAATCACCGGTCAACTTGGGTGGTCAATTGTCTATATGAAACATATTTCAATTAATCAAGTCTTAACAAGTTTGATTGCTTAACATGTTGGAAACATTTAATCATGTAAATATCAATCTCAATTAATATATATAAACATGGAAAAGTTCGGGTCACTACAGTACCTACCCGTTAAATAAATTTCGTCCCGAAATTTTAAGCTGTTGAAGCTGTTGACGCTCCCAGGTGAACTCGGGTCCTCTACGAGCATTTCATCGAACCTTAACAATTGGTATCTTGTTTTGCTTAAGTATTTTAACCTCACGATCCATTATTTCAACGGGTTCTTCGATGAATTGAAGTTTTTCGTAGATTTGGATTTCATCTAACGGAATTGTTGGGATTTAACAAGTTTCATAATACTTAAAACCTTTTAAGAATCAAATAAAAGCGGAAGCATGTTCATATTATCATTTAAAACTTGTTAATCTTTAACCAATTAAAGTTAAATCCCAATTAGGATCAAGTTGTGATATATACTTACAAACTACAAGCAAGTAAAGAGATTATGCCTACTCCAAGCTTGCTAGTAAATGATGAAGATGATGAAGATGAATGGAGCTCCAAAATGTATGAAAACTCAAGTTGTAATACCCCAAGCTTATCACCAACACCTTGTACTTTGGTTAGGATTTGTTGACACTTGAATTAAGCTTCCAAAAACCAAACCATGAACCTCTTATCCCTCATAAAAGCCCACAGCCTACTGCAGCAGAAAAGGAACTTGTGCAGTTTTTTTTTGGAGTGTATTTGATGTGTTTTTGCATGTATGTTCAAGTGTTTAAGTCTCCAAGAGGTCTTGGTACTTATCACATGGAATCTTTGAAAGTAACACTTAAAATCTAGTAAAATAATAGCATGCTTGTGAAACTCCCATGCCACTTCCAAATATGTATTATAAAATAAGTTTTATAAAAGAGTTAATTTTTTTTATAAAACTATTTTATAAACTTCCATATTTATTTATGTACATTTTATTATATAAAACCCATTTATATAAAATGTAACATAAATTTATTAATTATTTAACCTATAAATAATTAAATCCAAATTATATAAATTATTCCATAATTTATATATATGCACATCAAATAATATTTCAGAAAACCGTTTTTCTTAAAGTTCAAGTGTCGCGTATTTATTTAACAATCCAATCGTTAAAATAAATACATATAAAGTGTTGGTAAGCTTGTTATTGGGTATGACCCGACTTGGATCATAACACATTAGCCACATTAATTTAATATGTCTCTCGGGCATACGAAGAACCTTCAATCTCCCACTTGCACGAGAAACATAAGAAATTAATGCAAGTGATGGATACCACCTAACGACCGTCCATCACCCCCAATATGTTATGACTTTGTGCCATTCAATAACATCATTCCTTTCGAGTTCCCATCTCAAATATGAATAGGTGAATCTTTTTATTACATCCTTTTGTCCTAGATGTCATGTTAAATCCAAGAGACACAGAGTGATCACTCTCCTTTAGATTTAACTTTATCAGGCCTTAGACATCTGACTCTCAACGAATAAGAGGGACAAATTCCATCTTGACTACATATGTCCTAGACACTACACCTTGTACCATACCTGAAGCCTCCCTTATGAGCTACCTTCTCAGAATAGCAAAGGAAAGAATCAAGGTACGATATTCAGTGAATATCTGAACCCAATATGTATCTCAGGTCAGAGGATACAATGATATTCTCCTTTACTCAAGATTACATGTGATCAACTACAAAAGCTCCATACAGTAAATCTTGAGAGCGGGTCTTCCAATATTTGTGTCCCACAAATATCTATGAACCTTGGTTGCAACCTTGCCCCACATTCACCATATGAATGTTAACCAATCCAAGTTCATAATAGTCTAGACCTCACACTTGTTCCCACAAATGTGATCAACTACGGAATTTAGAATAATAGTTTATTCATGGATAAAATATGCAAAATTGGAACATGACTCATAATTAAATTAATACCATAATTATATTAATGAGTTTGAACTAATTCGTTCCGTTACAATACATAAAATAGATCATTTCCAATCACTAGAATATCGAAGCCCTAATGCACAAACATGTCCCTCATGTTTTGGCCCATGTAAAAGCTTCGTGAGTGGATCCGCAACATTATGATCTGTGTGAACTTTGTGAATACATATCTTTCCCTTTTCAACCTCATCCCTGATGTAGTTGAATCTCCGCTCAATGTGACGAGTCTTTTGATGAGCACGAGGTTCCTTGATTTGAGCAATCGCACCCTCATTGTCACAAAAGATCTCAAGAGGGTCCTGAATGGAAGGGACCACTCCTAAGTCGTCGATGAATTTCTTCATCCATGCAGCTTCCTGAGCTGCCAGTGAGGCGGCAATGTACTCCGACTCTGTAGTGGATAACGCAACAACATCCTGTTTTGAACTCTTCCAAGAGACTGCACCACCATTTAACATGAAGAGATAACCGGATTGTGATCGAGAGTCATCTCGATCAGTTTGGAAACTCGCATCCACGTAACCTTTTACGGCGAGTTCCTCCTCACCAGACCCATATATTAGAAACATATCCTTAGTTCTCCTAAGGTATTTCAATATACTTTTAACAGCAATCCAATGACTGTTTCCTGGGTTATTCTGGTATCTACTTGTCAAGCTTAGAGCGGATGACACATCCGGTCTAGTACATATCATCGCATACATGATAGACCCAATAGCAGATGCGTATGGGACTTTCTTCATTCTCTCTTGTTCATCTTTCGTGGTAGGACACTGAGATGAACTGAGAACGGTTCCTCTTTGAATAGGTACCAAGCCTTTCTTAGAGTTTTCCATCTTGAACCTTTTCAAGATTTTATCAATGTATGTACTTTGACTTAAACCTATCAATCTCTTGGATCTATTCCTATAGATCCCTATCCCCAATATGTATTGTGCGTCTCCAAGATCCTTAATGGAGAAGCAACTCTTTAGCCAAGTTTTGACTCCTTGCATTGTGGTAATATCATTCCCAAATAATAATATATCATCCACATATAGCACAAGGAACATTATAGAGCTCCCACTAGCCTTCTTGTATACACAAGCTTCATCACCATTTTTAATGAAGCCAAATTTCTTTGCCTCTTCATTAAAACGATGATTCCACATTCTAGATGCTTGTTTCAATCCGTAGATTGATTTCTTTAACTTGCATACCTTTTTAGGATTTTTCGGATCAACAAAACCTTCGGGCTGTACCATATAGACATCTTCCTCAAGATATCCATTTAGGAAAGCGGTTTTGACATCCATTTGCCATATTTCATAGTCATAGTGAGCAGCAATGGCAAATAATATCCTAATAGACTTTAGCATTGCCACTGGCGAGAAAGTTTCATCATAGTCAACCCCTTGAGTTTGAGTGAAACCTTTTGCTACAAGTCTAGCTTTGTATGTATCCAAGTTTCCATGTATGTCGGTTTTCTTCTTGAAAAGCCATTTGCAATCAACTAGCTTGGAGCTAGGAGGTTGCACTATAAGTTCCCAAACTTGGTTTTCATACATGGATTGCATCTCGGCGTTCATGGCTTCCTGCCATTTATCTTTATCAATCCTTGATAAAGCATCTTCGTAGTTTGTCGGTTCATCCAAATCAACCGTATAGCAACCATCCACGAGAAAACCATATCTCTCAGGAGGATTACTAATCCTACTAGATCTTCGAACGTCTTGTGTACTTTGATCATCCACTTGATCATTTTCAACATCCTCATGTTGAGTACTAGTGTCAACCATTTGTGTATCATCAACTTGATCTTGTACCTCTACAAGATCTATTTTCCTTTCACCATCACCTTCCATAAGGAATTTGGTTTCAAGGAATTCCGCCTTTCGAGCAATAAATACACTTTGCTCGGTCACATCATAGAAATAGTATCCCATATCATCCTTGGGATATCCTATGAAGATACACTTTGTGGATCGAGCATGCAACTTATTAGCAACATGACGCTTAGGATAAGCTTCACATCCCCATACTTTCAAGTATGAAAGAGAAGGAGGTTTTCCAAACCACATCTCATGAGGAGTTCGTTCCACTTTCTTGGTTGGGGTCATATTTAAAATACGAGCCGTGGAGCTTAGGCAATAACCCCAAAATGATAGAGGTAACGAGCTTCTTGCCATCAAAGATCGAACCATATCCATTAGGGTTCGGTTCCTCCTTTCAGAAACTCCATTAAGTTGGGGTGTTCCGGGTGGAGTAAGTTGTGAGATGATCCCACAACTCCTAAGATGATCTTGGAAGGCATCGCTTAGGTATTCACCTCCTCTATCGGTACGAAGTACCTTAATTGTCTTATTGAGTTGATTTTGTACTTCGTTTTGATATTCTTTGAATGCTTCAAAAGTTTCATCCTTATGTCTTAACAAGTAGACATATCCGAAACGACTAAAGTCATCAATGAAAGTAACAAAGTATCTTTCACCATTCCTTGTCATGGGCTTAAAGGGTCCACACACATCCGAATGTATTAATCCCAATAAGTCTTTAGCCCTTTCGTAGGTCCCTTTGAAAGGTGCTTTAGTCATCTTGCCTTGTAAACAAGATTCACATACATCAAACGAATCCATTTCATTTGATTTCAAAAGTCCATTCTTTTGAAGTGTATGCATTCGGTTCTTGTTTATGTGACCAAGGCGACAATGCCATAAGTAGGAATCACTCAAATCCCTTTTGAGTTTCTTGGTGCTTGTATGGTACATTGAGCTACTAGATGATGTGTCATCATGAACCAATTCATAAATTCCATTTGAAGGCGAAGCCTTGAAATAGAACACATTATCTAAACAAACATGGATATCATCATTAATAAAATTAACATTAAAACCACATTGTTTCAAACGAGAAATAGAAATAATGTTTCTACACAAATCCGGAGCATACAAAACATTTTCTAAAATAAGTTCCAATCCGCTTGGAAGCTTCAAAACAAAATCTCCTTGAGCTTTAACATGCACCTTTGCACCATTGCCCATATAGAGACTCGATGTTCCCGCCATATGATCACTTCTTTTGAACCCCTGCAAAGAATTGCAAATATGAGTTCCACATCCCGTGTCTAATACCCATGTATTAGAAGAAGTAATATTAAGCTCAATATATACCATATATATATTACCTGAGGTTTGCCCCGCATCCCTCTTGTCCTTCAACTCCTTAAGATAGACCGGGCAATTTCGCTTCCAGTGACCCATTTCACCGCAACCGAAACACGGGTCTTCTTTGGGGTTTGCCTTCTCGGTGACCTTTTGCTTCTTGGCCTTGTTGATGGTTGAGGTAACCATCTTCCCCTTCCCTTTGCCTTGATAGGCGGGTCCTTTTCTCTTAGCCACCTTTGGCTTAGAGGTGTTACCTTTGGACCCACCTTGATCGATTGCTAACACGGGTAAAGCCCTTTTACCCATGCTAGTTTCCGCCGTTCTAAGCATACCGTGAAGCTCACCTATGCTCTTATCCATCCCATTCATATTGTAATTAATTACAAATTGATCAAACCTTTTTGATAGGGAATTAAGGATAAGATCGGTGGCTAACTCATTTGATATGTTTAGGTTAAGACGGTTAGCACGATCAATAAGGCTCTTCATTTTGAGGACATAAGAGGAGACGGATTGGGTGTCATCCATACGACATGCATGTAGCGCTCGAACCGTTTCGAAGCGCTCGACACGTGCTTGTTTAAGGAACATCTCCTTCAATTGCGTAATCATGTCATATGCACTATGATGTTCGAAATCCTTTTGGAGTTCGGGTATCATAGTCCCAAGCATTAGACAAGCGACTTGCACCGAATCGGCGCAATACTTGTCATAATAAGCCATGCCCTCTATATCTTCCTCATCCGGTTGGTCGGGAATAGGGTCCTCCAACACATACGCTTTGTCCTCAAGTTTGAGGACAATCCTAAGATTACGGAACCAATCCATAAAGTTCGTATGGTTGAGTTTGTCTTTCTCGAGGAGAGACCTTAATGATAGGTTGTTTAGGTAAAGTGGTGCATTTTGCATGTTGTTGTTATTTGCGGCCATCTACAAAATTTAACAAAGTTCATTTTAGTATCGATTTTAAATTTAATAAACAACACCCTTTTATTATTAATTGTTTTATTAAATATTAGAATCCAACGGTAAATCAAATTTCGGTTAGGTGACCTTTATCCCGTTATTTGATTTAGCTAGGTAGTCATTTATATGACAATTGCAATCCTTTTGCAACTTCTAAATTATGGGATCATGCAATCCTTTTGCATGGCATATTTATCCCATCAACGCCTATTTGTTCCTCATGCTTCGGTGACCCTAAGTTCATGATTTCCAAATCAAGTCGTCCTACTTGTGTAAACTTGTAAAATTAACATACAAGTGGTTAGGTGACCTTTATCCCACAAGCATGCGAATTTTACCTTAACCATATTAGTTAGTTCATAATGGTTAGGTGACCTTTATTCCATTATGAGTTCACTACTATGTTCAAGTGTTCCTACAAAAGGATGGCGTTTAACTTGTTTGCCTAGTTTTAGTTAAGGGATTTTAAGTTTTCATAAATTCTAGTTTAAGAAAACATTTGCCATACACCAACATGCATTTGGTGTATAGTTCATTATGAAAAGCCAATTTCATGTCTATAAACCATTTTATATATATGATCCTAATCATGATCTTAATAACCGTTTATTAATGTCCTTTTAGCCATTTTTAATTCAACCAATTAAATTGTCGTTTTGCATGTCGTTAATTAATGTATAATTTAACCAATTAAATTTCCATTTTGCTTGTTGTTAACTTGTGTGATTAACTTGTAGCATACAAACATACAATCCACAATCATACAATAAACAACCATGCAAGCAAAACAAATATGTTCACAATCAAGCCATTTTGGTAGACATTTGTTTAGCCGAAAACAAATGCCACCGGATAAGGGGTAATTACACAAAGTAGGAGATTTCAAATCTCCCACTTAACCTTGCATCCAAATGCTTCTTCATGTGTTCTTCAAGTCTTCATCATTCTTCATCATTTTACAAAATATATCCTAATACATTTTGTCTAAAAAATGAAATTACAACCTAATCTATTTTACATACCAAATATAAAATAAATTACATAACCAAATGAATTATTACATGCCAAATGAATAAATATTATTACAAACCAATTGAATAAATATCAATCAACCATGCATGCAACCAAACACAAGGTCAAGGCTTAGATTGTGAACTTTAACTACATAAGAGATAGGCAATACAGAATCACAAGTGATTGGAAGTACAGAATCACAAGTGATTGGCAGTATAGAATCACAAATGATTGGAAACACGGAATCACAAGTGATCTGCAAACACAAAATCACAAGTGATCTGCAACACAGAATCACAAGTGATTGGCAATACAGAATCACAAGTGATTTTGGCCAAAATGACAAAACACCCAAAATCGAAAATTTTACATTCTACTTCATGCATGTTCATAGAATGCAAAATTATAGTGGGTTTAATAACCATCTCGAAGCATATTTCAACAACTTCGGCTCTAGATACCATTGTTGGGATTTAACAAGTTTCATAATACTTAAAACCTTTTAAGAATCAAATAAAAGCGGAAGCATGTTCATATTATCATTTAAAACTTGTTAATCTTTAACCAATTAAAGTTAAATCCCAATTAGGATCAAGTTGTGATATATACTTACAAACTACAAGCAAGTAAAGAGATTATACCTACTCCAAGCTTGCTAGTAAATGATGAAGATGATGAAGATGAATGGAGCTCCAAAATGTATGAAACCTCAAGTTGTAATACCCCAAGCTTATCACCAACACCTTGTACTTTGGTTAGGATTTGTTGACACTTGAATTAAGCTTCCAAAAACCAAACCATGAACCTCTTATCCCTCATAAAGGCCAGCGGCCTACTGCAGCAGAAAAGGAACTTGTGCAGTTTTTTTTGGAGTGTATTTGATGTGTTTTTGCATGTATGTTCAAGTGTTTAAGTCTCCAAGAGGTCTTGGTACTTATCACATGGAATCTTTGAAAGTAACACTTAAAATCTAGTAAAATAATAGCATGCTTGTGAAACTCCCATGCCACTTCCAAATATGTATTATAAAATAAGTTTTATAAAAGAGTTAATTTTTTTTATAAAACTATTTTATAAACTTCCATATTTATTTATGTACATTTTATTATATAAAACCCATTTATATAAAATGTAACATAAATTTATTAATTATTTAACCTATAAATAATTAAATCCAAATTATATAAATTATTCCATAATTTATATATATGCACATCAAATAATATTTCAGAAAACCGTTTTTCTTAAAGTTCAAATGTCGCGTATTTATTTAACAATCCAATCGTTAAAATAAATACATATAAAGTGTTGGTAAGCTTGTTATTGGGTATGACCCGACTTGGATCATAACACATTAGCCACATTAATTTAATATGTCTCTCGGGCATACGAAGAACCTTCAATAGTGAGATCTTCTTTAGCAAAACATTTCTTCAAATTCGAGACGTGGAAAGTGTTATGTACAGCCACGAGTTGTTGAGGTAACTCAAGTCGGTAAGCTACTGGTCCGACACGATCAATAATCTTGAATGGTCCAATATACCTTGGATTTAATTTCCCTCGTTTACCAAATCTAACAACGCCTTTCCAAGGTGCAACTTTAAGCATGACCATCTCTCTAATTTCAAATTCTATATCTTTTCTTTTAATGTCAGCGTAGCTCTTTTGTCGACTTTGGGCGGTTTTCAACCGTTGTTGAATTTGGATGATCTTCTCGGTAGTTTCTTGTATAATCTCCGGACCCGTAATCTGTCTATCCCCCACTTCACTCCAACAAATCGGAGACCTGCACTTTCTACCATAAAGTGCTTCAAACGGCGCCATCTCAATACTTGAATGGTAGCTGTTATTGTAGGAAAATTCTGCTAACGGTAGATGTCGATCCCAACTGTTTCCGAAATCAATAACGCATGCTCGTAGCATGTCTTCAAGCGTTTGTATCGTCCTTTCGCTCTGCCCATCAGTTTGTGGATGATAGGCAGTACTCATGTCTAGACGAGTTCCTAATGCTTGCTGTAATGTCTGCCAGAATCTTGAAATAAATTTGCCATCCCTATCAGATATAATAGAGATTGGTATTCCATGTCTGGAGACGACTTCCTTCAAATACAGTCGTGCTAACTTCTCCATCTTGTCAACTTCTCTTATTGGCAGGAAGTGTGCTGATTTGGTGAGACGATCAACTATTACCCAAATAGTATCAAAACCACTTGCAGTCCTTGGCAATTTAGTGATGAAATCCATGGTAATGTTTTCCCATTTCCATTCCGGGATTTCGGGTTGTTGAAGTAGACCTGATGGTTTTTGATGCTCAGCTTTGACCTTAGAACACGTCAAACATTCTCCTACGTATTTAGCAACATCGGATTTCATACCCGGCCACCAAAAATGTTTCTTGAGATCCTTGTACATCTTCCCTGTTCCAGGATGTATTGAGTATCTGGTTTTATGAGCTTCTCTAAGTACCATTTCTCTCATATCTCCAAATTTTGGTACCCAAATCCTTTCAGCCCTATACCGGGTTCCGTCTTCCCGAATATTAAGATGCTTCTCCGATCCTTTGGGTATTTCATCCTTTAAATTTCCCTCTTTTAAAACTCCTTGTTGCGCCTCCTTTATTTGAGTAGTAAGGTTATTATGAATCATTATATTCATAGATTTTACTCGAATGGGTTCTCTGTCCTTCCTGCTCAAGGCATCAGCTACCACATTTGCCTTCCCCGGGTGGTAACGAATCTCAAAGTCGTAATCATTCAATAATTCAATCCACCTACGCTGCCTCATATTCAGTTGTTTCTGATTAAATATGTGTTGAAGACTTTTGTGGTCGGTATATATAATACTTTTGACCCCATATAAGTAGTGCCTCCAAGTCTTTAATGCAAAAACAACCGCGCCTAATTCCAAATCATGCGTCGTATAATTTTGTTCGTGAATCTTCAATTGTCTAGACGCATAAGCAATCACCTTCGTTCGTTGCATTAATACACAACCGAGACCTTGCTTTGATGCGTCACAATAAATCACAAAATCATCATTCCCTTCAGGCAATGACAATATAGGTGCCGTAGTTAGCTTTTTCTTCAATAACTGAAACGCTTTCTCTTGTTCATCATTCCATTCAAATTTCTTCCCTTTATGCGTTAATGCAGTCAAGGGTTTTGCTATTCTGGAAAAGTCTTGGATGAACCTTCTGTAGTAACCAGCTAGTCCTAAAAACTGGCGTATGTGTTTCGGAGTTTTTGGGGTTTCCCACTTTTCAACAGTTTCTATCTTTGCCGGATCCACCTTAATACCTTCTTTGTTCACTATGTGACCGAGGAATTGAACTTCTTCCAACCAAAATGCACACTTTGAAAACTTAGCGTACAATTCTTCCTTCCTCAATACTTCTAACACCTTTCTCAAATGTTCACCGTGTTCTTGGTTATTCTTTGAGTAAATAAGTATGTCATCAATGAAAACAATGAAAAACTTGTCAAGGTATGGTCCACACACTCGGTTCATAAGGTCCATGAACACAGCTGGTGCATTAGTTAAACCAAACGGCATGACCATAAACTCGTAATGACTGTAACATGTTCTGAAAGCAGTCTTTGGAATATCATCTTCTTTCACCCGCATTTGATGATACCCGGAACGTAAGTCAATCTTTGAATAAAAAGACGAGCCTTGTAGTTGATCAAATAAGTCGTCGATTCTCGGTAGTGGGTAGCGGTTCTTGATGGTAAGTTTGTTCAACTCTCGGTAGTCGATACACAACCTGAATGTACCATCTTTCTTCTTGACAAACAAAACAGGAGCTCCCTACGGTGATGTGCTTGGTCGAATGAAACCACGCTCTAAAAGTTCTTGTAATTGGCTTTACAGTTCTTTCATCTCGCTGGGTGCGAGTCTGTAAGGAGCACGAGCTATTGGTGCAGCTCCTGGTACAAGATCTATTTGAAATTCAACGGATCGATGTGGGGGTAATCCCGGTAATTCTTTCGAAAATACATCGGGAAATTCTTTTGCAATGGGAACATCATTGATGCTCTTTTCTTCAGTTTGTACTTTCTCGACGTGTGCTAGAACAGCATAGCAACCTTTTCTTATTAGTTTTTGTGCCTTCAAATTACTAATAAGATGTAGCTTCGTGTTGCCCTTTTCTCCGTACACCATTAAGGGTTTTCCTTTTTCTCGTATAATGCGAATTGCATTTTTGTAACAAACGATCTCTGCTTTCACTTCTTTCAACCAGTCCATACCGATTATCACATCAAAACTCCCTAACTCTACTGGTATCAAATCAATCTTAAATGTTTCGCTAACCAGTTTAATTTCTCGATTCCGACATATATTATCTGCTGAAATTAATTTACCATTTGCTAATTCGAGTAAAAATTTACTATCCAAAGGCGTCAATGGACAACTTAATTTAGCACAAAAATCTCTACTCATATAGCTTCTATCCGCACCCGAATCAAATAAAACGTAAGCAGATTTATTGTCAATAAGAAACGTACCCGTAACAAGCTCCGGGTCTTCCTGTACCTCTGCCGCATTAATATTGAAAACTCTTTCGCGGCCTTGTCCATTCGTGTTCTCCTGGTTCGGGCAATTTCTAATAATGTGGCCCGGTTTTCCACATTTATAACAAACTACATTGGCATAACTTGCTCCGACACTACTTGCTCCGCCATTACTCGTTCCGACACCATTTGTTCCTTTTGTTCTATTAACCCCTGGTCCGTAGACCTCACACTTCGCCACGCTATGACCATTTCTTTTACACTTGTTGCAAAATTTGGTGCAGAACCCCGAGTGATACTTTTCACACCTTTGGCATAGCTGCTTCTGATTGTTGTTGTTGTTGTTGTTGTTGTTGTTGCGGTTATTATTGTTGTTGGGATGATTGTTGTAGTTGCTGTTGTTGTTGTTGTTGTTGTTGTTGTTGTTGTTGTTTTTGTTGTTGTTGGGCCGTTTGTTTTAGTTGCGATTGATGTTGCGATTGTTGGGATTATTGTTGCGATTATTATTGTTGTAATTGCTGTTGTTGTTGTATTGGTGATTCTTATCACCGTTTTCCTCCCACTTTATTTTGACTTGCTTCACATTGGCCTCTTCAGCAGTCTGTTCTTTAATTCTTTCTTCAATCTGGTTCACTAGTTTGTGAGCCATTCTACATGCCTGTTGTATGGAGGCGGGCTCGTGTGAACTTATATCTTCTTGGATTCTTTCCGGTAATCCTTTCACAAATGCGTCGATCTTCTCTTCCTCATCTTCGAATGCTCCCGGACACAATAGGCACAATTCTGTGAATCGTCTTTCGTACGTGGTAATATCAAATCCTTGGGTTCGTAACCCTCTAAGTTCTGTCTTGAGCTTATTGACCTCGGTTCTGGGACGGTACTTCTCGTTCATCAAGTGCTTGAATGCTGACCACGGTAGTGCATACGCATCGTCTTGTCCCACTTGCTCTAGATAGGTATTCCACCATGTTAACGCAGAACCTGTGAAGGTATGCGTAGCGTACTTCACTTTGTCCTCTTCAGTACACTTACTTATGGCAAACACCGATTCGACTTTCTCGGTCCACCGTTTCAATCCGATCGGTCCTTCGGTTCCATCAAATTCCAAAGGTTTGCAGGCAGTGAATTCTTTGTAGGTGCATCCTACACGATTTCCTGTACTGCTAGATCCAAGGTTATTGTTGGTATGTAGCGCAACCTGTACTGCGGCTATGTTTGAAGCTAGAAAAGTATGGAATTCCTCTTCATTCATATTCAAGGTGTGTCGAGTAGTCGGTGCCATTTCCTTCAAAATAGTCAAATGGAACAAGTTAATCATACAGAATATTAAGAGTAGTTAATAGTATTTCGTAGCATAATATGAACTCATTTATAAAAGCTTTTTCTTCATATTAGCGTTTTATAAGTTTAAATTCGGGTAGTACCTACCCGTTAAGTTCATACTTAGTAGCTAATATACAATTCAACTACTACAATTCTATATGAAAAACTGATTATAATAATATTTCGCGTTCAAACTTTTACACAATATTTTACAAACTTACAATACCGCTTATTTTACATATAGCATGAAATATAGCACACAATAAATTTGATACAAGATGGTTGTGAAGATAATTCTAGCTAGTACACAAGTCGTTCAGCAAAAGCAATAAAGACACGTAATTCATACGTCCAGAAACAAGTCATGCATTCTGGTTTTACTAGGATTACTTCCCATCCTTGGTCTTGTGAAACATAACCGTTATGGCCGTTGATAAGACAGCGTGTTGTAACGTCGTCAAAGGGACGAGGGTTACGTAATGTCCAACAGTTCCGTAACAATCTAAAAACTTCATTTCTTACCCCAATTACCGACTCCGTCACTTGTGGAAACGTTTTGTTTAATAGTTGTAGCCCGATGTTCTTGTTCTCACTTTGGTGAGAAGCGAACATTACTAATCCGTAAGCATAACATGCTTCTTTATGTTGCATGTTAGCCGCTTTTTCTAAATCACGAAGTCCAATATTCGGATATATTGAGTCAAAATAATTTCTTAACCCATTGCGTAAAATAGCATTTGGGTTCCCCGCAATATATGCGTCAAAGTAAACACATCGTAACTTATGGATTTCCCGATGTGATATCCCCCATCTTTCGAACGAAAGCCTTTTATAAACCAAGGCATTCTTGGAACGTTCTTCGAATGTCTTACAAACTGATCTCGCCTTAAATAGTTGTGCCGAAGAATTCTGACAGACTCTAGACAAGATTTCATCAATCATGTCTCCGGGTAGGTCTCTTAAAATATTGGGTTGTCTATCAATTTTGTGTTTTTATACTGTAAAATAGACAAGAGTTAGATTCATTAAAAAAATACTTATTAATACAAGCAATTTTTACATATATCATAAAGCATAAGCACACTATATTACATATATTACACCACACGAATACAACTATCTTATTCCGACTCGCTTGTTTCTTCTTCTTCGGTTTTGGTTCGTTTTGCCAAGTTTCTAGGGATATATGATGTTCCCCTAATACGAGCCGTCGTTTTCCACATTGGTTTAGAAAAACCTAGTGGTTTAGAGGTTCCCGGGTCATTGTTACAACTTAAGGACTTCAGGGGTTGACGATACATATAAAGTTCATCGGGGTTGGAATTAGATTTCTCTATTTTTATGCCCTTTCCCTTATTATTTTCTTTTGCCTTTTTAAATTCAGTTAGGGTAATTTCTATAACATTATCGGAATTCTCGTCGGAATCCGATTCATCGGAGAATTGGTAATCCTCCCAATATTTTGCTTCCTTGGCGGAAACACCATTGACCATAATTAACCTTGGTCGGTTGGTTGAGGATTTTCTTTTACTTAACCGTTTTATTATTTCCCCCACCGGTTCTATTTCTTCATCCGGTTTCGATTCTTCTTCCGGTTCCGATTCTTCTTCCGGTTCCGACTCTTCTTCCGGTTCCTCTTCGGGAACTTGTGAATCAGTCCACGAATCATTCCAATTTACATTTGACTCTTCATTATTATTAAGTGAGTCAATGGGAGTTGTTCTAGAGATAGACATCTATTCACATGTTAAAAATATATAGTTTCCAACAAAATTTGTTAAGCAATCATTTTTCAAGTAAACACGGTCGAAGTCCAGACTCACTAATGCATCCTAACAAACTCGATAAGACACACTAATGCAAAATTCTGGTTCTCTAAGACCAACGCTCGGATACCAACTGAAATGTCCCGTTCTTATTGATTAAAAAAGTTCCATATTAATTGATTTCGTTGCGAGGTTTTGACCTCTATATGAGACGTTTTTCAAAGACTGCATTCATTTTAAAACAAACCATAACCTTTATTTCATGAATAAAGGTTTAAAAAGCTTTACGTAGATTATCAAATAATGATAATCTAAAATATCCTGTTTACACACGACCATTACATAATGGTTTACAATACAAATATGTTACAACAAAATAAGTTTCTTGAATGCAGTTTTTACACAATATCATACAAGCATGGACTCCAAATCTCGTCCTTAGTTAAGTATGCGACAACGGAAGCTCTTAATAATCACCTGAGAATAAACATGCTTAAAACGTCAACAAAAATGTTGGTGAGTTATAGGTTTAACCTATATATATCAAATCATAATAATAGACCACAAGATTTCATATTTCAATACACATCCCATACATAGAGATAAAAATCATTCATATGGTGAACACCTGGTAACCGACATTAACAAGATGCATATATAAGAATATCCCCATCATTCCGGGACACCCTTCGGATATGATATAAATTTCGAAGTACTAAAGCATCCGGTACTTTGGATGGGGTTTGTTAGGCCCAATAGATCTATCTTTAGGATTCGCGTCAATTAGGGTGTCTGTTCCCTAATTCTTAGATTACCAGACTTAATAAAAAGGGGCATATTCGATTTCGATAATTCAACCATAGAATGTAGTTTCACGTACTTGTGTCTATTTTGGAAATCATTTATAAAACCTGCATGTATTCTCATCCCAAAAATATTAGATTTTAAAAGTGGGACTATAACTCACCTTCACAGATTTTTACTTTGTCGGGAAGTAAGACTTGGCCACTGGTTGATTCACGAACCTATAACAATATATACATATATATCAAAGTATGTTCAAAATATATTTACAACACTTTTAATATATTTTGATGTTTTAAGTTTATTAAGTCAGCTGTCCTCGTTAGTAACCTACAACTAGTTGTCCACAGTTAGAGGTACAGAAATAAATCGATAAATATTATCTTGAATCAATCCACGACCCAGTGTATACGTATCTCAGTATTGATCACAACTCAAACTATATATATTTTGGAATCAACCTCAACCCTGTATAGCTAACTCCAACATTCACATATAGAGTGTCTATGGTTGTTCCGAAATATATATAGATGTGTCGACATGATAGGTCGAAACATTGTATACGTGTCTATGGTATCTCAAGATTACATAATATACAATACAAGTTGATTAAGTTATGGTTGGAATAGATTTGTTACCAATTTTCACGTAGCTAAAATGAGAAAAATTATCCAATCTTGTTTTACCCATAACTTCTTCATTTTAAATCCGTTTTGAGTGAATCAAATTGCTATGGTTTCATATTGAACTCTATTTTATGAATCTAAACAGAAAAATTATAGGTTTATAGTGGGAAAAATAAGTTACAAGTCGTTTTTGTAAAGGTAGTCATTTCAGTCGAAAGAACGACGTCTAGATGACCATTTTAGAAAACATACTTCCACTTTGAGTTTAACCATATTTTTTGGATATAGTTTCATGTTCATAATAAAAATCATTTTCTCAGAATAACAACTTTTAAATCAAAGTTTATCATAGTTTTTAATTAACTAACCCAAAACAGCCCGCGGTGTTACTACGACGGCGTAAATCCGGTTTTACGGTGTTTTTCGTGTTTCCAGGTTTTAAATCATTAAGTTAGCATATCATATAGATATAGAACATGTGTTTAGTTGATTTTAAAAGTCAAGTTAGAAGGATTAACTTTTATTTGCGAACAAGTTTAGAATTAACTAAACTATGTTCTAGTGATTACAAGTTTAAACCTTCGAATAAGATAGCTTTATATATATGAATCGAATGATGTTATGAACATCATTAATACCTTAAGTTCCTTGAATAAACCTACTGGAAAAGAGAAAAATGGATCTAGCTTCAACGGATCCTTGGATGGCTCGAAGTTCTTGAAGCAGAATCATGACACGAAAACAAGTTCAAGTAAGATCATCACTTGAAATAAGATTGTTATAGTTATAGAAATTGAAACAAAGTTTGAATATGATTATTACCTTGTATTAGAATGATAACCTACGGTAAGAAACAAAGATTTCTTGAGGTTGGATGATCACCTTACAAGATTGGAAGTGAGCTAGCAAACTTGAAAGTATTCTTGATTTTATGTAACTAGAACTTGTAGAATATATGAAGAACACTTAGAACTTGAAGATAGAACTTGAGAGAGATCAATTAGATGAAGAAAATTGAAGAATGAAAGTGTTTGTAGGTGTTTTTGGTCGTTGGTGTATGGATTAGATATAAAGGATATGTAATTTTGTTTTCATGTAAATAAGTCATGAATGATTACTCATATTTTTGTAATTTTATGAGATATTTTATGCTAGTTGCCAAATGATGGTTCCCACATGTGTTAGGTGACTCACATGGGCTACTAAGAGCTAATCATTGGAGTGTATATACCAATAGTACATACATCTAAAAGCTGTGTATTGTACGAGTACGAATACGGGTGCATACGAGTAGAATTGTTGATGAAACTGAAGGAGGATGTAATTGTAAGCATTTTTGTTAAGTAGAAGTATTTTGATAAGTGTATTGAAGTCTTTCAAAAGTGTATAAATACATATTAAAACACTACATGTATATACATTTTAACTGAGTCGTTAAGTCATCGTTAGTCGTTACATGTAAGTGTTGTTTTGAAACCTTTAGGGTAACGATCTTGTTAAATGTTGTTAACCCAATGTTTATAATATCAAATGAGATTTTAAATTATTATATTATCATGATATTATCATGTATGAATATCTCTTAATATGATATATATACATTAAATATCTTTACAACGATAATCGTTACATATATGTCTCGTTTAAAAATCATTAATTTAGTAGTCTTGTTTTTACATATGTAGTTCATTGTTAATATACTTAATGATATGTTTACTTATCATAGTATCATGTTAACTATATATATATCCATATATATGTCATCATATAGTTTTTACAAGTTTTAACGTTCGTGAATCACCGGTCAACTTGGGTGGTCAATTGTCTATATGAAACACATTTCAATTAATCAAGTCTTAACAATTTTGATTACTGAACATGTTGGAAACATTTAATCATGTAAATATCAATCTCAATTAATATATATAAACATGGAAAAGTTCGGGTCACTACAATAAAAAGGAGGAAGCTATGAGATATCAATGTGTGATCGATGTCTACCCTGCCTACCTCAACAGAGAAAGTGATGCTCAAAGCTCAAACCAAGCTCAGGCCAACTGAATCATGTCAGATACTGTGTTGCTTGTTTGTATTTTGTTTTTGATGTTTTTATGTGAGAGAGAGAATCTGGATATGTATTTGATGATAAACTGATGTTACTTTTGGACTTATATGTATTTCACAAACATTTACTTTATTGTAATCGATGTTCTAGGTCCTAAGGGGAGTTGTTGATGCATTTTCTGTAAGTCCCTAGACATCTATCCTACGTTTGTGATTAGTACTTCAGTTTATGGGCTACCATGATCGCTCGTTATTATCATATCTGTGTTTATATGTGGTTACAGGTACTGCAGGAATGAAATAAGGATGTTTGACTTTATTAGACTCAGTCAGACGAACGAGTGAAGCCTCACTCGTACAGCTGACAAGCTCATACGCACGAGTGTGCTGAGCTGAGTCATAAACCTAATCTGTGTAAACATACACGATTGAGTGATCACCCGTACGGCTGAGACAGCCCACTCGTACGAGTGAGGGCTGACTCGTGTGGTTGAGTCAACAGCAGGTGTATATAAGTGTTATGTTCTTCATTTTAGGTTAAGCCTCTCATTTTACACACACATCACTCAGATCTGGTAGCCTGTCCAATTCTCGCACAACTCAAATCACTCAAGAGGTGAATAATAGCTCTAGGTGTTAATCTAATCACACATCCGTTGTTGTGGTTTGACTTAATTAATCCCAAAATGTAACATCCCGCGTTTTTCCGTTAAATTTAATTTTAACACCGTCTTTTTTTTTAAAACATAATCTTTCGTATTTAAATTAATAGTTTCCGTGAGTAACGTTCATTATATTTCCGCTATTTAATTTTGACATCACCCGTTTACTCGAGCGTTTTAAAAATATTCGATCGGTTAAATCCCGCACCCGCTTTGAAACTCGAGGGACCGGAGTTGCCAAATGGGCAAACTAGTTGACTAGGTCAACTAGTCAACCCATTTCACCACCATTCAATCCCTCCATCTCTCTCTCTTTCTCTCTAGCAAGAACACCCACAAACCCCAACTTCATAGAATCATCATCTAAATTCGGGATTGGAAGCAAACTTCAAAACAAATTACATATTTGGAATCCTCTCTTCATCCTCTACAATTTGATACCAACTTCATCTCGTTTGGGTAACATTTCTAAAACTCTAGATTTCTCTAAATTCGTGTTTTTGATTTGAAATGGTGTTAGTTAGTGTCTATGGCTCAAGTCTAACATGAATATATGTTTGGTTTGCTCGATTTGTTGTTTTTGGAGTAACTAGCATGAACTTGAAATGAGTGTGCTTAATCCTTGATTTTGGATGAGTTAATGTTGTTAGATTGTTAAAGTGCATGTTTTAATTGTGTTACTAGTATCACTAGCTTCGTTTTGATGCGTAGGTTGATTAAGAAAACTTCAAAAACATGAATATTGATTTTGTGATGTTTGACTAGAGTTTGATAGTTCTTGACATGAACTTTTGATGCTTGAATGCCATGGAATGTTAATTGTTAGTGATTAGTTGTAATGTATGCTTAATTACCTTCGAAACGGCATATCGTATGTGTAAATTGGATTCCCGAATCATAAAATACGTTTTACGAACTTGAAACTTTGAAAATAAACCTTTCATGATCAATTGACGAGTTTTCGGTTATTGTAAATGATGTTTTTGATTAATGATATGTGGTTAGTTGTATTCCTTGTCGAAATAGCTTTCCGATGATATAAAATACATGTTCTAATTGGTTGCGGATCATAAAATGTGATTGTTTGTGTTTTGGTTCGTGCATACTTTGAAAACTGACCAGAATTCTCTGGCCAGGTAGTGGCGCGGCGCGCCACATACCCGCGCGGCGCGCAGAATCGCCTGGCCAGATTCTGCTCACTTTGGCGCATTTCACGCGAAATGTTTGACTAGCTATCGACCTCCGATTCACATGAAACTTGTTCTAATATGCTTATATATGAATAAAAACCTCAGAAAAATAGTTCGGGACCGAACCCGAACGTGTTGACTTTTTCGTTGACTTTGACCAAGTTTGACTTTTAGTCAAACTTAACCAAACTTTTATACAATCATTCTAACATGCTTTTATACTTGTTTCTTGTATGAAACTTGACAACGTGATTCACATGCTATACTTAATCGAGTCGTAACGAGCCATAGGACTAATTGAACACATTTCACCCGACTTTGTGTCGTAACCGGGTAATTGATACAACTTACTTGTTTAGGTCAAGGCTAAGCAACTTTCATGCATACGTTACTTTGTGAAGTACTTTTATACTCGTGCACTCGAGGTGAGATCATAGTCCCACCTTTTCAACAACTTTTATTCTTTTAAATCGTGGGCTGAGAAACATATACATTACATACTTATATACATTTCACATGTATATATACTTTTCATACTTTTATACTTTGAACACAAATACGAATACAAAGATACAGACGAGTTAGAACGAAAGTCCTCAATCCAATTATCATTAGTTCCACTTGCAGGGTGTAAGTGTAAGCGAGTGATTATGTTGTGTGGCCATACGGGTTTAACGAACCCTCATTCAGACGGTTCGCTACCGTTAGTGGATGAAATATAATTTCAACGTGCATAGTGTATGTTCTAACACTATATTCAAAATTCAGAGGGAAGATTCAGTTAAGCTTTGGTAATTGGGTGCTCGTAATACAAACTACATTCTTCGGAATAAATACGATTTGGATAATCATCTATACAAACTATTGTGGTTCAAAATATACTTTTACAAATACATTTATGATCTCACCAACGTTTTTCGTTGACAGTTTTCTATATGTTTCTCAGGTTCATACTTGGCTATTTGATACATGCTTCCGCGTACACTCATACTTGCTTGGGGTCAAGCATACATGCATACACTCTGATTATTTGCTTGGAGTCAAGATACACACATACATACGCTAGTGATAGCACCTTTGGATTCAAACATATTGTTTACATACTTACGCTATTTATAGCAACTGTGGTTTCAAACTAATTATGTCGCAAGTTATTTCATTCATACTTTATAACTTTGTAAACTTAAACTTATTGTCGATCCGTTTGTTAAACTAAACTTTGTACCTTTCAAATGAACGCGACATAATTTTGGTCAAACGAGTCTCATATAGGGACTACGACCACGCAACGGGACCTAAGTTAACGGCGCCGTCAATAACGGTTTTGGTCGGGTCGTTACAAGTGGTATCAGAGCGTTGGTTGTAGGGAACTAGGACGTGCATTAGTGTGTCTAACAGAGTCGTTAGGACGCATTAGTGAGTCTAGACTACAACCGGATAGTTAGCATTTGCATTCTGACATACATTTGCTATAGATAGCACTTACTTGACTACTTGTGCATTATACTTGAATCATTCTTAGGCAAACTTTTTAATGGTACCCAACCTTCATCATACGAACTCGTATTCCGCCACTTTTTGGTAACACACGTAAATTCATGATTCATACACGTATGGATGACGACGACTTCATTAGTCATACTTGTTCGGGAACTCTGTCTCCCGGATTGTTATTTGCCACCGTTTCAACTTACTATCGGTTTCCCACTGGTGTTTCTTACTATCTACTTTTTGGTGTTACTACCATCACTACTCTAGGTGAGTATCGTCATCAACATTTATCACTACGGTTGCGTACTACTCGCTATCATGACTCGTTACTCTTTTCATACCTAAATACAATATTGTTTGAATCGAACCGATTTGACGTGAACAATCATTTATACACTTCCCACGGGGAAACGCTTCCTTAGATTTGCAGAAATTCTTTCGATTTAATATGAGTCACGTTTGAGACGTCGTTACATTTTGTTCATTTTAGATTTTCGCGATGACACGAACTTGAATCTATAGAGTGATGTGGGAATGGAGGTATGAGTTAGAGTAATATAACGACACTCGATCAACGTGGTTATATTACGGTAAGACATACCAAAGTTCTAGTGACGCGTGATGGTGGTTAGACTCGATCAACCTAAACACCACCATGTGCCATGTACATGACTTCATCTTTTCAGGTTTGGACATCCGAAAACTCCGAGAATATTTATAACAACCATACCGGGGACACACCTTCGATTTTTGTCGAACTATACTTATGCTTCCGAATGAATTACCGATTCCATTCGACTTCAACCGTATGTCACACGGGTATACTAGCTCGTCCTCGCGCAGTCTTATTGACTAACTACAATTTACTCGTTATGCTCACATCGGGGCGGAAACTTCTCTCTCATCACACTCGTACTTCCGGTTCAGGAAATCTTTACTCTAAACTCTCAATGGGGGGAGAGACTCTCCACGTTATACTAGTATTCACCTCGAGGGTGAATAGTTCCGACGAACGTTTTTCTTTCAGAAACCGATGAGAACTTGCCCCGACGAACGTTTTTGGAAACTGATAAATTTTTCGCGACGCGAATTTTCTTGAGAAACTTGTCCTAACAAACTTGTTCAAATATACCTTACGGAATGTACCCCGTTTCGGATTGAGATCCTCGTTTCACTTCTAGATTTTGGAGTACCTTACAAAAAGCCTCGGGACCGCGTTTAGACATGAGTACCGCGTACCATCCACAACCCGACGGACCGAACAAACATACGATTTAAGTCTTGAAAACCATAATACGAATTTGTATTACCAACTTCAAATTTACTTGAGAAAAGTATTTTCCTTTAACCGAATCCTCGTACTACAATGATTTTCATTCGAGTTTAACGTCACTCCTTTTGAAACCACATGTGACCGGAAACGTCATTCTCCTTTGTCGAACCAAGTAAACGATGATCAATTCACCGGGGCCGAGGTTATTCATGAGCAACCGAGAAAATTTATTCATATTCAGGTAAAACCCTACGCGACTCGTAATCACCAAGAGCTACGCCGATGTTAGACGTAAACATTTCAAATTCCACGTGGGAAACCACGTCACGTTAAGAGTCGCACCTTGGAAAGGTGCAATCCGTTTCGGGAAACGTAGGAAGCTAAATCCGCGATATTTTGATCCTTTAAATTCTTGGGGTGTTTTGGACCCGTCGCTAGCCATTTAGACTTTTCCGACTCATTTTGGGTCTCCGTTTATCCTACATTCGATGTATCAACTCAAAGACGTGTTTTGCGAAACGAGAACTTGTTATCTCCTTTGATGAACCCACTATCGACGATAACCCTCACTTCCTAGGAGGACCGGTTGAAACCATGAATCATGGAAGCCAAACCTTAAAATAACATATGATCCCGACCGTCAAAATTCGTGGAAATACTCAAGGACGTACCTTCACTCATTCGTAGAATTGGCAACACAAGATCTCGAGGAAGATTCAACAACTACTACTTCCAACTAAATTTCGGGACGAAATTTCTTTTGAGGTGTGGATAATGTAACATCCCGCGTTTTTCCGTTAAATTTAATTTTAACACCGTCTTTTTTTTTAAAACATAATCTTTCGTATTTAAATTAATAGTTTCCGTGAGTAACGTTCATTATATTTCCGCTATTTAATTTTGACATCACCCGTTTACTCGAGCGTTTTAAAAATATTCGATCGGTTAAATCCCGCACCCGCTTTGAAACTCGAGGGACCGGAGTTGCCAAATGGGCAAACTAGTTGACAAGGTCAACTAGTCAACCCATTTCACCACCATTCAATCCCTCCATCTCTCTCTCTTTCTCTCTAGCAAGAACACCCACAAACCCCAACTTCATAGAATCATCATCTAAATTCGGGATTGGAAGCAAACTTCAAAACAAATTACATATTTGGAATCCTCTCTTCATCCTCTACAATTTGATACCAACTTCATCTCGTTTGGGTAACATTTCTAAAACTCTAGATTTCTCTAAATTCGTGTTTTTGATTTGAAATGGTGTTAGTTAGTGTCTATGGCTCAAGTCTAACATGAATATATGTTTGGTTTGCTCGATTTGTTGTTTTTGGAGTAACTAGCATGAACTTGAAATGGGTGTGCTTAATCCTTGATTTTGGATGAGTTAATGTTGTTAGATTGTTAAAGTGCATGTTTTAATTGTGTTACTAGTATCACTAGCTTCGTTTTGATGCGTAGGTTGATTAAGAAAACTTCAAAAACATGAATATTGATTTTGTGATGTTTGACTAGAGTTTGATAGTTCTTGACATGAACTTTTGATGCTTGAATGCCATGGAATGTTAATTGTTAGTGATTAGTTGTAATGTATGCTTAATTACCTTCGAAACGGCATATCGTATGTGTAAATTGGATTCCCGAATCATAAAATACGTTTTACGAACTTGAAACTTTGAAAATAAACCTTTCATGATCAATTGACGAGTTTTCGGTTATTGTAAATGATGTTTTTGATTAATGATATGTGGTTAGTTGTATTCCTTGTCGAAATAGCTTTCCGATGATATAAAATACATGTTCTAATTGGTTGCGGATCATAAAATGTGATTGTTTGTGTTTTGGTTCGTGCATACTTTGAAAACTGACCAGAATTCTCTGGCCAGGTAGTGGCGCGGCGCGCCACATACCCGCGCGGCGCGCAGAATCGCCTGGCCAGATTCTGCTCACTTTGGCGCATTTCACGCGAAATGTTTGACTAGCTATCGACCTCCGATTCACATGAAACTTGTTCTAATATGCTTATATATGAATAAAAACCTCAGAAAAATAGTTCGGGACCGAACCCGAACGTGTTGACTTTTTCGTTGACTTTGACCAAGTTTGACTTTTAGTCAAACTTAACCAAACTTTTATACAATCATTCTAACATGCTTTTATACTTGTTTCTTGTATGAAACTTGACAACGTGATTCACATGCTATACTTAATCGAGTCGTAACGAGCCATAGGACTAATTGAACACATTTCACCCGACTTTGTGTCGTAACCGGGTAATTGATACAACTTACTTGTTTAGGTCAAGGCTAAGCAACTTTCATGCATACGTTACTTTGTGAAGTACTTTTATACTCGTGCACTCGAGGTGAGATCATAGTCCCACCTTTTCAACAACTTTTATTCTTTTAAATCGTGGGCTGAGAAACATATACATTACATACTTATATACATTTCACATCTATATATACTTTTCATACTTTTATACTTTGAACACAAATACGAATACAAAGATACAGACGAGTTAGAACGAAAGTCCTCAATCCAATTATCATTAGTTCCACTTGCAGGGTGTAAGTGTAAGCGAGTGATTATGTTGTGTGGCCATACGGGTTTAACGAACCCTCATTCAGACGGTTCGCTACCGTTAGTGGATGAAATATAATTTCAACGTGCATAGTGTATGTTCTAACACTATATTCAAAATTCAGAGGGAAGATTCAGTTAAGCTTTGGTAATTGGGTGCTCGTAATACAAACTACATTCTTCGGAATAAATACGATTTGGATAATCATCTATACAAACTATTGTGGTTCAAAATATACTTTTACAAATACATTTATGATCTCACCAACGTTTTTCGTTGACAGTTTTCTATATGTTTCTCAGGTTCATACTTGGCTATTTGATACATGCTTCCGCGTACACTCATACTTGCTTGGGGTCAAGCATACATGCATACACTCTGATTATTTGCTTGGAGTCAAGATACACACATACATACGCTAGTGATAGCACCTTTGGATTCAAACATATTGTTTACATACTTACGCTATTTATAGCAACTGTGGTTTCAAACTAATTATGTCGCAAGTTATTTCATTCATACTTTATAACTTTGTAAACTTAAACTTATTGTCGATCCGTTTGTTAAACTAAACTTTGTACCTTTCAAATGAACGCGACATAATTTTGGTCAAACGAGTCTCATATAGGGACTACGACCACGCAACGGGACCTAAGTTAACGGCGCCGTCAATAACGGTTTTGGTCGGGTCGTTACACAAAAAGCATTTCATATTTACTAGATGGTTTGATTCACTAATTCCGCCATTGTGTGTGTTAAATCTGTTGATTTCGAAGTTCCTAGTCATGTTTCATCAAGGTTACATAACTGAGGCTATCTCACTCGGGTCACTCATTTCACTAAAGTGTTTAGGGTGTCCTATAGTTCTAAGAAATGAAATCACTCTCAGCTAGTCATGCTCACATTCTTCGTCATAGCCTTGGTCGTGACTCAAATCTCAGTGACGACCCGGAAATTTCCGACCAAATTTAAACTTGATCTTTATATGTTTCCGACATGATAAGCAAAGTCTTTAATGTTGCGTATCAAAATTTTTGAACTGTTTTCATGAATTCATTTGGCCTTTGAATACTCCCGACGATTCACGAACAATTGTGTATAACAGATATACAACATATATATATATATATATATATATATATATATATATATATATATATATATATATATATATATATATATATATATATATATATATATATATATATATATATATATATATATATATATGAATATGAATATGAATATAAATATATATATAATATTTTGAATTAATAAAATACTTTTAGTTAATTAGAATTAAAAATGTAAAATAATAAATAGAATAATTAAGTTACTATTAAAAAGAATATATATAAAGGTACATATGATATTATTGTCTATATATATATAAATGATTACTATCGATAATTATTAATTTGTAATTAAATATTCAATAAATATTACCATGTAACATATGATATAATTATTAAGTATTACATAATTAATGAATTGTAATTACAAGTTTAATTATAGGTATTATACTATTATTAACATTAATATTATTATTATTAATATTATTAAAGTGATAATACTAAAATTTGATACATTTGAATTATTGTTATTATTGTTAATATCATCATTATTATAACTAGTATTAAAGTTATAATGTTCGTCATTATAATTAATATTAGTCTTATATTTAGATATTATTATTATTATTATTATTATTATTATTATTATTATTATTATTATTATTATTATTATTATTATTATTATTATTATTATTATTATTATTATTATTATTATTATTATTATTATTATTATTAGTATTAGTATTCTAGTATTATTAATATTTGTATTAGTATTTATTAATAACATTACCAATATTATCATGAACATTATCATCAATAATTATTATTATCAATAATAGTATTATTTATTTTTTAATTTATATTAATAAAATCATTATTAATATAATTAGTATTATTATTAAATTATTTAATTACTACCTCCTTCTCATTCCAATAGTCCAGTATTCTATTTTGGGCTGTCCCAAATTAATAGTCCACTTTCATAAATAGAAAGGAAAGAAGATATTTTATTGGTGGATCTAGAGAGAGAAGATATTTCATTGGTGAAGAAATGAAGTTAGTGGAATTTTCTAAAACTTCGTGTTTTTTGTCTGTGAACTATTGGAATGAGATGGAGATAGTACTAATAATGAATTATTAGAATTATTAATATCATCATAATTATTTTTAATTTTAATATTATTATTATTTATATACTTATTATTAGTATTAATAGTTCACGTATATATTTATTAATACAGAATAAGCAGATACATACACTTATACATATATAAAATATAGTATGTATATATTTAAAAACGTATACAGATATATATATTTATAAAAATTCAGTATATACATAGATAGGTATGGATAAATACGTATCCATACTTAGAGAATCAAATTCAGTTCCAAGTTGCTATCATACTGTAATTGAATTCCAAAAATTCGTACAAATCAATACCTAATCACTACCATGAATCCAAAAATCTGTTAGCTATTGTTATCATCTTTATTTTTTTTCGTACATGAGGAATAATCTGTGTCGACAACCTTGTGGCTACAAAACAAGCGATTACACTGTGTTTTTTTTGACAAATTTATTCAATTCCTCATTACCCTTATCAAATACAATTATTGTAAACTGCATTACAGGAATAATTAAATCAAAATTTTATAAAAAAAAGTCTCGTTCTCCTCTGTTCTTCATGATTTTTAATGATAGCTTAATTTCAAATGAAATTCCAAAATCTATAAATGCAATCGTTTTTGAATTCTTCTTCTAAAACTATCTGCAAAGTTTCATAATTCAAATCATCCTAGCGAGTTCGAATTATCGAGTCAAAGTTATATTTTTAAAAGTCAAACATATTGTTCTTGGCAAAATTTGAATTAGATTTTGAGTCTTTGAAGCAATTGAGGATTGAGGAAGATTATAATAAGGATTTAGAACCTTTTTCGTATAAGAATTATGAGCTAAAATGTTTTTAAATTCCAAATCACCATATGAGTTGTTCTTGGCCATCGTGTGTTCTACAGCAGGCTGCTGTATGGGATTTTTTTAGTTAATTTAATTTAAATTACTTTGGATTGGTTTTGTATCCATTTAAAAATCTTGAAACCAATAAACGAATTGATTAAGCTGGGTAAAGTATCCTCTGGTCGATTACAATGCGAAGAAGAAGAGGAATAGAAAAACAGAAAGAGAATTGATATTTAAAGTTGAAAAGGAGTTTTAAATCAGAAAAGAATCAATAGACGGATTAGTGTTGGGTGTTTTCGGGTTTTCGAGAGATCAATGGTTCGAGACCCGGCATGGGTGTTTAATTCTTTTTTAGGCTTATTTCATTAAGGTAGTTCTTCAAATATTTTAATTATTATGTTATTATTATTATTATTAATTATTATTCTTATTATTGTCATTTGTATTATTATCTTTAGTTATTAATATTATCACATGTATTATAATTATTATTAATATTAATGCTAAAATAAGTATTAGTTATCATTATTATGATTAGGATATTATTATTATTATTATTATTATTAAGTATCTGAATTATTATTAATAAGTATTATGAATATTAGTTATTATTGTTATTACCGCTAGTATAAGTAGTAGTTACCAACTATTATTATCGTTATCATAACCCTAGTTACAATTATAATAATTATTATTATTAGTGTTATTACTAATATTATTATCAAAATATATATTATTATTAAATAATATGATTATTAATATTATCTTTATTAATCTCAAAAACTACCTTTTTAAGCAGATAAATATTTTGTACATAAGATATACTTATTACGTATACTATAATTATATTAAAATTTCACATAACTATATATATATATCAAACTTACTAATATTATTTATATAAATACTTACAAATAGCAAACTATCATTTTTTTTTAAATATAACATTAAACAAGTATGGATATATTAATATAACTATATAAATAATAACCATTTCTAAATATAAACACAAATTAAATATATAATATATAAATTAAGATATAATAAATTTGTTCGATTACGATTATACATTTTAATATATACATACCAATGATATAGGTTCGTGAATCCAAGGCCAACCCTGCATTGTTCAATGTCATCATATGTATTTTTACTACAAAATACGATATAGTGAGTTTCATTTGCTCTCTTTTTAAATGTTTTTGCAATATATATTTTTGGGACTGAGAATACATGCGTTGATTTTATAAATGTTTGACGAAATAGACACAAGTACTTAAAACTACATTCTATGGTTGGATTATCGAAATCGAATATCACCCCTTTTAGCTTGGTAGCCTAAGAATTAGGGAACAGTACCCCTAATTGACGCGAATCCTAAAGATAGATATTTGATCCTAACAAACCCCATCCGAGGTACGGATGCTTTAGTACTTCGACTTATTGTTATACAGACGAGAGGATTCTGTTTTGGGGATATTCTATATGCATCTTGTTAATGTCGATTACCAGGTATTCACCATATGAATGATTTTTATCTCTATGCAGATTGCGAAATGCCTGATATGAGATGATGTTTATGATAAATGGAAATGAAAATCTTGTGGTCTATTAAAATAATGGAAATGATTGGTTATGATAAACTAATGAACTCACCAACCTTTTGGTTGACATTTGAAAGCATGTTTATTCTCAGGTTTGAAAGAAATCTTCCATTGTGCATTTGCTCATTTTAAAGATATTACTTGGAGTCATTCATGGCATATTTCAAAAGACGTTGCATTCAAGTCGTTGAGTTCATAAATATTATTAAGTAAATGACAGATTAGGTCATTTATAGTTGGATATTATGAAATGGTACGCATGCGTGTCAACTTTCGATGTAATGAAAGTTTGTCTTTTGAAAACAAATGCAATGTTTGTAAAATGTATCATATAGAGGTCAAATACCTCGCGATATAATCAACTATTGTGAATCGTTTATAATGTATATGAACGGGTCCTTTTAGTTGGTATCAGAGCGGTGGTCTTAGCGAACCAGGTCTTGCATTAGTGTGTCTAACTGATAGTTGTTTAGATGCATTAGTGTGTCTGGACTTCGACCGTGTCTGCATGTCAAAAGTTTTGCTTATCATTTCGTTTCGAAAATCATCTACTTATCATCCTTAGGAAATTTCCTGCTTATCATTCCTAGTCTAGACACATCTTACTGCATTGATTGAATGAATAGTGTATAAACAAAATTCATATCTTAGCGTATCTGATATCCTAGCGTATCTGTTACTGTAAACTTTGCCTGTTATATTCCGTAAATTTTTCCGTAATCTACGGGATCTTCTGTACTATATTTAGGTATTCTACGTAATGAGAATATCATCCGATATCCGAAAATCATTTTTATATCGAAAACCCTTTATCTAACAGTATGGAATGAAACTCGCCACTAGTTCAAGTTCTTCAGAATCCGACAGCTATTCCGACATAGATGTTCACCTAAGCTCCGAAAACAGCGTCACCGGAATGAATCAACCAATCAGCCATCATCAATTCTGGATGAATTGGGGATGGGTTCGTAGTCGACTTAATCAATGGAGACGCGAAGGAGGCGATCCCTCCCACCAACCGAATTCACCTTTTGGCGAAGAACCTGAAGCACTTATCGGCGAACCTGTTCAAAACACCATTTTCTCTCTCATTTCCAGAGTATCTCGCCACGATTATATCACAACTCAGATTCTAAACCATATTCATTCGCTCGTTCCTACCGACAATCATTCCAGAGTAATAAGTCAACGAGCTTCGTGCCCGAGTTGTAGCCTTGGAAAATATGGTGCAAAACGTACCAGCTTCAGCAACATCACCGGCACCAACAGTACCACCAACATCAATACCATTACCACCAACAACAACATCCGCATTACACGCCTCAACACCACAATCTATACCTCAAACATAATCATCGTTCTATATGACGTTCTACATCATTTATCTTCGTTCGACATAGCAATTATGTAATCTTTAATGTTTTAGAGATTATATATTCTTGTTCTAACGGTAAATCAAATGAGTTTAATATCATATTGACTCGTTAAATCCATGATTATATCTGAAGAAAATATATATGTATATATGTTTTCATAAAGATTGTAATTAAAAGTTCTTTTGTACAAACTGTTAATGGTGAAAATATTTTAACGGGTAGGTAATACCCGAGGAATATTTAGATTTCACATTAATAAGTTACACTATACATTCTTCGAATCTGATTCAACAGTCATTTACTATCTTACTTACAACCACCGATATACGTATCCATTCACCGCAGAATAACCATTTTCATTAAATTTCATATTTGGAGTTTGACCTATCAGAATCCAACAAGTGGCATAATGAAGAAAACATTGGACAAAATAAAATTTGTTAGAAAAAAATGAATTAACTATGAGAAATTCTATTAAGAATCCACGCTAACAAAATCCTAGCTAACTGTTCCTAGCTAACTATTAATTCCTTATTACATTTATTTATCTCAATTTATTTATCGCAATTTTAATTCTCGCAATTTTATTTATCGTCATTTAATTTCTGTTATTTATTTTACGCGCTTTAAATATCGGGACACGTATACAATGTTTTGACATATTATATTGATGTCATCTATATATATTATTTGGAATAACTATAGACACTCTATATACTGTAATGCTCGAGTTCGCTATACAGGGTTGAGGTTGATTCTTAAATAATATAGATACTTTGAGTTGTGATCGAGTCTGAGACATGTATATAACGGGTCACGACACGTATTAATTAATTAGAATATTATATATTAAACTATATATGAATTGTTGAACTACTAATTGTGGACTCCTAACTATGGACTAATGACATTGGATAATTAAAATGAATTAAAATATTGATTATAACATATGAAACTAAACAATTCTTCAAGTTTGCCACTTGATTTCATCTTAACCTCATTTGTATCTTGACGAATACAATCTGTGTTCAAACCTTTCATGATTCTTAAAAACACCTCAATCGAGAGGATGAACCAACCGCACTTCATCTACGAAAGAAAAGATTGATGCATATAGTTATGCACCTGAAACCACTCGAAACCTGAGTAAACGTTTAACACGCATCTGTGCTAGCTCCTTTGGCGTTGTTATTATCAAAAATAACTTTGTAATTCCTTTTCAAATTAGCCAATTTTGTCACAGCTCCAGCAAAACAACATCGACCTTTCATTCGAATAAGTCTTATTATAACTTTGATATATACTTTGCCCCTTCATTATTGTTACCGGAGAACAATTTATATCCCATCACATTAGCAGTAAACATACCGGCAACTTCAGTATCTTTGGCACAAGTTTCTTCGACAAATCACTTTATGTATTCAGTGAAACCCTATCATGTATTCATCTATGTCATGACCCGGAAAATTTCGACTAATTTTGAACCAAACTCTCGATACGATTTAATATTTTGACACGATAAGTGAAGTCTGTTAGGTCGAGTCTCAAAAATTTTGAACTATGTTTATATATTCATTTAACTTTGACTATTCCCGACGATTCACGAACCTTTAATTGTGGATAGATATGTGTGTGTGTATATATATATATATATATATATATATATATATATATATTTATATATAATTGAAATATTATATATTGTTCTTATTAAATGTAATTATAATACTATGATAATTATTATTTAAAACATATCTATACATTTAAATAAAGTATATTAATTATATATTTTGTGATTTCGGACCTAATTAGTAATCGTCAGTAACACTCGGTTGGCATCTCGTTAGTATTCATATACATCTAATACGAGTTTATGAAAAGTTAGAATAAAAGTTAGTCTGTAAATTGATTACGAAGATTTTAGATTTGTTAAAAGTATTTTTACCTTTTTAAGTTTAAATATTCGTACTCCGTACATATAAATCGGAACAGAAAATAAATAATTTTTGAACCTTTTTGATCAGGTTTCAAACAGGTAATGAGTGAAATAATTTAATATGCTTAATCTAAAAATTTGGGATTTTTTAGGAACAATTTTATCCGTAACTGTTTAGCAATGGACACGATATAGCCATTAGTGATATTGTGTCGGCAGAGGAGCAGTTTAAAACACCCGTGATTAAATTTTATCTTATCTCAATCCTTTGTATCCTTTATATATATATACATAACCACATACATGAATATATATCATATACTTATATAATCTTGATCACACCCATTCCTTCTTCATCTCTTTGATCGATAGCTTCCATGATCACCCTCCACCATCGGCTATGACCACCGTGAACCATCGCCACCTTGCACCTCCTACAACTTCCCATCTCAACCATCATTTAACCACCACCAACTTGACACCATAGTTGCTACTCTAATATTTCTGTTTTCTGACCGGATACCACAACCATCTTTCACCATCATCCTTGCTGCAACCGCATGACCATCAACACATAACCACAACAAGAACTCTATCATCGAGACACCTAAAGCCACCACTTGTTCAATTCATTTTCTGTTTTATCTCGATAACCAAATCACCATCATCATTTTTTTTAACAAATGATACTTGTTGTTGTTGATAGCCGATAACAACCACCATCACCTTCAAACCTACTTGGTCACTTTAACTCATCATCACCATCGACTCACCTTCAAGCCGGATATTTCCACAACCCATCTTTGGTTCACCGTTCTAGATCACCACAAATCTCACCATCAAATTCCATTTAGAACACACCAAGAATCATCATCAAATCACCCCATAACCTTTAACTAGTACAACTATTTTTCTGTTTTGTATGTTGTATAAACAACTGGAACTATCACCACCCTCCATCACCTATGATCACCATCGTCCACTTTCACCACCACAAAACCGCCATCACAATCGATCAAGACAACCATCTCATCACCGCCACCACAACCATAACCTCCTGCTACTCCTACCATTCGAAACAACAGCTCGATTTACCGCTGCTAAGCATCTCCTTCTGTTTCATGTTCCAGTTTTAACAACAAAACGAAAACGTTCATATTTTATGACTTTTTCAAATTGGATGTTGAATATTAAATTCAAGGCATAATCAATCATGGAGACAAAAATTGCTGGTGCAACTAGACTTAAGTAAATGGCCGACCAAAAGTAAGATAAGGAAATACAACTTCTAATTGTGGATATTATATATATTTATATATCGCAAAAGAGGGGAATAAGTTGGTTAAGAAAAATAAGTACGTGGAATATGGATATACAGTTTAGAGTAGTAGCAATTAAATAGGATTTAAGTGTTAGTGGAGCTCCATGTTAATTAGTTATCTTTAATAAGAAACGAGCCAACAATTTTTTTATGTTATATATTTTTTAGGCCGTGAATTTGCTTGGGCCGGTATTTGCAGATTGGGCCATAACTCTTGATGATGTTGTTATGATAGATAATTATGATGTCGGATCACAATATTGTTAAAGACAATATTCGAAGGTGATAATGAACCGAGATGATCCAAAACCTTCTGTGGATCGAATATTTAACTATGGTGATGGGATGAATCGAATGGAGTGAATGATGGTAGTTATGATGTTGTAATATGATGATCGAACGGGTTTTGATGATGATCTAAAGTCATTAAGGATGAATTAGGCGATATCGTGATATATAGGTTCGATAATGATGACGATATTTTAATGAGGACGAGGGTGATATAAGATTATGATGCATATGATTACGATGATGATAGAAAAGTTGATGATGATGGATAGTGTAAGTATGTAATGGAGTGGTTGCATGAGGACAACTGCAACTTGCCTGTTCTTTTCTATTAAATTAAAAAGAAACGAATCCTATGAATCAACTATGGGCCGAATACTATTAATTTCAGTTGGGCTATCATTTCTAGTTCTATATTGGGCCGGATACTAATTGTTTTTCGTTGGGCCGCTACTATTAATTGGACTTTAGGTTGGGCCATATACATTTCTTGTTTTTCTGTTACACTAAAACAGTGACAAGGAATGATATGAAGTACATAAAATTATGATAATGTTTAATGACATGATGATATTAGTTTATGATGATGATGAGAATTCGAGTTATAAATGATAGAAATGGTGTTGTGATGATCGTGAAATGGGATGAGTTGATCAAAATGTTCGAATAATAAGAATGATGATATGGATGTATAAAGGATGAAGGTGGTAATAGAATTACTAGATAAGTAAAATTTATAACTGAAACAAAATAGAAAGTAAGGAGGAGAGGAATGATTTAGGTGGTTATCGGGTTAGCGGGACGTCGCGGGTACAAACCCAGACTTGGGCATTTTTTTAAGGGCTACTCCTTTGAGGTAGTTTACTTACTACTTATTATTATCATTATTATTATTATTATTAACATTATTATTATTATTATTATTATTAATATCATTATCATGATTTATAAATATACATGATTATTATCATCATCATTATTATTATTATTATTATTATTATTATTATTATTATTATTATTATTATTATTATTATTATTATTATTATTATTATTATTATTATTATTATTATTATTATTATTATTATTATTATTATTATTATGTAACATTCGTGTTACATCCGTCCCACATCGGTTGGAGAGGGGAACGAAGCATGCCTTATAAGGGTGTGGAGACCTTTCCTAGCATGACGCGTTTTGGGACCACAAGCACAGCAGATCCCATGAGAACTCTGCAGTTAAGCGTGCTCAGGCAAGGGCACTACCAGGATGGGTGACCTCCTAGGAAAGTGTTCGTCGTGTGTGGTCACCAAGAAAAATCCGTGAGCAACCTACGGGGGAGACAAGGGTACGTCCCTATCTCTGCAAAGCGGACAATATCATGCTACGGGGAACGTTTACCTGGGATATTTCAGATGGTATCAGAGCCAGGCCTCGAACCAAACGTGCACAGCGAGGACGCTGTGTCCCATTAGGGGGGAGGATTGTAACATCCGTGTTACATCCGTCCCACATCGGTTGGAGAGGGGAACGAAGCATGCATTATAAGGGTGTGGAGACCTTTCCTAGCATGACGCGTTTTGGGACCACAAGCACAGCAGATCCCATTAGAACTCTGCAGTTAAGCGTGCTCAGGCAAGGGCACTACCAGGATGGGTGACCTCCTGGGAAAGTGTTCGTCGTGTGTGGTCGCCAAGAAAAATCCGTGAGCAACCTACGGGGGAGACAAGGGTACGTCCCTATCTCTGCAAAGCGGACAATATCATGCTACGGGGAACGTTTACCTGGGATGTTACATATTATTATTATTATTATTATTATTATTATTATTATTATTATTATTATTATTATTATTATTATTATTATTATTATTATTATCATGGTTATTATTACTATAATTATTTTTATTAATAAGTATTATTACCATTTTTATTATCATAATATAATACAACTTTTATCTATTATTATTATTTTACCAAATAACAATTAGTTACATAAAACTATAATTAACACACATAACATAATTTAACAAGTATATCATTAAAAATAAATATATTCGTTCGATTACGATTATATGTTTTAATATATATATGGATAATATAGGTTCGTGAATCCGAGGCCAACCCTGCATTGTTCAATATAGTCATATGTATTTTTACTACAAAATACATTAGGTGAGTTTCATTTGCTCCCTTTTTAATTGCTTTTACAATATATATATTTTGGGCTGAGAATACATGCGCTGCTTTTATAAATGTTTATGAAATAGACACAAGTACTTAAAAATATATTCTACGTTGAGTTGTACCACTGGCATATACTTCCCTGTAGTTTGGTAACTACTATTTACATGTGGTATTGTAAACGCGAATCCTGTTGATAGATCTATCGGGCCTGACAACCCCAACCGGACTGGATGACCAGTATTCAACGGTTGCACAGTACTTCGTTTCGGTGACTACACTTGGTACGGTGTAGTGAGATTTCATAATAAAGGGAATATGCGACGATGATTAAATGTTAAGTATGGTTACCGAGTGCTCAACCACTTAGAATGCTTTACATACACTTGCGAGTGTATTATGTTTATGATTATGAAATCTTGTGGTCTATTAAGATATTGAAATGATTGTTATGATAAACCTATGAACTCACCAACCTTTTGGTTGACACTTTTAAGCATGTTTATTCTCAGGTACGAATTAAGTCTGCCGCTGTGCATTTGCTCATTTTAAGGACATTACTTGGAGTCGATCATCGCAATGGGACCAGATGTTAATGATTTCGTCCAGGTGGATTAGGACGGGTCTTTACAGGTGGTATCAGAGCTGGTTTAATGCCGTTTATGAGCGGGTTAATCGTAGAGGGAGTTCTCACAGTGTTACCTGTGATGAAGCATTGGCTCTTACTCCTCGCGGTCCCTATTAGGGTTGGCTGTACGTTGCCGAGAGGCGGGCCGTAAAATCAGTGTCTGAGGTACGCTCAGTGGTCACCAGGCGGTTAGCTGGGAAGGCACTGAGTGGGATGCGTCCCCACTATTTTACAGGTGGTATCAGAGCGGTGGTCTTAGTGAACCAGGTCTTGCATTAGTGTGTCTAACTGATAGTTGATTAGATGTATTAGTGAGTCTGAACTTCGACCGTGTCTGCATGTCAAAAGTTTTGCTTATCATTCCGTGTCAAAAATTTCCTGCTTATCATTCTTAGGGAATCACTTGCTTATCTTACTTAATCTAGACATATCTTACTTCCTGGATTGCATGAATAGTGTATTGACAAAATTCATATCTTAGCGTATCTGCTAATTCATATCTTAGCATATCTGTTACTGTAAACTTTGCCTAACATATTCCGTAGATTCCTCCGTAACTTATGGGATTTTAGTATTATATATGCATATGAAAATTATGTATTGCAGGGTACTAATCTACATCCTATAATAGAGTCCCACTCAACCAGATGAATCCCTCAACCAGTTCGAATTCCTCAGATTCCGACAGCTATTCTAATATGGAGTCCCACTCCAGCTCCAGAAGCAGCGTCACCAGAATGAATCAATCAATCAGCCATCCCCAATTCATCTGATGGGTTTCGTAGTCGACTTAATCAATGGAGACGAGAAGAATGCGATCCTTTCCAATAACCGACTTCACCTCTTGGTGAAGAACCTGAAACACTTACCGACAAACCTATCTGAAACACCATCTTAGCCTCATCTCCAGGGTAGCTCGTCATGATTATCTTCTATCTAAAATTCTGAACCTTATTCATTCGCCCATTCCTACCGACAACCATCCCGAAATAATAGAAGAAGTCAACGAACTTCGCGCTCGAGTTGTAGTTTTGGAAAATATGGTGCAAAACTTACGAGCACCAGTAGCATCACCGTCAATAACAATACCACCGACACCAAAAACCCAAATTTCAACATCACACGCCTCAATATCTCATTCTGTACCTCGAGCATAATCATCGTTCTACGCATCGTTCTATCTACTTTATCTTCATTCTACATACCGTTCTACATCGATTATCTTCGCTCGACATGGCGATTATGTAATTTCTAAAGTTTTAGAGATTATGTAATCTAGTATTAACGATAAATCAAATGAGTTTAATATCTTATTGACTCATTAAATCCATGATTACATCTGAAGAAAATATATATGCAAGTATATTTTCATAAAGATTGTAATTAAAATTCTTTTGTACAAACTGTTAATGGTGAAAATATTTTAACGGGTAGGTAATACCCGAAGAATATTTAGATTTCACATTAATCAGTTACACGGTACATTCTTCGACTCTGATTCAACAGTCAGTCACTATCCTACTTGTATCCATAGATATACGTATCCGTTCACCACAGAATCCATTTTCGTTCAATTTCATATTTGGATTTTGACCTATCAAAATCCAACAAGTGGCATAATGAAGAAAACATCGGACAAAGTAAAATTTGTTAGAAACAAACGAATTAACTAATTGAAATATTGTTAAGAATCCATGCTAACTGTTCCTAGCTAACTGTTCCTAGCTAACTGGTTACATTTTATTTATCGCAATTTACATTCTCACAATTTTATTTATCGTCATTTAATTTCTGTATTTATTTTACGCACTTTAAATAACGGGACACGTATACAAGGTTTCGACATATCATATTGACTATATTTATCTTTGAAAAACCATAGACACTCTATATGCAAATGACGGAGTTAGCTATACAGGGTTGAGGTTGATTCCAAAATATATATATAGTTTGAGTTGTGATCAATACTGAGACCGGTACACGGGTCACGATGTAGTGGCCCGAACTTTTCCATGTTTATATATATATTAAATGAAATTGTTATTTACATGATTAAGTGTTTCCAACATGTTAAGCAATCAAACTTGTTAAGACTTGATTAATTGAAATAGGTTTCATATAGACAATTGACCACCCAAGTTGACCGGTGATTCACGAACGTTAAAACTTGTAAAAACTATACGTTGACATATATATGGTTATATATATAGTTAACATGATTTTATTATAAGTATGTATCTCATTAGGTATTTTAACAATGAGTTATATACATAAAAATGAGACTATTAATTTAAGAAACTCGAAAATGATATATATAACGATTATCGTTATAACAACGTCTTACTAGGTACATATGAATCATATTAAGATATTGATACACTTAGTTAATTATGTTAAATGATAAGTAAATATATTATTAAGTGTATTAACAATGAAATACATATGTAAAAATAAGACTACTAACTTAATGATTTCGAAACAAGACATATATGTAACGATTATCGTTGTAACGACATTTAACTGTATATATATCATACTAAGATATATTATATATCATAATATCATGATAATATAACAATTTAACATCTCATTTGTTATAATAAACAATGGGTTAACAACATTCAACAAGATCGTTAACCTAAAGGTTTCAAAACAACATTTACATGTAATGACTAACGATGACTTAACGACTCAGTTAAAATGTATATACATGTAGTGTTTTAATATGTATTCATACACTTTTGAAAGACTTCAAGACACTTATCAAAATACTTCTACTTAACAAAAATGCTTACAATTACATCCTCGTTCAGTTTCATCAACAATTCTACTCGTATGCACCCGTATTCGTACTCGTACAATACACAGCTTTTAGATGTATGTACTATTGGTATATACACTCCAATGATCAGCTCTTAGTAGCCCATGTGAGTCACCTAACACATGTGGGAACCAACATTTGGCAACTAGCATGAAATATCTCATAAAATTACGAAAATATGAGTAATCATTCATGACTTATTTACATGAAAACAAAATTACATATCCTTTATATCTAATCCATACACCAACGACCTAAAACACCTACAAACACTTTCATTCTTCAATTTTCTTCATCTAATTTATCTCTATCAAGTTCTATCTTCAAGTTCTAAGTGTTCTTCATAAATTCTACAAGTTCTAGTTTCATAAAATCAAGAATACTTTCAAGTTTGCTAGCTCACTTCCAATCTTGTAAGGTGATCATCCAACCTCAAAAAATCTTTGTTTATTACAGTAGGTTATCATTATAATACAATATAATAATCATATTCAAACTTTGGTTCAATTTCTATAACTATAACAATCTTATTTCAAGTGATGATCTTATTTGAACTTGTTTTCGTGTCATGATTCTGCTTCAAGAACTTCGAGCCATCCAAGGATCCATTGAAGCTAGATCCATTTTTCTCTTTTCCAGTAGGTTTATCCAAGGAACTTAAGGTAGTAATGATGTTCATAACATCATTTGATTCATACATAAAAAACTATCATATTCGAAGTGGTAAACTAGTAATCACTAGAACATAGTTTAGTTAATTCTAAACTTGTTCGCAAATAAAGTTAATCCTTCTAACTACACTTTTAAAATCAAATATACACTTGATCTATATCTATATGATATGCTAACTTAATGATTTAAAACCCGAAAAAACGATAAACACCATAAAACCGGATTTACGCCGTCGTAGTTACAACCGGGGGCTGTTTTGGGTTAGTTAATTAAAAACTATGATAAACTTTGATTTAAAAATTGTTATTCTGGGAAAATGATTTTTATTATGAACATGAAACTATATCCCAAAATAATGGTTAAACTCAAAGTGGAAGTATGTTTTCTAAAATGGTCATCTAGACGTCGTTCTTTCGACTGAAATGACTATGTTTACAAAAATGACTTGTAACTTATTTTTCCGACTATAAACCTATAATTTTTCTGTTTAGATTCATAAAATATAGTTCAATATGAAACCATAACAATTTGATTCACTCAAAACGGATTTAAAATGAAGAAGTTATGGGTAAAACAAGATTGGATAATTTTTCTCATTTTAGCTACGTGAAAATTGGTAACAAATCTATTCCAACCATAACTTAATCAACTTGTATTGTATATTATGTAATCTTGAGATACCATAGACACGTATACAATGTTTCGACCTATCATGTCGACACATCTATATATATTTCGGAACAACCATAGACACTCTATATGTGAATGTTGGAGTTAGCTATACAGGGTTGAGGTTGATTCCAAAATATATATAGTTTGAGTTGTGATCAATACTGAGATACGTATACACTGGGTCTTGGATTGATTCAAGATAATATTTATCGATTTATTTCTGTACATCTAACTGTGGACAACTAGTTGTAGGTTACTAACGAGGACATCTGACTTAATAAACTTAAAACATCAAAATATATTAAAAGTGTTGTAAATATATTCTGAACATACTTTGATATATATGTATATATTGTTATAGGTTCGTGAATCAACCAGTGGCCAAGTCTTACTTCCCGACGAAGTAAAAATCTGTGAAAGTGAGTTATAGTCCCACTTTTAAAATCTAATATTTTTGGGATGAGAATACATGCAGGTTTTATAAATGATTTACAAAATAGACACAAGTACGTGAAACTACATTCTATGGTTGAATTATCAAAATCGAATATGCCCCTTTTTATTAAGTCTGGTAATCTAAGAATTAGGGAACAGACATCCTAATTGACGCGAATCCTAAAGATATATCTATTGGGCCTAACAAACCCCATCCAAAGTAATGGATGCTTTAGTACTTCGAAATTTATATCATATCCGATGGGTGTCCCGGAATGATGGAGATATTCTTATATATGCATCTTGTTAATGTCGGTTACCAGGTGTTCACCATATGAATGATTTTTATCTCTATGTATGGGATGTGTATTGAAATATGAAATCTTGTGGTCTATTGTTACGATTTGATATATATAGGTTAAACCTATAACTCACCAACATTTTTGTTGACGTTTAAAGCATGTTTATTCTCAGGTGAATACTAAGAGCTTCCGCTGTTGCATACTAAAATAAGGACAAGAGTTGGAGTCCATGTTTGTATGATATTGTGTAAAAACTGCATTCAAGAAACTGATTTCGATGTAACATATTTGTATTGTAAACCATTATGTAATGGTCGTGTGTAAACAGGATATTTTAGATTATTATTATTTGATAATCTACGTAAAGATTTTTAAACCTTTATTTATGAAATAAAGGTTATGGTTTGTTTTAAAAATGAATGCAGTCTTTGAAAAACGTCTCATATAGAGGTCAAAACCTCGCAACGAAATCAATTAATATGGAACGTTTTTAATCAATAAGAACGGGACATTTCAGTTGGTATCCGAGCGTTGGTCTTAGAGAACCAGAAAATTTGCATTAGTGTGTCTTATTGAGTTTGTTAGGATGCATTAGTGAGTCTGGACTTCGACCGTGTTTTCTTTAAAAATGATTGCTTAACATTTTTGTTGGAAACTATATATTATTAACATGTATATATTATGTGATATATTAATCTCTTAACATGTTTGATATTGTGTGATAGATGTCTACCTCTAGCACAAATCCCATTGACTCACCTAATAATAACGAAGAGTCGAATATATATTGGACTGATTCACAAGTTCCCGAAGAAGAACCGGAAGAAGAATCATAACCGGAAGAAGAATCAGAACCGGAAGAGGAGGAACCGGAGGAGGAAATAGAACCGGTGGGGGAAATAATAAAACGGTTAAGTAAAAGAAAATCCTCAACCAACCGACCAAGGTTAATTATGGTCAATGGTGTTTCCGCCAAGGAAGCAAAATATTGGGAGGATTACCAATTCTCCGATGAATTGGATTCCGACGAGAATTCCGATGATATTATAGAAATTACCCCAACTCAATTTAAAAAGGCAAAAGAAAATAATAAGGGAAAGGGCATAAAAATAGAGAAATCTAATTCCAACCCCGATGAACCTTATATGTATCGTCAACCCCAGAAGCCCTTAAGTTGTAACAATGACCCGGGAACCTCTAAACCACCAGGTTTTTCTAAATCGTTGTGGAAAACGACCGCTCGTATTAGGGGAATATCATATATCCCTAGAAACTTGTCAAAACGAACCAAAACCGAAGAAGAAGAAATGAGCGAGTCAGAATAAGATAGTTGTATTCGTGTGGTTTAATATATGTAATATAGTGTGCTTATGCTTTATGATATATGTAAAAATTGCTTGTATTAATAAGTATTTTTTTTTATGAATCTAACTCTTGTCTATTTTACAGTATAAAAACACAAAATGGATAGACAACCCAATATTTTAAGAGACCTACCCGGAGACATGATTGATGAAATCTTGTCTAGAGTCGGTCAGAATTCTTCGGCACAACTATTTACGGCGAAATCAGTTTGTAAGACATTCGAAGAACGTTCCAAGAATGTCTTAGTTTATAAGAGACTTTCGTTTGAAAGATGGGGGATATCACATTGGGAAACCCATAAGTTACGATGTGTTTACTTTGACGCATATATTGCGGGGAACCCAAATGCTATTTTACGTAACGGGTTAAGATATTATTTTGACTCAATGTATCCGAATATAGGACTTCATGATTTAGAAAAAGTGGCTAACATGCAACATAAAGAAGCATGCTATGCTTACGGGTTAGTAATGTTCGCTTCTCACCAAAGTGAGAAAAAGAACATCGGGCTACAACTATTAAACAAAACGTTCCCACAAGTGACAGAGTCGGTAATTGGGGTAAGAAATGAGGTTTTTAGGTTATTACGAGACTGTTGGTCATTACGTAACCCTCGTCCCTTTGACAACGTTATAACACGCTGTCTTATCAACGGCCATAACGGTTATGTTCCACAAGACCAAGGATGGGAAGTAGTCCTAGTAAAACCAGAATGCATGACTTGTTTCTGGACGTATGAATTACGTGTCTTTATTGCCTTTGCTGAACGACTTGTGTACTAGCTAGAATTATCTTGACAACTATCTTGTATCAAAGTTATTGTGTGCTATATTTCATGCTTTATGTAAAATAAGCGGTATTGTAAGTTTGTAAAATATTGTATAAAAGTTTGAACGTGAAATATTATTATAATCAGTTTTTCATATAGAATTGTAGTAGTTGAATTGTATATTAGCTACTAATGATGAACTTAACGGGTAGGTACTACCCGAATTTAAACTTATAAAACGCTAATATGAAGAAAAAGCTTTTATAAATGAGTTCATATTATGCTACGAAATACTATTAACTACTCTTAATATTCTGTATGATTAACTTGTTCCATTTGACTATTTTGAAGGAAATGGCACCGACTACTCGACACACCGTGAATATGAATCAAGAGGAATTCCGTACTTTTCTAGCTTCAAACATAGCCGCAGTACAGGCTGTGCTACATACCAACAATAACCTTGGATCTAGCAGTACAGGAAATCGTGTAGGATGTACCTACAAAGAATTCACTGCCTGCAAACCTTTGGAATTTGATGGAACCGAAGGACCGATCGGATTGAAACGGTGGACCGAGAAGGTTGAATCGGTGTTTGCCATAAGTAAGTGTACTGAAGAGGACAAAGTGAAGTACGCTACGCATACCTTCACAGGTTCTGCGTTAACATGGTGGAATACCTATCTAGAGCAAGTGGGACAAGATGATGCGTACGCACTACCGTGGTCAGCATTCAAGCACTTGATGAACGAGAAGTACCGTCCCAGAACCGAGGTCAATAAGTTTAAGAAAGAACTTAGAGGGTGACGAACCCAAGGATTTGATATTACCACGTACGAAAGGCGATTTACAGAATTGTACCTATTGTGTCCGGGAGCGTACGAACCAGATGGAGAATATTGATGAGTGCTTTAAAGTATGAATTGAGGGGGAAAGAATAGAAGGTGTGAGTTGTAAGTAAACGAAGGGGGTAGATTTATAGTAAAATACTTATAGAGCAATCAAAACAGATGATCGCAATTAAAGCGGATCATAATTTCCTTATTCACCGAAGGACCGAATCTTATATAGGTTTCAAAGAATGTCTCTAAATCTCTTAAATTCCGGAAATCAACCGTATCTACGTTTAAATATATGACGAAACTTTATTTTCTCATTTCACTCTTTTGTGACAGCTTCACTCGTACCCTTCAAGTAATCGAATCATTTTATCTATATTAATAAATAATGATAAAACTCTATTTAACCACTCATATTCGTCATGGAAGACATATTTATTGTCAGCCATGACCATCCCAATCAAATTTCGGGACGAAATTTCTTTAACGGGGAGGTACTGTGACGACCCGGAAATTTTCGACCAAATTTAAACTTGATCTTTATATGTTTCTGACATGATAAGCAAAGTCTGTAATGTTTTGTCTCAAAATTTTTGAACTATTTTCATGAATTCATTTGGCCTTTGAATACTCCCGATGATTCACGAACAATTGTGTATAATAGATATGCAATATATATATATATATATATATATATATATATATATATATATATATATATATGAATATAAGTGTATATATAATATTTTGAATTAATAAAATACTTTTAGTTAATTTGAATTAAAAATGTAAAATAATAAATAGAATAATTAAGTTACAATTAAAAAGAATATATTTAAAGGTACATATGGTATTATTGTCTATATATATATATACATATATATATATATATATATATATATATATATATATATATATATATATATATATATATATATATATATATATAATAAATGATTACTATCGATAATTATTAATTTGTAATTAAATATTCAATAAATATTACCATGTAACATATGATATAATTATTAAGTATTACATAATTAATGAATTCTAATTACAAGTTTAATTATAGGTATTATACTATTATTAACATTAATATTATTATTATTAATATTATTAAAGTCATAATACTGAAATTTGATACATTTGAATTATTGTTATTATTGTTAATATCATCATTATTATAACTAGTATTAAAGTTATAATGTTCGTCATTATAATTAATAATAGTCTTATATTTAGATATTATTATTATTATTATTATTATTAATATTATTAGTATTCTAGTATTGTTAATATTTGTATTAGTATTTATTAATTACATTACCAATATTATCATGAACATTATCATTAATAATTATTATTATCAATAATAGTATTATTTATTTGTTAATTTATATTAATAAAATCATTATTAATATAATTAGTATTATTATTAAATTATTTAATTACTAATTATGAATTATTAGAATTATTAATATCATCATCATTATTATTAATTTTAATATTATTATTATTTATATACTTATTATTAGTATTAATATTTTGCGTATATATTTATTAATACAGAATAAGCAGATACATACACTTATACATATATAAAATACAGTATGTATATATTTAAAAATGTATACAGATATATATTTATAAAAATTCAGTATCTACATAGATAGGTATAGATAAATACGTATCCATACTTAGAGAATCAAATTCAGTTCCAAGTTGCTATCATACGGTAATTGAATTCCAAAAATTCGTACAAATTAATACCTAATCACTACAATGAATCTAAAAATCTGTTAGCTATTGTTATCATCTTTATTTTTTTTATTTATTTCGTACATGAGGAATAATCTGTGTCGACAACCTTGTGGCTACAAAACAAGTGATTACACTGGGTTTTTTTTTGACAAATTTATTCAATTCCTCATTACCCTTATCAAATACAATTATTGCAAACTGCATTACAGGAAGAATTAAATCAAAATTTTATAAAAAAAAAGTCTCGTTCTCCTCTGTTCTTCATGCTTTTTAATGATAGCTGTAACGACCCTGGAATTTTCAACATTATTTTATTAATAATTATTATTATTAATACGCGTGTTTAAACGAATGTACGTTATTACATTTACATGTTGCCATGATTTCCCGAACTTGACTTTAATGGCCCGAAACGTCTTTGTGACACCCGGAACTTCACGAATAATATTTCTAGATATTATTTACATTCATGATTAATTTTATTAATCATTTTAATTAACTAAGGCTATTAGTTAGCTACTTGGGCTTTAATTGGGTTTAATTGTTAATTAATTGAACTTGGGCTTTGATTAGTTAATGGACTCATGAATTAAGACTTGTAAGCCCACCCTACCTTTAAGTGGGCTTAGTTAGCCCACTCTTTCAAAGTGTAAGTATCACTTTAATTTGTAACTAGTTAGTTAACTTGCATGGAATCTAGTTAACATGTAATCCCCATAAACAACCATCTAGTAACCACCTTTTATAAGCTTTACATGTATAAACCTAGTGGACTTATCCCTCCCCCTTGGAACCCCTCCAAACCGTCGGCAATGAGGAGTGAATGGGGAGAGTTTTTCATTTTTTTTACTACTTGTTCACTAGCATCTTTCATTTACTCCTCATTCTCAAAACACACACTTCAAACTCACTTTCAAATTTCTCTCTTTTCTCTCTAAACTTTGTAAGTTACAAGACTTCTTTTCTTTCTCTTTTTCTTGCTAAAACCGAATTATATACACACTTAATCATCATCATCATCTTTTGTTACTTGCTTGTTTGATTTCTTGTTTGTTGTTGTTACTTGTTTCATCTTGTTGTTGTAGTTACTTACTAGCTTTCAAGAACCTAACTTTCTAGTTTTGGTTCTTCTATTATCTTGTAAGTTCAAGAACACAAGAACATAAACTCACTAGTTTATGATTCTACTTCAATTATTTCAAAAGTTACAAGTTCTATGTGTTGATTAAAGACATACTTGAAGCTCATGAAGTAAACTTTAAAGTTTACTTTCTAAAGATCAAAGTTTGGTTTGAATCTTTAAAGTATGAACAACCATGAACCTTTTCTTGTTTATTTAAGTTTACTTCTTCAATTTATGCACTTTAATTTCATGTAGTTAGTTTATATGATCAAGTACTACAAGTTAGTCTTGATCTCATATCTCTTGAACAAATTAAGTTAACTTTGAAAGTTCAAGAACACACAAATAAGTTTTCTTTAAATATAACTTTGGATCTAGACTTTTGAGTCTTGGATCTTCAAGATCAAACTAAGAACTATGTTCTACTACTTATGATCTTGATTAGTTAGTTAACTTTCAAGTTTATAGTTCATGTAAGTGTCAAACCTAAGACTTTGATGTAACTTTGGTTCATCAAACTACATGCAACTCTTAAGTGAGTTGTGCTTCATGTCTTAGACTTGCACTAGGGTTATGATGGTCAAGACTTGGTTAAGATGATGTAGATACATCAATGAGTTATACACTTGAAGCTATATGCATCAAGGATGAGAACCATGATGAACATCAAGCACCAAGACCATTGGAACCCTTTTAAACTCACTGTTTCTGTCCAAAAGCTACTGATCTGATGTTTCTGTAACAGAGCAGTAGACCTGGCTGTTCTAACCTTGATTTTTAGATAGAACTTTTCGAGTATATAACTTTTCATATAGGACTCGTCTTAATCCGAGTTACGGTTTAGGATTTATGGCCCTCCGATCGTTACTATGTCCTTTAACGTTGTGCAGAAATTTCTGACCTACTCGCACTTAGACCGTCGCCACGGTCAAACCAAGATGAGTTTGCTTCTGTAAATTTTACCACACTTAAAGGACTCATAGACGGAGCCATGGCCACTGGTCTCACCTTAATTCAGTAAGGGTAGAGGCCGTGGTGACTGACTGAATTCAGACTTTGTTTTAAACTACTTTCATAAACGAAACCTACTTTACGCCTATTGTTTAATGATGATTGATGATGACCCTTAAGACCTTAATTACATACTTTTAAACCTATTAAGATGATTTACTGACTTAGTACTATTTAACTTAGGTTGAGGACCTCGGACCATTTACTTGAACACCTTTCCCGACTACTACTTTACCGCTACATATCATTGTGAGTTATAGCATTCCCTTTTTACTTTAACTTATTTTGGGAACTGAGAATACATGTGGATTTTATGTTTTACATACTAGGCATGAGTACTTAAACTTATATATGTGTGGGTTATACAACGGCATAAACATTCCCTTTAACTCGGTAACGTTTAATCATTGGTTTTTGAACCGTGAACGCGAATCTTAGATATGGATCCATAGGGTTTGACATCCCTACTCGGGCTAGTAGCGCTAGCATTTAATGAGTGTTTAATACTTCGTATACATACGCACTTGCCAAGTGTACTTTCAGGGGGTATAAACGTTAAGTTAGTTACCAAGTGCCCACGGTTAACATATACTTTATCATACTGTTTTGAAACACTCTTTGTAGTACTGAAATCTCGTAGCCTACCTTACATACTGTTATACTTAAACTATAGCTCACCAACCTTTGTGTTGACATTTTTAAGCATGTATTTCTTAGGTGCTTGAGGTTGCTTCCGCTGTCTTACTTGTTGTGCTGTAGACACCCGCTGCTTAGAGTTGTCCATGCATGAACTACTTTACTTTGCATTCAAACATTAGTACTTTTTAATTATGACATGTAACGACCATTTGGGGTCACGTACACTTAATTATTGCTTCTACTTAGTGAAGCATAGTTTTGGAATGTAAAACATTTGATGTCGGTTATGACATCACCTTTTTATCGTGAATGCAACTTCTTTTGTTACAGCATATAGTACTTAACCTTGTAATGATCCTGTTGTTGATGATTCGTACACGATGGTTTTGTACGGGGCATCACAATAGCTTAGTTTCAAATGAAATTCCAAAATCTATAAATGCAATCGTGTTTGAATTCTTCTTCTAAAACTATCTGCAAAGTTTCATAGTTCAAATCATCCTAGCGAGTTCGAATTATCGAGTCAAAGTTATATTTTTAAAAGTCAAACATATTGTTCTTGGAAAAATTCGAATTAGATTTTGAGTCTTTGAAGCAATTGAGGATTGAGGAAGATTATAATAAGGATTTAGAACCTTTTTCGTATAGGAATTATGAGCTAAAACATTTTTAAATTCAAAATCACCATATCAGTTGTTTTTTGCCGTCGTGTGTTCTACAGCAGGCTGCTGTATGGGATTTTTTTTAGTTAATTTAATTTGAATAACTTTGGATTGGTTCTGTATCCATTTAAAAATCTTGAAACCAATAAACGAATTGATTAAGCTGGGTAAAGTATCCTCTGGTCGATTACAATGCGAAGAAGAAGAGGAATAGAAAAATAGAAAGAGAATTGATATTTAAAGTTGAAAAGGAGTTTTAAATCAGAAAAGAATCAATAGACGGATTGGTGTTGGGTGTTTTCGGGTTTTCGAGAGATCAAGGGTTCGAGACCCGGCAGGGGTGTTTAATTCTTTTTAAGGCTTATTTTATTAAGGTAGTTCTTCAAATATTTTAATTATTATGTTATTATTATTATTATTAATTATTATTCTTATTATTGTTATTTGTATTATTATCTTTAGTTATTATTATTATCACATGTATTATAATTATTATTAATATTAATGCAAAAATAAGTATTAGTTATCATTATTATGATTAGGATATTATTATTATTATTAAGTATCTGAATTATTATTAATACGTATTATGAATATTAGTTATTATTGTTATTACCGCTAATATAAGTAGTAGTTAGGGACTATTATTATCGTTATCATAAACCTAGTTCCAATTATAATTATTATTATTATTGTTTTTATTAATATTATTATTATCAAAATAGGTATTATTATTAAATAATATGATTATTAATATTATCTTTATTAATCTCAAAAACTACCTTTTTAAGCAGATAAATATTTTGTACATAAGATATACTTATTACGTATACTATAATTATATTAAAATTTCACATAATTATATATATCAAACTTACTAATATTATTTTTATAAATACTTACAAATAGCAAACTATCAATTTTTTTTAAATATAACATTACACAAGTATGGATATATTAATATAACTATATAAATAATAACCATTTTTAAATATAAATACAAATTAAATATATAATATATAAATTAAGATATAATAAATTTGTTCGATTACGATTATACATTTTAATATATACATACCAATGATATAGGTTCGTGAATCCAAGGCCAACCCTGCATTGTTCAATGTCGTCATATGTATTTTTACTACAAAATACGATATAGTGAGTTTCATTTGCTCCCTTTTTAAATGCTTTTGCAATATATATTTTTGTGACTGAGAATACATGCGTTGATTTTATAAATGTTTGACGAAATAGACACAAGTACTTAAAACTATATTCTATGGTTGGATTATAGAAATCGAATATCACTCCTTTTAGCTTGGTAGCCTAAGTATTAGGGAACAGTATCCCTAATTGAAGCGAATCCTAAAGATAGATCTATGGGCCTAACAAACCCCATCCGAGGTACGGATGCTTTAGTACTTCGACTTATTATTATACAGACGAGAGGATTCTGTTTTGGGGATATTCTATATGCATCTTGTTAATGTCGGTTACCAGGTGTTCACCAAATGAATGATTTTTATCTCTATGCAGTTTGCGAAATGCCTGATATGAGATGATGTTTATGAGAAATGGAAATGAAAATCTTGTGGTCTGTTAAAATAATGGAAATGATTGGTTATGATAAACTAATGAACTCACCAACCTTTTGGTTGACACTTGAAAGCATGTTTATTCTCAGGTTTGAAAGAAATCTTCCGTTGTGCATTTGCTCATTTTAAAGATATTACTTGGAGTCATTCATGGCATTTTTCAGAAGACGTTGCATTCAAGTCATTGAGTTCAATAAAGATTATTAAGTAAATGACAGATTAGGTCATTTATAGTTGGATATTATGAAATGGTACGCATGCGTGTCAACTTTCGATGTAATGAAAGTTTATCTTTTGAAAATGAATGCAATGTTTGTAAAATGTATCATATAGAGGTCAAATACCTCATGATGTAATCAACTATTGTGAATCGTTTATAATGTATATGAATGGGTCCTTTCAATCTCCATCACTTATTTGAGAGAATTTTCAGTTATCGACTCATCTTGGATTGTGAAGAGATGGTGATTTGGAGGTTTCTAGGGTGCGAAGGGTTTTGATAGATATGAGTTTCTTTTGAAAGATCTATTTTAGTGATCCTTTCAGCTTTTTGTGAGGAATTTCACGGTGAGCATCCTTCTTTTTGACTGCCAGGAGTTGCTTTCCTCGAATCTTTTCTGGTTCTGCTCCTTTTTTTAGAACCTCTCTCTCTTTTTTGTTTTAACAAACATCTTTTGCTTTTCTCTTCGAGGTCTCCTTTCATTGGCGGTCTTCTTCGATAGTTGGCTCGTATGCTCACATTTTTTCTAATGCGGTTTTGTAGAGGGTTTCTTGAGAGGAATGATTTTATCGAGATTTATTTATGAAGCTGATAGAATAGATAAGTAGTGGTGGATGGATTTGTGGGATGAAGATGTGTGATGGGGATTGTTTTTGTCTTCACAAATAGCTGAGGTTCTAACTTAGTCATTCTTGCCAAAATGTGTGATTTCGAAATGTAGATCAAGAGCAAGTTCTGATTCTGAGATGTTAACATCGGCGCGCTCAAAGGAAGTATAGTGAAGCACTAAAAATGAGTGCTTATAAAGCCTTATTTGGGGGTGCCTCACAACAATTATAATGGGTTGAATCGCGCCTTTCGTTATGCAATGCTCTTTTGGAAAGTTGGTTTGATTTTCGCAAAAAGTTTTTAACCTTGTTTTACCCTTTTGTCTATTTTGTAGCAAAAAATTTTTGATCTTTTATAGAATTGTATAATCCATAGTGTTTTATAGTTCGGAAAGTTTTAAATTTTTATGAAAAATTTAGTTTTACCAACACTTGAGGGTTTTACAAGAATAGTTATGTGCAACATTTGCAATCCCACACTTTAAAATAACATTGTCCTCAATGTTAAGGATACGGCGTATCCCACACTTTAGGTTTTAAAAGAGGCATTATGTTATTAAAAGTTTACGTTGATGAGGTTGCCAATCCCACACTTAGTTTTTAAAGTGGTATAGTAGTTTGCATGTATTCTATTTAAAAAAGTGGTGAAGACGTAGTACTACCCTATGGTTGCAAGGCGTTTAGTTGGATGGCGAGCCAATTATGGTTTCTTCAATTCTTGTACCAGCGTTATCCTCGTTCAATGCGTCCTTACTCCAAGTCGTGCTTCCATCTCGTATGGTCTCGATCGTCATTTGTTTGTGACGTTTTATTCATGCAACTTTATTCTAAATATCATACATACTAAAAACATAAAATAGTTATGCCCGAAATCGGGCGTACAAACATAAAGTAATAAAGTATCATGAGTAGTTATCCAAATATTTCAGAAATAAAGATAGTCATGGGTGAGGTGGGGGGTATGGAAGGGAGTAAGATACACTGGTGCGCGGCCTCTTCGGGTTTCTCAAAGCTGACTGTCCCTCGTCAGTCATCTCCTCATCCTTGGTCAATTGTTGTGCCAATTCTGCCGTGTTCATACCTGAGGATATCCTGAACTGTATCTCGTCCGAACGTGCGATCAGCCCTGTAGGTGATGAGGTGCTCGTGTGAATCATAGGTCCTGTACGCCAACCCATACCTTCCTGCAGATCCCTACCCCACTGTGGGTTCACACCCATACCATCTATACCCAGCGTGATCCCCTCAGTCATATACCAGTTCTCAGCCTGATCCCATACGGATTCCTGAGCATCGGTGGATGTATCTCTGTTAGTGCACATGTGGGATGTGTCGAATAGTACGAAACCCGCAATCCCTATGCTCTGTTCCCTAGGAGGTGATAGGATGACTGTACACTGCGTGTAGTGTTGCCGAGGTGGAGATGGAGGTCTCGTATACTGATGGCTCGGGCCTGCTCCTCTGGGGTCCCTGTGGGATACTAGTACCGGATACTCATGAGGATATGGCGGGACATTGAGTTGTCTGCCCGCATAATGTGTAAAATGATCCAAATTCTGAAAGATCGCATGTTGGGCAAACCAACTCTCATGTCCTGGTAGATCTTGAAATGCCCCATCCTAATCCATCCGGACGAAGTCCATATTGATTATAAACGATTCACAACAGTTGATTACATCGCGAGGTACTTGACCTCTATATGATACATTTTACAAACATTGCATTCGTTTTTGAAAAGACAATCTTTCATTACATTGAAGGTTGAAGGCATGCATACCATTTTATAATATATCTAGCTATAATTGACTTAATAATAATCTTGATGAACTCAACGACTCGAATGCAACGTCTTTTGAAATATGTCATGAATGACTCCAAGTAATATCTTTAAAATGAGCAAATGCACAGCGGAAGATTTCTTTCGTACCTGAGAATAAACATGCTTTAAAGTGTCAACCAAAAGGTTGGTGAGTTCATTAATTTAACATAAATAATCATTTCCATCATTTTAATAGACCACAAGATTTTTATTTTTCAGTTCTCATAAATATACGTCCCATGCATAGAGACAAAAATATCATTCATATGGATTTAACACCTGGTAACCGACATTAACAATATGCATATAAGAATATCCCCATCATTCCGGGATCCTCCTTCGGACATGATATAAAATTTTGAAGTACTAAAGCATCTGGTACTTTGGTTGGGGCTTGTTGGGCCCGATAGATCTATCTTTAGGATTCGCGTCAATTAGGGTGTCTGTTCCCAAATTCTTAGATTACCAGACTTAATAAAAAGGGGCATATTCGATTTCAATCATTCAACCATATAATGTAGTTTCAATTACTTGTGTCTATTTCGTAAAAGAGTTATAAAAAATAGCGCATGTATTCTCAGTCCCAAAAATATATATTACAAAAGCATTTAAAAAGGGATTAATGAAACTCATGCATATAATTATTGTAAAACAGTTAATAAACATTTGCATGTATTCTCAGTCCCAAAAATGTAAAGAGTAAAAGGGAGTAAATGAAACTCACCGTACAATATTTTGTAGTAAAAATATTCATACGACGATACTGAACAATGCAAGGTTGACCTCGGATTCACGAACCTATATCATTTATATATATATTACTATATATAATCGTATTTGAACAAATTCATATATTATAACTTATTTTATATTTAATTTGTGTATATATTCAAAATGATTTATATTTATATAATTATATCAATATACATTTGTTTAGTAATATATTAAAAATACCTAACTTGTTATATATGAATATTTGTGTGAAAATTGTTATTATGATTAATACATACTTATATGTAATATTACTTATAAATATATTTTTATATGCATAATAAAATAAGCTTAATAATGGTAAATAAAAGTTGTAGTTGATTATAATGATAATATTAGTAATAATAATAATAATAATAATAATAATAATAATAATAATAATAATAATAATAATAATAATACTAATAATCTTAATGATATTAATAATAATACTTAATATGATATTAGTAGTAATAATTATTATAATAACAACCATAATACTAATAATATTAGTGATAATAATAATAATAATAATAAAATATAATAATATTAAGAATAGAATTCTACCTCAAGAATATAGGCTAAGAAAAAAATATCGCAGCCCGGACTCGAACCCGAGACCTCTCGCTTAACCAAACATGTCCCTAACCATTTCTCCGTTTGATCACTTCTGTTCTAGTCTATAATTTAAACCTATATAACCATGTATGAATCTGTTTACTAATATCACCATTGTTATTAACTAATTATTATCATTATCATTAACATCAATCTTCTTCATCTCATAACTATCATCATAATCATAATCTATTATCATAAACCATTATATCCATCATCATTTCACATAATCATCCCATTAGTCACTTCATCATACCATTATCAATAACATGTATCATTGTTAACATCAAATATCATTTTGAACAAAAATCATAATCATCATCTTTTTATCAAAATCTCTACTGTCTCCATTTTCATCATACTTCACTGTTTATTATCATCACCATCTCGTACATAATCGTCTTCGGTTGAATGATTAATAAAAAAAATGTGCGAGCCTTTCTATTAAACAAGTAAGCCCATGGCCCAACAGAAGAAGAAGGTACTCGGCCTAAATTTCTAACACGTATTTTCACGGCCCAACTAGAAGTCTCATATAAAATATTACGGCCCAGCAGCCCTATACAAAAGAATTCTTTGGATTTGGGTTTGGAAAATGGCAGCCAACTAGAAGTCGATGGACACAGTAACGAAGAAAAGAAAAAAAAAACTGTCATTATCCACTCACTAGTTCCACTAACATGAAGTGAAAAGTTTATTAAAGAAACTTGTAGAATTTATCATGTTGCAACAGCCATGTCGGAATACTACAGTATATAAAAAAAATGTGTTTTGTGATGGTGTTCTTTGTCATTAGCAGCATACAGTTTGACCAACATTAACTTCAAAGTAACAACAATTAATCGAAGTAAAATAGTAGCAGAGTGAGGCTATCGATAGTGATTGTTATGGCTGCACTAGTGACCAAAATGGGGTGTGTTTGTGGGTTGGGTTTACTCGCAGTAGAAGCAATCAGCAACAAAGAAAAACGAGTAGCTAGTAGTGGTTTGTGTGGTTTTGAATTTAAAATAGAAAAGAAAACGAGTAGGACTACAAGTGGGTTTAGGTGAGGGTGTTTGAAGTAATCGATAATCATAAAAAAAAAAAACAGAAAAAAATGTAGTAAAACGCAAAGGTGGTTGATTGTTTACCGTGGGAGTGAGTTGGAGGATGATGGTGAAAGGTGGCAGTGTACGGTCGTGGTGATGGTGGTGATGTAATGGTGAGCATGGTGGTTGTTGACTATGATAAAGTTGGTGGAAGATTTTCGGTGATTTAACACAGATGAGAGGGAGAGGGAGAGAGATAGAGAGGTGATGAAGATGGAACGAGATGTGTGTATATCTCGTGTTGAAGAATGTATGGACATATATGCATTCTCAAAATAATTAAATCAATTCAAGAACAACAGTAAATAATAATAGGGTTCAATTAGTAAGTTGGTTAATTGATTGGACAAAAGGTATACAGTAGCAAACAAGTGGTGTTTGTTATCATTTAAATATCTATGTGCACTATGTAAAGTATATATATATATATATATATATATATATATATATATATATATATATATACATGATAATCATGAAGGAGTAAAATAGACATAGTATCAATCATAAATAGTTGGCAGCCTCTTATGTGTTTTATTATACATTTAATACATATATCTTATTTATTTTGAAAGGTAGTAACCATGGAGGCACGTACTGTTAACATCAAGTGGGGTGTGGGGTAATAAACAACAAAAAAAAAATATAGCTTTGCAATTGTCCAAATCGAAAAGTGGTAAAGGTTGATCGAATAACTTTTGAAGATAGAAACAAGTAGATGCTTGTTGTGTGGGGGTTTTAATATTTCATAATGATTAATAAAGAATATGTAGGCTCAAGATTTTTGATAATTAAGACAAGAGGGAGTATTATGTGGAAGGTGATGCATGTAATCAAAAGTAAAGTTGATGTTAAAACACAAACAGTAAGGATGTGAGAAGGTATCGTGTTACATAAAGAGATAATATAGAGGTGGGTTAATAGTTCATTAGACAGAGTTATATAACCACATTTAATATAATACACTTGTCAACAAACATGATCCACTAGCAACTTTATATATGATAATACATATGTGCAAATATTACACGTACATATTTTAACAATGTAATATTTAGAGTTTCTAATTTTAATTAAGAGGGTAACTATATTCTTTAATAATCCAAAGTTTTCACATATATTTATTTATTAGTCTAAATATATTGGTTATATATTTCAATTGATAAAATCAAAAAAAAAAAAAAAAAACGAGCGTTACTATCTTATAATAATTTGTAGTTGAATCTAGTTATATTCAAAGACTATATATTTACATATTTATTTACAATTAATTATTCGTGAATCATCAAAACTGGTCAAGGTTAAATGAATATAATGAAAACAGCTCAATAATTTTGAGACTCAACCTAACAGACTTAGCTTAACGTGTCGGAACCATATAAAGATTAAGTTTAAATTTGATCGAAAATTTCCGGTTCATCACAGTACCTACCCGTTAAAGAAATTTTGCCCCGAAATTTGAGTGAGTTGGTCATGGTTAACAATAAGAATGTTTTCATGACAAATATGAGTTGATAAATAGAGTTTTATCATCATTGAGTAATATGGATAAAATGATTCGATTTATCGAAGCGTATGAATGAAGTTATCACAAAAGATCGAGATGAAGAAATGGAGAATTTTCCATAACTTTTGACGTAGTCGCGATTTAATTCCAGAATTCAAGGGATTTAAAGAAAATCTTCGAAATCTAAAAGATTTGATTCTTCGGCGGATAAGGAAATTAAGATCTATATACTTAAATACGGTGATCTGTCTGGATTTCTCTATATGATATTTCCATTATAAATTAAACTCTTCCGTTCCATTATTCTCACCATTCCTATACTTTCTTTCTTAGTTCATACATCCAAAAGATTGTGAAAATGCGTAATCCCGTTCTAATCCTTGATATTTTCCCAATTATCATTTCTGTCATCCTTCTTTTCAATCTTCCACAAGAAAAAAATCTATTTACTTTTATTATTACCTTGAGGTGATACTATTCTTAATTATACCATGTCTTTATTATTGCTATTCATACTAATATCCACGGTTTGTAACCTCTGCGTTGTTGTTGGGTTTTATCTCTTCCCTTATGTTTCGGAGCTCCTTGCCTTTTTATTTTTCCTCTCGATTGCTTAGTAAAACTAGTAACGGTCCAGAATTCATAGGTATGGAGTTTCGAATGAACTTGATGTTCCCAGCAAGAAAGAACGTAATAGCACGATTTGATTTGTCAAATTACCAGAATCACTGAGAATAGAACTATCAAGAATATATTTTCTTGATATGTTCAGAAGTTAATTTAAATAAAAGAGTTATGTAACATGGCACGTGATGATGGTATGATCTTTGAATCATCACGTTCCATTAGAAACTCAGCAAGACTTACTGTAATATAATCACGTTGATCAAGTGTCATTATATTATACTAACTCATGCATCAGTTCCCAATATTACTTCAATAACATTCATATTTTTAAGCTCGAAAGTTTACAGAATATAGAAACTAACAGTTTCTATATGATGTAACACTGATATTAAGAGATTAATGATTTCAGATAAGAATAGTTATGAAAATATCTTCAGAAATATGGAGGATATTTATAATGAAAGATACGATAATATCTTTGAATATCTAAGATCAGAGGATGATAGAAACTATTGTCTGCAAGGGTTTAGAGTAAGGAGCAAGATATTCACTAAAGACTTTTTAGCAGACATTGAGTCATTTAGATTCTTTGAAGTCAAACTTATTCTTTGTGATTTGTTCACGGCTTTCTTCATAGTTTCGCATAATCTGATTTTCGGTACTAAATTTTCTATTGAATGTTTCCAATATAATGATACACAAGAAGCACGAAGAGGTATATAATTTCGGAAGAGAATATTTATGAAAATATCCTCAGAAATATCGAAGATATTGATGATGATATTTTAGAATTTCTAAGTTCGATGGTTGATGGAGAAAGATTTTCCGCAAGATTTTAACATGACTTCGGAGCAAGATATTCTTTGAAGGTTTCATCAGATCCATAATTACCTAGATTCTTTGAATATATGATATTGTCCTTGTATTTATCCTCGGTCTCCTTCGTGGTTATTTCAATCCGTTTTCCAGTTCCAACTTTTCTGAGTTTTTCCAACATATCATTCTTTATCATCAAACTTTCGATGATTAAGGTCATTTACGGTAGTCTACTGTTTCTGCTACTTCATTTAGCTTTTTCAACATTCAAAATATTGATTTGTAGACTGAGTGCTTTTCAGTTTCATAATGAAAGATCATAACTCTAAGAGATAAACGTTATACATATAACTGTTGATGTAGATATGCTGTGAGTTTTCAAAGTACTGATTCCTGATTCCCGGTAATTGGTATGACAGTTCTCGTTACAAGATTCGGATGAGTATATGATAGGGTTTCAATGAATAAATATAATGATTTATCAGAATGATTTAAGCCAAGAAGCAACGAGGTTGCTGGTACGTCTGCTGGTATTGTGGTGGAATATAAAAAAAAATTCTCCGGTATCAAAAGGGTAATTGTATATATATATCAGGATTATAGTAAGACTACTTCGAATGAAAAGTCGAAGTTAACTTGCTGGAGCTGTGAAAAAATTGACTACTTTGAAAAGGAATTGCAAAGTTATTTTTGTTAATAGATGTCAAAGGATCTGACGCGGTTACGTGTTAAACTTTTACTCAGTTGCCGAGAGTTTCTCAGGTGCATAACTATATGCATAACTCTTTCCTTTCGTAGATGAAGTGCAGTTGATTCATCCTATCGATTGAGGTGTTTTCAAGAATCATGAATGGTTTGAACGCAGAATGTAATCGTGAAGATACAAATGAGGTTTAAGATGAAATCAAGTGGCAAACTTAAAGAATTGTTTAGTTTCATATGTTATAAACAATATTTTAATTCATTTTAATTGTCCAATGTTGGTAGTCCACAGTTGATAGTCCACATTTAACAGTTCAATATTTCATATATAGCTTAATATATAATATTCGAATTAATTAATACGTATCGTGACCCATATTCGTCTCAGACTCGATCACAACTCAATCTATATATATTATTGTAGAATCAACCTCAACCCTGTATAGAGAACTCAATCATTACTGCATATAGAGTGTCTATGGTGATTCCAAATAATATATATAGATGCGTCGATATGATATGTCAAAACCTTGTATACGTGTCCCGATATTTAAAGTGCGTAAAATAAATAACAAAAAATAAATGACGATAATTAAAGTGCATAAAGTAAATAACAGAAATTAAATGACGATAAATAAAATTGCGAGAATGTAAATTGCGATAATTAAATTGCGATAAATAAAATGTAATCAGTTAGCTAGGAACAATTAGCTTGGAACAGTTAGCGTAGATTCTTAACAAAATTTCTCATAGTTAATTTGTTTGTTTCTAACAAATTTTATTTTTGTCAAATGTTTTCTTCATTATGCCACTTATTGGATTCTGATAAATCAAAATCCCAATATGAAATTGGATGAATATGGTTATTCTTTGGTGAACGGATTTGTATATCGGTGGATATAAGTAGGATATTATATGACTGTTGAAACAGATTCGAAGAACGTACAATGTAACTTATTAATGTGAAATTTAAATATTCCTCGGGTATTACCTACCCATTAAAATGTTTTCACCATTAACAGTTTGTACAAGAGAATTTTTAATTACAATCTTTATGAAAACATATATACATATATATTTTCTTCAGATGTATTCATGGATTTAATGAGTTAATATGATATTAAACTCATTTGCTTTTCGGTTGGAACTAGAATAAATAATCTCTAAAACTTTAGAGATTACATATTCGCCATGTCGAACGAAGATAAATGAAGTAGAACGATACGTAGAACGAAGATTATACTCAAAGTACAGATGATGATATTGAAGCATGGATTGTTGATGGTACTGGTGCTGTTATTGATGGTACTGTTGGTGCCGGTGATGTTGCTGAAGCTGGTACATTTTGCACCATATTTTCCGAATTGATTATTCGAGCGCGAAGTTCGTTGACTTATTACTCCAGGATGATTGTCGGTCGGAATGAGCGGATGAATAAGGTTCAGAATTGTGGATAGAATATAATCTTGTCGAGTTACCCTTGAAATGAGACTGAAAATGGTGTCTCGAACAGGTTCACCGGTAAACGCTTCAGGTTCATTGTCAAGAGGTGAATTCGGTTAGTGGAAGGGATTGCCTTCTGCGCGTTTCCATTAATTAAGTCGACTACGAACCCATCAGATGAATTGATAATGGCTGATTGGTTGATTCATGCCGATGCCGCTGTTTTCGAAGCTTAGGTGAACATCTATGTCGGAATAGCTGTCGGAATAACTACCGAAATAGCTATCGGAATCTGAGGGACTCGAAGTGGTTGTAGTATTCATCTCGTACGATCAGATGAAGGATTTTCGATAAGAAATAGATTATAGGATGTAGATTAGTACCCTGCAATACATAATTTACATATGCATATATAATACTAAAATCCCATAAGTTACGGAGGAATCTACGGAAGTTGTCAGGCAAAGTTACAGTAACAGATACGCTAAGATATGAAGTAGCAGATACGCTAAGATATGAATTTTGTCTATACACTATTCATGCAGTCAATGCAGTAAAACGTGTCTAGACTAAGAATGATAAATAAGTGATTCTCTAAGAATGATAAGCAGGTAATTTTTGACACCAAATGATAAGCAAAACTTTTGACATGCAGACACGGTCGAAGTCCAGACTCACTAATGCATCCTAACGACTTATCAGTTAGACATACTAATGCAGACCTGGTTCGCTAAGACCACCGCTCTGATACCAACTGAAACGCCCCGTCCTAATCCATCCGGACGAAGTCCATATTCATTATAAACGATTCACAACAGTTGATTACATCGCGAGGTACTTGACCTCTATATGATACATTTTACAAACATTGCATTCATTTTTGAAAAGACAATCTTTCATTACATTGAAGGTTGAAGGCATGCATACCATTTTATAATATATCTAGCTATAATTGACTTAATAATAATCTTGATGAACTCAACGACTCGAATGCAACATCTTTTGAAATATGTCATGAATGACTCCAAGTAATATCTTTAAAATGAGCAAATGCACAGCGGAAGATTTCTTTCGTACCTGAGAATAAACATGCTTTAAAGTGTCAACCAAAAGGTTGGTGAGTTCATTAATTTAACATAAATAATCATTTCCATCATTTTAATAGACCACAAGATTTTTATTTTTCAGTTCTCATAAATATACATCCCATGCATAGAGACAAAAATATCATTCATATGGATTTAACACCTGGTAACTGACATTAACAATATGCATATAAGAATATCCCCATCATTCCGGGATCCTCCTTCGGACATGATATAAAATTTCGAAGTACTAAAGCATCCGGTACTTTGGATGGGGCTTGTTGGGCCCGATAGATCTATCTTTAGGATTCGCGTCAATTAGGGTGTCTGTTCCCAAATTCTTAGATTACCAGACTTAATAAAAAGGGGCATATTCGATTTTAATCATTCAACCATATAATGTAGTTTCAATTACTTGTGTCTATTTCATAAAACAGTTATAAAAAACAGCGCATGTATTCTCAGTCCCAAAAATATATATTGCAAAAGCATTTAAAAAGGGATTAATGAAACTCACGCATATAATTATTGTAAAACAGTTAATAAACATTTTCATGTATTCTCAGCTCCAAAAATGTAAAGAGTAAAAGGGAGTAAATGAAACTCACCGTACAATATTTTGTAGTAAAAATATTCATACGACGATACTGAACAATGCAGGGTTGACCTCGGATTCACGAACCTATATCATTTATATATATATTACTATATATAATTGTATTTGAACAAATTCATATATTATAACTTATATTATATTTAATTTGTGTATATATTTAAAATGATTTATATTTATATAATTATATCAATATACATTTGTTTAGTAATATATTAAAAATACCTAACTTGTTATATATGAATATTTGTATGAAAATTGTTATTATGATTAATACATACTTATATGTAATATTACTTATAAATATATTTTTATATGCATAATAAAATAAGCTTAATAATGGTAAATAAAAGTTGTAGTTGATTATAATGATAATATTAGTAATAATAATAATAATAATAATAATAATAATAATAATAATAATAATACTAATAATCTTAATGATATTAATAATAATACTTAATATGATATTAGTAGTAATAATTATTATAATAACAACCATAATACTAATAATATTAGTTATAATAATAATAATAAAATATAATAATATTAAGAATAGAATTCTACCTCAAGAATATAGGCTAAGAAAAAATGTCGCAGCCCGGACTCGAACACGAGACCTCTCGCTTAACCAAACATGTCCCTAACCATTTCTCCGTTTGATCACTTCTGTTCTAGTCTATAATTTAAACCTATATAACCATGTATGAATCTGTTTACTAATATCACCATTCTTATTAACTAATTATTATCATTATCATTAACATCAATCTTCTTCATCTCATAACTATCATCATAATCATAATCTATTATCATAAACCATTATATCCATCATCATTTCACATAATCATCCCATTAGTCACGTCATCATACCATTATCAATAACATGTATCATTGTTAACATCAAATATCATTTTGAACAAAAATCATAATCATCATCTTTTTATCAAAATCGCTACTGTCTCCATTTTCATCATACTTCACTGTTTATTATCATCTCCATCTCGTACATAATCGTCTTCGGTTGAATGATTAATAAAAAAAAAATGTGCGAGCCTTTCTATTAAACAAGTAAGCCCATGGCCCAACATAAGAAGAAGGTACTCGGCCTAAATTTCTAACACATATTTTCACGGCCCAACTAGAAGTCTCATATAAAATATTACGGCCCAGCAGCCCTATGTAAAAGAATTCTGTGGATTTGGGTTTGGAAAATGGCAGCCAACTAGAAGTCGATGGACACAGTAATGAAGAAAAGAAAAAAAAAACTGTCATTATCCACTCACTAGTTCCACTAACATAAAGTGAAAAGTTTATTAAAGAAACTTGTAGAATTTATCATGTTGCAACAGCCATGTCGGAATACTACAGTATATAAAAAAATATGTTTTGTGATGGTGTTCTTTGTCATTAGCAGCATACAGTTTGACCAACATTAACTTCAAAGTAACAACAATTAATCGAAGTAAAATAGTAGCAGAGTGAGGCTATCGATAGTGATTGTTATGGCTGCACTAGTGACCAAAGTGGGGTGTGTTTGTGGGTTGGGTTTACTCGCAGTAGAAGCAATCAGCAACAAAGAAAAACGAGTAGCTAGTAGTGGTTTGTGTGGTTTTGAATTTAAAATAGAAAAGAAAACGAGTAGGACTACAAGTGGGTTTAGGTGAGGGTGTTTGAAGTAATCGATAATCATAAAAAAAAACAGAAAAAAATGTAGTAAAACGCAAAGGTGGTTGATTGTTTACCGTGGGAGTGAGTTGGAGGATGATGGTGAAAGGTGGCAGTGTACGGTCGTGGTGATGGTGGTGATGTAATGGTGAGCATGGTGGTTGTTGACTATGATAAAGTTGGTGGAAGATTTTCGGTGATTTAACACAGACGAGAGGGAGAGGGAGAGAGATAGAGAGGTGATGAAGATGGAACGAGATGTGTGTATATCTCGTGTTAAAGAATGTATGGATATATATGCATTCTCAAAACAATTAAATCAATTCAAGAACAACAGTAAATAATAATAGGATTCAATTAGTAAGTTGGTTGATTGATTGGACAAAATGTATACAGTAGCAAACAAGTGGTGTTTGTTATCATTTAAATATCTATGTGTACTATGTAAAGTATATATATATATATATATATATATATATATATATATATATATATATATATATATATATATATATATATATATATACATGATAATCACGAAGGAGTAAAATAGACATAGTATCAATCATAAATAGTTGGCAGCCTCTTATGTGTTTTATTATACATGTAATACATATATCTTATTTATTTTGAAAGGTAGTAACCATGGAGGCACGTACTATTAACATCAAGTGGGGTGTGGGGTAATAAACAACAAAAAAAATAAAGCTTTGCAATTGTCCAAATCGAAAAGCAGTAAAGGTTGACCGAATAACTTTTGAAGATAGAAACAAGTAGATGCTTGTTGTGTGGGGGTTTTAATATTGCATAATGATTAATAAAGAATATGTAGGCTCAAGATTTTTGATAATTAAGACAAGAGGGAGTATTATGTGGAAGGTGATGCATGTAATCAAAGGTAAAGTTGATGTTAAAACACAAACAGTAAGGATGTGAGAAGGTATCTTGTTACATAAAGAGATAATATAGAGGTGGGTTAATAGTTCATTAGACAGAGTTATATAACCACATTTAATATAATACACTTGTCAACAAACATGATCCACTAGCAACTTTATATATGATAATACATATGTGCAAATATTACACGTACATATTTTAACAATGTAATATTTAGAGTTTCTAATTTTAATTAAGAGGGTAACTATATTCATTAATAATCCAAAGTTTTCACATATATTTATTTATTAGTCTAAATATATTGGTTATATATTTCAATTGATAAAATTAAAAAAAAAAAACGAGCGTTGCTATCTTATAATAATTTGTAGTAGAATCTAGTTATATTCAAAGACTATATATTTACATATTTATTTACAATTAATTATTCGTGAATCGTCAAAACTGGTCAAGGTTAAATGAATATAATGAAAACAGTTCAAGAATTTTGAAACTCAACCTAACAGACTTAGCTTATCGTGTCGGAACCATATAAAGATTAAGTTTAAATTTGATCAAAAATTTCCGGGTCGTCACAGATCTCCCATGTGGTAGTGGTACGACGGAAAGCGTGGCCTATCCCCTTCCCCAACTGATGAGTGTCGGCAGGTGTAAGTGGACCGTCCCTGTGCGGTGGGATCATCTTTATCCCGCGGTTCCTAAGAACCTCGCCGTCTCCTACCATCTCTCGTCCTCGAATCAGGCCTAAACCCTGTTACTCTCTCCCCTGGCACTGTCCGGTCCTCCGAGTCATGTATTCCTGGATTAGCTGCAATGATTAACTGTTCACCCTCGAAACGAATGTACTCCCAAGTGTTCAGTAGCCTATACCCTATCTCTTCCGACTCGGCCCCGATCTTATACCCAAATCTCTCGATACTCCCTAAAACATGCATCCGACGAAGGAGTTTGGTAACAATGGTCCCCAACACTGGCACAATTGTTCTCGCGGTGTTCCTTTCATTGGTGAATGCCTGGGCCAGAAGGTGTGCAACTTGCATATTCTGGTTGTGGATCATGGCGTGCATCAGGCGCATATCGTTAATGGTAACGGCACCACCATGTTGGGCTTTTGGGTGAAGGGTTTTAGTGATGAGGTGGTGAAGAATGCGGTGTACGGTATTGATGAATTTTGAAGCCTTTTTACTTGACCTCCATGGTTCATTATCGAAGGTGTATTCGCACCAGAAAGCTTGATGGTCTATGTTGTTCAAGGTGGTGTACCCTCTCTTGAAAACAGAACTGTTGAGCTGTAATGGTTTGTACAGTTCCAGATACCTTGCGAACCGTGCAAGAGATAGGTGGTACATCTGATTTTCATGGCTAAAGTAGATGCACTCGTGATCACTGTAATCCTCTTGATCAACATTTGACTAAAACCTCCTAGTTTCCATAAATTCTGCGTATGGCTCTTCGTACACCTTTTCATTTATCTCAAACAGGTTTTGCCAGGCTCTGTTTGTTCTCCCGTTTACTCTAACGTTCAAAATTTCCCTAAGCTCTTCGGCCCATCCACAGTGTTCCATAATTGCCCAGTTAATATATTTGTTAGCCCCTTTTGGCCAATTAATCTAAGTTCTCATAAACGGTTCATTGTCTGCTGGATCATCTTGCCCGAGAAGGTAATGGGGCAACTCATACTCTGCTGGTATATAATTAGCCATCTTTTACACCAAATTAATGATGGAAACATGTTTAGGAGGCACGAGAGAGTCGGATTTGAGCTTCGAATCGTCAAAAATGGTCAAGAATTAGGTTTGGTGATGGTGATGGATGCCTTCGGCCGTGGGTACACATGAAGAAGAAGAAGAGAAAAATAAAATAAAACGAGAAGGAGAAAAGGAAAGGAGGAGAAGAAAATGAGAAAGAAAAATGGGCCCGTGCGGCTCACGGGCTTATTTCCCCGACCTGACTCGCAAATTTTTAACTTTTTATAATTTTAACTAGGTTAATAAAACATAAATAAAATTTTGCCTCGGATTTTAATCCGGTTATTTTATTAAATAAACTAAAATTAAAAATAAAAAGACAAATGGACGGAGTAAAATTAAAATATTTTATTTTATTAAAAACACAAATTACACAGGTTCCACAACTAAATTCCAGAAATTACGTGGGAAGAAAGACAAGTTTAAAGCTTCTTTGACCATCCAAAGTAAATCAGCGGCGTGTACTGAAAATATATCAAAATCACTTAACATCTTGCGCTCACGCTATTGTAAATCTCCGATATCGTCTATAAGTTTAACCAAAGCCCTTCTAACTTTTTTAATGTTCGAAATTCCATCCCTTGGTCCAGTATCTCGATAATTAAGTTCAAAAAGAAGTTTTGACACTGTGTCTTGAAATAAAAGATCTTCCGCGCAGTTAGGATCACCGATAGTAAATTTAAAATTTGTAGATATTTCCCGAATGATCTTTCTTTGCGGGGTTGTAAATTTAAATTTTGACATAGTGAGGATTTATATGAGTTCGGAATATATTTCCTTTCTTTTTGCGAAGAAATGCTGATGTATTATTTCCTCGGTAGATTCCGAAAAAGCTTCAATTAATCTTTTGATGAGAAACGAGGCTGGATCAAAGTAAAAGAAATCTCGGTTTCCATATTTTGAAATAGGGTTAGGTTTCTTGCTTTCAATCTAAAATTCTAATTCAGATATCATTGCGGTAACATAACGGTTTATACGAATTGGAGAAACTTCCTTATTGGTGAAGTGAGGGAGAAAGCTGACGAATGACTCTAAATCGAATTTGAAATCAATTTCTGCATCACGATACTTGACAAAAATATCATCCCCACATTCTTTTAACAGTTTGTGAAGAGAATGAACTTGAGAACGCAGCTCTTTTAACAGATTGATTTGAAATGTTGAGAACGGGAAGTTTGAGGAATAGAGGTGCCTAATGAATTCTCTATAGACGTCTAACCTTCTACTAGGATTTAACAGATTTCCAGTAAACGGATCTTTTGTTTTATCAGTGTGTCATTTCTCTTTGGGATTAAATTCAAACAAGTCTGGAAAATTGAAAATAGTTGGGTATTCTTCCCGTATTTCATCTTCCATAATCAGGAGTTCGTTAAGACTGAGCCTCCCTTTTGGATCATGAAGAGGGTTAAATCCTGGTTCATTTGAGTAAAACTTATCCAAAATCAATGAAATCTCTAAGTCAGATGAAATTATCCGGCTTCTTGGACTACAAGGATCAAGAACTAATTCTTGCTGAGACTCATCAGGGTTTAGATTTGTTTTGGGTTTATAAAGAAAAACTTCACCGGTTTCCAAAGTTGTGGGAGAGCAACTGCCTTTCGCACTTTCTTCGTAGTCGGTTAAGTTTGAACTTGAATCTATAGAAATTAATACCATAATTAATATTTTGTTTTTATAGTTTTGAAAAGGGTTTACTGTTATGGCTACTTTAAATCCTATACCGACAAACTCCCTGTTTGTTAAGCATGTGTGTTTCTTGTCAATTTATCTTTGAAACAAATGGCCAGGCCGACAACAGAGAGGCAGGATCCTTTTGGTTCCAATATAATTGGAGACTGTTCGGAAAATCTAACAACCAAGTCCGTGTATAATTGTCTTTCTTAGACACCACTCAAGAATCTCAGATATTTTGATAGAATCAACGATTCCCTTAACTGACAGAAAATTCGGTCCCCGGGAGCGGCACCAAAAACTTACACCCCTTATGATATGGCCAAAACGGACAGTTTTATTTGTGCGGTGTCGTTAGTTCGCAACACATCAAAATCAGCTACTAAAAGAGAGTAATAGTTGTATCATTTATATTTAGATGGGGTTTCCTAGCTATAACTCACCTACTTGTCTTCCTTTTAACCAGTAAGTGGTAAATATAACTCAGGTTCGTATTTTTGTATGTTTGCTCTGTAACGTGAGACAAAAGTGCCTATATAGTTAACCCTAGTGACAAAAGGTGATAGATTAAGATTAACTAAATAAAACAATACTTGAACTTATAAAGATAGAGATAGATAGGTATGGAGAATAGAATTTATGATGGGGAATTGTCACAAGAGTTCAACTTCCTAAAATAAACACTAAACCTCAATCAACTAGGCTATGAACCTAACTGATTTGTCACTAAGAGTTTAGGCCTTGAAGATTCTGGCTAAGACGGATATCCCTACTCCCAACGTTAACCTAAAGGGTTTAAACGACCTTATGGATAGAATTCTAGGTACATGAACAAAGTGGTATACCCATAAAGGAAAGTCTCGGCTTTTTTTAATCCTACTTAGTCTTACTAAAGCAATATTCCACCACTTAACACTATGTTATGCCTTAACATTAACAGATGTGCAATCTTAGATATCCTAAGGTACTGCTAATTGGATTAGAGGTCTCTCCTTTGCGATCACTTATTCAACCCCAGATCATCTTACAACATCTCAAGAACATTGCTTCTGATGCGAATCATGCTTTTGAGCAAGCTAGTGTTCACTGAACTCTATATTGCCAGCTCTAATCACAACCTAAGTGGGCATCTCTTCTTTGACGAATAAATGGTTATTCGTACGTAGGACTATATCCCTATTGTGATGTTAAGTACACATAACTACTTTCCTCGTATCCTAGGGTTGATCAGGTCCTAATACAAGGTTATAGCCACGTGAATAAGCGGAAAGGGTGATCCATAAATTAAACTTCTAAACCGTCAGGGTTTCAGCATAACAGCATGATAAGTTTCAGATATAGTATTCAACATATAATAATCATTTGTAACAGATAGATAAGCATGCAAGATGAAAGTAACTCAAGATAACAAAGTAACTTCATTAAATTAAGGAAAGCGTTCACCATTTACAGATGAGATCTAGACCATTACAAGTGTTGACATCCTCTAGACCGCTCCTATTACAATCTTCGGCTTTCACCTCCGGGTACTTAATTTCTCGCTCGGAGGTGAGAAGGCCTTGAAAGCTCTAGTGAGAGAAAGTGTATTGTAGTGAGAGAGTGAAGAGAGGTGTGTTGAAATTGGATGACAAAAAGCCTTTAAATAGAATTGGATTTTGCCTGCAAACGGCTGGCAGGCCGTTTGGCAGGCCATTTGGCAAGCCGTTTGCAGGGCACGTTTGCCAGGTTAAGCCGTTTAACGTGCCCGTTTGATCTGGGCGTATGGCAGGCTGTTTTCCATACTGGAAAGCCGTTTGGAAAGTCGTTTGGCAAACCATTTGGTAGGTCGTTTGGCTTGCTGGTTTGCTGGATCATAACTTGATTTCTTGTTTTTCACCATTTTCGCTATAGAATCTTCGTTTTAGCTCCGATTCTCTTGATTCTTTTTGCACCATCTTCGTAATTACTTATCTACAAATTTAACTGAAAAAGCGATTATTTTTCCAACAAAGTTTTGAACTTTATGCTTTTGGGACTCCATATCGAGGGTAAAAATATGACTTTTTAGCCGATATCAGGAACTCTTTCCTCTCGCTCTCATCACTCCTTTTGGCCTTCATTGGGCTCTTTTACTTTTCATTTCTTTTGCTTTCATGCTTAGCATTAGCTTCACATTTCACAATTTTTTCTAAGTTGGCCCTCATTGGGACTCTTTTGCTGCCTCAGTGGTCAATGCTTATTATGCCATATGGTAGTGGCTATAAGTTTGCAATCATTTCACAATATTTGACGTTTACTTCCTATCTTAAACAAGTAGTCCGATCTCGAAGTTGAGAGTAGTTCTATTAGCTTTAAGATTAGATTAATGAAAAGACATAAGTTTGACTAAGAATTTATACTTTCAAAAATAATAGGGTTAGGAATGGAAATTTGGTTTCATATGGGTTTTTATCTAGAGGTTAAGGTTTCTAGTGGTAACTAATTGGAATTTTGTTGGCACTCTATATATTTGGATATGTATTCAAATGCTAACGACTTGGGTACTGGCTTAAATTGGTTTTAAAACAAAAGGCTAACAAAAATTAAATCCTAGATATTTCTTTATCATTTACATTAACTTGATTTTAGGTGTTTTATATTTCTTTATAATTTATTCCATCTCAAAATTTAAAAATTTCACCATATAAGGAGTCAAAAACTAGTTACTTTTAAGAGTATGAATTTAATCAAAAAGCAACAATTTTTTTTTTATAATGTAGGACAAAAAAAAAATCAAGTGTGATTTTTAAATCATAAAAACCTCATTTTATTAGTCTTTCCTCAAAAATTTATCTTGGGTTTTTAATTAAGTGAAAAATTCACGTCTTCCCCCCCCCCCCCCTCCCTAACACTTAAAATCATACAATGTCCTCACTTGCATGAATTTACACGACAACGATAAAATAAAGTAAGACAAAAATGTAAATAGGGAGAAGAATGATGGTACTTGGAATTAGATTGTAGTTACATGATAGTTGCAGAAGTTGAATTTGAAGAACACGCGCCCAATCACCCCATTTATTCAAATACTCACTAATAAAAAGGAAATAAATACGTTCTTCTTTATTAACGAGTCATAAGCTTGACTCGACCCCATTTAAATTTTTTTCTTTAGTGGGGTTTAACTTCCCCCTCACTTATCGGGCGACAAATAAAATCGGTGGAAAAGTTCCACGAATTAGTAACGTTAACCAGTCATTAACACCTCGGGTTGTAAAGATATATTTAATTTGTTGTTTGTTCAAAATTTTGAAGTTAATCCGAGTGTCAATAAATAGCTTTCCATTGTGTAGGTCTTGTGGCAATAAGTTTGTTTTTCTCCCGAGTTCTTGCCAAAACGGGTCTTTAAATACCATTTCACATCCAATATTCTTGAAGATACACGAAGTCTATCGGAGTTATACATATTTCAAGTGGTGTTTCCGATATAAGTTCTTTCTTAGTGAATATTTCAAACAGTTCATCCTCGGATTCATCATTGATGTTGACCTTCATAAACTCGTCAAACTTGAAATGTCCCGTTCATATTGATTATAAACGTTCCATATTAATTAATTTTGTCGCGAGGTTTTGACCTCTATATGAGACGTTTTTCAAACACTGCATTCATTTTTAAAACAACCATAACCTTTATTTTATCTATAAAGGTTTAAAAAGCATTACGTAGATTATCAAATAATGATAATCTAAAATATACCGTTTACACACGACCATTACATAATGGTTTACAATAAGAATATATTACATCAAAAATAAGTTTCTTGAATGCAGTTTTTTTACATAATATCATACAAGCATGGACTCCAAATCTTGTCCTTATTTTAGTATGCAACAGCGGAAGCTCTAAATAATCACCTGAGAATAAACATGCTTAAAACGTCAACAAAAATGTTGGTGAGTTATAGGTTTAACCTATATATTATCAAATCATAATAATAGACCACAAGATTTCATATTTCAATATACATCCCATACATAGAGATAAAAATCATTCATATTGTGAACACCTGGTACCCAATATTAACAAGATGCATATAAGAATATCCCCTATCATTTCAGAAAATCCTTCGGACATGATACAAACGAATTCGAAGTACTAAAGCATCCGGTACTTTGGATGGGGTTCGTTAGGCCCAATAGATCTATCTTTAGGATTCGCATCAATTAGTAGATCGGTTTACTAATTCTTAGGTTACCAAGCAAAAGGGGCATATTCGGCTTCGATCATTCACCCATATAATGTAGTTTCATTTACTTGTGTCTATTTCGTAAAACTTTTATAAAACTGCATGTATTCTCATCCCAAAATATTAGATTTTAAAAGTGGGACTATAACTCACTTTCACAGATTTTTACTTCGTCGGGAAGTAAGACTTGGCCACTGGTCGATGCACGAACCTATAACAAATATTTACATATATATAAAAGTATGTTCAAAATATATTTACAACACTTTTAATACATTTTGATGTTTTAAGTTTATTAAGTCAGCTGTCCTCGTTAGCAACCTACAACTAGTTGTCCACAGTTAGATGTACAGAAATAAATCGATATATATTATCTTGAATCAATCCACGACCCAGTGTATACACATCTCAGGCTAGATCACAACTCAAAGTATATATATTTTTGGAATCAACCTCAACCCTGTATAGCTAACTCCAACATTACTGCATATAGAGTGTCTATGGTTGTTCCAAATAATATATATACATGGGTCGATATGATATGTCAAAATATTTGCATACGTGTCTATGGTATCCCAAGATTACATAATATATTAGAATACATGTATAATACAATATAAGTTAGCTAGGATATGATTAATATAAATTTGTTACCAATTTTCACGTAGCTATAACAAGTAAAAATATCCAATCTTGTTTTACCCATAACTTCTTCGTGTTAAATCCGTTTTTAGTGAATCAAATTGCTATGGTTTCATATTGAACTCTATTTTATGAATCTAAACAGAAAAAGTATAGGTTTATTGTTGGGAAAATAAGTTACAAGTCGTTTTTGTAAGAGGTAGTCATTTCAGTTGAAAGAACGACGTCTTGATGACCATTTTGAAAAACATACTTCCACTTTGAGTTTAACCATGAATTTTGGATATAGTTTCATGTTCATAAGAAAAATCATTTTCCCAGAAGAACAACTTTTAAATCAAAGTTTATCATAGTTTTTAATTATCAAACCCAAAACAGCCCGCGGTGTTACTACGACGGCGTATATCCGGTTTTACGGTGTTTTTCATGTTTCTAGGTTTTAAATCATTAAGTTAGCATATCATATAGATATAGAACATGTGTTTAGTTGATTTTAAAAGTCAATTAGAAGGATTAACTTTTGTTTGCGAACAAGTTTAGAATTAACTAAACTATGTTCTAGTGATTTCAAGTTTAAACCTTCGAATAAGGTAGTTTTATATATATGAATCGAATGATGTTATGAACATCATTACTACCTCAGGTTTTGTGGATAAACCTACTGGAAATGAGAAAAATAGATCTAGCTTCAAAGGTGTGAGGACCCGTCCTAATCCATCTGGACGAAGTCTTCAACAGTTGGTCCCATTGCGAGGTTCTGACCTCTATATGCCATGAACGACTCCATATAATATGAGCAAATGCACAGCGAAAGATTTCTTTCATACCTGAGAATAAACATGCTTTAAAGTGTCAACCAAAAAGTTGGTGAGTTCATAGGTTTATCATAAAACAATAAAAGTCATCATTTTGATAGACCACAAAATTTAAATCCTGCATGGTACAAATGGGCCCGAATCCTATACCCACCTGTAATGTACATGCGATATCTTTTAAATACAGTACACCTTTCTCGTGTACGAAATCATCTTTCATAAATCTTAGTAACCGTACACATACCTCGTGCACAAAAATAACATACACATAACCTGTGTATAAAATCATTCTCTCGATACATAACATTCATATCAATTGGTGGCAATTATCATGTCCACATAATTCTATGGTTGCAATTATCATGTCCACATAATTCAATGGTGGCAATTATCATGTCCACATAATTCAACAATAATCCGCAGAACTTCTGTCTGCATAATAATTCATTCGAGGAATGTTTTGCTTGTCTATCTCGTCAAACATTTATAAAAGCATTTCATGTATTCGCAGTTCAGAATATATTTCAAAAGCAGTTGTAAAAACAGCGCATGTATTCTCAGTCCCAAAAATGTAAAGAGTAAAAGGGAGCAAATGAAACTCACTAAATGTATTTTGTAGTAAAAATACATATGACTATATTGAACAATGTAGGGTTGGCCTCAGATTCACGAACCTATATCATTTGTATATATATTAATACATATACAGGAAATCACATAATTTCCTTTATTAATTATATATTATTTATGTGTTTGTAGTTTATATAATTTATATTAAATTCCATTTAAAATATATACATATATTATATCTTAAAGTATATGTTATATTTACTTATTTTATATATATTTACAATGGTTAAAATCTATACATTTAGTTATAGTAATATATTCATATATATATATATATATACATAATTGTTTAGTGTTATATTTTTAAATTAATAGTTGTTATATGTAAGTTTTTATATACAAAAAAAAATATTAATAGGTTTGTTATATATAGTTACGTGATATACAAAAAAAATATAATGATAGTTTTGATAGTATTTGGTTACTAATACATATGATAATAACTTTATTAATAATGATAATAATAATAACAATAAATACTATTTTAATGATGCTTATGTTAATAATGATAATAATAGTACTAATAACTATAAAAATGATAATAATACTAATATTTAAGAAAAATAATAATAAATTTTATTATTTTCAAACTACTGATAATAATAACAATAACGTTCTTAATTATGTTAATAATAATAATAGTTATATTTAGTAACAACCATAATAATATTACTTTTAATTATTCTAATAAGCATATTACTAGTATTAATAATACGAACAACTAATGATAACAATAATAATACAAATAATAATAATAGTAAATACAAAGGGTTACAACCTTTGATGAGAAGTCCAAAAAAAAGAACGCTGCTGCCGGGACTCGAACCCACGACCTATCGAAAACCCGCACACACTCTAAACCAACTGAACCATTCCGTTTTTCTATATTGAACCATATTCTAAATATTTTTAACCCATCTATCTTTTCAAGCCCCAAAAGCAATTAAGGTTCAATAACACTTTAGAACTCAGCCCAATTCGAAAGTCCATTTAAACCCCAAATGATACTACAGTAGCCCGATACCGAAAATAGATCAATTGATCCACGTTGTAGTATTTAATAAATTAAAAAAAATTCGGTGCTTCCTTTTGTTTCCTGGTCTTTGACAGCTATGCCCACAAAAAGAGAAAAGTATTCGCAGTTTATTAATCATAACAACATCATCAATCTTAACTAAACCTAATCCCATCATCATAATCATTATCGTCATCAATAACCTCATTCAGGTACGTTTTCCATCATCTTCTTCCTCGCTAGCATTAACCGTTATCATCATGATTCATATCACCATCATCTTTACAGTTCATCATCCACATCTCCTGCTGTTCATCCTCTTCTTAATTGGGTTTTCGAAAATTGTTCTAAACGAAAACAGAAACGTAAGCCGTAACAGTGGTGTAAGGGTGTCAGATTAGTGGCTCGTGATGGTTTGTTCAGTCCGTTTGTAGAAACAGAAACAAAAATACAGCGATAGCAGCAAGCAACGAGAAAAAAGGAAAAAAAATATAGGGTTCGGTTGTGTGGTGTTGGGTGATTTTCGAATAACATACAACAAGGGGGTTTCATTACGGTTAGTGGTGGAGGTTAATGATGGTAGTGAGATTGTGATGGTGTCGTGAATGTTCGAGAGATGGTTGATGGTGGTTATAGTTAAGAATGGTAGAGAGAGAGTAGAGAGAGAAGGTGATTTAAGGTGGTGGGTGTTTCTTAGTTTGAATGTAAACTGTGAAACAGTTGCAGTAGCAACCAACCGTACAGCAGCCTCAACAATAGCAGTAATTCGTGGTGGTTGTTTGCGTGATGAATGGTAGAGGTAGATAGGGTGGTTGACATGGTGATGGATTCAGGTTGATCCTCGGCTGCAACAGCCTTGTCAATGGTGTTCTTGGGTTGAGTTTATGGGTGTGTTTTACAACGGAAAAGAATTAGGAAAAATAGGTGTAGTAGTCGTATATAGTAAAGGTGGTTAGTGTTGGTTATCTTTGAAGGTGATGGTTTGGGTTGGAAGTGACCCATAATGAACCATGGTTGGTGTATGGTGGTGAGGTGGTGTGTGATGGTTGCAACGATGATGGTGGTGAGGGTGATGTATTCAAAACAGATTAGATAGAAGAGAAAGACAAGTGGTAAGTGGTCTTTGATTATCCATATGTATATATGGGTATATCTAAATGTAGTAATAGAATAGAATAGATAGGATAGATAGGTTCAAGTGGTTTAAGCAGGGATAATTCAAGTGGGGTGGTTGGATGAATATATCATATGTATTAATATTACTCCGTACAGCTTTTACTGTGAAGAATCAATCACATACAGTGATTCAATCACAAGAGTTTGGATTTATGCAATTCAGTGATTCAATTTAGAATAAATATATAATATAATAATATTAATGATAATAAACGTGCATCTAATTAAATATCTTACCGACAGTTTATCCCGGATGGCTATATCGTGTCCATTGCTAAACAGTTAAAATACAAAAGTGTTCCTAAAAATCCCAAATTTTTAGATTAAACATATTTAATTATTTCACTCATTACCTGTTTGAAACCTGATAAAAAAGGTTCGAAAATTATTTATTTTCTGTTCCGATTTATATGTACGGAGTATTAATATTTAAACTTAAAAATGTAAAAATATTTCTAACAAACCTAAAATCTTCGTAATCAATTTACAGTCCAACTTTTATCTTAATCTTTCCTGTACAAGTATTATATTTATATTAAAACTAACGAAACGTCAACCGAGTGTCACTGACGTTTACTAATTAGGCTCGAAATCAGTTATTTTCAATATACACATTCTATATAAATCAAATCTTAATTAATAAGTTTAAGTAAATAAATATATTAATTATATTCTTTTAAACAACTAAATATAATATTATATATTTACAAGTAATATTTATATATATATATATATAATATATATTATTATATATATATATATATATATATATATATATATATATATATATATATATATATATATATATATATATTAAATATATATGTAACTATTTACAAATAGTTGTTCGTGAATCGTCGGGAATGGTCGAAGGTCAATTGAATATATGAACATCGTTTCAAAATTTTTTTAGACTCAACATTACATACTTTGCTTATCGTATCGAAATCATGTAAAGATTAAGTTTAAATTTAGTCGAAAATCTCCGGGTCGTCACAAAAGGATCCTTGGATGGCTTGAAAGTTCTTGAAGCAGAATCTTGACATGAAAACAAGTTCAAGTAAGATTTCCACTCGAAATAAGATTGTTATAGTTATAGAAATTGAATCAAACTTTGAATATGAGTATTACCTTTTATTAGAAAGATATCTTACTGTAAATACGAAAGATTTCTTGAGGTTGGATGACCACTTTACAAGATTGGAAGTAAGGGTGCATACGAGTATTACCAATAGTACATACATCTAAAAGCTGTGTATTGTACGAGTACGAATAAGGGTGCATACGAGTAGAATTGTTGATGAAACTGAACGAGTATGTAATTGTAAGCATTTTCGTTAAGTAGAAGTATTTTGATAAGTTTCTTGAAGTCTTTCAAAAGTGTATAAATACATATTAAAACACTACATGTATATACATTTTAACTGAGTCGTTAAGTCATCGTTAGTCGTTACATGTAAATGTTGATTTGAAACCTTTAAGTTAACGATCATGTTAAATGTTGTTAACCCAATGTTTATTATATCTAATGAGATGTTAAATTATTACATTATCATGATATTATGATATATTAATATATCTTAGTATGATATATATACAGTTAAATGTTGTTACAACAATAATCGTTACATATATGTCTCGTTTCGAAATCATTAAGTTAGTAGTCTTGTTTTTACATATGTAGTTCATTGTTAATACACTTAATGACATTTTTACTTATCATTTATCATGATTAAACATAGTGTATCAATATCTTAATATAATTCATATGTATTTAGTAAGACGTTGTTATAACGATAATCGTTATATATATCGTTTCGAGTTTCTTAATTCAATAAACTCAATTTTATGTATATAACTCATTGTGAAAATACCTAATGAGATACTTACTTATTATAATATCATGTTAACTATATATATAAACATATATATGTCATCATATAGTTTTTACAACTTTTAACGTTCGTGAATCACCGGTCAACTTAGGTGGTCAATTGTCTATATGAAACATATTTCAATTAATCAAGTCTTAACAATTTTGATTGCTTAACATGTTGGAAACACTTAATCATGTAAATATCAATTTCATTTAATATATATGAACATGGAAAAGTTCGGGTCACTACAGTACCTACCCGTTAAATAAATTTCGTCCCGAAATTTTAAGCAGTTGGAGGTGTTGACGTATCTTTTGGAAATAAGTGCGGGTATTTCTTCTTCATATGATCTTCTTGTTCCCAGGTGAACTCGGGTCCTCTACGAGCATTCCATCAAATCTTAACAATTGGTATCTTGTTTTGTTTAAGTCTTTTAACCTCACGATCCATTATTTCGACGGGTTCTTCGATGAATTGAAGTTTTTCATTGATTTGGATTTCGTCTAACGAAATAGTGAGATCTTCTTTAGCAAAACATTTTTTCAAATTCGAGACGTGGAAAGTGTTATGTACAGCCGCGAGTTGTTGAGGTAACTCAAGTCGGTAAGCTACTGGTCCGACACGATCAATAATCTTGAATGGTCTAATATACCTTGGATTTAATTTACCTCGTTTACCAAATCAAACAACGCCTTTCCAAGGTGCAACCTTAAGCATGACCATCTCTCTAATTTCAAATTCTATATCTTTTCTTTTAATGTCAGCGTAGGTATTTTGTCGACTTTGGGCGATTTTCAACCGTTGTTGAATTTGGATGATCTTCTCGGTAGTTTCTTGTATTATCTCCGGACCCGTAATCTGTAGTGACCCGAACTTTTCCATGTTTATATATATTAATTGAGATTGATATTTACATGATTAAATGTTTCCAACATGTTAAGCAATCAAACTTGTTAAGACTTGATTAATTGAAATAGGTTTCATATAGACAATTGACCAACCAAGTTGACCGGTGATTCACGAACGTTAAAACTTGTAAAAACTATATGATGACATATATATGGTTATATATATAGTTAACATGATATTATGATAAGTAAACATATCATTAAGTATATTAACAATGAACTACATATGTAAAAACAAGACTACTAACTTAATGATTTTGAAACGAGACATATATGTAACGATTATCGTTGTAACGACATTTAATGTATATATATCATATTAAGAGATATTCATACATCATAATATCATGATAATATAATAATTTAAAATCTCTTTTGATACTATAAACATTGGGTTAACAACATTTAACAAGATCGTTAACCTAAAGGTTTCAAAACAACATTTACATGTAACGACTAACGATGACTTAACGACTCAGTTAAAATGTATATACATGTAGTGTTTTAATATGTATTCATACACTTTTGAAAGACTTCAAGACACTTATCAAAATACTTCTACTTAACAAAAATGCTTACAATTACATCCTCGTTCAGTTTCATCAACAATTCTACTCGTATGCACCCGTATTCGTACTCGTACAATACACAGCTTTTAGATGTATGTACTATTGGTATATACACTCCAATGATCAGCTCTTAGCAGCCCATGTGAGTCACCTAACACATGTGGGAACCATCATTTGGCAACTAGCATGAAATATCTCATAAAATTACAAAAATATGAGTAATCATTCATGACTTATTTACATGAAAACAAAATTACATATCCTTTATATCTAATCCATACACCAACGACCAAAAACACCTACAAACACTTTCATTCTTCAATTTTCTTCATCTTATTGATCTCTCTCAAGTTCTATCTTCAAGTTCTAAGTGTTCTTCATAAATTCCAAAAGTTCTAGTTTCATAAAATCAAGAATACTTTCAAGTTTGCTAGCTCACTTCCAATCTTGTAAGGTGATCATCCAACCTCAAGAAATCTTTGTTTCTTACAGTAGGTTATCATTCTAATACAAGGTAATAATCATATTCAAACTTTGGTTCAATTTCTATAACTATAACAATCTTATTTCAAGTGATGATCTTACTTGAACTTGTTTTCGTGTCATGATTCTGCTTCAAGAACTTCGAGCCATCCAAGGATCCATTGAAGCTAGATCCATTTTTCTCTTTTTCAGTAGGTTTATCCAAGGAACTTAAGGTAGTAATGATGTTCGTAACATCATTCGATTCATACATATAAAGCTATCTTATTCGAAGGTTTAAACTTGTAATCACTAGAACATAGTTTAGTTAATTCTAAACTTGTTCGCAAACAAAAGTTAATCCTTCTAACTTGACTTTTAAAATCAACTAAACACATGTTCTATATCTATATGATATGCTAACTTAATGATTTAAAACCTGGAAACACGAAAAACACCGTAAAACCGGATTTACGCCGTCGTAGTAACACCGCGGGCTGTTTTGGGTTAGTTAATTAAAAACTATGATAAACTTTGATTTAAAAGTTGTTATTCTGAGAAAATGATTTTTATTATGAACATGAAACTATATCCAAAAATTATGGTTAAACTCAAAGTGGAAGTATGTTTTCTAAAATTGTCATCTAGACGTCGTTCTTTCGACTGAAATGACTACCTTTACAAAAACGACTTGTAACTTATTTATCCGACTATAAACCTATACTTTTTCTTTTTAGATTCATAAAATAGAGTTCAATATGAAATCATAGCAATTTGATTCACTCAAAACGGATTTAAAATGAAGAAGTTATGGGTAAAACAAGATTGGATAATTTTTCTCATTTTAGCTACGTGAAAATTGGTAACAAATCTATTCCAACCATAACTTAATCAACTTGTATTGTATATTATGTAATCTTGAGATACCATAGACACGTATACAATGTTTCGACCTATCATGTCGACACATCTATATATATTTCGGAACAACCATAGACACTCTATATGTGAATGTTGGAGTTAGCTATACAGGGTTGAGGTTGATTCCAAAATATATATAGTTTGAGTTGTGATCAATACTGAGATATGTATACACTGGGTCGTGGATTGATTCAAGATAATATTTATCGATTTATTTCTGTACATCTAACTGTGGACAACTAGTTATAGGTTACTAACGAGGACAGCTGACTTAATAAACTTAAAACATCAAAATATATTAAAAGTGTTGTAAATATATTTTGAACATACTTTAATATATATGTATATATTGTTATAGGTTCGTGATTCAACAGTGGCCAAGTCTTACTTCCCGACGAAGTAAAAATCTGTGAAAGTGAGTTATAGTCCCACTTTTAAAATCTAATATTTTTGGGATGAGAATACATGCAGGTTTTATAAATGATTTACAAAATAGACACAAGTACGTGAAACTAAATTCTATGGTTGAATTATCGAAATCGAATATGCCCTTTTTTATTAAGTCTGGTAATCTAAGAATTAGGGAACAGACACCCTAATTGACGCGAATCCTAAAGATAGATCTATTGGGCCTAACAAACCCCATCCAAAGTACCGGATGCTTTAGTACTTCGAAATTTATATCATATCCGAAGGGTGTCCCGGAATGATGGGGATATTCTTATATATGCATCTTGTTATTGTCGGTTACCAGGTGTTCACCATATGAATGATTTTTATCTCTATGTATGGGATGTGTATTGAAATATGAAATCTTGTGGTCTATTGTTACGATTTGATATATATAGGTTAAACCTATAACTCACCAACATTTTTGTTGACGTTTAAAGCATGTTTATTCTCAGGTGAATATTAAGAGCTTCCGCTGTTGCATACTAAAATAAGGACAAGATTTGGAGTCCATGTTTGTATGATATTGTGTAAAAACTGCATTCAAGAAAATGATTTCGATGTAACATATTTGTATTGTAAACCATTATGTAATGGTCGTGTGTAAACAGGATATTTTAGATTATCATTATTTGATAATCTACGTAAAGCTTTTTAAACCTTTATTTATGAAATAAAGGTTATGGTTTGTTTTAAAAATGAATGCAGTCTTTGAAAAACGTCTCATATAGAGGTCAAAACCTCGCAACGAAATCAATTAATATGGAACGTTTTTAATCAATAAGAACGGGACATTTCAGTTGGTATCCGAGCGTTGGTCTTAGAGAACCAGAAAATTTGCATTAGTGTGTCTTATCGAGTTTGTTAGGATGCATTAGTGAGTCTGGACTTCGACCGTGTTTTCTTTAAAAATGATTGCTTAACATTTTTGTTGGAAACTATATATTTTTAACATATGAATATTATGTGATATATTAATCTCTTAACGTGTTTGATATTATGTGATAGATGTCTACCTCTAGAACAAGTCTCATTGACTCACCTAATAATAATGAAGAGTCAAATGTAAATTGGAATGATTTGTGGACTGATTCACAAGTTCCCGAAGAGGAACTGGAAGAAGAGTCGGAACCGGAAGAAGAATCGGAACCGGAAGAAGAATCGGAACCGGATGAAGAAATAGAACCGGTGGGGGAAATAATAAAACGGTTAAGTAAAAGAAAATCCTCAACCAACCGACCAAAGTTAATTATGGTCAATGGTGTTTCCGCTAAGGAAGCAAAATATTGGGAGGATTACCAATTCTCCGATGAATCGGATTCCGACGAGAATTCCGATGATGTTATAGAAATTACCCCAACTGAATTTAAAAAGGCAAAAGAAAATAATAAGGGAAAGGGCATAAAAATAGAGAAATCTAATTCCAACCCCGATGAACTTTATATGTATCGTCAACCCCCGAAGTCCTTAAGTTGTAACAATGACCCGGGAACCTCTAAACCACCAGGTTTTTCTAAACCAATGTGGACAACGACGGCTCATATTAGGGGAACATCATATATCCCTAGAAACTTGGCAAAACGAACCAAAACCGAAGAAGTAGAAACGAGCGAGTCGGAATAAGATAGTTGTATTCGTGTGGTGTAATATATGTAATATAGTGTTCTTATGCTTTATGATATATGTAAAAAATTGCTTGTATTAATAAGTATTTTTTTTATGAAACTAACTCTTGTCTATTTTACAGTTTAAAAACACAAAATGGATAGACAACCCAATATTTTAAGAGACCTACCCGGAGACATGATTGATGAAATCTTGTCTAGAGTCGGCCAGAATTCTTCGGCACAACTATTTAAGGCGAGATCAGTTTGTAAGACATTCGAAGAACGTTCCAAGAATGTCTTGGTTTATAAGAGACTTTCGTTTGAAAGATGGGGGATATCACATTGGGAAACCCATAAGTTACGATGTGTTTACTTTGACGCATATATTGCGGGGAACCCAAATGCTATTTTACGCAACGGGTTAAGAAATTATTTTGACTCAATATATCCGAATATTGGACTTAGTGATTTAGAAAAAGCGGCTAACATGCAACATAAAGAAGCATGTTATGCTTACGGATTAGTAATGTTCGCTTCTCACCAAAGTGAGAACAAGAACATTGGGCTACAACTATTAAACAAAACGTTTCCACAAGTGACGGAGTCGGTAATTGGGGTAAGAAATGAGGTTTTTAGATTATTACAGGACTGTTGGACATTACGTAACCCTCGTCCCTTTCATGACGTTACAACACGCTGTCTTATCAACGGCCATAACGGTTATGTTGTACAAGACCAAGGATGGGAAGTAGTCCTAGTAAAACCAGAATGCATGACTTGTTTCTGGACGTATGAATTACGTGTCTTTATTGCCTTTGCCGAACGACTTGTGTACTAGCTAGAATTGTCTTCACAACTATCTTGTATCAAAGTTATTGTGTGCTATATTTCATGCTTTATGTAAAATAAGCGGTATTGTAAGTTTGTAAAATATTGTATAAAAGTTTGAACGCGAAATATTATTATAATCAGTTTTTCATATAGAATTGTAGTAGTTGAATTGTATATTAGCTACTAAGTATGAACTTAACGGGTAGGTACTACCCGAATTTAAACTTATAAAACGCTAATATGAAGAAAAAGCTTTTATAAATGAGTTCATATTATGCTACGAAATACTATTAACTACTCTTAATATTCTGTATGATTAACTTGTTCCATTTAACTATTTTGAAGGAAATGGCACCGACTACTCGACACACCGTGAATATGAATGAAGAGGAATTCCGTACTTTTCTAGCTTCAAACATAGCCGCAGTACAGGCTGCGCTACATACCAACAATAACCTTGGATCTAGCAGTACAGGAAATCGTGTAGGATGCACCTACAAAGAATTCACTGCCTGCAAACCTTTGGAATTTGATGGAACCGAAGGACCGATCGGTTTGAAACGGTGGACCGAGAAGGTTGAATCGGTGTTTGCCATAAGTAAGTGTACTGAAGAGGACAAAGTGAAGTACGCTACGCATACCTTCACAGGTTCTGCGTTAACATGGTGGAATACCTATCTAGAGCAAGTGGGACAAGATGATGCGTACGCACTACCGTGGTCAGCATTCAAGCACTTGATGAACGAGAAGTACCATCCCAGAACCGAGGTCAATAAGCTCAAGACAGAACTTAGAGGGTTACGAACCCAAGGATTTGATATTACCACGTACGAAAGACGATTCACAGAATTGTGCCTATTGTGTCCGGGAGCATTCGAAGATGAGGAAGAGAAGATCGACGCGTTTGTGAAAGGATTACCGGAAAGAATCCAAGAAGATATAAGTTCACACGAGCCCGCCTCCATACAACAGGCATGTAGAATGGCTCACAAACTAGTGAACCAGATTGAAGAAAGAATTAAAGAACAGACTGCTGAAGAGGCCAATGTGAAGCAAGTCAAAAGAAAGTGGGAGGAAAACGGTGATAAGAATCACCAATACAACAACAACAGCAATTACAACAATAATCGCAACAATTATCCCAACAATCGCAACATCAATCGCAACTACAACAAACGGCCCAACAACAACAACAACAACAACAACAGCAACTACAACAATCATCCCAACAACAATAATAACTGCAACAACAACAACAATCAGAAGCAGCTATGCCAAAAGTGTGAAAAGAATCACTCGGGGTTCGGCACCAAATTTTGCAACAAGTGTAAAAGAAATGGTCATAGCGTGGCGAAGTGTGAGGTCTACGGACCAGGGGTTAATAGAACGAAAGGAACAAATGGTGTCGGAACGAGTAATGGCGGAGCAAGTAGTGTCGGAGCAAGTTATGCCAATGTAGTTTGTTATAAATGTGGAAAACCAGGCCACATTATTAGAAATTGCCCGAACCAGGAGAACACGAATGGACAAGGCCGTGGAAGAGTTTTCAATATTAATGCGGTAGAGGCACAGGAAGACCCGGAGCTTGTTACGGGTACGTTTCTTATTGACAATAAATCTGCTTACGTTTTATTTGATTCGGGTGCGGATAGAAGCTATATGAGTAGAGATTTTTGTGCTAAATTAAGTTGTCCATTGACGCCTTTGGATAGTAAATTTTTACTCGAATTAGCAAATGGTAAATTAATTTCAGCAGATAATATATGTCGGAATCGAGAAATTAAACTGGTTAGCGAAACATTTAAGATTGATTTGATACCAGTAGAGTTAGGGAGTTTTGATGTGATAATCGGTATGGACTGGTTGAAAGAAGTGAAAGCAGAGATCGTTTGTTACAAAAATGCAATTCGCATTATACGAGAAAAAGGAAAACCCTTAATGGTGTACGGAGAAAAGGGCAACACGAAGCTACATATTATTAGTAATTTGAAGGCACAAAAACTAATAAGAAAAGGTTGCTATGCTGTTCTAGCACACGTCGAGAAAGTACAAACTGAAGAAAAGAGCATCAATGATGTTCCCATTGCAAAAGAATTTCCCGATGTATTTCTGAAAGAATTACCGGGATTACCCCCACATAGATCCGTTGAATTTCAAATAGATCTTGTACCAGGAGCTGCACCAATAGCTCGTGCTCCTTACAGACTCGCACCCAGCGAGATGAAAGAACTGCAAAGCCAATTACAAGAACTTTTAGAGCGTGGTTTCATTCGACCAAGCACATCACCGTGGGGAGCTCCTGTTTTGTTTGTCAAGAAGAAAGATGGTACATTCAGGTTGTGTATCGACTACCGAGAGTTGAACAAACTTACCATCAAGAACCGCTACCCACTACCGAGAATCGACGACTTATTTGATCAACTACAAGGCTCGTCTGTTTATTCAAAGATTGACTTACGTTCCGGGTATCATCAAATGCGGGTGAAAGAAGATGATATTCCAAAGACTGCTTTCAGAACACGTTACGGTCATTAAGAGTTTATGGTCATGCCGTTTGGTTTAACTAATGCACCAGCTGTGTTCATGGACCTTATGAACCGAGTGTGTGGACCATACCTTGACAAGTTTGTCATTGTTTTCATTGATGACATACTTATTTACTCAAAGAATGACCAAGAACACGGTGAACATTTGAGAAAGGTGTTAGAAGTATTGAGGAAGGAAGAATTGTACGCTAAGTTTTCAAAGTGTGCATTTTGGTTGGAAGAAGTTCAATTCCTCGGTCACATAGTGAACAAAGAAGGTATTAAGGTGGATCCGGCAAAGATAGAAACTGTTGAAAAGTGGGAAACCCCGAAAACTCCGAAACACATACGCCAGTTTTTAGGACTAGCTGGTTACTACAGAAGGTTCATCCAAGACTTTTCCAGAATAGCAAAACCCTTGACTGCATTAACGCATAAAGGGAAGAAATTTGAATGGAATGATGAACAAGAGAAAGCGTTTCAGTTATTGAAGAAAAAGCTAACTACGGCACCTATATTGTCATTGCCTGAAGGGAATGATGATTTTGTGATTTATTGTGATGCATCAAAGCAAGGTCTCGGTTGTGTATTAATGCAACGAACGAAGGTGATTGCTTATGCGTCTAGACAATTGAAGATTCACGAACAAAATTATACGACGCATGATTTGGAATTAGGCGCGGTTGTTTTTGCATTAAAGACTTGGAGGCACTACTTATATGGGGTCAAAAGTATTATATATACCGACCACAAAAGTCTTCAACACATATTTAATCAGAAACAACTGAATATGAGGCAGCGTAGGTGGATTGAATTATTGAATGATTACGACTTTGAGATTCGTTACCACCCGGGGAAGGCAAATGTTGTAGCCGATGCCTTGAGCAGGAAGGACAGAGAACCCATTCGAGTAAAATCTATGAATATAATGATTCATAATAACATTACTACTCAAATAAAGGAGGCGCAACAAGGAGTTTTAAAAGAGGGAAATTTAAAGGATGAAATACCCAAAGGATCGGAGAAGCATCTTAATATTCGGGAAGACGGAACCCGGTATAGGGCTGAAAGGATTTGGGTACCAAAATTTGGAGATATGAGAGAAATGGTACTTAGAGAAGCTCATAAAACCAGATACTCAATACATCCTGGAACGGGGAAGATGTACAAGGATCTCAAGAAACATTTTTGGTGGCCGGGTATGAAAGCCGATGTTGCTAAATACGTAGGAGAATGTTTGACGTGTTCTAAGGTCAAAGCTGAGCATCAGAAACCATCAGGTCTACTTCAACAACCCGAAATCCCAGAATGGAAATGGGAAAACATTACCATGGATTTCATCACTAAATTGCCAAGGACAGCAAGTGGTTTTGATACTATTTGGGTAATAGTTGATCGTCTCACCAAATCAGCACACTTCCTACCAATAAGAGAAGATGACAAGATGGAGAAGTTAGCACGACTGTATTTGAAGGAAGTCGTCTCCAGACATGGAATACCAATCTCTATTATCTCTGATAGGGATGGCAGATTTATTTCAAGATTCTGGCAGACATTACAGCAAGCATTAGGAACTCGTCTAGACATGAGTACTGCCTATCATCCACAAACTGATGGGCAGAGCGAAAGGACGATACAAACGCTTGAAGACATGCTACGAGCATGTGTTATTGATTTCGGAAATAGTTGGGATCGACATCTACCGTTAGCAGAATTTTCCTTCAACAACAGCTACCATTCAAGCATTGAGATGGCGCCGTTTGAAGCACTTTATGGTAGAAAGTGCAGGTCTACGATTTGTTGGAGTGAAGTGGGGGATAGACAAATTACGGGTCCGGAGATTATACAAGAAACTACCGAGAAGATCATCCAAATTCAACAACGGTTGAAAACCGCCCAAAGTCGACAAAAGAGCTACGCTGACATTAAAAGAAAAGATATAGAATTTGAAATTGGAGAGATGGTCATGCTTAAAGTTGCACCTTGGAAAGGCGTTGTTCGATTTGGTAAACGAGGGAAATTAAATCCAAGGTATATTGGACCATTCAAGATTATTGATCGTGTTGGACCAGTAGCTTACCGACTTGAGTTACCTCAACAACTCGCGGCTGTACATAACACTTTCCACGTCTCGAATTTGAAGAAATGTTTTGCTAAAGAAGATCTCACTATTCCGTTAGATGAAATCCAAATCAACGAAAAACTTCAATTCATCGAAGAACCCGTCGAAATAATGGATCGTGAGGTTAAAAGACTTAAGCAAAACAAGATACCAATTGTTAAGGTTCGATGGAATGCTCGTAGAGGACCCGAGTTCACCTGGGAGCGTGAAGATCAGATGAAGAAGAAATACCCGCATCTATTTCCAGAAGATTCGTCAACACCTTCAACAGCTTAAAATTTCGGGACGAAATTTATTTAACGGGTAGGTACTGTAGTGACCCGAACTTTTCCATGTTTATATATATTAATTGAGATTGATATTTACATGATTAAATGTTTCCAACATGTTAAGCAATCAAACTTGTTAAGACTTGATTAATTGAAATAGGTTTCATATAGATAATTGACCAACCAAGTTGACCGGTGATTCACGAACGTTAAAACTTGTAAAAACTATATGATGACATATATATGGTTATATATATAGTTAACATGATATTATGATAAGTAAACATATCATTAAGTATATTAACAATGAACTACATATGTAAAAACAAGACTACTAACTTAATGATTTTGAAACGAGACATATATGTAACGATTATCGTTGTAACGACATTTAATGTATATATATCATATTAAGAGATATTCATACATCATAATATCATGATAATATAATAATTTAAAATCTCTTTTGATACTATAAACATTGGGTTAACAACATTTAACAAGATCGTTAACCTAAAGGTTTCAAAACAACATTTACATGTAACGACTAACGATGACTTAACGACTCAGTTAAAATGTATATACATGTAGTGTTTTAATATGTATTCATACACTTTTGAAAGACTTCAAGACACTTATCAAAATACTTCTACTTAACAAAAATGCTTACAATTACATCCTCGTTCAGTTTCATCAACAATTCTACTCGTATGCACCCGTATTCGTACTCGTACAATACACAGCTTTTAGATGTATGTACTATTGGTATATACACTCCAATGATCAGCTCTTAGCAGCCCATGTGAGTCACCTAACACATGTGGGAACCATCATTTGGTAACTAGCATGAAATATCTCATAAAATTACAAAAATATGAGTAATCATTCATGACTTATTTACATGAAAACAAAATTACATATCCTTTATATCTAATCCATACACCAACGACCAAAAACACCTACAAACACTTTCATTCTTCAATTTTCTTCATCTAATTGATCTCTCTCAAGTTCTATCTTCAAGTTCTAAGTGTTCTTCATAAATTCCAAAAGTTCTAGTTTCATAAAATCAAGAATACTTTCAAGTTTGCTAGCTCACTTCCAATCTTGTAAGGTGATCATCCAACCTCAAGAAATCTTTGTTTCTTACAGTAGGTTATCATTATAATACAAGGTAATAATCATATTCAAACTTTGGTTCAATTTCTATAACTATAACAATCTTATTTCAAGTGATGATCTTACTTGAACTTGTTTTCGTGTCATGATTCTGCTTCAAGAACTTCGAGCCATCCAAGGATCCATTGAAGCTAGATCCATTTTTCTCTTTTTCAGTAGGTTTATCCAAGGAACTTAAGGTAGTAATGATGTTCATAACATCATTCGATTCATACATATAAAGCTATCTTATTCGAAGGTTTAAACTTGTAATCACTAGAACATAGTTTAGTTAATTCTAAACTTGTTCGCAAACAAAAGTTAATCCTTCTAACTTGACTTTTAAAATCAACTAAACACATGTTCTATATCTATATGATATGCTAACTTAATGATTTAAAACCTGGAAACACGAAAAACACCGTAAAACCGGATTTACGCCGTCGTAGTAACACCGCGGGCTGTTTTGGGTTAGTTAATTAAAAACTATGATAAACTTTGATTTAAAAGTTGTTATTCTGAGAAAATGATTTTTATTATGAACATGAAACTCTATCCAAAAATTATGGTTAAACTCAAAGTGGAAGTATGTTTTCTAAAATGGTCATCTAGACGTCGTTCTTTCGACTGAAATGACTACCTTTACAAAAACGACTTGTAACTTATTTTTCCGACTATAAACCTATACTTTTTCTTTTTAGATTCATAAAATAGAGTTCAATATGAAATCATAGCAATTTGATTCACTCAAAACGGATTTAAAATGAAGAAGTTATGGGTAAAACAAGATTGGATAATTTTTCTCATTTTAGCTACGTGAAAATTGGTAACAAATCTATTCCAACCATAACTTAATCAACTTGTATTGTATATTATGTAATCTTGAGATACCATAGACACGTATACAATGTTTCGACCTATCATGTCGACACATCTATATATATTTCGGAACAACCATAGACACTCTATATGTGAATGTTGGAGTTAGCTATACAGGGTTGAGGTTGATTCCAAAATATATATAGTTTGAGTTGTGATCAATACTGAGATACGTATACACTGGGTCGTGGATTGATTCAAGATAATATTTATCGATTTATTTCTGTACATCTAACTGTGGACAACTAGTTATAGGTTACTAACGAGGACAGCTGACTTAATAAACTTAAAACATCAAAATATATTAAAACTGTCGTAAATATATTTTGAACATACTTTAATATATATGTATATATTGTTATAGGTTCGTGAATCAACAGTGGCCAAGTCTTACTTCCCGACGAAGTAAAAATCTGTGAAAGTGAGTTATAGTCCCACTTTTAAAATCTAATATTTTTGGGATGAGAATACATGCAGGTTTTATAAATGATTTACAAAATAGACACAAGTACGTGAAACTACATTCTATGGTTGAATTATCGAAATCGAATATGCCCCTTTTTATTAAGTCTGGTAATCTAAGAATTAGGGAACAGACACCCTAATTGACGCGAATCCTAAAGATAGATCTATTGGGCCTAACAAACCCCATCCAAAGTACCGGATGCTTTAGTACTTCGAAATTTATATCATATCCGAAGGGTGTCCCGGAATGATGGGGATATTCTTATATATGCATCTTGTTATTGTCAGTTACCAGGTGTTCACCATATGAATGATTTTTATCTCTATGTATGGGATGTGTATTGACATATGAAATCTTGTGGTCTATTGTTACGATTTGATATATATAGGTTAAACCTATAACTCACCAACATTTTTGTTGACGTTTAAAGCATGTTTATTCTCAGGTGAATATTAAGAGCTTCCGCTGTTGCATACTAAAATAAGGACAAGATTTAGAGTCCATGTTTGTATGATATTGTGTAAAAACTGCATTCAAGAAACTGATTTCGATGTAACATATTTGTATTGTAAACCATTATGTAATGGTCGTGTGTAAACAGGATATTTTAGATTATCATTATTTGATAATCTACGTAAAGCTTTTTAAACCTTTATTTATGAAATAAAGGTTATGGTTTGTTTTAAAAATGAATGCAGTCTTTGAAAAACGTCTCATATAGAGGTCAAAACCTCGCAATGAAATCAATTAATATGGAACGTTTTTAATCAATAAGAACGGGACATTTCATAATCTGTCTATCCCCTACTTCACTCCAACAAATTGGAGACCTGCACTTTCTACCATAAAGTGCTTCAAACGGCGCCATCTCAATGCTTGAATGGTAGCTGTTGTTGTAGGAAAATTCAGCTAACGGTAGATGTCGATCTCATCTGTTTCCGAAATCAATAACACATGCTCGTAGCATGTCTTTAAGTGTTTGTATTGTCCTTTCGCTCTGCCCATTAGTTTGTGGATGATAGGCAGTACTCATGTCTAGACGAGTTCCTAATGCTTGCTGTAATGTCTGCCAGAATCTTGAAATAAATCTGCCATCCCTATCAGAGATAATAGAGATTGGTATTCCATGTCTGGAGATGACTTCCTTCAAATACAGTCGTGCTAACTTTTCCATCTTGTCATCTTCTCTTATTGGAAGGAAGTGTGCTGATTTGGTGAAACGATCAACTATTACCCAAATTGTATCAAAACCACTTGCAGTTCTTGGCAATTTAGTGATGAAATCCATGGTAATATTTTCCCATTTCCATTCCGGGATTTCGGGTTGTTGAAGCAGACCTGATGGTTTCTGATGCTCCGCTTTGACCTTAGAACACGTCAAACATTCCCCTACATATTTAGCAACATCGAATTTCATACCTGGCCACCAAAAATGTTTCTTGAGATCCTTGTACATCTTCCCCGTTCCAGGATGTATTGAGTATATGGTTTTATGAGCTTCTCTAAGTACCATTTCTCTCATATCTCTAAATTTTGGTACCCAAATTCTTTCTGCCCTATACCGGGTTCCATCTTCCAGAATATTAAGATGCTTCTCCGATCCTTTGGGTATTTCATCCTTTAAATTTCCCACTTTTAAAACTCCTTGTTGCGTCTCCTTTATTTGAGTAGTAAGGTTAGTGTGAATCATTATATTTATAGCTTTTACTCGAATGGGTTCTCTGTCCTTTCTACTCAAAGCATCAGCTACCACATTCGCCTTCCCCGAGTGGTAACGAATCTCAAAGTCGTAATCATTCAACAATTCAATCCACCTGCGCTGCCTCATGTTCAGTTGTTTCTGATTAAATATATGTTAAAGACTTTTGTGGTCAGTATATATAATACTTTTGACCCCATATAAGTAGTGCTTCCAAGTCTTTAATGCAAAAACAACCGCGCCTAATTCCAAATCATGCGTCGTATAATTCTACTCGTGAATCTTCAATTGTCTAGACGCATAAACAATTACCTTCGTTCGTTGCATTAATACACAACCGAGACCTTGCTTTGAAGCGTCACAATATATCACAAAATCATCATTCCCTTCAGGTAATGACAATATCAGTGCCGTAGTTAACTTTTTCTTTAACAATTGAAACACTTTCTCTTGTTCATCCTTCCATTCAAATTTCCTCCCTTTATGCATTAATGCAGTCAAGGGTTTTGCTATTCTGGAAAAATCTTAGATGAACCTTCTGTAGTAACCAGCTAGTCCTAAAATTTGGCGTATATGCTTCGGAGTTTTCGGGGTTTCCCATTTTTTAATGGTTTCAATCTTTGTTGGATCCACCTGAATACCTTCTTTGTTCACTATGTGACCTAGGAATTGAACTTCTTCCAACCAAAATGCACACTTTGAAAACTTACCTTACAGTTTTTCTTTTCTCAGCAACTCTAGCACTTTTCTTAAATGTTCTTCATGCTCTTGATCATTCTTTAAGTAAATAAGTATGTCATCGATGAAAACAATGACAAACTTGTCAAGATATGGCCCACACACTCGGTTCATGAGGTCCATGAACACAGCTTGTGCGTTAGTCAATCCAAACGGTATAAACATAAACTCGTAATGACCGTAACGCGTCCTAAAAGCAGTCTTTGGAATATCATCCTCCTTCACCCGCATTTGATGATATCCAAAACGTAAATCAATCTTCGAATAAATAGACGAGCCTTGTAGTTGATCAAATAAGTCGTCGATTCTCGGTAGTGGGTAGCGGTTCTTGATGGTAAGTTTGTTCAACTCTCAATAGTCGATGCACAACCTGAATGTACCATCTTTCTTCTTGACAAACAAAACAGGAGCTCCCCATGGTGATGTGCTTGGTCGAATGAAACCACGCTCTAAAAGTTCCTGTAACTGACTTTGTAATTCTTTCATTTCGCTGGGTGCGAGTCTGTATAGAGCATGAGCTATTGGTGCAGCTCTTGGTACAAAGTCTATTTGAAATTCAACGGATCGATGTGACGGTAATCCCGGTAATTCTTTCGAAAATACATCGGGAAATTCTTTTGCGACGGGAACATCACTGATGTTCTTTTCTTCAGGTTTAACTTCCTCGATGTGTGCTAGAATGACGTAACAACTTTTTCTTATTAGTTTTTGCGCCTTCAAACTACTAATAAGATTTAACTTCGCGTTGTTCTTTTCTCCGTACACCATTAAAGGTTTTCCTTTTTCACGCATAATGCGAATCGCATTTTTGTAACAAACGACCTCTGCTCTTACCTTCTTTAACCAGTCCATGCCAATTATTACATCAAAACTCCCTAACTCGACTAGTATTAAATCAATCTTAAACGTTTCATCACCCAGTTTAATTTCTCTATCCCGACATATATTATCTGCTGAAATTAATTTACCATTTGCTAATTCGAGTAAAAATTTATTATCCAAAGGCGTCAATGGGCAACTTAATTTAGCACAAAATTCTCTACTCATATAGCTTCTATCCGTACCTGAGTCAAATAAAACATAAGCAGATTTATCGTCAATAAGAAACGTACCCGTAACAAGCTCCGGGCCTTCCTGTGCTTCTGCCGCATTAATATTGAAAACTCTTCCACGGCCCTGCCCATTAGTATTCCCCTGATTCGGGAAATTTCTAATAATGTGGCCCGGTTTTCCACATTTATAACAAACAACGTTGGTATTACTTGCTCCAACACTATTCGTTTCGGCATTACTTGTTCCGATATTATTTGTTCCTTTAGTTCTGTTAAACTTTGGTCCTTAGACCTCACACTTTGTCGCGCTATCACCATTTCTTTTACACCTGTTGCAAAATGTCGTGCAAAACCCCTGATGATTTTCTTCACACCTATGACATGGCTATTTTTGGTTTTTGTTGCCGTTGTTGTTATTGAGGTTGTTGTTGGGGTTGTTATTGTTGTTGAAACGGTTATTGTAGTTGTTGTTGTTGTTGGGATGTTTGTTGTAGTTATTGTTAGGATTGCAGTTATTGTTGCGATTGTTGTTGCGGTTGTTGGGGTAGTTGTTGCGATTGTGGTTGTAATTGTTGTTGTTGTTGTTGTTGTACTGGTGACTCTTGTCACCATTTTCCTCCTACTTCCTCTTGAGTTGTTTCGTGTTGGCTTCTTCGGCCGCCTGCTCTTTAATTCTTCCCTCAATCTGATTTATGAGTTTATGAGCCATTCGACTTGCCTTCTGTATAGAAGCAGGCTCGTGTGAACTCACATCTTCTTGAATCCTTACTGGTAACCTTTTACAAGCGCGCCGATCTTCTCTTCATCATCTTCGAATGCTCCCGGACACAATAGGCACAAATCTGTGAATCGTCGTTCATATTAAAATGTCCCGTTCTTATTGATTAAAAACGTTCCATATTAATTGATTTCGTTGCGAGGTTTTGACCTCTATATGAGACGTTTTTCAAAGACTGCATTCATTTTAAAACAAACCATAACCTTTATTTCATCAATAAAGGTTTAAAAAGCTTTACGTAGATTATCAAATAATGATAATCTAAAATATCCTGTTTACACACAACCATTACATAATGGTTTACAATACAAATATGTTACAACAAAATAAGTTTCTTGAATGCAGTTTTTACACAATATCATACAAGCATGGACTCCAAATCTCGTCCTTATTTAAGTATGCGACAGCGGAAGCTCTTAATAATCACCTGAGAATAAACATGCTTAAAACGTCAACAAAAAATGTTGGTGAGTTATAGGTTTAACCTATATATATATCAAATCATAATAATAGACCACAAGATTTCATATTTCAATACACATCCCATACATAGAGATAAAAATTATTCATATGGTGAACACCTGGTAACTGACATTAACAAGATGCATATATAAGAATATCCTCATCATTCCGGGACACCCTTCGGATATGATATAAATTTCGAAGTACTAAAGCATCCAGTACTTTGGATGGGGTTCGTTAGGCCCAATAGATCTATCTTTAGGATTCGCGTCAATTAGGGTGTCTGTTCCCTAATTCTTAGATTAACAGACTTAATAAAAAGGGGCATATTCGATTTCGATAATTCAACCATAGAATGTAGTTTCACGTACTTGTGTCTATTTTGTAAGTCATTTATAAAACCTGCATGTATTCTCATCCCAAAAATATTAGATTTTAAAAGTGGGACTATAACTCACTTTCACAGATTTTTACTTCGTCGGGAAGTAAGACTTGGCCACTGGTTGATTCATGAACCTATAACAATATATACATATATCAAAGTATGTTCAAAATATATTTACAACACTTTTAATATATTTTGATGTTTTAAGTTTATTAAGTCAGCTGTCCTCGTTAGTAACCTACAACTAGTTGTCCACAGTTAGATGTACAGAAATAAATCGATAAATATTATCTTGAATCAATCCACGACCCAGTGTATATGTATCTCAGTATTGATCACAACTCAAACTATATATATTTTGGAATCAACCTCAACCCTGTATAGCTAACTCCAACATTCACATATAGAGTGTCTATGGTTGTTCCGAAATATATATAGATGTGTCGACATGATAGGTCGAAACATTGTATACGTGTCTATGGTATCTCAAGATTACATAATATACAATACAAGTTGATTAAGTTATGGTTGGAATAGATTTGTTACCAATTTTCACGTAGCTAAAATTAGAAAAATTATCCAATCTTGTTTTATCCATAAGTTCTTCATTTTAAATCCGTTTTGAGTGAATCAAATTGCTATGGTTTCATATTGAACTCTGTTTTATGAATCTAAATTGAAAAAGTATAGGTTTATAGTCGGAAAAATATGTTACAAGTCGTTTTTGTAAAGGTAGTCATTTCAGTCGAAAGAACGACGTCTAGATGACCATTTTAGAAAACATACTTCCACTTTGAGTTTAACCATAATTTTTGGATATAGTTTCATGTTCATAATAAAAATCATTTTCTCAGAATAACATCTTTTAAATCAAAGTTTATCATAATTTTTAATTAACTAACCCAAAACAGCCCGCGGTGTTACTACGACGGCGTAAATCCGGTTTTACGGTGTTTTTCGTGTTTCCAGGTTTTAAATCATTAAGTTAGCATATCATATAGATATAGAACATGTGTTTAGTTGATTTTAAAAGTCAAGTTAGAAGGATTAACTTTTGTTTGCGAACAAGTTTAGAATTAACTAAACTATGTTCTAGTGATTACAAGTTTAAACCTTCGAATAAGATAGCTTTGTATGTATGAATCGAATGATGTTATGAACATCATTACTACCTTAAGTTCCTTGGATAAACCTACTAGAAAAGAGAAAAATAGATCTAGCTTCAACGGATCTTTGGATGGCTCGAAGTTCTTGAAGCAGAATCATGACACGAAAACAAGTTCAAGTAAGATCATCACTTGAAATAAGATTGTTATAGTTATAGAAATTGAACCAAAGTTTGAATATGATTATTACCTTGTATTATAATGATAACCTACTGTAAGAAACAAAGATTTCTTGAGGTTGGATGATCACCTTACAAGATTGGAAGTGAGCTAGCAAACTTGAAAGTATTCTTGATTTTATGTAACTAGAACTTGTAGAATTTATGAAGAACACTTAGAACTTGAAGATAGAACTTGAGAGAGATCAATTAGATGAAGAAAATTGAAGAATTAAAGTGTTTGTAATTGTTTTTGGTCATTGGTGTATGGATTAGATATAAAGGATAAGTAATTTTGTTTTCATGTAAATAAGTCATGAATGATTACTCATATTTTTGTAATTTTATGAGATATTTCATGCTAGTTGCCAAATGATGGTTCCCACATGTGTTAGGTGACTCACATGGGCTGCTAAGAGCTGATCATTGGAGTGTATATACCAATAGTACATACATCTAAAAGCTGTGTTTTGTACGAGTACGAATACGGGTGCATACGAGTAGAATTGTTGATGAAACTGAACGAGGATGTAATTGTAAGCATTTTTGTTAAGTAGAAGTATTTTGATAAGTGTATTGAATTCTTTCAAAATTGTATAAATACATATTAAAACACTACATGTATATACATTTTAACTGAGTCGTTAAGTCATCGTTAGTCGTTACATGTAAGTGTTGTTTTGAAACCTTTAGGTTAACGATCTTGTTAAATGTTGTTAACCCAATGTTTATAACATCAAATGAGATTTTAAATTATTATATTATCATGATATTATCATGTATGAATATCTCTTAATATGATATATATCCATTAAATGTCTTTACAACGATAATCGTTACATATATGTCTCGTTTAAAAATCATTAAGTTAGTAGTCTTGTTTTTACATATGTAGTTCATTGTTAATATACTTAATGATATGTTTACTTATCATAGTATCATGTTAACTATATATATATCCATATATATGTCATCATATAGTTTTTACAAGTTTTAACGTTCGTGAATCACCGGTAAACTTGGGTGGTCAATTGTCTATATGAAACATATTTCAATTAATCAAGTCTTAACAAGTTTGATTGCTTAACATGTTGGAAACATTTAATCATGTAAATATCAATCTCAATTATTATATATAAACATGGAAAAGTTCGGGTCACTACACATATGTGGTAACGCCGAACCCTTGTGTTCGTAACTCTCTAAGTTCTGCCTTGAGTTTATTGACTTCGTTTCTAAGACGGTACTGCTCGTTCATTAATTGCTTGAATGCCGATCACGGTAGTGCGTAAGCAGCATTTTGTCCTACCTGTTCAAGATATGTGTTCCACCACATTAACGCAGTACCTGTGATGGTATGCGTAGCGTACTTAACTTTGTCCTCTTCAGTACACTTACTTATGGCAAACATCGATTCGACTTTCTCGGTCCACTGTTTCAATCCAATTGGTCCTTTGGTTCCATCAAATTCCAAAGGTTTGCAGGCAGTGAATTCTTTGTAGGAGCATCCTACACGATTTCTTGTGCCGTTAGCTGCTTTGCTAGATTCAGAGTTATTGTTGGTATGTAGCGCAGCCTGTACTGCGGCTATGTTTGCAGCAAGAAAGGTACAAAATTCCTCTTCGCTCATATTCATGGAGTGTCGAGTAGTCGGTGCCATTTCCTTCAAAATAGCCAACTGAATCGAGTTAATCATACAGAATATTAAGAGTAGTCAATAGTATTTTGTAGCATAATATGAACTCATTTATAAAAGCTTTTTCTTCATATTAGCGTTTTATAAGTTTAAATTCGGGTACTACCTACACGTTAAGTTCATACTTAGTAGCTAATATACAATTCAACTACTACAATTCCATATGAAAAACTGATTATAATAATATATCACATACAAATATTCTTCAAACTTACAACTTCGTTATATTACATATAACATAAAATATAGTACACTATGATACAGGACAGTTTTGAAGATAAATCTAGTTAATACACAAGTTGTTCAACAAAGGAAATAAAGACACGTAATTCATAAGTCCAGAAACAAGTCATGTATTCTGGTTTTACTAAGACAACTTTCCATCCTTGGTCTTGTGGAAAATAACCGTTATGACCATTGGCTAGGCATCATGTTGTAATGTCGTCAAAAGGACGAGGGTTTTGTAATGTCCAACAGCCCCGTAATAATCTAAAAACCTTGTTTCTCACCCCAACTACTGAATCCGTCACTTGTGAGAAGGTCTTATTTAAAAGCTGCAATCCGATGTTCTTTTTCTCACTTTGGTAAGAAGCGAACATCACTAACCTGTAAGCATAACATGCTTCTTTATGTTGCATGTTAGAAGCTCTTTCTAATTCACGAAATCCTATGTTGGGATATGTTGAGTCAAAATAGGTTCTTAACCCGTAGCGTAAAATTGCATTTGGGTTCCTGCATTTAACGCTTTAAAGAAAACACGGCGTAACATACGGTCTCCCCAATGTGATTTACCCCACCTATCAAAGGAAAGCCTTTTATAAACTAAGGCATTTCTGGAAAGTCTTTCAAATGTTTGACAAGTTAATTTAGCCATAACTAAATGTTCTGATGAATTCTGACCGACTCTAGACAAGATTTCCTCAATCATATCCTCCGGTAGGTCTTCTAAAATATTCGGTTGTCTACCCTTAACGTCCATTTTGTTTTTATACTGTAAAATAGACAAGGATTAGATTCATAAAAGATAATTAACAAATAATACAAGCAATTTTTACATAGAACATAAAAGTACAAGCACACTACAATACATATAATACACAACATGATTATAACCCTCTAATCTGAATCACTGGTTTCTTCTTCTTCGGACTTGGTTCGTTTTCCTAATTTTCTAGGAATATATAGTGTTCCTCTAATACGAGCTGTCGTTTTCCACAATAGTTTAGAAAAATCTGGTGGTTTAGAGGTTCCCGGGTCATTGTTACATTTTAGGAAATACGGATGTTGCCGATACATATAAAGTTCATCGGGGTTGAAATCGGGTTTCTCTATTTTTATACCTTTTCCCTTATTATTTTCTTTCGCTTTATTAAATTGGGTCGAGGTAATTTCTATAACATCATCGGAATCCTCCTCGGGATCCGATTCATCGGAAAATTGGTAATCTTCTCAATATTTTGCTTCCTCGGTGGAAACACCATTGACCATTATTAACTTTGGTCCGTTGGTTGAGGATTTTCTTTTATTTAATCGATTTACTATAGGTATCAATATTTCTTCCTCCGGAACCTCTTCTTCTTCTGGTTCCTCCTCTTCCGGTTCCTCTTCTTCCGGTTCCTCTTCGGGAATTTGTGAATCTTCCCAAAGTATATTCGACTCTCCATTATTATTATGTGAATTGATAGGATTTGTACTAGTGGTAGACATCTATCACAAAATATCAAACACATTAAGAGGTTAATATATCACATAATATTTACATGTTAATAATATATAGTTTCCAACAAAAGTGTTAAACAATCGTTTTTGAAGAAAACACAGTCGAAGTCCAGACTCACTAATGTATCCTAACAAACTCGATAAGAAACACTAATGCCAATTTCTGATTCTCTAAGACCAACGCTCGGATACCAACTGAAATGTCCTGTTCATATTGATTATAAATGTTCCATATTAATTGATTTTGTCGCGAGGTTTTGACCTCTATATGAGACGTTTTTCAAAGACTGCATTCATTTTTAAAACCACCATAACCTTTATTTTATCTATAAAGGTTTAAAAATAATTACGTAGATTATCAAATAATTATATTCCAAAATATACCTTTTACACACGACCATTACATAATGGTTTACAATAAGAATATATTACATCAAAAATAAGTTTCTTGAATGCAGCTTTTTTACATAATATCGTACAAGCATGGACTCCAAATCTTGTCCTTATTTTAGTATGCAACAACGGAAGCTCTTAATAATCACCTGAGAATAAACATGCTTAAAACGTCAACAAAAATGTTGGTGAGTTATAGGTTTAACCTATATATTATCAAATCATAATAATAGACCACAAGATTTCATATTTCAATATACATCCCATACATAGAGATAAAAATCATTCATATGGTGAACACCTGGTAACCGACATTAACAAGATGCATATAAGAATATCCCCTATCATTCTGGGAAATCCTTCGGACATGATAAAAATGAATTCGAAGTACTAAAGCATCCGATACTTTGGATGGGGTTCGTTAGGCCCAATAGATCTATCTTTAGGATTCGTGTCAATTAGTAGATCGGTTTACTAATTCTTAGGTTACCAAGTAAAAGGGGCATATTCGGCTTCGATCATTCACCCATATAATGTAGTTTCATTTACTTGTGTCTATTTCGTAAAACATTTATAAAACTGCATGTATTCTCATCCCAAAATATTAGATTTTAAAAGTGGGACTATAACTCACTTTCACAGATTTTTACTTCATCGGGAAGTAAGACTTGGCCACTGGTCGATTCACGAACCTATAAAAATATGTACATATATATCAAAGTATGTTCAAAATATATTTACAACACTTTTAATACATTTTGATGTTTTAAGTTTATTAAGTCAGCTGTCCTCGTTAGTAACCTACAACTAGTTGTCCACAGTTAGATGTACAGAAATAAATTGATATATATTATCTTGAATCAATCCACGACCCAGTGTATACACGTCTCAGGTTAGATCATAACTCAAAGTATACATATTTTTGGAATCAACCTCAACCCTGTATAACTAACTCCAACATTACTGCATATAGAGAGTCTATGGTTGTTCCAAATAATATATATACATGGGTCGATATGATATGTCAAAACATATGCATACGTGTCTATGGTATCCCAATATTACATAATATATTAGAATACATGTATAATACAATATAAGTTAGCTAGGATATGATTAATATAAATTTGTTACCAATTTTCACGTAGCTATAACAAGCAAAAATATCCAATCTTGTTTTACCCATAACTTCTTCGTTTTAAATCCGTTTTTAGTGAATAAAATTGCTATGGTTTCATATTGAACTCTATTTTATGAATCTAAACAGAAAAAGTATAGTTTTATAGTCGGAAAAATAAGTTACAAGTCGTTTTTGTAAGAGGTAGTCATTTCAGTCGAAAGAACGACGTCTTGATGACCATTTTGAAAAACATACTTCCACTTTGAGTTTAACCATGAATTTTGGATATAGTTTCATGTTCATAAGAAAAATCATTTTCCCAGAAGAACAACTTTTAAATCAAAGTTTATCATAGTTTTTAATTATCAAACCCAAAACAGCCCGTGGTGTTACTACGACGTCGTATATCCGGTTTTACGGTGTTTTTCGTGTTTCCAGGTTTTAAATCATTAAGTTAGCATATTATATAGATATATAACATGTGTTTAGTTGATTTTAAAAGTCAAGTTAGAAGGATTAACTTTTGCTTGCGAACAAGTTTAGAATTAACTAAACTATGTTCTAGTGATTTCAAGTTTAAACATTCGAATAAGGTAGTTTTATATATATATGAATCGAATGATGTTATGAACATCATTACTACCTCAGGTTTTATGGATAAACCTAATGGAAATGAGAAAAATAGATCTAGCTTCAAAGGATCCTTGGATGGCTTGAAAGTTCTTGAAGCAGAATCATGACACGAAAACAAGTTCAAGTAAGATTTCCACTCGAAATAAGATTGTTATAGTTATAGAAATTGAATCAAACTTTGAATATGAGTATTACCTTGTATTAGAAAGATATCTTACTGTAAATAAGAAATATTTCTTGAGGTTAGATGATCACTTTACAAGATTGGAAGTAAGCTAGCAAACTTGAAAGTATTCTTGATTTTATGAAACTAGAACTTATAGAATTTATGAAGAACACTTAGAACTTGAAGATAGAACTTGAGAGAGATCAATTAGATGAAGAAAATTGAAGAATGAAAGTGTTTGTAGGTGTTTTTGGTCGTTGGTATATGGATTAGATATAAAGGATGTGTAATTTTGTTTACATGTAAATAAGTCATGAATGATTACTAATATTTTTGTAATTTTATGAGATATTTCATGCTAGTTGCCAAATGATGGTTCCACATGTGTTAGGTGACTCACATGGCCTGCTAAGAGCTGATCATTGGAGTGTATATACCAATAGTACATACATCTAAAAGTTGTGTATTGTACGAGTACGAATACGGGTGCATACGAGTAGAATTGTTGATGAAACTGGACGAGTATGTAATTGTAAGCATTTTTGTTAAGTAGAAGTATTTTGATAAGTGTATTGAAGTCTTTCATAAGTGTATGAATACATATTAAAACACTACATGTATATACATTTTAACTGAGTCGTTAAGTCATCGTTAGTCGTTACATGTAAATGTTGATTTGAAACCTTTAAGTTAACGATCATGTTAAATGTTGTTAACCCAATGTTTATTATATCTAATGAGATATTAAATTATTACATTATCATGATATTATGATATATTAATATATCTTAGTATGATATATATACAGTTAAATGTTGTTACAACGATAATCGTTACATATATGTCTCGTTTCGAAATCATTAAGTTAGTAGTCTTATTTTTACATATGTAGTTCATTGTTAATACACTTAATGACATGTTTACTTATCATTTATCATGATTAAACATAGTGTATCAATATCTTAATATGATTCATATGTATTTAGTAAGACGTTGTTATAACGATAATCGTTATATATATCGTTTCGAGTTTCTTAATCCAATAAACTCAATTTTATGTATATAACTCATTGTGAAAATACCTAATGAGATACTTACTTATCATAATATCATGTTAAGTATATATATAAACATATATATGTCATCATATAGTTTTTACAACTTTTAACGTTCATGAATCACCGGTCAACTTGGGTGGTCAATTGTCTATATTAAACCTATTTCAATTAATCAAGTCTTAACAAGTTTGATTGCTTAACATGTTGGAAACACTTAATCATGTAAATATCAATTTCATTTAATATATATAAACATGGAAAAGTTCGGGTCACTACAAAACTCGGCATCTAGATCTTCATCCTTAGTACTTATAGGTATGAAATCCCCCGTGTCCACATTTACTAATTCCTTTAAGTCTTCCTCAAAAGAAGAATCTAACCTTAAAATTGGAGCAGTTTCCACTAACCTAGTGTTTTCTAGCAACATTTCCACCTCAAAATTAAGATAAGAATCATCTTTATCATTAAAAGAATCCCATTTGATCGGATGAAACTCATCATCGTCCTCTGTATCTGAAGTATCCCAATCTATACCCGGTGATTCTTCATCTAAAATTTCATCGCTAAACCTACTATCCGGGTCTACTAACATAGGTGGTGGAATGGTAGGTTGTGGTATTGAAATAGATTCTGTCTTACTTAATTGTTCTAGGTATGAAACGGTAGGTAATTGTGTATTAGATGAGGTACATGAATGTTTTATGTCTGGATTTGTTCAACATTGAAAAGGTCCATAAAAACACGGGCAAATCCCATTTCTTCTATCGACATGTTTCTAACACTAACCCCGATCTCCTCTACCTCTTCTTTTACTGGTTTGAACTCCTCATTAACCAACTCTTCCTCATCATTAGTCCAAAAATACGCATTGGAAAGATATTGTTCGATAGTTATCTCATGTTGAGTTTGAGCATTTTCTTCCTTTTCTTTTATTCGTCTCATGTATTCATTCCATTCTAACATCGATTGTATTTGTTATGGTGAAAATGGATCAGCTGTATATTCATCCTTATTTTCTGTACTAAACATTTCCATAAAGATTCTCTCTTCTTTTCTCTTTATTGGTTGTTCCATATTTTTAAATAAGATTTTAGATTTAGATTTTAAAATGGAGATTTTAATTATAGGAGTAATTAAGATTTGAATGAGAAAATAATTTAAGTAATTAAATAATAACTAAATAAAAAAAATTTAAGTAATAAAATTTAAATAGCTTATAAATAAATTAAATAACAACTTTTATCACTTAACAACGAATAATCAAACATACACGACCTATTGAATCTTTCAATACTTAAGTGACCCGTCAGCGTCTAGGTTCGAGCAGGAGCCTTTAAATTGGGACCCCAACAACTCTCCCCTAAAGGAAGACAGTCATCACCCATTTTCAAGAAATATCAATAACCAAAGTATATCTAATTTCCGTATTTACTGCGCTCCCCGACAGCGGCGCCAAAAAGTTGATGTGCAAAAGTGTGCAGTGCTTAATTTGCCTTTCAAACTTTTAAATTTATATAACCTTTATTTAATATACTTTTAACACCCTAACGAGCAACAAAACTCTGTCAGATGTAGTATTTTAGGTTATCGTCCTAAGAGAGCGTGGATGCGGATAAGAGTTGTTCTATTATATAGCTTAGCTCTTATTAAAGAACTAAAGATAGATTTTTATGTGCTTTTAGGTTGTTGATTCTTATCTCTTAGGAAAGAGATGATTTAATATAAACAAAATAACAAAATATAAAGCAAGAAATAAAGATTTAAAATTAACAATCATAAAAGAGAAGTGATTACAAGGACGTGTGAATCATAAGGAAAATATATTAATTATTTCATAACTTATATTAACAAATAGCAAGATAACAATCATAGACCAATCATTATCCCTAAAAGGTTAAGCTAAATGTCTCATATCATTCATAAGGTAGGACCTAAAGCATACATTAATTAAGTGATGTTCATAGCTAATGTCTTCATACATGGCATTCAAATAATCACATGAAAAATATTACCTAAACCTGATGTGGATCCAAGGAAACATTCAATTAGATTGACAAATTATATAAGCTAATAAACTTAATCAGATCAACTCAAGTTACTAGCTGAAAATTAATCTTAATAAAGTTCTCATGCAATTGACAATTAAACACACATAAATAAAGGTTCTTCGATTAAGCCTAACAATAATTAATTATATTTTATATATATATATATATATATATATATATATATATATATATATATATATATATATATATATATATATATATATATATATATATATATATATATAAGTGTGATTCAAGTTCAACTAGTTGTATAACTACCAATGATGTTTACCTATGTTGCATGCAATCCAAACACTTTATTTGATGGACTAGATCTAAACAAGTGATATGAATCGAATATAAGATCATAGAATAAATGACTAGTTAATCCTAGATTCATAATATTTAATAATTAAGCATGGCAAACAAGTTATTAAATCATGGCAGACATAAATAGTTTAAATAATCATCACAGAAACATGAACATACAGATTTGTAAAAGAACCAGAAACTGTACGGATTGAGCACGAAGCCGGCGGCTTCCTTCCAACCAAGTCGGCGGCTTGGAAGATGAGGGCGGTAGCTTCATCTGATTCCCAGATGAAGTTCAGTTTTCGCCCAAGTAACGACTATGAACGTTTAGTTCATAGATGGAGACGAACAGAAACGATTATAGTAATAAAATAAGTAAAACAATAAAATACAGATAGGATCATACCTTAAAAAGAAGGTAGTTGTAAAAGAACTTGGATTAAAAACTTGAGTCTTGATTACAATGAATAAATCTAACCTAATGGTTTAGAACCTAAGGGTTTAGAGGAAACCCTAAAAAAATGACCTAACCAGAATTATTGAATTCTGAAAACTAATACATATGAAAACTGAGACCAGAGGCCTGTATTTATTATATTCTGAGACGGTGGCCAAGTCGGAGGCTTCCGTGGGAAGCCGGTGGCTTGCCTTGGGTCGGTAACTCCTTTTTCAAGTTTAACTTAATCCGCAAGCTCAAATCTTTAACCGTCATAATTAAGCCGGCGGCTTCAGGGAAGGCCGACGGCTTCAGAGATCCGCGAAATCTTTTTTATTTTGTTTCCATTTTTACTTGAACTTGGTCTACAAGTTAAGGAATCGTGTTAATTAGGCCGGCGACTTCAGGATGAAGCCGGCGGCTTCCTTTGCCTTTTGCTTGATCAACAAGTTCTTTCAATTTTACGAAGATTCTGGAACATTCTGACATACTTAACTCCAAGCCGGCTGCTTCATAATACCCATGCCGGCGGCTTCATTTAGCCGTTCTGCAATTTTCTTTATTTTTGATCATGTTTGATACATAACTTTGATACAATCATTAGAAATACCTTTTTCCCGTTTACCCATTTTAGTGTGTTTTAGTATCAAAATGTCTTTAAAATACCAAAATAACTCCTTAAAATGTATTCAAAAACATGTATAATTTATGAGTTATCATAATGCCATTTGGATTAACAAATGCACCTGCGGCGTTCATGGATCAAATGATTAGAGTATGTAAGCCGTATCTAGACAAGTTTGTCATTGTATTAAGTGATGACATACTTGTTTATTCAAAGACTCGAGAGGATCATGAGCGACATTTAAGAGTTATATTAGAACTTTTTAAGGAAAGAACAACTTTATGCCAAGTTTTCAAAATGTGAGTTTTGGAGTCGGGAAGTACAATTTTTGGGTCACGTTGTGAATGAATGAGGAATCCAAGTAGATCCGGTAAAGGTTGAAGCGGTAATGAAATGGCAACCACCAAGAACACCTTCAGAAATTCGAAGTTTTTTAGGATTGGCTGGCTATTACAAGAGGTTCATACAAGATTTCTCAAGAATAGCAAAACCATTAACTAGGTTGACACAGAAGAAAGCCAAGTTTGAGTGGGGATCTGAAGAAGATGAGTCATTTGAAACTCTAAAGAAGAAACTCATTAGTGCACCAATGTTATCCCTACCCGAGTGAACTGAAGATTTTGTGGTCTACAGTGATGCATCACATAAAGGATTTGAATGTGTTTTAATGCAACGTAATAAGGTTATCACATATGCATCTCATTAAATGAAAGTTCATGAAGAAGGTTACACGACACATGATTTTGATAATTTGTTTGCGGATGAAAAGAGTGAAGATTATGTCGGTAAAAGTAATGTGAAAGAGGATGTGATTGTTAAATCTGAGGATGAACTGGTGACAGAATCTGAGAATGAAGAAGAAGAAGAAGAAGAAGTTGACATTGTTATACCTTCGCTCGAGCCCTACTCGAATCCGTCACTCAATACTTTAAGTGACTTTTTCAATTTGAGTAGTGAGGTGAAAACGAAGAGGTTGGTTGAATTCGAAAAGATGAGGAAGGTATACAAGGAGCAAATCAAAGAAGTTGATGTTTTGATGGAAAGGAATAAGAGAATCCGACATGAGAAACTACTCGTTGAGAAAGAAAGAAATGAGAAAGAACTAAAGAGGAAGAAACTCCGAGCCGTGCAAGCTAAAGCCGAGGGATGGAATAAGATTAAGAAGTGGTTTGAACGTGATAGGGTTAAGGTGAAAAGAAACGTTGAAGAAGACGAGAATCGTCAGAGTTGGTGGAAACAAAACGTTGTTAACCCTGATCAGATAAATAAGCTAGAACTCAAGCCAATGGTTGTCAGTTTCTATGAAAAGGGAAAGAGAACAAAGAAGTATTCCAATGGTAAAATTCTGAGCTGGGGATACTTCAAGGAGATAAATTGTTTTTCGATTAAGAGGGAAGGAGGAGTTGATTATATGGCAAGACCAAGTCACTTGAAAACTCTACCTTACTTTGAGATCATGCAACTTACGAAGCTGAAGATGTTGAACGCTGAGGATAGTAACCTGTCCAGATTGTTTCAGAGAAAACTCATATATGAGTACAAAATAGGTAAATGGGATATCTTTAAGTCAGCAGCCGCCAAGTTCTCCATGCACCCAACAAAGTTTAATTCAAAAGGTGGACCTGTTCGAGTTGTTAAGTTCCATCCAGCTAAGTACATGAAACAATCTCCTTTGATGCCCTTACCCAAGGATATATGTAAAAACTTCAGATGGTGGTTCTATGATGAATTGTCGGAGGAAGCAGTGATCCTGACTGCAATTGAGAAAGATGATGGAAGCATACAGTTTAACAATGTGAGGATTCTGGATCCTATGTGGCTGAGAAACTTGACGAGATTTGATGTGGAGACACTTCACCGCCATCATATTACGTTCAGGGATGATAAAAAGGAGGAAGCTATGAGATATAAACGTGTGATCGATGTCTACCATGCCCACCTCAACAGAGAAAGTGATGCTCAAAGTTCAAACTAAGCTCAGGCTAACTGAATCCTGTCAGATACTGTGTTGCTTGTTTGTATTTTGTTTTTGATGTTTTTATGTGAGAGAGAGAATCTGGATATGGATTTGATGTTAAACTAATGTTACTTTTGGACTTTTATTTATTTCACAAACGTTTACTTTATTGTAATCGATGTTCTAGGTCCTAGGGGGAGTTGTTGATGCATTTTCTGTAAGTCCCTAGACATCTATCCTACGTTTGTGATTAGTACTTCAGTTTTTGGGCTACCATGATCGCTCGTTATTATCATATCTGTATTTATATGTGGTTACAGGTACTGCAGGAACGCGATAAGGATGTTTGACCTTATTAGACTCAGTCAGGCATACGAGTGAAGCCTCACTCGTACGATTGACAAGCTTATACGCACGAGTGTGCTGAGTTGAGTCACAAACCTAATTTGTGTAAACATACACGAGTGAGTGATCACCCGTACGGCTGAGACAGCCCACTCGTACGAGTGAGGGTTGGCTCGTGCGGTTGAGTCAACAGCAGGGGTATATAAGTGTTATGTTCTTCATTTTAGGTTAAGCCTCTCATTTTACACACACATCACTCAGATCTGGTAGCCTGTCCGATTCTCTCTCAACTCAAATCACTCAAGAGGTGAATAATAGCTCTAGGTGTTAATCTAATCACACATCCATTGTTGTGGTTTGACTTAATTAATCCCAAAAAGCATTTCATATTCACTAGAGGGTTTGATTCACTAATTCCGCCATTGTGTGAGTTAAATCTGTTGATTTCGAAGTTCCTAGTCATGTTTCATCAAGGTTACATAACTGAGGCTATCTCACTTAGGTCACTCATTTCACTAAAGTGTTTAGGCTGTCCTATAGTTCTAAGAAATGAAATCACTCTTAGCCAGTCATGCTCACATTCTTCGTCATAGGCTTGGTCAAGACTCAAATCTCTGTGATGACCCGTAAATTTCTGACCAAATTTAAACTTGATCTTTATATGTTTTTGACATGATAAGCAAAGTCTGTAATGTTGCGTCTCAAAATTTTTGAACTGTTTTCATGAATTCATTTGGCCTTTGAATACTCCCGACGATTCACGAATAATTGTGTATAACAGATATGCAATATATATATATATATATATATATATATATATATATATATATATATATATATATATGAATATAAGTGTATATATAATATTTTGAATTAATAAAATACTTTTAGTTAATTAGAATTAAAAATTTAAAATAATAAATAGAATAATTAAGTTAATATTAAAAAGAATATATATAAAGGTACATATGATATTATTGTCTATATATATATATATATATATATATATATATATATATATATATATATATATATATATATATATATATATATATAAATGATTACTACCGATAATTATTAATTTGTAATTAAATATTCTATAAATATTACCATGTAACATATGATATAATTATTAAGTATTACATAATTAATGAATTGTAATTACAAGTTTAATTATAGGAATTATACTATTATTAACATTAATATTATTATTATTAATATTATTAAAGTCATAAAACTGAAATTGATACATTTGAATTATTATTATTATTGTTAATATCATCATTATTATAACTAGTATTAAAGTTATAATGTTCGTCATTATAATTAATATTAGTCTTATATTTAGATATTATTATTATTATTAATATTATAAGTTCTAGTATTGTTAATATTTGTATTAGTATTTATTAATAACATTACCAATATTATCATGAACATTATGATTAATAATTATTATTATCAATAATAGTATTATTTATTTTTTAATTTATATTAATAAAATAATTATTAATATAATTAGTATTATTATTAAATTATTTAATTACTACCTCCGTCTCATTCCAATAGTTCAGTATTTCATTTTGGGCTGTCCCAAATTAATAGTCCACTTCCATAAATAGAAAGGAAAGAAGATATTTCATTGGTGGATCTAGAGAGAGAAGATATTTCATTGGTGGAGAAATGAAGTTAGTGGGATTTCCTAAAACTGCGTATTTTTTGTCTGTGGACTATTGGAATGAGACGGAGGGAGTACTAATTATGAATTATTAGAATTATTAATATCATCATCATTATTATTAATTTTAATATTATTATTATTTATATACTTATTATTAGTATTAATATTTCGCGTATATATTTATTAATACAGAATAAGCAGATACATACACTTATACATGTATAAAATACATTATGTATATATTTAAAAATGTATACAGATATATATTTATAAAAATTCAGTATATACATAGATAGGTATGGATAAATACGTATCCATACTTAGAGAATCAAATTCAGTTCCAAGTTGCTATCATACTGTAATTGAATTCCAAAAATTCGTACAAATCAATAGCTAATCACTACAATGAATCCAAAAATGTGTTAGCTATTGTTATCATCTTTATTTTTTTTATTTCGTACATGAGGAATAATCTGTGTCGACAACCTTGTGGCTACAAAACAAGCGATTACACTGTTGTTTTTTTTGACAAATTTATTCAATTCCTCATTACCCTTATCAAATACAATTATTGTAAACTGCATTACAGGAAGAATTAAATCAAAATTTTATAAAAAAAGTCTCGTTCTCGTCTGTTCTTCATGCTTTTTAATGATAGCTTAATTTCAAATGAAATTCCAAAATCTATAAATACAATCGTGTTTGAATTCTTCTTCTAAAACTATCTGCAAAGTTTCATAATTCAAATCATCCTAGCGAGTTCGAATTATCGAGTCAAAGTTATATTTTTAAAAGTTAAACATATTGTTCTTGGCAAAATTTGAATTAGATTTTGAGTCTTTGAAGCAATTGAGGATTGAGGAAGATTATAATAAGGATTTAGAACCTTTTTAGTATAAGAATTATGAGCTAAAACGTTTTTAAATTCGAAATCACCATATGAGTTATTCTTGGCCGTCGTGTGTTCTACATCAGGCTGCTGTATGGGATTTTTTTAGTGAATTTAATTTAAATCACTTTGGATTAGTTCTGTATCCATTTAAAAATCTTGAAACCAATAAACGAATTGATTAAGCTGGGTAAAGTATCCTCTGGTCGATTACAATGCGAAGAAGAAGAGGAATAGAAAAACAGAAAGAGAATTGATATTTAAAGTTGAAAAGGAGTTTTAAATTAGAAAAGAATCAATAGACGGATTGGTGTTGGGTGTTTTCGGGTTTTCGAGAGATCAAGGGTTCGAGACCCGGCAAGGGTGTTTAATTCTTTTTTAGGCTTATTTCATTAAGGTAGTTCTTCAAATATTTTAATTATTATGTTATTATTATTATTATTAATTATTATTCTTATTATTGTTATTTCTATTATTATCTTTAGTTATTATTGTTATCACATGTATTATAATTATTATTAATATTAATGCTAAAATAAGTATTAGTTATCATTATTATGATTAGGATATTATTATTATTATTATTATTAAGTATCTGAATTATTATTAATACGTATTATGAATATTAGTTATTATTGTTATTACCGCTAATATAAGTAGTAGTTACCAACTATTATTATTTACAATTATAATTATTATTATTATTGTTATTACTAATATTATTATCAAAATATGTATTATTATTAAATAATATGATTATTAATATTATCTTTATTAATCTCAAAACTACCTTTTTAAGCAGATATATATTTTGTACATAAGATATACTTATTACGTATACTATAATTATATTAAAATTTCACATAACTATATACATCAAACTTACTAATATTATTTATATAAATACTTACAAATAGCAAACTATCGATTTTTTTAAATATAACATTAAACAAGTATGGATATATTAATATAACTATATAAATAATATCCATTTTTAAATATAAACACAAATTAAATATATAATATATAAATTAAGATATAATAAATTTGTTCGATTACGATTATACGTTTTAATATATACATACCAATGATACAGGTTAGTGAATCCAAGACCAACCCTGCATTGTTTAATGTCGTCATATGTATTTTTACTACAAAATACGATTTTGCTTCCTTTTTAAATGCTTTTGCAATATATATTTTGGGGAGTGAGAATACATGCGTTGATTTTATAAATGTTTGACAAAATAGACACAAGTACTTAAAACTACATTCTATGGTTGGATTATCGAAATCGAATATCACCCCTTTTAGCTTGGTAGCCTAAGAATTAGGGAACAGTACCCCTAATTGACGCGAATCCTAAAGATAGATCTATGGGCCTAACAAACCCCATCCGAGGTACGGATGCTTTAGTACTTCGACTTATTGTTATACAGACGAGAGGATTCTGTTTTGGGATATTCTATATGCATCTAGTTAATGTCGGTTACCAGGTGTTCACCATATGAATGATTTTTATCTCTATGCAGTTTGCAAAATGCCTGATATGAGATGATGTTTATGAGAAATGGAAATGAAAATGTTAATGTTGTGGTCTATTAAAATAATGGAAATGATTGGTTATGATAAACTAATGAACTCACCAACCTTTTGGTTGACACTTGAAAGCATGTTTATTCTCAGGTTTGAAAGAAATCTTCCGTTGTGCATTTGCTCATTTTAAAGATATTACTTGGAGTCATTCATGGCATATTTCAAAAGACGTTGCAATCAAGTCATTGAGTTCAATAAAGATTATTAAGTAAATGACAGATTAGGTCATTTATAGTTGGATATTATGAAATGGTACGCATGCGTGTCAACTTTCGATGTAATGAAAGTTTGTCTTTTAAAAATGAATGCAATGTTTGTAAAATGTATCATATAGAGGTCAAATACCTTGCGATGTAATCAACTATTGTGAATCATTTATAATGTATATGAACAGGTCCTTTCAGTTGGTATCAAAGAGGTGGTCTTAGCGAACCAGGTCTTGCATTAGTGTGTCTAACTGATAGTTGTTTAGATGCATTAGTGAGTCTAGACTTCGACCGTGTCTGCATGTCAAAAGTTTTGCTTATCATTTCGTTTCGAAAATCATCTACTTATCATCTTTAGGAAATTACCTGCTTATCATTCCTAGTCTAGACACATCTTACTGCATTGATTGCATTAATAGTGTATAGACAAAATTCATATCTTAGCGTATCTGATATCCTAGTGTATCTGTTAATGTAAACTTTGCTTGTCATATTACGTAAATTTCTCCGTAATCTACGGGATCTTCTGTACTATATTTAGGTATTCTATGTAATGAGAATATCATCCGATATCTGAAAATCATTTTTATATCGAAAACCCTTTATCTAACAGTACGAAATGGAACTCGCCACTAGTTCAAGTTCTTCGGAATTCGACAGCTATTCCGACATAGATGTTCACCTAAGCTCCGAAAACAGCATCACCGGAATGAATCAACCAATCAGCCATCATCAATTCTGGATGAATTGGGGATAGGTTCGTAGTCGACTTAATCAATGGAGACGCGAAGGAGGCGATCCCTCCCACCAACCAAATTCACCTTTTGGCGAAGAACCTGAAGCACTTACCGGCGAACCTGTTCAAAACACCATTTTCTCTCTCATTTCCAGAGTATCTCGCCACGACTATATCACAACTCAGATTCTAAACCTTATTCATTCGCTCGTTCCTACCGACAATTATTCCGGAGTAAGAAGTCAACGAGCTTCGCGCCCGAGTTGTAGCCTTGGAAAATATGGTGCAAAACATACCAGCTTCAGCAACATCACCGGCACCAACAGTACCACCAACATCAATACCAGTACCACCACCAACAACAACAACCGCATTACACGCCTCAACACCACAATCTATACCTCAAACATAATCATCGTTCTACATCATTTATCTTCATTCGACATAGCAATTATGTAATCTTTAATGTTTTAGAGATTATATATTCTTGTTCTAACGGTAAATCAAATGAGTTTAATATCATATTGACTCGTTAAATCCATGATTACATCTGAAGAAAATATATATGTATATATGTTTTCATAAAGATTGTAATTAAAAATATTCTTTTGTACAAACTGTTAATGGTGAAAATATTTTAACGGGTAGGTAATACCCGAGGAATATTTAGATTTCACATTAATAAGTTACACTGTACATTCTTCGAATCTGATTCAGCAGTCATTTACTATCCTACTTACAACCACAGAATAACCATTTTCATTCAATTTCATATTTGGATTTTGACCTATCCGAATCCAACAAGTGGCATAATGAAGAAAACATTGGACAAAATAAAATTTGTTAGAAACAAACGAATTAACTATGAGAAATTCTATTAAGAATCCACGCTAACAAAATCCTAGCTAACTATTCCTAGCTAACTGTTAATTCCTTATTACATTTATTTATCGCAATTTATTTATCGCAATTTTAATTCTCGCAATTTTATTTATCGTCATTTAATTTCTGTTATTTATTTTATGCACTTTAAATATCGGGACACATATACAATGTTTTAACATATCATATTGACGTCATCTATATATATTATTTGGAATAACCATAGACACTCTATATGCTGTAATGGTCGAGTTCGCTATACAGGGTTGAGGTTGATTCTTAAATAATATATATACTTTGAGTTGTGATCGAGTCTGAGATATGTATATAACGGGTCACGACACGTATTAATTAATTCAAATATTATATATTAAACTATGTATGAATTGTTGAACTACTAATTGTGGACTCCTAACTATGGACTAATGACATTGGACAATTAAAATGAATTAAAATATTGATTATAACATATGAAACTAAATAATTCTTCAAGTTTGCCACTTGATTTCATCTTAACCTCATTTGTATCTTGACGTATACAATCTTCGTTCAAACCTTTCATGATTCTTGAAAACACCTCAATTGAGAGGATGAACCAACCGCACTTCATCTGCGGAAGAAAAGATTGATGCATATAGTTATGCACCTGAAAACACTCAAAACCTGAGTAAACGTTTAACACGTATCTGTGCTAGCTCCTTTGGCATTGTTATTACCGAAAATAACTTTGCAATTCCTTTTGAAATTAGCCAATTATGTCACAACTCCATCAAAACAACATCGACCTTTCATTCGAATAAGTCTTATTATAACTTTGATATATACGTTTGCCCCTTCATTATTGTTACCGGAGAATAATTTATATCCCACCACATTAGCAGTAAACATACCGGAAACTTCAGTATCTTTGGCACAAGGTTCTTCGACAAATCACTTTATGTATTCAGTGAAACCCTATCATGTATTCATCTACATCCTGTAGCAATAATTGCCATACCAACTATCGGGAATCATCAATCATCAATCTCTAATCTCGCAACATTTTCACTTTAACAGTTGTATATATACATATGAAGTGTAACTCTTGGAAATTTTGACCTTCAAATATGAAATTCTGACAAGCACCCAGTTTACGAATCAATACACTGAATTTTGAAAAAGCTGAATGAAGCAGCCGAAACTATAAATAACTATAACTGTCAAAAGTTTGATGATAAAGAATAGTGTGTTGTCAAAGCTCAGAAAAGTTAAAACTGGAAACGAATTGAGCAAATTATAAAGAAGGTTGAGAACAAATCACAAAGACAAAACCTGCCTTCAAAGAATCCAAATGATTCAGTATCTGCTGAAGTCTTTAGCAAATACATTGCTCCTTACTCTAAACCCTTGCGGACAATATTCTTTATCATTCTCTGATCTTAGATATTCTAAGATATCATCATATCTTTCATTATAAATATCCTCGATATTTCTGAAAATATTTTCATAACTATTCTTATCAGAAATTATTTACCTCTTCGCGCTATCTGTGTTACATCATAAAGGAAACTATTTAGTTTCTAAATTCTGAAACCTTCGAGTTTAAAGTATGAATTTTTTTGAAGTAGTGTTAGAAATTGAAGCATGAGTTAATATAATATAATGACACTTGATCAACGTGATTATAATATTGTAAGTCATGCTGAGTTTCTAATGAAACGTGATGATTCACAGACCATAACGTCATCATGTGCCATGTTACACGACTCTTACATTCTATCTAATCTATAAACATATCAAGAACATAATTTTCTGATAGTTCTATCTTTCTCCTGAATTCTGGTAATTTAACCATTCATGATCGTGCTATTACAATTCCTCTTAGAACGTTAGCTATGTTCATTTCGAATTTCATATCTATGAATTCTGGACCATTACTTGCGAAGAGAAAGCAAAAGAATGAAGCTCCAAAATAGAAAGGGGAGTATAAATTGCAGCAAATAGGAGAGAGCATTAACTATGGATGACAATGATTATAGAAGACAGAAGATGTGACATCGATATATAAGGGAATATATAAAACTCAACAACAACGCAAAAATTACAAGCTGTATATATCGATGCATATAGCAATGTAAGGACACAGGAGGACTAAAAATACTATAAAACCAAGAGTATAATAGAAGTGAATAGATTCTTCTGGAGGCAGATGGAAAAGAAGAATGGCGGATATGAAAGTTAGGAGTATATCAAGAATTAGAACCGGATGGAGAATATTGATGAGTGCTTTAAAGTATGAGTTGAGGGGGAAAGAATTGAAGGTGTGAGTTGTAAGGAAATGAAGGGGGTAGATTTATAGTAAAATACCGACAGAGCAATCAAAACAGATGATCTCAATTAAAGCGGATCATAATTTCCTTATTCACCGAAGGACCGAATCTTATATAGGTTTCGAAGAATGTCTCTAAATCCCTTAAATTCCAGAAATCAACCGTATCTACGTTTAAAGATATGACGAAACTTTATTTTCTCATTTCACTCTTTTGTGACAGCTTCACTCGTACGCTTCAAGTAATCGAATCGTTTTATCTATATTAATCAATAATGATAAAACTCTATTTAACCACTCATATTCGTCATGGAAGACATACTTATTGTCAGCCATGACCATCCTAATCAAATTTCGGGACGAAATTTCTCTAACGGGTAGGTACTGTGACGACCCAAAAATTTCCAACCAAATTTAAACTTGATCTTTATATGTTTCTGACATGATAAGCAAAGTCTGTAATGTTGCGTCTCAAAATTTTTGAACTATTTTCATGAATTCATTTGGCCTTTGAATACTCCCGATGATTCACGAACAATTGTGTATAACAGATATGCAATATATATATATAAATATGAATATAAGTGTATATATAATATTTTGAATTAATAAAATACTTTTAGTTAATTTGAATTAAAAATGTAAAATAATAAATAGAATAATTAAGTTACAATTAAAAAGAATTTATATAAAGGTACATATGATATTATTGTGTGTATATATATATATATATATATATATATATATATATATATATATATATATATATATATATATATATATAAATGATTACTATCGATAATTATTAATTTGTAATTAAATATTCAATAAATATTACCATGTAACATATGATATAATTATTAAGTATTACATAATTAATGAATTGTAATTACAAGTTTAATTATAGGTATTATACTATTATTAACAAATATATTATTATTATTAATATTATTAAAGTCATAATACTGAAATTTGATACATTTGAATTATTGTTATTATTGTTAATATCATCATTATTATAACTAGTATTAAAGTTATAATGTTCGTCATTATAATTAATATTAGTCTTATATTTAGATATTAATATTATTATTAATATTATTAGTATTCTAGTATTGTTAATATTTGTATTAGTATTTATTAATTACATTACCAATATTATCATGAACACTATCATTAATAATTATTATTATCAATAATAGTATTATTTATTTGTTAATTTATATTAATAAAATTATTATTAATATAATTAGTATTATTATTAAATTATTTAATTACTAATTATGAATTATTAGAATTATTAATATCATCATTATTATTAATTTTAATATTATTATTATTTATATACGTATTATTAGTATTAATATTTTGCGGATATATTTATTAATACAGAATAAGCAGATACATACACTTATACATATATAAAATACAGTATGTATATATTTAAAAATGTATACAGATATATATTTATAAAAATTCAGTATATACATAGATAGGTATAGATAAATACGTATCCATACTTAGAGAATCAAATTCAGTTCCAAGTTGCTATCATACTGTAATTGAATTCCAAAAATTCGTACAAATTAATACCTAATCACTACAATGAATCCAAAAATCTGTTAGCTATTGTTATCATCTTTATTTTTATTTATTTATTTCGTACATGAGGAATATTCTGTGACGACAACCTTGTGGCTACAAAACAAGCGATTACACTGGGTTTTTTTTGACAAATTTATTCAATTCCTCATTACCCTTATCAAATACAATTATTGTAAACTGCATTACAGGAAGAATTAAATCACAATTTTATAAAAAAAAAAGTCTCGTTCTCCTCTGTTCTTCATGCTTTTTAATGATAGCTTAATTTCAAATTAAATTCCAAAATCTATAAATGCAATCGTGTTTGAATTCTTCTTCTAAAACTATCTGCAATGTTTCATAGTTCAAATCATCCTAGCGAGTTTGAATTATCGAGTCAAAGTTATATTTTTAAAAGTCAAACATATTGTTCTTGGAAAAATTTGAATTAGATTTTGAGTCTTTGAAGCAATTGAGGATTGAGGAAGATTATAATAAGGATTTAGAACCTTTTTTGTATAGGAATTTTGAGCTAAAACGTTTTTAAATTCAAAATCACCTTATGAGTTGTTTTTGGCCGTCGTGTGTTCTACAGCAGGCTGCTGTATGGGATTTTTTTTAGTTAATTTAATTTAAATCACTTTGGATTGGTTCTGTATCCATTTAAAAATCCTGAAACCAATAAACGAATTGATTAAGCTGGGTAAAGTATCCTCTGGTCGATTACAATGCGAAGAAGAAGAGGAATAGAAAAACAGAAAGAGAATTGATATTTAAAGTTGAAAAGGAGTTTTAAATCAGAAAAGAATCAATAGACGGATTGGTGTTGGGTGTTTCTGGGTTTTTGTGAGATCAAGGGTTCGAGACCCGGTAGGGGTGTTTAATTCTTTTTTAGGCTTATTTCATTAAGGTAGTTCTTCAAATATTTTAATTATTATGTTATTATTATTATTATTAATTATTATTTTTATTATTATTATTTGTATTATTATCTTTAGTTATTATTATTATCACATGTATTATAATTATTATTAATATTAATACTAAAATAAGTATTAGTTATCATTATTAGTATTAGGATTAGGATATTATTATTATTATTATTATTATTATTATTATTATTATTATTATTATTATTATTAAGTATCTGAATTATTATTAATAAGTATTATGAATATTAGTTATTATTGTTATTACAGCTAATATAAGTAGTAGTTACCAACTATTATTATCGTTATCATAACCCTAGTTACAATTATAATTATTATTATTATTGTTATTACTAATATTATTATCAAAATAGGTATTATTATTAAATAATATGATTATTAATATTATCTTTATTAATCTCAAAAACTATCTTTTTAAGCAGATAAATATTTTTTACATAAGATATACTTATTACGTATACTATAATTATATTAAAATTTCACATAACTATATATATCAAACTTACTAATATTATTTATATAAATACTTACAAATAGCAAACTATCAATTTTTTTTAAATATAAAATTAAACAATTATGGATATATTAATATAACTATATAAATAATAACAATTTTTAAATATAAACACAAATTAAATATATAATATATAAATTAAGATATAATAAATTTGTTCGATTACGATTATACGTTTTAATATATACATACCAATGATATAGGTTCGTGAATCCAAGGCCAACCCTGCATTGTTCAATGTCGTCATATGTATTTTTACTACAAAATACGATATAGTGAGTTTCATTTGCTCCCTTTTTAAATGCTTTTGCAATATATATTTTTGGGACTGAGAATACATGCGTTGATTTTATAAATGTTTGACGAAATAGACACAAGTACTTAAAACTACATTCTATGGTTGGATTATCGAAATCGAATATCACCCCTTTTAGCTTGGTAGCCTAAGAATTAGGGAACAGTACCCCTAATTGAAGCGAATCCTAAAGATAGATCTATGGGCCTAACAAACCCCATCCGAGGTACGGATGCTTTAGTACTTCGACTTATTGTTATACCGACGAGAGGATTCTGTTTTGGGGATATTCTATATGCATCTTGTTAATGTCGATTACTAGGTGTTCACCATATGAATGATTTTTATCTCTATGCAGTTTGCGAAATGCCTGATATGAGATGATGTTTATGAGAAATGGAAATGAAAATCTTGTGGTCTGTTAAAATAATGGAAATGATTGGTTATGATAAATTAATGAACTCACCAACCTTTTGGTTGACACTTAAAAGCATGTTTATTCTCAGGATTGAAAGAAATCTTCCGTTGTGCATTTGCTCATTTTTAAGATATTACTTAGAGTCATTCATGGCATATTTCAAAAGACGTTGCATTCAAGTCGTTAAGTTCAATAAAGATTATTAAGTAAATAACAGATTAGGTCATTTATAGTTGGATATTATGAAATGGTATGTATGCGTGTCAACTTTCGATGTAATGAAAGTTTATCTTTTGAAAACGAATGCAATGTTTGTAAAATGTATCATATAGAGGTCAAATACCTCGCGATGTAATCAACTATTGTGAATCGTTTATAATGTATATGAACGGGTCCTTTCAATCTCCATCACTCATTTAAGAGAATTTTCAGTTATTGACTCAGCTTGGATTGTGAAGAGATGGTGATTTGGAGGTTTCTAGGGTGCGAAGGGTTTTGATAGAAAGGAGTTTCTTTTGAAAGATCTATTTTAGTGATCCTTTCAGCTTTTTGTCAGGAATTTCACGGTGAGCATCCTTCTTTTTGACTGCCAGGAGTTTCTTTCGTCGAATCTTTTCTGGTTCTGCTCCTTTTTTCAGAACCTCTCTCTCTCTTTTTTTTTAACAAACATCTTTTGCGTTTCTCTTCGAGGTCTCCTTTCATTTGCGGTCTTCTTCGATAGTTGGCTCGTATGCTCGCATTTTTTCTAATGCAGTTTTGCAGAGGGTTTTTGAGAGGAATGATTTTATCAAGATTTATTTATGAAGCGGATAGAATAGATAAGTAGTGGTGGATGGATTTGTGGGATGAAGATGTGTGATGGGGATTGTTTTCGTCTTCACAAATAGCTGAGGTTCTAACTTAGTCATTCTTGCCAAAATGTGTGATTCTGAAATGTAGATCAAGAGCAAGTTCTGATTCCGAGATGTTAACATCGGCGCGCTCAAATGAAGTATAGTGAAGCACTAAAAATGAGTGATTATAAAGCCTTATTTGGGGGTGCCTCACAACAATTATAATGGGTTGAATCGCGCCTTTCGTTATGAAATGCGCTTTTGGAAAGTTGGTTTGATTTTCGTAAAAAGTTTTTAACCTTGTTTTACCCTTTTGTCTATTTTGTAGCAAAAACTTTTTGATCTTTTATAGAATTGTATAATCCTTAGTGTTTTATAGTTCGGAAAGTTTTAAATTTTTATGAAAAATTTAGTTTTACCAACACTTGAGGGTTTTACAAGAATAGTTATGTGCAACATTTGCTATCCCACACTTTAAAATAACATTGTCCTCAATGTTAAGGATACGGCGTATCCCACACTTTATTTTTTAAAAGAGGCGTTATGTTATTAAAAGTTTATGTTGATGAGGTTGCCAATCCCACACTTAGTTTTTAAAGTGGTATAGTAGTTTGCGTGTATTCTATTTGAAAAAGTGGTGAAGACGTAGTACTACCCTATAGTTGCAAGGCGTGTAGTCAGATGGCGAGCCAATTATGGTTTCTGTCATCCTCGTTCAATGCGTCCTTACTCCAAGTCGTGCTTCCATCTCGTATGGTCTCGATCGTCATTTGTTTGTGACATTTTATTCATGCAACTTTATTCTAAATATCATACATACTAAAAACATAAAATAGTTATGCCCGAAATCGGGCGTACAAACATAAAGTAATAAAGTATCATGAGTAGTTATCCAAATATTTTAGAAATAAAGATAGTTATGGCTGAGGTGGTGGGTATGGAAGGGAGTAAGATGCACTGGTGCGCGGCCTCGTCGGGTTTCTCAAAGCTGACTATCCCTCGTCAGTCATTTCCTCATCCGTGGTGAATTGTTTTGCCAATTCCGCTGTGTTCATACCTTAGGATATCCTGAACTGTATCTCCTTCGAACGTGCGATCAGCCCTGTAGGCGATGAGGTGCTCGTGTGAATCATAGGCCCTGTACGCCAACCCATACCTTCCTGCAGATCCCTACCCCACTGTGGGTTCACACCCATACCATCTATACCCTGCGTGATCCCCTCAGTCATATACCGGTTCGCAGCCTAATCCCATACTTATTCCTGAGCATCGGTGGATGTATCTCTGTTAGTGCGCATGTGGGATGTGTCGAATAGGTTGTCGACGAAACCCGCAACCCCTGTGCTCTGTTCCCTAGGAGGATATAGGATGACTGTACGCTGCGTGTAATGTTGCCGAGGTGGAGATGGAGGTCCCATATACTGATGGCTCGGGCCTGCTCCTCTGGGGTCCCTGTGGGATACTAGTACCGGATACTCATGAGGATATAGTGGGACATTGAGTTGTCTGCCCGCACAATGTGTAAAATGATCCAAATTCTGAAAGATCGCATGTTGGGCAAACCAACTCTCATGTTCTGTTAGATCTCCCATGTGATAGTGGTACGGTGGAAAGCGTGGCCTATCCCCTTCCCCAACTGATGAGTGTCGGCAGGTGTAAGTAGGCCGTCCCTGTGCGGTGGGATCATCTTCATCCCGCGGTTCCTGAGAACCTCACCGTCTCCTACCATCTCTCGTCCTCGAATCAGGCTTAAACCCTGTTACTCTCTCCCCTGGCACTGTCCGGTCCTCCAAGTCATGTATTACTGGATTAGCTGCAATGATTAACTATTCACCCTCGATACGAATGTAATCCCAAGTGTTCAGTAGCCTATACCCTATCTCTTTCAACCCGGCCCCGATCTTATACCCAAATCTCTCGATACTCCCTAAAACATGCATCCGATGAAGGAGTTTGGTAACAATGGTCCCCAACACTGGCACAACTATTCTTGCGGCATTCCTTTCATTGGTGAATGCCTGGGCTAGAAGGTGTGCAACTTGCATATTCTGGTTGTGGATCATGGCGCGCATCAGGCGCATATCGTTAATGGTAACGGCACCACCATGTTGGGCTTTTGGGTGAAGGGTTTTATTGATGAGGTGGTGAAGAATGCGGTGTACGGTATTGATGAATTTTGAAGTCATTTTACTTGACCTCCATGGTTCATTATCGGAGGTGTATTCGTTCCAGAAAGCTTGATGGTCTATGTTGTTCAAGGTCGTGTACCCTCTCTTGAAAACAGAACTGTTGAGCTGTGATGGTTTGTACAGTTCCAGATACCTTGCGAACCGTTCAAGAGATAGGTGGCACATCAGATTTTGATCGCTAAAGTGGATGCACTCGTGATCACTGTAATCCTCTTGATCAACGTTTGACTCAAACCTCCAAGTTGCCATAAATTCTGCGTAGGGCTCTTCGTACACCTTTTCATTTATCTCAAACAGGTTTTGCCAGGATCTGATTGTTCTCCCGTTTACTCTAACATTCAAAATTGCCCTAAGCTCTTCGGCCCATCCACAATGTTCCATAATTGCCCAGTTAATATATTTGTTAGCCCCTTTTGGCCAATTAATCCAAGTTCTCATAAACGGTTCATTGTTTGCTGGATCATCTTGCCCGAGAAGGTAATGGGGCAACTCATACTCTGCTGGTATATAATTAGCCATCTTTCACACCAAATTGATGATGGAAACGTGTTTAGGAGGCACGAAGGAGTCGGATTTGAGCTTTGAACCGTCATAAACGGTCAAGAATTGGGTTTAGTGGTGGTGATAGATGCCGTCGGCCGTGGGTACACAGGAAGAAGAAGAAGAAGAAGAGAAAAAGAAAAGAAAATGAGAAGGAGAAAAGGAAAGGAGGAGAAGAAGAGGAGAAGGAAAAATGGGCCCGTGCGGCTCACCGGCTTATTTTCCCGACCCGACTCGCAAATTTTTAACTTTTTAAAATTTTAACTAGGTTAATAAAAGATAAATAAAATTTTGCCTCGGATTTTAATCAGGTTATTTTATTAAATAAACTAAAATTAAAAAGAAAAAGACAAATGGACGGAGTAAAATTAAAATATTTTATTTTATTAAAAACATAAATTACACAGGTTCCACAACTAAATTCCAGAAATGACGTGGAAAGAAAGAAAAGTTTAAAGCTTCTTTGACCATCTAGAGTAAATCAGCAGAGTGTACTGAAAATATATAAAAATCACTTAACATCTTGCGCTCACGCGTTTGTAAATCTCTGATATCGTCTATAAGTTTAACCAAAGCCCTTCTAACTTTTTTAATATTTGAAATTCCATCCCTTGGTCCAGTATCTCGATAGTTAAGTTCAAAAAGAAGTTTTGACACTGTGTCTTGAAATAAAAGATCTTCCGCGCAGTCAGGATCACCGATAGTAAATTTAAAATTTGTAGATATTTCCCGAATGATCTTTCTTTGCGGGGTTGTAAATGGAAATTTTGACATAGTGAGGATTTGTATGAGTTCGGAATATATTTCCTTTCTTTTTGCGAAGAAATTCTGATGTATTCTTTCCTCGGTAGAATCCGAAAAAGCTTCAATTAATCTTTTGATGAGAAACGAGGCTGGATCAAAGAAAAAGAAATCTCGGTTTCCATATTTTGAAATAGGGTTAGGTTTCTTGTTTTCAATCCAAAATTCTAATTCAGATATCATTGCGGTAACATAACGGTTTATATGAATTGGAGAAACTTCCTTATTGGTGAAGTGAGGGAGAAGCTGACGAATGACACTAAATCGAATTTGAAATCAATTTCTGCATCACGATACTTGACAAAAATATCATCCCCACATTCTTTTAACAGTTTGTGAAGAGGATGAACTTGAGAACGCAGCTCTTTTAACAGATTGATTTGAAATGTTGAGAACGGAAAGTTTGAGGAATAGAGGTGGGTAATGAATTCTCTATAGACGTCTAACCTTCTACTAGGATTTAACAGATTTCCAGTAAACGGATCTTTTATTTTATCAGTGTGTCGTTTCTCTTTGGGATTAAATTCAAACAAGTCTGGAAAATTGAAAATAGTTGGGTATTATTCCCGTATTTCATCTTCCATAATCAGGAGTTCATTAAGACTGAGCCTCCCTTTTGGATCGTGAAGAGGGTTGAATCCTAGTTCATTTGAGTAAAACTTTTCCAAAAGCAATGAAATCTCTAAGTCAGATGAAATTATCCGGCTTCTTGGACTACAAGGATCAAGAACTAATTCTTGCTGAGACTCATCAGGGTTTAGATTTGTTTTGAGTTTATAAAGAAAAACTTCGCTGGTTTCCGAAGTTGTGGGAGAGCAACTGCCTTTCGCACTTTCTTCGTAGTCGGTTAAGTTTGAACTTGAATCTACAGAAATTAATACCATAATTAATATTTTTTTTTTATAGTTTTGAAAAGGGTTTACTGTTATGGCTACTTTAAATCCTATATCGACAAACTCCCTGTTTGTTAAGCATGTGTGTTTCTTGTCAATTGATCTTTGAAACAAGTGGCCAGGCCGACAACGGAGAGGCAGGATCCTTTTGGTTCCAATAGAATTGGAGACTGTTCGGAAAATCCAACAACCAAGTCCGTGTATAATTGTCTTTCTTAGACACCACTCAAGAATCTTAGATATTTTGATAGAATCAACGATTACCTTAACAGACAGAAAATTCGGTCCCCGGCAGCGGCACCAAAAACTTACACCCCTTATGATATGGCCAAAACGGACGGTTTTATTTGTGCGGTATCGTTAGTTCGCAACACGTCAGAATCAGCTACCAAAAGAGAGTAATAGTTGTATCATTTATATTTAGATGGGGTTTCCTAGCTATAACTCACCTACTTGTCTTCCTTTTAACCAGTAAATGGTAAATATAACCCAGGTTCGTATTTTTGTATGTTTGCTCAGCAACGTGGGACAAAAGTGCCTATATAGTTAACCCTAGTAACAAGAGGTGATAGATTAAGATTAACTAAATAAAACAATACTTGAACTTATAAAGATAGAGATAGATAGGTATGGAGAATAGAATTTACGATGGGGAATTATCACAAGAGTTCAACTTCATAGAATAAACACTAAACCTCAATCAACTAGGCTATGAACCTAACTGATTTGTCACTAAGAGTTTAGGCCTTGAAGATTATGGCTAAGACGGATATCCCTACTCCCAACATTAACCTAAAGGGTTTAAATGACTTTATGGATAGAATCCTAGGTACATGAACAAAGTGGTATACCCATAAAGGAAAGTCTCAGCTTTTCTTAATCCTAGTTAGTCTGACTAAAGCAATATTCCACCAATTAACTGAAATGTCCCGTTCTTATTGATTAAAAACGTTCCATATTAATTGATTTCGTTGCGAGGTTTAGACCTCTATATGAGACGTTTTTTCAAAGACTGCATTCATTTTAAAACAAACCATAACATTTATTTCATCAATAAAGGTTTAAAAAGCTTTACGTAGATGATCAAATAATGATAATCTAAAATATCCCGTTTACAAGCGACCATTACATAATGGTTTACAATACAAATATGTTACAACGAAATAAGTTTCTTGAATGCAGTTTTTACACAATATCATACAAGCATGGACTCCAAATCTTATCCTTATTTAAGTATGCGACAGCGGAAGCTCTTAATAATCACCTGAGAATAAACATGCTTAAAACGTCAATAAAAATGTTGGTGAGTTATAGGTTTAACCTATATACTATCAAATCATAATAATAGACCACAAGATTTCATATTTCAATATACATCCCATACATAGAGATAAAAATCATTCATATGGTGAACACCTAGTAACCGACATTAACAATATGCATATAAGAATATCCCCATCATTCCGGGATCCTCCTTCGGACATGATATAAATTTCGAAGTACTAAAGCATCCGGTACTTTGGATGGGGTTTGTTAGGCCCATTATGTAGTGACCCGAACTTTTTCATGTTTATATATATTAATTGAGATTGATATTTACATGATTAAATATTTCCAAGATGTTAAGCAATCAAACTTGTTAAGACTTGATTAATTGAAATAGGTTTCATATAGAGAATTGACCACCCAAGTTGACCGGTGATTCACGAACGTTAAAACTTGTAAAAACTATACGATGACATATATATGGTTATATATATAGTTAACATGTTTTTATTATAAGTACGTATCTCATTAGATAGTTTAACAATGAGTTATATACATAAAAATGAGACTATTAATTTAAGAAACTCGAAAACGATATATATAACGATAATCGTTATAACAATGTCTTACTAGGTACATATGAATCATATTAAGATATTGATACACTTGGTTAATTATGTTAAATGATAAGTAAATATATTATTAAGTGTATTAACAATGAAATACATATGTAAAAATAAGACTACTAACTTAATGATTTCGAAACGAGACATATATGTAACGATTATCGTTGTAACGACATTTAACTGTATATACATCATACTAAGATATATTATATATCATAATATCATGATAATATAACAATTTAACATCTCATTTGTTATAATAAACAATGGGTTAACAACATTCAACAAGATCGTTAACCTAAAGGTTTCAAAACAACAATTACATGTAACGACTAACGATGACTTAACGACTCAGTTAAAATGTATATACATGTAGTGTTTTAATATGTATTCATACACTTTTGAAAGACTTCAAGACACTTATCAAAATACTTCTACTTAACAAAAATGCTTACAATTACATCCTCGTTCAGTTTCATCAACAATTCTACTCGTATGCACCCGTATTCGTACTCGTACAATACACAGCTTTTAGATGTATGTACTATTGGTATATACACTCCAATGATCAGCTCTTAGCAGCCCATGTGAGTCACCTAACACATGTGGGAACCATCATTTGGCAACTAGCATGAAATATCTCATAAAATTACAAAAATATGAGTAATCATTCATGACTTATTTACATGAAAACAAAATTACATATCCTTTATATCTAATCCATACACCAACGACCAAAAACACCTACAAACACTTTCATTCTTCAATTTTCTTCATATAATTGATCTCTCTCAAGTTCTATCTTCAAGTTCTAAGTGTTCTTCATAAATTCTACAAGTTCTAGTTACATAAAATCAAGAATACTTTCAAGTTTGCTAGCTCACTTCCAATATTGTAAGGTGATCATCCAACCTCAAGAAATCTTTGTTTCTTACAGTAGGTTATCATTCTAATACAAGGTAATAATCATATTCAAACTTTGGTTCAATTTCTATAACTATAACAATCTTATTTCAAGTGATGATCTTACTTGAACTTGTTTTCGTGTCATGATTCTGCTTCAAGAACTTCGAGCCATCCAAGGATCCGTTGAAGCTAGATCCATTTTTCACTTTTCCAGTAGGTTTATCCAAGGAACTTAAGGTAGTAATGATGTTCATAACATCATTCGATTCATACATATAAAGCTATCTTATTCGAAGGTTTAAACTTGTAATCACTAGAACATAGTTTAGTTAATTCTAAACTTGTTCGCAAACAAAAGTTAATCCTTCTAACTTGACTTTTAAAATCAACTAAACACATGTTCTATATCTATATGATATGCTAACTTAATGATTTAAAACCTGGAAACACGAAAAACACCGTAAAACCGGATTTACGCCGTCGTAGTAACACCGCGGGCTGTTTTGGGTTAGTTAATTAAAAACTATGATAAACTTTGATTTAAAAGTTGTTATTCTGAGAAAATGATTTTTATTATTAACATGAAACTATATCCAAAAATTATGGTTAAACTCAAAGTGGAAGTATGTTTTCTAAAATGGTCATCTAGACGTCGTTCTTTCGACTGAAATGACTACCTTTACAAAAAAGACTTGTAACTTATTTTTCCGACTATAAACCTATACTTTTTCTGTTTAGATTCATAAAATAGAGTTCAATATGAAACCATAGCAAATTGATTCACTCAAAACGGATTTAAAATGAAGAAGTTATGGGTAAAACAAGATTGAATAATTTTTCTCATTTTAGCTACGTGAAAATTGGTAACAAATCTATTCCAACCATAACTTAATCAACTTGTATTGTATATTATGTAATCTTGAGATACCATAGACACGTATACAATGTTTCGACCTATCATGTCGACACATCTATATATATTTCGGAACAACCATAGACACTCTATATGTGAATGTTGGAGTTAGCTATACAGGGTTGAGGTTGATTCCAAAATATATATAGTTTGAGTTGTGATCAATACTGAGATACGTATACACTGGGTCGTGGATTGATTCAAGATAATATTTATCGATTTATTTCTGTACATCTAACTGTGGACAACTAGTTGTAGGTTACTAACGAGGACAGCTGACTTAATAAACTTAAAACATCAAAATATATTAAAAGTGTTGTAAATATATTTTGAACATACTTTGATATATATGTATATATTGTTATAGGTTCGTGAATCAACCAGTGGCCAAGTCTTACTTCCCGACGGAGTAAAAATCTGTGAAAGTGAGTTATAGTCCCACTTTTAAAATCTAATATTTTTGGGATGAGAATACATGCAGGTTTTATAAATGATTTACAAAATAGACACAAGTACGTGAAACTACATTCTATGGTTGAATTATCGAAATCGAATATGCCCCTTTTTTTAAGTCTGGTAATCTAAGAATTAGGGAACAGACATCCTAATTGACGCGAATCCTAAAGATAGATCTATTGGGCTTAACAAACCCCATCCAAAGTACCGGATGCTTTAGTACATCGAAATTTATATCATATCCGAAGGGTGTCCCGGAATGATGGGGATATTCTTATATATGCATCTTGTTAATGTCAGTTACCAGGTGTTCACCATATGAATGATTTTTATCTCTATGTATGGGATGTGTATTGAAATATGAAATCTTGTGGTCTATTATTATGATTTGATATATATAGGTTAAACCTATAACTCACCAACATTTTTGTTGACGTTTTAAGCATGTTTATTCTCAGGTGATTATTAAGAGCTTCCGCTATCGCATACTTAAATAAGGACGAGATTTGGAGTCCATGCTTGTATGATATTGTGTAAAAACTGCATTCAAGAAACTTATTTTGTTGTAACATATTTGTATTGTAAACCATTATGTAATGGTCGTGTGTAAACAGGATATTTTAGATTATCATTATTTGATAATCTACGTAAAGCTTTTTAAACCTTTATTGGTGAAATAAAGGTTATGGTTTGTCTTAAAATGAATGCAGTCTTTGAAAAACGTCTCATATAGAGGTCAAAACCTCGCAACGAAATCAATTAATATGGAACGTTTTTAATCAATAAGAACGGGACATTTCAGTTGGTATCCGAGCTTTGGTCTTAGAGAACCAGAATTTTACATTAGTGTGTCTTATCGAGTTTGTTAGGATGCATTAGTGAGTCTGGACTTCGACCGTGTTTACTTGAAAAATGATTGCTTAACAAATTTTGTTGGAAACTATATATTTTTAACATGTGAATATTATGTGATATATTAATCTCTTAACGCGTTTGATATTATGTGATAGATGTCTACCTCTAGAACAAGTCCCATTGACTCACCTAATAATAATGAAGAGTCAAATGTAAATTGGAATGATTCGTGGACTGATTCACAAGTTCCCGAAGAGGAACCGGAAGAAGAGTCGGAACCGGAAGAAGAATCGGAACCGGAAGAAGAATCGGAACCGGATGAAGAAATAGAACCGGAGGGGGAAATAATAAAATGGTTAAGTAAAAGAAAATCCTCAACCAACCGACCAAGGTTAATTATGGCCAATGGTGTTTCCGCCAAGGAAGCAAAATATTGGGAGGATTACCAATTCTCCGATGAATCAGATTCCTACGAGAATTCCGATGATGTTTTAGAAATTACCCCAACTGAATTTAAAAAGGCAAAAGAAAATAATAAGGGAAAGGGCATAAAAATAGAGAAATCTAATTCCAACCCCGATGAACTTTATATGTATCGTCAACCCCCGAAGTCCTTAAGTTGTAACAATGACCCGGGAAACTCTAAACCGCCAGGTTTTTCTAAACCAATGTGGATTACGACGGCTCGTATTAGGGGAACATCATATATCCCTAGAAACTTGGCAAAACGAACCAAAACCGAAGAAGAAGAAACAAGCGAGTCGGAATAAGATAGTTGTATTCGTGTGGTGTAATATATGTAATATAGTGTGCTTATGCTTTATGATATATGTAAAAATTGCTTGTATTAATAAGTATTTTTTTTTATGAATCTAACTCTTGTCTATTTTACAGTATAAAAACACAAAATGGATAGACAACCCAATATTTTAAGAGACCTACCCGGAGACATGATTGATGAAATCTTGTCTAGAGTCGGTCAGAATTCTTCGGCACAACTATTTAAGGCGAGATCAGTTTGTAAGACATTCGAAGAACGTTCCAAGAATGCCTTGGTTTATAAAAGGCTTTCGTTCGAAAGATGGGGGATATCACATTGGGAAATCCATAAGTTACGATGTGTTTACTTTGACGCATATATTGCGGGGAACCCAAATGCTATTTTACGCAATGGGTTAAGAAATTATTTTGACTCAATATATCCGAATATTGGACTTCGTGATTTAGAAAAAGCGGCTAACATGCAACATAAAGAAGCATGTTATGCTTACGGATTAGTAATGTTCGCTTCTCACCAAAGTGAGAACAAGAACATCGGGCTACAACTATTAAACAAAACGTTCCCACAAGTGACGGAGTCGGTAATTGGGGTAAGAAATGAGGTTTTTAGATTGTTACGGGACTGTTGGACATTACGTAACCCTCGCCCCTTTGACGACGTTACAACACGCTGTCTTATCAACGGCCATAACGGTTATGTTCCACAAGACCAAGGATGGGAAGTAATCCTAGTAAAACCAGAATGCATGACTTGTTTCTGGACGTATGAATTACGTGTCTTTATTGCCTTTGCTGAACGACTTGTGTACTAGCTAGAATTATCTTCACAACCATCTTGTATCAAATTTATTGTGTGCTATATTTCATGCTATATGTAAAATAAGCGGTATTGTAAGTTTGTAAAATATTGTGTAAAAGTTTGAACGCGAAATATTATTATAATCAGTTTTTCATATAGAATTGTAGTAGTTGAATTGTATATTAGCTACTAAGTATGAACTTAACGGGTAGGTACTACCCGAATTTAAACTTATAAAACGCTAATATGAAGAAAAAGCTTTTATAAATGAGTTCATATTATGCTACGAAATACTATTAACTACTCTTAATATTCTGTATGATTAACTTGTTCCATTTGACTATTTTGAAGGAAATGGCACCGACTACTCGACACACCGTGAATATGAATGAAGAGGAATTCCGTACTTTTCTAGCTTCAAACATAGCCGCAGTACAGGCTGCGCTACATACCAACAATAACCTTGGATCTAGCAGTACAGGAAATCGTGTAGGATGCACCTACAAAGAATTTACTGCCTGCAAACCTTTGGAATTTGATGGAATCGAAGGACCGATAGGATTGAAACGGTGGACCGAGAAGGTCGAATCGGTGTTTGCCATAAGTAAGTGTACTGAAGAGGACAAAGTGAAGTACGCTACGCATACCTTCACAGGTTCTGCGTTAACATGGTAGAATACCTATCTAGAGCAAGTGGGACAAGACGATGCATACGCACTACCGTGGTCAGCATTCAAGCACTTGATGAACGAGAAGTACCGTCCCAGAACCGAGGTCAATAAGCTCAAGACAGAACTTAGAGGGTTACGAACCCAAGGATTTGATATTACCACGTACGAAAGACGATTCACAGAATTGTGCCTATTGTGTCCGAGAGCATTCGAAGATGAGGAAGAGAAGATCGACGCGTTTGTGAAAGGATTACCGGAAATAATCCAAGAAGATATAAGTTCACACGAGCCCGCCTCCATACAACAGGCATGTAGAATGGCTCACAAACTAGTGAACCAGATTGAAGAAAGAATTAAAGAACAGACTGCTGAAGAGGCCAATGTGAAGCAAGTCAAAAGAAAGTGGGAGGAAAACGGTGATAAGAATCACCAATATAACAACAACAACAATTACAACAATAATCGCAACAATTTTCCCAACAATCGCAACATCAATCGCAACTACAACAAACGGCCCAACAACAACAACAACAACAACAACAACAACAGCAGCTACAACAATCATCCCAACAACAATAATAACCACAACAACAACAACAATCAGAAGCAGCTATGCCAAAGGTGTGAAAAGAATCACTCGGGGTTCTGCACCAAAATTTGCAACAAGTGTAAAAGAAATGGTCATAGCGCGACGAAGTGTGAGGTCTACGGACCAGAGGTTAATAGAACGAAAGGAACAAATGGTGTCGGAACGAGTAATGGCGGAGCAAGTAGTGTCGGAGCAAATTATGCCAATGTAGTTTGTTATAAATGTGGAAAACCGGGCCACATTATTAGAAATTGCCCGAACCAGGAGAACACGAATGGACAAGGCCGCGGAAGAGTTTTCAATATTAATGCGGCAGAGGCACAAGAAGACCCGGAGCTTGTTACGGGTACGTTTCTTATTGACAATAAATCTGCTTACGTTTTATTTGATTCGGGTGCGGATAGAAGCTATATGAGTAGAGATTTTTGTGCTAAATTAAGTTGTCCATTGACGCCTTTGGATAGTAAATTTTTACTCGAATTAGCAAATGGTAAATTAATTTCAGCAGATAATATATGTCGGAATCGAGAAATTAAACTGGTTAGCGAAACATTTAAGATTGATTTGATACCAGTAGAGTTAGGGAGTTTTGATGTGATAATCGGTATGGACTGGTTGAAAGAAGTGAAAGCAGAGATCGTTTGTTACAAAAATGCAATTCGCATTATACGAGAAAAAGGAAAACCCTTAATGGTGTACGGAGAAAAGGGCAACACGAAGCTACATCTTATTAGTAATTTGAAGGCACAAAAACTAATAAGAAAAGGTTGCTATGCTGTTCTAGCACACGTCGAGAAAGTACAAACTGAAGAAAAGAGCATCAATGATGTTCCCATTGCAAAAGAATTTCCCGATGTATTTCCGAAAGAATTACCGGGATTACCCCCACATCGATCCGTTGAATTTCAAATAGATCTTGTACCAGGAGCTGCACCAATAGCTCGTGCTCCTTACAGACTCGCACCCAGCGAGATGAAAGAACTGCAAAGCCAATTACAAGAACTTTTAGAGCGTGGTTTCATTCGACCAAGCACATCACCGTGGGGAGCTCCTGTTTTGTTTGTCAAGAAGAAAGATGGTACATTCAGGTTGTGTATCGACTACCGAGAGTTGAACAAACTTACCATCAAGAACCGCTACCCACTACCGAGAATTGACGACTTATTTGATCAACTACAAGGCTCGTCTGTTTATTCAAAGATTGACTTACGTTCCGGGTATCATCAAATGCGGGTGAAAGAAGATGATATTCCAAAGACTGCTTTCAGAACACGTTACGGTCATTACGAGTTTATGGTCATGCCATTTGGTTTTACTAATGCACCAGCTGTGTTCATGGACCTCATGAACCGAGTGTGTGGACCATACCTTGACAAGTTTGTCATTGTTTTCATTGATGACATACTTATTTACTCAAAGAATGACCAAGAACACGGTGAACATTTGAGAAAGGTGTTAGAAGTATTGAGGAAGGAAGAATTGTACGCTAAGTTTTCAAAGTGTGCATTTTGGTTGGAAGAAGTTCAATTCCTCGGTCACATAGTGAACAAAGAAGGTATTAAGGTGGATCCGGCAAAGATAGAAACTGTTGAAAAGTGGGAAACCCCGAAAACTCCGAAACACATACGCCAGTTTTTAGGACTAGCTGGTTACTACAGAAGGTTCATCCAAGACGTTTCCAGAATAGCAAAACCCTTGACTGCATTAACGCATAAAGGGAAGAAATTTGAATGGAATGATGAACAAGAGAAAGCGTTTCAGTTATTGAAGAAAAAGCTAACTACGGCACCTATATTGTCATTGCCTGAAGGGAATGATGATTTTTTGATTTATTGTGACGCATCAAAGCAAGGTCTCGGTTGTGTATTAATGCAACGAACGAAGGTGATTGCTTATGCCTCTAGACAATTGAAGATTCACGAACAAAATTATACGACGCATGATTTGGAATTAGGCGCAGTTGTTTTTGCATTAAAGACTTGGAGGCACTACTTATATGGGGTTAAAAGTATTATATATACCGACCACAAAAGTCTTCAACACATATTTAATCAGAAACAACTGAATATGAGGCAGCGTAGGTGGATTGAATTATTGAATGATTACGACTTTGAGATTCGTTACCACCCGGGGAAGGCAAATGTGGTAGCCGATGCCTTGAGCAGGAAGGACAGAGAACCCATTCGAGTAAAATCTATGAATATAATGATTCATAATAACCTTACTACTCAAATAAAGGAGGCGCAACAAGGAGTTTTAAAAGAGGGAAATTTAAAGGATGAAATACCCAAAGGATCGGAGAAGCATCTTAATATTCGGGAAGACGGAACCCGGTATAGGGCTGAAAGGATTTGGGTACCAAAATTTGGAGATATGAGAGAAATGGTACTTAGAGAAGCTCATAAAACCAGATACTCAATACATCCTGGAACGGGGAAGATGTACAAGGATCTCAAGAAACATTTTTGGTGGCCGGGTATAAAAGCCGATGTGGCTAAATACGTAGGAGAATGTTTGACGTGTTCTAAGGTCAAAGCTGAGCATCAGAAACCATCAGGTCTACTTCAACAACCCGAAATCCCGGTATGGAAATGGGAAAACATTACCATGGATTTCATCACTAAATTGCCAAGGACTGCAAGTGGTTTTGATACTATTTGGGTAATAGTTGATCGTCTCACCAAATCAGCACACTTCCTGCCAATAAGAGAAGATGACAAGATGGATAAGTTAGCACGACTGTATTTGAAGGAAGTCATCTCCAGACATGGAATACCAATCTCTATTATCTCTGATAGGGATGGCAGATTTATTTCAAGATTCTGGCAGACATTACAGCAAGCATTAGGAACTCGTCTAGACATGAGTACTGCCTATCATCCACAAACTGATGGCAGAGCGAAAGGACGATACAAACGCTTGAAGACATGCTACGAGCATGTGTTATTGATTTCGGAAACAGTTGGGATCGACATCTACCGTTAGCAGAATTTTCCTACAACAACAGCTACCATTCAAGCATTGAGATGGCGCCGTTTGAAGCACTTTATGGTAGAAAGTGCAGGTCTCCGATTTGTTGGAGTGAAGTGGGGGATAGACAGATTACGGGTCCGGATATTATACAAGAAACTACCGAGAAGATCATCCAAATTCAACAACGGTTGAAAACCGCCCAAAGTCGACAAAAGAGCTACGCTGACATTAAAAGAAAAGATATAGAATTTGAAATTGGAGAGATGGTCATGCTTAAAGTTGCACCTTGGAAAGGCGTTGTTCGATTTGGTAAATGAGGGAAATTAAATCCAAGGTATATTGGACCATTCAAGATTATTGATCGTGTCGGACCAGTAGCTTACCGACTTGAGTTACCTCAACAACTCGCGGCTGTACATAACACTTTCCACGTCTCGAATTTGAAGAAATGTTTTGCTAAAGAAGATCTCACTATTCCGTTAGATGAAATCCAAATCAACGAAAAACTTCAATTCATCGAAGAACCCGTCGAAATAATGGATCGTGAGGTTAAAATACTTAAGCAAAACAAGATACCAATTGTTAAGGCTCGATGGAATGCTCGTAGAGGACCCGAGTTCACCTGGGAGCGTGAAGATCAGATGAAGAAGAAATACCCGCATCTATTTCCAGAAGATTCGTCAACACCTTCAACAGCTTAAAATTTCGGGACGAAATTTATTTAACGGGTAGGTACTGTAGTGACCCGAACTTTTTCATGTTTATATATATTAATTGAGATTGATATTTACATGATTAAATGTTTCCAAGATGTTAAGCAATCAAACTTGTTAAGACTTGATTAATTGAAATAGGTTTCATATAGAGAATTGACCACCCAAGTTGACCGGTGATTCACGAACGTTAAAACTTGTAAAAACTATACGATGACATATATATGGTTATATATATAGTTAACATGTTTTTATTATAAGTATGTATCTCATTAGATAGTTTAACAATGAGTTATATACATAAAAATGAGACTATTAATTTAAGAAACTCGAAAACGATATATATAACGATTATCGTTATAACAACGTCTTACTAGGTACATATGAATCATATTAAGATATTGATACACTTGGTTAATTATGTTAAATGATAAGTAAATATATTATTAAGTGTATTAACAATGAAATACATATGTAAAAATAAGACTACTAACTTAATGATTTCGAAACGAGACATATATGTAACGATTATCGTTGTAACGACATTTAACTGTATATACATCATACTAAGATATATTATATATCATAATATCATGATAATATAACAATTTAACATCTCATTTGTTATAAGAAACAATGGGTTAACAACATTCAACAAGATCGTTAACCTAAAGGTTTCAAAACAACAATTACATGTAATGACTAACGATGACTTAACGACTCAGTTAAAATGTATATACATGTAGTGTTTTAATATGTATTCATACACTTTTGAAAGACTTCAAGACACTTATCAAAATACTTCTACTTAACAAAAATGCTTACAATTACATCCTCGTTCAGTTTCATCAACAATTCTACTCGTATGCACCCGTATTCGTACTCGTACAATACACAGCTTTTAGATGTATGTACTATTGGTATATACACTCCAATGATCAGCTCTTAGCAGCCCATGTGAGTCACCTAACACATGTGGGAACCATCATTTGGCAACTAGCATGAAATATCTCATAAAATTACAAAAATATGAGTAATCATTCATGACTTATTTACATGAAAACAAAATTACATATCCTTTATATCTAATCCATACACCAACGACTAAAAACACCTACAAATACTTTCATTCTTCAATTTTCTTCATCTAAATGATCTCTCTCAAGTTCTATCTTCAAGTTCTAAGTGTTCTTCATAAATTCTACAAGTTCTAGTTACATAAAATCAAGAATACTTTCAAGTTTGCTAGCTCACTTCCAATCTTGTAAGGTGATCATCCAACCTCAAGAAATCTTTGTTTCTTACAGTAGGTTATCATTCTAATACAAGGTAATAATCATATTCAAACTTTGGTTCAATTTCTATAACTATAACAATCTTATTTCAAGTGATGATCTTACTTGAACTTGTTTTCGTGTCATGATTCTGCTTCAAGAACTTCGAGCCATCCAAGGATCCGTTGAAGCTAGATCCATTTTTCACTTTTCCAGTAGGTTTATCCAAGTAACTTAAGGTAGTAATGATGTTCATAACATCATTCGATTCATACATATAAAGCTATCTTATTCGAAGGTTTAAACTTGTAATCACTAGAACATAGTTTAGTTAATTCTAAACTTGTTCGCAAACAAAAGTTAATCCTTCTAGCTTGACTTTTAAAATCAACTAAACACATGTTCTATATCTATATGATATTCTAACTTAATGATTTAAAACCTGGAAAAACCAAAAACACCGTAAAACCGGATTTACGCCGTCGTAGTAACACCGTGGGCTGTTTTGGGTTAGTTAATTAAAAACTATGATAAACTTTGATTTAAAAGTTGTTATTTTGAGAAAATGATTTTTATTATTAACATGAAACTATATCCAAAAATTATGGTTAAACTCAAAGTGGAAGTATGTTTTCTAAAATGGTCATCTAGACGTCGTTCTTTCGACTGAAATGACTACCTTTACAAAAAAGACTTGTAACTTATTTTTCCGACTATAAACCTATACTTTTTCTGTTTAGATTCATAAAATAGAGTTCAATATGAAACCATAGCAAATTGATTCACTCAAAACGGATTTAAAATGAAGAAGTTATGGGTAAAACAAGATTGGATAATTTTTCTCATTTTAGCTACGTGAAAATTGGTAACAAATCTATTCCAACCATAACTTAATCAACTTGTATTGTATATTATGTAATCTTGAGATACCATAGACACGTATACAATGTTTCGACCTATCATGTCGACACATCTATATATATTTCGGAACAACCATAGACACTCTATATGTGAATGTTGGAGTTAGCTATACAGGGTTGAGGTTGATTCCAAAATATATATAGTTTGAGTTGTGATCAATACTGAGATACGTATACACTGGGTCGTGGATTGATTCAAGATAATATTTATCGATTTATTTCTGTACATCTAACTGTGGACAACTAGTTGTAGGTTACTAACGAGGACAGCTGACTTAATAAACTTAAAACATCAAAATATATTAAAAGTGTTGTAAATATATTTTGAACATACTTTGATATATATGTATATATTGTTATAGGTTCGTGAATCAACCAGTGGCCAAGTCTTACTTCCCGACGGAGTAAAAATCTGTGAAAGTGAGTTATAGTCCCACTTTTAAAATCTAATATTTTTGGGATGAGAATACATGCTGGTTTTATAAATGATTTACAAAATAGACACAAGTACGTGAAACTACATTCTATGGTTGAATTATCGAAATCGAATATGCCCCTTTTTATTAAGTCTGGTAATCTAAGAATTAGGGAACAGACACCCTAATTGACGCGAATCCTAAAGATAGATCTATTGGGCTTAACAAACCCCATCCAAAGTACCGGATGCTTTAGTACTTCGAAATTTATATCATATCCGAAGGGTGTCCCGGAATGATGGGGATATTCTTATATATGCATCTTGTTAATGTCGGTTACCAGGTGTTCACCATATGAATGATTTTTATCTCTATGTATGGGATGTGTATTGAAATATGAAATCTTGTGGTCTATTATTATGATTTGATATATATAGGTTAAACCTATAACTCACCAACATTTTTGTTGACGTTTTAAGCATGTTTATTCTCAGGTGATTATTAAGAGCTTCCGCTATCGCATACTTAAATAAGGACGAGATTTGGAGTCCATGCTTGTATGATATTGTGTAAAAACTGCATTCAAGAAACTTATTTTGTTGTAACATATTTATATTGTAAACCATTATGTAATGGTCGTGTGTAAACAGGATATTTTAGATTATCATTATTTGATAATCTACGTAAAGCTTTTTAAACCTTTATTGATGAAATAAAGGTTATGGTTTGTCTTAAAATGAATGCAGTCTTTGAAAAACGTCTCATATAGAGGTCAAAACCTCGCAACGAAATCAATTAATATGGAACGTTTTTAATCAATAAGAACGGGACATTTCACATTAGATCTATCTTTAGGATTCGCGTCAATTAGGGTGTCTGTTCCCTAATTTTTAGATTACCAGATTTAATAAAAAGGGGCATATTCAATTTCGATAATTCAACCATAGTATGTAGTTTCACGTACTTGTGTCTATTTTGTAAATCATTTATAAAACCTGCATGTATTCTCATCCCAAAAATATTAGATTTTAAAAGTAGGACTATAACTCACTTTCACATATTTTTACTTCGTCGGGAAGTAAGACTTGGCCACTGGTTGATTCACGAACCTATAACAATATATACATATATATCAAAGTATGTTTTAAATATATTTACAATACTTTTAATATATTTTGATATTTTAAGTTTATTAAGTCAGCTGTCCTCGTTAGTAACCTACAACTAGTTGTCCACAGTTAGATGTACAGAAATAAATCGATAAATATTATCTTGAATCAATCCACGATCCAGTGTATACGTATCTCAGTATTGATCACAACTCAAACTATATATATTTTGGAATCAACCTCAACCCTGTATAGCTAACTCCAACATTCACATATAGTGTGTCTATGGTTGTTCCGAAATATATATAGATGTGTCGACATGACAGGTCGAAACATTGTATACGTGTCTATGGTATCTCAAGATTACATAATATATTAGAATACATGTATAATACAATATAAGTTGGCTAAGATATGATTAATATAGATTTGTTACCAATTTTCACGTAGCTACAACAAGAAAAATTATCCAATCTTGTTTTACCCATAACTTCTTCGTTTTAAATCCGTTTTGAGTGAATCAAATTGCTATGATTTAATATTGAACTATATTTTATGAATCTAAATAGAAAAAGTATAGGTTTATAGTCGGAAAAATAAGTTACAAGTCATTTTTGTAAAGGTAGTCATTTCAGTCGAAAGAACGACGTCTATATGACCATTTTAGAAAACATACTTCCACTTTGAGTTTAACCATAATTTTTGGATATAGTTTCATGTTCATAATAAAAATCATTTTCCCAGAATAACAACTTTTAAATCAAAGTTTATCATAGTTTTTTAATTAACTAACCCAAAACAGCCCGCGGTGTTACTATGACGGCGTAAATCCGGTTTTACGGTGTTTTTCGTGTTTCCAGGTTTTAAATCATTAAGTTAGTATATCATATATATATATATATAGAACATGTGTTTAGTTGATTTTAAAAGTCAAGTTAGAAGGATTAACTTTTATTTGCGAACAAGTTTAGAATTAACTAAACTATGTTCTAGTGATTACAAGTTTAAACCTTCGAATAAGATAGCTTTATATGTATGAATCGAATGATGTTATGAACATCATTACTACCTCAAGTTCCTTGGATAAACCTACTGGAAATGGGAAAAATAGATCTAGCTTCAAAGGATCCTTGGATGGCTTGAAAGTTCTTGAAGCAGAATCATCACACGAAAACAATTTCAAGTAAGATTTCCACACGAAATAAGATTGTTATAATTATAGAAATTGAATTAAAGTTTGAATATGATTATTACCTTGTATTAGAAAGATAACCCACTGTAAGTAACAAAGGTTTCTTGATCTTGGATGATTACTTGGAATGGATTTAGAAAACTTGGAAGTAAACTTGCAATCTTGGAAGTATTCTTGATTTTATGAAACTAGAACTTTTGGAATTTATGAAGAACACTTAGAACTTGAAGATAGAACTTGAGAGAGATCAATTAGATGAAGAAAATTTCAGAATGAAAGTGTTTGTAGGTGTTTTTGGTCGTTGGTGTATGGATTAGATATAAAGGATATGTAATTTTGTTTTCATGTAAATAAGTCATGAATGATTACTCATATTTTTGTAATTTTATGAGATTTTTCATGCTAGTTGCCAAATGATGGTTCCCACATATGTTAGGTGACTCACATGGGCTGCTAAGAGCTGATCATTGGAGTGTATATACCAATAGTACATACATCTAAAAGCTGTGTATTGTATGAGTACGAATACGGGTGCATACGAGTAGAATTGTTGATGAAACTGAACGAGGATGTAATTGTAAGCATTTTTATTAAGTAGAAGTATTTTTATAAGTCTCTTGAAGTCTTTCAAAAGTGTATGAATACATATTAAAACACTACATGTATATACATTTTAACTGAGTCGTGAAGTCATCGTTAGTCGTTACATGTAAATGTTGTTTTGAAACCTTTAGGTTAACGATCTTGTTGAATGTTGTTAACCCATTGTTTATTATAACAAATGAAATGTTAAATTGTTATATTATCATGATATTATGATATATAATATATCTTAGTATGATATATATACAGTTAAATATCGTTACAACGATAATCGTTACATATATGTCTCGTTTCGAAATCATTAAGTTAGTAGTCTTATTTTTACATATGTATTTCATTGTTAATACACTTAATAATATATTTACTTATCATTTAACATAATTAACCAAGTGTATCAATATCTTAATATGATTCATATGTACCTAGTAAGACGTTGTTATAACGATAATCGTTATATATATCGTTTTCGAGTTTCTTAAATTAATAGTCTCATTTTTATGTATATAACTCATTGTTAAAATACCTAATGAGATACATATTTATAATAAAATAATTTTAACTATATATATAACTATATATATGTCATCGTATAGTTTTTACAAGTTTTAACGTTCGTGAATCACCGGTCAACTTGGGTGGTCAATTGTCTAATCAAGTCTTAACAAGTTTGATTGCTTAACATGTTGGAAACACTTAATCATGTAAATAAAAATTTCATTTAATATATATATATATAAACATGGAAAAGTTCGGGTCACTACAGTACCTACCCGTTAAATAAATTTCGTCCCGAAATTTTAAGCAGTTGGAGGTGTTGACGTATCTTCTGGAAATAAATGCGGGTATTTCTTCTTCATCTGATCTTCACGCTCCCAGGTGAACTCGGGTCCTCTACGAGCATTCCATCGAACGTTAACAATCGGTATCTTGTTTTGTTTAAGTCTCTTAAACTCACGATCCATTATTTCGACAGGTTCTTCAATGAATTGAAGTTTTTCATTGATTTGGATTTCGTCCAACGGAATAGTGAGATCTTCTTTAGCAAAATATTTCTTCAAATTTGAGATGTGGAAAGTGTTATGTACAGCTGCGAGTTGTTGAGGTAGCTCCAGTTGGTAAGCTACTGGTCCGACACGATCTATAATCTTGAATGGTCCAATGTACCTTGGATTTAGTTTCCCCCGTTTACCAAATCGAACAACGCCTTTCCAAGGTGAAACCTTAAGCATGGCCATTTCTCCAATTTCAAACTCTATATCTTTTCTTTTACTGTCCGCGTAGCTCTTTTGTCGACTCTGGGCGGTTTTCAATCTTTGTTGATTTTGGATGATTTTCTCGGTAGTTTCTTATATTATCTCCGGACCCGTAATCTGTCTATCCCCCACTTCACTCCAACAAATCGGAGACCTGCACTTTCTACCATAAAGTGCTTCAAACTGCGCCATCTCAATGCTTGAATGGTAGCTGTTGTTGTAGGAAAATTCTGCTAACGGTAAATGTCGATCCCAACTGTTTCCGAAATCAATAACACAAGCTCGTAGCATGTCTTCAAGCGTTTGTATCGTCCTTTAGCTCTGCCCATCAGTTTGTGGATGATAGGCAGTACTCATGTCTAGATGAGTTCCCAATGCTTGATGTAATGTCTGCCAGAATCTTGAAATAAATCTGCCATCCCTATCAGAGATAATAGAGATTGGTATTCCATGTCTGGAGACGACTTCCTTCAAATACAGTCGTGCTAACTTCTCCATCTTGTCATCTTCTCTTATTGGCAGGAAGTGTGCTGACTTGGTGAGACGATCAACTATTACCCAAATAGTATCATAACCACTTGCAGTCCTTGGCAATTTAGTAATGAAATCCATGGTAATGTTTTCCCATTTCCATTCCGGGATTTCAGGTTGTTGTAGTAGACCTGATGGTTTCTGATGTTCAGCTTTGACCTTAGAACACGTCAAACATTCTCCTACATATTTAGCAATATCGGCTTTCATACCTGGCCACCAAAAATGTTTCTTAAGATCCTTGTACATCTTCCCCGTTCCAGGATGTATTGAGTATCTGGTTTTATGAGCTTCTCTGAGTACCATTTCTCTCATATCTCCAAATTTTGGTACCCAGATTCTTTCAGCCTTATACCGGGTTCCGTCTTCTCGAATATTAAGATGATTCTCAGATCCTTTGGGTATTTCATCCTTTAAATTTCCCTCTTTTAAAACTCCTTGTTGCGCCTCCTTTATTTGAGTAGTAAGGTTAGTGTGAATCATTATATTCATAGATTTTACTCGAATGGGTTCTCTGTCCTTTCTGCTCAAGGCGTCAGCTACCACATTTGCCTTCCCCGGGTGGTAACAAATCTCAAAGTGGTAATCATTCAATAATTCAATCCACCTACGCTGCCTCATATTCAGTTGTTTCTGATTAAATATGTGTTGAAGACTTTTGTGGTCGGTATATATAATACTTTTGATCCCATATAAGTAGTGCCTCCAAGTCTTTAATGCAAAAACAACCGCGCATAATTCCAAATCATGCGTCGTATAATTTTGCTCGCGAATCTTCAATTGTCTAGACGCATAAGCAATCACCTTCATCCGTTGCATTAATACACAACCGAGACCTTGCTTTGATGCGTCACAATAAATCACAAAATCATCATTCCCTTCAGGCAATGACAATATAGGTGCCGTAGTTAGCTTTTTCTTCAATAATTGAAACGCCTTCTCTTGTTCATCCTTCCATTCAAATTTCTTCCCTTTATGCGTTAATGAAGTCAAGGGTTTTGCTATTTGGGAGAAATCTTGGATGAATCTTCTGTAGTAACCAGCCAATCCTAAAAATTGACGTATATGCTTCGGAGTTTTTGGGGTTTCCCACTTTTCAACGGTTTTGATCTTTGCCGGGTCCACCTGGATACCTTCTTTGTTCACTATGTGACCGAGGAATTGAACTTCTTCCAACCAAAATGCACACTTTGAAAACTTAGCGTACAGTTTTTCTTTCCTCAATACTTCTAGCACTTTTCTCAAATGTTCTTCGTGCTCTTGATCATTCTTTGAGTAAATAAGTATGTCATCGATGAAAACAATGACAAACTTGTCAAGATATGGCCCACACACTCGGTTCATAAGGTCCATGAACACAGCTGGTGCGTTAGTCAATCCAAACGGCATAACCATAAACTCGTAATGACCATAACGCGTCCTAAAAGCAGTTTTTGGAATATCATCCTCCTTTACTCGCATTTGATGATATCCAGAACGTAAATCGATCTTCGAATAAACTGACAAACCTTGTAGTTGATCAAATAAGTCGTCAATTCTCGGCAGTGGAAAACGGTTTTTGATGGTAAGTTTGTTCAACTCTCTGTAGTCAACACACAACCTAAATGTACCATCCTTCTTCTTGACAAACAAAACAGGAGCTCCCCATGGTGATGTGCTTGGTCGAATGAAACCACATTCTAATAGTTCTTGCAGTTGGCTTTGCAGTTCTTTCATCTCGCTAGGTGCGAGTCTATAAGGAGCACGAGCTATTGGTGCAGCTCCTGGTACAAGATCTATTTGAAATTCAACAGATCGATGTGGAGGTAGTCCTGGTAATTCTTTCGGAAATACATCGGAAAATTCTTTTGCGACGGGAACATCATTGATGCTCTTTTCTTCAGTTTGTACTTTCTCGACGTGTGCTAGAACAGCATAGCAACCTTTTCTTATTAGTTTTTGTGCCTTCAAATTACTAATAAGATGTAGCTTCATGTTGCCCTTTTCTCCGTACACCATTAAGGGTTCTCCTTCTTCTCGTACAATGCGAATTGCATTTTTATAACATACGATCTCTACTTTCACCTTCTTTAGCCAGTCCATGCCAACTATTACATCAAAACTCCCTAACTCTACTGGTATCAAATCAATCTTAAATATTTCGCTACCCAGTTTAATTTCTCGATTCCGACATATATTATCTGCTGAAATTAATTTACCGTTTGCTAATTCGAGTAAAAATTTACTATCCAACGGCGTCAATGGACAACTTAATTTAGCACAAAAATCTCTACTCATATAGCTTCTATCCACACCCGAATCAAATAAAACGTAAGCAGATTTATTATCAATAAGAAACGTACCCGTAACAAGCTCCGGGTCTTCCTGTGCCTCTGCTGCATTAATATTGAAAACTCTTCCGCGGCCTTGTCCATTCGTGTTCTCCTGGTTCGGGCAATTTCTAATAATGTGGCCCGGTTTTCCACATTTATAACAAACTACATTGGCATAACTTGCTCCGACACTACTTGCTCCGCCATTACTCGTTCCGACACCATTTTTTCCTTTCGTTCTGTTAACCCTTGGTCCGTAGACCTCACACTTCGCCGCGCTATTAACATTTCTTTTACACTTGTTGCAAAATTTGGTGCAGAACCCCGAGTGATACTTTTCACACCTTTGGCATAGCTGCTTCTGATTGTTGTTGTTGTTGCGGTTGTTATTGTTGTTGGGATGATTGTTGTAGTTGCTGTTGTTGTTGTTGTTATTGTTGTTGGGCCGTTTGTTGTAGTTGCGATTGTTGGGATAATTGTTGCGATTATTATTGTAATTGCTGTTGTTGTTGTATTGGTGAATCTTATCACCGTTTTCCTCACACTTTTTTTTGACTTGCTTCACATTGGCCTCTTCAGCCGTCTGTTCTTTAATTCTTTCCTCAATCTGGTTCACTAGTTTGTGAGCCATTCTACATGCCTGTTGTATGGAGGCGGGCTCGTGTGAACTTATATCTTCTTGGATTCTTTCCGGTAATCCTTTCACAAACGCGTCGATCTTCTCTTCCTCATCTTCAAACGCTCCCGAACACAATAGGCACAATTCTGTGAATCGTCTTTCGTACGTGGTAATATCAAATCCTTGGGTTCGTAACCCTCTAAGTTCTGTCTTGAGCTTATTGACCTCAGTTCTGGGACGGTACTTCTCATTCATCAAGTGCTTGAATACTGACCACGGTAGTGCGTACGCATCATCTTGTCCCACTTGCTCTAGATAGGTATTCCACCATGTTAACGCAGAACCTATGAAGGTATGCGTAGCGTACTTCACTTTGTCCTCTTTAGTACACTTACTTATGGCAAACACCGATTCGACCTTCTCGGTCCACCGTTTCAATCCGATCGGTCCTTCGGTTACATCAAATTCCAAAGGTTTGCAGGCAGTGAATTCTTTGTAGGTGCATCCTACACGATCTCCTGTACTACTAGATCAAAGGTTATTGTTGGTATGTAGCGCAGCCTGTACTGCGGCTATGTTTGAAGCTAGAAAAGTACGGAATTCCTCTTCATTCATATTCACGGTGTGTCGAGTAGTCGGTGCCATTTCCTTCAAAATAGTCAAATGGAACAAGTTAATCATACAGAATATTAAGAGTAGTTAATAGTATTTCGTAGCATAATATGAACTCATTTATAAAAGCTTTTTCTTCATATTAGCGTTTTATAATTTTAAATTCGGGTAGTACCTACCCATTAAGTTCATACTAAGTAGCTAATATACAATTCAACTACTACAATTCTATATGAAAAACTGATTATAATAATATTTCGCGTTCAAACTTTTATACAATATTTTACAAACTTACAATACCGCTTATTTTACATAAAGCATGAAATATAGCACACAATAACTTTGATACAAGATAGTTGTGAAGAAAATTCTAGCTAGTACACAAGTCGTTTAGCAAAGGCAATAAAGACACGTAATTCATACGTCCAGAAACAAGTCATGCATTCTGGTTTTACTAGGACTATTTCCCATCCTTGGTCTTGTGGAACATAACCGTTATGGTTGTTGATAAGACAGCGTGTTGTAACGTCGTCAAAGGGACGAGGGTTACGTAATGACCAACAGTCTCGTAACAACCTAAAAACCTTATTTCTTACCCCAATTACCGACTCCGTCACTTGTGGGAACGTTTTGATTAATAGTTGTAGCCCGATGTTCTTTTTCTCACTTTGGTGAGAAGCGAACATTACTAACCCGTAAGCATAGCATGCTTCTTTATGTTGCATGTTAGCCGCTTTTTCTAAATCATGAAGTCCTATATTCGGATACATTGAGTCAAAATAATTTCTTAACCCGTTGCGTAAAATAGCATTTGGGTTCCCCGCAATATATGCGTCAAAGTAAACACATCGTAACTTATGGGTTTCCCAATATGATATCCCCCATCTTTCAAACGAAAGTCTCTTATAAACCAAGACATTCTTGGAACGTTCTTCGAATGTCTTACAAACTGATTTCACCGTAAATAGTTGTGCCGAAGAATTCTGACCGACTCTAGACAAGATTTCATCAATCATGTCTCCGGGTAGGTCTCTTAAAATATTGGGTTGTCTATCCATTTTGTGTTTTTATACTGTATAATAGACAAGAGTTAGATTCATAAAAAAATACTTATTAATAAAAGCAATTTTTACATATATCATAAAGCATAAGCACACTATATTACATATATTACACCACACGAATACAACTATCTTATTCCGACTCGCTCGTTTCTTCTTCTTCGATTTTGGTTCGTTTTGCCAAGTTTCTAGTTATATATGATGTTCCCCTAATACGAGCTGTCGTTTTCCACATCGGTTTAGAAAAACCTGGTGGTTTAGAGGTTCCCGGGTCATTGTTACAACTTAAGGGCTTCGGGGGTTGACGATACATATAAAGTTCATCGGGGTTGGAATTAGATTTCTCTATTTTTATGCCCTTTCCCTTATTATTTTCTTTTGCCTTTTTAAATTCAGTTGGTGTAATTTCTATAACATCATCGGAATTCTCGTCGGAATCCGATTCATCAGAGAATTGGTAATCCTCCCAATATTTTGCTTCCTTGGCGGAAACACCATTGACCATAATTAACCTTGGTCGGTTGGTTGAGGATTTTTTTTTTACTTAACCGTTTTATTATTTCCCCCCACCGGTTCTATTTCCTCCTCCGGTTCCTCCTCTTCCGGTTCTGTTTCTTCTTCCGGTTCTGATTCTTCTTCCGGTTCTTCTTCGGGAACTTGTGAATCAGTCCAATATATATTCGACTCTTCGTTATTATTAGGTGAGTCAATGGGATTTGTGCTAGAGGTAGACATCTATCACAAAATATCAAACATGTTAAGAGATTAATATATCACATAATATATACATGTTAATAATATATAGTTTTCAACAAAAATGTTAAGCAATCATTTTTAAAGAAAACACGGTCGAAGTTCAGACTCACTAATGCATCCTAGCAAACTCGATAAGACACACTAATGCAAATTTTCTGGTTCTCTAAGACCAACGCTTTGATACCAACTGAAATGTCCCGTTCTTATTGATTAAAAACGTTCCATATTAATTGATTTCGTTGCGAGGTTTTGACCTCTATATGAGACGTTTTTTCAAAGACTGCATTCATTTTAAAACAAACCATAACCTTTATTTCATCAATAAAGGTTTAAAAAGCTTTACGTAGATTATCAAATAATGATAATCTAAAATATCATGTTTACACGCGACCATTACATAATGGTTTACAATACAAATATGTTACAACGAAATAAGTTTCTTGAATGCAGTTTTTACACAATATCATGCAAGCATGGACTCCAAATCTTGTCCTTATTTAAGTATGCGACAGCGGAAGCTCTTAATAATCACCTGAGAATAAACATGCTTAAAACGTCAATAAAAATGTTGGTGAGTTATAGGTTTAACCTATATATTATCAAATCATAATAATAGACCACAAGATTTCATATTTCAATACACATCCCATACATAGAGATAAAAATCATTCATATGGTGAACACCTGGTAACCGACATTAACAATATGCATATAAGAATATCCCCATCATTCCGGGATCCTCCTTCGGACATGATATAAATTTCAAAATACTAAAGCATCCGGTACTTTGGATGGGGTTTGTTAGGCCCAATAGATCTATCTTTAGGATTCGCGTCAATTAGGGTGTCTGTTCCCTAATTCTTAGATTACCAGACTTAATAAAAAGGGGCATATTCGATTTTGATAATTCAACCATAGAATGTAGTTTCAAGTACTTGTGTCTATTTTGTAAATCATTTATAAAACCTGCATGTATTCTCATCCCAAAAATATTAGATTTTAAAAGTGGGACTATAACTCACTTTCACAGATTTTTACTTCGTCGGGAAGTAAGACTTGGCCACTGGTTGATTCACGAACCTATAACAATATATACATATATATCAAAGTATGTTCAAAATATATTTACAACACTTTTAATATATTTTGATATTTTAAGTTTATTAAGTCAGCTGTCCTCGTTAGTAACCTACAACTAGTTGTCCACAGTTAGATGTACAGAAATAAATCGATAAATATTATCTTGAATCAATCCACGACCCAGTGTATACGTATCTCAGTATTGATTACAACTCAAACTATATATATTTTGGAATCAACCTCAACCCTGTATAGCTAACTCCAACATTCACATATAGAGTGTTTATGGTTGTTCCGAAATATATATAGATGTGTCGACATGATAGGTCGAAACATTGTATACGTGTCTATGGTATCTCAAGATTACATAATATATTAGAATACATGTATAATACAATATAAGTTAGCTAGGATATGATTAATATAGATTTGTTACCAATTTTCACGTAGCTACAACAAGAAAAATTATCCAATCTTGTTTTACCCATAACTTCTTCGTTTTAAATCCGTTTTGAGTGAATCAAATTGCTATGATTTCATATTGAACTCTATTTTATGAATCTAAACAGAAAAAGTATAGGTTTATAGTCGGAAAAATAAGTTACAAGTCATTTTTGTAAAGGTAGTCATTTCAGTCGAAAGAACGACGTCTAGATGACCATTTTAGAAAACATACTTCCACTTTGAGTTTAACCATAATTTTTGGATATAGTTTCATGTTCATAATAAAAATCATTTTCCCAGAATAACAACTTTTAATCAAAGTTTATCATAGTTTTTTAATTAACTAACCCAAAACAGCCCGCGGTGTTACTATGACAGCGTAAATCCGGTTTTACGGTGTTTTTCGTGTTTCCAGGTTTTAAATCATTAAGTTAGCATATCATATAGATATAGAACATGTGTTTAGTTGATTTTAAAAGTCAAGTTAGAAGGATTAACTTTTATTTGCGAACAAGTTTAGAATTAACTAAACTATGTTCTAGTGATTACAAGTTTAAACATTCGAATAAGATAGCTTTATATGTATGAATCGAATGATGTTATGAACATCATTACTACCTCAAGTTCCTTGGATAAACCTACTGGAAATAAGAAAAATAGATCTAGCTTTAAAGTATCCTTGGATGGCTTGAAAGTTCTTGAAGCAGAATCATGACACGAAAACAATTTCAAGTAAGATTTCCACTCGAAATAAGATTGTTATAGTTATAGAAATTGAATTAAAGTTTGAATATGATTATTACCTTGTATTAGAAAGATAACCTGCTATAAGTAACAAAGGTTTCTTGATCTTGGATGATTACTTGGAATGGATTTAGAAAACTTGGAAGTAAACTTGCAATCTTGGAAGTATTCTTGATTTTATGAAACTAGAACTTTTGGAATTTATGAAGAACACTTAGAACTTGAAGATAGAACTTGAGAGAGATCAATTAGATGAAGAAAATTGAAGAATGAAAGTGTTTGTAGGTGTTTTTGGTCGTTGGTGTATGGATTAGATATAAAGGATATGTAATTTTGTTTTCATGTAAATAAGTCATGAATGATTACTCATATTTTTGTAATTTTATGAGATATTTCATGCTAGTTGCCAAATGATGGTTCCCACATGTGTTAGGTGACTCACATGAGCTGCTAAGAGCTGATCATTGGAGTGTATATACCAATAGTACATACATCTAAAAGCTGTGTATTGTACGAGTACGAATACGGGTGCATACGAGTAGAATTGTTGATGAAACTGAACGAGGATGTAATTGTAAGCATTTTTGTTAAGTAGAAGTATTTTGATAAGTGTCTTGAAGTCTTTCAAAAGTGTATGAATACATATTAAAACACTACATGTATATACATTTTAACTGAGTCGTTAAGTCATCGTTAGTCGTTACATGTAAATGTTGTTTTGAAACCTTTAGGTTAACGATCTTGTTGAATGTTGTTAACCAATTGTTTATTATAACAAATGAGATGTTAAATTGTTATATTATCATGATATTATGATATATAATATATCTTAGTATGATATATATACAGTTAAATGTCGTTACAACGATAATCGTTACATATATGTCTCGTTTCGAAATCATTAAGTTAGTAGTCTTATTTTTACATATGTATTTCATTGTTAATACACTTAATAATATATTTACTTATCATTTAACATAATTAACCAAGTGTATCAATATCTTAATATGATTCATATGTACCTAGTAAGACGTTGGTATAATGATAATCGTTATATATATCGTTTTAGAGTTTCTTAAATTAATAGTCTCATTTTTATGTATATAACTCATTGTTAAAATACCTAATGAGATACATACTTATAATAAAATCATGTTAACTATATATATAACCATATATATGTCATCGTATAGTTTTTACAAGTTTTAATGTTCGTGAATCACCGGTCAACTTGGGTGGTCAATTGTCTAATCAAGTCTTAACAAGTTTGATTGCTTAACATGTTAGAAACACTTAATCATGTAAATAACAATTTCATTTAATATATATAAAAACATGGAAAAGTTCGGGTCACTACATTAACACTATGTTATGCCTTAACATTAACAGATGTGCAATCTTAGATATCCTAAGGTACTGCTAATTGGATTAGAGGTCTCTCCTTTGCGATCACTTATTCAACCCCGGATCATCTTACAACATCTCAAGAACATTGCTTCTGACGCGAATCATGCTTTTGAGCAAGCTAGGGTTCACTGAACTCTATATTGCCAGCTCTAATCACAACCTAAGTGGGCAGCTCTTCTTTAACGAATAAATGGTTATTCGTACGTAGGACTATATCCCTATTGTGACGTTAAGTATACATAACTACTTTCCTCGTATCCTAGGGTTGATTAGGTCCTAATACAAGGTTATAGCCACGTAAATAAGCGGAAAGGGTGATCCATAAATTAAACTTCTAAACCGTCAGGGTTTCAGCATAACAGCATGATAAGTTTCAGATATAGTATTCAACATATAATAAACATTTGTAACAGATAGATAAGCATGCAAGATGAAAGCAACTCAAGATAACAAAGTAACTTCATTAAATTAAGGAAAACGTTCACCGTTTACAGACGAGATCTAGATCATTACAAGTGTTGACATCCTCTAGACCACTCCTATTACAATCTTCGGCGTTCGCCTCCGGGTACTTAATTTCTCGCTCGGAGGTGAGAAGGCCTTGAAAGCTCTAGTGAGAGAAAGTGTATTGTAGTGAGAGAGTGAAGAGAGGTGTGTTGAAATTGGATGACAAAAAGCCTTTAAATAGAATTAGATTTTGCCTGCAAACAGCTGGCAGGCCGTTTGGCAAGCCGTTTGCAGGGTCCGTTTGCCAGGTTAAGCCATTTAACGTGCCCGTTTGATCTAGGCGTATGGCAGGCCTTTTGCCATACTGGCAAGCCTTTTGGAAAGCCGTTTGGCAAACTGTTTGGTAGGCCGTTTGGCTTTCTGGTTTGCTGGATCGTAACTTGATTTCTTGTCTTTCACCGTTTTCGCTATAGAATCTTCGTTTTACCTCCGATTCTCATGATTCTTTTTGCACCATCTTCGTAATTACTTATCTACAAATTTAACTGAAAAAGCGATTATTTTGCCGACAAATTTTTGAACTTTATGTTTTTGGGACTCAATATCGAGGGTAAAAACATGACTTTTTAGCCAATATCAGGAACTCTTTTCTCTCGCTCTCATCACTCCTTTTGGCCTTCATTGGGCTCTTTTACTTTTCATTTCTTTTGCTTTCATGCTTAGCATTAGCTTCACATTTCACATTTTTTTCTAAGTTGGCCCTCATTGGGACTCTTTTGCTGCCTCAGTGGTCCATGCTTATTATGCCATATGGTAGTGGCTATAAGTTTGCAATCATTTCACAATATTTGACGTTTACTTCCTATCTTAAACAAGTAGTCCGATCTCGAAGTTGAGAGTAGTTCTATTAGCTTTAAGATTAGATTAATGAAAAGACATAAGTTTGACTAAGAATTTATACTTCCAAAAATAATAGGGTTAGGAATGGAAATTTGGTTTCATATGGGTTTTTATCTAAAGGTTAAGGTTTCTAGTGGTAACTAATTGGAATTTTGTTAGCACTCTATATATTTGGATATGTATTCAAATGCTAATGACCTGGGTACTGGCTTAAATTGGTTTTAAAACAAAAGGCTAACAAAAATTAAATCCTAGATATTTCTTTATCATTTACATTAACTTGATTTTAGGTGTTTTATATTTCTTTATAATTTATTCCATCTCAAAATTTAAAAATTTCACCATATAAGGAGTCAAAAACTAGTTACTTTTAAGAGTATGAATTTAATCAAAAAGCAACAATTTTTTTTATAATGTAGGAAGAAAAAAAAAAATCAAGTGTGATTTTTAAATCATAAAAACCACATTTTATTAGTCTTTCCTCAAAAATTTATCTTGTGTTTTTAATTAAGTGAAAAATTCACGTCTTCCCCCCCCCCCACACACACACACTTAAAATCATACAATGTCCTCACTTGCATGAATTTATACTACAACAATAAAAAAAAGGAAGACAAAAATGTAAATAGGAAGGAGAATGATGTTACTTGGAATTAGATTTAGTTACATGATAGTTGCAGAAGTTGAATTTGAAGAACACGCGCCCAATCACCCCATTTATTCAAATACTCACTAATAAAAAGGAAATAAATACGTTCTTCTTTATTAACGAGTCATAAGCTTGACTCGACCCCATTTAAATTTTTTTCTTTAGTGGGGTTTAACTTCCCCCTCATTTATCGGGCGACAAATAAAATGGGTGGAAAATGTTCCACGAATTAGTAACGTTAACCAGTCATTAACACCTCGGGTTGTAAAGATATATTTAATTTGTTGTTTGTTCAAAATTTTGAAGTTAATCCGAGTGTCAATAAATAGCTTTCCATTGTGTAGGTCTTGTGGCAATAAGTTTGTTTTTCTCCTGGGTTCTTGCCAAAACGGGTCTTTAAATACCATTTCACATCCAATATTCTTGAAGATACACGAAGTCTATCGGAGTTATACATATTTCAAGTGGTGTTTCCGATATAAGTTCTTTCTTAGTGAATATTTCAAATAGTTCATCCTCGGATTCATCATTGATGTTGACCTTCATAAACTCGTCAAACTCGGTATCTAGATCTTCATCCTTAGTACTTATAGGTATGAAATCCCCCGTGTCCACATTCATTAATTCCTGAAAGTCTTCCTCAAGATAAGAATCTAACCTTAAAATTGGAGCAGTTTCCACTAACCTAGTGTTTTCTAGCAACCTTTCCACCTCAAAATTAAGATAAGAATCATCTTCATCATCAAAAGAATCCCATTTGATCGGATGAAACTCATCATCGTCCTCTGTATCTGAAGGATCCCAATCTATACCCGGTGATTCTTCATCTAAAATTTCATCGCTAAATATACTATCCGGGTCTACTAACATAGGTGGTGGAATGGTAGGTTGTGGTATGGAAATAGATTTCGTCTTACTTAATTGTTCTAGGTATGAAACGGTAGGTAATTGTGTATTAGATGAGGTACATGAATGTTTTACGTCTGGATTTGTTCAACATTGAAAAGGTCCATAAAAACACGGGCAAATCCCTCAGCTATCGTCATTTCTTCTATCAACATGTTTCTAACACTAACCCCGATCTCCTCTACCTATTCTTTTACTGGTTCAAACTCCTCATTAACCAACTCTTCCTCATCATTAGTCCAATAATACGCATTGGAAAGATATTGTTCGATAGTTATCTCATGTTGAGTTTGAGCATTTTCTTCCTTTTCTTTTATTTGTCTCATGTATTCATTCCATTCTAACATCGATTGTATTTGTTATGGTGAAAATGGATCAGCTGTATATTCATCCTTATTTTCTGTATTGAACATTTCCATAAAGGTTCTCTCTTCTTTTCTCTTTATTGGTTGTTCCATATTTTTAAATAAGATTTTAGATTTAGATTTTAAAATGGAGATTTTAATTATAGGAGTAATTAAGATTTGAATGAGAAAATAATTTAAGTAATTAAATAATAACTAAATAAAAAAATTTAAGTAACAAAATATAAATAGCTTATAAATAAATTAAATAACAACTTTTATCACTTAACAACGAATAATCAAACATACACGGCCTATTGAATCTTTCAATTCTTAAGTGACCCGTCAGCGTCTAGGTTCGAGCAGGAGCCTTTAAATCAGAACCCCAGCAACTCTCCCCTAAAGGAAGACAGTCATCACCCGTTTTCAAGAAATATCAATAACCAAAGTATATCTAATTTCCGTATTTACCGCGCTCCCCGACAGCGGCGCCAAAAAGTTGATGTGCAAAAGTGTGCAGTGCTAAATTTGCCTTTCAAACTTTTAAATTTATATAACCTTTATTTAATATACTTTTAACACCCTAACGAGCAACAAAACTCTGTCAGATGTAGTATTTTAGGTTATCGTCTGTGATGGCCCAGTCAAAACACTTAACGGCTCCGTCACTTGGTCCCACAGCTTGATCGAACTTAAATGAATTTAACAAACGACATTGCATTCTTTTATTTCAAAAGTTTTCCAAAAAGGAAAGCATACCAAAATATGTAGTTTAAAAGTAACCCAACATATTAATAATCCAAAGTTGACACAAAACATTGTCAACAACCCATTCAAAAACCGAATGCAAGCCAAAGTTTCATAAATTGTTTCATAAAAAATCTACCCAAATGCATGTAGACTCTTCTAAACATAGCGGAAGCATCACATAAACTCAAGTACCTGTGAAAACATGCGAGTAAACTATCAACACAAAGGTTGAGTGAATTATAGGTTTAAATAATTGAATAAACTTTAGACCACAAGATTTAAAAATATTAGAAAACATTAAACATTATTCCATTATCAATGAGCCACCTGGTAACCACTTAACCCTTTATTTACCCTTGCCAAACACAATAAAAATATACAGTGGACAGTGTATCTACAACAAAATACGAAGTACTAAACATTCCGATTATAAATTGCTAGCGCGACTAGCTCGAAATGGGGTTGTCAAACCAGATAGATCTATCCGTAGGATTCGCGTTCACCGGTACAAACCAATGATTACAGTTACCAGACTAGGGAATATTTTTGTCTAACTCACAATGAATAATTTAAATTTAATTGTCACTTGTGTCTAAACGTGAAATAAAATGCATGTAATCACATCCCAAAAATATACTTTGAAAAGTATGTAAAAACGGAACTATAACTCACCTTAACAGTAACGAAGTAACCAACACAATTAAGCGAACAGCAAATGTAGTACAGTGATCAGGAATGATCACAACGCCGACCTATAAATAAAGCAGGTCGATATAAATAACTAACTTAGGTCAAGTCTTAGTATGATAGCTATTGTACATGTTGCAAATAGTCATAGAACAATACTCAATATGCATCGGTTTGATTGGAATAGCTCACGGACACACACTTTCTATTTTTAGAAAGTTTTTATTTTTAGCAGGTTTTCATTTTTGGAAAGTTTCTATTTTTGGAAAGTTTCTATTTTTGGAAACTTTCTAAATTTAGAAAGTTGCTATTTTAGGAAAGTTTATAAGTTAGGAAAGTTTCCTTAATTAGAAAGTCAACAAAAGTCAACTGAAAGTCAACTCAAAAGTCAACCTTGGTCAAACATAGTCAACGTTAATTTTAAAAGTGTAAGTTGTAATAATAATGTAAGTTATAATGTTTATTAAAGTTAAATATGTCTAATTATGTTATAACATAAGTTTAATTAAATTAAAATGAATTATTAAAGTTAATATAAGTTTAAATGATATAATTAATATAACATAAGTATTTAATTAATTAATTAAATATTAGTCATAATATAAGTATTATTAATTAATAATAATTTTTAAATCATATCATAAGTATTATTAATTAATAATGAATTATTAATCATATCATAAGTTTCTAATTATAATTATTAAATCATAAATATTTAATAATTAAATTATAATTAAATAATAACTAAGCCTTATAATAATTAAATAATTAATTAATCCTTATTATAAGTCTTATTATAGTAATCTCATAATCTAAGTTTAATACTTATCATAAGTATTTTCCATTAATAATGAAGTATTATTAATCATATGTTTAATTAAAATGTTAATTAAATCATAAGTATTAATTAAATGATATAATAAATATATCATAAGTTGTAAATAATAATACTTACTTTTTTATCATAAGTAATTAAATGATAATGAAATCCATTATTTATATCATAAGTTTAATAATTAGTCATAAGTTTTAAATCAAAAGTTCAACGGGTCGTATCCTGAGCCCCGGGTGTCGGTTTTCGGCGAGCCTTACATATATCTCCGTCTAATCAAACCACCCGACACTTTGGTATACTCAAGAACACACCATGAACAGCCCACAAGTCGTGATATACAGCCAATACACTACTTGGAACTTCAATTCAATTAAAAACGTGTTTTAGACGTAACGGGTGATTCGTGGCTCGGATTGAGATGACCCGAACATGAAAGTTCACCCCACCATAGTCCTAACACACTAACACATCCTAAAGTCACCAAATATGGTCACAAAGTCAGACCAAACCTGGTTCATACCAAAATCACATTTCAATCTTAACAAAATACCACTTTGATCATATCTAGGGCTCCGGGAATCGAAACGACATGAATCCGGAGTCTAAGATTAATGGCTTGATGAGAGGAACTCATCTAGATACTTTATTTTAACTTTTATATCAGTCAAAATAGCAGAAACACACGAAAAATCTGCTGTCCCAATTATATCAAACCGAAAACATATGTTTACGAGTAATTCTATGCATACAAACACCATTACAACAATAAGTAATCATCATACTATTAATATATAATCAAAATACAGAAATATAATGAAAAATCAAAAATTCTAGGGTTAGGGTTTATACCCTAATCAAGAAACGAGAAGTATAATCGCGTAGAGAACGGAACGAGGAACGCGTTGGTGTTAATTAATCCTTGATCCAAGCAATATTTTTGGTTGATGATGATGATGATATGGTGATGGTTGGTGACGGCAAAGAGAAGAGGGAGAGAGGAGAGCACTTTGCTAAATTTAGGTTTTAGGAAAAATAATGTGAAGTGAAAAGTAATTAACAAAAAAAGAAAGCAAGGGGGTATACCCCATGGATTTGGCCAAAAAAGGGAGTGGGGTGGGTCCCACTTGGCCCATCTCACTTAAATGTTGATGTACTTATGGTCTGAAAGCCCGAACGAATCCCGAAACGCGAAAACACGCTTACGCGATTAAAAATTCGGAGAGATAACAAACGCGCGATGAAAAATAAATATAAATACTCTATATAATAATATGACCTTAAAATATCATATTTAAAATAATTAGGATTTAAATATCCCAAAAGCGCGACCGTTGGTTTGAAAACCGAAAAGATTCGCCGGATAGAAATCCGCGACACGTAGAAACGTATAAATTAAAAATAAATACAATTATTCACATAACACTTAATAATTAATTAATATAATAATATAGGTCATGAAATGATGTAGCACAATTAACAGTTAACGGTCGTTAAATAATTAACGGAAAAGATAACGGAAAAAGTAGGGTCGTGACAGTACCTTCCCGTTACGGAAATTTCGTCCCGAAATTTAAGCAGGTGCAGGGGTTGACTCAGCATCTGGGAACAAATGCGGGTACTTCTGCTTCATCTGATCTTCACGTTAACTTGGGACCACGTATGGCGTTCCATCTAACTTGGACAATAGGAATTCGGCTCTGCTTAAGAGTCTTAACTTCTCGATCCATAATTTCAATAGGTTCCTCAATAAAGTGTAGTTGCTTATCAACATGAAGTTCTTCCAGAGGAATAGTCTTGTCGGCCTCGGCCAAACACTTCTTTAAGTTCGATACATGAAAAACATCTTGAACAGCACTGAGTTCTTGTGGCAACTTCAAATGATAAGCCGCCGGTCCAACTCTCTCAACAATCTCAAACGGTCCAACAAAACGAGGACTTAGCTTTCCCCTTTTACCAAAACGGATCACACCCTTCCAAGGTGAAACCTTTAACATAACCCGATCACCAAATTGAAATTCCACATCTTTCCTTCCCCTATCGGCATAACTCTTTTGCCGACTTCTAGCGGTTCTCAACCTTTCCTTAATCTGTACAATATTCTTGGTAGTCTCGTGAATAATTTCTGGACCTGTGAGTGAAGCATCCCCAACCTCATTCCAACAGACAGGAGACCTACACTTCCTATCGTACAGAGCTTCAAATGGTGTGGCTTGAATACTTGCGTGATAACTGTTGTTATAAGAAAACTCAGCTAGCGGCAAATATTTATCCCACACATTACCAACGTCTGAATGGTCCTTTCACTCTGAACATCCGTCTGAGGATGATAAGCGGTGCTCATGTCTAACCTAGTTCCCAAGGCTTCCTGTAAAGACCGCCAAAACCTCGATACAAATCGACTGTCTCGGTCCGAAATAATGGATACAGGAACACCATGCCTAGAAACAATCTCCTTCAAGTACAAACATGTAAGCTTCTCCATTGAATCTATTTCCCTAATCGGCAAAAAGTGAGCCGACTTAGTGAGTCGATCTACAATCAACCAAATAGTGTCATAGCCACCCGCAACTCTCGGTAACTTAGTAATTAAATCCATTGTAATTCCTTCCCACTTCCACTCGGGAATCTCGGGTTGTACCAACAGTCCAGACAGTTTTTGATGTTCAGCTTTAACCTTAGCACAGGTCAAACACTTAGCCACATACGTAGCCACATCACCTTTCAAATTTGGCTACCAATACAGCTCCTTAAGATCATGATACATCTTTCCTGAACCAGGATGAATAGAGTACCTAGACTTATGAGCCTCATCCAAAACAAGTTGTCGCAGTTCACCAAACTTCGGAACCCAAAGATGTCCTGCAAAGTACCTAGTACCATCTGCTCGAATCTCAAATTTCTTAGCCATAACTCTTACATTCTCTTTCACAAAATTCTTTTCCTTTAAGGTTCTTGTTGTGCCTCAAGAATCTGCCTTGCGAGGTTTGTTCTAATTTTCATATTCAAGGCCTTAAACTTGCGAGGTTCAGCCCTTTCTTTACGACTCAACGCATCTGCCACCACATTGGCCTTACCCAGATGATACCAAAGTTCAAAATCGTAATCATTCAATGTCTCAATCCATCTTCGTTGTCTCATGTTCAACTGTTTCTGATCGAGGATATGTTGAACACTTTTGTGATCTGTGTACACAGTACTCTTGACCCCATACAAATAATGTCTCCAAATCTTAAGCGCAAAAACAACGGCCCCCAACTCTAAATCATGAGTTGTATAGTTCTGCTCGTGAATCTTCAACTGGCGTGACGCATACGCAATGACTTTCTTTCGCTGCATCAAAACACAGCCAAAGCCCTGACGCAAAGCATTACAATAAACAACAAAATCATCATTACCCTCAGGTAGTGACAATATCGGAGCGGTAGTCAACTTCTTCTTTAAAATCTGAAAAGCAGTCTCTTGTTCATACTTCCACTCGTACTTCTTCCCTTTATGCGTTAAAGCAGTCAGAGGTTTTGCAATACGAGAGAAATCTTGAATGAACCTTCTATAGTAACCTGCCAATCCTAGGAACTGACGAATCTGGGTAGGAGTTTTCGGAGTCTCCTACCTTTCAATCACCTCAATCTTAGTAGGATCAACTTGTATCCCTTGTTTACTAACAATATGTCCAAAGAATTGAACTTCTCGTAACCAGAATGCACACTTAGAGAACTTAGCGTACAACTCTTCTTTTCTCAACAGATCAAGCACTAACCTCAAATGTTCCTCGTGATCATCATCACTCTTCGAATAAATAAGGATGTCGTCGATGAAGACAATAACGAACTTGTCCAGATAGGGTCTACACACACAGTTCATGAGGTCCATGAACACAGCAGGTGCATTCATCAATCCGAACGGCATAACAAGAAACTCAAAGTGACCGTAACGGGTGCGAAAAGCAGTTTTCGAAACATCAGATTCTTTAACACGCAACTGATGATAGCCGGAACGAAGGTCGATTTTTGAATAAACAGATGAACCCTGAAGCTGATCGAATAGATCATCAATTCTCGGAAGGGGATAACGATTTTTAATAGTAAGCTTGTTCAACTCACGATAATCAATGTACAAACGAAAAGAACCATCCTTCTTCTTAATAAACAGAACAGGAGCTCCCCAAGGGGACGAACTAGGACGAATACAACCTTTGTCTAACAACTCACGAAGTTGACTTGACAATTCTTGAAGTTCGGAAGGCGCAAGACGATAAGGAGCACGTGCTACGGGAGCTGCACCGGGAACAAGATCAATTTGAAATTCTACCGCGCGTTGCGGCGGAAGGCCAGTTAAATCTTCGGGAAATACCTCAGGAAAATCTCTAACAATATGAATGTAAAGACCCGTCCTAATCCATCCGAACGAAGTCCATATCGATTATAAACGATTCACAACAGTTGATTACATCGTGAGGTATTTGACCTCTATATGATACATTTTACAAACATTGTATTCAATTTTAAAAGACAATCTTTCTTTACAACGAAAATTGATGGCATGCATACCATTTCAGAATATATCCAACTATAATTGACTTAATAATAATCTTGATGAACTCGACGACTCGAATGCAACGTCTTTTGAAATATACCATGAATGACTCCAAGTAATGTTTCTAAAATGAGCAAATGCATAGCGGAAGATTTCTTTCGTACCTGAGAATAAACATGCTTTCAAGTGTCAACCAAAAGGTTGGTGAGTTCATAAGTTTATCGTAAACAATAAAATTCATCATTTTGATAGACCACAAGATTTAAATCCTGCATGGTACAAATGGGCCCGAATCCTATACCCACCTGTAATGTACATGCTATATCTTTTAAATACAGTACATTTTTCTCGTGTACGAAACCATTTTCATAAATCATAGTAACCGTACACATATCTTGTGCACAAAAATAACATACACATAACCTGTGTATAAAATCATTCTCTCGATATATAACATTCACATTAACTGGTGGCAATTATCATGTCCACATAATTCAATGGTGGCAATTATCATGTCCACATAATTCAATGGTGGCAATTATCATGTCCACATAATTCAATGGTGGCAATTATCATGTCCACATAATTCAATAATAATCCGCAGAACTTCTGTCTGTATAATAATTCATTCGAGGAATGTTTTGCTTGTGTCTATCTCGTCAAACATTTATAAAAGCATTTCATGTATTCGCAGTTCAAAAATATATTTCAAAAGCATTTAATAAAGCAGTTGTAAAAATAGCGCATGTATTCTTAGTCCCAAAAATGTAAAGAGTAAAAAGGAATCAAATGAACTCACAATACGATATTTGTGGTGGTTAAGTGGTGATGATGATTGTGGTGGTTATGGTGGTGGTAATTCTTGAAAACTAGGATGAAGATGGTGATGATGTTCGATGGTGTGCATGGTGTCCTTCGGACAAAAAATGAATGAGAGAAGAAGGGGAAGAAGATAGCATGTGTTTTGTGCCTGATAATGAGGTTGAGGTATCGATTGGGTTATATTAAATACCGTAGGATCAATTTTTGTTTATATATATTGGAAGAAGGTATCATGTTCTCTCAAGCTGGCATGAATAAATAAAGAATATAAATAAAAGTTTGAGAGTGATAGGTAACGAATTTTGTTAATATTATTAGATTGATAGAGATTCCAGTGTCGACCATTAATTCAGGAAAAGCAATAACAACACACAGATAGATATAAAACTTGATTGATACATGAAACAGATTTGGATTCTATATATGATTTTATTTATATATAATTAATATTAGTAATTAGTAAAACATAAATATATTACTAATAACAATATTGTTAATATTATTATAAATAATAAAAATACTAATAATAATAATAATATTACTAATCAAAATAATAATATAATAATAAGAATAATGATAAAAGTAATAAAAATAATGATAATAGAAATTTTAAATGAAATGATGATTTTTAGTAATTATGTTATTAATGATAATTTTTGTTACTAATAATAATCATAATGATAATTAAGATCATAATGTTATTAATGCTAACAATAACATTAGTAATAATATTAATATAGTCGATTAAATGTATTAAATTTCATATCTTTATAATATATAGTAATATCAATAATACTGATATTAATATTAATATTAATTTTTAATATTAACAATGATAATGAAAGTAATAATAATAATAATATGGATCTAACAATTATATTTTAACTTGCATTTTAATATATTAATCTTACAATCTATTAATTATGTATTTATATCATTCATTATATGATAACATTATTTAAATATTTGATACGTATACATTTTATATATATTACATTTATATATATATATATATATATATATATATATATATATATATATATATATATATATATATATATATATATATATATATATATATATATATATATATATACAAGTACAAATTCGTGAATCGTCGGGAATGGTCGAAGGTCAATTGAATACATGAAAACAGTTCAAAGTTTCTGAGACTCAAACTAACAGACTTTGCTTATCGTGTCGAGCTTATATAAAGATTAAGTTTAAATTTAGTCAGAAATTCCCGGGTAATCACAGTACCTACCCGTTAAAGAAATTTCTTCCCGAAATTTGAGTGAGGTGATCATGGCTTACAATAAAAATGTTTTCATGACCAATATGAGTTGATAATTAGAGGTTTATCATCATTGAATAATAATGATAAAATAATTCGATTATTCTAAGAATACTAGTGAAGCTATCGCAAAAGAGTGATTTGAAAAAAAATAAGGTTTTCCTTAGCTTTTGACGTAAACAGGGTTGAATTTCAGGAATTCAAAGGATTTATAGAAAATCTTCGAAATCGAAAACATTTAATTCTTCGGTGGGTAAGGAAATTAAGATCTCTATAATTAAATACAGTGATCTGCCTCGATTACTCTGTCTGATATTTCCATTATAAATTAAGCTCTTCCGTTCTATTATTCTCACCATTTCTATACTTTCTTTCTTAGTTCATACATCCGAAAGATTGTGAAAATGCTTAATCCTGTTCTAATCTTTGATATTTTTCTAATTATCATTTCTGTCATCCTTCTTTTCAATCTTCCACTAGAAAAAATCTGTTTACTTCCACTATTAACTTGGGGTGATACTATTCCTAATTATACCGTGTCTTTATATTACTATTTGTATTAATATCCACGGTTTGAAATTTCTTGATTGTTGTTGAGTTTTATATCTTCTCTTATATTTAGATGTCCCTGTTTCTGTCTCCTATAATCGTTGTCATCCACAGTTAATGCTCTTTCCTATTTGCTGTGATTTATACCCCCTTTCTATTTCGGAGCTTCATGCTTTTGTTTTCTTTTCGCAAGTAATGGTCCAGAATTTGTAAGTATGGAGTTTCGAATGAACTTAATGTTCTAATCAAGAAAGAACGTAATATAACGATTTGATTTGTCAAATTACCAGAATCATTGAGAATAGAACTATCAAGAATATATCTTCTTGATATGTTCAGAGGTTAATTAGAATGAAAGAGTTATGTAACATGGTTCCTGATGACGGTATGGTCTACTGTGAACCCTCATCACATTCCATTAGAAATTCAGCATGACTTACTGTAATATAATCACGTTGATCAAGTGTCATTATATTATACTAACTCATGCTTCAGTTCCCAACATTACTTCAATAACATTCATATTTTAAGCTCAAAAGTTTACAAAATATAGAAACTAACAGTTTCTATATGATGTAACACTGATAGCACGAAGAGATTAATAATTTCAGATAAGAATAGTTATGAAAATATCTTCAGAAATATGGAGGATATTTATAATGAAAGATACGATGATATCTTGGAATTTCTAATATAGAAGGATGGTGAATAAAATTTGTCCGCAAGAGTTTGGAGTCAGAAGCAAGGTATTTGCTAAAGATTTTATCATAAACAGAATCATCAGGATTCTTTATGTACAAGTTTAGCCCTTGTGATTTGTTTAGAGACTCCTTCGTAGTTTGCTCAATCAGTTTTTTTTTTCCGTTTCAAACTTTTTCTGAGCTTTTCCAACATACTATTCTTTATCATCAACTATTGACTGTTGAGGTCGTTTACAGTTTTTGTTGCTTCATTCAACTTTTCAAAATTCAGAGTATTAATTCGCAGACTGAGTGCTTTTTAGGATTTCAGATGAAAGATCATAATTCTAAGAGATGAATGTTATACATATAACTGTTGATGTAGATATGCTGTGAGTTTTCAAAGTACTGATTGCTGATTCCCGGTAGTTGGTATGTCAGTTCTCGTTACAAGATGCGGATGAGTACATGATGAGACTTCAATAGATAAATATAGTGATTTGTCGGAGAGATTTTAACCAAGGAGCAGCGTGGTTGCTGGTACGTCTGCTGGTAATATGATGGAATATAAAAGGTTCTTCGGTAACAGTAAGAGAGCAAGCACGTATATCAAGGTTATAATAAGGTTGATTCGAGCGGATAATTGAAGTTGACTTGCTGGAGCTGTGACAAAATTTACTACTTTGAAAAGGGATTGTAAAGTTATTTTGGGTAATAATAATGCTAAAGGATCTAGCACAGATACGTGTTAAATGTTTACTCAGGTTTCGAGTGTTTTCAGGTGCATAACTATATGCATAAATCTTTCCTTCCGTAAATGAGGTGCGGTTAGTTCATCCTATCGATTGAGGTGTTTTCAAAAATCATGAAAGGTTTGAACGCAGATTGTAATCGTCGAGATACAATGAGGTTTAAGATGAAATCAAGTGGCAAACTTGAAGAAATGTTTAGTTTCATATGTTATAATCAATATTTTAATTCATTTTAATTGTCCAATATTATTAGTCCACAGTCGATAGTCCACATTTAACAGTCCAATAATTCATTTATAATTTAATATATAATATTTTAATTAATTAATACGTATCGTGACCCGTGTACATGTCTCAGACTCGATCACAACTCAAACTATATATATTATTGTAGAATCAACCTCAACCATGTATAGAGAACTCGATCATTACTGTATATAGAGTGTCTATGGTTATTCTAAATAATATATATAGATGCGTCGATATGATATGTCAAAACCTTGTATACGTGTCCCGATATTTAAAGTGCGTAAAATAAATAACAGAAATTAAATGACGATAAATTAAATTGCGATAATTAAATTGCGATAAATAAACTGCGATAAATAAAATGTAATCAGTTAGCTAGGAACAGTTAGCGTGAATTCTTAACAAAATTCCTCATAGTTAATTTGTTTGTTTCTAACAATTTTATTTTATCAAATGTTTTCTTCATTATGCCACTTGTTGCGTTCTGATAAATCAAAATCCAAATATGAAATTGAATGAAAATGGTTCTTCTTTGGTGAACGGATTCATATATCGGTAGATGTAAGTAGGATAGTAAATGACTGTTGGATCAGATTCGAAGAATGTATAGTGTAACTTATTAATGTGAAATCTAAATATTCCTCGGGTATTACCTACCCGTTAAAATATTTTCACCATCAACAGTCTGTACAAAAGAATTTTTAATTACAATCTTTATGAAAACATATATACATATATATTTTCTTCAGATGTAACCATGGATTTAATGAGTTAATATGATATTAAACTCATTTGATTTACCGTTAGAATAGAATATATAATCTCTAAAACATTAGAGATTACATAATCGCCATGTCGAACGAAGATAAATAATGTAGAATTATTCGTAGAACGATGATTATACTCGTGGTACAGAATGGGATGCTGAGGCGTGTGTTTTTGATGGTACGGGTGCTGTTGCTGGTGGTTCTGTTAATGTCGGTGATATTGTTGAAGCTGGTAAATTTTGCACCATATTCTCTAAATTGATTACTCGAGCGCGAAGTTCGTTGACTTTTTCTATTATTCCGGAATGATTGTCAGTCGGCACGAGCGGATGAATAAGATTTAGAATTGTGGATAGAATATAATCATGATGAGATACTCTGGAAATGAGAGAGAAAATGGTATTTCGAACAGGTTCGTCGGTAAGTGCTTCAGGTTCTTCGCCAAGAGGTGAATTCGGTTGGTGGAAGGGATCTCCTTCTTCTTGTCTCCAATGATTAAGTAGACTACGAACCCATCAGATGAATTGGTTGATTCATTCTGGTGACACTGCTTCCGGAGCTTAGGTGAACATCCATGTCGGAATAGCTGTCAGAATCCCAGGAATTCGAACTGGTTGAGGGATTCATCTCGTAAGATCAGATGAAGAATTTTTGATAAAAAAAATAGATTATAGGATGTAGATTAGTACCCTGCAATACATAATTTACATATGAATATATAATACTAAAATCCCATAAGTTACTGAGGATTCTACGAAAGCTGTCAGGCAAAGGTAACAATAACAGATACGTTAAGATATGAATTTATCTATACACTGTCTATGCAATAGAGGCAGTAAGAAGTGTATAGACTTTTAGGATGATAAGTACGTAATTTTTGACACGAAATGATAAGCAAAACTTTTGACATGTAGACACGGTCGAAGTCCAGACTCACTAATGCATCTTAACAACTATCAGTTAGACACACTAATGCAAGAACTGGTTCGCTAAGACCACTGCTCTGATACCAACTGTAAAGACCCGTCCTAATCCATCCGGACGAAGTCCATATCGATTATAAACGATTCACAACATTTGATTACATCGCGAGGTATTTGACCTCTATATGATACATTTTACAAACATTGCATTCAATTTTAAAAGACAATCTTTCTTTACAACGAAAATTTACGGCATGCATACCATTTCAGAATATATCCAACTATAATTGACTTAATAATAATCTTGATGAACTCGACGACTCGAATGTAACGTCTTTTGAAATATACCATGAATGACTCCAAGTAATGTTTCTAAAATGAGCAAATGCACAGCGGAAGATTTCTTTAGTACCTGAGAATAAACATGCTTTCAAGTGTCAACCAACAGGTTGGTGAGTTCATAAGTTTATCGTAAACAATAAAATTCATCATTTTGATAGACCACAAGATTTAAATCCTGCATGGTACAAATGGGCCCGAATCCTATACCCACCTGTAATGTACATGCTATATCTTTTAAATACAGTACATTTTTCTCGTGTACGAAACCATTTTCATAAATCATAGTAACCGTACACATATCTTGTGCACAAAAATAACATACACAAAACCTGTGCATAAAATCATTCTCTCGATATATAACATTCACATTAACTGGTGGCAATTATCATGTCCACATAATTCAATGGTGGCAATTATCATGTCCACATAATTCAATGGTGGCAATTATCATATCCACATAATTCAATGGTGGCAATTATCATGTCCACATAATTCAATAATAATCCGCAGAACTTCTGTCTGCATAATAATTCATTCGAGGAATGTTTTGCTTGTGTCTATCTCGTCAAACATTTATAAAAGCATTTCATGTATTCGCAGTTCAAAAATATATTTCAAAAGCATTTAATAAAGCAGTTGTAAAAATAGCGCATGTATTCTCAGTCCCAAAAATGTAAAGAGTAAAAGGGAATCAAATGAACTCACAATACGATATTTTGTAGTAAAAATATGCATACGACGGAACTGAACAAAGCAGAGTTGGCCTCGGATTTACGAACCTATATAAGTTGCATATATATTAACACATATCCCATTTAATCAACTAAGTTTACTTATATTTTATAATTTATTAAAATTGGTATTTTTTTTAAATATAATTATGCTTATAATAAATATATAATATATAATTTAATTAAAGTTATCAATATAAATGGTAATATATTAGTTAAAAACATATTATTGTGTAATATTAGTTGACTTGTAGTATATTTTTATATAGATAACATTTGTTTGTTAATAATAATAATTATAATAATACTAAAATAATAATAGTAATGATAATAATAAAAATGATAATTCTTTTATTGATAATGATAATACTAATAATAAAATGATAAAATGTCATATGTTAATAATAATAATAATAATAATAATAATAATAATAATAATAATAATAATAATAATAATAATAATATAATAATAATAATAATAATAATAATAATAATAATAATAATAATAATAATAATAATAATAATAATAATAATAATAAAAATGATAATAATATTAATATTAATATTAATAATAATAATAATAGTAAATGATAATTTATACCTACATTTGAAGTCCACTAAATGCTCAAAATGTGCTAGTCCATTTCCAATCCTAGTTAGCCCACTAGCAGCCCAATCAAATTCTCAAGTAATCAGCCCAATAACATTAACCATGGACCTGACTTGAATAATCTACTCTTACTGTAAAAAAAAATATAAACTACTGCACCAGGTGGGAATCGAACTCAGGATCTCTTGTTTAACACACTACGCGTCTAACCATTTCGCTGTTTGTTATTATCTAATTTAACTCCTCCTTCGAATTTATTTAAACCTACTATTTCTGCTATCCTTTTTCTTCTTCTTCTTTAAAACTAAACCCAAAACTTATTCATCATCTTCATTGTAATGGTAGTAGGAGCAGAATTAGAAACATGAGCGTATAATAGTAGAATGATATCATCTTGTTATCATTATCATTATTATTATTATTTATCAATCTTCATAACATTATCACTTATCATCTTCATCATCATGACCATGTCGTTAGCACCACTTTAATCATACATATCCCGTCATCGTCCTCTTCATCATACATCTTCTATCCTAATCTCATCATTCATCAATGTAATCGTCAAACAAAATTTAACACTGTATAAAATAAGCATAGTCGTAGCATTTGAAACTCGCCCCTAACTCTTCCCAATTTCCTATTTCTGCGATTGGAACCGGTTCTCCTTCGTCCCAATAAGATAAACAGATATAGATTGTTATTACTTTTAATGGCTCATAGTAGTCCACTACAGTGTTTAACTAATAGCCCCACTTAGCCTGATTACCTGTTGCTTTTTAAAAAAAATCGAATAGATTGGTTGTAAACATGGGGTCTTTATCACCGATCCCCACCTATGCAAACACGTCCCAATTTGTAAACCATTACTTTATCTTTATTTCTTATAATTACTTGATGATTTTATACTCCAGCTGGTTCCCACGATATATCTATATTGTACCTACTCTTTATATATTATTATATCACCTATTCTCCTCCAAAATAAAACATACTCGATCCCCCTTTGTCGGCCACCTTTCTTGCTACTAATTCTTACGGTTTGCATAATGGGTGGGTTTCCTTGGCCTACCACGAAAATGAACTTTTATCCATTAGCAATCAACATGTCGGTCTTGAAGAATTAAAGAAAAAGCATGCTAAGTGGTAACGATTATCAATATCAACCACTTTATTGAAATATACAAGCAATTTATTCTAGGCTTACAAGTGGGTGGTGGGTTCGGACGTAAATATAATTTAGAAAACGGAAAGCATAGCTCAAAACACTTAGCAGCAAAAAGAAATATATAGTTGCAGGGTGTTCGGTGGTGGTGTTTAATAAAGATGGCTGTGGTGATTGGTTCGAATAATACAAGACACGTCGAGTTAACAATCTTGATGGTGGTGTTTGTTATTAATCTTTAGTGGACAAAGGTGGCGTTTAAAAAATAAAACAGAAAAACACGATGGTGGTTGGTGTCGGGTTTAAGTGGTGATGATGATTGTGGTGGTTATGGTGGTGGTAATTCTTGTAAACTAGGATGAAGATGGTGATGATGTTCGATGGTGTGCATGGTGTCCTTCGGACAGAAAATGAATGAGAGAAGAAGGGGAAGAAGATAGCATGTGTTTTGTGCCTGATAATGAGGTTGGGGTATCGATTGGGTTATATCAAATACCATAGGATCAATTTTTGTTTATATATATTGGAAGAAGGTATCATGTTCTCTCAAGCTGGCATGAATAAATAAATAATATAAATAAAAGTTTGAGAGTGATAGGTAACGAATTTTGTTAATATTATGAGATTGATATAGATTCCAGTGTCGACCATTAATTCAGGAAAAGCAATAACTACACACAGATAGATACAAAACTTGATTGATACATGAAACAGATTTGGATTCTATATATGATTTTATTTATATATAATTAATATTAGTAATTAGTAAAACATAAATATATTACTAATAACAATATTGTTAATATTATTATAAATAATAAAAATACTAATAATAATAATAATAATAATAATAATATTACTAATCAAAATAATAATATAATAATAAGAATAATGATAAAAGTAATAAAAATAATGATAATAGAAATTTTAAATGAAATGATGATTTTTAGTAATTATGTTATTAATGATAATTTTTGTTACTACTAATAATCATAATGATAATTAAGATCATAATGTTATTAATGCTAACAATAACATTAGTAATAATATTAATATAGTCGATTAAATGTATTAAATTTCATATCTTTATAATATATAGTAATATCAATAATACTGATATTAATATTAATATTAATTTTTAATATTAACAATGATAATGAAAGTAATAATAATAATATTGATCTAACAATTATATTTTAACTTGCATTTTAATATATTAATCTTACAATCTATTAATTATGTATTTATATCATTCATTATATGATAACATTATTTAAATATTTGATACGTATACATTTTATATATATTACATTTATATATATATATATATATATATATATATATATATATATATATATATATATATATATATATATACACACACACACACATATTTATTTACAAGTACAAGTTCGTGAATCGTCGGGAATGGTCGAAGGTCAATTGAATACATGAAAACAGGTCAAAGTTTCTGAGACTCAAACTAACAGACTTTGCTTATCGTGTCGAGCTTACATAAAGATTAAGTTTAAATTTAGTCGGAAATTCCCGGGTTATCACATTGAACATCTCCAACGCTCTTCGTTTCTTTATCGGAATCAACAACATGGGCTAGAATAGTATGACAGCCTTTGCGAAGATGTTTAAGAACTTTCAAACAGCTAATAAGATTTAACTGTCGGCATTTCTTATCTCCAAAAACCATCAGCGGCTCTCCAACCACATTAGTAATACGAATAGCTTTATCATAACACACAATCTCAGCACGATTCGCAGATAACCAATCCATCCCAATGACAACATCAAAACTACCAAGTTCAATAGGTACCAAATCTATCTCAAAATCTCTACCAGCTAAACTAATGTTACACTTACGATGCACAGTCTTAGCAGTGAGTACCTTACCATTAGCTATTTCAACAACATACGTATTGTCTAAAGGAGTTAACGGTGTTTTGATTTTTGGACTTAATCTACTCGACACAAAACTCAAATCAGCCCCCGAATTAAATAGTACATAAACTGATAAATCGTTGACCGAGAATGTACCAGTAACAAGTTTAGGATCTTCCTCAGCATCCCTAGTGTTAATGTTGAACGCCCTACCTCGTGCAGTCTCTGCAGTCTTCTTGTTAGGACAGGCATCACGGAAATGCCCCGGCTTCCCACACTGGTAACAAACTCTCGGATTACCACCATTATTTGACTTTCCATTACCATTACCATTACCACCTCTATTACCAGCATTATTACCATTATTACCACCTGCGACAAGAGTAGCAGAACCCGGCAGAAGCACCGTACAATCCTTAGCAATGTGTCCCTGTTTGGAACACCTCTTGCAAGTCACGGTACAGAAACCATCATGAGCCTTGTAACAACGTGGACACACATGCTGGCTGCGGTTATTCTAACCAGAAGTATCCTGCTTTTTCTGCTGACTCTGGTTTTGATTACGGTTATTATCCTACTTTCTCTTCCCATTATCAGCTTTCTTAACAGCCTCTTCACTGGGTTCGGTTACAGTAGCCTTGCATCTTCTCAAGATCTTATCATTTAACTTATGAGCCATAGACATCGCGGCCTCAATAGTCTGGGGCTCACTAGATTCAACCCCATGCTCAATTTTCTCGGATAGCCCATCAATGTAAGCTTCAATCTTAAGATTCTCATCGGCATAAACATTATGGCACAACAAAGTCAACTCAAAGAACCTCTGCTCGTAGGCATCTAATTCGGTGCCCTTCATTTTCAAGTTTTTAAGTTCAACCTCTAACTTCTTAAGCTCACCCCTAGGTCGGTAGCAGGTGATCATTCTTTCCTTGAAATTATTCCAAGTTAACCCATAAGCCACATCATTTCCCAAACTGTTAACCAAGTTGTTCCACCAGGTCAATGCACTATCCTTTAAAGTGCAGCTAGCAAAACTAACCTTGTCCTCCTCTCAGACTCGACTAACCCTGAAAATAGACTCGATTTTCTTGAACCAGCGGGTAAGTCCTATGGGTCCTTCTGTACCACTGAATTCCTATGGACGACTTGCCATAAACGTTTTGTGGGAGCATCTCACCTGATTGTTGTTCGCATTAGCATTTGCATTAGCATTCGCTGCCATCGCAGCAGCTATCCCTTCGATAACAAGACGTTGGATACGGGCTTCGTTGGACTCTCTAGGAGGCATGATCTTCAAAACAGAATAACACAACCGTTAGTACTAAGAATAATACCAGTGTTATAAAGGAATAGATCGAACACGAAAAGATTAACCATTAAAATAATAGTCAGTAACCACTATGAGTAATAACATGACAGTTATGATTGTTATAGAAATAACCACTACATGCATACATATTTTATGATAACATCATACAACATACATAGCATCTAACATACATGATCTACATTACGCATAATATAACATGCCAAGAGTCATAACATCAGAAATAAAATGTGATAATGATAATAGATGTCATAAAAATAACCATCCATACATAATGAAAAACATCCCATAACAAAACCTTAATAAAATCCTCGGCAAAACGCCGTACATAACCCAAAAATGTATGTATGAAAGGACATTAAGTCTTATGAAATAAATTATCAATCATGAATCATCATATCACATCTGCTTAGAGCGGGTGTGATAATCTGGGCCAGCATGAGTCTCAGCAGAAGGCTCATACTTCCGCAAGTTTCCTTTCACTTCTTCTAACTCTGCCTTCAAACCACGAACTGTGCTCTCTAGAGCCTCGAACCTAGCGTCAACCTCACGGTTACGCTTACGATTCTCGAACCCAACATTGTTCTTAAAACTAACAAACGAATCCATACTAGCTCGAATCTGATCCATCATCTCGTTATGTTGCAAAGTACGCATACAATCACTAAGAGAATTAATACGCGTCACTTCATTGTAAGCCCTGTTCATATGAGTAAGGGTGGAAAAGTAGTAGTGAATAGGATCATCGATCTGGGGTTGACCAGCACGGCGTCTGGCAGCAGCCGGAGGAGCAGGAGCAGCAACTGAGTTATCGCTCGAAGTCAACATCTGCATATAGTAAAACCGCAAACCATATACCAAATAGGAATAAATGCTAATGATATAACTCATACGAAATGAAATGCATAATAATGCTATAGCAAAAGGGTCGGGCTGTAGACTAGACTCTAATGCACCCTAAGAACCACGGGTTGACCACATTAAGACCGCCTAGTTCCCTACAACCAGAGCTCTGATACCAACTGTGATGGCCCCGTTAAAACACTTAACGGCTCCGTCACTTGGTCCCACAGCTTGATCGAACTTAAATGAATTTAACAAACGACATTGCATTCTTTTATTTCAAAAGTTTCCCAAAAAGGAAAGCATACCAAAATATGTAGTTTAAAAGTAACCCGACATATTAATAATCCAAAGTTGACACAAAACATTGTCAACAACCCACAAGTAATAATTATTCAAAAACCGAATGCAAGCCAAAGTTTCATAAATTGTTTCATTAAAAATCTGCCCAAATGCATGCAGACTCTTCTAAATACAGTGGAAGCATCACATAAACTCAAGTATCTGTGAAAACATGCGAGTAAACTGTCAACACAAAGGTTGAGTGAATTATAGGTTTAAATAAATGAATAAACTTTAGAGCACAAGATTTAAAAATGTTAGAAAATATTAAACATTATTCCATTATCTATGAGCCACATGGTAACCACTTAACCCTTTATTTACCCTTGCCAAACACAATAAAAATATACACTGGACAGTGTATCTACAACAAAATATGAAGTACTAAACATTCCGATTATAAATTGCTAGCGCGACTAGCTCGAAATGGGGTTGTCAAACCCGATAGATCTATCCGTAGGATTCGCGTTCACCGGTAGAAACCAATGATTACAGTTACCAGACTAGGGAATATTTTTGTCCAACTCACAATGAATAATTTAAATTTAATTGTCACTTGTGTCTAAACGTGAAATAAAATGCATGTAATCACATCCCAAAAATATACTTTGAAAAGTATGTAAAAATGGGACTATAACTCACCTTAACAGTAACGAAGTAACCAACACAATTAAGCAAACAGCAAATGTAGTACAGTGATCAGGAATGATCACAACGCCGACCTATAAATAAAACAGGTCGATATAAATAACTAACTTAGGTCAAGTCTTAGTATGATAGCTATTGTACATGTTGCAAATAGTCATAGAACAATACTCAATATGCATCAGTTTGATTGGAACAGCTTACGGACACACACTTTCTATTTTTAGAAAGTTTCTATTTTTAGCAGGTTTCCATTTTTGGAAAGTTTCTATTTTTGGAAAGTTTCTATTTTTGGAAAGTTTCTATTTTTGGAAAGTTTCCAAATTTAGAAAGTTGCTATTTTAGGAAAGTTTATAAGTTAGGAAAGTTTCCTTAATTAGAAAGTCAACAAAAGTCAACTAAAAGTCAAAGTCAACCGAAAGTCAACTCAAAAGTCAACCTTGGTCAAACATAGTCAACGTTAATTTTAAAAGTGTAAGTTGTAATAATAATGTAAGTTATAATGTTTATTAAAGTTAAATATGTCTAATTATGTCATAACATAAGTTTAATTAAATTAAAATGAATTATTAAAGTTAATATAAGTTTAAATGATATTAATGGTGTATCCTATCGTATACACACATAAAAGGCATAATGGTTGCATAAAAGTAGCATCAAGAAGGCTGGAAACAATAGTTCTGTAGAGTTATCCGTCCAGCGTTCTCCGCTGTACAGGCTGCTCCGTCATGCGTAAGCCCTGAAGGCCGCCTAGCGCATAAGCCCTGGCCGGAGAGCGCCGCATTTAGCATAAATTTCGGAGCACATGTAACAGAATGTATCATCATTTGACACGTGTCCCCAAACAAATCTGGTAGATCTGACACTATAAATAGACCCCTTGGGTCGTCATTTTACACAAGTTCAGATATTCTGACAACTTTGAGAGCTGAGACTTCACTTCTCTTTCTCTCTCTACTTCCTCTCACTAGAAGTCATCCGGCTAGCACTCTTACGCTCTACGGACGACAGATTGATTAAGCCACCCCACAAGTTTCTACACTTGTGAACCGAGTCTGCAGGGATTATTTCCCGAGGGTAAAAATCAATTGGCAACACTCCGCCCTCCTAAAGCTAGATCACTTCTAGTCTCTTGTTGACATACTAAGCCTTACCTCATAAGGAAATAGGTGTTAACAATGGCGCCATCTACTAATGCAAAGAACACACGAAATGGAAAAGGAACGAAAGCAGCTGAAGCTCCATTTATACTTGAAGCAGTCAACAATCCATCAACTGACGACATGGTCACTGTTGAAGATGTACCTATTTCACCACTAGATGGTACGATTGAAGAAACAGTTGCTGAAACTATAGAAAGGCTTAAACATTTGGCAACTAATTCGGAGAAAAGGCCAGTAATCGAAGAAGCGACAGCTAAAAGTGCAGAAAGACTTCCAAATTTTGTCACTAATCCAGAGCGACGACCATTGATGCAACCACGGCGATGTCCGTCATTTATACCTTTTCGGCGGATGGTGGATGGCAAAGACAAGTAGATAATGAAAAGGTAATCTATATCAAAGTACAAGTTATCCAGGCTACTTGACAAGCTGGCCAGTCTTATTGATGATTCTGGGGATGATAATGACCTGAGTTGTGGTATTAATGACTCTGATGATGAAATTGACAAAGATGAGTTCATGTCTGAAAAGCAGGCAGTGTTGCTTTTAAATGACATTCTTAAGCAGACAGCTCCAGCAAAATACAAGCAACGCTTAGCGCAGCCCGCCGTCCGTGCTGTGGCTGTGGAAAACTTTTTTGCCCTCATTACTGGAGAACAAGCCACCAAGCCACCAGCGATGGCAGAATCAACGCAGTGTTTCATTGATCGAATTGCTAATTATCCATTGCCCAGAAATCTTACTATACCAACAATTGGAGTTTATGATGGCACAATGGATATGGAAGACTTTTTGACAATGGTTGAAGGCGTTATGAGGTTGCAGTATTGGGAGGATGAAACTGCGTGTCATATGTTTCCTATGGTACTGCAGAAAATGGCACGTGAATGGTTTGCTGGTTTGCCGCCAAGGAGTATTACCAGTTTTCTCGATTTGAGAGCAAAATTTGTGATGCAATACCAAAATCTTCGGAGCTGTACTCTGACTCATCTTGATGCAAACGAGATAACAATGCATCATAATGAATCTTTGAGCAATTTTATGAAATGTTATACACTTGAAGCACAGAAGATCCCTGATTGTCCAGAATCACAGGTTGTATCTGGCTTCATTTTTTGTCTGGACCAGCGACGGTTTAGTGCACTTGTTCATGCGTTACGGTATGACTTGCCAAAAACATTGCATCAGGCGTTGGAGGTAGCACAGAGGCATGTTCGAGCTGGTGAGCGTGGGTTAAACAAGTTTGAAACTGGTGGCAGTAGCAACCCGCACAACGGAGGACGGTATTTTGACAGAAATCAGAGAAGGAATGATAATTCAAATGGAGGAAGGAGATGAAACAATCACCCTAATGATTTCCACCACAACAGAAGGCCAATCGAAAGGCACCCATTGATAATGGCGCTTACTAAAACGCCGAAAGAGATCCTTTTCACTGAACCAATTCGGACCACTTTCAATGCTCCAGCACCTATGGAAGAGAGGGAGGGTCCAAAGAGTGAGTTGTGGTGTGATTTTCATGAGACTTGGGGCCATGATACTGACAATTGCAAATCTTTGATGAGAGAAATTATAGGAAAAATCAAGGCAGGAGAATTGAATCATTTGTTGCCTGGCAAACAGTACAGGAGGAATGATCCTCGCAGGAAATTTGCGTGGCAAAGGAATGATGGTAGCAGAGGATGCCGTGGAGAGAACAGAAGAGAGCAGCATGGCGGAAGAGATAATCGGAACCAACCGCAGTACGAAGAACGGATCACAGAGTGTGAGACAACTCCAGAAGTTGTAATCAGGATGGTTTAGATTAACGATGGTCATTATGAAGAAGGTGAATCATCAAACAGAAATTTGGACAGCTGGAGATATGCCCCAATTATCTTTCAGCCAATTCAGAATTGGGCGTTGTCCGTCCAACCAGTGATCATTTCAGCAGAGATAGCAAATAAGTTTGTCAATTGTATCTACACAGATACAGGAAGTGAAGCTGACATCATCTACTGGCATTGTTTGAGAACTTTTCCAAGGCATGTACAGAGCAGAGCTAGGTAAACGAGGTTGAAAGTTTCTGGACTAACAGGTGCACCGATAAATGCCATTGGGCAGATTCGTTTGGAAGTTGTTATGGGCAAATTTCCACTATTGAGAGCAGAAAAGATTGACTTTACTATTCTAGATGGAAATTCTCGATTCAATGTCCTTTTTGGGCGGACAGCGATAGCAAAATTTGGCGCCATAACATCAACGGCCCATGCAGAGGTCAGATTCCCCACTCCAAATGGGGTCGCAGCCATACATTCACAGTATGTGCAGCCAACAAGGGAAAGATCAACGTTTGCAAATGTGCCAGAAGGCAGAATGAATCAGAGAAGGCGTGATAGGTTATTCAGCGAGGAAGAAGTTCAGGAGTTTTTCATTCCGTAAGCAAGTGTGAAGGCCGGACAGCACTGGGCGCTCGGCATATGAAGAAGCAATTTGTCAACAAGTTATCAAGAACAGTGTTTATCTTTTCAATAAAGAGCAGTTTCATTTAGCATTTCAATAAAAGCAGTCTTTTACAATCGTTGTACTCATGCCTGTTTGGCATTTCAAGAACACATTTCGAATTATAAGATGAAGCAGCGTTTATCAAACTTACTGTGAACCATTGTGGTTATTTTGCAGTGCATACATTAAACATTCATGCTAATTAGGCTTGATCCACCTAAAAGTCGTCATCAATCGTTTATGTACTTCACAGTACTGAACAATAATTTTATATTTTTCTTAAACAAAGTGCTGCCCGTGACAAATGTAAAACATTACATTTATAACCTGCCCACAGAAGGATCGTATTTTTAAATACCTCCGATGGCGGAAGCTTTTGTGCCGGCCAGTAAAGGCACAAGGGATCGGCTAGAAAACGTTTAAGTTTTACTAGAACGCACCGAGGCATGATACAAAACTCAGATACTTGTCATGACAAACATTATAAAAAATTACTTCACAGAACGAAGTTATATATTTTATGTATGAAGGCAAAATAATTAGCAGTTCTTCCTCATATACTTTATGACGGAAGGCGTAAGACGGAGAGTTTATTGATTTATAGTCATTCTTCTAAAACACTTCATAATTCTTCCTCATTAATTTTATGATGGAAGGCGTAATCAGACATCGTATTCTTGATACTGCAAGGCATTTACATATGAGTTACCTTATGCACTTTTCAAAATGATTTGCTCAAATTATACACTGTACAATTGTGTATAGAAATTTTATGCTCGGGTGCATAATTGATTGGTTTTAAAGCGTTAAGCATAAAAATATTTGCAACAAGCATATAAGCACACATAGTCATCACAATAAAGTCAGTATATATATATATATATATATATATATATATAAAGTTAAAGTCAGTAAGAAATTTATTACAAAACATTGTTTGAAATTTTTACAAAGATCAATTAAACTGCACGCCAAGCACATCTTGAGCAGAAGAGTCTTCTTTGCTGCATACTTCATCATAAACATTTATCTTCAGATTTATCAATTTGTTCTTGGCCTCATCAACGTTTTCTTGAGTACCAGGAGGCATAAGTTTGGCAATGGCAGCAGAAGGAGTTTGGTTGGGAGCAAGGCGTTTGAACAGTTTGCCGGTCACATCAGCAATAACATCGGCGTAGGCAGCATCAACATAATCATTGTAAGGATTTCCTACAAGACTGGATTCAAGCACCTTAGCTATCAGACCTGGCACACCTTTCTTAAGCTCAGCAAAATTGCCCTCGCCTTTCTCCGCCCTCTAGAGTAGCTCAGCAGACTTCTCTCTCTCTGCACTCAGCTGTTTCTCCAGCTCACCCACTTTTACCTGCTCAGCATCCTTTTCCCCTTGCAGAACAGCAGCAACATCTTGAGCACTTTTTAACTCAACTTCTTTAGCCTTTATTATTTTCTGCGCATCATTTAAGGCACGCTCAGCATCAGCAGCTCTTTTACGAGCATTTACACTTTCAGCTATGTCTTTACGAGCAAAGGCAAGAATAGACTCTTGATGTTCCTGCAGTTGCAGCACAGAGTCCAGGTGGTTGGTTAGCAGTACATGAGCTGCCATAGTTGATTCCCTGAGTTGGTGAGAACGAAGAGCAGAGAATTGGGGTTTCAGCTCAGGGATAACACAACCCTGTACATCAATAAAATTTTATGAGTTATTTCAAACAGCTCACATCAATAAATTACAAGCATATATATACAGAGGGTCTTATCGTTCCTACCTGAATAAGAGTTGCAAATTCTTTATCTTTAGTGGTGGGGTTTGCAATGATGGCTTGCAAAGCCCTCACATGAGCAGGAAGAGTTGGCTCTTGAACATTGGAGGAGGTGACAGCAGGATTAGTGATATTAGGAAGAGGAGAATCATAAGCAGAGTTGCCTTCAGGCCTATCTTCATGAAATTCAGATTCATCGAAGGGGGCAAAGTTTGGGTCAGGCATTTTCAGGCCCTTCTCTCCTTCACTTTCAAGATTCCTCTCCAGCCTCCGGTCACCGCCCTCCATAGCCTTCCCTTGGCTATCATCCGACTCTGCTAAAATTACTAACAAAAACAAATTAGTATTATGAACAAACATAACAGTTATAAGCAAAAACATGTGCATTTTCAAAAGAGAGCAGAATGGACATACTTCTCCTACGTTTTTACTTTTTGACCTCCTCAGTACTCTTCACCCTTTTAGAGCATATGCTCTTCTTTCTTGTCTTTTGGATTGGAGGAGGAGTAGGGTTGGTTTCACCCGTAATGTCAACTGATGCCGATGTTTGCTGATCGGCGGTGGTGGTATCATCCGTTGTCCGCTCAGTGTCTGTATGATCAGACCCGGATTCGCTGTTTGAGCTGCTCACAGCAATTTCTTTCCCCTTTTCAGCATCAGCAGCAGCTTTAGCTTCAGCTGCAACTCTCTCCGCCTCAAGCTCTTCAACAGTTTTGTCACGAGCAGTGACCTCCACATCATCATCAAGATCAGGGGATAAAAGAGCAGAGCGGACCTGCATCACGGAGTTGCCTGCAAAGATTACATATTAATAGCAATATAAGTACACATGATAAACAGTAGACAAAAATCTATATATATAATAGGATGATCATATCACATCCTACCCTGTTTTTTCTCACGAAGTACTGGCACAGAATTGCTTGGCCATTCTTGGCTCACTTTGCACAGCACAAGGATTCGCTCATACCTTTCGTATGATCTGGGTGGAATACGGAGTCCTTTCAAGCTATTTACTATCCGCTGTTCTGCGGGAGAAATTTTAACACCCTTTCCTATGCCAGCATCAATAGCACCCCACTCCCGAACAACGGAGTATTCTTCCGGAATAACAGTTTCATCAACAAAGAAAAATGGACTTTTCCAGTCCTTCAAGTTTGAAACTCTATTTAGACCAACAAAATGATTATTTTTCTTACTATCAATAGTAAGCCAGCAATCGCTAATCGTGCGGATTCTAAACAAAGAGATAAAAACATTAATGCGAGGCTTTATATTAATAGCATTGCAGTACATTTCAAAAAGAATGATTTTTTGAAGACCATGGGGATGTATCTGACTAAGACAGGCCCCGTAATATCTAAGAAGGCGAAGAAGAAAGTTAGTAAGGGGAACACGGAGGTTGCCGCGGGTAATTTGTAAAGCGTATAAAGTAATTTTCCCCTCTTGAGGGTTGTCAGCAGTTTGTCCGATGGTGGGAAGAACAGGGTTGTATTGATTGAGATGGCGAAAGGCAATCTTTAATCCATCTAAATATTCACTAGTCAATGATGAAGCCATCGTGCTAACTTCTGGAATGTCAACAGTATTTGATGAAGAAGGCTTGGCGTGTTCTTGGCCAGTACTCCGTGAAGAAGCCATGATAATACAGTAACAGATATCAACAAGAAGAAAATTGCAGTAAGATGAAGTGTACTGACCTTGGAAGACGGTAAACCTTAAAAAGTTGAAGATTGAAGAAGGCGATGAAGATTTGGGAGAAATATGCTTTTTGGATCTTGGCAAAGGTAAAAAAGTGATGGTAACAGGGTTATGACGGTTTTTATAAGGGTTCATCGGAGCAATTTTTATGGTCATGATTGAGACACTTGTATGGGTGAGTTTAAACGAAGGGTGCAAGATAACACTTTTTACAGCTGGAGGCGCGTGGATGATCTTAGCCGTAAAAAATTAATCATAACAGTGTCAGTAAAATTCGTCTGCATTTAATGCCTAAAATATTTTCCCGATGCAAGTGGGCAATGAACAGGCTGGTTTGGCATGCGTTATCAAAAGTTTAACAACTTAATCATTTTTCAAATGCTTAAGTCCTTAAACTGGGGGGACTTAATGGTGTATCCTATCGTATACACACATAAAAGGCATAATGGTTTCATAAAAGTAGCATCAAGAAGGCTGGAAACAACAGTTCTGTAGAGTTATTCTTCCAGCGTTCTCCGCTGTACAGGCTGCTCCGTCATGCGTAAGCCCTGAAGGCCGCCTAGCGCATAAGCCCTGGCCGGAGAGCGCCGAATTTAGCATAAATTTCGGACCACATGTAACAGAACGTATCATCATTTGACACGTGTCCCCAAACAAATCTGGTAGATCTGACACTATAAATAGACCCCTTGGGTCGTCATTTTACACAAGTTCAGATATTCTGACAACTTTGAGAGCTGAGACTTCACTTCTCTTTCTCTCTCTACTTCCTCTCACTAGAAGTCATCCGGCTAGCACTCTTACGCTCTACGGACGACAGATTGATTAAGCCACCCCACAAGTTTCTACACTTGTGAACCGGGTCTGCAGGGATTATTTCCCGAGGGTAAAAATCAATTGGCAACACTCCGCCCTCCTAAAGCTAGATCACTTCTAGTCTCTTGTTGACATACTAAGCCTTATCTCATAAGGAAATAGGTGTTAACAGATATAATTAATATAACATAAGTATTTAATTAATTAATTAAATATTAGTCATAATATAAGTATTATTAATTAATAATAATTTTTAAATCATATCATAAGTATTATTAATTAATAATGAATTATTAATCATATCATAAGTTCCTAATTATAATTATTAAATCATAAATATTTAATAATTAAATTATAATTAAATAATAACTAAGCCTTATAATAATAAAATAATTAATTAATCCTTATTATAAGTCTTATTATAGTAATCTCATAATGTAAGTTTAATACTTATCATAAGTATTTTCCATTAATAATGAAGTATTATTAATCATATGTTTAATTAAAATGTTAATTAAATCATAAGTATTAATTAAATGATATAATAAATATATCATAAGTTGTAAATAATAATACTTAATTTTTTATCAAAAGTAATTAAATGATAATGAAATCCATTATTTATATCATAAGTTTAATAATTAGTCATAAGTTTTAAATCAAAAGTTCATCGGGTCGTATCCCGAGCCCCGGGTGTCGGTTTTCGGCGAGCCTTACATATATCTCTGCCTAATCAAACCACCCGACACTTTGGTATACTCAAGAACACACCATGAACAGCCCACAAGTCGTGATATACAGCCAATACACTACTTGGAACTTCAATTCAATCAAAAACGTGTTTTAGACGTAACAGGTGATTCGTGGCTCGGATTGAGATGACCCAAATATGAAAGTTTGCCCCACCATCAGTCCTAACACACTAACACATCCTAAAGTCACCAAATATGGTCACAAAGTCGGACCAAACTGTAGTGACCGGAAATTTTCGACTAATTTTTAACCGAACTCTCAATACGATTTAATATTTTTGACACGATAAGCAAAGTCTGTAATGTTGAGTCTCAAAATTTTTGAACTGTTTACATGGATGCATTTAACCTTTGACCATTTCTGACGATTCACGAACAATTTTTTGTAAATAAATATATATATATATATATATAAATATAAATGTAAGTAGTGGAAATAATAAAATGTAATTGAATCATTAGAATTTAATGTGCAAAATAATATACAAAATAATTAAGTTGCTATTAAAATGAAGATATACATATATATACAATGTAATATATATAATTAATAAATATTAAAGATTCAATATAATTAGTAAATATGAAATAATTAATAAATGATAATATATTAAAATAAAATTTCAAGTTTAGATATAATTATTATAATAATATTGTCAATACTTTCAATATTAATATCCATACTAATGTTATTAATATTAAGATATAATTTATAGATATGAAATTGATATATATGAATTGTGGTAGTATTATTACTAATATTTTTATCATTAACAATATTATTATTATTATTATTATTATTATTATTATTATTATTATTATTATTATTATTATTATTATTATTATTAATAAAATGATTCTTATAAATTTTATAATTATTATTGTCATATTCACTAACAAAAATATTATTATAATTACTAGTATATTATTATAAATTTTTATTAAAAGTATTATTATTGTAGTTATATTTATTAATCAATAAGATTAATCATGAGAAGTAAATACATATATACACATATAGATATATATATATATATATATATATATATATATATATATATATATATATACACACACACACACACACATATATATATATAGATACAATATATACATCAACATTGTTGTATACAATTATTTGTTAGATTAATATATACGGATTAATACTAATACAGAATCAAATTCAGTAATGGGATCAATTTCATGTCATGATCACTGTAATGATTTTTGTTTTCTGTCTACAAATAGAATCTAATCCCTAATTCAGCCAAAATCTGTTTGTAATCGTATTCAACTTTATTCTTCTTCTTCCTGAACTTTTCTTCTGCTCAAGATCCTTATCTATTTAATATCTTCACTACAAACAAACCTCGTTACAAACCAAAAATCAATTCTATATCATTCGTACAATCTGTTAGCAATCCACATCACTTTTAATTTTTCTTCTTATTTCTGTCTGGTGAAATTATTCTGTCAACACTCCTTTTGACTCTAAACCAATTGAAGATCTCTGTAATACTACTAAAATAATAGAAAAGCCAAAAGCAATATTAATTACACATTACCTGCTACTATTAATAACCACCTGCACATCCACATCAAAACTTTATTCAAATTTTGTTTTGGTCTCCAGTTTGTTACAAGTCGATCTCACACATCAAATTATGAATGAATCTTGTGCTGTATATAATGTACGAATTTGTTACAGGTCACCATCGGTTTTTAAATTTTTCTCTTGTCTTCTGCCCTGCTCGATTCTTCCTGTCGACTCCTTCAATTGTATGACCAGCATATCCTTACATTTTTTTTTATCAACACCCTTACAATCACAATTAATTTATCAACATTATCTCTCTTTACTTATCTAATTATATATGTATACATATACATTTACATTGAGTTACATGAAATCTCATCACCACTTCCTTCAACCAACTACAACCGTCACCTTCCACCACCCGTCACCTTGATGAAACCACCACAACCTCACCATTATAAACCACCATTGCAACCATCTATCTCTATACTCTCTCTCTACATATATTTCTTTTCTTTCTTCTCTTGGACACCCATGAACACCAAACAAACCGAAACATTTTTCTGTTTTGAGTTATGTTAAGAATGAGATAAGATTGAATCAGAATGCTACATATATTATCTTTCTTTTTGCTTGAACCCCACAACCCACTGAAAAACCACACATAAATAAAAAGTTAGAACCTATTGCTATTTGCTATTGCTACTCATTTGAGGGATTGATGTTATTATATTTTTTTTCAATCACCAACCCACTCACACACTTGTTACTTTAAAGAACTAGATGATGATAGATAATAAGGAAAAGTTATGGAAATCATGCATACTGTAATTGAGAACGTGGGTCTAGGAGACCACTCAAAGCTTCACATTTTTTTTCCCTTTTTGACCAACAATTTACAAAAACAAGAAAGTGGGACAATCTAAGACATCATGGTCGACATTTTTGGTCCAAAGGAAATGACATATAGCAGCATTCTTCTTTTATATTAATTAAGTGAAGATGGGTGTTTGATTAATATTGGAAAGTGACATAAGAATGAGGATCACGTATTTTTTTCTTTCTCCCATTTCCTTTTACTAATTGAGTGGGTCGTGGCTGTTGGGTTAAAAAGAAGAGTGAACCTTTCCACTTGATGTTAATTAGGCTGCTGTTATTCTTTTCTGATTCGTTCTATGAAACCCGAAAAAAAAAACCAATCGAGTTCCTTTGATGATTACTACTGCATTTTCTGTCGAGTAATAAAAGGGAAAAAGGAAACGGGTCATCATTTTCTTTTTAGTCCATTAAGCCATTAAATATCTAAGGCCCAACAGGGTTTATTTCTGGCCCAATTGTTATTTTCTGGTCCAACAAGAATCTCAACTACGTACCTGATCTGTGTGCGGCTGTACAGCAGGCAGTAGGACCTTTTGGTTCTTGATTGATCGACACAGAAGAAGGAAATAAAGAAGGGGAGCCGATATGATCCTAGTGATGATGTAACGATGTTATGGTAATGATAATGATACACGAGATGAGACGATAGTGATGAATTGATTCAAAGATGTTACATAAAATGATGATAATGAATATGATAATCACGGTAATGTTAGATGTATAAGTGATGAGGATTAATGGAGTTTATGATTTTATGAGATGGTGATAAAATTCGTGATGATGACAAAGTAATTAGATGAAGATTAAGTGATAATGGTTGTGGTATCTTATCTGTTTATGTTAATGAAGAAAGGGCAGCAGGAAAAAGTAGATTAAATACATTTAGTGTAGGAAATAAATCAGAAAAACAAAGAAGCTTGGATGGTTAGGAGTGTTGTTGGTTAACATGAGGTCTTGGGTTCGAGCCCGGCTCGGGGCATTTTTTTTTTTGAAAAGGCTTATAAGGTAGTTCCCATTTTCTTTTATTTATTTATTATTATTATTATTATTATTATTATTATTATTATTATTATTATTATTATTATTATTATTATTATTATTATTATTATTATTAATATATTTATTGATATTATTATTAGATTACTTATTATTACTAACAAAATTCATATCATAATCATTAGTATTATCATTACAAACATTATTATTATTAGTACTATTTTTATCAATAATATTAAAATTACCATTATTATTATTATTAGAATTATCATAATTTTTATTATTATTTTTATCATTAGTATTATTAATATATTAAATGAAGATTCGCTATATAAAAACATATTTATGACATAAAACCTAATCATATTAATATTTTTGTAATGAGTATTAACTATATATATATAAAGATAAATATATCTAATTAAGTTATTAATAAAACACATAATTTAAAATAACAAATAAAATCACTAATAATATATTTGTTCGACTACCATTACATGTATTAATATACATGATTGAATATAGGTTCGTGAATCCGAGGTCAACCCTGCATTGTTCAGTTTCGTCGAATGCATATTTTTACTACAAAATATCGTACAGTGAGTTCATTTGATTCCCTTTTACTCTTTACATTTTTGGGACTAAGAATACATGCGCTGTTTTTACAACTGCTTTATTAAATGCCTTTGAAATATATTTTGAACTGCGAATACATGAAATGCTTTTATAAATGTTTGATGAGATAGACACAAGCAAAACATTCCTCGAATTAATTATTATGCAGACAGAAGTTCTGCGGATTATTATTGAATTATGTAGACATGATAATTACCACCATTGAATTATGTAGACATGATAATTGCCACCATTGAATTATGTGGATATGATAATTGCCACCATTGAATTATGTGGACATGATAATTGCCACCAAATGAAAAGTAAATATTATGTATCGAGAGAATGATTTTATACACAGGTTATGTGTATGTTATTTTTGTGCACGAGATATGTGGACGGTTACTAAGATTCATGAAAGATGATTTCGTACACGAGAAAGGTGACTGTATTTAAATATATCGCATGTACATTACAGGTGGGTATAGGATTCGGGCCCATTTGTACCATGCAGGATTTAAATCTTGTGGTCTATCAAATTGATGAATTTTATTGTTTATGATAAACCTATGAACTCACCAACCTTTTGGTTGACACTTTAAAGCATGTTTATTCTCAGGTACGAAAGAAATCTTCCGCTGTGCATTTGCTCATAATACATGGATTCGTTCATGGCATATAGAGGTCAGAACCTCGCAATGGGACCAACTGTTGAAGACTTCGTCTAGATGGATTAGGACGGGTCACTACACAAACCTGGTTCATACCAAAATCACATTTCAATCTTAACAAAATACCACTTTGATCATATCTAGAGCTCCGGGAATCGAAACGACATGAATCCGGAGTCTAAAATTAATGTCTTGATGAGAGGAACTCATCTAGATACTTTATTTATACTTTTATATCAGTCACAATAGCAGAAAAACACGAAAAGATGCTGTCCCAATTATATCAAACCGAAAACATATGTTTACGAGTAATTCTATGCATACAAACACAATTACAACAACAAATAATCATCATACTATTAATATATAATTAAAATACAGAAATATAATGAAAAATCAAAAGTTCTAGGGTTAGGGTTTATACCCTAATCAAGAAACGAGAAGTATAATCGCGTAGAGAACGGAACGAGGAACGCGTTGGTGTTAATTAATCCTTGATCCAAGCAATATTTTTGGTTGATGATGATGATGATATGGTGATGGTTGGCGACAGCAAAGAGAAGAGGGAGAGAGGAGAGCACTTTGCTAAATTTAGGTTTTAGGAAAAATAATGTGAAGTGAAAAGTAATTAACAAAAAAAAGAAAGCAAGGGGGTATACCCCATGGATTGGACTGAAAAAGGGAGTGGGGTGGGTCCCACTTGGCCCATCTCACTTAAATTTTGATGTACTTATGGCCCGAAAGCCCGAACGAATCCCGAAACGCGAAAACACGCTTACGCGATTAAAAATTCGGAGAGATAACAAACGCGCGACGAAAAATAAATATAAATACTCTATATAATAATATGACCTTAAAATATCATATTTAAAATAATTAGGATTTAAATATCCCAAAAATGCGACCGTTGATTTGAAAACCGAAAAGATTCGCCGGATAGAAATCCGCGACACGTAGAAACGTATAAATTAAAATATGAATACAATTATTCACATAAGACTTAATAATTAATTAATATAATAATATAGGTCATGAAATGACGTAGCACAATTAAAAGTTAACGGTCGTTAAATAATTAACGGAAAAGATAACGAAAAAAGTAGGGTCGTGACATCGTCCGAAGAGAGCGTGGATGCGGATAAGAGTTGTTCTATTATATAGCTTAGATCTTATTAAAGAACTAAAGATAGATTTTTATGTGCTTTTAGGTTGTTGATTTTTATTGTAACATCCCGCGTTTTTCCGTTAAATTTATTTTTAACACTATCTTCTTTTTTTTTTTTTTAAATAATATCTTTCGTTATTTAAATTCGTAGTTTCCGTTGACTAACGTTCATAATATTCCCATTATTTAATTATAACATCACTCGTTTACTCGAGCATTTTTAAAATATTGGTTTGGTTAATTCCCGCACCCGCTTTGAAACTTGAGGGACCGAACTTGTCAAGGGATCAAACTAGTTGACTAGGTCAACTAGTCAATCCCACCACCACCACTCATTATCCACCATTTTCTTTTTCTTTTTCTTAACACTTTCACCATTTTCTCTCAAATCCTCTCAACAAAGATCATCATCCAAATCCGAATCAAGAAGCAAACATCAAAACAAATTACATATTCGTGATCCTCTCTTCATCCTCTACGTTTTGGTACCAATTTCATCTCGTTTGGATAACATTTCTAAAACTCTAGATTTCTCTAAATTCGTGTTTTTGACTTGAAATGGTGTTAGTTAGTGTCTATGGCTCGTGTATAACATGAATATATGTTTTGTTTGCTCGATTCGTTGTTTTGAGTAACTAGTTTGAACATTTGAAATGGGTGTGCTCAATCTTTGATTTTGGATGAGTTAATGTTGTTAAATTGTTAAAGTTCATGTTTTAATTGTGTTACTAGTATCACTAGCTTCGTTTTGATGCGTAGGTTGAGTAAGAAAACTTCAAGAACATGATTAATGAGTGTGTGAAGTTTGGTTAGGGTTTGATAGCTTTAAAATGAACTTTTGATGCATTGAATGCTTGTTAATGTTATTGATAAGTGTTTAGTTGTAATGTATGTTTCATTACCTTCAAAACGGCATATCATATGTGTGAATTGGATTCCCAAATCTTAAAATGCATTTTGTGAACTTGAAACTTTAAAAATAAACCTTTAATGATCACTTGACAAGATTCCGGTTATTGCAATTGATGTTTTTGCTTGATGTAAAGTGGTTAGTCGTATTCCTTGTCAAAAGAGCTTTCCAACGATATAAGATACCTATTCTAAGTGTTTACGGTTTGTGTTTTGTGCTAAATTGAATTTTAGATCAAGACTTGAACAATTAAAACAGCCCAGGTACCAGGCCACGCCTAATGTCGCAGTGCGGCCCTCCTCTGTCGCGGCGCGGCATTTGCCGTGTTTGGGTTCTGACCTACATGGTCAAAATTTAGAAAATGTTTGCTACGCTACGCACCTCCGATTCACATGTAACTTGTTCTAACATGCTTATATATGATTAAAAACCTTAGAAAAATAGTTCGGGACCCGACCGAACGTGTTGACTTTTTCGTTGACTTTGACTTGACCGAGTTTGACTTTTAGTCAAACTTAACCAAACACTTATGCAATCGTTCAAATCTTATTTTATACTTGATTCTTGCATGAAACTTGACAACGTGATTCACATGCTATATTTAATCAAGTCGTAACGAGCCATAGGACTAATCGAACACATTTCGCCCGACCTTGTGTCGTAACCGGTTAATTGATACAACTTACTTATTTAGGTCAAGACTAAGCTGAAAGGACCCGTCCTAATCCATCCGGACGAAGTCCATATCGATTATAAATGATTCACAACAGTTGATTACATCGCGAGGTACTTGACCTCTATATGATACATTTTACAAACATTGCATTCGTTTTGAAAAGACAATCTTTCATTACATCTAAAGTTGACAGACATGCATACCATTTCATAATATATTCAACTATAATTGACTTAATAAAGATCTTGATAAACTCAACGACTCGAATGCAACGTCTTTTGAAATATGTCATGAATGACTCCAAGTAATATCTTTTAAATGATCAAATGCACAGCGGAAGATTTCTTTCGTACCTGAGAATAAACATGCTTTAAAGTGTCAACCAAAAGGTTGGTGAGTTCATCAGTTTATCATAAATAATCATTTCATAAATTTAATAGACCACAAGATTTCATATTTCCAATTCTCATAAACATACGTCCCATGCATAGAGACAAAAATCATTCATATGGATTGAACACCTGGTAACCGACATTCACAATATGTATATAAGAATATCCCCATCATTCCGGGATCCTCCTTCGGACATGATATAAATTTCGAAGTACTAAAGCATTCGGTACTTTGGATGGGGCTTGTTGGGCTCGATAGATCTATCTTTAGAGTTCGCGTCAATTAGGGTGTCTGTTCCCTAATTCTTAGATTACCAGACTTTAATAAAAAGGGGCATATTCGATTTCGATAATTCAACCATAGAATGTAATTTTGATTACTTGTGTCTATATCGTAAAACATTTATAAAAGCAGCGCATGTATTCTCAGTCCCAAAAATATATACGAAAAGGGAGTAATGAAAACTCACGCATATAATTATTGTAAAACAGTTAATATAGCATTTGCATGTATTCTCAGCCCAAAAACGTAAAGAGTAAAAAGGGCGAATGAAACTCACAATACTGTATTTTGTAGTAAAAATACATATGACGACATTGAATAATGTAGGGTTGGCCTCGGATTCACGAACCTATATCATTTATATTTATTAACGCATATAATGATAATCGAACAAGTTTACATATTATTAGTGATATAGTTGTTATTTTAATGTTTCATTAATAACCTCATTCGATATATTTATTATTATTATTTTTTTTCTATATATATTAATTAGATAATTAATATTTATTACAAAAAAATTAACATAGTCATGTTTTATGTCATAAATATATTTCTATATAGAAAAATCTTTATTTGATGTATTAGTAATACAAATAATAATATTGATAAAATAATACTAAAAATTATGATAAATCTAATAATAACAATAATAATGTTAATAAAAATGAAAATACTTTTAATATTAATAATAATGATAATACTAGTAGTAATGATAAAAATTATAATGATAATATTAGCAATGCTAATAATAATGATAGTTATTAATAAAAATAATAATAACAATTGTTAATTTTATTATCAATCATACTTAAAACATAATCATACTCTCTTTTTAATCTTAATCATATAGTTTTCTCATAATACGTTTTATTATAAATAATTATATGGGTTGTAATATAATATAATAATATTTATTATCTTGAGAAAATATTTGTATTTATAATCATAATCTTAACAATAATCATAGTAATTATAATATAGTAATACCATGAATAAATCAAGAAGTTAAAGATATGGTTATACCTTTGGATAAAAATCAACGAGAGAAAATTAAAAGAATGATTGATTGCGGATGTTAGAGCTCGACAACAGGAACAATCAACTAGCACTAACCATAGTAACTCACATGCATAATATCCAACACATATCATTCATCATCACCCTTGCATCATCATTTTCTCATACATCGTCTAACCTAATCATCATCATTAATGTCATTTAACTATCATCATCATCATTATCACTTTTTATTATTATCACCATCATGTAAACCGTTCATCATCATCAAATCTATCATTTATGTATCATAATTTTTATTCATATCAACATCTTTGTTTTCCTATTATTATCATCATCTATCGTCAACATTCATGACTCGCCATCGTCATCATATTCATTATCGGTATATCATCATCTTTGATCAACATACATCATACATGACACCACAAACCGCATAACCACCATCGTCATGCATCTTCTATCATCAACATCACCATTGTCATTCTTTCGGCCCAACATGAAGAAAGTTCTCGGCCCAAAATCAAATGGGTCTCGGCCCAATCATCAAAAACCCAAATAAAAATCCAAAATATAAACAAATACAGCCCAAGCCTATTAATCAAAGTTCCATTTTGTTTCCATCTCGTTAGACTAGTAAAAAAAATCGTTTTCATACCCCATCAAAACTTTATTATTCCACCAACTATATCATTCCTACTTTAACTTTAATTATTAAAACCCAAGATATTGTATCTTCAACTGCAACCGATAGAAAGAAAAGAAACAAGTGGGTTTTTGGAGCCTTGAATTCTTTCGACAGATAACCTGTTTGGGTGAGCGAAAACAGCTCGATAGAAGTAGCTGTAGCGATCAAACTTCGAGTAAGACAGAAGCATGCAGGTGACGGTTTGGGTTGTTCTTCAATGGCGATGGTTGATGGTTGTTATGGTGGTAGTGGTTACGGTGATATTGGTTTCAAAGGGTGTTCAAAGTGATAGTGGTTTTAAGGCGAAGAGAGTGGTGATAAGGTGGTGTTAGATGGAGATCATTTGAGGTGAGACTAGGGTGGCGGTTGTGATGGTTTCAATCAAAAACCGTTAGAGGGCAACAATTTTTGTGGGTTTGAAATTGAACAGGAACACTAGCGATAACAAACGTAGCAGCTACAACAGGAATCGAGTACAAGTAGTAACAGTTTCATTTTAACAGGCCCCTTGAGCTTTGTTCGTGAGCTGGGAAAGAAAATAGCAGTAACTATGGTGAAGATATATGGTTGGTTTTGAGGTGGTTTTGGGTGAAAGGTGGCGGATGTGCATACGATGGTGGCTTCGAACCATAAACAGCAGCGTGTGGTTTGATTGAGCAATAGCATATACATCGAATAGAAGAATTCAAAACAAGTAGTTGTTGTTCTTAGTGGTGTTGTCGTGATCACGGTGGGTGAACCAAAGTGGTGTTGATCCGAATAAAATAAAAATGGTGGGTTTGATGATGGTTTATGTGATGTTGGTATTTGATGATGAGTTTTATGAAGATGTGGTCTTTAAATTGGTTTGTTGGATAGTTGTTGCAGAAAAAAAAAAAACGTATGGCAATTCATTAAAGTGGTGGTGGTTTGATTGGAAAAGTTGGTGTAAGATTCAATCTTCAAAGTATCTCATATATATGTATATTATGTATCAAGTTGGTGTTAGAGTATAGAAACAAAGTAAACGTGCATCACAAAGTAATAATAAAAAATAATAGCAGCCTATGTTTTGTTTTTAATCTATCGACGTTTTTTCTCGGACGGTGTATTGTTCACTGTTTGAAATCAGCGGCGGATACAAGTCTTCAGAAAAATCCCATATTTTTAAATTAAGTATCCTTATTTATTTTGATCATTATGGTATAAAATTCGAGCATTAACTATTAAATAAAAAATGACATTAATTATTCACTCCCAACCCCAAGTAAAATATAAAAAGTTTTAAAATTAAACAAATAGTTCCTAATTATATTTTTAATAAGCCTATAGTTTATATAACTCATTTTCGGATCACCGTTTATTTTAAAATCACATAAGTTCATATTTAGACTTGTTTAATATTGATCGAAACATCATACGAGTATTACAATCAATTAATATTTATTTTTAATATATATTATTTATATATAGAGATATATTTTAAATAATAATTATTATAATATACTATTTTTATTTTATTAAATTTTTAATAACAACAAATATAATACTTCAAATTATATTTCAAATTATTATTTATATATACATACACACATATCTATTTACAATTAATTGTTCGTGAATCGTCGGGAATAGTCAAAGGGTAATTTGATATATGAAACAGTTCAAACTTTTTGAGACTTAACATTACAGACTTGGCTTAACATGTCGAAATCATATAAAGATTAAGTTTAAATTTGGTCAGAAATCTCCGGGTCATCACATAAGCAACTTTCATGCACATGTTTACTTTGTGAAGTACATTTATACTCGTGCACTCGAGGTGAGATCATAGTCCCATCTTTCAACAACTTTTATAGTTTTAAATTACGGGATGAGAAACATATATACAGTTTTATACTACATACTTTTATACTTGAACACAAGTACAAGGAAACAAACATTCCACAGCGAGTTAGAACAAAAATCCTCAATTCGATTATCATTATTTATACTTGCAGGGTGTAAGCGAGAACTTATATTGTGTGGCCATACGGGTTTGACAAACCCTCATTACAGACGGTTCGCTACCTTCTACGGATGAAATATATTTTCGAGAAACAGTGTATGTTCTAACACTATTGTGATGGGGTTCTATGGAAGGAAACGTTAAGTCTTGATAATTGGGTGCTCACGAACAAACTTTTGGAATGAAAATGATTTAGATAATCAACGTTATGGAAATACAAAATCTTGTGGTTCAAAAACAACGTTTACAAACACCTTTGATTTCACCAACGTTTTTCGTTGACAGTTTTCTATATGTTTCTCAGGTTCATACTTGGCTATTTGATACATGCTTCCGCGTACACTCATACTTGCTTGGAGTCAAGCATACATACATATATACGCTAGTGATAGCACCTTTGGATTCAAACTTTTGTTTACATACTTACGCTATTCATAGCAACTGTGATTTTCAACTTATATTATGTCGCAAGTTACTTCATTTATGCTTTATAACTTTGTAAACTTAAACGTGTTGTCGAACCGTTTGTAAACTAAACCTTGCAAGTCTTGTACTTTTCAAATGAATGCGACATAATTTTGGTCAAACGAGTCTCATATAGGGACTATGACCACGTAACGGGACCTAAGTTAGCGGCGCCGTCAATGACGATTTTGTCGGGTCGTTACTGATGGTATCAGAGCGTTGGTTGTAGGGAACTAGGATATGCATTAGTGTGTCTGACAGAGTTGTTAGGATGCATTAGTGAATCTAGACTACAACCGGATAGTTAATCATTGCATTCTAACTTGCATTTGCTATAAATAGCACTTACTTAACTACTTGTGCATTATACTTGAATCATTCTTAGGCAAACTTCTTACTGGTACCAAACTTTCGTCATACGAATCCGTATTCTGCCACTTTCTGGTAACACACGTAAATTCAAGATTCATACGCGTAAGGATGACGACGACTTCATTAGTCATACTTGTTTGGGAACTCTGTCTCCCAGATTGTTATTCGCCACAGTTTCAACTTACTATCGGTGTCACACCGGTGTTCCTTACTATCTACCATATCGTGTTACTACCATCACTACTCCAGGTGAGTATCGTCATCAATACTTAACACTACGGTTGTGTACTATTCGTTATCATGATTCGTTACACTTCTCGCACCGAAATACATTATCGTTTGACTTAAACCGCATTGACGTGAACAATCATTTATACACTTCCCTCGGGAAACACACCTTCAGAGTTGAACTAATTCTTTCGATTAAATATGAGTCACGTTGGTGATGTCGCTAAGATTTGTTCATTTTAAAACTTCACGATTACACGAACATGAATCTATGGAGTGATGTGGGGATGGAGGTATGAGTTAGCGTAATATAACAACACTCGATCAACGTGATTATATTATGGTAAGTCATACCAAAGTTCTAATGACACGTGATGGTGGTTGGACTCGATCAACCTAATCACCACCATGTGCCATGTACAAGACTTCATTTTTCTTGTTGGATATCCAAAAACTCTGAGAATATTGATAACAACCATACCCGGGACACATCGTCGATTATTGTCGAACCATATTTATGCTTCCGAATGAATGAAAAATTCTTTCAACTTCAAACGTATGTTACACGTGTATACTATCTCGTTTTCGCACAGTTTTATCGACGAACTACAATATACTTGTTATGCTCACATCGAGGCAGAAATTTCTCTCACATCACACTCATACTTCTGATTCAGGAAATTTTCTATCTAAATTCTCAATAGAGGGAGAGACTCTTCACGTTATACTAGTATTCGCCACGAGGGGGAATGTTCCTAACGAACGTTTTTCGGAAACCGATAAACCTTTCGCGGCGCGAAATTCTTGAGAAACATAAACTCGTTCCAACAAACGTTTTCAAGTCCTAACAAACTTGTTCAAATATACCTTACAAAAATGTACCTCGTTTCGGATCGAGGTGCTCGTTTCACTTCTAGATTTTGGGGTGCCTTATAAAAAGCCTCGGGACCACGTTTAAACATGAGTACAACACATCAACCACAACCCGACGGACCGAGCAAACATACGATTCAAACTTTGGAAACCGTAATACGAATTTGCGTTATCAACTTCAAATTTACTTGAGAAAAGTAGTTGCCTTTAGCCGAATTCTCTTACTACAATAATTTTCATTCGAGTATTAACGTCACACTTTTCGAGGACCCGTATAGCTGTAAATGTTGTTTTCTTAAATTGTTGAACCGAAGTAGGTGACAAGCGAACCACCGGACCCGAACTCATTCATGAAACAACCAGAAAATTATTCAATTCCAAGAAAGGCTCAAGACGACCCGTAGTCGCCAAAAGAGCCATACAAGTGTTAAACGTAAACCTCTCGAATTCCAAGTGGGAAACCGAGTAACGTTAAAAGTCACACCTTGAAAAGGTGTAGTCCGTTTCGGAAACGTAGCAAGCTAAATCCGCGATATTTTTAGTCCTTTTGAAATCTTGGGGCGTGTTGTGCCCGTTGCTTACCGCTTCAAACTTCCGACTCAAACAAATACCGTTCATCCTACATTCTGTGTATCAAACTTAAAGGCGTGTCTTGCAAAACAAGAACTTGTTATCCTCTTCGATGAACTTACTATCAAAGATAAACTTCACTTCCTAGGAGGACCGGTTGAAACTATAAATCGTGAAACCAAACTTTAAACCAACGTAAAATCCCGACTGTCGAAGTTCGTTGAAATGCCCAAGGAAGTACTTTAACATATCCGTAGAATTTTCAACGCAAGGTTTCGAGGAAGAAACAACAACTATTACTTCCAACTAAATTTCGGGATGAAATTTCTTTTAAGGTGTAAGTAATGTAACATCCCGCGTTTTTCCGTTAAATTTATTTTTAACACTATCTTTTTTTTTAAAATAATATCTTTCGTTATTTAAATTCGTAGTTTTCGTTGACTAACGTTCATAATATTCCCGTTATTTAATTATAACATCACTCGTTTACTCGAGCGTTTTTAAAATATTCGTTTGGTTAATTCCCGCACCAGCTTTGAAACTTGAGGGATCGAACTTGCCAAGGGATCAAACTAGTTGACTAGGTCAACTAGTCTATCCCACCACCACCACTCATTATCCACCATTTTCTTTTTCATTTTCTTAACACTTTCACCATTTTCTCTCAAATCCTCTCAACAAAGATCATCATTCAAATCTGAATCAAGAAGCAAACATCAAAACAAATTACATATTCATGATCTTCTCTTCATCCTCTACGTTTTGGTACCAATTTCATCTCATTTGGGTAACATTTCTAAAACTCTAGATTTCTCTAAATTCGTGTTTTTGACTTGAAATGGTGTTAGTTAGTGTCTATGGCTCGTGTATAACATGAATATATGTTTTTTTCGCTCGATTCATTATTTTGAGTAACTAGTTTGAACATTTGAAATGGGCGTGCTTAATCTTTGATTTTGGATGAGTTAATGTTGTTAAATTATTAAAGTTCATGTTTTAATTGTGTTACTAGTATCACTAGCTTCATTTTGATGCGTAGGTTGAGTAAGAAAACTTCAAGAACACGATTAATGAGTTTGTGAAGTTTGGTTAGGGTTTGATAGCTTTAAAACGAACTTTTGATGCATTGAATGCGTGTTAATGTTGTTGATAAGTGTTTAGTTGTAATGTATGTTTCATTACCTTCAAAACGGTATATCATATGTGTGAATTGGATTCCCAAATCTTAAAATGCATTTTGTGAACTTGAAACTTTAAAAATAAACCTTTAATGATCACTTGATGAGATTCTGGTTATTGCAATTGATGTTTTTGCTTGATGAAAAGTGGTTAGTCGTATTCCTTATCAAAAGAGCTTTCCAACGATATAAGATACGCATTCTAAGTGTTTACGATTTGTGTTTTGTGCTAAATTGAATTTTGGATCAAGACTTGAACAATTAAAACAGCTCAGGTACCAGGCCACGCCTAATGTCGCGGCGCGGCCCTCCTCTGTCGCGGCGCGGCATTTGCCGTGTTTGGGTTCTGACCTACATGGTCAAAATTTAGAAAATGTTTGCTACGCTACGCACCTCCGATTCACATGTAACTTGTTCTAACATACTTATATATGATTAAAAACCTTAGAAAAATAGTTCGGGACCCGACCCGAACGTGTTGACTTTTTCGTTGACTTTGACTTGACCGAGTTTGACTTTTAGTCAAACTTAACCAAACACTTATGCAATCGTTCAAATCTTATTTTATACTTGATTCTTGCATGAAACTTGACAACGTGATTCACATGTTATATTTAATCGAGTCGTAACGAGCCATAGTACTAATCGAACACATTTCGCCCGACCTTGTGTCATAACCGGTTAATTGATACAACTTACTTGTTTAGGTCAAGACTAAGCAACTTTCATGCACACGTTTACTTTATGAAGTACATTTATACTCGTGCACTCGAGGTGAGATCATAGTCCCATCTTTCAACAACTTTTATAGTTTTAAATTATGGGATGAGAAACATATACAGTTTTATACTACATACTTTTATACTTTGAACACAAGTACAAGGAAACAAATATTCCACAGCGAGTTAGAACAAAAATCCTCAATTCGATTATCATTAGTTACACTTGCAGGGTGTAAGCGAGAACTTATATTGTGTGGCCATACGGGTTTGACAAACCCTCATTACGGACGGTTCGCTACCGTCTACGGATGAAATATATTTTCGAGAAACAGTGTATGTTCTAACACTATTGTGATGGGGTTCTATGGAAGGAAACGTTAAGTCTTGATAATTGGGTGCTCGTGAACAAACTTTTGTAATGCAAACGATTTAGATAATCAACATTATGGAAATACAAAATCTTGTGGTTCAAAAACAACGTTTACAAACACCTATGATTTCATCAACGTTTTTCGTTGACAGTTTTCTATATGTTTCTCAGGTTCATACTTGGCTATTTGATACATGCTTCCACGTACACTCATACTTGCTTGGAGTCAAGCATACATACATACATACGCTAGTGATAGCACATTTGGATTCAAACTTTTGTTTACATACTTACGCTATTCATAGCAACTGTGATTTTCAACTTATATTATGTCGCAAGTTACTTCATTTATTCTGTATAACTTTGTAAACTTAAACGTGTTGTCGAACCATTTGTAAACTAAACCTTGCAAGTCTTGTACTTTTCAAATGAATGCGACATAATTTTGGTCAAACGAGTCTCATATAGGGACTATGACCACGTAACGGGACCTAAGTTAGCTGCGCCGTCAATGATGATTTTGTCGGGTTGTTACACTTATCTCTTAGGAAAGTGATGCTTTAATATAAACAAAATAACAAAATATAAAGCAAGAAATAAAGATTTAAAATTAACAATCATAAAAGAGAAATGATTACAAGGACGTGTGAATCATAAGGAAAATATATTAATGATTTCATAACTTATATTAACAAATAGCAAGATAACAATCATAGACCAATCATTATCCCTAAAAGGTTAAGCTAAATATCGCATATCATTCATAAGGTAGGACCTAAAGTATACATTAACTAAGTGATGTTCATAGCTAATGTCTTCATTCATGGCATTCAAATAATCACATCATTCATGGCATTCAAATAATCACATGATAAATATTACCTAAACCTAATGTGGATCCAAGGCAACATTCAATTAGATTGACAAATTATATAAGCTAATAAACTTAATCAGATCAACTCAAGTTACTAGCTGAAAATTAATCTTAATAAAGTTCTCATGCAATTGACAATTAAACACACATAAACAAAGGTTCTTCGATTAAGCCTAACAATAATGAATTATATTATATAAGTGTGATTCAAGTTCAACTAGTTGTATAACTACCAATGATGTTTACCTAAGTTGCATGCAATCCAAACACTTTATTTGATGGACTAGATCTAAACAAGTGATATGAATCGAATATAAGATCATAGAATCAATGACTAGTTAATCCTAGATTCATAATATTTAATCATTAAGCATGGCAAACAAGTTATTGAATCATGGCAGACATAAACAGTTTAAATAATCATCACAGAAACATGAACATACAGATCTGTAAAAGAACCAGAAACTGTACAGATTGAGCACGAAGCCGGCGGCTTCCTTCCAACCAAGCCGGCGGCTTGGAAGATGAGGGTGGTAGCTTCATCTGATTCCCAGATGAAGTTCAGTATTCATCCACGTAACCACTATGAACGTTTAGTTCATAGATGGAGACGAACAGAAACGATTATAGTAATAAAATAAGTAAAACAATAAAATACGGATCGGATCATACCTTAAAAAGAAGGTAGATGTAAAAGAACTTGGATTAAAAACTTGAATCTTGATTACAATGAATAAATCTAACCTAAGGGTTTAGAGAAAACCCTAAAAAAATGACCTAACCAGAATTATTGAATTCTGAAAACTAATACATATGAAAACTGAGACCAGAGGCCTGTATTTATAATATTCTGAGACGGTAGCCAAGTTGGCGGCTTCAGTGGGAAGCCAGGGGCTTGCCTTGGGTCGGTGACTCCTTTTGCAAGTTTAACTTAATCCGCAAGCTCAAATCTTTGACCGTCATAATTAAGCCGGCGGCTTCAGGGAAGGCCGGCGGCTTCAGAGATCCGCCAAATCTTTTTGATTTTGTTTCCATTTTTACTTGAACTTGGTCTACAAGTTGAGGAATCGTGTTAATTAGGCCGGCGGCTTCAGTATGAAGCCGTCGGCTTCATACCCTTTTGTTTGATCAACAAGTTCTTTCAATTTTACGAAGATTCTGGAATATTCTGACATACTTAACTCCAAGTCGGCTGCTTCATAATACCCATGCCGGCGGCTTCATTTAGCCGTTCTGCAATTTTCTTTATTTTTGATCCTGTTTAATACATAACTTTGATACAATCATTAGAAATACCCTTTTTCCCATTTTTACCCATTTTAGTGTGTTTTAGTATCAAAATGTCTATAAAATACCAAAATAACTCCTTAAAATGTATTCAAAAACATGTATAATTTATGAGTTATCATAATGCCATTTAGATTAACAAATGCACCTGCGGCGTTCATGGATCAAATGAATAGAGTATGTAAGCCGTATCTAGACAAGTTTGTCATTGTATTCATTGATGACATACTTGTTTATTCAAAGACTCGAGAGGATCATGAGCGACATTTAAGAGTTATATTAGAACTTTTTAAGGAAAGAACAACTTTATGCCAAGTTTTCAAAATGTGAGTTTTGGAGTTGGGAAGTACAATTTTTGGGTCACGTTGTGAATGAATGAGGAATCCATGTAGATCCGGCAAAGGTTGAAGCGGTAATGAAATGGCAACCACCAAGAACCACTTCAGAAATTTGAAGTTTTCTAGGATTGGCTGGCTATTACAGGAGGTTCATACAAGATTTCCCGAGAATAGCAAAACCATTAACTAGGTTGACACAAAAGAAAGCCAAGTTTGAGTGGGGATCTGAAGAAGATGAGGCATTTGAAACTCTAAAGAAAAAACTCAGTAGTGCACCAATGTTATCCCTACCCGAGTGAACTGAAGATTTTGTGGTCTACAGTGATACATCACATAAAGGATTTGGATATGTTTTAATGCAACGTAATAAGGTTATCGCATATGCATCTCATTAAATGAAAGTTCATGAAGAAGGTTACACGACACATGATTTTGATAATTTGTTTGCGGATGAAAAGAGTGAAGATTATGTGGTAAAAGTAATGTGAAAGAGGATGTGATTGTTAAATTCGAGGATGAACTGGTGACAGAATCTGAGAATGAAGAAGAAGAAGAAGAAGAAGAAGAAGAAGAAGAAGAAGAAGAAGAAGAAGAAGAAGAAGAAGAAGAAGAAGAAGAAGAAGAAGAAGAAGAAGAAGAAGAAGAAGAAGAAGAAGAAGAAGAAGAAGTTGACATTGTTATACCTTTGCTCGAGCCCTACTCGAATCCGTCACTCAATACTTTAAGTGACTTTTTCAATTTGAGTAGTGAGGTGAAAACGAAGAGGTTGATTGAATTCAAAAAGGCGAGGAAGGTATACAAGGAGCAAATCAAAGAAGTTGATGTTTTGATGGAAAGGAATAAGAGAATCTGACATGAGAAACTGCTCATTGAGAAAGAAAGAAATGAGACAGATCTAAAGAGGAAGAAACTCTGAGCTGAGCAAGCTAAAGCCGAGGGATGGAATGAGATTAAGAAGTGGTTTGAACGTGATAGGGTTAAGGTGAATAGAAACGTTAAAGAAGACGAGAATCGTCAGAGTTGGTGGAAACAAAATGTTGTTAACCCTGATCAGATGAATAAGCTAGAACTCGAGCCAAAGTTTTTCAGTTTCTATGAAAAGGGAAAGAGAACAAAGAAGTATTCTAAAAGTAAAATTCTGAGCTGGCGATACTTCAAGGAGATAAATTGTTTTGTGATCAAGAGGGAAGGAGGAGTTGATTATATGGCAAGACCGAGTCACTTCAAAACTCTACCTTACTTTAAGATTATGCAACTTGCGAAGATGAAGATGTTGAACGCTGAGGATAGTAACCTTTCCAGATTGTTTTAGAGAAAACTCATATATGAGTACAAAATAGGGAAATGGGATATCTTTAAGTCAACAGCCGCCAGGTTCCCCATGCACCCAACAAAGTTTAATTCGAAAGGTGGACCTGTTCGAGTTGTTAAGTTCTGTCCAGCTAAGTAAATGAAACAATCTCCTTTAATGCCCTTACCCAAGGATATATGTAAAAACTTCAGATGGTGGTTCTATTATGAATTGTTGGAGGAAGCAGTGATCCTGAATGCAATTGAGAAAGATGATGGAAGCATACAGTTTGACAATGTGAGGATTCTGGATCCTATGTGGCTGAGAAACTTAACGAGATTTGATGTGGAGACACTTTACCGCCATCATATTACGTTCAGATATGATAAAAAGGAGGAAGCTATGAGATATCAACGTGTGATCGATGTCTACCATGCCCACCTTAACAGAGAAAATGATGCTCAAAGCTCAAACCAAGCTCAGGCCAACTGAATCCTGTCAGATACTGTGTTGCTTGTTTGTATTTTGTTTTTGATGTTTTTATGTGAGAGAGAGAATCTGGATATGTATTTGATGTTAAACTAATGTTACTTTTGGACTTATATGTATTTCACAAACGTTTACTTTATTGTAATCGATGTTCTAGGTCCTAGGGGGAGTTGTTGATGCATTTTCTGTAAGTCCCTAGACATCTATCCTACGTTTGTGATTAGTACTTCAGTTTATGGGCTACCATGATCGCTCATTATTATCATATCTGTGTTTATATGTGGTTAATGGTACTGTAAGAACAGGATAAGGATGTTTGACTTTATTAGACTCAGTCAGACGTACGAGTGAAGCCTCACTCGTACGGCTGACAAGCTCATATGCACGAGTGTGCTGAGCTGAGTCACAAACCTAATATGTGTAAACATACACGAGTGAGTGATCACCCGTATGGCTGAGACAGCCCACTCGTACGAGTGAGGGCTGACTCGCGCGGTTGAGTCAACAGCAGGGGTATACAAGTGGTATGTTCTTCATTTTAGGTTAAGCCTCTCATTTTACACACACATCACTCAGATCTGGTAGCCTGCCCGATTCTCTCTCAACTCAAATCACTCAAGAGGTGAATAATAGCTCTAGGTGTTAATCTAATCACAAATCCATTGTTGTGGTTTGACGTAATTAATCCCAAAAAGCATTTCATATTCACTAGAGGGTTTGATTCACTAATTCTGCCATTATGTGAGTTAAATCTGTTGATTTCGAAGTTCCTAGTCATGTTTCATCAAGGTTACATAACTGAGTCTATCTCACTCGGGTCACTCATTTCACTAAAGTGTTTAGGGTGTCCTATAGTTCTAAGAAATGAAATCACTCTTAGCCAGTCATGCTCACATTCTTCGTCATAGGCTTGGTCAAGACTCAAATCTCTGTGATGACCCGGAAATTTCCGACCAAATTTAAACTTGATATTTATATGTTTCCGACATGATAAGCAAAGTCTGTAATGTTGCGTCACAAAATTTTTGAACTGTTTTCATGAATTTATTTGGCCTTTTAATACTCCCGACGATTCACGAATAATTGTGTATAACATGCAATATATATATATATATATATATATATATATATATATATATATATATATATATATATATATATATATATATATATATATATATATATATATATATATATATATATATATATATATATGCATATAAATGTATATATAATATTTTGAATTAATAAAATACTTTTAGTTAATTAGAATTAAAAATGTAAAATAATAAATAGAATAATTAAGTTACTATTAAAAAGAATATATATAAAGGTACATATGATATTATTGTATATATATATATATATATATATATATAAATGATTACTACCGATAATTATTAATTTGTAATTAAATATTCAATAAATATTACCATGTAACATATGATATAATTATTAAGTATTACATAATTAATGAATTGTAATTACAAGTTTAATTATAGGTATTATACTATTATTAACATTAATATTATTATTATTAATATTAATATTATTAAAGTCGTAATACTTAAATTTGATACATTTGAATTATTGTTATTATTGTTAATATCATCATTATTATAACTAGTATTAAAGTTATAATGTTCGTCATTATAATTAATATTAGTTTTATATTTAGATATTATTATTATTATTATTATTATTATTATTATTATTATTAATATTATTAGTATTATAGTATTGTTAATATTTGTATTAGTATTTATTAATAACATTACATATATTATCATGAACATTATCATTAATAATTATTATTATCAATAATAGTATTATTTATTTTTTAATTTATATTAATAAAATCATTATTAATATAATTAGTATTATTATTAAATTATTTAATTACTACCTCCGTCTCATTCCAATAGTCCAGTATTCCATTTTGGGCTGTCCCAAATTAATAGTCCACTTCCATAAATAGAAAGGAAAGAAGATATTTCATTGGTGGATCTAGAGAGAAAAGATATTTCATTGGTGGAGAAATGAAGTTAGTGGGATTTCCTAAAACTGCGTGTTTTTTGTCTGTGGACTATTGGAATGAGACGAAGGGAGTACTAATTATGAATTATTAGAATTATTAATATCATCATCATTATTATTAATTTTAATGTTATTATTATTTATATACTTATTATTAGTATTAATATTTCGCGTATATATTTATTAATACAGAATAAGCAGATACATACACTTATACATATATAAAATACAGTATGTATATATTTAAAAATGTATACAGATATATATTTATAAAAATTCCGTATATACATAGATAGGTATGGATAAATATGTATCCATACTGTGACGCCCCGTACTAAATCATCATGTACGGACCATCATCAACAGGATCATTACAAGGTTAAGTACTATATGCGTTTTCAAAACAGAGTTTGCATTCATTAATAAAAGTGACGTCATAACAAACGTCGAATGTTTTACAATCCAAAAGTATACTTCACTAAGTAGAAGCATTACATAAGTGTACGTGACCCCAATGGTCATTACATAACATAGTTTCAAAAGTAAATAAGTTTGAATGCAAGATGAGTAGTCATGCGATAACAACTCTAGGCAGCGGGTTCTACAGCACGACTAGTAAGATAGCGGAAGCGACTTCAAGCACCTGAGAAATACATGCTTAAAAAGGTCAACACAAAGGTTGGTGAGCTATAGTTTAAGTATAACAGTAATGTAAGTAGGCCACGAGATTTCAGTGCTACAACGAGCGTTCAAAAGTATGTAAAAGTATATGCTTAACCGTGGGCACTCGATAACTAACTTAACGTTTAAAGTACCCCCTTAAAGTGCACTTGGCAAGTGCGTATAACCTCGAAGTATTAAACACCCGTTAAATGCTAGTGCTACTAGCCCGAGTGGGGATGTCAAACCCTATGGATCCATATCTAAGATTCGCGTTCACGGTTCAAAAACCAATGATTAAACGTTACCGAGCTAAAGGGAATGTTTATGCCATTGTATAACCCACACATATATAAGTTTAAGTACTCGTGCCTAGTATGTAAGACATAAAATCCGCATGTATTCTCAGTTCCCAAAATAAGTTAAAGTAAAAAGGGAATGCTATAACTCACAATGATAGTAGTAGCGGTAAAGTAGTAGTCGGGAAAGGTGTGCAAGTAAATGGTCCGAAGTCCTCAACCTAAGTCAATTAATACTAAGTCAGTAAATCGTATTAATAGGTTTAAAAGTATGTATTTAAGGTCTTAAGGGTCATCATCATTCATCATCAAACACAAGGCGTAAAGTAAGTTTCGTTTATGAAAGTAATTTTCAACAAAGTCTGACTTCAGTCAGTCACCACGGCCTCTACCCTTACAGAATTAAGGTGAGACCAGTGGCCATGACTCCGTCTATGAGTCCCTTAAGTGTGGTAAAATTTACAGAAGCAAACTCATCTTGGTTTGACCGTGGCGACGGTCTAAGTGCGAGTAGGTCAGAAATTTCTGCACAACGTTAAAGGACATAGTGACGATCGGAGGGCCATAAATCCTAAACCGTAATTCGGATTAAGACGAGTCTTATATGAAAAGTTATCTACACGAACTGAGCTATCTGAAAATCAAGGTTACAGTAGCCCAGGTGTATTGTTCTGTTACAGAAACCAGAAAAACGAAACTGTACACAGAAAACAGAAAAGTAAATGGACATAGTGACGCTCGGAGGGCCGTAGACTCTAAACCGTAACTCGGATTAAGACGAGTCTTATATGAAAAGTTATCTACTCGAAAAGTTCTATCCAAAAATCAAGATGGGATCAGCCCAGACCTACTGGTCTGGTCCAGAAACAGTAGGTCAGAAACTTTGGGACAGAAAGCAGGAAGTTTGGAGAGTTCCGGTGGTCTTGGTGCTTGATGTTCATCATGCCTCTCATCCTTGATGCATATAGCTTCAAGTGTACAACTCATGGATGTGTCTACATCATCTTAACCAAGATTTGTCCATCATAACCCTAGTGCAAGTCTAAGACATTAATTTGATGAACCAAAGTTACATCAAGTCCTAGATCTACACACACATGAACTATGAAAGTAATACTAACTAAGTTTTGACACTAGCAACACAAGTGTGAGTCTAAGACATGTAGATCAACTCACTTAAGAGTTGTATGATGTTTGATGAACCAAAGTTTCATCAAGGTCTTAGATCTAACACATACATCAACTTTAAAACTAGTAATAATCTACAAACTTGAAAATAAACTTAAGTACACAAGATCTTAGGTTGTAGAACTTAGTTCTTAGTAGATCTTGAAGATCCTAGTATCAAAAGTCTAGATCTAGTACTTAAGTTAAATCAACACAAGTATGTGAAGTTGTAACTAGCAAGTTACACTTCTATGTCTTGAACTTACAAAATTTCAAGAATAATAATCAAGTCTTTAACTAGTAAATACTTGACCATAGTAACAAATTAAATACTTATAAAAGAAAGAAATGATTAAAGTTACAAGTAGTGTGTTTATGCTTGTTTCATACTTAACAAGATTCAAATCAAAATTTGGATCTTAAGAGTTTAAGTCCACAAACAAGAACACAAGTAACAACATGAAGATTATAAACTTTAAATCTTGAAAACAAGTAAAGTAGAACCATAAGTTATGAAAGAACTTAGATTCTTTGTTCTTGACTTCCTTAAACATAATGGAAGTAGCAAGATTACATGAAGATACAAACTACTAAGTTTGATCTTTAACAATGACAAGTAACAATTAACAAAACAAGATGATAATGATGATGTTATGCCACGAATATAAGAAGAAAAAGAAAAGGATTTTGAACTTGTTACTTACTAGTTCTTAGAGAGAATATGAGAGAAAAACTTGAGAAGTATGTGTGTGTGATGAAATGTGAAGTGTGCTAGTGTATAAGTACCAAAAAAAAAATTGAAATGGAATCCCCATGAGGCTTAAGGTGGCCGGTTTTGGTAGGCTTAAAGAGGAAGTCAACTTGCTTGCTTTAAGGTGTTGGAGCTTGGTGTATGCTAGGTTAAGTAATAAGGTTAAAAGCATGGGAGTATGGAGTAGCATGCTTACAAGCTTTGTCTCCTAATTAGCTTAATTAACCAAGCTTGTTCCTAATGTAATATTAACATAATCCATGGGCTTACAAGTCCATTTAGATGTGTAGGGTGGGCTTACTAGTCGAAGTTTATTAATTAAAAGCCCAAGTCCAATTTAAGATGCAATTAAATAGATAAAGCCCAAGTAATTAACTAAAAACCTTAGTTAATTAAAATGATTAATAATAAATAATCATGAATGCAAATAATATTCTAAAAATATTATTCGTGAAGTTTCGTGTGTCACAAAGACGTTCCGGGCACTTAAAAGTCAAGTACGGGCAATCATGAAAACATGTAAATGTAATTACTTACATTCGTTTAATCACACGTATTAATAATAATAATTATTAATAAATAACGTTGGAAAAACCAGGGTCGTTACACATACTTAGAGAATCAAATTCAGTTCCAAGTTGCTATCATACTGTAATTGAATTCCAAAAATTCGTACAAATCAATACCTAATCACTACAATGAATCCAAAAATCTGTTAGCTATTGTTATCATCTTTATTTTTTTTATTTCATACATGAGGAATATTCTGTGTCGACAACCTTGTGGCTACAAAACAAGCGATTACACTGTGTTTTTTTGACAAATTTATTCAATTCCTCATTACCCTTATCAAATACAATTATTGTAAACTGCATTACAGGAAGAATTAAATCAAAATTTTATAAAAAAAATTCTCGTTCTCCTCTGTTCTTCATGCTTTTTAATGATAGCTTAATTTCAAATGAAATTTCAAAATCTATAAATGCAATCGTGTTTGAATTCTTCTTCTAAAACTATCTGCAAAGTTTCATAATTCAAATCATCCTAGCGAGTTCGAATTATCGAGTCAAAGTTATATTTTTAAATATCAAACATATTGTTCTTGGCAAAATTTGAATTAGATTTTGAGTCTTTGAAGCAATTGAGGATTGAGGAAGATTATAATAAGGATTTAGAACCTTTTTCGTATAAGAATTATGAGCTAAAACATTTTTAAATTCGAAATCACCATATGAGTTGTTCTTGGCCGTCGTGTGTTCTACAGCAGGCTGTTGTATGGGATTTTTTTTAGTTAATTTAATTTAAATCACTTTGGATTGGTTCTGTATCCATTTAAAAATCTTGAAACCAATAAACGAATTGATTAAGCTGGGTAAAGTATCCTCTGGTCGATTACAATGCGAAGAAGAAGAGGAATAGAAAAACAGAAAGAGAATTGATATTTAAAGTTGAAAAGGAGCTTTAAATCAGAAAAGAATCAATAGACGGATTGGTGTTGGGTGTTTTCGGGTTTTCGAGAGATCAAGGGTTCGAGACCCGGCAGGGGTGTTTAATTCTTTTTAGGCTTATTTCATTAAGGTAGTTCTTCAAATATTTTAATTATTATATTATTATTATTATTAATTATTATTCTTATTATTGTTATTTGTATTATTATGTTTAGTTATTATTATTATTATCACATGTATTATAATTATTATTAATATTAATGCTAAAATAAGTATTAGTTATCATTATTATGATTAGGATATTATTATTATTATTATTATTATTAAGTATCTGAACTATTATTAATGCGTATTATGAATATTAGTTATTATTGTTATTACCGCTAATATAAGTAGTAGTTACCAACTATTAGTATCGTTATTATAACCCTAGTTACAATTATAATTATTATTATTATTGTTATTACTAATATTATTATCAAAATATGTATTATTATTAAATAATATGATTATTAATATTATCTTTATTAATCTAAAAAACTACCTTTTTAAGCAGATAAATATTTTGTACATAAGATATACTTATTACGTACACTATAATTATATTAAAATTTCACATAACTATATATATCAAACTTACTAATATTATTTATATAAATACTTACAAATAGCAAACTATCAATTTTTTTTTAAAATATTACATTAAAAAAGTATGGATATATTAATATAACTATATAAATAATAACCATTTTTAAATATAAACCCAAATTAAATATATAATATATAAATTAAGATATAATAAATTTGTTCGATAACGATTATAAGTTTTAATATATACATACCAATGATATAGGTTCGTGAATCCAAGGCCAAACCTGCATTGTTTAATGTCGTCATATGTATTTTTACTACAAAATACGATATAGTGAGTTTCATTTGTTCCCTTTTTAAATGCTTTTGCAATATATATTTTTGGGACTGAGAATACTTGCGTTGATTTTATAAATGTTTGACGAAATAGACACAAGTACTTAAAACTACATTCTATGGTTGGATTATCGAAATCGAATATCACCCCTTTTAGCTTGGTAGCCTAAGAATTAGGGAACAGTACCCTTAATTGACGCGAATCCTAAAGATAGATCAGTAGGCCTAACAAACCCCATTCGAGGTACGGATGCTTTAGTACTTCGACTTATTGTTATACAGATGAGAGGATTCTATTTTGGGGATATTCTATATGCATCTAGTTAATGTCGGTTACCAGGTGTTCACCATATGACTGATTTTTTATCTCTATGCAGTTTGCGAAATGCCTGATATGAGATGATGTTTATGAGAAATGGAAATGAAAATCTTGTGGTCTATTAAAATAATGGAAATGATTGGTTATGATAAACTAATGAACTCACCAATGAAATGTCCCGTTCTTATTGATTAAAAACGTTCCATATTAATTGATTTCGTTGCGAGGTTTTGACCTCTATATGAGACGTTTTTCAAAGACTGCATTCATTTTTAAAACAAACCATAACCTTTATTTCATAAATAAAGGTTTAAAAAGCTTTACGTAGATTATCAAATAATGATAATCTAAACTATCCTGTTTACACACGACCATTACATAATGGTTTACAATACAAATATGTTACATCAAAATCAGTTTCTTGAATGCAGTTTTTACACAATATCATACAAACATGGACTCCAAATCTTGTCCTTATTTAAGTATGCAACAGCGGAAGCTCTTAATATTCACCTGAGAATAAACATGCTTTAAACGTCAACAAAAATGTTGGTGAGTTATAGGTTTAACCTATATATATTAAATGGTAACAATAGACCACAAGGTTTCATATTTCAATACACATCCCATACATAGAGATAAAAATTATTCATATGGTGAACACCTGGTAACCGACATTAACAAGATGCATATATAAGAATATCCCCATCATTCCGGGACACCCTTCGGATATGATATAAATTTCGAAGTACTAAAGCATCCGGTACTTTGGATGAGGTTTGTTAGGCCCAATAGATCTATCTTTAGGATTCGCGTCAATTAGGGTGTCTGTTCCCTAATTCTTAGATTACCAGACTTAATAAAAAGGGGCATATTCGATTTCGATAATTCAACCATAGAATGTAGTTTCACGTACTTGTGTCTATTTTGTAAATCATTTATAAAATCTGCATGTATTCTCATCCCAAAAATATTAGATTTTAAAAGTGGGACTATAACTCACTTTCACAGATTTTTACTTCGTCGGGAAGTAAGACTTGGCCACTGGTTGATTCACGAACCTATAACAATATATACATATATATCAAAGTATGTTTAAAATATATTTACAACACTTTTAATATATTTTGATGTTTTAAGTTTATTAAGTCAGCTGTTCTCGTTAGTAACCTACAACTAGTTGTCCACAGTTAGATGTACAGAAATAAATCGATAAATATTATCTTGAATCAATCCACGACCCAGTGTATACGTATCTCAGTATTGATCACAACTCAAACTATATATATTTTGGAATCAACCTCAACCCTGTATAGCTAACTCCAACATTCACATATAGAGTGTCTATGGTTGTTCCGAAATATATATAGATGTGTCGACATGATAGGTCGAAACATTGTATACGTGTCTATGGTATCTCAAGATTACATAATATACAATACAAGTTGATTAAGTTATGGTTGGAATAGATTTGTTACCAATTTTCACGTAGCTAAAATGAGAAAAATTATCCAATCTTGTTTTACCCATAACTTCTTCATTTTAAATCCGTTTTGAGTGAATCAAATTGCTATGGTTTCATATTGAACTCTATTTATGAATATAAACAGAAAAGTATAGGTTTCTAGTCGGAAAAATAAGTTACAAGTCGTTTTTGTAAAGGTAGTCATTTCAGTCGAAAGAACGACGTCTAGATGACCATTTTAGAAAACATACTTCCACTTTGAGTTTAACCATAATTTTTGGATATAGTTTCATGTTCATAGTAAAAATCATTTTCTCAGAATAACAACTTTTAAATCAAAGTTTATCATAGTTTTTAATTAACTAACCCAAAACAGCCCGCGGTGTTACTACGACGGCGTAAATCCGGTTTTACGGTGTTTTTCGTGTTTCCAGGTTTTAAATCATTAAGTTAGCATATCATATAGATATAGAACATGTGTGTAGTTAATTTTAAAAGTCAAGTTAGAAGGATTAACTTTTGTTTGCGAACAAGTTTAGAATTAACTAAACTATGTTCTAGTGATTACGAGTTTAAACCTTCGAATAAGATAGTTTTATATATATGAATCGAATGATGTTATGAACATCATTACTACCTCAAGTTTAGTAGGTAAACCTACTGGAAGTGTCAAGAAATGATCTAGCTTCAAAGGATCTTGGATGGCTTGAAAGTTCTTGAAGTAGGATCATGACACAAAAACAAGTTCAAGTAAGATTTTTACTCGAATTAAGATAGTTTATAGTTATAGAAATTGAATCAAAGTTTGAATATGAATATTACCTTGAATAAGAAAGATAACCTACTGTATATAACAAAGGTTTCTTGATCTTAGATGATTACTTGGAATGGATTAGAAAGCTTGGAAGTAAATTAGTAAACTTGAAGGGATTTTTGAAGTGTTCTTGAAGTGTTCTTCCTATGATGATTATAGCTTGATTCTTGAAGTGATTTTTGATGAATATGATGATTAACTACTGGAAAAATACGTTCATAATAGTGTGTGTGTGTGTGTGTGTTGAGAGAGAATTAGAAAGAGAATTGGAAGTGAAATGGAGTGAATGATGAGTGGTAATTGGTGAGTGGTGAGTGGGGTTAAAAGGAGTTCTAGTTAGTTGACTAGCTCATGGTAGAAGTTAAAATTGATTAGTCATACATGACATAATCAAGAGTGGAATCCCATGCTAGTTCCTATTGGTATATACCCATAGTAAGTACGTTTTGAAGCTGTGTATAATACGGGTAAGAATACGACTAGAATTCTTGATGAAAGAAAAGAATGGGAAAGTAACTGTAACCATTTTCGTTAAGTATGAGTGTTTTGATATATGTCTTGAAGTCTTCCAAAAGTATTTTAATACATCTAAATACACTACATGTATATACATTTTAACTGAGTCGTTAAGTCATCGTTAGTCGTTACATGTAAGTGTTGTTTTGAAACCTTTAAGTTAACGATCTCAATTAATGTTGTTAACCCATTGTTTATTATATCTAATGAGATGTTAAATTATTATATTATCATGATATTATGATATATTAATATATCTTAATATGATATATATACATTTAAATGTCGTTACAACGATAATCGTTACATATATGTCTCGTTTCGAAATCCTTAAGTTAGTAGTCTTGTTTATATGTATATAACTCATTGTTAATATAATTATGGAGATACTTACTTATCATAATCTCATGTTAACCATATGTATATCCATATATATATCGTCATGTCATTTTTACAAGTTTTAACGTTCGTGAATCGCCGGTCAACTTGGGTGGTCAATTGTCTATATGAAACATATTTCAATTAATCAAGTCTTAACAAATTTGATTGCTTAACATGTTGGAAACATTTAATCATGTAAATATCAATCTCAATTAATATATATATAAACATGGAAAAGTTCGGGTCACTACAGTACCTACCCGTTAAATAAATTTCGTCCCGAAATTTTAAGCTGTTGAAGGTGTTGACGAATCTTCTGGCAATAGATGCGGGTATTTCTTCGTCATCTGATCTTCACGCTCTTAGGTGAACTCGGGTCCTCTACGAGCATTCCATCGAACCTTAACAATTGGTATCTTATTTTGCTTAAGTCTTTTAACCTCACGATCCATTATTTCGACGGGTTCTTCGATGAATTGGAGTTTTTCGTTGATTTGGATTTCATCTAACGGAATAGTGAGATCTTCTTTAGCAAAACATTTCTTCAAATTCGAGACGTGGAAAGTGTTATGTACAGCCGCGAGTTGTTGAGGTAACTCAAGTCGGTAAGCTACTGGTCTGACACGATCAATAATCTTGAATGGTCCAATATACCTTGGATTTAATTTCCCTCGTTTACCAAATCGAACAACGCCTTTCCAAGGTGCAACTTTAAGCATGACCATCTCTCCAATTTCAAATTCTATATCTTTTCTTTTAATGTCAGCGTAGCTCTTTTGTCAACTTTGGGCGGTTTTTAACCGTTGTTGAATTTGGATGATCTTCTCGGTAGTTTCTTGTATAATCTCCGAACCCATAATCTGTCTATCCCCCACTTCACTCCAACAAATCGGAGACCTGCACTTTCTACCATAAAGTGCTTCAAACGGCGCCATCTCAATGCTTGAATGGTAGCTGTTGTTGTAGGAAAATTCTGCTAATGGTAGATGTCGATCCCAACTGTTTCCGAAATCAATAACACATGCTCGTAGCATGTCTTCAAGCATTTGTATCGTCCTTTCGCTCTGCCCATCAGTTTGTGGATGATAGGCAGTACTCATGTCTAGACGAGTTCCTAATGCTTGCTGTAATGTCTGCCAGAATCTTGAAATAAATCTGCCATCCCTATCAGAGATAATAGAGAATGGTATTCCATGTCTGGAGACGACTTCCTTCAAATACAGTCGTGCTAACTTCTCCATCTTGTCATCTTCTCTTATTGGCAGGAAATGTGCTGATTTGGTGAGACGATCAACTATTACCCAAATAGTATCAAAACCACTTGCAGTCCTTGGCAATTTAGTGATGAAATCCATGGTAATGTTTTCCCATTTCCATTCCGGGATTTCGGGTTGTTGAAGTAGACCTGATGGTTTCTGATGCTCAGCTTTGACCTTAGAATACGTCAAACATTCTCCTACGTATTTAGCAACATCGGCTTTCATACCCGGCCACCAAAAATATTTCCTGAGATCCTTGTACATCTTCCCCGTTCCAGGATGTATTAAGTATCTGGTTTTATGAGCTTCTCTATGTACCATTTCTCTCATATCTCCAAATTTTGGTACCCAAATCCTTTCAGCCCTATACCGGGTTCCGTCTTCCCGAATATTAAGATGTTTCTTCGATCCTTTGGGTATTTCATCCTTTAAATTTCCCTCTTTTAAAACTCCTTGTTGCGCCTCCTTTATTTGAGTAGTAAAGTTATTATGAATCATTATATTCATAGATTTTACTCGAATGGGTTCTCTGTCCTTCCTGCTCAAGGCATCGGCTACCACATTTGCCTTCCCCGGGTGGTAATGAATCTCAAAGTCGTAATCATTCAATAATTCAATCCACCTACGCTGCCTCATATTCAGTTGTTTCTGATTAAATATGTGTTGAAGACTTTTGTGGTCGGTATATATAATACTTTTGACCCCATATAAGTAGTGCCTCCAAGTCTTTAATGCAAAAACAACCGCGCCTAATTCCAAATCATGCGTCGTATAATTTTGTTCGTGAATCTTCAATTGTCTAGACGCATAAGCAATCACCTTCGTTCATTGCATTAATACACAACCGAGACCTTGCTTTGATGCGTCACAATAAATCACAAAATCATCATTCCCTTCAGGCAATGACAATATAGGTGCCGTAGTTAGCTTTTTCTTCAATAACTGAAATGCTTTCTCTTGTTCATCATTCCATTTAAATTTCTTCCCTTTATGCGTTAATGCAGTCAAGGGTTTTGCTATTCTGGAAAAGTCTTAGATGAACCTTCTGTAGTAACCAGCTAGTCCTAAAAACTGGCGTATGTGTTTCGGAGTTTTCGGGGTTTCCCACTTTTCAACGGTTTCTATCTTTGCCGGATCCACCTTAATACCTTCTTTGTTCACTATGTGACCGAGGAATTGAACTTCTTCCAACCAAAATGCACACTTTGAAAACTTAGCGTACAATTCTTCCTTCCTCAATACTTCTAACACCTTTCTCAAATGTTCACCGTGTTCTTGGTCATTCTTTGAGTAAATAAGTATGTCATCAATGAAAACAATGACAAACTTGTCAAGGTATGGTCCACACACTCGGTTCATAAGGTCCATGAACACAGCTGGTGAATTAGTTAAACCAAACGGCATGACCATAAACTCGTAATGACCGTAACGTGTTCTGAAAGCATTCTTTGGAATATCATCTTCTTTCACCCGCATTTGATGATACCCGGAACGTAAGTCAATCTTTGAATAAACAGACGAGCCTTGTAGTTGATCAAATAAGTCGTCGATTCTCGGTAGTGGGTAGCGGTTCTTGATGGTAAGTTTGTTCAACTCTCGGTAGTCGATACACAACCTGAATGTACCATCTTTCTTCTTGACAAACAGAACAGGAGCTCCCCACGGTGATGTGCTTGGTCGAATGAAACCACGCTCTAAAAGTTCTTGTAATTGGCTTTGCAGTTCTTTCATCTCGCTGGGTGCGAGTCTGTAAGGAGCACGAGCTATTGGTGCAGCTCCTGGTACAAGATCTATTTGAAATTCAACGGATCGCTGTGGGGGTAATCCCGGTAATTCTTTCGAAATTACATCGGGAAATTCTTTTGCAATGGGAACATCATTGATGTTTTTTTCTTCAGTTTGTACTTTCTCGACATGTGCTAGAACAGCATAGCAACCTTTTCTTATTAGTTTTTGTGCCTTCAAATTACTAATAATATGTAGCTTCGTGTTGCCCTTTTCTTCGTACACCATTAAGGGTTTTCCTTTTTCTCGTATAATGCGAATTGCATTTTTGTAACAAACGATCTCTGCTTTCACTTTTTCAACCAGTCCTTACCGATTATCACATCAAAACTCCCTAACTCTACTGGTATCAAATCAATCTTAAATGTTTCGCTAACCAGTTTAATTTCTCGATTCCGACATATATTATCTGCTGAAATTAATTTACCATTTGCTAATTCGAGTAAAAATTTACTATCCAAAGGCGTCAATGGACAACTTAATTTAGCACAAAAATCTCTACTCATATAGCTTCTATCCGCACCCGAATCAAATAAAACGTAAGCAGATTTATTGTCAATAAGAAACGTACCCGTAACAAGCTCCGGGTCTTCCTGTGCCTCTGCCGCATTAATATTGAAAACTCTTCCGCGGCCTTGTCCATTCGTGTTCTCCTGGTTCGGGCAATTTCTAATAATGTGGCCCGGTTTTCCACATTTATAACAAACTACATTGGCATAACTTGCTCCGACACTACTTGCTCCGCCATTACTCGTTCCGACACCATTTGTTCCTTTCGTTCTATTAACCCCTGGTCCGTAGACCTCACACTTCACCGCGCTATGACCATTTCTTTTACACTTGTTGCAAAATTTGGTGCAGAACCCCGAGTGATACTTTTCACACCTTTGGCATAGCTGCTTCTGATTGTTGTTGTTGTTGCGGTTATTATTGTTGTTGGGATGATTGTTGTAGTTGCTGTTGTTGTTGTTGTTGTTGTTGTTGTTGTTGTTGTTGTTGTTGTTGTTGTTGTTGTTGTTGGGCCGTTTGTTGTAGTTGCGATTGATGTTGCGATTGTTGGGATAATTGTTGCGATTATTGTTGTAATTGCTGTTGTTGTTGTATTGGTGATTCTTATCACCGTTTTCCTCCCACTTTCTTTTGACTTGCTTCACATTGGCCTCTTCAGCAGTCTATTCTTTAATTCTTTCTTCAATCTGGTTCACTAGTTTGTGAGCCATTCTACATGCCTGTTGTATGGAGGCGGGCTCGTGTGAACTTATATCTTCTTGGATTCTTTCCGGTAATCCTTTCACAAACGCGTCGATCTTCTCTTCCTCATCTTCGAATGCTCCCGGACACAATAGGCACAATTCTGTGAATCGTCTTTCGTACGTGATAATATCAAATCCTTGGGTTCATAACCTCTAAGTTCTGTCTTGAGCTTATTGACCTCGGTTCTGGGACGGTACTTCTCGTTCATCAAGTGCTTGAATGTTGACCATGGTAGTGCGTACGCATCATCTTGTCCCACTTGCTCTAGATAGGTATTCCACCATGTTAACGCAGAACCTGTGAAGGTATGCGTAGCGTACTTCACTTTGTCCTCTTCAGTACACTTACTTATGGTAAACACCGATTCGACCTTCTCGGTCCACCATTTCAATCCGATCGGTCCTTCGGTTCCATCAAATTCCAAAGGTTTGCAGGCAGTGAATTCTTTGTAGGTGCATCCTACATGATTTCCTGTACTGCCAGATCCAAGGTTATTGTTGGTATGTAGCGCAGCCTGTACTGCGGCTATGTTTGAAGCTAGAAAAGTACGAAATTCCTCTTCATTCATATTCACGGTGTGTCGAGTAGTCGGTGCCATTTCCTTCAAAATAGTCAAATGGAACAAGTTAATCATACAGAATATTAAGAGTAGTTAATAGTATTTCGTAGCATAATATGAACTCATTTATAAAAGCTTTTTCTTCATATTTGCGTTTTATAAGTTTAAATTCGGGTAGTACCTACCCGTTAAGTTCATACTTAGTAGCTAATATACAATTCAACTACTACAATTCTATATGAAAAACTGATCGTAATAATATTTCGCGTTCAAACTTTTATACAATATTTTACAAACTTACAATACCGCTTATTTTACATAAAGCATGAAATATAGCACACAATAACTTTGATACAAGATAGTTGTGAAGATAATTCTAGCTAGTACACAAGTCGTTCAGCAAAGGCAATAAAGACACGTAATTCATACGTCCAGAAACAAGTCATGCATTCTGGTTTTACTAGGACTACTTCCCATCCTTGGTCTTGTGGAACATAACCGTTATGGACGTTGATAAGACAGCGTGTTGTAACGTCATCAAAGGGACGAGGGTTACGTAATGACCAACAGTCTTGTAATAACCTAAAAACCTCATTTCTTACCCCAATTACCGACTCCGTCACTTGTGGGAACGTTTTGTTTAATAGTTGTAGCTCGATGTTCTTGTTCTCACTTTGGTGAGAAGCGAACATTACTAACCCGTAAGCATAACATGCTTCTTTATGTTGCATGTTAGCCGCTTTTTCTAAATCACGAAGTCCTATATTCGGATATACTGAGTCAAAATAATTTCTTAACCCGTTGCGTAAAATAGCATTTGGGTTCCCCGTAATATATGCGTCAAAGTAAACACATCGTAACTTATGGATTTCCCAATGTGATATCCCCCATCTTTCGAACGAAAGCCTTTTATAAACCAAGGCATTCTTGGAACATTCTTCGAATGTCTTACAAACTGATCTCGCCTTAAATAGTTGTGCCGAAGAATTCTGACCGACTCTAGACAAGATTTCATCAATCATGTCTCCGGGTAGGTCTCTTAAAATATTGGGTTGTCTATCCATTTTGTGTTTTTATACTGTAAAATAGACAAGAGTTAGATTCAAAAAAAAAAATACTTATTAATACAAGCAATTTTTACATATATCATAAAGCATAAGCACACTATATTACATATATTACACCACACGAATACAACTATCTTATTCCGACTCGCTTGTTTCTTCTTCTTCGGTTTTGGTTCGTTTTGCCAAGTTTCTAGGGATATATGATGTTCCCCTAATACGAGCCATCGTTGTCCACATTGGTTTAGAAAAACCTGGTGGTTTAGAGGTTCCCGGGTCATTGTTACAACTTAAGGACTTCGGGGGTTGAGGATACATATAAAGTTCATCGGGGTTGGAATTAGATTTCTCTATTTTTATGCCCTTTCCCTTATTATTTTCTTTTGCCTTTTTAAATTCAGTTGGGGTAATTTCTATAACATCATCGGAATTCTCGTCGGAATCCGATTCATCGGAGAATTGGTAATCCTCCCAATATTTTGCTTCCTTGGCGGAAACACCATTGAACATAATTAACCTTGGTCGGTTGGTTGAGGATTCTCTTTTACTTAACCGTTTTATTATTTCCCCCACCGGTTCTATTTCTCCTTCCGGTTCCGATTCTTCTTCCGGTTCCGATTCTTCTTCAGGTTCCGACTCTTCTTCCGGTTCCTCTTCGGGAACTTGTGAATCAGTCCACGAATCATTCCAATTTACATTTGACTCTTCATTATTATTAGGTGAGTCAATGGGACTTGTTCTAGAGGTAGACATATATCACATAATATCAAACACGTTAAGAGATTAATATATCACATAATATTCATATGTTAAAAATATATAATTTCCAACAAAATTTGTTAAGCAATCATTTTTCAAGTAAACACGGTCGAAGTCCAGACTCACTAATGCATCCTAACAAACTCGATAAGACACACTAATGCAAAATTCTGGTTCTCTAAGACCAACGCTCGGATACCAACTGAAATGTCCCGTTCTTATTGATTAAAAACGTTCCATATTAATTGATTTCGTTACGAGGTTTTGACCTCTATCTGAGACGTTTTTCAAAGACTGCATTCTTTTTTAAAACAAACCATAACCTTTATTTCATAAATAAAGGTTTAAAAAGCTTTACGTAGATTATCAAATAATGATAATCTAAAATATCCTGTTTACACACGACCATTACATAATGGTTTATAATACAAATATGTTACATCGAAATCAGTTTCTTGAATGCAGTTTTTACACAATATCATACAAACATGGACTCCAAATCTTGTCCTTATTTTAGTATGCAACAGCGGAAGCTCTTAATATTCACCTGAGAATAAACATGCTTTAAACGTCAACAAAAATGTTGGTGAGTTATAGGTTTAACCTATATATATCAAATCGTAACAATAGACCACAAGGTTTCATATTTCAATACACATCCCATACATAGAGATAAAAATCATTCATATGGTGAACACCTGGTAACCGACATTAACAAGATGCATATATAAGAATATCCCCATCATTCCAGGACACCCTTCGGATATGATATAAATTTCGAAGTACTAAAGCATCCGGTACTTTGGATGAGGTTTGTTAGGCCCAATAGATCTATCTTTAGGATTCGCGTCAATTAGGGTGTCTGTTCCCTAATTCTTAGATTACCAGACTTAATAAAAAGGGGCATATTCGATTTCGATAATTCAACCATAGAATGTAGTTTCACGTACTTGTGTCTATTTTGTAAATCATTTATAAAACCTGCATGTATTCTCATCCCAAAAATATTAGATTTTAAAAGTGGGACTATAACTCACTTTCACAGATTTTTACTTCGTCGGGAAGTAAGACTTGGCCACTGATTGATTCACGAACCTATAACAATATATACATATATATCAAAGTATGTTTAAAATATATTTACAACACTTTTAATATATTTTGATGTTTTAAGTTTATTAAGTCAGCTGTCCTCGTTAGTAACCTACAACTAGTTGTCCACAGTTAGATGTACAGAAATAAATCGATAAATATTATCTTGAATCAATCCACGACCCAGTGTATACGTATCTCAGTATTGATCACAACTCAAACTATATATATTTTGGAATCAACCTCAACCCTGTATAACTAACTCCAACATTCACATATAGAGTGTCTATGGTTGTTCCGAAATATATATAGATGTGTCGACATGATAGGTTGAAACATTGTATACGTGTCTATGGTATCTCAAGATTACATAATATACAATACAAGTTGATTAAGTTATGGTTGGAATAGATTTGTTACCAATTTTCACGTAGCTAAATGAGAAAAATTATCCAATCTTGTTTTACCCATAACTTCTTCATTTTAAATCAGTTTTGAGTGAATCAAATTGCTATGGTTTCATATTGAACTCTATTTATGAATATAAACAGAAAACTATAGGTTTATAGTCGGAAAAATAAGTTACAAGTCGTTTTTGTAAAGGTAGTCATTTCAGTCGAAAGAACGACGTCTAGATGACCATTTTAGAAAACATACTTCCACTTTGAGTTTAACCATAATTTTTGGATATAGTTTCATGTTCATAGTAAAAATCATTTTCTCAGAATAACAACTTTTAAATCAAAGTTTATCATAGTTTTTAATTAACTAACCCAAAACAGCCCGCGGTGTTACTACGACGGCGTAAATCCGGTTTTACGGTGTTTTTCGTGTTTCCAGGTTTTAAATCATTAAGTTAGCATATCATATAGATATAGAACATGTGTGTAGTTAATTTTAAAAGTCAAGTTAGAAGGATTAACTTTTATTTGCGAACAAGTTTAGAATTAACTAAACTATGTTCTAGTGATTACGAGTTTAAACCTTTGAATAAGATAGTTTTATATATATGAATTGAATGATGTTATGAACATCATTACTACCTCAAGTTTAGTAGGTAAACCTACTGGAAGTGTCAAGAAATGATCTAGCTTCAAAGGATCTTGGATGGCTTGAAAGTTCTTGAAGTAGGATCATGACACAAAAACAAGTTCAAGTAAGATTTTTACTCGAATTAAGATAGTTTATAGTTATAGAAATTGAATCAAAGTTTGAATATGAATATTACCTTGAATAAGAAAGATAAACTACTGTATATAACAAAGGTTTCTTGATCTTAGATGATTACTTGGAATGGATTAGAAAGCTTGGAAGTAAATTAGTAAACTTGAAGGGATTTTTGAAGTGTTCTTGAAGTGTTCTTCCTATGATGATTATAGCTTGATTCTTGAAGTGATTTTTGATGAATATGATGATTAACTACTGGAAAAATACATTCATAATAGTGTGTGTGTGTGTTGAGAGAGAATTAGAAAGAGAATTGGAAGTGAAATGGAGTGAATGATGAGTGGTAATTGGTGAGTGGTGAGTGGGGTTAAAATGAGTTCTAGTTAGTTGACTAGCTCATGGTAGAAGTTAAAATTGATTAGTCATACATGACATAATCAAGAGTGGAATCCCATGCTAGTTCCTATTGGTATATACCCATAGTAAGTATGTTTTGAAGCTGTGTATAATACGGGTAAGAATACGACTAGAATTCTTGATGAAAGAAAAGAATGGGAAAGTAACTGTAACCATTTTCGTTAAGTATGAGTGTTTTGATATATGTCTTGAAGTCTTCCAAAAGTATTTTAATACATCTAAATACACTACATGTATATACATTTTAACTGAGTCGTTAAGTCACCGTTAGTCGTTACATGTAAGTGTTGTTTTGAAACCTTTAAGTTAACGATCTCAATTAATGTTGTTAACCCATTGTTTATTATATCTAATGAGATGTTCAATTATTATATTATCATGATATTATGATATATTAATGTATCTTAATATGATATATATACATTTAAATGTCGTTACAACGATAATCGTTATATATATGTCTCGTTTCGAAATCCTTAAGTTAGTAGTCTTGTTTATATGTATATAACTCATTGTTAATTTACTTATGGAGATACTTACTTATCATAATCTCATGTTAACCATATGTATATCCATATATATATCGTCATGTCATTTTTACAAGTTTTAACGTTCGTGAATCGCCGGTCAACTTGGGTGGTCAATTGTCTATATGAAACATATTTCAATTAATCAAGTCTTAAAAAATTTGATTGCTTAACATGTTGGAAACATTTAATCATGTAAATATCAATCTCAATTAATATATATAAACATGGAAAAGTTCAGGTCACTACAACCAACCTTTTAGTTGACACTTGAAAGCATGTTTATTCTCAGGTTTGAAAGAAATCTTCCGTTGTACATTTGCTCATTTTAAAGATATTACTTGGAGTCATTCATGGCATATTTCAAAAGACGTTGCATTCAAGTCGTTGAGTTCAATAAAGATTATTAAGTAAATGAGAGATTAGGTCATTTATAGTTGGATATTATGAAATGGTACGCATGCGTGTCAACTTTCGATGTAATGAAAGTTTTTCTTTTGAAAACGAATGCAATGTTTGTAAAATGTATCTTATAGAGGTTAAATACCTCACGATGTAATCAACTATTGTGAATCATTTATAATGTATATGAACGGGTCCTTTCAGTTGGTATCAGAGCGGTGGTCTTAGCGAACCAGGTCTTGCATTAGTGTGTCTAACTGATAGTTGTTTAGATGCATTAGTGAGTCTAGACTTTGACCGTGTCTGCATGTCAAAAGTTTTGCTTATCATTTCGTGTCAAAAATCATCTAATTATCATCCTTAGGAAATTACCTGCTTATCATTTCTAGTCTAGACACATCTTACTGTATTGATTGCATGAATAGTGTATAGACAAAATTCATATCTTAGCGTATCTGATATCCTAGCGTATCTGTTACTGTAAACTTTGCCTGTCATATTCCGTAAATTTCTCCATAATCTACGGGATCTTCTGTACTATATTTAGGTATTCTATGTAATGAGAATATCATCCGATATCTGAAAATCATTTTATATCGAAAACCCTTTATCTAACAGTACGAAATGGAACTCGCCACTAGTTCAAGTTCTTCGGAATCTGACAGCTATTCCGACATAGATGTTCACCTAAGCTCCGAAAACAGCGTCACCGGAATGAATCAACTAATCAGCCATCATCAATTCTGGATGAATTGGCGATGGGTTCATAGTTGACTTAATCAATGGAGACGCGAAGGAGGCGATTCCTCCCACTAACCGAATTCACCTTTTGGCGAAGAACCTGAAGCACTTACAGGGAAACCTGTTCAAAACACCATTTTCTCTCTCATTTCTAGAGTATCTCGCCACGACTATATCACAACTCAGATTCTAAACCTTATTCATTCGCTTGTTCCTATCGACAATCATTCTGGAGTAATAAGTCAACGAGCTTCGCGCCCGAGTTGTAGCCTTGGAAAATATGGTGCAAAACGTACCAGCTTCAGCAACATCACTGGCACCAACAGTACCACCAACATGAATACCAGTACCACCAACAACAACATCCGCATTACACGCCTCAACACCACAATCTATACCTCAAACATAATCATTGTTCTACATCATTTATCTTCGTTCGACATAGCAATTATGTAATCTTTAATTTTTAGAGATTATATATTCTTGTTCTAACGGTAAATCAAATGAGTTAAATATCATATTGACTCGTTAAATCCATGATTACATCTGAAGAAAATATATATGTATATATGTTTTCATAATGATTGTAATTAAAAATATTCTTTTATACAAACTGTTAATGGTGAAAATATTTTAACGGGTAGGTAATACCCGAGGATTATTTAGATTTCACATTAATAAGTTACACTGTACATTCTTCAAATCTGATTCAACAGTCATTTACTACCCTACTTACAACCACCGATATACGTATCCATTCACTGCAAAATAACCATTTTCATTCAATTTCATATTTGGATTTTGACCTATCAGAATCCAACAAGTGGCATAATGAAGAAAACATTGGACAAAATAAAATTTGTTAGAAACAAACGAATTAACTATGAGAAATTCTATTAAGAATCCACGCTAACAAAATCCTAGCTAACTATTACTAGCTAACTGTTAATTCCTTATTACATTTATTTATCGCAATTTATTTATCTCAATTTTAATTCTCGCAATTTTATTTATCGTCATTTAATTTTTGTTATTTATTTTACACACTTTAAATATCGGGACACGTATACAATGTTTTGACATATCATATTGACGTCATCTATATATATTATTTAGAATAACCATAGACACTCTATATGCTGTAATGCTCGAGTTCGCTATACAGGGTTGAGGTTAATTCTTAAATAATATATATACTTTGAGTTGTGATCGAGTCTGAGACATGTATATAACGGGTCACGACACGTATTAATTAATTCGAATATTATATATTAAACTATATATGAATTGTTGAACTACTAATTGTGGACTCCTAACTATGAACTAATGACATTGGACAATTAAAATGAATTAAAATATTAATTATAACATATGAAACTAAACAATTCTTCAAGTTTGCCACTTGATTTCATCTTAACCTCATTTGTATCTTGACGTATACAATCTGCGTTCAAACCTTTCATGATTCTTGAAAACACCTCAATCGAGAGGATGAACCAACCGCACTTCATCTGCGGAAGAAAAGATTGATGCATATAGTTATGCACCTGAAAACACTCAAAACCTGAGTAAACGTTTAACAAATATCTATGCTAGCTCCTTTGGCATTGTTATTACCGAAAATAACTTTGCAATTCCTTTTCAAATTAGCCAATTTTATCACAACTCCATCAAAACAACATCAACCTTTCATTCGAATAAGTCTTATTATAACTTTGATATATATGTTTACCCCTTCATCATTATTACCGGAGAACAATTTATATCCCACCACATTAGCAGTAAACATACCGGTAACTTCAGTATCTTTGGCACAAGTTTCTTCGACAAATCACTTTATGTATTCAGTGAAACCCTATCATGTATTCATCTACATCCTGTAGCAATAATTGCCATACCAACTATCGGGAATCATCAATCATCAATCTCGAATCTCTCAGTATTTTCACTTCAACAGTTGTATATATACATATGAAGTGTAACTCCTGGAAATTTTGACCTACAAATATGAAATTCTGACAAGCACCCAGTTTATGAATCAATACACTGAATTTTGAAAGAGCTGAATGAAGCAGCAGAAACTATAAACAACCGTAAGTGTCAAAAGTTTGATGATAAAGAATAGTGTGTTGGCAAAGCTCAGAAAAGTTGAAACTGGAAACGAATTGAGCAAACTATGAAGAAGGTTAAGAACAAATCACAAAGAAAAAACATGCCTTCAAAGAATCTAAATGATTCAGTATCTGCTGAAGTCTTTAGCAAATTCCTTGCTCCTTACTCTAAACCCTTGCGAACAATATTCTTTATCATTCTCTGATTTTAGATATTCTAAGATATCATCAAATCTTTCATTATAAATATCCTCGATATTTCTGAAAATATTTTCATAACTATTCTTATCCGAAATTATTTACCTCTTCGCGCTATATGTGTTACATCATAAAGGAAACTGTTTAGTTTTTAAATTCTGAAACCTTCGAGTTTAAAGTATGAATGTTTTTGAAGTAGTTTTGGAAATTAAAGCATGAGTTAGTATAATATAATGACACTTGATCAACGTGATTATATTACGGTAAGTCATGCTGACTTTCTAATGAAACGTGATGATTCACAGACCATAATGTCATCATGTGTCATGTTACACGACTCTTACATTCTATCTAATCTATAAACATATCAAGAACATAATTTCTTGATAGTTCTATCTTTCTCCTTAATTCTGGTAATTTAACCAATCATGATCGTGCTATTACAATTCCTCTTAGAACGTTAGCTATGTTCATTTCGAATTTCATATATATGAATTCTGGACCATTACTTGCGAAGAGAAAGCAAAAGAATGAAGCTCCGAAATAGAAAGGGGAGTATAAATTGCAGCAAATAGGAGAGAGCATTAACTGTGGATGACAATGATTATAGAAGATTGAAGATGGGACATCGAAATATAAGGGAAGATATAAAACTCAACAACAACGCAGAAATTACAAGCCGTATATATCGATGCATATAGCAATGTAAGGACACGGGAGGACTAAAAACACTATAAAACCAAGAGTATAATAGAAGTGAATAGATTCTTCTGGCGGCAGATGGAAAAGAAGAATGACAGATATGAAAGTTAGGAGTATATCAAGAATTAGAACCGAATGGAGAATATTGATGAGTGCTTTAAAGTATGAGTTGAGGGGGAAAGAATAGAAGGTGTGAGTTGTAAGGAAACGAAGGGGGTAGATTTATATTAACATACCGACAGAGCAATCAAAACAGATGATCGCAATTAAAGCGGATCATAATTTCCTTATTCACCGAAGGACCGAATCTTATATAGGTTTCGAAGAATGTCTCTAAATCCCTTAAATTCTGGAAATCAACCGTATCTATGTTTAAAGATATGACGAAACTTTATTTTATCATTTCACTCTTTTGTGACAGCTTCACTCGTACGCTTCAAGTAATCGAATCGTTTTATCTATATTAATCAATAATGATAAAACTCTATTTAACCACTCATATTCATCATGGAAGACATACTTATTGTCAGCCATGACCATCCCAATCAAATTTCGGGACGAAATTTCTCTAACGGATAGGTACTGTGACGACCCGGAAATTTCCGACTAAATTTAAACTTGATCTTTATATGTTTCCGACATAATAAGCAAAGTCTGTAATGTTGCGTCTCAAAATTTTTGAACTGTTTTCATGAATTCATTTGGCCTTTGAATACTCCCGATGATTCACGAACAATTGTGTATAACAGATATGCAATATATATATAAATATGAATATAAGTGTATATATAATATTTTGAATTAATAAAATACTTTTAGTTAATTTGAATTAAAAATGTAAAATAATAAATAGAATAATTAAGTTACAATTAAAAAGAATATATATAAAGGTACATATGATGTTATTGTCTATATATATATATATATATATATATATATATATATATATATATATATATATATATATATATATATATATATATATATATATAAATGATTACTATCGATAATTATTAATTTGTAATTAAATATTCAATAAATATTACCATGTAATATATGATATACTTATTAAGTATTACATAATTAATGAATTGTAATTACAAGTTTAATTATAGGTATTATACTATTATTAACAATAATATTATTATTATTATAGGTATTATACTATTATTAACATTAATATTATTATTATGATACATTTGAATTATTGTTATTATTGTTAATATCATCATTATTATAACTAGTATTAAAGTTATAATGTTCGTCATTATAATTAATATTAGTCTTATATTTATTATAACTAGTATTAAAGTTATAATGTTCGTCATTATAATTAATATTAGTCTTATATTTAGATATTATTATTATTATTAATATTATTAGTATTCTAGTATTGTTAATATTTGTATTAGTATTTATTAATTACATTACCAATATTATCATGAACATTATCATTAATAATTATTATTTTCAATAATAGTATTATTTATTTGTTAATTTTTATTAATAAAATCATTATTAATACAACTAGTATTATTATTAAATTATTTAATTACTAATTATGAATTATTAGAATTATTAGAATTATTAATATCATCATCATTATTATTAATTTTAATATTATTATTATTTATATACTTATTATTAGTATTAATATTTTGCGAATATATTTATTAATACAGAATAAGCAGATACATACACTTATACATATATAAAATACAGTATGTATATATCTAAAAACGTATACAGATATATATTTATAAAAATTCAGTATATACATAGATAGGTATAGATAAATACGTATCCATACTTAGAGAATCAAATTCAGTTCCAAGTTGCTATCATACTGTAATTGAATTCCAAAATTCGTACAAATTAATACCTAATCACTACAATGAATCCAAAAATCTATTAGCTATTGTTATCATCTTTATTTTTATTTATGTATTTCGTACATGAGGAATAATCTGTGTCGACAACCTTGTGGCTACAAAACAAGCGATTACACTGGGTTTTTTTCGACAAATTTATTCAATTCCTCATTACCCGTATCAAATACAATTATTGTAAACTGCATTACAGGAAGAATTAAATCAAAATTTTATAAAAAAAAAAGTCTCGTCCTCCTCTGTTCTTCATGCTTTTTAATGATAGCTTAATTTCAAATGGAATTCCAAAATCTATAAATGCAATAGTGTTTGAATTCTTCTTCTAAAACTATCTGCAAAGTTTCATAGTTCAAATCATCCTAGCGAGTTCGAATTATCGAGTCAAAGTTATATTTTTAAAAGTCAAACATATTGTTCTTGGAAAAATTTGAATTAGATTTTGAGTCTTTGAAGCAATTGAGGATTGAGGAAGATTATAATAAGGATTTAGAACCTTTTTCGTATAGGAATTATGAGCTAAAATGTTTTTAAATTCAAAATCACCATATGAGTTGTTTTTGGCCGTCGTGTGTTCTAAAGCAGGCTGCTGTATGTGATTTTTTTTATATAATTTAATTAAAATCACTTTGGATTGGTTCTGTATCCATTTAAAAATCTTGAAACCAGTAAACGAATTGATTAAGCTGGGTAAAGTATCCTCTGGTCGATTACAATGCGAAGAAGAAGAGGAATTGAAAAACAGAAAGAGAATTGATATTTAAAGTTGAAAATGAGTTTTAAATCAGAAAAGAATCAATAGACGGATTGGTGTTGGGTGTTTTCGGGTTTTCGAGAGATCAAGGGTTCGAGACCCGGCATGGGTGTTTAATTCTTTTTGAGGCTTATTTCATTAAGGTAGTTCTTCAAATATTTTAATTATTATGTTATTATTATTATTATTAATTATTAATCTTATTATTGTTATTTGTATTATTATCTTTAGTTATTATTATTATCACATGTATTATAATTATTATTAATATTAATGCTAAAATAAGTATTAATTATCATTATTATGATTAGGATATTATTATTATTATTATTATTATTATTATTATTATTATTATTATTATTATTATTATTATTATTATTATTATTATTATTAAGTATCTGAATTATTATTAATAAGTATTATGAATATTAGTTATTATTATTATTACAGCTAATATAAGTAGTAGTTACCAACTATTACTATCGTTATCATAACCCTAGTTACAATTATAATAATTATTATTATTTTTATTACTAATATTATTATCAAAATAGGTATTATTATTAAATAATATGATTATTAATATTATCTTTATTAATCTCAAAAACTACCTTTTTAAGCAGATAAATATTTTGTACATAAGATATACTTATTACATATACTATAATTATATTAAAATTTCACATAACTATATATATCAAACTTACTAATATTATTTATATAAATACTTACAAATAGCAAACTATCGATTTTTTTTAAATATAACATTAAACAATTATGGATATATTAATATAACTATATAAATAATAACCATTTTTAAATATAAACACAAATTAAATATATAATATATAAATTAAGATATAATAAATTTGTTCGATTACAATTATACGTTTTAATATATACATACCAATGATATAGGTTCGTTAATCCAAGGCCAACCCTGCATTGTTCAATGTCGTCATATGTATTTTTACTACAAAATACGATATAGTGAGTTTCATTTGCTCCCTTTTTAAATGCTTTTGCAATATATATTTTTGGGACTGAGAATACATGCGTTGATTTTATAAATGTGTGACGAAATAGACACAAGTACTTAAAACTACATTCTATGGTTGGATTATCGAAATCGAATATCACCCTTTTAGCTTGGTAGCCTAAGAATTAGGGAACAGTACCCCTAATTGAAGCGAATCCTAAAGATAGATCTATGGGCCTAACGAACCCCATTCGAGGTACGGATGCTTTAGTACTTCGACTTATTGTTATACAGACGAGAGAATTCTGTTTTGGGGATATTCTATATGCATCTTTTTAATGTCGGTTACCAGGTGTTTGAAATGTCCCGTTCTTATTGATTAAAAACGTTCCATATTAATTGATTTCGTTGCAAGGTTTTGACCTCTATATGAGACGTTTTTCAAAGACTGCATTCATTTTTAAAACAAACCATAACCTTTATTTCATAAATAAAGGTTTAAAAAGCTTTACGTAGATTATCAAATAATGATAATCTAAAATATCCTGTTTACACACGACCATTACATAATGGTTTACAATACAAATATATTACATCGAAATCAGTTTCTTGAATGCAGTTTTTACACAATATCATACAAACATGGACTCCAAATCTTGTCCTTATTTTAGTATGCAACAGCGGAAGCTCTTAGTATTCACCTGAGAATAAACATGCTTTAAACGTCAACAAAAATGTTGGTGAGTTATAGGTTTAACCTATATATATCAAATTGTAACAATAGACCACAAGATTTCATATTTCAATACACATCCCATACATAGAGATAAAAATTATTCATATGGTGAACACCTGGTAACCGACATTAACAAGATGCATATATAAGAATATCCCCATCATTCCGGGACACCCTTCGGATATGATATAAATTTCGAAGTACTAAAGTATCCAGTACTTTGGATGGGGTTTGTTAGGCCCAATAGATCTATCTTTATGATTCGCGTCAATTAGGGTGTCTGCTCCCTAATTCTTAGATTACCAGACTTAATAAAAAGGGGCATATTCGATTTCGATAATTCAACAATAGAATGTAGTTTCACGTACTTGTGTCTATTTTGTAAATCATTTATAAAACCTGCATGTATTCTCATCCTAAAAATATTAGATTTTAAAAGTGGGACTATAACTCACTTTCACAGATTTTTACTTCGTCGGGAAGTAAGACTTGGCCACTGGTTGATTCACAAACCTATAACAATATATACATATATATCAAAGTATGTTCAAAATATATTTACAACACTTTTAATATATTATGATGTTTTAAGTTTATTAAGTCAGCTGTCCTCGTTAGTAACCTACAACTAGTTGTCCACAGTTAGATGTACAGAAATAAATCGATAAATATTATCTTGAATCAATCCACGACCCAGTGTATACGTATCTCAGTATTGATCACAACTCAAACTATATATATTTTGGAATCAACCTCAACCCTATATAGCTAACTCCAACATTCACATATAGAGTGTCTATGGTTGTTCCGAAATATATATAGATGTGTCGACATGATAGGTCGAAACATTGTATACGTGTCTATGGTATCTCAAGATTACATAATATACAATACAAGTTGATTAAGTTATGGTTGGAATAGATTTGTTACCAATTTTCACGTAGCTAAAATGAGGAAAATTATCCAATCTTGTTTTACCCATAACTTCTTCATTTTAAATCCGTTTTGAGTGAATCAAATTGCTATGGTTTCATATTGAACTCTATTTTATGAATCTAAACAGAAAAAGTATAGGTTTATAGTCAGAAAAATAAGTTACAAGTTTTTTTTGTAAAAGTAGTCATTTCAGTCGAAAGAACGACGTCTAGATGACCATTTTAGAAAACATACTTCCACTTTGAGTTTAACCATAATTTTTGGATATAGTTTCATGTTCATAATAAAAATCATTTTTCCAGAATAAAAACTTTTAAATCAAAGTTTATCATAGTTTTTAATTAACTAACCCAAAACAGCCCGCGGTGTTACTACGACGGCGTAAATCCGGTTTTATGGTGTTTTTCGTGTTTCCAGGTTTTAAATCATTAAGTTAGCATATAATATAGATATAGAACATGTGTTTAGTTGATTTTAAAAGTCAAGTTAGAAGGATTAACTTTTATTTGCGAACAAGTTTAGAATTAACTAAACTATGTTCTAGTGATTACAAGTTTAAACCTTCGAATAAGATAGCTTTATATGTATGAATCGAATGATGTTATGAACATTATTACTACCTCAAGTTCCTTGGATAAACCTATTGGAAATGAGAAAAATAGATCTAGCTTCAAAGGATCCTTGGATGGCTTGAAAGTTCTTGAAGCAGAATCATGACACGAAAACAATTTCAAGTAAGATTTCCACTCGAAATAAGATTGTTATAGTTATAGAAATTGAATTAAAGTTTGAATATGATTATTACCTTGTATTAGAAAGATAACCTACTGTAAGTAACAAAGGTTTCTTGATCTTGAATGATTACTTGGAATGGATTTAGAAAACTTGGAAGTAAACTTGCAATCTTGGAAGTATTCTTGATTTTATGAAACTAGAACTTTTGGAATTTATGAAGAACACTTAGAACTTGAAGATAGAACTTGAGAGAGATCAATTAGATGAAGAAAATTGAAGAATGAAAGTGTTTGTAGGTGTTTTTGGTCGTTGGTGTATGGATTAGATATAAAGGATATGTAATTTTGTTTTCATGTAAATAAGTCATGAATGATTACTCATATTTTTGTAATTTTATGAGATATTTTATGCTAGTTGCCAAATGATGGTTCCCACATGTGTTAGGTGACTCACATGGGCTACTAAGAGCTGATTATTGGAGTGTATATACCAATAGTACATACATCTAAAAGCTGTGTATTGTACGAGTACGAATACGGGTGCATACGAGTAGAATTGTTGATGAAACTGAACGAGGATGTAATTGTAAGCATTTTTGTTAAGTAGAAGTATTTTGATAAGTGTCTTGAAGTCTTTCAAAAGTGTATGAATACATATTAAAACACTACATGTATATACATTTTAACTGAGTCGTTAAGTCATCGTTAGTCGTTACATGTAAATGTTGTTTTGAAGCCTTTAGGTTAACGATCCTGTTAAGTGTTGTTAACCCATTGTTTATTATATCAAATGAGATGTTAAATTATTACATTATCATGATATTATGATATATTAATATATCTTAATATGATATATATATACAATTAAATGTCGTTACAACGATAATCGTTACATATATGTCTCGTTTCGAAATCATTAAGTTAGTAGTCTTGTTTTTACATATGTAGTTCATTATTAATATACTTAATGATATGTTTACTTATCATAATACCATGTTAACTATATGTATATCCATATATATGACATCATATAGTTTTTACAAGTTTTAACGTTCGTGAATCACCGGTCAACTTGGGTGGTCAATTGTCTATATAAAACCTATTTCAATTAATCAAGTCTTAACAAGTTTGATTGGTTAACATGTTGGAAACACTTAAATATATAAATATCAATTTTATTTAATATATATAAACATGGAAAACTTCGGGTCACTACAATATTCCCGATCCGACTCGCAAATTTTTAACTTTTTAAAATTTTAAAATTTTAACTAGGTTAATAAAAGATAAATAAAATTTTTCCTTGGATTTTAATCTGGTTATTTTATTAAATAAACTAAAATTAAAAAGAAAAAGACAAATGGACGGAGTAAAATTAAAATATTTTATTATATTAAAAATACAAATTACACAGGTTCCACAACTAAATTCCAGAAATGACGTAGGAAGAAAGACAAGTTTAAAGCTTCTTTGACCATACAGAGTAAATCAGCGGAGTGTACTGAAAATATATCAAAATCACTTAACATCTTGCGCTCACGCTTTTATAAATCTCCGATATCGTCTATAAGTTTAACCAAAGCCCTTCTAACTTTTTTAATGTTCGAAATTCCATACCTTGGTCTAGTATCTCGATAATTAAGTTCAAAAAGAAGTTTTGACACTGTGTCTTGAAATAAAAGATCTTCCGTGCAGTCAGGATCACCGATAGTAAATTTAAAATTTGTAGATATTTCCCGAATTATCTTTCTTTGCGGGGTTGTAAATAGAAATTTTGACATAGTAAAGATTTGTATGAGTTCGGAATATATTTCCTTTCTTTTTGCGAAGAAATTCTGATGTATTCTTTCCTCGGTAGAATCCGGAAAAGCTTCAATTAATCGTTTGATGAGAAACGAGGTTGGATCAAAGTAAAAGAAATCTCGGTTTCCATATTTTGAAATAGGGTTAGGTTTCTTGCTTTCAATCCAAAATTCTAATTCATATATCATTACGGTAACATAACGGTTTATATGAATTAGAGAAACTTCCTTATTGGTGAAGTGTGGGAGAAAGTTGATGAATGACTCTAAATCGAATTTGAAATCAATTTCTGCATCACGATACTTGAGAAAAATATCATCCCCACATTCTTTTAACAGTTTATGAAGAGAATGAACTTGAGAACGCAGCTCTTTTAACAGATTGATTTAAAATGTTGAGAACGGGAAGTTTGAGTAATAGAGGTGCCTAATGAATTCTCTATAGATGTCTAACCTTTTACTAGGATTTAACAGATTTCCAGTAAACGGATCTTTTGTTTTATCAGTGTGTCGTTTCTCTTTGGGATTAAATTCAAACAAGTCTGGAAAATTGAAAATAGTTGAGTATTCTTCCCGTATTTCATCTTCCATAATCAGGAGTTCATTAAGACTGAGCCTCCCTTTTGGATCGTGAAGAGGGTTGAATCCTGGTTCATTTGAGTAAAACGTATCCAAAAGCAATGAAATCTCTAAGTTAGATGAAATAATCCGGCTTCTTGGACTGTGATGACCCAGGAATTTCCGACCAAATTTAAACTTAAATCTTATTTGATTTTGATACGATAAGCAAAGTCTGTAATATTGAGTCTCGAAAGTTTTGGAACTATTTCATGATAACATTTGACCTTTTGACATTTCCTGACGATTCACGAACAATTGTGTGTAAATAAATATGTATATATATATATAAATGTAAATATAAATATAAGTGTATATATAATATTTAAATTAATAAAGTACACTTTAATCAATTGAACTAAAAATATAAAGAACTATTAAGTTGTAATTAATATGAATATATATATATATATATATATATATATATATATATATATATATATATATATATATATATATATATATATATATATATATATATATATATATATATATATATATATGAATTATATATATATATATTAATGTTGGAATGTTAATTAATCAATGTATGTTAGTATATATATATATATATATATATATATATATATATATATATACACATAATTAATAATATGTAATATTAAATTATTATATAGTTATTTTAATAAATGTTTTAGTATTTTTATGTTATTTTAATAAATGTTTTAGTATTTTTATTATTACTAATATTAGTATTATTATTTTTAAGTATTATTATTAAATATTAATATTAAGAATTATTTTAATTACTACAGTTATTAGAAGTTGATGAAGTTTATTTTTTTATAATTAAAGTTAATAAAAATTATTACCATTATTATTTCTATTAGTTTTATTATTATTTGTAATGTTAAATATTAATAGTTATATAAATACGTTTCTTTAAATATTTAATATACTAACAAACATATGTGTGTATATATATATATATATATATATATATATATATATATATATAACTATACAAATACAGATATATATAAAAATTCATACACATATATAAAAATATAAGTGGTATATATATATATAAAAAATACATATATATATATATATAAATAAATACCGTATTTATATATTTAAATACCGAAAAAGCTGTATTCCAATTCAAATCATTAACAAACTATAGTAATTTCTACTTTATGTACCTAATCCAGTACGATTGATTCCATATATTTCAGTAACAAACAAATCTGTTAAAGCTCGACGTCTGTTTTTAATTTTTTTATATTTTCTGTTGTACCAAATGGGATAAGGGTGTCGGGTAAATCAAACTAGGAAACAAAGGTTAATCGATGTCAAATTAGCTGTAATACTATCTACTAGTCTATATATTCTATTCTGTAAACGAAATTCGATTCAAAACAAAGAAATCAAATTAAATTTCCAATGTCTGTACACTATATCTCTGTTTCATCTTATTTTTCCAAAAACCACGAATTTGTATGTTATTTTAAAATCTATAAATGTAAAGATGTTAGAAACCTTCCACTACAACTATCTGAAAAGTTGTAAGGTTCAATTTCTTGTATAGAGTTTAAATTTTGATAGTCAAATCTTAATTTCAAAAAGTCAACAAGAGTGTTCATCATGAAATTCGATTTCAATCTGAGTTTTTGAGTGAAATTGTTAATTCAGTTAGTTTCTAGGAGAGATTAGAAACATCTTTTATGTTTTGATCGTGGTCTGAAACATGTTAAAAATCTGACTATGATTTAAAGTTTAAATACGGGTTTTAGAATCTGTTCAGCGTTTATTTTTTTTTTTATTTTTTTTGATTTTTTTGATTTAATTAATTCAAGCAAGGGTTATAAATCGTTTCTGCTTGGTTTTATATCTCTAAAACAACAGTTAATTAGTGTTTAAAGGGGACTCGATCTCTGGTTGATTTTTGAGATGAAGAAGAAGAGGGATAATCAGATACAAGATATATATATAAACGGTTAGTAATAATAAACAGAAAAGCAAGCATAGCAGAATGGTTTAGGAGGGTGTCGGGGAAGCGAGAGGTCTCGGGTTCGAGCCCTGCTTGCGACATTTTTTTAAGGGGCTTTCAAAAGGTAGTTTTCCATATCAAATTTTTATTAATATTATTATTACGGTTATAGTGATTATTATTAATTGTTATGAATATTATGATGATGATTATTTTTATTATTATTACCTTTAAGTATTAGAATTATAATCGTTATTGGTATTATTATTAGTAAATATTACGAACATTAGTTATTATTATTATTATGGTTACTAGTACAAAGTATTAGTTACCCTTTATTATAATTATTATTATCATGACTCTAGTTACAATTAAGATTATTATTATGATTATCGTTATTACTAATATTAATATCATTATAAGTAATAATATTAAGTAGTATAATTAGTAATAATATCATTATCAATAAGATCTCTATTATTATTATAAGTTTTATTAATATTATTATAGTTATTATTATTATTATTATTATTATTATTATTATTATTATTATTATTATTATTATTATTTACATTATTATTTACATTATAAGTATCATTGAAATTATCAAATTATATAAAGTTTTCATAATTATTATTATTATTAAATCTAATAGTATTATTACCCTTGTTTTAATATTTTCATAGAGTAAATTAACAAATGATATTTAGATAACAATATACGTAGTACACATCATAAAACTATATTAATATCTTATTTTTTTTAAATATATAAAATAAATATACTTAATAAGATATATAGTTTATTAATATAAAAATGATATCACTAATAATAATGTATATATTTGTTTGATTGCAAGTATACGTTTTAATATATATACAAATGATATAGGTTCGTGAATCCGAGGGCAACCCTGCATTGTTCAATATAGTTATATGTATTTTTACTACAAAATACATTAGGTGAGTTTCATTTGCCTTTTTACCCTTTATATTTTTGGGCTGAGAATACATGCAGGTTTTATAAATGATTTACAAAATAGACACAAGTATGTGAAACTACATTCTATGGTTGAATTATCGAAATCGAATATGCCCCTTTTTATTAAGTCTGGTAATCTAAGAATTAGGGAACAGACACCCTAATTGACGCGAATCCTAAAGATAGATCTATTGGGCCTAACAAACCCCATCCAAAGTACCGGATGCTTTAGTACTTCGAAATTTATATCATATCGAAGGGTGTCCCGGAATGATGGGGATATTCTTATATATGCATTTTGTTAATGTCGGTTACCAGGTGTTCACCATATGAATGAATTTTATCTCTATGTATGGGATGTATATTGAAATATGAAATCTTGTGGTCTATTAAAATGATGGAAATGATTATTTATGTTAAACTAATGAACTCACCAACCTTTTGGTTGACACTTGAAAGCATGTTTGTTCTCAGGTACAAAAGAAATCTTCCGCTGTGCATTTGCTAATATTAGAGATATTACTTGGAGTCATTTATGACATATTTTAAAAGACGTTGCATTCGAGTCATTGAGTTCATCAAGATTATTATTAAGTTAATTATAGGTAGATATATTATGAAATGATATGCATGCCGTCAATTTTCGATGTAATGAAAGATTGTTTTTTCCAAAACGAATTCAATGTTTGTAAAATGTATCATATAGAGGTCAAGTACCTCGCTATGTTATCAACTGTTGTGAATCATTTATAATCGATATGGACTTCGTCCAGATGCATTAGGACGGGTCTTTAGAGTTGGTATCAGAGCGGTGGTCTTAGCGAATCAGGTGTGCATTAGTGTGTCTAAATGATAAGTCATTAGGATGCATTAGTGAGCCTGGACTTCGACCGTGTCTGCATGTCAAAACTTTTGCTTATCATTTCGTGTCAAAAATTATTTTCTTATCATCCTTAAATTCTAGACACGTCTTACTGCCTCTATTGCATAGACAGTGTATAGATAAATTCATATCTTAGTGTATCTGTTACTGTAGACCTTGCCTGATATCTCTCGTAAATTTCTCCATAATTTAAGGGATCCTGGTACTATATATATCTATCCATATTATGCATTGAGAATATATCCAACTATCAATTGCTGTCACTAAACTCTTCATACCAAAAATCTTTTCTGTGATCGCGTAAGATGGCCTCTACGAATCGACCACGTTCCTCTGATTCCGAAGACAGCGTGACAGGAGCACATCAACCAATCAACTACCGTGATTACTTGATAAAATGGGGGTGGGTTCGCGACATACTCACCCTATGGAGAAGGGAAGAAGGTACTCCATATCATGAATCGAATCTACCACCTAACCTCGGAGTACTCGACCCGCTCATCGGCGAACCTGTTCGCAACACCGTTTATACCCTTTTTGTAAGAATTTTTCGTCTTGAGGCTACCAATAACGAAACTAGAGAAGATATCCGACCTCTACTTCACACTGATAACCAACCAGGGTTAGTAGAAGAAGTTAAACAACTCCGAGCTCGAGTATTAACTTTAGAGAGCATGGTACACAATTTGCAAGCACCAGCAGTATCACCAACACCAGTAACATCACCAGCCTCAACACCAACAACACTAGTACCACCAACAACAACATCCACGTCACCAGCTTCGACATCTCATTCTGTACCTCGAGTATAATCATCGTTCTACATGACATTCTACATCATTTATCTTCGTTCGACATGACGATTATATAATCTCTAATGTTTTAGAGATTATATATTCTTATTCTAATGGTAAATCAAATGAGTTTAATATCATATTGACTCATTAAATCCATGATTATATCTGAAGAAAATATATATGTATATATATTTTCATAAAGATTGTAATTAAAAATTCTTTTGAACAAACTATTTACATGTGGTATTATAAACGCGAATCCTGTTGATAGATCTATCGGGTCTGACAACCCCAACCGGACTGGACGACCAGTATTCAACGGTTGCATAGTACTTCGTTTCGGTGACTACTCTTAGTACAGTGTAGTGAGATTTCATAATAAAGGGAATATGCGACGTTGATTAAATGTTAAGTATGGTTACCAAGTGCTCAACCACTTAGAATATTTTTATTAAAACGTTTGTGTATATGAAATCTTGTGGTCTATTAGCATATTGAAATGATTGTTTTGATAAACCTATGAACTCACCAACCTTTTGGTTGACACTTTTAAGCATGTTTATTCTCAGGTACGAATTAAGTCTTCCGCTGTGCATTTGCTCATTTTAAGGACATTACTTGGAGTCTATCATCGCAATGGGACCAGATGTTGATGACTTCGTCCAGGGAGATAAGGACGAGTTACTACAGTTGGTATCAGAGCGGTGGTCGTAGCGAACCAGGTCTTGCATTAGTGTGTCTAACTAGGAGTTGTTAGGATACATTAATGAGTCTGGACTTCGACCTAGTAGTTGTTAGGTTATATTAATGAGTCTAGACTTGAACCTGGTCTGCATGTTAAAAGTTTTTGCTTACCACCATTTGTCAAAAATTATCTACTTATCATTTTAGTCTCGACACGTCTTATTGCAATTATTGCATAGAAGGTGTACAGACAAATTCACATCCCATCACATTAAGTCTTGTCTGACACGTTTCCTTAATTCCCTCCATAATCTACGGGATCTCCTGTACTATGTATAGGTATTCTATGTAATTAGAATATCATCCGATATCCGAAAATCATTTCATATCGAAAACCCTTTATCTAATCGTACGAAATGGAACTCACAACTAGATCAAATCCCTTGGATTCTGATATGGAGTCCCACTCCAGCTCCGAAAGCAGCGTCACCAGAATGAATCAATCAATCAGCCATCCCCAATTCATCTGATGGGTTCATAGTCGACTTAACCAATGGAGACAAGAAGAAGGCGATCCTTTCCACCCACCAACCTGCACCCTCGGCGAAGAACCTAAAGCATTTACCGGTGAACCTATCCGAAACACCATTTTTAGCCTCATCTCCAGGGTAGCTCGTCACGATTATATTCTATCTAAAATTCTAAACCTTATTCATCCGCTCGTTCTGACTGATAATCATCCCGGAATAATAGAAGAAGTCAACGAGCTTTGCGCTCGAGTAGTGGCTTTGGAGAATATGGTACAAAACTTACCAGCACCAGCAGCATCACCGACACCAACAGTACCACCAGCATTGGCGCCATTACCACTAATAACACAAGTCTCAACATCACATGCCTCAATATCACTATTTGTACTTCGAGTATGATCTTCGTACTACATATCGTTCAACATCGATTATCTTCGTTCTACGTATCGTTCTACCTCATTTATCTTCATCCAACATGTCAATTATGTAATCTCTAATGTTTTAGAGATTATGTATTCTAGTTTTAACGATAAATCAAATGAGTTTAATATCTTATTGACTCATTAAATTCATGATTACATCTGAAGAAAATATATATGTATGTATATTTTCATAAAGATTGTAATTAAAAATTCTTTTGTACCAACTGTTAATGATGAATATATTTTAACGGGTAGGTAATAACCGAGGAATTTATAGATTTCACATTAATAAGTTACACTGTACATTCTTCAAATCTGATTCAACAATCATTTACTTCCTACTTACATCCATAGATATACGAATCCGTTCACCACAAAGTAACCATTTTCATTCAATTTCATATTTGGATTTTGACCTATCAGAATCCAACAAGTGGCATAATGAAGAAAAACATTGGACAAAATAAAATTTGATAGAAACAAACGAATTAACTAATTGAAATTTTGTTAGGAATCCACTCTAACTGTTCCTAGCTAACTTATTACATTTTATTTATCGCAATTTAATTATCGCAATTTATATTCTCGCAATTTTATTTATCATCATTTAATTTCTGTTATTTATTTTACGCACTTTAAAATCGGGACACATGTACACAATACGTCGGATTAATTCTGAGACAATAAGTTGTACACCGGTCATGATACGTATTTATTAATTCAAATATTTGGTACATCCTAACACAATAAGTATACAATACATTTTGATAAATCCTAAGACAATACGTACACAATACGTCTTAGTTAATTCTAAGACAATACGTCTACAATACGTCTCTGGGTTGATGCAAAGACAATACGTATACAATACGTCATTGGGTAATTCTAAGATTATATATATATATAAACCAATTATTGGACTATCAACTAAGGACTGCCATTATTGGACAATTAAAAATGAATTAAAATATTAATTATAACATATGAGACTAAACAATTCTTCAAGTTTGCCACTTGATTTCATCTTAAACCCCAATTGTATCTTGACGATTACCATCTCCATTCAAACTCTTCGATATTCTTGAAAACCCTCGGTTTGATAACCGATGATCCAGAACCGTTAACTTTGAAAATTCTGACGAAGCAGCATGTTGTAGATTGCCTTAATGGCCAAAAAGTTGATAATAAAGAATGGAGTGTTGGGAACGCTCGAAAGAAAATTTGGTACTGAAAAATGGATTGAGTTAACCACGAAGGAAACCAAGGACAAATACAAGGACCAAACCCTATGTTTAAAGAATTCAGATAAATCTGGATCCGATGAAATTTTTAGAGAATATCTTACTCCGAAGTCATATTAAAATCTTGCGGAAAATTTTTCTTCATCAACCTTCGAACTTAGAAATTCCAAAATATCATCATAAATATCTTCGATATTTCTGAGGATATTTTCATAAATATTCTTGTCCGAAATTATCTACCTCTTCGTGTTTTCTGTATTTCGTTATATTGGAAACTTCTGTAAAATCTAAGTATAAATTATGAACGAATTGTGGAGAAGTGTTGGGAATTGAAGCATGGATTAGTATAATATAATGACACTTGGCCAACGTGATTATATTACAGTAAGTCATGCTAAATTTCTAACGGAACGTGATGATGGTTCACAGATCACACCCTCATCATGTGCCATGTCACATAACTCTATCATTCTACATACCTCTAAACGTGTTAAGAAAATATTTTCTTAATATTTCTATCTTTCCGTGAATCTGATAATTTAACAAATCAGATCGTGCTATTACAATTTCTTTCTTAGAACATTAGTGAGAATCATAATTTTCTTAATTCCCAAAGAATCAAATCTTTGAGAGATTTTCTTTAAATTCATTGAATTTCGAAAATTAACCGTGACTACGTCAAGAGTTAAGACGCACCTTTATTTCATTCATTTCACTCTCTTGTGATAGCTTCACCCATACGCTTCACATAATCGAATCATTTTATTAATCAATGATGATAAAACTCTATTTAGCTACTCATATTCGTCATGAAAACATTTTTATTGTTAGCCATGACGACCTCACTCAAATTTCGGGACGAAATTTCTTTAACGGGTAGGTACTGTCATGACCCGAAAAATTTCGACAAATTTTGAACCAAACTCTCGATACGATATTGTATTTTCAACACGATAAGCAAAGTCTGTTAGGTTGAGTCTCAAAAATCTTGAACTGTTTCATATATTCAATTGACCTTCAACTGTTCTCGACGATTCACGAACAATTAATTGTAAATAGATATATGTATTTAAAATATATATATATATATATATATATATATATATATATATACATATATATATATATATATATATATATAATAATAATAATAATAATTCGAAATATAAAATTATATTATTTAGTTATTAGAAATAAATGTTGTAAAGATAAAATAATATAAGATAATAAAATCTATTATTAAAATAAATCTATATATATATATATATATATATATATATATATATATATATATATATAAATAATACATAGAACATAATATTGAATGATTGTAAAAGCCATTAGTCTTTTCGATTGATATTAGACAAGTAAGATGCGAGCTCGCGAGTATATTAAAATAAATAATGACGAACCTTTTTAATCACAATTTTTTTACACACTTAATGACTAAAATAAATAAATATATTTTTCGATGTGCTTTTATCCGCCACTGACTAACAAAGGAACACGAAATCCAGTCCGGGAAGGAAATCCAAATTAATAATTCATGGCTACTAGTTTATCGTACGTTTTATTAAATAATTATATTACTCTTTGAAATACTGTGTTTAATTGGATTGGATTTACTGTGTTTGATTGGCTATATTATTCATATTGCACGATTCTGAATTTATACTGTTTCCTTTTGATTCTAATGTGTCAAGATATTTTATTATTATATATAGATATATAGATATATATTTATGAAACCCTCTTTCTATATATAGATATCGATTGATACATACATTTTTCACTCAATTTTCTTCAATCATCACTTGTTTATTTCATATTCCTCCTGCTAACATCAATCACAAGCCACGTCACCATCGAGCTTCCATACACCATTAAACCACCAACCCACCACCATAAAACCAAACAAACACAATCGACGACCAACTCTAAACTCCTACTGCTATTATTTGATTTACCACAACCACAATCACCAACTTATTCATTTGACCAAGAAGACAAAACCCACTTCTTGTCACTTCCAATCACCAACTTATTCGAACATCATTATTGTTTCTGTTTTCTACTGCAGCTAGCTTGTGTATCCAGCTCAAACGGCTGCTAAATTCTACCTACTGCTCGACTTCTTTTGTCTCCAAACTCCATTGAAACTGCATCGATTGCAGCTATTGTTTGTTTGTTTTGCTACTGCTGTATCTATTCTCGGTTACAACTAAACTCAAAACCACAATGAAACCATCTTTGCTACTATCCTACTCGCTGCTATTTCCTGTTTTTTTTCTTTTCTATTATTTCGAACACACCATCGTTTCACGTTCATAATCTAACATCAAAACCCATCAAACACCACCACAACCTATTGTATTTCTCGTGTATGTTTCAACTAAAAAAAAAACGTAACCATCATCGTGGTTACTTTCTGCTAATACATGTTTCTGTTTCTAATTCTCCTTCCACCATCGTTCAACACGTAACCATCATCAACCACCATAACCGTTTCCTTGTTTCGTTTGTGAATCACTAGTCACCGGCCACTTTTCCATCACCACCCGCCACCTCTACAACCCATCACCGGAGTTACCACCACCTTGTAACTATCACCAACTTTAAACAACCCTCACCTAAACTGTTACTATTGTGCTCCGATAGCCTCAGCCCCAAACCAAAGCTACGGTCGCTAATGTTGTGACATCACTGCTACTCGTTTGTTTATATTGAAGTGGGTTGCATTTTATAAATATTAAATGGTGGAGTGTAAGTGAAGACCAATATGAGTTTAGTGATCAATGAGCTGTACAGCAACATGGAGGCTTATTATATTTTTTTCTTGTACCGAAATATTACCCCATATAATTCGCATATCAAAGAAACGGGCCTAAAACATTTTTATTGTTGGGCCGTGAGCTTGTCACACTATATTGGGCCGTGATTATTTTTGCCATGGGAAATTTTCGGTTGGGCTACGTTTATGTTGTTTTGGTTGGACTGGGATCCGACTTGTTTTTGGCCATATATCCGTTGCTATTAATTGACCGAAACTCAGCTAGTTTGATAATGATGATGATTATGATACAAATGATACATACTCGATAATGATGTAGTAATAGTGATGATGATATCGGGAAGATGATAAATGGTGATGATATTGCCATGATGATGGTGGACGAACGATTAATGATGGTGATTAAAATGATTATAGTGATGATCATGAAGATGTTAATTGATATTTTAAAACAATAATGATCTAATATTGATAATGATATAGAAGATGATGTTATAATTAGCGTTTAAGATTGATACATGATATAAAAAAAATGATGATGAGCTATAAAGAAAAGAAAACGGGTGATAAATAAATTTAAGTATGGTTATTATCAGAAAATACGAAATAGAGGAGTGTTTGTGGTTTTATCAGGTTAGCGAGACGTCGCGGGTTGAAACCCGGACTTGGGCATTATATTTAGGGCTACTTCCTTAAGGTATTATTTATCTATTTATTATTATTATTATTATTATTATTATTATTATTATTATGATTACTATTATTATTAAAATTATTATTAATAATACCATTAATATTATTATTAGTATCATTTTTATTAAAAACTATTATTTATATTAAAAATATCATTTATTATTATTATTATTATCATTATTAGAGAAATTATCATCTTTATCATAATGAATTATTATTACTATCATTATTATTATTTTGACATTAATATTATTATCAATATTATTATCATAATAACTATTATTATTATTACTATTGTAAAATAAGACAACTTTTATTTATTATTATTATCAATATTATTTTATCAAATAACTATCAGTTATATAAAACTATATTTACTACATATAACATAACTATATTAATAATAAATATTAATAAGTATAATTAATAAGGTTATTAATGAAAAACCAAATTAAAATAACAATTAAATCTCTAATAATATATAAATTCGTTCGATTACCATTTTACGTGTTAATATATATATATATATATATATATATATATATATATATATATATATATATATATATATATATATATATATATAAATGATGTAGGTTCGTGAATCTGAGACCAACTCTACGCTTGTTTAATGTCGTTATATGTATTTTTACTACAAAATACAGTATGGTGAGTTTCATTTGCTCCCTTTTTAATTGCTTTTGCAATATATATTTTTGGGCTGAGAATACATGCGCTGCTTTTATAAATGTTTACGAAATAGACACAAGTACTTAAAATATATTCTACGTTGAGTTGTACCACCCTGCATATCTTCCCTAATAGCTTGGTAACTACTATTTACATGTGGTATTGTAAACGCGAATCCTGTTGATAGATCTATCGGGTCTGACAACCCCAACCAGACTGGACGACCAGTATTCAACGGTTGCACAGTACTTCGTTTCGGTGACTACTCTTGGTACAGTGTAGTGAGATTTCATAATAAATGGAATATGCGACGTTGATTAAATGTTAAGTATGGTTACCAAGTGCTCAACCACTTAGAATATTTTTATTAAAACATTTGTTTATATGAAATCTTGTGGTCTATTAGCATATTGAAATGATTGTTATGATAAACCTATGAACTCACTAACCTTTTGGTTGACACTTTTAAGCATGTTTATTCTCATGTACGAATTAAGTCTTCCGCTGTGCATTTGCTCATTTTAAGGACATTACTTGGAGTCTATCATCGCAATTGGACCAGATGTTGATGACTTCGTCCAGGGGGATAAGGATGGGTTACTACATTCGGGTACTTAATTTCTCGCTCGAAGGTGAGAAGGCCTTGAAAGCTCTAGTGAGAGAAAGTGTATTGTAGTGAGAGAGTGAAGAGAGGTGTGTTGAAATTAGATGAAAAAAAGCCTTTAAATAGAATTGGATTTTGCCTGTAAACGACTGACAGGCCGTTTGGCAAGCCGTTTGCAGGGCACGTTTGTCAGGGCAAGCTGTTTAACGTGCCTGTTTGATCTGGGCGTATGGCAGGCCGTTTGGCATACTGGCAAGCCGTTTGGTAAACCGTTTGGCAGGCCGTTTGGCTTGCTGGTTTGCTGGATCGTAACTTGATTTCTTGTCTTTCATCGTTTTCGCTATAGAATCTTCGTTTTAGCTCCGATTCTCTTGATTCTTTTTGCACCATCTTCGTAATTACCTTATCTACAAATTTAACTAAAAAGCGATTATTTTGCCGACAAAGTTTTGAATTTTATGCTTTTGGGACTCAATATCGAGGGTAAAAACATGACTTTTTAGCCGATATCAGGAACTCTTTTCTCTCGCTCTCATCACTCCTTTTGGCCTTCATTGGGCTCTTTTACTTTTCATTTCTTTTGCTTTCATGCTTAGCATTAGCTTCACATTTCACAATTTTTTCTAAGTTGGCCCTCATTGGGACTCTTCTGCTGCCTCAGTGGTTCATGCTTATTATGCCATATGGTAGTGGCTATAAGTTTGCAATCATTTCACAATATTTGACGTTTACTTCCTATCTTAAACAATTAGTCTGATCTCGAAGTTGAGAGTAGTTCTATTAGCTTTAAAATTAGATTAATGAAAAGACATAAGTTTGACTAAGAATTTATACTTCCAAAAATAATAGGGTTAGGAATGAAAATTTGGTTTCATATGGGTTTTTATGTAAAGGTTAAGGTTTCTAGTGGTAACTAATTGGAATTTTGTTAGCACTCTATATATTTGGATATGTATTCAAATGCTAACGACCTGAGTACTGTCTTAAATTGGTTTTAAAACAAAAGGCTAACAAAAACTAAATCCTAGATATTTCTTTATCATTTACATTACCTTGATTTTAGGTGTTTTATATTTCTTTATAATTTATTCCATCTCAAAATTTAAAAATTTCACCATATAAGGAGTCAAAAACTAGTTACTTTTAAGAGTATGAATTTAATCAAAAAGCAACAATTTTTTTTATAATGTAGGACAAAAAAAAATCAAGTGTGATTTTTAAATCATAAAAACCTCATTTTATTAGTCTTTCCTCAAAAATTTATCTTGGGTTTTTAATTAAGTGGAAAATTCACGTCTTCCCCCCCCCCCCCCCCCCCCCCCCCCCCACAATTAAAATCATGCAATGTCCTCACTTGCATGAATTTATACTACAACGATAAAATAAAGGAAGACAAATGTGACGACCCGGGAATTTCTGACCAAATTTAAACTTTATTCTTATATGATTTTGACACGATAAGCAAAGTCTGTAATATTGAAATCTCAAAAACTTTAAACTGTGTTCATGTATTCATTTACCCTTCGACTGCTCTCGACGATTCACGAAAAATTAATAGATATGTGTGTATGTATATATATAAATAATAATTCGAAATATAAATTGAAGTATTAAATGTTGTTGTTATTAAAAATTAATAAAATAATAATAGGATATTATAATAAATATTATTTAAAATATATCTCTACATATAAATAAATTATATTAAAAATAAATATTAAATGATTGTAGTACTCGTTTGATGTTACGATTGATAATAAGTAAATTAAATAAAAAGTTATTTGATTGTAAAATAAACAGGTGATCTGAAAATGAGACATATACTGTATTGACTTATTAAAAGTGTATTTGGAAACTATTTATTAAATGTCCTTTCCAACTTATCTCTCAAATACTATATCTAACTGAAGTTTAAAATAGAGTTATGTATATACACCGAATATATGGAGAAATCGGGAAATATGTCCACTAATGAGACAAGAGATTTTTATTGGAGTCACCTACTCCTCTTTGTCTGTTTATCCTCTTCCATTATTTATAAAAGAAACAAAGTTAGTTACTCCAAAAGATGATCACGAGAATTGAAATTGATGTACAATGTTTTGATTCTCCACCATCTCCTAACTCTATATATATATATATATATATATATATATATATATATATATATATATATATATATATATATATATACACTTATATATATACATCATATTGATAGGGATATAGAAACCCACTACACCACAACATCTTCTCCTCTCCCATTATACTAATTCTTTTCTGTTCCTACTTCATTCGATCAACACACAAACACAACTATCATCGAAACCATTAGTTATCTGTTATGTTTTCAACTGTTTATTACCACCACCACCACCATGATTCATAATCACCGGTATCCCCCATCACCTTTATTTTTTGCTATCACCTATTAACCAAGACCAAATTTGCTATATCTACTTTCTGTTTTGGATCGAGCAACTCAAATCATTGAAACTCAAATATCATTAAAATCCACATATATCACTAACCTCTTACAACTATCTTCTATTTCGTGCTCGATTCTTCTAGTGCCACTGATTAGTTCAAACACTATCTTCACAACAAGAGATCCCGCTACTTGAAATTTCCTAGTTCGTTATTCTATGCAAACAAGATCGAAACCCACTTTGGGTTTTCTGTTGTTCGAAAGTAGAACACCAATCAACACTTCATTATCTTCATCATTCTTAGTCGAACACCACACCACCTAACCACTCTTAAACTACTCATTGTTTCTTCTTCGGTTTACAACCAAAACACGACACCATCGCACCATCATCGTAAACTTCACAGCTTAAGTATGTGAACCACTTTCATCACCATCTTCAACATAAAGCCACCACCTTTGATCACCCCCTAACCATCACCTACAGTCACAATTTCTTGTCTCTTCCATCGCTGTAAACTGTCAAATACAATAACCATGGAGATGTAGTTGCAGCTACGCTATCCTATTTCTTTTTTCATTCGAGAACCACCTCGAATTTCCATCACAAATTGCTGCCGAAAATTCTGTTTATGTCCCTGTCAAATGAAGAAAACAACACGTGATGCTAGGAGAGAAATGATTTAAAGAATACCGAATAGGGGACAAGGGGGATTTAAATATCACTAAAGCTAACTAGTGGAGAATGACGTCCAAATTTGTTGATGTATTATTTCTGTTACGAATCTTAAGTATAGACATGGGTCATGTATTGATTTTTGGTTATTGGACCGATAATAAAGTTGATAATGATCATGTGGATTGGTTATGGCAAGTGGATCTCCTTTTGGCCAATCGAAATTCTGTAGATGGGAATAGAAAAAGTACGGGTTATATTTATATGCGGATACTACATATTCAGAAAGACAGAAGTGGAGGTATGGTTGGGAGCCTGTGTGTGTGACCGAGAGCTCTGCGGTTCGATTCCAGCTGGATACAAATTTTTTTTTATTTTGTTCTGGGATGGGCTGTTAACTGGGTTGCCATGTTGGGACTTTAGATTAATTAGTTGGGCCGTGTTTTCAATTGGGCTGTGTTTTTAGTTCATATAAGTTATATATTTAAGAACGCTAGTTAATAAAAGGATGTTGATCACGATTCAGTGGTTGAAAGGGTGGTTGTTGAATAAGAGGATAAGCGGGAGGTTGAGGGTTCGAGTTTGGGCAATGTCATTCTATTCTTTTTGAAGCCTATTTTATGAGAGGTAGTAATTTTGATATCTTATTATTATTATTATTATTATTATTATTATTATTATTATTATTATTATTATTATTATTATTATTATTATTATTATTATTATTATTATTATTATTATTATTATTATTATTATTAGTATTAGAATAAGTGTTATTAGTATTATGATTAGGATTATTGATATTAGTAAAATTATTAGTAGTATCATTATTATTAAACTTATCCTTTTATAAAATTTCTAGTGTTACTAAAAGTATCATTATTATTATTAGCAAAATCATTATTTTTAAAGTTATTATTATTAGTAAATCATTATTATCAAAACTATAATTTTCGTTACGAATAAATATTTTGTACCTAAAATATACTTAATACATATATTATAATCATATTAATAGTTTATATATCACCTACCAATTATAATAACATTATTTATATAAATAATTATATATAACGAATTAAGAATATTTTCATATAATACTAACCATATATATATATAGAGAGAGAGAGATATATATTAATATAACCAAATATATAGATATTAAACATTCAAAATATATACACAAACTAAATAAGTATAATATATAATTCAAGTTATAATATATAAACTTGTTCGAATACGATCATACATTTTAATATATATATACAAATGATATAGGTTCGTGAATCCAAGGCCAACCCTGCATCGTTCAGTTGTTCAATGTCATCATATGTATTTTTACTACAAAATACAGTACTGTGAGTTTCATTTGCTCCCTTTTTAAATACTTTTGCAATATATATTTTTGGGACTGAGAATACATGCGCTGCTTTTATAAATGTTTTACGAAATAGACACAAGTAATCAAAATTACATTATATGGTTGAATGATCGAAATCGAATATGCCCATTGTTATATAGTCTGGAAATCTAAGAATTAGGGAACAGAAACCCTAATTGACGCGAACTCTAAAGATAGATCTATCGGGCCCAACAAGCCCCATCCAAAGTACCGGATGCTTTAGTACTTCGAAATTTATATCATGTCCGAATGAGGATCCCGGAATGATGGGGATATTCTTATATGCATATTGTGAATGTCGGTTACCAGGTGTTCAATCCATATGAATGATATTTTTGTCTCTATGCATGGGACGTATGATTATGAGAAATGAAAGTATGAAATCTTGTGGTCTATTAAAATTATGAAATGATTCTTTATGATAAACTAATGAACTCACCAACCTTTTAGTTGACACTTTAAAGCATGTTTATTCTCAGGTACGAAAGAAATCTTCCGCTGTGCATTTGCTCATATTAGAGATATTACTTGGAGTCATTCATGACATATTTCAAAAGATGTTGCATTCGAGTCGTTGAGTTCATCAAGATTATTATTAAGTCAATTATATTTGGATATATTATGAAATGCTTTACATGCCTGTCAACTGTCGATGTAACGAAAGTTTGTCTTTTAAAAACGAATACAATGTTTGGAAAATTTATCATATAGAGGTCAATTACCTCGCGATGTAATCAACTGTTGTGAATCGTTTGTAATCGATATGGACTTCGTCCGGATGGATTAGGACGGGTCTTCACAGTTGGTATCAGAGCGGTGGTCTTAGTGAACCAGGTCTTGCATTAGAATGTCTAACTGATAGTTGTTAGGATGCATTAGTAAGTCTGGACTTCGACCGTGTCTGCATGTCAAAAGTTTTACTTATCATTTTCTAGTCGGAAATCATCTGCTTATCATCCTTAGGAAATTACCTGCTTATCATTCTTAGTCTAGACACATTTTACTGCATTGACTGCATGAATAGTGTAAAGACCAAAATTCATATCTTAGCGTATCTGCTACTTTATATCTTAGCGTATCTGTTACTGTAACTTTGCCTGACAACTTTCGTAGATTCCTCCGTAACTTATGGGATTTTAGTATTATATATGCATATGTAAATTATGTATTGCAGGGTACTAATCTACATCCTATAACCTATTTCTTATCGAAAATCCTTCATCTGATCATACGAGATGAATCCTGCAACCAGTTCGAGTCCCTCAGATTTCGATAGCTATTCCGATAGTTATTCCGACCTAGATGTTCACCTAAGCTCCAAAAATAGCGTCATCGGCATGAATCAACCAATCAGCCATTATCAATTCATCTGATGGGTTTGTAGTTGACTTAATTAATGGAAACGCGCAGAAGGCAATCCCTTCCACCAACTGAATTCACCTCTTGATAATGAACCTGAAGCGTATACCGGCGAACCTGTTCGAGACACCATTTTTAGTCTCATTTCCAGGGTAACTCGACAAGATCATATTCTATCCACAATTCTAAACCTTATTCATCCGCTCGTTTCGACCGACAATCATCCTGGAGTAATAAGTCAACGAACTTCGCGCTCGAATAATCAATTCGGAGAATATGGTGCAAAATGTACCAGCTTCACCAACATCACCGGCACCAATAGTACCATCAATAACAGTACCAGTACCATCAACAATCCATGCTTCAATATCATCGTCTGTACTTTGAGTATGATCTTCGTTTTACGTATCGTTCTACCTCATTTATCTTCGTTCGACATGACTAATATGTAATCTCTAAAGTTTTAGAGATTATTTATTCTAGTTCCAACCGAAAAGCAAATGAGTTTAATATCATGTTAACTTATTAAATCCATGAGTACATCTGAAGAAAATATATATGTATATATGTTTTCATAAAGATTGTAATTAAAAATTCTCTTGTACAAACTGTTAATGGTGAAAATATTTTAACGGGTAGTTAATACCCGAGGAATATTTAAAATTTCACATTAATAAGTTACATTGTACGTTCTTCGAATTTGATTCAACAGTCATTTACTACCATATTTACATCCACCGATATACAAATTCGTTCACCACAGAATAACCATATTCATCCAATTTCAAATTTGGATTTTGATTTATCAGAATCCAACAAGTGGCATAATGAAGAAATAATGAACACAATAAAAAAAAATTGATTAGAAACAGACTAATTAACAATATGAAATTTTGTTAAGAAATCACGCTAACAAGATCCTAGCTAACTGTTCCTAGCTAACTGGTTACATTTTATTTATCGCAATTTAATTATCGCAATTTACATTCTCGCAATTTTATTTATCGTCATTTAATTTCTGTTATTTATTTTATGCACTTTATTTATCGTCATTCTGTTATTTACGCATTTTAAATATCGGGACACGTATACAATGTTTTGACATATCATATCGACCCATCTATATATATATATATATATATATATATATATATATATATATATATATATATATATATATATATATATATATATATATATATATATATACTTTGAGTTGTGATCGAGTCTGAGACGAATACGGGTCACAATACGTATCGATTAATTCGAATATTATATATTAAATTATATATAAATTGTTGAATTGCTAACTGCGGACTATCAATCGAGGACTACCAATATTGGACAATTAAAATGAATTAAAATATTAATTATAACATATGAAACTAAACAAATCTTCAAGTTTGCCACTTGATTTCACCCTAAAACCTCATTTGTATCTTGACGATTACAATATGCGTCCAAACCTTTCGTAATTCTTGAAAACACCTCAATCGAGAGGATAAATCAGCCGCATTTCATCTACGAAAGAAAAGATTGATGCATATAACTTTTCACCTGAGAAACTCTCGGCAACTGAGTAAACGTTTAAAACATAGCTATGATAATTTTTTGTGTTATTATTACCCAAAATAACTTTGCAATCCCTTTCTGAATTAGCAAATTTTGTCACAGCTCCAGCAAGTCAACTTTGACTTTTCGTTCAAAACAACCTTATTATAACCTTGATTTATATGTGTACTCTTTTATTATTATCGGAGAACCTGTTATATTCCACCATATTACCGTCAGCGTTTAATCATCTAAAAACACAATTATCTTGAAATCATCTCAGAACGATAACCAATGATTCAGATATGGTAGCAGTAAATGTAGAGGAATGGGCAATCAGTACTTTGAAAACTCACAGCATATCTACATCAACAATTGTATATATAATAATTATCTCCTAGAATTACGACCTTCAATTCAAAAATTTTGAAAAGGTACCCAGTTTACGAATCGATACTCTGTATGTTGAAAAAGCTGAATGAAGCAGCAAAAACTGTAGGCAATCGTAAACGACCTTAGTCGTCGGAAATTTGATGATAAAGAATAGTGTGTTGGAAAAGCTCAGAAACGTTGGAACTGGAAAACGGATTGAGCTAGCCATAAAGGAAACCAAGGAGAAATACAAGTAACATACCCTAAATTCATAGAACCCAGATAAATCTAGATCCGTTGAAATCTTTAGAGAATATCTTGCTCCGAAGTCATGTTAAAATCTTGCGGAAATCTTTCTCCATCAACCATCGAACTTAGAAATTCCAAAATATCATCATAAATATCTTTGATATTTCTGAAGATATTTTCATAAATATTCTCGTCCGAAATTATTTATCTCTTCGTACTATCGGTATTTTATTATAAAGGAAACTGTTTAGTTTCTATATTCTGTAAACTTTCGAGCTTAAAATATAAATGTTATTGAGGTAATGTTGGGAACTGATGCATGAGTTAATATAATATAATGACACTTGATCAACGTGATTATATTACGGTAAGTCATGCTGAGTTCTAACGGGACATGATGGTTCACAATAGATCATACCACCATCATGTGTCATGTTACGTAACTCTTTTATTCTAATTAACTTCTGAACATATCAAGAAAGTCTATTCTTGATAGCACTATTCTCAATGATCCTGGTAATTTGACGAATCAAATCGTGCTATTACGTTCTTTCTTGATTATAACATTAAATTCATTCGAAACTCCATACTTACAAATTCTAGACCATTACTCGTTTTACTAGAGATCGAGAGTAGATTAAAAAGACGAAGAGCTTCGAAACATAAAGGAAGATATAAAACTCGACAACAACACCGAAATTGCAATAATTAAAAAAAAAAAATTTAAAACATCACGACAATTAAAAATTAAAAGATTACAATCAAACTACTCGTCGTCGTCAATTGTCATCTGCAAAGTAGCGTTCACCAGTCATTTCACCATCCGTGAGGTACTCTGGAGACATCGGTATTTCTCTTGATGCCTCAACTGCTGTTTCAGCTGATTCATCGAGGTAACGATAACCCAACGTCTCTTCATCTTCAAGAACCGCATACAAAGAAATGTGTTTACCGCGATCTTCAATGGTATCTTTTATAAAGTACCATTGATCATCGGTACACAGAAAACTTGCCCTACAATCCGCATCATAATCATCTTTATAAAAGAACACAGACGTGAATTCACACGGAACTTGTTCCTTCAGAAAGGATAGCAAGTCTTGTAAACCAACATCACGAATGTCGATATCTTCAAACGAAATACTGTCGCCCCACTTATATTCCTTCATTTGATTACGGAAATCACCTCTGTAATGAACGTTGAATGAAACAATCATTGGGGGAAGTGTTAACATTTTACAGTTTGGGAGTGTTTGATTTTAATTTTGAGAAAGGTGGAAATATAAAAGAAATATATGTTTGAGTGTATAAAATGATGTATATGGTTGGTGTTTTTATAGTGTAAAAGTGACCGTTGGGATAGCCGTTGAAATTATTTTTTTTATTTATTTTACTAACGGCTAAAAATTTGGGCAAGATTTTGGGCGAAGGTGGACGATGCCCGTTGGGACCTCTCTCATAATAGTTTCATTCGTGCTCTTCGAATAATCAAATTATTTTATCCATATTACTTAATAATGATAAAACTCTATTCATCAACTCATATTCGTCATGAAAACATCTTTATTGTTAGCCATGACAACCACACTCAAATTTCGGGACGAAATTTCTTTAACGGGTAGGAACTGTGACGACCCGGGAATTTCCGACCAAATTTAAACTTTATTCTTATATGATTTCGACACGATAAGCAAAGTCTGTAATATTGAAATCTCAAAAACTTTAAACTGTGTTCATGTATTCATTTACCCTTCGACTGCTCTCGACGATTCACGAACAATTAATAGATATGTGTGTATGTATATATATAAATAATAATTCAAAATATAAATTGAAGTATTAAATGTTGTTGTTATTAAAAATTAATAAAATAATAATAGGATATTATAATAAATATTATTTAAAATATATCTCTACATATAAATAAAGTATATTAAAAATAAATATTAAATGATTGTAGTACTCGTTTGATGTTACGATTGATAATAAGTAAATTAAATAAAAAGTTATTTGATTGTAAAATAAACAGGTGATCCGAAAATGAGACATATACTGTATTGACTTATTAAAAGTGTATTTGGAAACTATTTGTTAAACGTCCTTTCCAACTTATCTCTCAAATACTATATCTAACTGAAGTTTAAAATAGAGTTATGTCTATACACCGAATATATGGAGAAATCGGGAAATATGTCCACTAATGAGACAAGAGATTTTTATTGGAGTCACCTACTCCTCTTTGTCTGTTTATCCTCTTCCATTATTTATAAAAGAAACAAAGTTAGTTACTCCAAAAGATGATCACGAGAATTGAAATTGATGTACAATGTTTTGATTCTCCACCATCTCCTAACTCTCTCTCTCTCTCTATATATATATATATATATATATATATATATATATATATATATATATATATATATATATATATATATATATATATATATATATATACACTTATATATATACATCATATTGATAGGGATATAGAAACCCACTACACCACAACATCTTCTCCTCTCCCATTATACTAATTCTTTTCTGTTCCTACTTCATTCGATCAACACACAAACACAACTATCATCGAAACCATTAGTTATCTGTTATGTTTTCAACTGTTTATTACCACCACCACCACCATGATTCATAATCACCGGTATCCCCCATCACCTTTATTTTTTGCTGTCACCTATTAACCAAGACCAAATTTGCTATATCTACTTTCTGTTTTGGATCGAGCAACTCAAATCATTGAAACTCAAATATCATTAAAATCCACATATATCACTAACCTCTTACAACTATCTTCTATTTCGTGCTCGATTCTTCTAGTGCCACTGATTAGTTCAAACACTATCTTCACAACAAGAGATCCCGCTACTTGAAATTTCCTAGTTCGGTATTCTATGCAAACAAGATCGAAACCCACTTTGGGTTTTCTGTTGTTCGAAAGTAGAACACCAATCAACACTTCATTATCTTCATCATTCTTAGTCGAACACCACACCACCTAACCACTCTTAAACTACTCATTGTTTCTTCTTCGGTTTACAACCAAAACACGACACCATCGCACCATCATCGTAAACTTCACAGCTTAAGTATGTGAACCACTTTCATCACCATCTTCAACATAAAGCCACCACCTTTGATCACCCCCTAACCATCACCTACAGTCACAATTTCTTATCTCTTCCATTGCTGTAAACTGTCAAATACAATAACCATGGAGATGTAGTTGCAGCTACGCTATCCTATTTCTGTTTTCATTCGAGAACCACCTCGAATTTCCATCACAAATTGCTGCCAAAAATTCTATTTATGTCCCTGTCAAATGAAGAAAACAACACGTGATGCTAGGAGAGAAATGATTTAAAGAATACCGAATAGGGGACAAGGGGGATTTAAATATCACTAAAGCTAACTAGTGGAGAATGACGTCCAAATTTGTTGATGTGTTATTTCTGTTACGAATCTTAAGTATAGACATGGGTCATGTATTGATTTTTGGTTATTGGACCGATAATAAAGTTGATAATGATCATGTGGATTGGTTATGGCAAGTGGATCTCCTTTTGGCCAATCGAAATTCTGTAGATGGGAATAGAAAAAGTACGGGTTATATTTATATGCGTATACTACATATTCAGAAAGATAGAAGTGGAGGTATGGTTGGGAGCCTGTGTGTGTGACCGAGAGCTCTGCGGTTCGATTCCAGCTAGATACAAAATTTTTTTTATTTTGTTTCTTGGATGGGCTGTTAACTGGGTTGCCATGTTGGGACTTTAGATTAATTAGTTGGGCCGTGTTTTCAATTGGGCTGTGTTTTTAGTTCATAGAAGTTATATATTTAAGAACGCTAGTTAATAAAAGGATGTTGATCACGGTTCAGTGGTTGAAAGGGTGGTTGTTGAATAAGAGGATAAGCGGGAGGTTGAGGGTTCGAGTTTGGGCAATGTCATTCTATTCTTTTTGAAGCCTATTTTATGAGAGGTAGTAATTTTGATATCTTATTATTATTATTATTATTATTATTATTATTATTATTATTATTATTATTATTATTATTATTATTATTATTATTATTATTATTATTATTATTATTATTATTAATATTATTATTATTAGTATTAGTATTAGAATAAGTGTTATTAGTATTATGATTAGGATTATTGATATTAGTAAAATTATTAGTAGTATCATTATTCTTAAACTTATCCTTTTATAAAATTTCTAGTGTTACTAAAAGTATCATTATTATTATTAGTAAAATCATTATTTTTAAAGTTATTATTATTAGTAAATCATTATTATCAAAACTATCATTTTCGTTACGAATAAATATTTTGTACCTAAAATATACTTAATACATATATTATAATCATATTAATAGTTTATATATCACCTACCAATTATAATAACATTATTTATATAAATAATTATATATAACGAATTAAGAATATTTTCATATAATACTAACCATATATATATATATATATATATATATATATATATATATATATATATATATATATATATATATAGAGAGAGATATATATATTAATATAACCAAATATATAGATATTAAACATTCAAAATATATACACAAACTAAATAAGTATAATATATAATTCAAGTTATAATATATAAACTTGTTCGAATACGATCATACATTTTAATATATATATACAAATGATATAGGTTCGTGAATCCAAGGCCAACCCTGCATCGTTCAGTTGTTCAATGTCGTCATATGTATTTTTACTACAAAATACAGTACTGTGAGTTTCATTTGCTCCCTTTTTAAATGCTTTTGCAATATATATTTTTGGGACTGAGAATACATGCGCTGCTTTTATAAATATTTTACGAAATAGACACAAGTAATCAAAATTACATTATATGATTGAATGATCGAAATCGAATATGCCCCTTGTTATATAGGCTGGTAATCTAAGAATTAGGGAACAGTAACCCTAATTGACGTGAACTCTAAAGATAGATCTATCGGGCCCAACAAGCCCCATCCAAAGTACCAGATGCTTTAGTACTTCGAAATTTATATCATGTCTGAAGGAGGATCCCGGAATGATGGGGATATTCTTATATGCATATTGTGAATGTCGGTTACCAGGTGTTCAATCCATATGAATGATATTTTTGTCTCTATGCATGGGACGTATGATTATGAGAAATGGAAGTATGAAATCTTGTGGTCTATTAAAATTATGAAATGATTCTTTATGATAAACTAATGAACTCACCAACCTTTTGGTTGACACTTTAAAGCATGTTTATTCTCAGGTACGAAAGAAATCTTCCGCTGTGCATTTGCTCAAATTAGAGATATTACTTGGAGTCATTCATGACATATTTCAAAAGATGTTGCATTCGAGTCGTTGAGTTCATCAAGATTATTATTAAGTCAATTATATTTGGATATATTATGAAATGCTTTACATGCCTGTCAATTGTCGATGTAACGAAAGTTTGTCTTTTAAAAATGAATGCAATGTTTGTAAAATTTATCATATAGAGGTCAATTACCTCGCGATGTAATCAACTGTTGTGAATCGTTTGTAATCAATATGGACTTCGTCCGGATGGATTAGGAAGGGTCTTCACAACAAAAATGTAAATAGGGAGAAGAATGATGTTACTTGGAATTAGATTGTAGTTACATGATAGTTGCAGAAGTTGAATTTGAAGAACACGCACCCAATCACCCCATTTATTCAAATACTCACTAATAAAAAGGAAATAAATACGTTCTACTTTATTAACGAGTCATAAGCTTGACTCGACCCCATTTAAATTTTTTTCTTTAGTGGGGTTTAACTTCCCCCTCACTTATTGGGCGTCAAATAAAATCGGTGGAAAATGTTCAACGAATTAGTAACGTTAACCAGTCATTAACACCTCGGGTTGTAAAGATATATTTAATTTGTTGGTTGTTTAAAATTTTGAAGTTAATCCGAGTGTCAATAAATAGCTTTCCATTGTGTAGGTCTTGTGGCAATAAGTTTGTTTTTCTCCTGGGTTCTTGCCAAAACGGGTCTTTAAATACCATTTCACATCCAATATTCTTGAAGATACACGAAGTGTATCGGAGTTATACATATTTCAAGTGGTGTTTCCGATATAAGTTCTTTCTTAGTGAATATTTCAAACAGTTCATCCTCGGATTCATCATTGATGTTGACCTTCATAAACTCGTCAAACTCGGTATCTAGATCTTCATCCTTAGTACTTATAGGTATGAAATCCCCCGTGTCCACATTCATTAATTCCTGAAAGTCTTCCTCAAGATAAGAATCTAACCTTAAAATTGGAGCAGTTTCCACTAACCTAGTGTTTTCTAGCAACCTTTCCACCTCAAAATTAAGATAAGAATCATCTTCATCATCAAAAGAATCCCATTTAATCGGATGAAACTCATCATCGTCCTCTGTATCTGAAGGATCCCAATCTATACCCGGTGATTCTTCATCTAAAATTTCATCGCTAAATATACTATCCGGGTCTACTAACATAGGTGGTGGAATGGTAGGTTGTGGTATTGAAATAGATTCTGTCTTACTTAATTGTTCTAGGTATGAAACGGTAGGTAATTGGGTATTAGATGAGGTACATGAATGTTTTACGTCTGGATTTGTTCAACATTGAAAAGGTCCATAAAAACACGGGCAAATCCCTCAGCTATCGTCATTTCTTCTATCGAAATGTTTCTAACACTAACCCCGATCTCCTCTACCTCTTCTTTGACTGGTTCGAACTCCTCATTAACCAACTCTTCCTCATCATTAGTCCAATAATACGCATTGGAAAGATATTGTTCGATAGTTATCTCATGTTGAGTTTGAGCATTTTCTTCCTTTTCTTTTATTTGTCTCATGTATTCATTTCATTCTAACATCGATTGTATTTGTTATGGTGAAAATGGATCAGCTGTATATTCATCCTTATTTTTTGTACTGAACATTTCCATAAAGGTTCTCTCTTTTTTTCTCTTTATTGGTTGTTCCATATTTTTAAATAAGATTTTAGATTTAGATTTTAAAATGGAGATTTTAATTATATGAGTAATTAAGATTTGAATGAGAAAATAATTTAAGTAATTAAAAAATAACTACATAAAAAAAATTTAAGTAATAAAATATAAATAGCTTATAAATAAATTAAATAACAACTTTTATCACTTAACAATGAAGAATCAAACATACACGGCCTATTGAATCTTTCAATACTTAAATGACCCGTCAGCGTCTAGGTTCGAACATGAGCCTTTAAATCGGAACCCCAACAACTATCCCCTAAAGGAAGACAGTCATCACCCGTTTTCAAGAAATATCAATAACCAAAGTATATCTAATTTCCGTATTTACCGCTCTCCCCGGCAGCGGCGCCAAAAAGTTGATGTGCAAAAGTGTGCAGTGCATAATTTGCCTTTCAAACTTTTAAATTTATATAACCTTTATTTAATACACTTTTAACACCCTAACGAACAACAAAACCCTGTCAGATGTAGTATTTTAGGTTATCGTTCCAAGAGAGCGTGGATGCGGATAAGAGTTGTTCTATTATATAGCTTGGCTCTTATTAAAGAACTAAAGATAGATTTTTATGTGCTTTTAGGTTGTTGATTCTTATCTCTTAGGAAAGAAATGATTTAATATAAACAAAATAACAAAATATAAAGCAAGAAATAAAGATTTAAAATTAACAATCATAAAAGAGAAGTGATTACAAGGACGAGTGAATCATAAGGAAAATATATTAATTATTTCATAACTTATATTAACAAATAGCAAGATAACAATCATAGACCAATCATTATCCCTAAAAGGTTAAGCTAAATGTCGCATATTATTCATAAGGTAGGACCTAAAGCATACATTAACTAAGTGATGTTCATAGCTAATGTCTTCATTCATGGCATTCAAATAATCACATGATAAATATTACCTAAACCTGATGTGGATCCAAGGCAACATTCAATTAGATTGACAAATTATATAAGCTAATAAACTTAATCAGGTCAACTCAAGTTACTAGCTAAAAATTAATCTTAATAAAGTTCTCATGCAATTGACAATTAAACACACATAAACAAAGGTTCTTCGATTAAGCCTAACAATAATGAATTATATTATATAAGTGTGATTCAAGTTCAACTAGTTGTATAACTACCAATGATGTTTACCTAAGTTGCATGCAATCCAAACATTTTATTTGATGGAATAGATCTAAACAAGTGATATGAATCGAATATAAGATCATAGAATCAATTACTAGTTAATCCTAGATTCATAATATTTAATCATTAAGCATGGCAAACAAGTTATTGAATCATGGCAGACATAAACATTTAAAATAATCATCACAGAAACATGAACATACAGATCTGTAAAAGAACCAGAAACTGTACGGATTGAGCACGAAGCCGACGGCTTCCTTCCAACCATGCTAGCGGCTTGAAAGGTGAGGGCGGTAGCTTCATCTGATTCCCAGATGAAGTTCAGTTTTCGTCCAAGTAACCACTATGAACATTTAGTTCATAGATGGAGACGAACAGAAATGATTACAGTAATAAAATAAGTAAAACAATAAAATACGGATAGGATCATACCTTAAAAAGAAGGTAGATGTCAAAGAACTTGGATTAAAAACTTGAATCTTGATTACAATGAATAAATCTAACCTAAGGGTTTAGAGAAAACCCTAAAAAAATGACCTAACCAGAATTATTGAATTCTGAAAACTAATACATATGAAAACTGAGACCAGAGGCCTGTATTTATAATATTCTGAGACGGTGGCCAAGTCGGCGGCTTCAGTGGGAAGCTGGCGGCTTGCCTTGGGTCGATGACTCCTTTTGCAAGTTTAACTTAATCCGCAAGCTCAAATCTTTAACCGTCATAATTAAGCCGGCGGCTTCAGGGAAGGCCGACGGCTTCAGAGATCCGCCAAATCTTTTTGATTTTGTTTCCATTTTTACTTGAACTTGGTCTATAAGTTGAGGAATCGTGTTAATTAGGCCGGCGGCTTCAGGATGAAGCCAGCGGCTTCCTTTACCTTTTGCTTGATCAATAAGTTCTTTCAATTTTACGAAGATTCTGGAACATTCTGACATACTTAACTCCAAGCCGGCTGCTTCATAATACCCATGCTGGCGACTTCATTTAGCCGTTCTGAAATTTTCTTTATTTTTGATCCTGTTTGATACATAACTTTGATACAATCATTAGAAATACCTTTTTTCATGTTTTTACCCATTTTAGTGTGTTTTAGTATCAAAATGTCTTTAAAATACCAAAATAACTCCTTAAAATGTATTCAAAAATATGTATAATTTATGAGTTATCATAATGCCATTTGGATTAACAAATGCACCTGCGGCGTTCATGGATCTAATGAATAGAGTATGTAAGCCGTATCTAGACAAGTTTGTCATTGTATTCATTGATGACATACTTGTTTATTCAAAGACTCGAGAAGATCATGAGCGACATTTAAGAGTTATATTAGAACTTTTTAAGAAAAGAACAACTTTATGCCAAGTTTTCAAAATGTGAGTTTTGGAGTCGGGAAGTACAATTTTTGGGTCACGTTGTGAATGAATGAGGAATCCAAGTAGATCTGGCAAAGGTTGAAGCGGTAATGAAATGGCAACCACCAAGAATGAAAGGACCCGTCCTAATCCATCTGGACGAAGTCACCAACATCTGGTTCCATTGCGATGATCGACTCCAATAATGTCTTTAAAATGAGCAAATGCACAGCGGAATGTTTCTTTCATACCTGAGAATAAACATGCTTTCAAGTGTCAACCAAAAGGTTGGTGAGTTCATAAGTTTATCATAAAACAATAAAATTCATCATTTTAATAGACCACAAGATTTCATATTTCTAATTCTCATAAACATACGTCCCATGCATAGAGACAAAAATATCATTCATATGGATTGAACACCTGGTAACCGACATTCACAAGATGCATATTAGAATATCCCCATCATTCCGGGATCCTCCTTCGGACATGATATAAATTTCGAAGTACTAAAGCATCCGGTACTTTGGATGGGGCTTGTTGGACCCGATAGATCTATCTTTAGAGTTCGCGTCAATTAGGGTGTCTGTTCCCTAATTCTTAGATTACCAGACTAAATAACAAGGGGCATATTCGATTTCGATAATTCAACCATAGAATGTAGTTTCACGTACTTGTGTCTATATTGTAAATCATTTATAAAAATTGCGCATGTATTCTCAGCCCAAAAATATAAAGGGTAAAAAGGCAAATGAAACTCACACATATAAATATTGTAAAATAGTTAATAAAGCATTTGCATGTATTCTCAGCCCAAAAATGTATATAAAAAGGGAATAATGAAACTCACCTAATGTATTTTGTAGTAAAAATACATATGACGACATTAAACAACTGAACAATGTAGGGTTGGCCTCGGATTCATGAACCTATATCATTTGTATATATATTAAAACATATAACAAGTTCATATTTTAAAAATATTAATATACTTATTATATTTAATGATTCGTATATCATGTTTAATAAATAACTTAAATATATTTACTTTATATATCTAAAAAAATTAATTAATACTTATTTAAATATAATAATAAAGTTAAGTTATCTGTTTTAAAACATGGTTTTATATATTTATTAGTTAAGTTAATAATAATAATGTTACTAATAAAAATGATAACAATAATGATAATACTAATTATCATTAAAGGTAGTGTTAATAACAATATTGATGATAACAATATCAATAATTAATATTTCACTTAAATCATAATTTATCCATAGTATTTAACTCCATAAATTTATAAATGCTTAATATTATTTAGTAAAATATTATTTTCGTATTCGAAGTTTCGAATTAACATTTGTAACCATACTTTTTAAATCATGATTTTTTATTTAAGCTTAACTATCTTACCTAATTCATAACTTTGTTACATTACCTTTTTCGTCATAACATTTCTCATAAAATTCTAATATCTTAAAAATCTTAACGGTTTATGTCTGTTCATACAAATATATATATACCTTGGTTATCATATTCATGACCATAGTTGTGTTACTCATTTCCTAAACAATATAAAATTTATAGTTATGTACATACCTAACTTATTTAAGCTCATAAGATTTTAATTTACAAACTTATAATACTTAATAATAGAAATCCTTTATCACGATAATTATAATACATATATTAGTATTATTATTATTATTATTAATAATAATAATAATAATAATAATAATAATAATAATAATAATAATAATAATAATAATAATAATAATAATAATAATAATAATAATAATAATAATAATAATAGTTATAATATTAAAAACGTTACTAATAATAATAATATTTAGCTAGATTAATGATAACAACATTTGTAATATTTATATTAATGATAATAATACTTAACATAATAACCATAACATAGTTAATAATAATGATAATAATAAAAGAAATAAAAGGCTACCTTAACAAGCTTTAAAAGGAATTTGATGTCACAGCTCGGAATTGAACCCGAGATCTCTCCTTCCACTACACCCACACTTAACCGTTCTACCATGACAGTTTTTCTGAATATATATGAAATCCAAAAATATTTACCCAGTTTATATTTCTACCCTCCTCATCTTCTTCTTCTTTGAACTACTCGGCCAAAAAATTACCTTCTCATAACAAGTGATTGTCTAGTCGATTTAGGACTTAAAATAAATACACAAATAAGTTATGAGTGATTAAAAGAAAAAAAAAAAAAAACTGGCCTGCTGCCTGCGACGGTTCAAAAGAAAAAAAAAATTGATTTCATTTTGCAGCCCGTTTTGAACAAAGATTATAATATGAAATAGTTTGTAAATCGTATATGTAAACTATTGGAATCGTCCATCAAACGGGAAACATCAAAACACTTACGAATTTTTGGTAAGAACAATTCCGTTGACTTTTGAACATAAAACTTTGACTTGTAAATTCGATTTCGTTTGAAGAAATTGAAAGTTGAAATCTTACTGATAGATCAAATATGAGATTCCTAACACATCTGCGTTATTAGATTTTTAAGATTAATTCGAAATTGAGATATGGAGTGAAGCATATCGCGAAAGAAAAAAAAATTAAATAAATAAATCGGGTTTATTCCTTTTCTTTCTGAGAGATTACTTCGAATGGAGGGTTTATAATCGTGATGTTTGATTCGATGCAGTAGCTAGATTTTGATTGCAATTTTTGTGTTGTAGTGGTGAAGGTATTCAACAGATGTTCACGAGCAGAGAAGAAAAAGAACAAGAAAACAGATAAGAGGAAAAGTGAAAAAAAAAATAGATATAATTCGGTATATATCTGTACGTAATAATGTGTATAATTAAATTAATAATTAATAAATTAATAATTAATAATTATAATACAAGTATTATTTAAAAATTCTAAAAATAATAATATTAGTAAGAATAAATGAATAGTATTAATAATAAAGATGATCATATCAATATTATTAGTGACAATACTAATAATTTGTATTATTTTCTAGTTTTAATAATAATAATCTTTACATAATAATAATAACCTTAGGAATAATAGTGATAATAATATCAATAGTATTACTAATATTTTGTACATAACAACATTTACATATTTGTATTAAAAACAATTAATATCAGTAATACAAATATTAATATTATTATTCTACAATAAAAGTATTATTAACATAACAACTATATTTACAGTCGTAATTAAATTTAGTTATCAAACTTACATGATAACATAAATTATTTATTTATTATATATGCATTTTATATTTATTACATTGTACACAATTTTACTTATGCATAGTATTTGCATATATATATATATATATTTATATACAATATCCTTTATATATATACATTTTAATTTTAATTGAATTATTCTATTTATTATTTTTTTTAATTTTTACTTCTAATTGTCTAAAGGTATTTTATTAATCATAAATATTATATATATACTTATATTTATATTTATAAATATATACATACATACTTTGTTATACACAATGGTTCGTGAATCGTCGAAATTAGTCAAAGGGTAAATTAATACGTGAAACAGTTCAATGTTTTTGAGACTTCATAGTACAGACTTTGCTTATCGTGTCGATTATAGTTTAAGATGAAGTTTAAATTTGATCAGAAATTTCCGGGTCGTCACAGTACCTACCCGTTAAAGAAATTTCGTCCCGAAATTTGAGTGAGGTGGTCATGGCTAACAAAAAAAAATGTTTTCATGACGAATATAAGTTGATAAATAGAGTTTTATTACCATAGAGTAATATGGATAAAATAATTCGATTACTCGAAAAATACGAGTGAAGCTATCACTAAATGGTGAAATGAGAAAGTAAAGATTCATCTTAACTTTTGACAGAGTCAGGGTTGAATTCCGGAATTCAAGGGATTTAAAGAAAATCTTCGAAATCTAAAATATTTGATTCTTCTGCGAATAAGGAAATTAAGATCTCTCGAATTAAATGCGGTGATCTGCCTCGATTACTCTGTCTGATATTTCCATTATAAATTTACCTTTTCCGTTCCATTTGTTTTCACCACTTCTATACTCAATTCCCAGTTTCAAAAGATTTATGAAAATGCTTAACCCTGTTCTGATTCTTGTTCTTATTCTAACTATCACAATGATCATTCTCCTTTTCTAACTTCCACCAGAGGAATCTGCTTTCTTCTACTTCGCCCTTGAGTTTATAATGTTTTTAATTCTCCCGTGTTTTTATGTTGCGATAAACATTGATATACACGGTTTGTAATTTATGTGTTGTTATCGGGCTTTATATTCTCCCTTATATTTCAAAGCTTTATGCTTTTGTTTTCTCTTCCCGACTTCAAGTCAAGCGAATAATGGTCCAGAATTTGTAGATATAGAGTCTCGAATGATTATAATGTTCGAAGCAGGAAGGAACGTGATAGCCGATTTGATTTTCAAATTTATCAACATCATGGAAGATAGAACCATCAAGAATACATTTTCTTGATTTGTTTCGGAGTTAAGTAGGATGAAAGAGTTATGTAACATGGCACATGATGACGTTATGATCTGTGAATCATCACATTCCATTTAGAAACTCAGCATGACTTACTGTAATATAATCACGTTGATCAAGTGTCATTATATTATACTAACTCATGCTTCAGTTCCCAACATTACTTCAGAATTCATTCATAGTTTATACTTAGATTTTACAGAAATTTTTCCAGTATAATGTATTACAGATAGCATGAAAAGGTATATAATTTCAATCGAGAATATTTATGAAAATATCCTCAGAAATATCGAAGATATTTATGATGATATTTTGGAATTTCTAAGTTCGAAGGTTGATGAAGAAAGATTTTTCGCAAGATTTTAACACGAGTACGGAGCAAGATATTCGTTGAAGGTTTCGTCGAATCCAGAATTACCTGGGTTCTTTGAATATATGGTATGGTCCTTGTATCTAACCTTGATCTCCTTCATGGTTTGCTCAATCTGTTTCTCAGTACCAAATTTTTTATCGAGCGTTCCTAACACTCCCATCTTTATCGTCAAACTTTTGGCTGTTTAGATCTTCTACAATTTTTCTGTTTCCTCTGCATTTAAAGCTACGATATCTGAATCATCGGTTATCAATCCGAGGTAGTTTAAGGAGAATTGTGTTTTTAGATGATTAAGCGCTGATGGTTATATGGTAGAATATAAATGTTCTCTGGTAACAATAAATGGGCACTCTTATATATCAAAGTTACAAAAAGGTTTGTTTGAATGAAAGGTCCATGTTGATTTGATGGAGCTGTGATAAAATTTGCTAATTTGAAAAGGGATTGAAAAGTTATTTTCGATAATAACAATGCCAAAGGAGTTAGCACAGATACGTGTCAAACGTTTGTTCAGGTTCCGATAGTTTTTCAGGTGCATAACTATAGGCATTATCTTTTCTTCCATAGATGAAATGTGGTTGGTTCATCCTCTCGATTTAGGTGTTTTCAAGAATCATGAAAGGTTTGAACACAGAATGTAATCGTGAAGATACAAATGAGGTTTAAGACGAAATCAAGTGGCAAACTTGAAGAATTGTTTAGTTTCATATGTTATAGTCAATATTTTAATTCATTTAATTGTCCAATGTTGGTAGTCCACAGTTGATAGTCCACATTGACAGTCCAATAATTCATATACAGTTTAATATATAATATTCGAATTAATTAATACGTGTCGTGACCCGTATATGTCTCAGACTCGATCACAACTCAAAGTATATATATTATTATAGAATCAACCTCGACCCTGTATAGCTAACTCCCACATTACTGCATATAGAGTGTCTATGGTTATTCCAAATATTATATATAGATGGGTCGATATGATATGTCAAAACCTTGTATACGTGTCCCGATATTTAAAGTGCGTAAAAATAAATAACAGAAATTAAATGACGATAAATAAAGTGCGTAAAGTAAATAACAGAAATTAAATGACGATAAATAAAATTGCTAGAATGTAAATTGCGATAATTAAATTGCGATAAATAAAGTGTAATCAGTTAGCTGGGAACAATTAGTTAGGAACAGTTAGCGTAGATTCTTAACAAAATTTCTCATAGTTAATTTGTTTGTTTCTAACAAATTTTATTTTTGTCAAATGTTTTCTTCATTATGCCACTTGTTGAATTCTGATAAATCAAAATCCGAATATGAAATTGAATGAAACTGGTTATTCTGTGGTGAACGGATACGTATATCGGTGGATGTAAGTAGGATATTATATGACTGTTGAATTGGATTCGAAGAATGTACAGTGTAACTTATTAATGTGGAATCTAAATATTCCTCGGGTATTACCTACCCGTTAAAATATTTTCACCATTAACAGTTTGTACAAAAGAATTTTTAATTACAATCTTTATGAAAATATACTTACATATTTATTTTCTTCAGATGTAATCATGGATTTAATGAGTCAATATAATATTAGACTCATTTGATTTTCGGTTTGAGCTAGAATAAGTAATCTCTAAAACTATTAGGAACCACATATTCTTTGCAGAATATTGATGAAGTTATGGATCAATACTTCATCGTTCATTGTTGTTGGTACTCCATGGTATCTATGGTGCGTATGATGTTGATTGTCGTGGGACAGATTGTGAAATTGAGGCTTGGGATACAGAAGTTGTTGTTGGTGGTGGTACTGTTGGTGCCAGTGTTGTTGCTGAAGCTGGTACGTTTTACACCATACTTTTCAAGGTTACAACTCGGGTGTGAAGCTCGTTGACTTATTACTCCGGGATGATTGTCGGTCGGAACGAGCGGATGTATAAGGTTTTTGAATTTGAGATAATATATAATCATGGCGATATGTTGGGGTAATGAGGGTGAAAATTGTGTTTCGAACATGTTCGCCGGTAAGTGCTTCAGGTTTATCGCCAAGAGGTGAATTTGGTTAGTGGAAAGGATCGCCTTCTTCTTGTATCCAATGATTGAGTAGACTACGATCTCATCAGATGAATTGGGGGATGGCTGATTGGTTGATTCATGCCGATGACGCTGTTTTCGGAGCTTAGGTGAACATCTATGTCAGAATAGCTGTCGGAATAACTATCGGAATAGCTATCGGAATCTGAGGGACTCGAACTGGTTGCAGGATTCATCTCGTACGATCAGATGGAGGATTTTCAATAAGAAATAGATTATAGGATGTAGATTAGTACCCTGCAATACAAAATTTACATATGCATATATAATACTAAAATCCCATAAGTTACGGAGGAATCTACGGAAGTTGCCAGCCAAAGTCACAGTAACAGATACGCTAAGATATGAATTTTGTCTATACACTATTCATGCAGTCAATGCAGTAAAACGTGTCTAGACTAAGAGTGATAAGCAAGTGATTCCCTAAGAATGATAAGCAGGAAATTTTCGACACGAAATGATAAGCAAAACTTTTGACATGCAGACACGGTCGAAGTCCAGACTCACTAATGCATCTAAACAACTATCAGTTAGACACACTAATGCAAGACCCGGTTTGCTAAGACCACCGCTCTGATACCAACTGAAAGGACCCGTCCTAATCCATCTGGACGAAGTCACCAACATCTGGTTCCATTGCGATGATCGACTCCAAATAATGTCTTTAAAATGAGCAAATGCACAGCGGAATGTTTCTTTCATACCTGAGAATAAACATGCTTTCAAGTGTCAACCAAAAAGTTGGTGAGTTCATAAGTTTATCATAAAACAATAAAATTCATCATTTTAATAGACCACAAGATTTCATATTTCTAATTCTCATAAACATACGTCCCATGCATAGAGACAAAAATATCATTCATATGGATTGAACACCTGGTAACTGACATTCACAAGATGCATATTAGAATATCCCCATCATTCCGGGATCCTCCTTCGGACATGATATAAATTTCGAAGTACTAAAGCATACGGTACTTTGGATGGGGCTTGTTGGACCCGATAGATCTATCTTTAGAGTTCGCGTCAATTAGGGTGTCTGTTCCCTAATTCTTAGATTACCAGACTAAATAAAAAGGGGCATATTCGATTTCGATAATTCAACCATAGAATGTAGTTTCACGTACTTGTGTCTATATTGTAAATCATTTATAAAAATTGCGCATGTATTCTCAGCCCAAAAATATAAAGGGTAAAAAGGCAAATGAAACTCACACATATAAATATTGTAAAATAGTTAATAAAGCATTTGCATGTATTCTCAGCCCAAAAATGTATATAAAAAGGGAATAATGAAACTCACCTAATGTATTTTGTAGTAAAAATACATATGACGACATTAAACAACTGAACAATGTAGGGTTGGCCTCGGATTCATGAACCTATATCATTTGTATATATATTAAAACATATAACAAGTTCATATTTTAAAAATATTAATATACTTATTATATTTAATGATTCGTATATCATGTTTAATAAATAACTTAAATATATTTACTTTATATATCTAAAAAAATTAATTAATACTTATTTAAATATAATAATAAAGTTAAGTTATCTGTTTTAAAACATGGTTTTATATATTTATTAGTTAAGTTAATAATAATAATGTTACTAATAAAAATGATAACAATAATGATAATACTAATTATCATTAAAGGTAGTGTTAATAATAATATTGATGATAACAATATCAATAATTAATATTTCACTTAAATCATAATTTATCCATAGTATTTAACTCCATAAATTTATAAATGCTTAATATTATTTAGTAAAATATTATTTTCGTATTCGAAGTTTCGAATTAACATTTGTAACCATACTTTTTAAATCATGATTTTTTATTTAAGCTTAACTATCTTACCTAATTCATAACTTTGTTACATTACCTTTTTCGTCATAACATTTCTCATAAAATTCTAATATCTTAAAAATCTTAACGGTTTATGTCTGTACATACAAATATATATATACCTTGGTTATCATATTCATGACCATAGTTGTGTTACTCATTTCCTAAACAATATAAACTTTATAGTTATGTACATACCTATCTTATTTAAGCTCATAAGATTTTAATTTACAAACTTATAATACTTAATAATAGAAATCCTTTATCACGATAATTATAATACATATATTAGTATTATTATTAATAATAATAATAATAATAATAATAATAATAATAATAATAATAATAATAGTTATAATATTAAAAACATTACTAATAATAATAATATTTAGCTAGATTAATGATAACAACATTTGTAATATTTATATTAATGATAATAATACTTAACATAATAACCATAACATAGTTAATAATAATGATAATAATAAAAGAAATAAAAAGAAATAAAAGGCTACCTTAACAAGCTTTAAAAGGAATTTGATGTCACAGCTCGGAATTGAACCCGAGATCTCTCCTTCCACTACACCCACCCTTAATCGTTCTACCATGACAGTTTTTCTGAATATATATGAAATCCAAAAATATTTACCCAGTTTATATTTCTACCCTCCTCATCTTCTTCTTCTTTGAACTACTCGGCCAAAAAATTACCTTCTCATAACAAGTGATTGTCTAGTCGATTTAGGACTTAAAATAAATACACAAACAAGTTATGAGTGATTAAAAGAAAAAAAATAAAAAAAATAAAAAAAACTGGCCTGCTGCCTGCGACGGTTCAAAAGAAAAAAAAATTGATTTCATTTTGCAGCCCGTTTTGAACAAAGATTATAATATGAAATAGTTTGTAAATCGTATATGTAAACTATTGGAATCGTCCATCAAACGGGAAACATCAAAACACTTACGAATTTTTGGTAAGAACAATTCCGTTGACTTTTGAACATAAAACTTTGACTTGTAAATTCGATTTCGTTTGAAGAAATTGAAAGTTGAAATCTTACTGATAGATCAAATATGAGATTCCTAACACATCTGCGTTATTAGATTTTTAAGATTAATTCGAAATTGAGATATGGAGTGAAGCATATCGCGAAAGAAAAAAAAATTAAATAAATAAATCGGGTTTATTCCTTTTCTTTCTGAGAGATTACTTCGAATGGAGGGTTTATAATCGTGATGTTTGATTCGATGCAGTAGCTAGATTTTGATTGCAATTTTTGTGTTGTAGTGGTGAAGGTATTCAACAGATGTTCACGAGCAGAGAAGAAAAAGAACAAGAAAACAGATAAGAGGAAAAGTGAAAAAAAATATAGATATAATTCGGTATATATCTGTACGTAATAATGTGTATAATTAAATTAATAATTAATAAATTAATAATTAATAATGATAATACAAGTATTATTTAAAAATTCTAAAAATAATAATATTAGTAAGAATAAATGAGTAGTATTAATAATAAAGATGATCATATCAATATTATTAGTGACAATACTAATAATTTGTATTATTTTCTAGTTTTAATAATAATAATCTTTACATAATAATAATAACCTTAGGAATAATAGTGATAATAATATCAATAGTATTACTAATATTTTGTACATAACAACATTTACATATTTGTATTAAAAACAATTAATATCAGTAATACAAATATTAATATTATTATTCTACAATAAAAGTATTATTAACATAACAACTATATTTACAGTCGTAATTAAATTTAGTTATCAAAATTACATGATAACATAAATTATTTATTTATTATATATGCATTTTATATTTATTACATTGTACACAATTTTACTTATGCATAGTATTTGCATATATATATATATATATATATATATATATATATATATATATATATATATATATATATATATATATATATATATATATATATATATATATATATATTATATACAATATCCTTTATATATATACATTTTAATTTTAATTGAATTATTCTATTTATTATTTTTTTTTAATTTTTACTTCTAATTGTCTAAAGGTATTTTATTAATCATAAATATTATATATATACTTATATTTATATTTATAAATATATACATACATACTTTGTTATACACAATGGTTCGTGAATCGTCGAAATTAGTCAAAGGGTAAATTAATACGTGAAACAGTTCAATGTTTTTGAGACTTCATAGTACAGACTTTGCTTATCGTGTCGATTATAGTTTAGGATGAAGTTTAAATTTGATCGGAAATTTCCGGGTCGTCACAAAGAACACCTTCAGAAATTCGAAGTTTTCTACGATTGGCTGGCTATTACAGGAGGTTCATACAAGATTTCTCAAGAATAGCAAAACCATTAACTAGGTTGACATAGAGGAAAGCCAAGTTTGAGTGGGGATCTGAAGAAGATGAGGCATTTGAAACTCTAAAGAAGAAACTCAGTAGTGCACCAATCTTATCCCTACCCGAGTGAACTGAAGATTTTGTGGTCTACAGTGATGCATCACATAAAGGATTTGGATGTGTTTTAATGCAACGTAATAAGGTTATCGCATATGCATCTCATTAAATGAAAGTTCATGAAGAAGGTTACACGACACATGATTTAGAATTAGGTGCAGTAGTGTTCACCTTAAAGCTTTGGAGACACTATCTCTGTGGCACAAAATGTGTGATTTACACAGATCATCAAAGTTTGAAACATGTGTTTGATCAGAAGAATTTGAATATGCGATAACGTCGATGGTTAGAGTTGTTAAATTACTACGATTGTGAGATACGTTACCATCCTGGAAAAGGGAATGTAGTTAGATGCCTTAAGCAGAAAATAGCGATTGAAGCCACTCAAAATTAGGGCAATGAAAATACACGTCAAGATTGATTTGGCTGATCAGATACGAGAAACCCTAGCAAAATGCGCTTCAAGAAGATTACATTAAGAAGGAAAGAATGTTTGGGAGATTAAAGTTGCTTGAAGAAGGTCGTGATGGAATCCGAAGATTTAAAGGCAGAGTATAGATTCCAAATCTAGGAGATATTCAGAGCAAAGTACTCGAGGAAGCACACAAATCTAAGTACACGATGCACCCTGGAAGCAACAAAATGTACAAAGACTTGAGAAATGACTATTGGTAGCCAAGGATGAAAAGGTCCATCGTGTAGTATGTGGAAAGATGTTTAACCTGCTTGAAAGTTAAGATAGAACACTAGAAGCCTTCAAGTTATCTACAACAATATGAAATCCCTATATGGAAATGGGAAAATGTCACTATGAATTTTGTCACAAAGTTACCAAAGACGTTGCGAGGTCATGATGTAATATGGGTGATTGTTGACAGCCTGACAAAATCAGCCCACTTTTTACCGATCAAGGAGACTTACCCATTAGAGAAGTTAGCACGTTGTACATAAATGAAATAGTATCAAGGCACGGTGTACCTGTATCGATTGTATCATGATGAAACATGACTAGGAACTTCGAAATTAGCAGATTCAACTCACACAATGGCAGAATAGTGAATCAAACCCTCGAGTGAATATGAAAATACTTTTTAGGATTGATTTAGTCAAACCATAACAATGATTGTGTGATTAGATCAATGCCTAGAGCTATTATTCACCTTTTGCAAGGATTTAGGCTTGAAGGACGGAGAGAGAATCGGACTGGCTACCAGATCTGAGTGATTGTGTGTAATGAGAGGCTTAACCTAAAATGAAGAACATAACACAATATATACCCCTACTGTAAGTCAACCGCGCATGTCAGTCATCACTCGTATGAGTGGACACACTTAGTCGTACAGTTGATCACTCACTCGTATAATTATCCACAAATTAGGTTTGTGACTCAGCTCAGCACACTCGTGCGTATGAGCCTATCAGCCATACGAGTGAGGCTTCACTCGTGCATCTGAGTGAGTCTAGATAGTCAAACTTCCATATCTAGTTTCTGCAGTACCTGTAATTGCATATAAACATAGATAGTATAACAACGAGCGATCATGGTAACCTACATACTGAAGTACTTGCCATGGACGTGGGGTAGATGTCTAGGTACTTATGCAAAATGCATAAACAACTCCCCCTAGGACCTAGCACATCTATTAGAATAAGTAAACGTCCATAAAAACATAAAAGTTCATAAGTACCAACTTTCATGACCCGTCCTAATCCATCTGGATGAATACATTACATTTGGTTACATCGCGAGGTACTTGACCTCTATATGATACATTTTACAAACATTGCATTCGTTTTTAAAAGATAAACTTTCATTACATCAAAAGTTGACGGTATGCATACCATTTCATAATATATCCAACTATAATTAACTTAATAATAATTTTGATGAACTCAACGACTCAAATGCAACGTCTTTTGAAATATGTCATGAATGACTCCAAGTAATATCTCTAAAGTGAGCAAATGCATAGCGGAAGATTTCGTTCATACCTGAGAATAAACATGCTTTAAAGTGTCAACCAAAAGGTTGGTGAGTTCATTAGTTTATCATCAATATTCATTTCCATCATTTTTAATAGACCACAAGATTTCGTATATTTAATTGTACTTGTAACCCGAGTACAAGATAACACACGTAACCCGCGAATTAAAAATCATTCATATCGTGAACACCTGGTAATCGACATTAACAAAACGCATCTAGAATATCCCCATCATTTCGGGACTCTCATCGGACATGATAAAATCGAAGTACTAAAGCATCTGTAACCCGGATGGGGTTTGCTAGGCTCAATAGATGTATCTTTAGGATTCGCGTCAATTAGGGTGTATGTTCCCTAATTCTTAGATTACAGACTAAAAATGGTGATATTCGATTTCGATAATCCAACCATAGAATGTAGTTTCGATTACTTGTGTCTATTCCGTAAAACATTTATAAAAGCAGCGCATGTATTCTCAGTCCTAAAAACATATATTGCAAAAGCATATAAAAAGGGAGCAAATGAAACTCACAAAATAATATTTTGTAGTAAAAATATTCATACGATGGAACTGAACAATGCAAGGTTGGCCTCGGATTCACGAACCTATTATTCAATCATGTATATTAATACATGTAATGGTAATCGAACAAATATATATATTATTAGTGATTTTATTTGTTATTTTATATCATATGTTTTATTAATAACTTAACTAGATATATTTATCTTTATAGAGATAATTAACATTTATTACCAAAGTATTAATATGGTTAGGTTTTATGTCATAAATATATTTTTATATAGAAAATCTTCATTTGATATATTAATAGTACTAATAATAGTAATGATAAAAATAATACTAATTATGATAAAAAGTATGATAATTCTACTAATAATAATAATGATAATTTTAATATTAATGATAAAGATATTACTAATAATAAAAATTGTTTGTAATGATAATACTAATAATTTTGATATAATTTTGTTAATAATAATAAATAATCTAACAATACTCACAATAATAATAATAATAATAATAATAATAATAATAATAATAATAATAATAATAATAATAATAATAATAATAATAATAATAACAATAACAATAACAATAACAATGAGTAATAAGTTAACTACCTCAAAGAAGTAGTCCTAAAAAGAATGCTGAAGTCCGGGTTTGAACCCGCGACCTCCCGCTAACTCGATACACTATCAACCCTATATGCTGTCCATGTTTTTTTTTTCTGATTTAGATTATACCTTAATTTATTTATCCTATCTTATATCTGTTTCTTCTTCTCCTTCTTCTTTTAAAAAAAATGCCACAGACAAGGATTGAACCTGTGACCTCTCGTTCCCCTAACAGACTCCCAAACCATTCAGACTAATCCGTTTTTCCTGATATAACTCGGATTTAATTTCTTATAGATCATATTTTAGATTTTCTTCTTATTCTTCTAATCACATCGTGTATCATCACGATCATCATCTTCTCCCTAAAATCAATCCTCTGAAAAACGAAACATCACAGATTCATCATTATCTTCATCTCATCACGACATCACCTACGTTTTTTTTATCATTTTATTTATTATCTTTTTCGCTATATCCTCTTTATTATAGCATCAATATCATTATCATCACCATCGTTATGATTATTTTCATCATCATATCGTTTATCATCATCACCATCTTACTTTATGTATCATCATTCTTCATTTTTAATTATCACCCAAGTATCATTCACCTTCAACATTTTATCATCGTTTCTGTTTTTCTATCACTTCCCTCATGAATCACAAATTACGCCCAATTACTTGCAGCCCAACCTAAACGAAGATGGGAGCTAGATTACAGCCCAATAAATAAACTAGTTAGGAATACGGCCCAACTTAACATAGCCTATCTTATAACCTACGGCCCAACTAGGAAATAGAACACGGTGGCCCAACATAAACAAACACGGCCCAAGGTGAAAAGAAGGATCATGGCCCATCTATTACGTCCGTGTTTTAATCTAGAACCAGGAACATAGCAACCTGATTTTTAATTTAGCTATTATTTGGTTTATGAAAAGAAAGTGGGGTGTGAGTGTTGGCCAACAAGAAATCATTATCATCACTTTTAACTCATCAACAACATATTGTTATCATCTCATTAATTATCATAACATCAAAGTACATGTCATCATATCTTGTATTTGATACTATAATGGGAATTAGATTAGGAGAAGGAAAGAAGAAAAGCTACGTAGCTGCAGTAGTAATATAAACGAGGGTCTGGGTGGTGGTTTGGAGGTAACCTGAGCAATAACAGTAGCAATTAATAAGTTCATGTGCAGATGTTTTTAGCTATGGTTGCCAAGCAAAAAGAACATACATTAGCAGCACGTTCAGCAATTTATTTTGGTGGTTTTGGTTGTTCGATGATGGTTGTTTGAAGATCGTAGGTGGTGGCATTCTTGGTGATACAATTGCAATACAAAGAACAAAGGGAAAATATATGGGTTTAAGATGGTGTCGGTTCAAGAATTAAACGAAAAAATATAGTTGATGGTGATGAGTTGTGGTTTGGGATTGTGATCGATGTTTCCTGGTTGTGAACTTAAACAGAAATGGGTGCAGCAATAGTTTGAAAAACTATAATATTTAATTGTATTTTTGGTTTCTTGTTTGATTTGAATAAAGAGTAGAAGCAACAGTAGCTTATGGTTATGGTACATCTTATGCTCATGCTACTCACAAAGGATGAATAACAGCTAGATCGGATAACAGTTGTAGGAGATTGAATAGTAGCAGAATTTGAGGACGTTGAAGTGGTTCAACGGGTTTGAGATGATGGTGGTTGATCTTGGTTAGTAATCAATATCAACGAAGGTGAGTTTGTAGGCATGTGTTCTTTTGCTTTATGATTAAAATAGAAAGGGGATTGATTAGTAGCTAGGTGGGTTTGATTGTTAAGTTAGTGTTGTGATCTTACGGTAATAGCAGTGGATGATAGCCGATGGTTTTGATGAAGAGGGTGGTGTGTGTTTCTAAATCATGTAATATGTATATAGAACCCAGTTGTAGATATCAAACAAAAAGGGAACAGATAGAAAGATGAAGAGAAAGGTGTTTGGTTGCATTCGTTTAACATATACATATTTACAGAATATTAGTACTACTATAATAATAATTTATATATTAAATATATACCAAAAACAACGTGTGAATAACATGCAAAGCAATCCATCACTTTGTCAGTATAATAATGACATGAAATCATATGGAGAGAAAAATTGAAAAAGTTGATTAACTTCTTCTGTAAATGTATCTATATATGGAGAGTTACATTTATATTTTGTATAATATATCATATAATTAGATTATAATATTAGATACTTATCATATGTTAATTGACAAACATCAAATAGCTGGCTAAGATGGATTTCGAACAGTATGCAAAGTTGGAGACATCTTGTTTTCATATTTGATCACGACATATATTGATATTTGTAACATTATTGACATTAAACAACCATAGTAATAGTGATAGTCTCTTTAGTTATTATATATTTATAAATTAATCCAACATGCAATTGAAATGAAAGCCGCCTCCTTGTTTTGTTTATTTCTACTGACAGTTTATCACGGGCAGTGATATCGTACTTCGTTGTTAATCAGTGGCGGATAAAAAGTCTACTAAACAGTCCCATTAAATGTCTTTATTTATTTCAGTCATTATGGTATATAATTGGTCATTAACTAAAATTTAAATCAACTGTCCGCACTTGATTCTCGGTAAAAGTGTTAACATTTATTATTTAGCTTTTAAATATAATTTTAATAGGTCTATGGTTCATATAACTCATTTTCGAATTATTATTTATATATACATACACACATATCTATTTACAATTAATTGTTCGTGAATCGTCGAGAGCATTCGAAGGTCAATGGAATATATGAAATAGTTCAAACTTTTTTGAGACACAACCTTACAGACTTTGCTTATTGTATTGAAATCATATAAAGATTAAGTTTAAATTTGGTCAGAAATTTCCGGGTCGTCACAGTACCTACCCGTTAAAGAAATTTCGTCCTGAAATTTGATCGAGGTCGTCATAACTAACAATAAAAATGTTTTCATGACGAATATGAGTTTATAAATAGAGTTTTATCATGATAAAAAAATACGGATAAAATAATTCTATTTCTCGAAGCGTATGAGTGATGCTATCGTAAAAGAGTGAAATGAGAAAATAGAGATTTGCCTTATCTTTTGACGTCATCACAGTTGATCTCCGGATTAAAGAAAATCTTTGTAATCTATATATAATTTGATTCTTCGGCGATTAAGGAAATTATGATCCACGTCGATTTAATGCAATAATCCATCTTATTTGTCCGCCGGATATTTCACTATAAATTCACCCCCCTTCATTTCCTTTCAACTCACACCTTCTATCCTTTCTCCTTCAACTTATACTTTTAAAGCATTCATCAATATGCTTCATCCCATTCTGATCCTTAATATACTCCTAACTTTCATATCTGTTGTTCTTCTTTTTCATTTGTCGCCGGAAGAATCTATTTACTTCTACTATACTCTTGGTTTCATAGTGTTTTTAGTTCTCCCGTGTCTTTATGTTGCTATATGCATCAATATATACGGGTTGTAATTTCCATGTTGTTGTTGAGCTTTATATCTTCCCTTATATTTCAAAGCCCTGTTTCTATTTTCTTTAATCATTGTCATTCACAGTTAATGCTCTCTCCTATTTGCTGCAATTTATACTCCCATTCTTATTTCGAAGCTTCATGCTCTGTTTTCTCTTCTATCCATTAAGCACAGCAGGTAATGGCCCAGAATTTGTAGGTATGGATTTTGGAATGAAAAGGGTTAATGTTCTAAGAAGGAAATTGTAATGGCGCGATCTTGATTTGTCAAATTACCAGAATACTTCGGAAAAGACCGAATCATCAAGGAAATATTTTCTTGATATATTTAGAGTTTAAGTAGAATATAAGAGTCGTGTAACATGGCACATGATGACGTTATGATCTGTGAATCATCACGTTCCATTTAGAAACTCAGCATGACTTACTGTAATATAATCACGTTGATCAAGTGTCATTGTATTATACTAACTCATGCTTCAGTTCCCAACACTACTTCAAAGCATTCTTATTTTAATACTCGAATTTTTTAGAATTTAGAAACTAAAACAGTTTCCTTTATGATGTGATACAGATAACGCGAGAAGATAAATGATTTAAGATAAGAATAGTTATCAAAATATCTTCAGAAATATCGAGGATATTTATAATGAAAGATATAATGATATCTTAGAATTCCTAATATCAAAAGATGATAAGGAAGATTTGTCCGTAAAGTGAAGAGTCAGGAGCAAGGTATTCGTTATTGACTTCAGCGGTACTGAATCATTTGGATTCTTTGAAGGTAGGTTTAGTCTTTGTGATTTGTTCACAGCCTCCTTCATGGTTTGCTCAATTCGTTTTCTAGTTCCAAACCTTCTCTTTTTATGAGCTTTGCCAACATACTATTCTTTATCTTCAAACTTCCGACTGTTAAAGTCGTTTACAGTTTTTGTTGCTTCTTTAAGCTTTTTCAACATTCCGAGTATTGATTCACAGACTGGATACTTTTTAGAATTTTAGAATGGAAGATCATAATTCTAAGAGATAGATGTTATATGCATGCATATAACTGTTGATGTAGTAATGTTGCGAGATTCAAAATACTGATTGCTACTTCTCGGTAATTGGTATGGTAATTCTCGTTACAAGATGTGGATGAGTATATGAATAGGTTTTAACAAACAAATATAATGGTTCTTCGGAGAGACTTAAGCCAATGAGTAATGAAGTTGCTGTTAAGTTTACTGCTAATGTGGTGAGATATAAACGGTTCCCCGGTAACGATGAAAAGAGCAAACGTATATATCAAAGTTATAATAAGGTTTATTAGAATGAAAAGTCGAAATTGATTTGCTGAAGCTGTGACAAAATTGGCTACTTTGAAAAGGGATTGCAAAGTTATTTTCGATAATAACAACGCCAAAGGAGCTAGCACAGATACGTGTTAAACATTTACTCATGTTCCGAGTGTTTTCAGGTGCATAACTATATGCATAAATCTTTCCTTCCGTAGATGAAGTGCGGTTGGTTCATCCTCTCGATTGAGGTGTTTTCAGGAATCATGAAAGGTTTGAATGCAGATTGTAATCGTCATGATACAAATGAGGTTTAAGATGAAATCAAGTGGCAAACTTGAATAATTGTTTAGTTTCATATGTTATAATCAATATTTCAATTTATTTTAATTGCCCAATGTTGGCAGTCCACAGTTAGTAGTCCACAATTAGTAATTCAATAATTCATATATAGTTTAATATATAACATTCTAATTAATTAATACGTGTCGTGACCCATAATATACATGTCTCAGACTCGATCACAACTCAAAGTATATATATTATTTAGAATCAACCTCAACCCTGTATAGCTAACTCGAGCATTACTGCATATAGAGTGTCTATGGTTATTCCAAATAATATATATAGATTACGTCGATATGATATGTCAAAACATTGTATACGTGTTCCGATATTTAAAGTGCATAAAATATATAACAGAAATTTAATGACGATAAATAAAACTGCGAGAATTAAAATTGCGATAATTAAAATGTAACAGGGAATTAAGAACAGTTAGCTGGGAACAGTTAGCTAGGAATAGTTAGTGTGGATTCTTAATAGAATTTCTCATAGTTAAGTTGTTTGTATCGAAAAATTTTATTTTGTCCAATGTTTTCTTCATTATGCCACTTGTTGGCTTCTGATAGGTCAAAATCCAAATATGAAATTGAATGAAAATGGTTATTTTGTGGTGAACAGATTCGTATATCTGTGGATGTAAGTAGGATAGTAAATGACTGTTGAATCAGATTCGAAGAATGTATAGTGTAATTTATTAATGTGAAATCTAAATATTCCTCGGGTATTACCTACCCGTTAAAATATTTTCACCATTAACGGTTTGTACAAAAGATTTTTTTTTTAATTACTATCTTTATGAAAACATATATACATATATATTTTCTTCAGATGTAATCATGGATTTAATGAGTTAATATGATATTAAACTAATTTGGTTTACGGTTAGAACTAGAGTACATAATCTCAAAACATTAGAGGTTACATAACTATCATGTCGAACGAAAATAAATGATGTAGAACGTCATGTAGAACGATGATTATACTCGAGGTACAGAATGAGATGTTGAGGCATGTAATGTTGAAACTTGGGTTGTTGGTGGTACTGTTGGTGCCGATGATGTTGCTGAAGCTGGTAAGTTTTGCACTATATTTTCTAAATTGATTACTCGAGCGCGAAGCTCATTGACTTCTTCCATTATTCCGGGATGATTGTCGGTCGAAACGAGCGGATGAATAAGGTTTAGAATTTGAGATATCATATAATCATTGCGCGATATCCTGGAAATGAGGGTGAATATGGTGTTTCGGATAGGTTCGCCGGTAAGTGCATCAGGTTCTTCACCAAGAGATGAATTCGGTTGGTGGAAGGGATCACCTTCTTTGCGTCTCCATTGATTAAGTAGACTACGAACCCATCTCCAATTCATCCAGAATAAATGATGGCTAATTGGTTGGTTCATTCCGGTCACACTGCTATCGGAGCTCGAATGAAACTCCCTATCGGAATTCGAGGGACTTGAACTAGTGGCAAGTTCCATTTCGTTCGATTGAATGAAGAATTTTTCAATATGAAATGACTTTCAGCTATCGGATGGTATTCTAATTACATAGAATATCTATATATATATATATATATAGAACAAAAGATTTCGTAAATTACGTTGGAATTTACGAAATATATAAGGCAAAGTTTACAGTAACAGATATGCTAAGATATGAATTTTGTCATTACACTTTTCATGCAATCCAGGCAGTAAGATATGTCAAGATTAATAATGATAAGCAAGTGATTCCCTAAGAATGATAAGTAGGTAATTTTCGACACGAAATGATAAGCAAAACTTTTGACATGCAGACACGATCGAAGTTCAGACTCACTAATGTATCCTAATGACTTTCTGTTAGACACACTAATGCAAGACCTGGTTTGCTAAGACCACCACTCTGATACCAACTTTCATGACCCGTCCTAATCCATCTAGACGAATACATTACATTTGGTTACATCGCGAGGAAATTGACCTCTATATGATACATTTTACAAACATTGCATTCGTTTTTAAAACACAAACTTTCATTACATCGAAAGTTGATGACATGCATACCATTTCATAATATATCCAACTATAATTGACTTAATAATAATGTTGATGAACTCAACAACTCGAATGCAACGTCTTTTGAAATATGTCATGAATGACTCCAAGTAATATCTCTAAAGTGAGCAAATGTACAGCGGAAGATTTCTTTCATACCTGAGAATAAACATGCTTTAAAGTGTCAACCAAAAGGTTGGTGAGTTCATTAGTTTATCATCAATATTCATTTCCATCATTTTTAATAGACCACAAGATTTCGTATATTTAATTGTACTCGTAACCCGGGTACAAGATAACACGCATAACCCACGAATTAAAAATCATTCATATGATGAACACCTGGTAATCGACATTAACAAAATGCGTCTAGAATATCCCCATCATTCCGGGACTCTCATCGGACATGATAAAATCGAAGTACCAAAGAATTCGTAACCCGGATGGGGTTTGTTAGGCCCAATAGATCTATCTTTAGGATTCTCGTCAATTAGAGTGTCTGTTCCCTAATTCTTAGATTACCAGACTAAAAAGGGTGATATTCGATTTCGATAATCCAACCATCGAATGTAGTTTCGATTACTTGTGTCTATTCCATAAAACATTTATAAAAGCAGCGCATGTATTCTCAGTCCCAAAAATATATATTGCAAAAGCATATAAAAAGGGAGCAAATGAAACTCACAATATAATATTTTTTAGTAAAAATATTCATACGACGGAACTGAACAATGCAAGGTTGGCCTCGGATTCACGAACCTATTATTCAATCATGTATGTTAGTACATGTAATGGTAATCGAACAAATATATATATTATTAGTGATTTTATTTGTTATTTTATATCATATGTTTTATTAATAACTTAATTAGATATATTTATCTTTATAGAGATAATTAACATTTATTACTAAAGTATTAATATGGTTAGGTTTTATGTCATAAATATATTTTTATATAGAAAATCTTCATTTGTTATATTAATAGTACTAATAATAGTAATGATAAAAATAATACTAATTATGATAAAAAGTATGATAATTCTACTAATAATAATAATGATAATTTTAATATTAATGATAAAGATATTACTAATAATAAAAATTGTTTGTAATGATAATACTAATAACGTTTACTGATAATACTAATAATTTTGATATAATTTTGCTAATAATAATAAATAATCTAACAATACTAACAACAACAACAATAATAATAATAATAATAATAATAATAATAATAATAATAATAATAATAATAATAATAATAATAATAATAATAATAATAATAATAATAATAATAACAATAACAATAACAATAACAATAACAATAATAATGAGTAATAAGTAAATTACCTCAAAGAAGTAGTCCTAAAAAGAATGCTCAAGTCCGAATTTGAACCCGCGACCTCCCGCTAACCCGATACACTATCAACCCAATATGTTGTCCATGTTTTTTTTTTCTGATTTAGATTATACCTTAATTTATTTATCCTATCTTATATCTGTTTCTTCTTCTCCTTCTTCTTTTAAAAAAAATGCCACAGACAAGGATTGAACCTGTGACCTCTCGTTCCCCTAACAGACTCCCAAACCATTCGGACTAATCCGTTTTTCCTAATATAACTCGGATTTAATTTCTTATAGATCATATTTTAGATTTTCTTCTTATTCTTCTAATCATCATCGTGTATCATCACGATCATCATCTTCTCACTATCATCATCTCCTCAGAAAAACGAAACATCACAGATTCATCATTATCTTCATCTCATCACGACATCACCTACATTTTTTTTATCATTTTATGTATTATCTTTTTCGCTATATCCTCTTTATCATAGCATCAATATCATTATCATCACCATCGTTATGATTATTTTCATCGTCATATCGTTTATCATCATCACCATCTTACTTTATGTATCATCATTCTTCATTTTTAATTATCACCCAAGTATCATTCACCTTCAACATTTTATCATGGTTTCTGTTTTTCTATCACTTCCCTCATGAATCACAATTTACGCCCAATCACTTACAGCCCAACCTAAACGAAGATGGGAGCTAGATTACAGCCCAATAAATAAACTAGTTAGGAATACGGCCCAACTTAACATAGCCTATCTAATAACCTACGACCCAACTAGGAAATAGAACATGATGGCCCAACATAAACAAACACGGCCCAAGGCGAAAAGAAGGATCATGGCCCATCTATTACGTCTGTGTTTTAATCCGGAACCAGGAACATAGCAGCCAGATTTTTTTATTTACATATTATTTAGTTTATGAAAAGCAAGTGGGGTGTAAGTGTCGACCAACAAGAAATCATTATCATCGCTTTTAACTCATCAACAACATATTGTTATCATCTCATTAATTATCATAATATCACAGTACATGTCATCATCTCTTGTAATTGATACTATAATGGGAATTAGAATAAGAGAAGGAAAGAAGAAAAGCTACGTAGCTGCAGCAGTAATATAAACTAGGGTTTGGGTGGTGGTTTGGAGGTAACCTGAGCAACAGCAGTTGCAATTAATAAGTTTATGTGCAGATGTTTGTAGCTATGGTTGCCAAACAAAAAGAACAGATATTAGCAGTACGTTCAGCAATTTATTTTGGTGGTTTTGGTTATTCGATGATGGTTGTTTGAAGATCGCAGGTGGTGACATTCTTGGTGATTTGATTGCAATAGAAAGATCAAAGGGAAAATATATAGGTTTAAGATGGTTCGGTTTAAGAATTAAACGAAAAAATATAGTTGATGGTGATGAGTTGTGGTTTGGGATTGTGATCGATGTTTCCTGGTTGTGAACTTAAACAGAAATGGGTGCAGCAATAGTTCGAACAACTATAATATTTAATTGGATTTGTGGTTTCTTGTTTGGTTCGAATAAAGAGTAGAAGCAACCAGTAGCTTATGGTTATGGTTCATCTTGTGCTCATGCTACTCACAAAGGATGAATAATAACTAAATCGAATAACAGTTGTAGGAGATCGAATAGTAGCAGCATTTGAGGACATTGAAGTGGTTCAACGGGTTTGAGATGATGGTGGTTAATCTTAGTTAGTAATCAATATCAATGAAGGTGAGTTTGTAGGTGTATGTTAGTTTGCTTTATGATTAAAACAGAAAGGGGATTGATTAGTAACTAGGTGGGTTTGATTGTTAAGTTGGTGTTGTGATCTTACGGCAATAGCAGTGGATGATAGCCGATGGTTTTGATAAAGAGGGTGGTGTGTGTTTCTAAATCATGTAATATGTATATAGAACCCAGTTGTAGATATCAAACAAAAAGGGAACAGATAGAAAGATGAAGAGAAAGGTGTTTGGTTGCATTCGTTTAACATATACATATTTACAGAATATTAGTACTACTATAATAATAATTTATATATTAAATATATACAAAGAACAACCTGTGAATAACATGCAAAGCAATCCATCACTTTGTCAGTATATTAACGACATGAAATCATATGGATAGAAAAATTGAAAAAGTTGATTAACTTCTTCTGTAAATGTATCTATATATGGAGAGTTACATTTATATTTTGTATAATATATAATATAATTAGATTATAATATTCGATACTTATCATATGTTAATTGACAAACATCAAATAGCTGGCTAAGATGGATTTCGAACAGTATGCAAAGTTAGAGACATCTTGTTTTCATATTTGATCAAGACATATATTGATATTTGTAACATTATTGACATTAAACAACCATAGTAATAGTGATAGTCTCTTAGTTATTATATATTTATAAATTAATCCAACGTGCAATTGAAATGAAAGCCTCCTCCTTGTTTTGTTTATTTCTACCGACAGTTTATCACGGGCAGTGATATCGTACTTCATTGTTAATCAGTGGTGGATAAAAAGTCTACTGAAAAGTCCCATTAAATGTCTTTATTTATTTCAGTCATTAGGGTATATAATTGGTCATTAACTAAAAATTAAATCAACTGTCCGCACTTGATTCTGGGTAAAAGTGTTAACATTTATTATTTAGCTTTTAAATATAATTTTAATAGGTCTATGGTTCATATAACTCATTTTCGAATTATTATTTATATATACATGCACACATATCTATTTACAATTAATTGTTCGTGAATCGTCGAGAGCATTCGAAGGTCAATTGAATATATGAAATAGTTCAAACTTTTTTGAGACTCAACCTTACAGGCTTTGCTTATCGTGTTGAAATCATATAAAGATTAAGTTTAAATTTGATCGGAAATTTTTGGGTCGTCACACCAACAGTTTAAACAAGATTACAGTCCCAAATTCTCTCTCACACACATAGTCAAACATACAAACACAAAATAAACAAACGTTCAGCATTAGACAAATGTTGGATTAAACTTGATTCGAGCTTTGAGCATCACTTTCTCTGGTAAGGTAGGCATGGTAGACATCAATGACACGCTGATATCTCATTGCTTCCTCTCGTTTCTCATCTCTGAAGGTTATGTGATGGTGGTGAAGAACATTCACATCAAATCTCGACAAGTTTCTCAACCACATTGGATCAAAAATCCTCACATTGTCAAACTGAATATTCCCATCTTCTTTCTCAACAGCAGTAAGAATCACTGCTGTATTGACCCGTCCTAATCCATATGGACGAATACATTACATTTGGTTACATCGCGAGGTACTTGATCTCTATATGATACATTTTACAAACATTGCATTCATTTTTAAAAGACAAACTTTCATTACATCGAAAGTTGACGGCATGCATACCATTTCATAATATATCCAACTATAACTGACTTAATAATAATCTTGATGAACTCAACGACTAGAATGCAATGTCTTTTGAAATATGTCATGAATGACTCCAAGTAATATCTCTAAAATGAGCAAATGCACAGCGGAAGATTTCTTTCATACCCGAGAATAAACATGCTTTAAAGTGTCAACCAAAAGGTCGGTGAGTTCATTAGTTTATCATAATCAATCATTTTCATCATTTTAATATACCACAAGATTTTCATTTCCATTTCTCATAAATATACGTCTCATGCATAGAGACAAAAATCATTCATATGGATTGAACACCTGGTAATCAACATTAACAAGATGCATATAGAATATCCCCATCATTCCGGGACACCCATCGAACATGATAATTTCGAAGTACTAAAGCATTCCAAATTCTGGAATGGGGCTTGTTGGGCCCGATAGATCTATCTTTAGGATTCGCGTCAATTTGGGGGTCTGTTCCCAAATTCTTAGGCTACCAAGCTAAAAGGGGCATATTCGGCTTCGATCCATTCAACCATATAATGTAGTTTCAATTACTTGTGTCTATTTCGTAAAACATTTATAAAAATAGTGCATGTATTCTCAGTCCCAAAAATATATATTGCAAAAGCATTTAAAAAGGGAGTAATGAAACTCACAATACTGTATTTTATAGTAAAAATACATATGACGATATTGAACAACTGAACAATGCAGGGTTGGCCTCGGATTCATGAAACTATATCAAGTATGTATATTAACACATATAATAATATTCAAATAAATATATATTTTGCTATTAGTAATATACTTGTGATATTAAATTTATTATTAATATTTACTTAACTATATTTATTTTATATTAACAATAATGATAAAAATAATACTAACTTTAATAAAAAGGTAAATTTAAAAATAGTGATACTTTTAGTAATAATAATAATAATAATAATAATACTGATAATAATAATAACTATAAAAATGACCATTTTGCTACTAATGATAATAAGTAAAATAGTAACAATACTAATAATCATATAATAATAATGATAATGTTGATATTAATACATATGTCATTAATAATAATAATAATAATAATAATAATAATAATAATAATAATAATAATAATAATAATAATAATAATAATAATAATAATAATAATAATAATAATAATAATAATAAAATAGTAGAAAGGCTACCTTCATGTAGCAAGCCCAAAAAAAAAAAATTTAAATGTCCATGCTGGGGCTTGAACCCGCGACCTTCTGTTCACCCACAAACACTCAACACCAATTAACCAATTCAGTTTTTCTGAATTATACCTTAACTAAGTCTATATAACCCTTTCATCTCGACCCAACAGCAAAACAACCACAGCCCAACACACTTCTAGGCCCAACACACTTCTCGGCCCATTAACTAAACTAAGTTCACGGCCCATAGTTTATTGTTGTTAGGATCCGTACAGAAAAGAAAACATAGCTGTCAATCTACTCATCTTTATTATCATATCCACATCTATATCTTATCATCACCCTTTATCAAACAAATGTTTTTGGAGTATTGTTTCTAGTGCTTCACATCGTGCCACAACCATCGTTTTCTTCATTTATTTAATCGAACAGAAATAGAAGTTGGAGAATCGATCGCCATCATCTTTCTTCATCATCATATACCTCATCATCATCCTTTACTGCATCAACATCATATACTCTTGACTGTAAAAGAAAAATTAACGCAGCAGCAAAACAAAAAAAAATAACAGTAGCAGTTGGTGTTCGAGCATCAAAAGGAACCAGAAGTGAGGTGTTCGAAGGTAATAGCGAGTGGGTTTACAGGTTTTGGATTTCGATTAAATGCAGCAACAATTCATGAATTTATTTTGTAAAAGTGTAAAGGTAATTTACAGATGGGTCTTCGGTGGGGTTCGAACAGGAATATGCAGCAACAGTTCGTCACCCTCTAACATCATTCACCAAGTCATTTCCCATAATCCTAAGTATAATAGACAGATTAACGGTAATTAAAATACATGTTCAGAACTGATTTGTAGAAGAAGAAGTAATCTTCATAGCCTCATCATTTTCCATAATCATAATCATAACAGACAGGTCACCAGCAAATAAAAGAAAGGACATCCCTTTCTTTCTTTAATTATATTTTCCACCTTTCAAACATCCACTAGTGTGCATCTTTTATTATCAAGTGGGGACTTCGGTTTTAAAAAAAAATAAAGCAAATGTATCATTCATTCCACTGGTTGGCTATGAGTGTTCCTTGTTCCCACTAGTATCACTTTTGGTTAAAATACTCTATATAACCATATTGCCAATTCATTAACATATGTTATCTTTCGCGTTTTATTACGTACAAAAACAAGAAGATACGGCTTAGTAAAAGATATGATGATGGTGGCGGTTGGTGGTGTTTGTATAGATCAAAAGATAGAAAGCAGGCTGCAGTCGATGGTGGTTATATGATCAACAACAAATATAAATGGAAGCAAAAGTTGGTGATGTACAGCAGCCGGTTGTGGGTCTTCTATAATAGGAAACAAACATGCAAGGTCATTAGCAGGTTAGATGGTTTGGTAGTTTATGATCGTGGTTTTCTTTTAAGGTGGTGTTCTCGGTTTGTATAACAAAGAAGAACAAATGGGTTGTGTTGGTTTGATTGTTGATGGATGAACACGATTTAAAGAACAAGAGATGGTGGTTTGATCGAATATGCAGAAACAAGAAACAAGAAAACGTAAATAATGATAGTGGATGATTCATGGAGATTAAAATATAAACAGAAAAAAATGTTGATTAAATGGTGGTTTGTGAAAGTTTAAATGAGTGAAGGATGGTATTGAAAGAATGGATGAGTTAATCCATATTAATGAGCGTATCGATTACTTTATGGCAGATTGATGGATCGACACAAGGAATCCAGCAGAAGAACGAACAAACAGAAAAAAATAAAAATAAAAGTTTGATTGCAACTACAGATTTAATGTCATTATGGTCGTGATTAGTACTACCTTGAACAGAGAAGAAATTACCTACAGTTTGATAAGGATTTGAAACAGAATCCGCTGTAATATCTGTATATACTCGTATATGTATATATTTATTTGTATAAACATTTATATATAAATATATATTTGTTATTTATATATATATATATATATCCAATTTTCTATATCTGTATTTATATTTTTTATTTGTATTTCTCTTTTATTTAGGTAATTATATTTATATCTATAGATTATGATTATTCTTTTAATAAATCTCATAATAATTATTTATAGAATTCATACCCATTTATATATAACCTTATTTTAATAATCAGTTTATTATCTTGTATTTTATTTTACATACTTAATCTTACTGATCTGTTGTATTTTATTATCTTAAATCATTATATATACTTTTGTTTATATTCATATATATATATATATATATATATATATATATATATATATATATATATATATATATATATATATATATATATATATATATATATATATATATATATATATATACACCCAATTGTTCGTGAATCATCGGACATGGTCGAAGATCAAATTAATATATGACAATGGTTCAAACTTTTGAGACTTCAACATTACAGACTTTGCTTGTCGTCAAAATCATCTGAAGATAAAGTTTAAATTTGGTCAGAAATTTCCGGGTCGTTACAGTACCTACCCGTTAAAGAAATTTCATCCCAAAATTTGAGTGAGGTGGTCATGATTATCAATAAATACGTTTTTATGATGAATATGAGTTGATGAATAGAGTTTTATCGCCATTGAGTAATATGGATAAAACAATTCGATTATTCGAAAAGTACAAATGAAGCTATCACTAAATAGTGAAATGAGAAAGACAAGTTTCATCATAACTTTTGACTAGTCATGGTTGAATTCCGGAATTCAAGGGATTTAAAGAAAATCTTCGAAATCTATATAAGATTTGATTCTTCGGTAATCAAGGAAGATAGGAACCTCTTTGGTTAAATGTGATAATCTATTTCGATTGCTCTGATGGATATTTCACTATAAATCCACCCTCTTCGTTTCTTTTATATTTTGAAGTTCCATCCTTTTGTTTTCTCTTTCAGACTTTAAGTCAAGCGAATAATAGTCCAGAATTCATAGGTATGGAGTTTCAAATGAAGGTGACTAATGTTCTAAGAGAGAAATTGTAATAGCACGATATTGATTGGTTAAATTACCAGAATTCTAAAGAAAAGATAGAACTATCAGGAAGATATGTTCTTGATACATTTGGAGATTAGGTAGAATGTAAGAGTCGTGTAAAATGGCATATGATGACGTTATAGTCTGTGAATTATCACGTTTAATTAGAAACTCAGCATGAGTTACTGTAATATAATCACGTTGATCAAGTGTCATTATATTATACTAACTCATGCTTCAGCTCCCAACACTACTTCAAAAATATTCCTATTTTAAACTCGAAAGTTTCAGAATTTAGAAACTAAAATAGTTTCTTTTATGATGTAATACAAACAGTGCGAAGAGATAATTGATTTCAGTTAAGAATGATTATAAGAATATCTTCAGAAATATGGAGGATATTTATAATGAAAGATATGATGATATCTTAGAATTTATAATATCAGAGGATGATGATGAATATTGTCCGCAAGGGTTTAGAGTCAGGAGCAAGGTATTCGATAATGACTTCAGCAGACACGGAATCATTTGGATTCTTTGAAGGTAGATTTCGTCCTTGTGATTTATCCACAGCCTTCTTCATACTTTGCTCAATCCGTTTTCCAGTTCCAAACTTTTCTTTTTCTGAGATTTGCCAACACACTATTCTTTATCATCAAACCTTTTACTGTTAAGATCGTTTACAGTTTTTGCTGTTTCTTCAGCATTTCAAGAACTAGTTTGCAGTTCAAGATGTTTTACAGAACTTCACATTCAAAGTATGTAAGTCCAGGACATAGATGTTATACGTACACATATAACTGTTGGCGTAGACATGCTGCGAGATTTCAAAATACTGATTGCTAATTTCCGATGATTCGTATGGCAATTCTCATTACAAGATGCGAATGAGTAAATGATGGGGTTTCGGTAAATATAATGATTCTTGGAAGGTCAAAGATTAGTGAAGTTGTGAGTCAGTTTATTGTTAATGTGGTGGAATATGAAAGGTTCCCCATTAACGATGGTGAAGGGAAACGCATCTATAGAGGTTATAATAAGCCTGTTTTTATTGAGAAATCGAAGTTGACTTGCTGGAGCTTGTGACAAAACTGTCTATTTTGAAATGGAATTAAAAAATTATTTTAGCTAGTAAATTCCAAAGGGTCTGACACGGATACGTGTTGAACTATGACTTTGATTTCGAGAGCTTTTCAGGTACATAACTGTGGGTAATATGTGGTTGGATCATCATCTCGATTGCTCATTATTTGAAGTTTCTTCAGGAATTTCGGAGAGTTTGAACACCGATTGTAATCGTTAATATACATATAATGTTCTAACACAGTTTTGAAGTCAAAGTATAGCGTTGAAAAATGTAAGGATTTAAGAGTGATGATTTTGGTTATATCTCGAGTTGAATTCTGAGATTTCAAACTCAGATTATGTACTTAGATTTTGAATGAGTATGGTTGTTTTGATATCTATCAAAGAATGTATGTTGTTATGGAAGTAGTGAATATCGTTGATGATTGCTGAATCAGATTCAAAGAATGTAACATAATAATTGTGAATTTATATATCTCTCGGGTATTACCTACCGTTAAAAAAAAGTTCATAATTAATATTTGTACGACAGAATTTTTTATTACAGACTTTGTGAAAATATATATGTGCATATTTTTCTTCAGATGTAACATAGATTTAATGAGTTAATATTAAATTAAACTCATCTAATTTATGGTTGAAACTAGAATTGAGTAATCCCTAAAAGCTTTAGAAATAAGTATTTCTTCAAAGATATTATGAATCAATACTTGGTTATTTGTTGATGCATGATGTGGGTTTTCGTGAAATTCTTATGAACATCGCAAGGTGCAAATGATGTTCTTTGAAAAGTTTTGAGTACATCGATGATGAAAGTATAAAATCAAACATATGTTTGATTAATACACTTATTTTATTATTAGACAGATTTCATTGAATTAATACATAGATTATAGTTAACGATGGTTAAGTTGCTGATGAAGGACGTGCAACATTGCATATTTGTAATATGAATTAACCGAGTAGTTACAATTCACACATAATAGCTTAGTACGGAAAGATTTATTATGGTTTAAAAATTTATATATATATATATATATATATATATATATATATATATATATATATATATATATATATATATATATATAAAAGATATACATATAAATTCTTTAGTGGAAATGAGTTAATACTTCATAACTCGTTGATACAATATATTTGTTGTTGATTCGTAATGATGTCCACAGTGATTCTTGAACTGACGGAGTTTGTGATGTTATAGGTGTTGTTGATTCTGACGATGCTTACGGCACTAACTGTGCTAGTGATGCTACACTACTGTTGATGTTGTTGGTAAAACAAGTCTAGGTTGTAATTCACACATCATTCTTGCGAGGGTCTCTATTCTTCCTTCTATCATTTTGGTTCCCTCATCTAATTTATGGCTAGGGTTAGAGTAGATAATCTCTAAGACTTTAGAGATTACATAATCACCGTAAAGATATCTCTTCAATGAAGTTATGAATTAATACTTCGTCGTTTGTTGTTGTTGATATTCATTAATATTTTCAGGGCGTATGGCGTTGATGCTTGAGGTACAGATTGTGATGTCGAGACGTGTGATGCGGATGTTGCTGTTGGTGGTGGTGATGGTACTATTGGTATTGCTGATGGTGGTACTGGTTATGCTGCTGGTGCTGCTGTTGGTGTTTGTAACCTTTGCACCATATTCTCCAAAGCCACTACCCGAGCACGAAGCTCGTTGACTTCTTCTATTACACCGGGGTGATTGTCGGTTCGGATGAGCGGATAAATAAAATCTAGAATTTGATGTAGTATATAATGGTGTCGAGATACCCTGGAAATAAAAGAGAAAATGGTGTTTCGGATAGGTTCGCCGGTAAGTGTTTCAGGTTCTTCGCCAAGAGGGCAATGTGGTGGGTGAAAGGGATCACCTTCTTCTTGTCTCCAATGATTGAGGAGGCTATGAACCCATCCTCAATTCATCCAAAATAGATGATGGCTGATTGGTTGATCCATTCTGGTCACACTGCCTTCGGAGCTGGAGTGGGATTCCATTTCGGAATCCGATGGACTTGAACTAATGACGAATTCTATTTTGTATGATTGAATAAAGGATTTTTAGATATGAAATGATTTTTCGACTATTGGGTGGTATCCTAATTACATAGAATATCTATATATATAGAGCAAAAGATTTCGTAGATTACGGAGGAATTTACGGGATATGTCAGGAAAAGTTTACAGTACAGATACGCTAAGATATGAATTAGCAGATACGCTAAGATATGAATTTTTGTCTATACACTATTCATGCAATCAATGCAGTAAGACGTGTCTAGACTAAGAGTGATAATCAGATAATTTCTTACGGATGATAAGTAGATGATTTCGACTTGAAATGATAAACAAAACTTTTGACATGCAGACACGGTCGAAGTCCAGACCCACTAATGCATCTAAACAACTATCAGTTAGACACACTAATGCAAGACCTGGTTCACTAAGACCACCGCTCTGATACCACCTCTAGTAACCCGTCCTAATCCATCTGGACGAATACATTACATTTGGTTACATCGCGAGGTACTTGACCTCTATATGATACATTTTACAAACATTGCATTCGTTTTTTAAAAGACAAACTTTCATTACATCGAAAGTTGATGGCATGCATACCATTTCATAATATATCCAACTATAACTAACTTAATAATAATCTTGATGAACTCAATGACTCGAATGCAACGTCTTTTGAAATATGTCATGAATGACTCCAAGTAATATCTCTAAAATGAGCAAATGCACAGCGGAAGATTTCTTTCATACCTGAGAATAAACATGCTTTAAAGTGTCAACCAAATGGTTTGTGAGTTCATTAGTTTATCATAATCAATCATTTTCATCATTTTAATAGACCACAAGATTTTCATTTCCATTTCTCATAAATATACGACCCATGCATAGAGACAAAAATCATTCATATGGATTGAACACCTGGTAATCGACATTAACAAGATGCATATAGAATATCCCCATCATTCCGGGACACCCATCGGACATGATAATTTCGAAGTAATAAAGCATTCTAAATTCCAGAATGGGGCTTGTTGGGCCCGATAGATCTATCTTTAGGATTCGCGTCAATTTGGGGGTCTGTTCCTAAATTCTTAGGCTACCAAGCTAAAAAGGGCATATTCGGCTTCGATCCATTCAACCATATAATGTAGTTTCAATTACTTGTGTCTATTTTGTAAAATAGTTATAAAAATAGCGCATGTATTCGCAGTCCCAAAAATATATATTGCAAAAGCATTTAAAAAGTGAGTAATGAAACTCAAAATACTATATTTTGTAGTAAAAATACATATGATGATATTGAACAACTGAACAATGCAGGGTTGGCCTCGGATTCACGAACCTATATCAAGTATGTATAATAACACATATAATAATATTCAAATAAATATATATTTTGCTATTAGTAATATACTTGTGATATTAAATTTATTATTAATATTTACTTAACTATATTTATTTTATATATATTCTTTTAAATTATCATGATAATATATTATATACTTTATTAAAATCTTTTGAATAAGTACTTAGTATTAATATTTTTAAATATGATAACATTTTTAATAAATTCGAGTTATATTAAAACGTATTTGAACAAGAAATATTTTATTAGTAAAATTAGTATACTTATTATATATAATTCCATATATCTAATGTTTGTATCTAAGTTATAATATCTATCTTTTTAGTTTAAGATCATAAAAAAATTTAGTTATATTTTATATACAAAATACATTTAAAACTAAAGTGATAGTTAATAATATTAATTATATTAACAATAATGATAAAAAATAATACTAACTTTAATAAAAAGGTAAAATTAAAAATAGTGATACTTTTAGTAATAATGATAATAATAATAATAATACTGATAATAATAATAACTATAAAAATGACCATTTTGCTACTAATGATAATAAGTAAAATAGTAACAATATTAATAATCATATAATAATAATGATAATGTTGATATTAATACATATGTCATTAATAATAATAATAATAATAATAATAATAATAATAATAATAATAATAATAATAATAATAATAATAATAATAATAATAATAATAATAATAATAATAATAATAATAATAATAATAATAATAATAAAATAGTAGAAAGGCTACCTTCATGTAGCAAGCGCAAAAATAAAATAAAAATAAATGCCCATGCGGGGGCTTGAACCCGCGACCTTCTGTTCACCCACAAATACTCAACACCAATTAACCAATTCAGTTTTTCTGAATTATACCTTAACTAAGTCTATATAACCCTTTCATCTCGACCCAACAGCAAAACAACCACAGCCCAACACACTTCTCGGCCCAACACACTTCTCGGCCCATTAACTAAACTAAGTTCACGGCCCATAGTTTATTGTGGTTAGGATCCGTACAGAAAAGAAAACATAGCTGTCAATCTACTCATCTTTATTATCATATCCACATCTATATCTTTTCATCACCCTTTATCAAACAAAAGTTTTTGGAGTATTGTTTCTAGTGCTTCACATCGTGCCACAACCATCGTTTTCTTCATTTATTTACTCGAACAGAAATAGAAGTAGGAGAATCGATTGCCATCCTCATTCTTCATCATCATATACCTCATCATTGTCCTTTACTACATCAACATCATATACTCTTGACTGTAAAAGAAAAATTAACGCAGCAGCAACACAAAAAAAATAAAATAATAACAGTAGCAGTTGGTGTTCGAGCATCAAAAGGAACCAGAAATGAGGTGTTCGAAGGTAATAGCGAGTGGGTTTACAGGTTTTGGATTTTGATTAAATACAGCAACAATTCGTGAATTTATTTTGTAAAAGTGAAAAGGGAATTTACAGATGGGTCTTCGGTGGGGTTCGAACAGGAATATGCAGCAACAGTTCGTCACCCTATGACATCATTCACCAAGTCATTTCCCATAATCCTAAGTATAATAGACAGATTAACGGCAATTAAAATACATGTTCGGAACTGATTTGTAGAAGAAGAAGTAATCTTCATAGCCTCATCATTTTCCATAATCATAATCATAACGAACAGGTCACCAGCAAATAAAAGAAAGGACGTCCCTATCTTTCTTTAATTATATTTTCCACCTTTCAAACATCCACTAGTGTGCATCTTTTATTATCAAGTGAGGACTTCGGTTTAAAAAAAATAAAGCAAATGTATCATTCATTCCACTGGTCGGCTATGAGTGTTCCGTGTTCCCACTTGTATCACTTTTGGTTAAAATACTCTATATAACCATATTGCCAATTCATTAACATATGTTATCTTTCGCATTTTATTATGTACAAAAACAAGAAGATACGACTTAGTAAAAGATATGATGATGGTGGATGTTGGTGGTGTTTGTATAGATCAAAAGATAGAAAGCAGGCTACAGTCGATGGTGGTTGTATGATCAACAACAAATATAAATGGAAGCAAAAGTTGGTGATGTACAGGAGCCGGTTGTGGGTCTTCTGTAATAGGAAACAAACGTTCAAGGCCATTAGCAGGTTAGATGGATTGGTAGTTTATGATCGTAGTTTTCTTTTAAGGTGGTGTTCTCGGTTTGTATAAGGAAGAAGAACAAATGGGTTGTGTTGGTTTGATTGTTGATGGATGAACACGATTTAAAGAACAAGAGATGGTGGTTTGATCGAATATGCAGAAACAAGAAACAAGAAAATGTAAACAATGATAGTGGATGATTCATGGAGATTAAAATATAAACAGAAAAAAAATGTTGATTAAATGGTGGTTTGTGAAAGTTTAAATGAGTGAAGGATGGTATTGAAAGAATGGATGAGTTAATCCATATTAATGAGCGTATCGATTACTTTATGGCAGATCGATGGATCGACACAAGGAATCCAGCAGAAGAACAAACAAACAGAAAAAAACAAAAAATAAAAGTCTGATTGCAACTACAGATTTAATGTCATTAAGGTCGTGATTTGTACTATCTTGAACAGAGAAGAAATTACCTACAGTTTGATAAGGATTTGAAACAGAATCCGCTGTAATATCTGTATATACTCGTATATGTATATATTTATTTGTATAAACATTTATATATTAATATATATTTGTTATTTATATATATGTAATTATATATATATATATATATATATATATATATATATATATATATATATATATATATATATATATATATATATATATATATATATATATATATATATATATATATATATATATATATATATATATATATATATCCAATTTTCTATATCTGTATTTATATTTTTTATTTGTATTTCTCTTTTATTTAGGTAATTATATTTATATTTATATTTATAGATTATGATTATTCTTTTAATAAATCTCATAATAATTATTTATAGAATTCATACCCATTTATATATAACCTTATTTTAATAATCAGTTTATTATCTTGTATTTTATTTTACATACTTAATCTTACTGATATGTTGTCTTTTATTATCTTAAATCATTATATATACTTTTGTTTATATTCATATATATATATATATATATATATATATATATATATATATATATATATATATATATATATATATATATATATATATATATATATATATATATATATATATATATATATATATAGTACATATATGTATATATATATATTTATTTACACCCAATTGTTCGTGAATCGTCGGACATGGTCGAAGATCAAATTAATATATGACAATGGTTCAAACTTTTGAGAATTCAACAATACAGGCTTTGCTTATCATCACAATCATCTGAAGATAAAGTTTAAATTTGGTCGAAAATTTCCGGGTCGTCACAACTGCTTCCTCCGACAACTCATCATAGAACCACCATTTGAAGTTTCTGCAAATGTTCTTGGGTAATGACACCAAAGGAGATTGTTTCATATACTTTGCTGGGCCGAACTTGACAACACACACCGGTCCACCCTTTGAATTTCTCTTTGTTGAATGCATGGAGAACCTGGCGGCTGTTGAAATAGCCCCAGCTCAAAACAATTAATCTCTTTGAAATAGTCCCAGCTCAAAATCTTACCCTTGGCATACTTCTTGGTTCTCTTCCCTTTTTCACAGAAATTGACAAACTTTACCTCGAGTTCAGGCTTGTTACCTTGATTAGGGTTTACAACATTTTGTTTCCACCAGCTTTGTCAGATCTCATCTTTATCAACATTCTGACTCACTTTAACCCTATCAGTACGATCAAGCCAATGCTTAATTTCCTCCCATCCCTCGGCTTTAGCTTGTTTGGCTTGAGTTTTCTTTCTTTTCTTCTCAAATTCCTTCTTCTCTCTTTCATCAAGCAGTTTCTTTTGTCGGATTTTGTTTTTCTCTTCTTCTCAAATTCCTTCTTCTCTCTTTCATCAAGCAGTTTCTTATGTCGGATTTTGTTTTTCTCCATCAAATTATCAACTTCCTCAATTTGTCTCTTGTATACCTTCCTCGCCTTTTCTAATTCAATCAAATTCTTCATTTTCACCTCACTACTCAAACTAAAGAAGTCACTTAAGGTATTGAGTCACAGATTTGAGTATGGCTCGAGCGAAGGTATAACAATCTCAACTTCCTGTTTTTGTTGTTCTTCTTCTTCTTCTTCTTCTTCTGTCTCAAATTCATCTTCATATTCAATAATAACATCTTCCTTATCAACAAAACCTTGACTCTTTTCATCTTTAAACAAATTATCAACATCACTTAAATCGATATTTTGGATTGATTCGGGAGGGATTTCATCACTTGGCTCTTCTTGTGGAGCCTTGTTTTCAGCTTCAACTGCAACTGTATCTTCTGTATCGTAATCACTGATGTATGCCAGAGCAGCAAGCTGTTCCTCTTGAAAATCACTTGGTGGAAGGTCCCCCTTTTCTGCATCATTAAAAATATTTAAATAATTCATATAATATTCAGCATTAAACACCTCACCATATTCATTGAAACTTCGAATAGGTATCACTAACGGATATTCAAAAGAGGGTCCTCCAGCTTCAGCATCAAGCTCTTCATCACTTCGCAAATCAGAATCAACTTGTTCCTTTCCATCGGTAATTAGCTTTGTTTTCCCAGACATGAGTTGTTTGAGCTTATCGTCCATTGCTTTCAGTTTGGCTTCACTCTCAGTCTTAACTACAACAATTTGTTTCTTCAACTTCTCTGTCTTCTCCCTTTCACGATTAACACTCTTCCACAATTTCGTATTGTCCTCCTCTAATAATTCAATCTTAAAAGCACTCGCCTTCTTATCCTTAACAGCTTGATTCACAAGATTAGTAATCTTGGTCATCAACGACATCAGAAGATTTTGTTGTGTCTTGATCTCGGATAGGGTAACATGAGATGATGTAATAGAAGCTCTGGCATCTTTCATGAAGCCTGAAGTTTGGCGTTGAGTTTGTTGCCTTGAGCCTCAGAATTTTGAGCCTCCGTGTGACGATCTTTTCTCCTTTTATGAACCAAATTTGTATCCTCCTCAATAGCTTCATCATCATCATCATCATTATCTTGGCTACCTTCTTGAGTTCCTTCAACATTTCTTTGATTATCTCCTTCCTCCTCTTCTTCATCAGGTACCTCATAGTTGGAATCAGAATCATCATTCATCCACGCATTTCCTGGTGGACACCTATAATTCTCTTTAATCAGATGACATACAAGCACTCTACTAAATTCAGGCTTTAGATTCTCATTTCTTGTCTGCCTCATTCGTTTAAAAGTCACAACATTCATCGGTTCGAACGGAATGATATCAGTTTCAAGTTTAGATAAACTGGGGGCTTCATCATCAATGATCAGCTAAAGAAATCATGCATAAATGAGATATTTTTGTGTCTTGCTGAAGTGGTTGGCTTTGAAATAGTGAAACACAATACCAGAAAAGTCATAAGGTGCCTTAAGAACAAGAACTGTGAACATGCTCTGCATCTTCTCGTTAAGCTTGTCAAAACCAACTTTTCTTCCTCCAATACAATGAATTAACACATGAGCCAGATATTCATATCGAGGTGGTAGAAGTGTCTTCATCAATTCAGAATTACCTATAAAATCATTAAAATATCCACATCTTTTAAAGCAACAGTGGATTCTTTCTCTCAGGGTCATGAGCGAACAGTTCTCATAATTGAAACCTAATACCCTTGGAATCACAGATTTTGAAACGATAACTTCATTTCCTCCGACTGAACTGATTAACTTTGCTTCAGTATCAGCAACATTAAACTGTACTCTATTCCAGAACTCTCGTTGATGAATGTAGTATGCAGTACATGGTGTAGAAATAGCAGTATGAATCCTTGATCTTTTAAGAAATTCAATAATCTCCTCAAAATAACTTCCTTCTTCAAGATCAGTATTATACATAGCAACCTGATTGTTCTGTTTCCCCATCTCCAAAATAATTTTGGGTGGAACAGGTGGATTAACTGGAGGATTAGGAATTTACTCCCCTTGGAACTTCAGGATTAACTTCTGGAACATTCTGTTGTGGTGTTGCCATCAATAAGAATCTTAACAAACTGAATGTTTAACAGAAAAGATTAGAAACAAAAACCAGATACTTTAAATCAACAAAACATTAGCAATAAAGTGTCATACCAAACTAACATGACAAACCGTGCGAGTGACATGGTCACACGTGCAGCTAACGAGTCAGACGAGTGGTTCATAAGGTCACTCGTGTCACTGTTGACACATTTGAGCAAGAACATACGTCTCAGACAATGTATACGATTGAGGTAATACTCAGAAGAGTGATGGTCAACCGTGTGGTGACACCTGTGGTTAAGCACACGTGTCATCTCAGATGTACGAGTGAGCAACAAAGAAAACACCAAAACTAATCACACGAGTAAGCATAAGTGTTTACACGGTTGAGCCTCAACCATTTACTGACTCGTGCAAGTCATGTCTAACGCGTGCGAGTGGAAGTCACTCGTGCATGTCTGAGCGAAGGTCATTAAATGCATTTTTTAAAATCACAAGATCACATGTTCAAATGTTAAACAGTTTGATTTTCATCACGATATCATATTCAAGGTTCGTTTAACACAAAACAATAACAGTTATCGAACAAAATACATTAAAATTGTACAAAATTGAACTTATAACCCCTTAGGGTTTCAGTCCACATAAACAATGAATTAACCCATAAAAACTCGATGAAATCTTACCAAAGGAATGGCGCTGGTGTCGGCTAGATGTGCTAAACAAAACCTACGGTGGAAATTGTAAATGGCAGTAATTGAATTTTGAGAGTAATTAGAGTGTGGAGTGTAAAAGTGAACGACTGTGCTCAACTCTCTCCATATTTATACTCATAAGCTCAACCATACGGTTAAGCAAATGATCCACTGTCTAATCGTGCATCTCACCTATCACTCGTGCATTTGACCTAGAAGTCTAAAAGACTACTGTAGAAACCCATCCAAATCCATCCGGAAGAAGTCCGTATCGATTATAAACGATTCACAATAGTTGATTACATCGCGAGGTACTTGACCTCTATATGATACATTTTACAAACATTGCATTCGTTTTTGAAAAGACAATATTTCATTACATTGAAAGTTGAAGGCATGCATACCATTTCATAATATATCTAACTATAATTGACTTAATATTAATCTTGATGAACTCAACGACTCGAATGCAACGTCTTTTGAAATATGTCATGAATGACTCCAAGTAATATCCCTAAAATGAGTAAATGCACATCAGAAGATTTCTTTCGTACCTGAGAATAAACATGCTTTAAAGTGTCAACCAAAATGTTGGTGAGTTCATTAGTTTAACATAAATAATCATTTCCATCATTTTAATAGACCACAAGATTTTCATTTCTCATGAATATACGTCCCATGCATAGAGACAAAAATAATCATTCATATGGATTGAACACCTGGTAACCGACATTAACAAGATGCATATAAGAATATCCCCTTTCATTCCGGGATACCCTTCGGATATGATATAAATTTCGAAGTACTAAAGCATCCGGTACTTTGGATGGGGTTTGTTAGGCCCAATAGATCTATCTTTAGGATTCGCGTCAATTAGGGAGTCTGATCCCTAATTCTTAGATTACCAGACTTAATAAAAAGGGGCATATTCGATTTCGATAATTCAATCATAGAATGTAGTTTCACGTACTTGTGTCTATTTTGTAAATCATTTATAAAAGTTGCGCATGTATTCTCAGCCCAAAAATATATATATGAAAAGGGAGCAAATGAAACTCACCATACTGTATTTCGTAGTAAAATACATATAACGTCAACAAACAAGTGAAAGGTTGGCATCGGATTCACGAACCTATATTAATTGTATGTTTTTATGTTTTGGTTAATATTTTTCTAAAAATATTCGGTTAAGTCATACTGTATCACAATCCTAATGCTCGAGACTAATATGTAAAAGTCAACAAAAGTTAATTTAACTCAAAAATGTTTTTTCCAAAATTTATACACGATTATTATATATTTTAAATAACGTCATTTTATATTTTTTTAAATATTTTTAAATGATTTATTAAAGTAAATAACATAATTCATTTATTAATAAAATTTTATATAAAAATATACTTTTATATATCTTAAGTAATAAAATTTATAAAGTTCATAAAAATATTATGATAGGTTTTATTAAGGTAATTATATTATTTGTGTTACATATTTATTTGATAAAATAACATTGGAAATAATAATACGTAAAAGTTGTATTATTTTGTAATAATAATTATTATTATACTATTAATAAAAATACTAGTTTTTACATTTGTAAAAAATGATATTATGATAAAATGATAGTTCTAATTCATAATAATAAAATTTTATACTAACAATGATATTCCTTTTAAAAATAATAGTTTTTGTAAAAATGGTATTTTTAATATTAATAATACTTTTAATAATAATAGTGACAAAAATAATGAAAAACGATAATTTTATCTAAATTAATTTCTTACAATATTTTAGATTTCATCATGATACCCATACTTATTATTTCCTAATTGATTTGTTAGTAACTTTTAAATCGTCTTTTATATCACGTTCATTTTAATAATAGTAATAATTTTAATCATAATAATTAAGTGTTACTAATATTAGTTTTAATTATAATAATACTAATAATAATAAATATTATGATAAAGATAATACTAATAACTATTTTAATGATTAATAATAATAATAATAATAATAATAATAATAATAATAATAATAATAATAATAATAATAATAATAATACTAATTATAACTTTAACAATAGTAATAATAATAAAAATAACAATTTTTAATGATAATACTTTTTATTGATAATAATAATAATAATAATAATAATAATAATAATAATAATGATAATAATAATATGGTTTTATTTATATATTAATTAATATATAATATATTTAATCTTTAGAATTAATTAAATATTATATTATATTTACGTGCGTAGTAAAAATATAATTTTTACAAAAATGACTCGTACGTTGTTACTCGACTCATGTACCACTTTCGGTTTTTCGAGCTCACTTTCATACGTTTAGAAAACTAGCCTTTTAGGTTACGCGGCGTGTACCTTTAGTAATTATTTGATTTATTCGTCAATAAATTACTTTGTAAAAATATATCTCATAAAATTTGAGCGTCGTGGTCATTTGATTCTATAAATCAGTGACTCTTTGTTTACCAAGATATTTTATTTTAAATTAAGACGTTTTATGATGAGGTTAAAACATATATATATATATATATATATATATATATATATATATATATATATATATATATATATATATATATATATATATATATATATATATATATATATATATATATATATATATATATATATATATATATATATATATATATATATACATTTTTAGAAATATAAATTTGTATTCAAAATCTTTCATCTAAGAATATAACATTTAGTTTTTCAAAACTATTTAGTTTCCAAAGTTTATTTTGATTTCATTTAGGAAAATAGTTTAGCGCGTAACGTTTTTCTTTTTAAGAATTTAAATGGATAAAAGTACTAATCGTTTTTAAATATCAAATGCGTCACTAGGCGGGTGTTTCTACCGTATACTTAATTTGAAAACATATATATTTAATGAACACGTTTTAAATACACGTTACAACCAATATTTCAACTTACGTTTATTTATTCAAAGGCAGTTTAGATAGATAAGTCATGTTATATGAAAAAGTGTTTTCGTACAGTTAAAACCTATATCAATTGTTTACTATAGAATTCCATCGACAAACATATGGAATCAAATACTATATTGTAAAGTATTTATACTTAACACTTCGTTAACGTTATCAAATTATAATATATAAACGTATTCATATATAATCATTTACGTTCGTTTAATGGTTCGTGAATCATTAGAATTTGGTCGAGGTTAAATGAATGTATGAACACAGTTTTAAAATCCTTGAGATTTAATTTAACTAACTTTGCTTATCGTGTCGGAAATATATAAAGATTAAAGTTCAAATTTGGTCGAAAACTCCCGGGTCATCACAGTACCTACCCGTTAAAGAAATTTTGTCCCGAAATTTGAGTGAGGTGGTCATGGCTAACAATAAAAATGTTTTCATGACCAATATGAGTTAAAAATTAGAGGTTTATCATCATTGAATAATAATGATAAAATAATTCGATTATTCTAAGAATATGAATGAAGCTATAGCAAAAGAGTGAATTGAAGAAAATAAGATTTTCCTTAGCTTTTGACGTAAACAGGGTTGAATTCCGGAATTCAAGGGATTTATAGAAAATCTTCAAAATCGAAAAGATTTGATTTTTCGGTGAGTAAGGAATTTAAGATCTCTGTAATTAAATACGGTGATCTGCTTTGATTACTCTGTCTGATATTTCCATTATAAATTAAGCTCTTCCGTTCTATTATTCTCACCATTTCTATACTTTCTTTCTTAGTTCATACATCCAAAAGATTGTGAAAATGCTTAATCCAGTTCTAATCCTTGATATTTTTCGAATTATCATTTCTATCATCCTTCTTTCAATCTTCCACCAGAAAAAATCTATTTACTTCTATTATTACCTTGGGGGTGATACTATTCTTAATTCTACTGTGTCTTTATATTGCTATTCGTGTTAATATCCACGGTTTGTAATTTCTGCATTGTTGTTGGGTTTTATATCTTTCCTTATATTTCGATGTCCCTGCTTCTGTCTCCTATAATCATTGTCATCCACAGTTAATGCTCTCTCTTATTTGCTGCGATTTATACTCCAATTTCTATGTAGGAGCTTCATTCTTTCGTTTCCTCTTCTTGCAATTATGCACCGCATGTAATGGTCCAGAATTCGTAAATATGAATTTCGGAATGATCATAGTTAATTTTCTAAGAAGGAAATTGTAATGGCACGATCTTGATTTGTCAAATTACCAGAATACCCTGGAAAAGACCGAATCATCAAGAAATATTTTCTGGATATTTTAGAGGTTTAAATAGAATACAAGAGTCGTGTAACATGGCACATGATGACGTTAGAGTTTGTGAATCATCATGTTTCATTAGAAACTCAACATGACTTACTGTAATATAATCACATTGATTAAGTGTCATTATATTATACTAACTCATGCATCAGTTCCCAAAATTACTTCAATAACTTTCATATTTTAATCTCGAAAGTTTACAGAATATAGAAACTAACAGTTTCTATATGATGTAACACTGATTGCATGAAGAGATTATTGATTTCAGATAAGAATAATTATAAAAATATCTTCAGAATTATGGAGGATATTTATAATGATAGATACGATGATATCTTGGAATTTCTAATATCGAAGGATGATGAAGAAGATTTATCCGTAAGGGTTTAGATTCTGAAGCATGATGTTGGCTAAAGATTTCATCAGATATAGAATCATCAGGATTTTTAATGTACAAGTTTAGTCCTTGTGATTTGTTCAGAGACTCCTTCATAGTTCGCTCAATCAGTTTTCCAGTTCCAACTTTTCTGAGTTTTTCCAACATAATATTCTTTATCATCAAACTTCCGATGATTAAGGTCATTTACGGTTGTCTATAGTTTCTGCTGCTTCATTCAACTTTTTCAACATTCAAAGTATTGATTTGTTGATTGAGTGCTTTTCAGAATTTTAGAATGGAAGATCATAGTTCTAAGAGATAAATGTTATATGGATACATATAACTGTTGATGTGGAATCGTTGTGAGACTCACAATACAGATTTGCTGATTCCCGGTAATTGGTATGGAAATTCTTGTTACAAAATGCGGATGAGTACATGATGAGACTTCAATACATAAATATAGTGATTTGTCAGAGAGATTTAAGCCAAGGAGCAATGAGGTTGCTGGTACGTCTGCTGGTAATATGATGGAATATAAAAGGTTCCCTGGTAGCAATAAAAGAGCACACGTATATATCAAGGTTATAATAAGGTTGTTTAGAACAAAAAGTCGAAGTTGACTTGCTGGAGCTGTGACAAAATTGACTAATTTGAAAAGATTTGAAATGTTATTTTCGGTAATAACAACGCCAAAGGAGATAGCACAGACACGTGTTAAACGTTTACTCAGGTTCTGAGTGTTTTCAGGTGCATAACTGTATGCATAAATCTTTCCTTCCGTAGATGAAGTGCAGTTGATCCATCCTCTCGATTGAGGTGTTTTCAAGAATTATGAAATGTTTGAACGTAGATTGGAATCGTCAAGATACAAATGAGATTTAAGATGAAATCAAGTGGCAAACTTGAAGAATATGTTATAATCAATATTTTAATTCATTTTAATTTGTCCAATATTATTAGTCCACAGTCGATAGTCCACTGTTAACAGTCTAATAATTCATCTATAATTTAATATATAATATTCAAATTAATTAATACGTATCGTGACCCGTGTACATGTCTCAGACTCGATCACAACTCAAAGTATATATATTATTATAGAATCAACCTCAACCCTGTATAGAGAACTCGATCATTACTGCATATAGAGTGTCTATGGTTATTCCAAATAATATATATATACGCGTCGATATGATATGTCAAAACCTTGTATACGTGTCCCGATATTTAAAGTGCATAAAAATAAATAACAAAAAAATTAAATGACGATAAATAAAGTGCGTAAAGTAAATAACAGAAATTAAATGACTATAAATAAAATTGCGAGAATGTAAATTGCGATAATTAAATTGCGATAAATAAAATGTAATCAGTTAGCTAGGAACAATTAGCTAGGAACAGTTAGCGTGGATTCTTAACAAAATTCCTCATAGTTAATTTGTTTGTTTCTAACAAATTTTATTTTGTCAAATGTTTTCTTCATTATGCCACTTGTTGGATTCTGATAGGGAAAATCCAAATATGAAATTGAATGAAAATGATTATTCTGCGGTGAACGGATACGTATATCTTGTGGATGTAAGTAGGATAGTAAATGACTGTTGAATCAGATTCGAAGAATATACGATATATCTTATTAATGCGAAATCTATATATTCCTCGGGTATTACCTACCCGTTAAAATATTTTCGCCATTAACAGTTTGTACAATAAAAATTTTAATTACAATCTCTATGAAAACATATATACATATATATTTTCTTCAGACGTAATCATGGATTTAATGAGTCAATGTGATATTAAACTCATCAGATTTACGGATAGAACTAGAGTACATAATCTCTAAAATATTAGAGATTACATAATCGCCATGAAGGACGAAGATAGTTTATCTAGAATGATTCGTAGAACGATGATTGAGGTATAGATTGCGAGGTTGAGACGTGTGATGATGTTGTTGTTGTTGGTACTGGTTATGCTGCTGGTGCTGCTGATGGTGGTACTGTTGCTGTCGGTGCTACAAGTGTTGTTGATGCTGAGGTTGATGATGATGTTGGTGTAGTAAGTATAGCTTATAAATCATGCACCATTCTTATCAGAGTTTCTATCCTATCCTCTATCATTTCTATCCATCCACTCATCTGATTCGATAGATCTTGATTATCAATTCGAAGTTCCCTAACTTCTTCTAATATTCCCCTTCGATTGATATTCGGAAGTAGAGGTTGAATATTTTCTGAGATTGCAGTAACGCAACCTTCGAGGTGGAAAACTTTAGCAAGAAGGGTGAATACATTGTTGCGCATAGGTTCACCGGTGAGTACATCGTTTTCTCCGATGTTAGGAGGTAAGTTTGGTTCGCAGTAGGGCTCGCCTTCTTCATTTCTCCATCGAGTGAGTAAGTCTCGGACCCACCCCCATCTCCTCCAGAAAGAAAAATAACTAAATGGTTGAGGCACTTCTGGTTCATTGACTTCAGAGTCTGCTTCAATATACATCTCGAAATCACTTCCGAAACTAATGGAATCCAAGCTAGGTGTAGGATCCATCTCTCACGATCAGTTAAAGGGTTTTGATATGAAATGATTTTTGAATATCGAAATCATTCTAATTATATATATCTATACATACTTCCAAAGATCCCGTGAATTACGGAAAAAATTAAGGAAACGTGTCAGATAAAGTCTACAGTGACAGATACGCTAAGATATGGATTAGTAGATATGCTAAGATATGAATTTTGTTTATACACTATTCATGCAATCATTGCAGTAAGATGTGTCTAGACTAAGAATGATAAGAGGTAGTTTTCTAAGGATGATAAGCAGATGATTTCTGACTAGAAATGATAAGCAAAACTTTTGACATGCAGACACGGTCGAAGTCCAGACTCACTAATGCATCTAAACAACTATTAGTTAGACACTCTAATGCAAGACCTGGTTCGCTAAGAACAACGTTCTGATACCAACTATAGAAACCCATCCTAATCCATCCGGACGAAGTCCGTATCGATTATAAACGATTCACAATAGTTGATTACATCGCGAGGTACTTGACCTCTATATGATACATTTTACAAACATTGCATTCATTTTTGAAAACACAATATTTCATTACATTGAAAGTTGAAGGCATGCATACCATTTCATAATATATCTAACTATAATTGACTTAATATTAATCTTGATGAACTCAACGACTCGAATGCAACGTCTTTTGAAATATGTCATGAATGACTCCAAGTAATATCCCTAAAATGAGTAAATGCACATCAGAAGATTTCTTTCGTACCTGAGAATAAACATGCTTTAAAGTGTCAACCAAAATGTTGGTGAGTTCATTAGTTTAACATAAATAATCATTTCCATCATTTTAATAGACCACAAGATTTTCATTTCTCATGAATATACGTCCCATGCATAGAGACAAAAATAATCATTCATATGGATTGAACACCTGGTAACCGACATTAACAAGATGCATATAAGAATATCCCCTATCATTCCGGGATACCCTTCGGATATGATATAAATTTCGAAGTACTAAAGCATCCGGTACTTTGGATGGGGTTTGTTAGGCCCAATAGATCTATCTTTAGGATTCTCGTCAATTAGGGAGTCTGTTCCCTAATTCTTAGATTACCAGACTTAATAAAAAGGGGCATATTCCATTTCGATAATTCAATCATAGAATGCAGTTTCACGTACTTGTGTCTATTTTGTAAATCATTTATAAAAGTTGCGCATGTATTCTCAGCCCAAAAATATATATATGAAAAGGGAGCAAATGAAACTCACCATACTGTATTTCGTAGTAAAATACATATAACGTCATTGAATAAGTGAAAGGTTGGCCTCGGATTCACGAACCTATATTAATTGTATGTTTTTATGTTTTGGTTAATATTTTTCTAAAAATATTAGGTTAAGTCATAGTGTATCACAATCCTAATGCTCGAGACTAATATGTAAAAGTCAACAAAAGTTAATTTGACTCAAAAATGTTTTTCCAAAATTTATACACGATTATTATATATTTTAAATATCGTCATTTTATATTTTTTTAAATATTTTTAAAAGATTTATTAAAGTAAATAATATAATTCATTTATTAATAAAATTTTATATAAAAATATACTTTTATATATCTTAAGTAATAAAAATTATAAAGTTCATAAAAATATTATGATAGGTTTTATTAAGGTAATTATATTATTTGTGTTACATATTTATTTGATAAAATAACATTGGTAATAATAATACGTAAAAGTTGTATTATTTTGTAATAATAATTATTATTATACTATTAATAAAAATATTAGTTTTTACATTTGTAAAAAATGATATTATGATAAAATGATAGTTCTAATTCATAATAATAATATTTTATATTAACAATGATATTCCTTTTAAAAATAATAGTTTTTGTAAAAATGTTATTTTTAGTATTAATAATACTTTTAATAATAATAGTGATAAAAATAATGAAAAACGATAATTTTATCTAAATCAATTTCTTACAATATTTTAGATTTCATCATGATACCCATACTTATTATTTCCTAATTGATTTGTTAGTAACTTTTAAATCGTCTTTTATATCACGTTCATTTTAATAATAATAATAATTTTAATCATAATAATTAAGTGTTACTAATATTAGTTTTAATTATAATAATACTAATAATAATTATGATAAAGATAATACTAATAACTATTTTAATGATTAATAATAATAATAATAATAATAATAATTATAACTTTAACAATAGTAATAATAATAAAAATAACAATTTTTAATGATAATACTTTTTATTGATAATAATAATAATAATAATAATAATAATAAAAATAATAATAATAATAATAATAATAATAATAATAATAATAATGATAATAATAATTTGATAAAAATTAGAACGACGATAATAACGACGATGAAAATAATCATTTTTTAATAATAATAATATCAAAAATTCAATTGATTATAACTTCTAATCCGTTCATCGAATCCATTCGACATCTAAATGAAAAGTTCTTAATTTTTCGCTAGCTTTCCAACGACATGCATATCTTATACCTTGTCTCAATCGCAGGTGTAACTACTTCGAGATTCAACATAACCTAAACAAAGGCAATATCAAAAGTACAAGCATGCATAATCCTATATTCTCGAGCACTAGTCAAGGATACACTATTATTATGTAAAAATTAATTTACGAGTACTCACGTATCAATATTGAGATTCAGTATTGCAGGAAAGGTACGTAAACGCAACGGAGATGACAAAGACTAAATTTGATCTCACGAGCAAACCCATGAACCATACCCATCACCTCCATAGCTATAACCCATAATTTCCTTAGCCTTATCCCACTCATAAAAACTCATTTTGAAATCACACGAGCAGGACCTCGTCATAGTATTTTATGTATATTACTAATAATATCACTCCTAATACTAATACTAATACTAATACTAATCATAATACTACTAATATTAATATCATAATAATCTTTACTAATAAAATTAATAAATAAAATAAGTAAATAAATGATACGAAGTAATATAAAAGAAAGAGAGAATTGAGAGAGGTGAACAAAGGAACCAGATCGTGCGAGCTTTATGCACCTCACTTCACCAAACCCCCCATGCGATCGCATGGGGGTTGTGTTTTTACATCATGCGATCGCATGATCGAGATGTACATATCATATGCACTCTAGATTTTTGCCGACACTTCCTTTACACATATAATACATATGATACGTAATATGGTTTTATTTATATATTAATTAATATATAATATATTTAATCTTTAGAATTAATTAAATATTATATTATATTTACGTGCGTAGTAAAAATATAATTTTTACAAAAATGACTCGTACGTTGTCACTCGACTCATGTACCACTTTCGATTTTTCGAGCGCACTTTCGTACGTTTAGAAAACTAGCCTTTTACGTTACGCGATGTGTACCTTTAGTAATTATTTGATTCATTCATCAATAAATTACTTTGTAAAAATGTATCTCATAAAATTTGAGCGTCGTGGTCATTTGCTTCTATAAATCAGTGACTCTTTGTTTACCAAGATATTTTATTTTAAATTAAGACATTTTATGACGTGGTTAAAATATATATATATATATATATATATATATATATATATATATATATATATATATATATATATATATATATATATATATATATATATATATACACATTTTTAGAAATATAAATTTGTATTCAAAATCTTTCATCTAACAATATAACATTTAGTTTTTCAAAACTATTTAGTTTCCAAAGTTTATTTTGATTTCATTTAGGAAAATAGTTTAGCGTGTAATGTTTTTCTTTTTAAGAATTTAAATGGATAAAAGTACTAATCATTTTTAAATATCAACTGCGTCACTAGGCGGGTGTTTCTACCGTATACTTAATTTGAAAACATATATATTTAATGAACACGTTTTAAATACACGTTACAACCAATATTTCAACTTACGTTTATTTATTCAAAAGCAGTTTAGATAGATAAGTCCTGTTATATGAAAAAGTGTTTTCGTACAGTTAAAAACTATATCAATTGTTTACTATAGAATTCCATCGACAAGCATATGGAATCAAATACTATATTGTAAAGTATTTATACTTAACACTTCGTTAGCGTTATCAAATTATAATATATACACGTATTCATAAATAATCATTTATGTTCGTTTAATGGTTCGTGAATCATTGGAATTTGGTCGAGGTTAAATGAATGTATGAACACAGTTTTAAAATCCTTGAGATTTAATTTAACTAACTTTGCTTATCTTGTCGGAAATATATAAAGATTAAAGTTTAAATTTGGTCGAAAATTCCAGGGTTGTCACAACTACCCTAAGTTTGGTCATGCGTACGGGTAACCTCAAACCAATGGTAACGCGTATGTTTCACTTATCAGTCGTGCGAGTGAGCCACTATGGCAATTCAAATTTTCATAACTTAGGATTTCGACTCATTTGTCAATCTTACAGCTAGTATGCACCTTCAATTTGAGTCAAGAATCACTAATTCATCAAGAAATGAACATTAACACTTAAGGAATTCCAACAATCTTAACCAAAACTAATTTATTTCTCTAAACCCTCTGGTTTTGAAAAATGTATAGCCTACAATGTAATGTCATCTTAAGATAACTAACTCCCCAATTCACTAAATCCTTCAATCAATCATAAACTTCACAAACTTCTATCTTATGGATTTAGTGTCAGGTATATCCTGATCTCAACAAAGTTCTTTCAGATGTCATTTTACTTTTAGAGTATAACTAGAAAATAACAAAGATATAAAATCTTTATGATTTTTCTGAAATATAATGTCATGCAACTAAAATTATGCAAAAAAAAGGCATCATATCATGAAATGCAATAACATGCCAAAACAAAATCTTTTTATTGTTTTACAGTTTTGAATGCAAGCTATTCCACAGATAATACAGCTAAGCCTATTAGAACACATAAATCCACATTCTTTTTGTGAGCAAGATGACCAACACTATTAAAAAATGGATCAGAACTGACATATTGAATCAACTTTTGTTGTTCATTCTCTATTGTCCAGTCTATGTCTATTATCATGCAATTACTGATATCAATCCTCATTAAACATGAACATACTCCTTTCGGACACTTCGACAATCATGTTGGCATTAATTGTTTAAACACTAAAGAGCAGTTATTTTTGAGATCACGCTAAGATCATTAATCCTTGATTCTTTCATCACTTATGATTATGCGTTTTTATTAGATTGTCAATTCATTAATTGTAACTTTCCGTTATCTTTATCCATGTACTTCATTCAAATTGAACAGGATGGTTCTCGTGACATTTTGAATAACCCTGTCAGCCTTTGGCTTCTACCAATGTGTTGACAATCTTTAATCTAGTTGATCGGTAGATATCAGAATATATTGGATTATCCGAATAGGCGCATTATTTACCACGGGGATTGGTCTACAGTTAAAGCAGACTTGCCTGATGACCAGTCGTCACACGAAATAAATCTCAAGGCCCTTAACTTCTTTATGTTCAAGTTGACATTTAAAATGGTATCGAAAGATAAACTTTCACATATATATATATATATATATATATATATATATATATATATATATATATATATATATATATATATATATATATATATATATATATATATATATATATATATATATATATATATATATATATATATATATATATGTATTTAGAGTATGTCTAGGTAAGTATCTTCCTAACTTACAACCTTAATGGGTATAACTCTAAATTGCAGACGGCAAGAATCTTGATAGTTCGATGTGAACGTCATTGTTAAACAATTCAGGCTGCGCTGGAGCATCACACTAAGAATGATCTGAGTTCTTTATGAGCTCTTCATGAATCAGCATTCCTAATTCTTTCAACTTTCAGGACTTTGCCATCTTGATACGCCAATTTTTTTGACTTTGAATTTTTTTTTGGTATTTCTTTTTCAGCATATCATTGTCTTTTGATATATTGATTTTGAACTGCATCATGAATGTATTTTCCATTTTTTTTTCTTGAACTCATGTTTCTTTGTTATGTGCTCAGATCAGTCGAAGGTGTTCTCCCTTAAATGCTTGAACGGTCCGCAATAAATAATCATACTTTTCGACTTTAAGTGAGAAGGGATACTTACTTCAACATAACTAATTTTCTCTGACATTTTGGAGTTTAGTTTCGATTATTAAGTCTCAGGCCCGTGATAACGTGGTATGCACCAGCCAAACAGATAATCCTCAACCCCTTAATCTAACACCAACCTTTTCTAATGATTATCAATTATGATAGGGGATACCCTCAATCGACTGTTGAGTTCCTCAACAATTTTCATTAGTTACAGTTTCGGAGATAATTAGGTGACTACCTTCAAATGCTACAGATCGTCCATGACTTCTGATTCTTAGATGATTGTTATTCTTAGTATGATTGTCTAAGGCCAATAATTCGTAAGTTACGTCTATCAATACATCACATAATAAATAAACATAAATGTTCAAATCAGTCCTTACAGTTCAAATCAATTATCAATTCTCAGTACAGTAATTTCTTCATCTCCATCACATTAATCAAAACAAGCTCATTTTCGAAATTTTCAACTTTTTAAGGTTTTCTGATGAGGCATTTTTCACTTTTTAGGTGAAATGTCCCATTCATATCGATTATAAACGTTTCATATTAATTGATTTCGTTGTGAGGTTTTGACCTCTATATGAGACGTTTTTTAAAGACTACATTCGATTTTTAAAAACAAACCATAACCTTTATTTTATCGATAAAGGTTTAAAAACATTACGAAGATTATCAAATAATGATAATCTAAAATATAACGTTTTCACACGACCATTACATAATGGTTTACAATAATATTACACAACAACTTAAGTCTTCGAATGCAGTTTTTAAACAATATTATACAAGCATGCAGACTCCAATCCTGTCTTTATTTAATATGCAACAGCGAAAGCTCTTAATAATCACCTGAGAATAAACATGCTTAAAACGTCAACAAAAATGTTGGTGAGTTATAGGTTTAACCTATATATTTATCAATTGGAATAATAGACCACAAGATTTCATTTATTCAATAATCTTACCCTCGCAAGTGTATAAAAATCATTCGTATGATGAACACCTGCTAACCGACATTAACATAATGCATATAGAATATTCCGCGCATACTCGCAAGTATGTCATAAATTGGCAATCGCAATCACCATATAAATCGAAGTACTAAAGCATTCCAAATTCCAGAATGGGGTTTGTTAGGCCCATAGATCTATCTTTAGGATTCGCGTCAATTAGGGGTCATTTTCCTAATTCTTAGGCTACCAGACTTAAAGGGGCAATATTCGGTTTAATAATCCAACCATAGAATGTAGTTTCGCGTACTTGTGTCTATTTTATAAAACATTTATAAAGCTGCATGTATTCTCATTCCAAAAATATTAGATTTTAAAAGTGGGACTATAACTCACTTTCACATATTTTTACTTCGTCAAAAATAAGACTTGGTCACGGGTCGATTCACGAACCTATAACAAATATATACATATATACATATATATTAAAGTATGATCGAAATATATTCACAATATGTTTTATTATGTTTTAATGATTTAAGTTTGTTAAGTTAACAGTCCAACGTTCGTAGTCCACAGTTAGTTGTCCACAGTTAGTAGTACAGAAATAAATCAATATCTATTATCTCGAATCAATCCACGACCCAGTGTATACAAGTCTCAGACTCGATCACAACTCAAAGTATATATATATTATTTTAGAATCAACCTCAACCCTGTATTGATAACTCGAACATTACCGCATATAGAGTGTCTATGGTTGTTCCAAATAATATATATAGATGACGTCGATATGATATGTCAAAACATAGTATACGTGTCTATGGTCTATCATGATTACATAATATATGTTAGAGTACATGTATAATACAATATAATTTTGTTAGGATATGGTTAGTATAGATTTTTGTCAATTCATCCCGTAGTCAAATTAACCATTTTTGTAGAGGTAGTCATTTCAGTCGAAAAAACGACGTCTTGATGACCATTTTGAAAAACATACTTCCACTTTGAGTTTAATCATAATTTTTGGATATAGTTTCATGTTCATAAGAAAAATAATTTTCCCAGAAAAACAACTTTTAAATCAAAGTTTATCATAGTTTTTAATTATCTAACCCAAAACAGCCCCCGGCTTCACTATGACGGCGTATGTCCGGTTTTACGGTGTTCTTCATGTTTCCAGGTTTTAAATCATTAAGTTAGCATATCATATAGATATATAACATGTATTTAGTTGATTTTAAAAGTCAAGTTAGAAGGATTAACTTTGTTTGCGAACAAGTTTAGAATTAACTAAACTATGTTCTAGTGATTACAAGTTTAGATCTTCGAATAAGATAGTTATATATATATGAATCGAATGATGTTATGAACATCATTACTACCTCAAATTTAGTAGGTAAACCTACTAGAAGTGACAAGAAATGAACTAGCTTCAAAGGATCTTGGATGGCTTAAAAGTTCTTGAAGTAGAATCATGACACGAAAACAAGTTCAAGTAAGATTTTTACTCGAATTAAGATAGTTTATAGTTATAGAAATTGAATCATAGTTTGACTATGAGTATTACCTTGAATTAGATAGATAACCTACTGTAAATAATAAAGGTTTCTTGATCCTAGATGATTGCTTGGAATGGATTAGAAAGCTTGGAAGTAAACTTGCAAACTTGGAAGTGTTCTTGATTTTATGAAACTAGAACTTATAGAATTTATGAAGAACACTTAGAACTTGAAGATAGAACTTGAGAGAGATCAATTAGATGAAGAAAATTGAAGAATGAAAGTGTTTGTATGTGTTTTTGGTCGTGACTCATGGATTAGATATAAAGGATGTGTAAGTTTGTTTTCTTGTAAATAATTCATGAATGATTTATAATATTTTTTGTAATTTTGTAAGATATTTCATACTAGTTACCAAATGATGGTTCCCACATGTTTGATGACTCATTAAGGCTACTAAGAGTTAATAATTGAAGTGTATATATCAATAGTATATACATCTAGGAGCTGTGTATTGTACGAGTATGAATACGGGTGCATACGAGTAGAATTGTTGATGAAAATGAATGAGAATATAATTGTAAGCATTTTTGTTGAGTAGAAGTACTTTGATATGTGTCATGAAGTCTTTCAAAAGTGTAATATTACATCTTAATACACTACATGTAAATGCATTTTAATGGAGTCTTTAAGTCCTCGTTAGTTGTTACATGTAAGTATTGATTTGAAACCTTTAAGTTAACGATTTCGTTAAATGTAAATAATCCCATTGTTAATATATCTAATGAGATGTTAAATTATTACATTATCATGATAACATAATGTATTAATATATCTTAATATGATATATAAATAGTAAGACGTTATTACATTATCATGATAACATAATGTATTAATATATCTTAATATGATATATAAATAGTAAGACGTTATTACAACGATAATCGTTACATATAGATATCATTTTGAATTCCTTAAGTTAGTAGTCTTGTTTTATGTATATAGTTTGTTGTTAATATACATAATGAGATACTTAAATATCATTTCATCATGTTAAACATATCTATATGTCCATATATATTAACATGTCATATACGAGTTATAACGTTCGTGAATCATCGAACAAACTTGGTGGTCAAACGTTAACATAAAATCCGTTTCAAGTAATCAAGTCTTAACAAGTTTGATTGCTTAACATGTTGGAAACATTTATTCATGTAAATATTAATCTCATATAATATATAATCATGGAAAAGTTCGGGTCACTATAGTACCTACCCGTTAAATAAATTTCGTCCCGAAATTTTAAGCTGTTGGAGGTGTTGACGCATCTTCTGGAAATAGGTGCGGGTATTTCTTCTTCATCTGATCTTCACGTTCTCAGGTGAACTAGGGTCCTCTACAAGAATTCCATAGAACCTTAACAATTGGTTTTTTATTTTGCTTAAGTCTTTTAACCTCACGATCCATTATTTCGACGGGTTCTTCGATGAATTGACGTTTTTCATTGATTTGGATTTTGTCTAACGGAATAGTGAGATCTTCTTTAGCAAAACATTTCTTCAGTTTCGAGACATGAAAAGTATTATGTACGCCGGCGAGTTGTTGAGGTAAGTCAAGTCGGTAAGCTACTGGTCCGACACGATCTATAATCTTGAATGGCCCAATGTACCTTGGATTTAGTTTCCCCCGTTTACCAAATTGAAACAATGCCTTTACAAGGTGAAACATTAACCATAACCATCTCTCCAATCTCAAATTCTATATCCTTTCTCTTAATGTCCGCGTAGCTCTTTTGTCGACTTTGGGCGGTTTTCAACCGTTATTGAATTTGAATGATTTGCTCTGTAGTTTCTTGGAGAATTTCTGGACCTGTAATCTATCTATCCCCCACTTCACTCCAACAAATTGAAGCCCTGCACTTTCTACCATAAAATGCCTCAAACGGCGCCATCTCAATACTCGAATGGTAACTATTGTTGTAGAAAAATTCTGTTAACGGTAGATGTCGATCCCAACTGCTTCTGAAATCATTGACACATGTTCGTAGCATGTCTTCAAGGGTCTATATCATCTTTTCACTTTGCCCATCAGTTTGTGGGTGATAGGCAGTACTCATGTCTAGATGAGTCCCCAATGCTTGTTGCAACGTCTGCCAGAATCTTGAAACAAATCTTGCATCCTCATCAGAGATAATAGATACTGGTATTCCATGCCTGGAGACGACTTCCTTCAATTATAAACTTGCCGACTTCTCCATTTTATCATCTTCTCTCATTGGCAAAAAGTGTGCTGATTTGGTGAGACGATCGACTATTACCCAAATTGTGTCATAACCACTTGCAGTCCTTGAAAATTTAGTAATGAAATCCATGGTAATGTTTTCCCATTTCCATTCCGGGATTTCAGGTTGTTGAAGTAGACCTGATGGTTTCTGATGTTCAGCTTTGACCTTAGAACACGTCAAACATTCTCCTACGTATTTAGCAATATCGGCTTTCATACCCAGCCACCAAAAGTGTTTCTTGAGGTCTTTGTACATCTTCCCCTCTCCGGGATGTATTGAATATCTAGTTTTATGTGCTTCCTTAAGTACCATTTCTCTCACATCTCCAAACTTTGGTACCCAAATTCTTTCAGCCCTATATCGGGTTCCGTCTTCCCGAATATTAAGATGTTTTTCCGATCCTTTGGGTATTTCATTCTTCAAATTTCCTTCTTTTAAAACTCCCTGTTGCGCCTCCTTTATTTGAGTAGTAAGATTAGTACGTATAATTATATTCATAGCTTTTACCCGCATAGGTTCTATGTCCTTTCTACTCAAAGCATCGGCTACCACATTCACCTTCCCTGGGTGGTATCGAATCTCAAAGTCGTAATCGTTCAATAGTTCAATCCATCTACGCTGCCTCATGTTCAGCTGTTTCTGATCAAATATATGTTGGAGACTCTTGTGGTTGGTATATATAATACTTTTGACCCCATATAAGTAGTGCCTCCAAGTCTTTAATGCAAAAATAATAGCATCCAATTCCAAATCATGAGTCGTATAATTTTGCTCGTGAATCTTCAATTGTCTGGACGCATAGGTAATCACCTTCATTCGTTGTATCAATACACAACTGAGGCCTTGCTTTGAGGCACCACAATATATCACAAAATCATCATTCCCTTCAGGCAATGACAATATAGGTGTCGTAGTTAACTTTTTCTTCAACAACTAAAACGCTTTCTCTTGTTCATCCTTCCATTCAAATTTCTTCCCTTTATGCGTTAATGCAGTCAAGGGTTTTGCTATTTTGGAAAAATATTGGATGAATCTTCTGTAATAACCAGCCAATCCTAAAAATTGGCGTATCTGCGTAGGAGTTTTCGGTGTTTCCCACTTCTCAATGGTTTCAATCTTTGCCGGATCAACTTGAATACCTTCTTTGCTCACTATATGATCGAGGAATTGAACTTCTTTCAACCAAAATGCACACTTTGAAAATTTAGCGTACAATTTTTCCTTCCTCAACAATTCTAGCACTTTTCTCAAATGTTCTTCGTGCTCTTGATCATTCTTTGAGTAAATAAGTATGTCATCGATGAAAACAATGACAAACTTGTCAAGGTATGGTCTACACACTCGGTTCAAGAGGTCCATGAACACAGCTGGTGCGTTAGTCAACCCAAACGGCATAACCATAAACTCGTAATGACTGTAACGTGTTCTGAAAGCAGTCTTTGGAATATCATCCTCCTTCACCCGCATTTGATGATACCCAGAATGTAAATCTATCTTCGAATAAACTGACGAACCTTGTAGTTGATCAAATAAGTCGTCATTTCTTGGTAGTGGATAACGGTTCTTGATGGTAAGTTTCTTCAACTCTCGGTAGTCTATACACAACCTGAATGTACCATCTTTCTTCTTGATAAACAAAATAGGAGCTCCCTACGGTGATGTGCTTGGTCGAATGAAACCACGCTCTAAAAGTTCTTGTAATTTACTCTGGAGTTCCTTCATTTCGCTGGGTGTGAGTCTGTATGGAGCACGAGCTATTGGTGCAGCTCCTGATATAAGATCTATTTGAAATTCAATGGATCGGTGTGGAAGTAGTCCCAGTAATTCTTTCAGAAATACATCGGGAAATTCTTTTGCGACGGGAACATCATTGATGTTCTTTTCTTCGGTTTGTACTTTCTCGACATGTGCTCTAACATCATAGCAACCTTTTCTTATTAGTTTTTGCGCCTTCAAATTACTAATAAGATTTAGCTTCGCGTTGCTCTTTTCTCCGTACACCATTAAGGGTTTTCCTTTTTCTCGCATAATGCGAATCGCATTTTTGTAACAAACGATTTCTGCTTTCACCTCTTTCAACCAGTCCATGCCAATTATCACATCAAAACTTCCTAACTCTACTGGTATCAAATCAATCTTAAACGTTTCGCTAACCAGTTTAATTTCTCAATTCCGACATATATTATCTGCTGTAATTAATTTACCGTTTGCTAATTCGAGTAAAAATTTATTATCCAAAGGCGTCAATGGACAACTTAATTTAGCACAAAAATCTTTACTCATATAGCTTCTATTCACACCCGAATCAAATAAAACATAAGCAGATTTATTGTAAATAAGAAACGTACCCGTAACAAGCTCCGGGTCTTCCTGCGCTTCTGCCGTATTAATATTGAAAACTCTTCCGTGGCCCTGTCCATTAGTATTCCCCTGAATTGGGCATTCATTTCTGATATGACCCGTAAACTTCACACTTTGTCATACCATGACCCTTTCTATTACACTTAGTACACGATGTCGTACAAAGCCCAGTCGGATGGTATCCTTCACACCTCTGGCATGGTTTCTGCCTCTGGTTGTTATTGTTGGGATTGTTGTTGTTGCGGTTGTTGTTATTGATGGAACAGTTGTTGTAGTTGTTGTAGTTGTTGTTGGGATTGTTATTGTTGTTGCGGTTAAAGTTGTGGTTGTGGTGGTAGTTATTGCGTTTGTAATTGCGATTATTGTTGTTGTTGTTGTATTGGTGACTCTTGTCACTATTTTTGTCCCACTTCCTCTTGACTTGTTTCGTGGCTTCTTCGGCCGCCTGCTCTTTAATTCTTCCCTCAATCTGATTTATGAGTTTATGATCCATTCGACTTGCCTTTTTGTATGGAGGCGGGTTCGTGTGAACTCACATCTTCTTGAATTCTTTCTGGTAACCCTTTTACAAATGCGTCGATCTTCTCTTCTTCATCTGCGAACGCTCCCGGACACAATAGGCACAACTCTATGAATCGTTGTTCGTACGTTGTAATATCAAACCCTTGTGCTCATAACCCTCTAAGCTCTACCTTGAGCTTATTGACCTCGTTTCTAGGACGGTACTGCTCGTTCATTAAGTGTTTGAATGTTGACCACAGTAGTGCGTAAGCAGCATCTTGTCCCACCTGCTCGAGATAGGTGTTCCACCATGTTAACGCAGTACCTGTGAAGGTATGCGTAGCATAATTTACTTTGTCTTGTTCAGTGCACTTTCTTATGGCAAACACCGATTCAACCTTCTCAGTCCACCGTTTCAATCCGATTGGACCTTCGGTTCCATCGAATTCTAGAGGTTTACAGGCAGTGAATTCTTTGTAGGAGCATCCTCTGCTCCTACACGAGTTCTTGTGGCATTAGTTCCATTGCTGGATTTAGAGTTATTGTTGTTTTGCATTGCAGCTTGTACTGCTGCTATGTTTACTGCAAGGAAAACACGGAAGTCTTCCTCGCTCATGTTCAAGTTCTGACGAGTAGTCGGTGCCATTTCCTTCAAAAATAGCCAAAATAATTAAGTTAATCATATAGAATATTAAGAGTAGTCAATAGTATTTCGTAGCATAATATGAACTTATTTATAAAAGCTTTTTCTTCATATTAGCGTTTTATAATTTTTCATTCGGGTAGTACCTACCCGTTAAGTTCATACTTAGTAGCTAATATACAATTCAACTACTACAATTCTATATGAAAAACTGATTACGATAATATTTCGCGTTCAAACTTTTATACAATATTTTACAAGCTTACAATACCGCTATTTTATATATAGTATAAAATATAGCACACAATAACTTTGATACAAAGCAGTTGCGAAGACAATTTCTAGTTTAACGCAAGTCGTTCAGCAAAGGCAATAAAGATACGTAATTCATAAGTCCAGAAACAAGTCATGCATTCGGGTTTTACTAATACTATTTCCCATCCTTGGTCTTGTGGAAGGTAACCGTTGTGACCGTTGACTAGGCAGCATGCTGTAACGTCGTCAAAAGGACGGGGGTTACGTAATGCCCAACAGCCCCGTAACAATCTAAAAACTTTATTTCTCACTCCAACTACTGAATCCGTCACTTGTGGGAATGTTTTATTTAAAAGTTGTAACCCGATGTTCTTTTTCTCAATTTGGTGAAAACCGAACATCACTAACCCGTAAACATAACATGCTTCTTTATGTTGCATGTTTGAAGCTCTTTCTAAAGAACGAAGTCCTATATTGGGATATGTGGAGTCAAAATAGGCTCTCAACCCGTAGCGGAAAGTTGCTGTAGGGTTTCCCGTAACTTAGGTTCTCCCCAATGTGATATACACCATCTATTAAAGGAAAGCCTTTTATAAACCAAGGCATGCTTGGAACGTCTTTCAAATGTCCTACAAACTAATTTCGCCATAAATAATTGTGCCGATGAATTCTGACCGACTCTGGACAAGATTTCATCAATCATATCCCCTGGTAGGTCTTCTAAAATACTCTGTTGTCTATCCTTAACATCCATTTTGTGTTTTATACTGTAAAATAGACCAGGATTAGATTTTTAAAAGGTAATTAACAAACAATACAAGCAATTTTTACATATAACATAAAAGTACAAGCACACTATAATACATATTTTACACAGCATGATTACAACTCATTATTCCGACTCACTTGTTTCTTCCTCCACGGACTTAGTTCATTTTGCTAATTTCCTAGGGATACATGGTGCTCCTCTAATGCGAGCCGTCGTTTTCACAAATGGTCTAGAAAAATCTGGTGACTTAGCTGTTCCCGGGTTATAGTTAAAACTTAAGAAATACGGGTGTTGACGGTATTTCCCATCGGGATATTTCATGTTAACATAAAGTTAATCGGGGTTGGAATTAGATTTCTCTATTTTGATACATATTCCCTTATTGTTTTCTTTTGCCTTATTAAATTGAGCCGGGGTAATTTCTATAACATCATCGGAATCCTTGTCGGGATCCGATTCATCAGAAAATTGGTAATTTTCCCAATATTTTGCTTCCTCGGCGAAAACACCATTGATCATTTTTAACTTTGGTCCATTGGTTGAGGATTTTTTTTTATTTATCTTTTTTACTTTGGTTCCTAATATTTCCTCCTCCAGAACCTCTTCTTCCGGTTACTCTTAGGGAATTTGTGAATCTTCCCAAAATATATTCGACTCTTCATTATTATTAGGTGAGTCGATAGGATTTGTACTAGAGGCAGACATCTATCACACAATATCAAACACGTTAAGTGATTAATAAATCACATAATATTTACATGTTTACAATATATAGTTTCCAACAAAAAGTGTTAAGCAATCGTTTTTCAAGTAAACACGGTCAAAGTTCATACTCACTAATGCATCCTAACAAACTCGGTTAGACACACTATTGCAAATTTCTGGTTCTCTAAGATCAACGCTCGGATACCAACTGAAATGTCCCGTTCATATCGATTATAAACGTTTCATATTAATTAATTTCGTTGCGAGGTTTTGACCTCTATATGAGACGTTTTTCAAAGACTGCATTCGATTTTTAAAAACAAACCATAACCTTTATTTTATCGATAAAGGTTTAAAAACATTACGAAGATTATCAAATAATGATAATCTAAAATATAGCGTTTTCACACGACCATTACATAATGGTTTACAATAATATTGCACAACAACTTAAGTCCTCGAATGCAGTTTTTAAATAATATTATACAAGCATGCATACTCCAATCCTGTATTTATTTAGCATGCAACAGCGAAAGCTCTTAATAATCACCTGAGAATAAACATGCTTAAAACGTCAACAAAAATGTTGGGGAGTTATAGGTTTAACCTATATATTTATCAATCGTAATAATAGATCACAAGATTTCATTTATTCAATAATCTTACACTCGCAATGAAAGGACCAATCCTAATCCATCTGGACGAAGTCCATATCAATTACAAACGATTCACAACAGTTGATTATATCGCGAGGTAATTGACCTCTATATGATACATTTTACAAATATTGCATTCGTTTTTAAAAAACAACTTTCATTACTTTGACAGTTGACAGGCATGTATATCATTTCATAATATATCCAAATATAATTGACTTAATAATAATCTTGATGAACTCAACGACTCGAATGCAACGTCTTTTGAAATATGTCATGAATTACTCCAAGTAATATCTCTAATATGAGCAAATGCACAGCGGAAGATTTCTTTCGTACCTGAGAATAAACATGCTTTCAAGTGTCAACCAAAAGGTTGGTGAGTTCATTAGTTTATCATAAACATTCATTTCATAATTTTAATAGACCACAAGATTTCATATTTCCATTTCTCATAAACATACGTCCCGTGCATAGAGACAAAAATCATTCATATGGATTGAACACCTGGTAACCGACATTAACAAGATGCATATAAGAATATCCCCTATCATTTCAGGAAATCCTTCGGACATGATAAAAATGAATTCGAAGTACTTTGGATGGGGTTCGTTAGGCCCAATAGATCTATCTTTAGGATTCGTGTCAATTAGTAGATCGGTTTACTAATTCTTAGGTTACCAACCAAAAAGGGCACTTCCGGCTTCAATCATTCAACCATATAATGTAGTTTTGATTACTTGTGTCTATTTCGTAAAACATTCATAAAAGCGCATGTATTCTCAGTCCCAAAAATATATATTGCAAAAGTATTTAAAAAGGGAGTAATGAAACTCACCTAATGTATTCTGTAGTAAAAATACATAGGACGACATTGAACAACTATAGGGTTGGCCTCGGATTCACGAACCTATATCATTTGTATATGTATATTAATACACATAATCATAATCGAATAAGTTTATATATATAACTTATTAATGATATTATTTTTATATTAATAATATATTTATATTTCATATATTTCTTTTATATAATAAAATATTTTTTTATGTTATATGTGCTAAATATATATATTTATGTATTTCATTTGTTTATCAAAATAGTAGTGTTAATTACCCTAAGTTAATATTAGTAAAAACAATGATAATAACATTAATAATATACTTATGTTAATAATAACTTTATTAGTGATAATAACAATGGTATTAATAATAGTTGTAAAAATATTAATTTTACTGTTAATGATAGTTATGATATTGATTTTAGTAATTACATAATAATAATAAACTCATGAATATATATAATAATACTTATGTTAATATTAACAATTCTATTATCAAATAAAAAAATAAATAAAAAAAATACTAATACTAATATTTACGAACATAATAATAATTGTATTATTTTCATAATGATAATGATAATAATAATAAACATTTTCATCATGTTGATAATAATGATAATACCTAATATTACTAATAAAAATATTAAAGTTAATACTTTTGTTATTAATAATATTGATGATAGTTTTTGATTATAAATCTCATAATGATAATATTAGTAGTTTTTGATAAAATGAATAATTTAGTAATAATGATAGTAAAAATAATAATTTTTGATATTAGTACTTAATAATAATAATTATAACGTTCTTATTGCTAATAGTAATCTTAATAATAACACTTTTACTAATAATAATAATAACTCCTAAATGTTTCTAATACTAATATTAACGATAATGATAATAGTTTGTGTTATATTTGTAATAATAATAATATTCAGAATAATAATAATAATCATACTTATCTCAATAATAATAATAATAATAATAATTATTACTAATGATCATAATATTAATAATAATAATAATAAAAGTAATAATAAAATACAACCTTTGAAGACAAGCTTTAAAAGAAAATATAACGCCTCAACCCAGGTTCGAACAAGAGATCTCTCGCTCATCCAAAATATCTTATACCATTCCGCTGTTTCTATTTTTATATTATAATTCATATCCCATATTTATCTAGCTTATTATCTTCGGCCCAGCTATATTTTGCAGCCCAACATGGAGTTCCAGCCCAACAATAGTCCAGACAGCTTCTGTGGTTAATTTAAAAAAAATATTGCTGTAGCCAAGTTTCGAACCCGTGACTCTCCGTTTAACAAATCCTCTCCAAACCAATGAACCACGAGTTATTTTCTTGTTAAATGTACAACTTAAACATATATAATCCGTTTTATTATCTGCTTCCTATTTCTTCTTTCTCTATAATGACAGTCGACCAGGAACTACAACAATTCAATTTTTTATTTTTATTTTAAACTTATATGGATTTCTCTATATAATCACAAATAATTAAGATTAAATGTTTTTATTAATAAAAAATATAAAAAAAATCCAAATAGCCTCTGCTGTTCATCGCTAATAAAAAAAATGATTTTCGAATTTTATAAAGATTTAGACAATTGTTAGAACATGAAACACATTTTAAATCATCTCTAGAAAGTATTGGAATCGTTAATTTAACTTAAATCATAACATAAACTTCGAATTCGTTCAAGAACAAATGTTTGACTTTTAAAATTAAAAACTTTGACTTAGAAATTCGAGTTCGTTAAGATGAATTGGAATTTGATATTTTGCAGAAAGTTTGAGTGAAATATTTCTAACACAACTACATTATTACTTTTTGCAATTGAATTCGAATTCTTGTTTTTGAATTTTGAACCAAGAACTCTATAAACTTAAATCTGGATTATGAATTTAAGACCGTTTTAGATAATAATTTTTACTTGAAATAAGTTCTAAATTGATTCTAGAAACTTTCTGGATCTTCAATTGATCCTAATACATAAAAACGAACTCGAATTTTATCATGAACAAATCTGTTGACTTTTTGAACTTAATGTTTGACTTCGAAATTTGAAAATAAATAGAAAGAATTGGAAGTTGGAAACTTACAGATAGTTTGCTTAGATGATTACTAACATGACTGTATTGTTAGATTTTGAAAACTGGTTCGAATTTGGTTTATGATAGAATTTCCTTTCGTACAGAGTATATTTCTGGGTTCTTTCTTTTCCCTTATTAATTTAGCAGATACAATTGATGTATTACTTGTACTAATTCAATGTTGTTGTGTAGTGACCAATTTGAGACTGACTGGTAACGATTTACAGACAGGGGAATCAATTAGCTATAGTGGATTGTGATACTTAACAACTCAAATAATTTAGCTTTCTATTGTATTTTTAATTAATATTAGTACTTAATATATATATTTATAATAATAATATTAATATTAATAATATTTATTAATAATAATAAATAAAAATACTACTAATAAAGTAATCAAATATTAATCAAAATAATACTAATAATGATAATGATAAATAAAAATAATACTAATTTTATTAATGGTACTAATTATAATAATATTTATATTAATTATAATAATTATAATTTTACTATTAATTATAATAATAATGACATTAATAATGATAATAATAATATTACTAATGATATAATAAATCAAATGTATTAAATTTCATATAGATATAATGTTATTAATAATTCTAATATTAATATTAATATTAATATTACTATTTATAATGGTAACAAAAGTAATAATATTAATATAACATCTATATTTTTAACTTGTATTATTTAATATTTACTAATCATAAATAGTATGATAATCTTCATTGAATATTTATTGATTATAAATTATATATATATATATATATATATATATATATATATATATATATATATATATATATATATATATATATATATATATATATATATATATATATATATATTACAATATACATATAATAATAATTATTCATAGAAGTCATATATATTCATTTTAAATTTACACTTAATTATTTTACATATTATTTCACATATTTAATTCCAAAGATTAAATTGTATTTTTATTATTTCAATTTATTATATAAACTTATATTTAGACATATTTATTAACAACAATTGTTCGTGAATCGTCTGGAACAGTCGAGGGTTAAATGATTCCATATAAACAGTTCGAGAGTTTGAGACTCAACATTATAGACTTTGCTTATCGTGTCGAATTCATTTACAGATTATGTTTAAATTTGTTCAGAAATTCCCGGGTCGTCACAGTACCTACCCGTTAAAGAAATTTCGTCCCGAAATTTGAGTGAGGTGGTCATGGCTAACAATAAAAATGTTTTCATGAAGAATATGAGTTGATAAATAGAGTTTTATCATCTTTGAGTAATATGGGTAAAACAATTCGATTATTCGAAGAGCACGAATGAAGCTATCATAAAAGATTGAGATAGAGATTTAACTTTTGACGTAGTCACGATTGAATTTAGAAAATACGGTGCTTCTTTACTTTTGACGTTGTCTTGGTTGAATTCCGAGATTTAAGGGATTTAAAGAAAATCTATGAAATCTATAAGATCTGATTTTTCGGTAAATGAGGAAATTAGGATCTCTTTAATTAAATGTGATGATCTGCCTCGATTGCTCTGTCTGATATTTTCATTATAAATTAAATTCTTCCGTTCCATTATTCTCATCATTCCTATACTTTCTTTCTTAGTTCATACATCCAAACGATTGTGAAAATGCTTAATCCAGTTCTAACCCTTGTCCTCATCCTTACTATCGCAACAATCATTCTCCTTTTCCAACTTCCAATGGAGGAATCTGTGTTCTTCAACATCGCCCTTGGGGTGATACTATTCTTAATTATACCGTGTTTTTATATTGCTATTCGTATTAATATCCACGGTTTGTAACTTATGTATTTGTGATCGGCTTTTTATTTTCTCTTATATTTTGGAGCTCTTTGCCTTTTTATTATCCTCCCGACCTCTAGTAAATCGAGTAACGGTCCAGAATTCGTAAGTATGGAATTTCGGATAAACATCATGTTCTAAATAAGAAAGAATGTATTAGCACGATTTGATTTGTCAAATTACCAGAATCACTGTGAATAGAACTATCAAGAATATACTTTCTTAATTTATTCAGAAGTTAAGCATAATGAAAGAGTTATGTAACATGGCACATGATGATGTTATGATCTGTGAATCATCACGTTCTATTTAGAAACTCAGCATGACTTACTGTAATATAATCACGTTGATCAAGTGTCATTATATTATACTAACTCATGCTTCAGTTCCCAACACTACTTCAAAATTCATTCATAGTTTATACTTAGCTTTTACAAAAATTTCTCGATATAATGTATTACAGATAGCACGAAGAGGTATATAATTTCGGATGAGAATATTTATGAAAATATCCTCAGAAATATCGAAGATATTTATGATGATATTTTGGAATTTCTAAGTTCGATGGTTGATGAAGAAAGATTTTCCGTAAGATTTTAGCATGACCTCGGAGCAAGATATTCTAAAGATTTCATCGGATCCAGAATTACCTGGATCCTTTGAATATAGGGTTTGGTCCTTTTATTTGTCCTTGTGATAATGCTAAAAACGAACATATATTTCATAGCATTATTCCTCAAGAAAGACAAGCTTTTAGTTGCAACTGTTCTATTTACAAGTGATATTCGTTTACATAAAAAAAGGTGAAGACAAAAGACAGATTCGACGAATTAAAGACGCAAATGACCAAAAAGCTCAAAAGTACAAAATACAATCAATGAGGTTCCAATTATTGATATGAAACGTCTCAAAATTAAAATAGTACAAGATTCAAAACGCAAAGTACAAGATATTAAATTGTACGCAAGGACGTTCGAAAATCCGGAACCGGGACCAGAGTCAACTCTCAACGCTCGACGCAACGGACTAAAAATTACAAGTCAACTATTCACATAAATATAATATAATATATAATTAATTCTTAAAATTAATATATATATTATATTATATTATAAAACTGTCGGCAGAAGAAAACAACCAAATATGAGCCTCCCCAGCTGGCCATTCATGACTTATTTACATGAAAACAAAATTACATATCCTTTATATCTAATCCATATACCAACGACCAAAAACACCTACAAACACTTTCATTCTTCAATTTTCTTCATCTAATTGATCTCTCTCAAGTTCCATCTTCATAAATTAAGTGTTCTTCATAAATTCCATAAGTATAGTTTCATAAAAATCAAGAATACTTCCAAGTTTGCAAGTCTACTTCCAAGCTTTCTAATCCATTCCAAGTAATCATCTAAGATCAAGGAACCTTTGTTATTTATAGTAGGTTATCTTTATAATTCAAGGTAATATTCATATTCAAACTTTGATTCAATTTCTACAACTATAACAATCTTATTTCGAGTGAAAATCTTACTTGAACTGTTTTCGTGTCATGATTCTGTTTCAAGAACTTTCAAGCCATCCAAGGATCCTTTAAAGCTAGATCCATTTTTATCATTTCAAGTAGTTTTATCCAGAAAACTTGAGGTATTAATGATGTTCATAACATCATTCGATTCATACATATAAAGCTATCTTACTCGAAGGTTTAAACTTGTAATCACTAGAACATAGTTTAGTTAATTCTAAAGTTGTTCGCAAAAAAAAGTTAATCCTTCTAACATGACTTTTAAAATCAACTAAACACATGTTCTATATCTATATGATATGCTAACTTAATGATTTAAAACCTGGAAACACGATGAACACCATAAAATCGGATATACACCGTCGTAGTGAAACCGGGGGCTGTTTTGGCTTGGATAATTAAACACTATGATAAACTTTGATTTAGAAGTTGTTCTTCTGGGAAAATGATTTTTCATATTAACATGAAACTATATCCAAAAATCAAGGTTAAACTCAAAGTGGAAGTATGTTTTCTAAAATGGTCATCTAGACGTCGTTCTTTCGACTGAAATGACTACCTTTACAAAAATGACTTGTAACTTATATTTCTGACTATAAACCTATACTTTTTCTATTTAAATTCATAAAATAGAGTTCAATATGAAACCATAGCAATTTGATTCACTCAAAACAGATTTAAAATGAAGAAGTTATGGGCAAAACAAGATTGGATATTTTTGATCTTTTTAGCTACAGGAAATGTTTAACAAATCTATACAAATCATATCCTAGCTAACTTATATTGTATTATACATGTATTCTAATATATTATGTAATCTTGGGATACCATAGACACGTATGCAAATGTTTTGACATATCATATCGACCCATGTATATATATTATTTGGAACAACCATAAACACTCTATAATGTACATGTAGAATATATACTTTGAGTTGTGATCTAGCCTGAGACGTGTATACACTGGGTCATGGATTAATTCAAGATAATATATATATCGATTTATTTCTGTAGAACTAACTGTGGACAACTAGTTGTAGGTTACTAACAAGGACAGCTGACTTAATACACTCAAATCTTTAAAACATAATAAAAATGGTGGTAATTATATTTTAATCATACTTTGATATATATGTACATATTTGTATAGGTTCGTGAATCGATCCGTGGCCAAGTCTTATTTCCGAGGAAGGAAATATCTGTGAAAGTGAGTTATTGAAGCGTCCCGTTCATATCAAATATAAACATCACGTACTCATTGGTGTCATTGCGAGGTATTGACCTCTATATGTGACATTTTTCAAAATCTTCATACGTTTTTATAATACAAACCATAACCTTTATTATAATCAAAGGTTCAAACAGCATAATAATGATTATCGTTTAGCGATAATCTTAGTTTTACAAACTTTACATTTGATAATAACAATACTATTTCCAACATATTTCACATTACAAATCTTCCGATATGCAGTTTTATTTTTGACACAAATATGCATACTCCAAATCCTGCTTAAATTCGGCATAATGCAGCGGAAGCTTTTAATTATCACCTGAGAATAAACAAGCTTAAAACGTCAACATAAAGTTGGTGAGATATAGGTTTAATGCTAGCAGCATTATAAATATAGACCACAAGATTTAATATACATAAACGTTTTAATAAAAATATTCTAAGTAGTTGAGCACTTGATAACCATACTTAACATTTAATTAACGTCTCATATTCCCTTTATTATGAAACCTCACTACACCGTACCAAGTGTAGTCACCGAAACGAAGTACTGTGCAACCGTTGAATACTGGTCGTCCAGTCCGGTTGGGGTTGTCAGGCCCGATAGATCTATCAACAGGATTCGCGTTTACAATACCTCATGTAAATAGTAGTTACCAAGTTACAGGGAAGTATGCCAGTGGTACAACTCAACGTAGAATATATATTTTTAATCACTTGTGTCCATAACGTAAATCATAAAATGCATGTATTCTCATCCCGAAATATTTAGAGTTTAAAAGTGGGACTATATACTCACTTTTGCTTTGAAGATATTTAACACGACTTGGTCTCCGATAGATATCACGAACCTAACCATATATATAATATATTAATATATTTTCTTTTCAAATAATCGTTATATATATACTTATAATACTTTTAATATCTATTAGTCCGTAGTTAGCAGTCCAATGTTAGTGGTCCACAATTAGTTGCTCAATAAAATAAATAAAGACCCCATCGTATTCGTATTGATCAGAATTAATCTTGACCCATGGTACCATGTTGTCAAATGACGTGTTGCGTACATAAAGTACCGTGTTGTCAAATGACGTGTTGCGTACAATCATGAGGTCTTATAATTAATCTTCTCGTGTTGTTTACGGGTGGTCCTGAAATATATAAAATCAAATCATAAGTAAATATATATAAAATATCATATTAATTAGCAAAAATATGATTACTTTAGTTTTACTCCAATTAATTTCGTAGCTAAACTAGCTTCGGATACCCAATTTTGTTTTAGCCGTAGTTTCTTCAATATAACTCCATTTTTGTTGGTTCAACTTGCCACTTCCTTGGATCGAGTCATTATTTATGAATATGAACTGTAAATACCTTAGTTTGCATTCGAAATCATAGGTTATAGGTCAAACTTTGGTGAATCTTATGAAAGTGATCATTTCTGTTGTAAAAACAACATCTAGATGATCATTTTTACAAAAATACTTACACTTTGAGTTACTGATAATGCTAAAAATGAACATATATTTCATAGCATTATCCCTCAAGAAAGACAAGCTTTTAGTTGCAATTGTTCTATTTACAAGTAATATTCGTTTAAATAATAAAAGGTGAAGACAAAAGACCGATTCGACTAATTGAAGACTCAAACGACCAAAAAGCTCAAAAGTATAAAGTACAATCAAAGTGCTTCAAATTATTGATGAGAAACATCTCAAAATTACAAGAGTACAAGACGCGAAGCGCAAAATACAAGATATTAAATTATACGCAAGGACGTTCGAAAATCCGGAACCGAGACCAAAGTCAACTCTCAACGTGCGACGCAACGGACTAAAAATTACAAGTCAACTATGCACAAGAATAAAATATAATATTTAAATAATTATATAAATTATTTATATATTATATATTATAATAAAAACCGTCGGCAGAATGCAAACAAAGACATGTGAGCTGGATTCCAGGGCCATGCGATCGCATGGCCAACATGACCATTTTCCATGCGATCGCATGGCTAACAGTGTCAGGTCAGGTCCTATAAAGTTCGCGAGTTTTGGACAAAATTTTAACACAATATATCCTTTCCATCTATCTCTCTCAAACGTATAATATATATATATATATATATATATATATATATATATATATATATATATATATATATATATATATATATATATATATATATATTATAATTTTAATTTTAATTTTAATTTTAATTTTAATTTCTAATAATAAGGGTATGTTAGCGAATGTTGTAAGGGTGTAAGTCGAAATTCTGTCCGTGTAACGCTACGCTATTTTTAATCATTGTAAGTTATGTTCAACCTTTTTACATTAATGTCTCGTAGCTAAGTTATTATTATGCTTATTTAATCCGAAGTAATCATGATGTTGGGCTAAAAATATTAAAATTGGGTAATTGGGCTTTGTACCATAATTGGGGTTTGGACAAAAGAACGACACTTGTGGAAATTAGACTATGGGCTATTAATGGGCTTTATATTTGTTTAACTAAATGATAGTTTGTTAATTTTAATATAAAGATTTACAATTGAACATACCTATAAATAACCATATACACTCGATCGGACACGATGGGCAGGGTATTTATATGTACGAATAATCGTTCATTTAACCGGACACGGGAATTGATTAATAGCCACTAGAATTATTAAAACAGGGGTGAAATTATGTACAAGGACACTTGGCATAATTGATAACAAAGTATTAAAACCTTGGGTTACACTCAGTCGACATCCTGGTGTAATTATTAAACAAAGTATTAAAATCTTGTTACAGTTTAAGTCCCCAATTAGTTGGAATATTTAAACTTCGGGTATAAGGATAATTTGACGAGGACACTCGCACTTTATATTTATGACTGATGGACTGTTATGGACAAAAACCAGACGGACATATTAAATAATCCAGGACAAAGGACAATTAACCCATGGGCATAAAACTAAAATCAACACGTCAAACATCATGATTACGGAAGTTTAAATAAGCATAATTCTTTTATTTCATATTTAATTTCCTTTATTTTATATTTAATTGCACTTCTAATTATCGCATTTTTATTTATTGTTATTGTATTTAATTGCACTTTTAATTATCGTACTTTTTAATTATCGCAAGTTTATTTTATCTCACTTTTATTATTCGCAATTTCATTATCGTTATTTACTTTACGCTTTAAATTAAGTCTTTTATTTATTTAATATTTTACATTTTGTTTTAACTGCAACTAAAGTTTTTAAAATCGACAAACCGGTCATTAAACGGTAAAAACCCCCTTTATAATAATAATATAATATATATTTGTATTTTTATAAATTTAAACTAATATAGCGTTAAGCTTTGTGAAAAAGATTCCCTGTGGAACGAACCGGACTTACTAAAAACTACACTACTGTACGATTAGGTACACTGCCTATAAGTGTTGTAGCAAGGTTTAAGTATATCCATTCAATAAATAAATAAATATCTTGTGTAAAATTGTATCGTATTTAATAGTATTTCCTTGTAAAATTTAATAGTATTTTATACCCCTTAGCTTTAACACCAAGTATTTTTGGCGCCGCTGCCGGGGAACTTAAAAATTTAGCTTAAAAGCCGGAAGCGCAACGCTATATAAAAAAAATATTGTTATTTTTCGTTTACTTTTATAAAAATACGTTTTTGTAAAAATACGTTTTAAAAATTCAAAAATATAAAAAGAAAAACAAAAATTTATATATTTTTAAAAGTTTGTTAAATATATAAGTTTTATAAAGTTTCTTTATTTTTATTTTTAGTATTTAAAAATATAAATTTTATTTAAATATTGTGTTTTTTTTATAAAACATCAAAACAGCAAAAGAGAAAAAAAAATATAAAAGTTTACGGGCTACACTGTAGCAGCCCAACTCATCTGGCCCGATTTTCTACTTCATGCGATCGCATGAATATATAGCATACACTCCATGCGATCGTATGGAGTGATTTGACTCGTCTGAAACATAAGCTGTACGAAATTAGGGTTTATAATAATAATTATTATTAATTAATAACCCTAATTAGGTTATAATTATTTTATTATTTAGTTTAGTTTATTTATAATTTGTATTTTAAGTCTAAATTAGTTTTAATAATTTATAAAATTAATAGTTTTATAAAATAAATAATATAAAAATAATATTTTTATAAAAATTGTAATTTTTACAACTTTTTATATATTTTTATATTTTGTCCCTTTTTAATAGTTTTAGCGTAATTTTTGTATTTTTCGCTCGTATTTATTTTTAATTCATAGTTTTTGCCATAGTTATTTTTATTTCTAGATTTTTAGGCCTTGCCGTAAAATCCCTTAAGTGCTTTTTCTTTAGACTAAGATTTAGGTGCTTTAGAATTTTGCGACGCCTTTTTAAGTTTTAGTACCTTTTTAAGTTATTTCCATTTGGGATATAGTTTTACTTGTAAGCTTTAAGACGCAACTTTTAGTTTTAAATTTTTAGTTCCTTTTTAAGTTTAGACGCGCTATTTTCTTATTTCTTGACGCCTTTTACCTATGTATCAATTATCATTCCAATTAGTAATCTCAATTTGAGATTATAATTTTAAGTTAGTGATAGTAATAAGGTTGGGTTAGTCGAGTGTTTTTAAGTTCTATAAGTCACTCTTTTTCTTTCTTATTTTTATTTTTCGATTTTTTCCGACGCACTCTTTTTCTTTCTTATTTCTCGCTATTCTAGTTTTTAGGACATAGATTTTTATTCTACTTCTTATCTAAATTTCTTAAAATTACGAAAATTTATTTTAAGTGGTTAAATTGATAGACATCAAAATTTTCTGGTTCGTAGTAATAGTTGGATTTGTACGTGGACCGGGTTATTGGAGCCAAACAGTCCTCAATTATATTGAGACCAAACGAATCCTGCCCCTCTGCTGCATCTTTTGGCTATTCGAAACGTGGGCAAAATCAGAAAAGTCTATTGATTGGATAACTTATATAATTTTTCTTTCCTTTTTAAAAACTAATAGGATATTCAGTGAATGCACCGAGCAAGACGTTCACCACCTTTTGTACGTTCACCACCTGTAACTAGATCAAGACATTTAGCAAATATTACCGCCGTTGATTTTTCTTTAGAATCTTCATCCAGTCGACCAAATACTCCAATTCAAATTTTCGATAATCCATTTTTTGAACCCGACCTCACAATTGAGAATCCGGAGAATATTCAGGGACGATTCATAGATCCTGAACCATTAAATTTTCCTCCGGAACCACCAATCATTCAAACAGAGATTGTTGAGGAACGAACCATTAAATCAGAATCCTCTAGTGATTCCGATTCAACAAATTCAATTATGGAGAATCTGGAACCTTTAAGTATGGAAGACCAAATGAGAGCTAAATGCACTGGCCAAGGTCACGCAATTACTCATCCAGACATAAATGCGCCAGATTATGAAATCAAAGGACAAATTCTACACATGGTGACTAATCAATGCCAATTTAGTGGTGCGCCAAAGGAAGATCCAAATGAACATCTTCGTACCTTTAATAGGATCTGCACACTATTTAAAATCCGAGAAGTGGAGGATGAACAGATATATCTCATGTTATTTCCCTGAACTTTAAAGGGAGAAGCCAAAGATTGGTTGGAATCGTTACCTGAAGGGGCGATTGATACATGGGACGTTTTAGTTGAAAAATTTCTTAAACAATTCTTTCCGGCATCTAAAGCCGTAAGACTTCAAGGAGAAATTGTTACGTTCACACAGAAACCGAATGAAACTCTATATGAGGCGTGGACAAGATTTGGAAAGTTATTAAGAGGATGTCCGCAACATGGTTTAGACACCTGTCAAATAGTACAAATATTCTACCAAGGATGCGACATCACTACAAGGAAAGACATAGATATAGCAGCTGGTGGTTCCATTATGAAGAAAACCGAAACTGATGCTTATAAAATTATTGATAACACTGCTTCCCACTCACATGAGTGGCACCAAGAAAAAGATATTGTTAGATCATCTAAAGCAGCTAGAGCCGATTCTAGCCATGACTTAGATTCCATTTCCGCAAAGATAGATGATGTCGAGAGACGAATGGAAAAGATGACTAAAGATATACACTCTATTCGAATTAGTTGTGAGCAGTGTGGAGGACCACATTTGACAAAAGATTGTCTCAGTATTGAATTAACAATGGAACAAAGAGAGAATATTTCATACATAAACCAAAGGCCTGGAAATAATTATCAGAATAATTATCAACCGCCAAGACCGATTTACAATCAAAACCAGAACTATAACCGAAATATTCCATACAACAACCAACAAGGTCCTAGCAATCAACAAGTATCCAATAATACTTACAACCAGCAAAGACCTAATTTTCAAAACAAACCACCACAACAAACCGATGATAAAAAGCCGAATTTAGAAGATATGATGACGAAGCTAGTTGAAACTCAAACGCAGTTTTTCACATCTCAAAAACAAACCAATGAACAAAATGCTCAAGCATTTAGAAATCAACAAGTTTCTATTCAAAATCTGGAATAAGAAGTAAGTAACCTAGCAAGATTAATAGGTGAAAGAAAACCGGGAAGTCTACCTAGTGATACAAATGCTAACCCCCGGAATGAAACAGCTAAAGCCATTACCACAAGAAGTGGTACAACACTTAAACCACCTGAAATACCTGTAACTTCTGATGAAGCTATTCCTACTCCAAAAGAACCACAACCTGATCAAGATAAGGAAAAAGAACCGGTAGTTGAAAAGGTTAATGAAGATAACACAGTTAAGGCTAAACCTTATGTTAAACCATACCAACCACCACTTCCTTACCCGAGTAAAATGAAGAAAGAGAAACTTGAAGCCGAGCAATCCAAATTCTTGGATATGTTTAAACAGATAAATGTAAATCTTCCTTTCATTGATGTGATTTCAGGAATGCCTAGATATGCTAAATTCTTGAAAGATCTAATCACAAATAGAAAGAAAATGGAAGAACTCTCGGCTGTTACTATGAATGCTAATTGTTCAGCAGTGCTGTTGAATAAGATACCAGAAAAATTATCTGATCCAGGAAGTTTCACAATTCCATGTTTTCTGGGTAGTCTTAGTTCAATAGAAGCATTGGCAGACTTAGGTGCTAGTATAAATTTAATGCCGTTTTCACTATACACTAAACTAGACCTTGGAGAATTGAAACCAACAAGAATAAGCATACAACTAGCCGATCGATCAATAAAATATCCTAGAGGGATAATGGAGAACATGCTAGTTAAAGTTGGTACTTTAGTATTTCCAGTAGATTTTGTTGTTCTGGACATGGAAGAAGATTCTCAAGTTCCTCTCATATTAGGAAGACCATTCTTAAACACGGCTAAAGCAATGATAGACGTGTTCGGTAAGAAACTGACCCTAAGTATAGAGGACGAGAGTGTTACCTTTTCAGTTGATAGAGCAATTCAACAACCGCAATCTGCAGATGATACAAGTTATTATATTCAAACTATAGATTCACATGCAGAATTATTAGAAGAATTTCCAGAATTACAAGGAACAGGAGAATGTTCTTTAGGAGAAGGTAATGAACCAATTAATGAAGCTGAAATATTAGCTACACTTATAGCTAATGGATATGAACCAACAACAGAAGAAATTCAAATGCTAAAAGAAGAAGACAGATATCGATACAAATCATCGATAGAAGAACCTCCGAAATTAGAGTTAAAGCCACTTCCAAACCATTTAGAATATGCTTATTTACATGGTGAATCTGAATTACCTGTAATAATATCGTCTTCTCTTACTAAAAATGAGAAATCACAACTCATTTCTGTGTTGAAAGCTCATAAACCAGCCATTGCATGGAAGATTCATGATATTAAAGGAATAAGTCCTTCGTATTGCACACATAAAATCCTTATGGAAGAAGGTCGTAAAACATATGTGCAACGCCAACGAAGACTAAATCTTAATATGCAAGATGTAGTTAAGAAAGAGATTATTAAACTGCAAGACGCAGGTCTAATTTATCCAATTTCTGATAGTCCATGGGTAAGCCCAGTTCAATGCGTGCCTAAGAAGGGTGGCATGACTGTCATTACAAATGAAAAAAATGAGCTTATTCATACTAGGACTGTAACAGGATGGCGTGTGTGTATTGATTATAGAAAATTAAATGACGCCACCAGAAACGATCACTTTCCCTTACCTTTCATTGATCAAATGTTGGAAAGGCTAGCCGGAAATAGTTACTATTGTTTTCTAGATGGATTTTCCGGATATTTTCAAATTCCAATAGCACCCGAAGATCAAGAGAAAACCACATTCACGTGCCCTTATGGTACTTTTGCTTACAAACGCATGCCATTTGGACTTTGCAACGCCCCTGCAACCTTTCAAAGGTGCATGATGGCGATTTTTCACGACATGATAGAAGAATGCATGGAAGTTTTCATGGATGACTTTTCAGTCTTCGGTGATACATTTGAATCATGTCTAGTTAATCTGGAACGAATGCTTATTAGATGCGAACAATCAAATCTTGTACTTAATTGGAAGAAATGCCATTTCATGGTTAAAGAAGGCATCGTTCTTGGTCATAAAATTTCGAAGGAAGGAATTGAAGTGGATAGAGCCAAAGTAGATGTAATTGCTAAACTTCCACATCCCACCAATGTTAGAGGAGTTAGGAGTTTTCTAGGGCATGCCGGTTTTTACCGACGTTTCATAAAAGATTTTTCTAAAATTGCCACTCCTATGAATAAACTCCTAGAAAAGGATGCTCCATTCATCTTTTCAGATGAATGTATCAAATCTTTTAATATTCTTAAAGAGAAACTCACTAATGCGCCGATCATGATAACACCAAATTGGAATCTACCATTTGAACTAATGTGCGATGCAAGTGATTTTGCAATGGGAGCCGTTTTAGGACAAAGGATTGAAAAACGATTTCAACCTATATATTATGCTAGTAAGACGTTACAAGGAGCACAAAAAAATTACACAACTACTGAAAAAGAACTCCTTGCTATTGTCTTTGCTTTTGACAAATTTCGTTCATATATCGTTCTAGCAAAAACGGTGGTCTATACCGACCATTCTGCTCTTAGATACCTATTTTCGAAACAAGATGCTAAACCAAGATTAATCCGTTGGATCATACTCTTACAAGAGTTTGATATTGAAATCCGAGATAAAAGAGAAGCAGAAAATCTCGCCGCTGATCATCTTTCTCGTCTTGAAAATCCCGAATTAGAAGTTCTAAATGAATCGGCCATACAAGACAACTTTCCTGATGAATATCTATTGAAGATAGATTATAATGAAATTCCATGGTTTGCAGACTATGCAAATTATTTAGTATGTGGATTCCTTAAAAAGGATTATCGTAACAAAAACGAAAGAAATTCTTCAGTGATATAAAACACTATTTTTGGGAAGATCCAAATCTGTTTAAAAGTTATCCAGATGGAATAATACGCCGATGTGTATTCGGAGATGAAGCTAGTAAAATTTTAAACCATTGTCACACAGGACCAACAGGAGGGCATTATGGGCCTCAACTAACAGCAAGAAAAGTTATGAAGCTGGATTCTATTGGCCCACAATTTACAAAGACGCACACCTTCTTTGCAAATCCTGTGATGCATGTCAAAGGGCTGGAAAAATAAGTCAACGTGATGAAATGCCACAAAATGTCATACAAGTATGTGAAGTATTTGACATTTGGGGTATTGACTTTATGGGACCATTTCCAAAATCTCATAATAATCTCTATATTCTCGTTGCCATTGATTATGTATCTAAATGGGCGGAAGCACAAGCTCTCCCAACTAACGATGCACGAGTTGTAGTCAACTTTTTAAAACGTCTTTTTGCAAGGTTTGGAACACCGAAAGCTTTAATAAGTGATCGGGGTACTCATTTATGTAATAATCAACTTGAGAAAGTTCTTAAAAGATATGGAGTAACTCATAAAATCTCCACCGCATATCATCCACAAATAAGTGGACAAGTTGAAAATACCAACCGAGCTTTAAAACGTATTCAAGAGAAAACTGTAGGATCAAATCCGAAGGAATGGTCCATTAAATTGGAGGATGCACTCTGGGCTTTTAGAACAGCCTACAAAACTCCAATTGGAACCACACCTTTTAGACTTATTTATGGAAAAGCATGTCATCTTCCAGTAGAAATTGAACACAAAGCATTTTGGGCTTTGAAGACATGTAATCTTGATATACATGAAGCTGGACGTCTACGATTAAGTCAACTAAACGAATTAGAAGAGTTAAGACATGAAGCATACGAAAATTCATTAATCTATAAAGAAAGAACGAAGAAATGGCATGATAAAAGAATCAGAAGTTTAAAAGAATTTAAAGAAGGAGACAGAGTTCTTCTTTTCAATTCACGATTCAAGCTATTTCCTGGAAAATTGAAATCAAGATGGTCTGGACCATTCATAGTCAAAAGAGTTTTCCCATACGAAACGATAGAATTAATAAATTCAAATGGGATTGAATTTAAAGTTAATGGTCACAGAGTTAAACACTACATAGATAGTCCGATGGAATTCGACAATGAAGTTAATCACAATTTCGATACCACAGCTAACTAAGTGTGGGGAGAATCAAGTCTTTAAAGAATAATATGCATTTCTGTTAGAGTTAGATTGTCTGTTTTCGTGTAGTTCTCGAAAATGGAACCCGAACGGTCTTTCCCTAGCAGACCCTAAAGAACTAGTCTTCTCCCCCCATTCTGAATTTTTATTTTTTAGGTTTTTACGAAATGAAGACTGCCTGTGAACTAAACCATGGTCTAATGCTACACGCTTTGATCACTAAACGTAATAATGACACACTTCTGAGTGAAATAGTATCAGTAATCAGAGAAAGATTGGACGGAGTAAGAAAAGAATCTAGATGCGAAGATAATAAGTTACAATTTGGTAAAGGAAAATCAAAATCCGCAGCGAAAAGAAGAGCACGACACCTAGAAAGATGTCACAAATGCGGAAAATGGTCACATGGAGGTAAATGTTCAAATAATCAAACCTATTCAAATACCGAATTTGTTACTTTATGCAGAGACGGACCGTTCATATGTTTAGAAGAAAAAACACTGAATGCTCGAGGTTACGCCTATGTAGCCATGGAAAACCAATTAAACCGACTATCTTATGAATGGGATAGATCATATAACTAAGAATACTATCTCACAGGTAAGTCTGTACAATTTTTATTTTTTTATTATTTTTAACCTTTTGATAATAAACGCTAATTTGTTCGCTATAAAGTATTAAATTGGTATTAAATAAAATTAGGTTTGGCGACCGAAATTATTGATATCATTCAAAAATTTATTACATCACTGCGAAATTTAATGTTTATTCTTAAGGTATAAATATCTTTAATCAATCAACACAAAATATTTCAAAAATTCGTCATAAGTTAAATTAGGTCATGGAACCGAAATTACTTTACCGAAAAGAGGGGCGTATATTTTTGATAATATTTGATTGATTAAAGTGGGATAAAAAGCCAAAAAGATTTTTAATTTTATTTTTACCATGTTTTTAAAATTAATATTGTAAACTTTGTAAAAACAATATATTTAAAATTGTAAATATTTGAAAAATATAATATAAGTTTGGTGTGATTTTATAATATGAATTTTTAAATTAAGTTTGGTGTGAATTTTTAATTTTTAAAATAAGAATTTTTAATTTTATGCATTTCAAATTTTAAGTTTGGTGTGAATTTTTAATATTAATTTTGAATTTTATGTATTTTTATTTTAAGTTTGGTGTGAATTTAAAAACAAAAATTTACTTTATCTCATTAAGTTAAAAATATGATTTTTAAAATTCGTCGTAAGTTGAAGACTAGGTCATTGAACCGAAATTGCTTTACCCGAGGGAGGGACGAGAACTTTTATTATCATTATTTTTAATCTTATTGAATTAAAGTATGCCAAAAACATTTAAAAAAAAAACCCTAAAAATCTTAGCTTTTAAAACAATCCCTAAAGGACGGACTAGGACATCGATCCGAAACGACCTCGTCCTAAATAACAAGGGAAACAAAATTTTAAAATTAATTACTTAATTGTTTTAATTAGTATAAGATATAAATAAAAAAAAAAGCTGAAATCACTGTAGCCGGGCACCCATGCGATCGCATGGGATTCTCCCTATACCTCCATGCGATCGCATGGAGGCAAAAATCTGGCCAGACTCAAAACAGCCAGCGAGCTATGTTCTTTACCACTTCACACACACATACACGAAAAATACCTCAAATCTTCACCAAATTTCATCATTTTTCCACCGTAATTCGTCATTTTTCTTGCTCTAATCATGCCTAGATTCTCATTCTTCAGCAAAATGGTAAAAATTACACCCCTAAACTCTATAAATTCCTAGTTTTTGTGATAATTATCAATTTTTTACCTAATGCAATTTTGTTAATTTCTAGTGTAATTAGTGTTAAATTGTTAGTATTTTATGCATGTATAACCTAGATTGATGCTATTTAACATGATTTGAAGCCAAAAACTTCAAAATTTTTAGAAATCTAGGGTTTGTGTTCTTGAGCAATTTGGGGCTTTTTGATATAAACAGGTTATGGCCGATTTTTGTCATGAATTATTGCTAAATTGAGTAGTGTAACATGTTTAGATAGTTAAATGATCCAAACATTGATCCTAAACATGATTTTTGGAGATTAAAGTGGACTTTTTAAGTCCAAAATTCATGAACTTGATTAATTTGATGTAATTGCCATTTGAGACTTGTTTAATTATTAGTAATGACTATTTTGACATGTTATTTGAGTTAAATGCTTATGAACTTTGTATACATTTTCATATGTGCTTATTTGAAAAGTGTAGAATTGTGAAAAATTGTGAAAATGTGTATAAGTTTAATTTTGATTTAACATGTTATAGTGATTGTTTTAAGTTGTTATTTTGCTAACACTAATGCATATTTGGATGCACAAATTTTGTGTTTAATGTGTTTTGCAGAAAGCCGATACTGGAGGTTCAGGAGCATCATCATCTAGACGACCAGCACCAGCACCAGAACCAGAACCAGAAATGCAACACGAACAAGAACCACAACAACAGCCTGATCAGCACATACCTTATTATGATCCGGTATAGTTTGTTGATGAATTCATAGTATTCCCAATGAGGCCGCCAGTAGAATTCCCAACGATTCCTGAGCACACTCTGCATCCTAATCTGAGATTTGATAGGAGATGGAGAGATTACGAGACATATCAAAGGAACAAATTCAAATTGGTAACAAAAAATGTAGAGGTGCCAAGTGTAATCGATTGGGCCCCTTTAGAAATGGCCCATCTAGCTGACCGTGTTAGATAGCTTTTAGTTCAAAGGTATGGCAGTTCTTCTTTTACAGATTGGGAACGTCTTTTCACCATTCGTAGACCTGTATATAAGGAATGGTGTGTTGAGTTGATGAGTACTGTATCACTTGATACAAATATAATTAGAATAGATGATAGAAGATTTCTTAGGTTTATCCTTGGCGGTAGGATGTACAGAATGTCCATGCTGGACATGGCCAGGGCCTTACAGATATATACTCCTGGTGAGTTGCTATTACCCGATTGTACAAATTTGATTCATTATGGTGAAAGGGTAGATAGTAACTTTGACGCTGACACCATTTGGAGGCGTATGTCACATTTTGATGTTTTTACACGAGCAGGAGGACACTCCTATACACATATTGACAGAGCCGAGCTTCGTATTATTCATAGATTTTTGGCTAACTCGATTACATAGAGATGTCATAATAAAGAAAAAATTACCTTACATGATTTATTCTACCTAAAGTGTATTCGGGATCCTAGAAGCTTTGTCAATATCCTTTACTGTGTTGCTTTTTATTTATCTAAAATGGTAGAGGGAATGCAGGACGGGAGTATAATAGGAGGAGGTATTTTTGTTACTCTCATTGGAGAGTATTTAGGTGTTGATAGGAACCAAGGGGGTCCATTACAGCTTTGTAGAGAACAGGTTGAGCCCTTAGGATTGAAAGTTTATGTGGGTGCTAATGTATTGAAAAGTAGACGTAACCAGGCAGTACCCTATGAGGGATCTCATCCTCAGGTAGAGAGAGGCTCAGACGAGGAAATAGAGGAGGCGGAAGACATTAGGGATGTCTTTCGAGATGCTATTCTTGACGTCCACGTTCGTATAGATGAGGAAGCAATGACGAACGCGGCCAGACATAGTATGTATGAGCAGTGGAACTCCGAGCAAGTATACGAGGATTATAGGCGACGCCAACACGATAGATGGTTAGTTCATCAGCACCAAATCATGAGCCAGCTATCATATCAGGTACCAAATAATTACGTACCTACTCGACCTGCTCATTTTCCGCCACACAGCCCCGATATCCGACCACCCTTTAACCGATATGACTATAACCAAGCCTATCAAAACACCTATAACCAACAATGGAACCCACCTGACGAGATGAAGTGGAACCCATATCCTGACTGATTTAGTTCCATTTGGTTATTTATATGATTTTTATGTTTTTATCTTTTTACTTATTCATGTTTAAACTTATGTTATTGAATATACTTATGTAATCTTTATCATTTTTATTATTATTGTGTACTAATATTTCACATTTAGGATTTGAAAGTGGGATATTAAGTCCCATTTCAAATTGCCATGCATGTTTATATTTGTATGTATGTATATTGTAAATTGTACAAAACAGGGTAAAACAACGCATTTTCAAAGACTGGCATTAAGTTCAGCAAAAGCTACTAATTTTGACGACAAGATGACAAATAAATGTGATGTAACAACAGACGAAATGAACAAATGATATGCACCATATATCATTCAGCAACCAAACGCCAATATGTTTGGAAACTTTGGTAAAATTTAATCATTTTTACGCTAATCACCCTCAATAATTTAAATTGTTACTGATTTCTTGCAAATGAGGGCATTGCAAGATCTTAAGTGTGGGAAGCGGTCAAATTCTTTCGGATTTTTAAAATTTTTATCTTAAACACTTGGTTACCATTAAAAATACTAGTAACGTAGTAGTTGTATTAGAATCTAGTGCTCTCTGATGATAAAGGACAGCCCTAGTCTTATATACTGACTACCCAATTCTAGTAAAAAATTTTAAAAATTTTCAATTAAATGAACTCAAAATCATGTTTATACATATTTATGAACGATAAAACTAGGTGTTAACACCGAAATTATTGTTACCTCATAAAGGACATAAATTGAGAAACAAATCAAAATGTTAAAATTCATTTAAAATGGAATAGAGGACAATAAAAAGGAAAATAAAAGCCAAGTGTGGGAAAAATTACCAAGTTATCTTAAACATATGTCACATATTTCTGTAACAAATAACTGAAAATACTTTTGCTTTGGACTAAACTAAAACTATTTTACCCGATGAAAGAAAAGAAGAGATGGATCTACACGATGAATTAATTCCATCATTAAAAGGAAGTAAAGTCTTCCGAAAAAGAAATGCGCTTCTTGATTTAGGTCATGAAGTTGTCGTCCAGACCAGCTGTAGGTTGACGAAAAACCTAGAAAAGTCATCACTAAAATCAGCAGGAAATCCACGGACCTCAGCATTAAACAGGGTTGCCAAGTGGTCAGATTTATCCTAACCATGAGAAGGATTTATCTCGTAAAATGGGGGGCACCGTGCAAATTAGCTGGATAAGACTAATGAATCAGATCCCCAGAAAGGATAATCTCCTTAAAGATTAAAAATCAGCTTTTAAGCCTGATATTACTCAATCCTAGAGATTGACCTTAAATATTGAGAATTCAAACTCATGGAATTCAATGATATCTAAACTGGAGCTTGAACGAGAAAATATTTTGATCAAATTATAAACCGATTTGTTTTCTGAAAATCTATTTTCAATGCGTTCATTACCATTGAACGTAAAATCCTAGGAATTCACCTGGAATTCATTAGGTCATCTGAACCAAACCGAGTGTCAACCGTAAGAACGGTGGTTGCATAGCATGGTTAAAGACAGGACCTTGTGCCAGACCGACAAATTATAAGGGTGAGCTTTACTATTGCTCCTACAAAGGATAGTAATTGCGTCCGACACGTTATAGACCATAATTAAAAGCATGTCAAGGGACATTGCCTTAACAGTTGCTTGTTTAACGCTTTCCTTTACAACCGGACGGTAGTTACCGAAAGGTAATATACGGGACAAGTAAACTGGACGTGTTGCTTTCCTAATACAAGGTTAGCAAGTGGGTGACACAAAACCGCAAGTTTTGAGCTAAAATTTTCAAATCTGAAACCCACCAAGCCCACAAAAATATTTTGCAAACACCGGTGAAGGGTTATTCCGGAAAACTTATCTAGGGTAAAAACTAGATTTAATTTTTAAAAGATCAAATGTTTTCATAAAGATCCAATTTCCTTAATGGATCTAAATTTTATAGTCATGTGGGACTGTAAACCACATCGTTACTACCATTGTTTATACCGCCGTAAAGAAATCACTGATGTACAAAGTGTGAAGAATAAAGAAGTGATTCTTGTATTTCAAGACTATATTGCTCGAGGACAAGCAACGCTCAAGTGTGGGAATATTTGATAATGCTAAAAACGAACATATATTTCATAGCATTATTCCTCAAGAAAGACAAGCTTTTAGTTGCAACTGTTCTATTTACAAGTGATATTCGTTTAAATAATAAAAAGTGAAGACAAAATACAGATTCAACGAATTGAAGATGCAAACGACCAAAAAGCTCAAAAGTACAAAATACAATCAATGAGGTTCCAATTATTGATAAGAAACGTCTCAAAATTACAAGAGTACAAGATTCAAAATGCAAAGTACAAGATATTAAATTGTACGCAAGGACGTTCAAAAATCCGAAACCGGGACCAGAGTCAACTCTCAACGCTCGACGCAACGGACTAAAAATTACAAGTCAACTATGCACATAAATATAATATAATATATAATTAATTCTTAAAATTAATATATATATTATATTATATTATAAAACCGTCGGCAGAAGAAAACAACCAAATGTGAGCCTCCCCAGCTGGCCATGCGATCGCATGGCCTTGAAGAGCAAAGCTCATGCGATCGCATGAGCTCCTTTTTCAATTCACAGGCCTATAAATTCACAGTTTGGTGAACGTAAAATCCATCCTTTCTTCTCTTCATGATACGTAAAGTATATATATATATATATATATATATATATATATATATATATATATATATATATATATATATATATATATATATATATATATTTTAATTTTAATTTTAATTTTAATTTCTAATAATAAGGGTATGTTAGCGAATGTTGTAAGGGTGTAAGTCAAAATTATGTCCGTGTAATGCTACGCTATTTTTAATCATTGTAAGTTATGTTCAACCTTTTTATATTAATATCTCGTAGCTAAGTTATTATTATGCTTATTTAATCCGAAGTAATCATGATGTTGGGCTAAAAATATTAAAATTGGGTAATTGGGCTTTGTACCATAATTGGGGTTTGGACAAAAGAACGACACTTGTGGAAATTAGACTATGGGCTATTAATGGGCTTTATATTTGTTTTACTAAATGATAGTTTTTTAATTTTAATATAAAGATTTACAATTGGACGTACCTATAAATAACCATATACACTCGATCGGACACGATGGGCGGGGTATTTATATGTACGAATAATCGTTCATTTAACCGGACACGGGAATGGATTAATAGCCACTAGAATTATTAAAACAGGGGTGAAATTATGTACAAGGACACTTGGCATAATTGATAACAAAGTATTAAAACCTTGGGTTACACTCAGTCGACATCCTGGTGTAATTATTAAACAAAGTATTAAAATCTTGTTACAGTTTAAGTCCCCAATTAGTTGGAATATTTAAACTTCGGGTATAAGGATAATTTGACGAGGACACTCGCACTTTATATTTATGACTGATGGACTGTTATGGACAAAAACCAGACGGACATATTAAATAATCCAGGACAAAGGACAATTAACCCATGGGCATAAAACTAAAATCAACACGTCAAACATCATGATTACGGAAGTTTAAATAAGCATAATTCTTTTATTTCATATTTAATTTCCTTTATTTTATATTTAATTGCACTTCTAATTATCGCATTTTTATTTATTGTTATTGTATTTAATTGCACTTTTAATTATCGTACTTTTTAATTATCGCAAGTTTATTTTATCGCACTTTTATTATTCACAATTTCATTATCGTTATTTACTTTACGCTTTAAATTAAGTCTTTTATTTATTTATTATTTTATATTTTGTTTTAACTGCAACTAAAGTTTTTAAAATCGATAAACCGGTCATTAAACGGTAAAAACCCTCTTTATAATAATAATATTATATATATTTGTATTTTTATAAATTTAAACTAATATAGCGTTAAGCTTTGTGAAAAAGATTCCCTGTGGAACGAACCGGACTTACTAAAAACTACACTACTGTACGATTAGGTACACTGCTTATAAGTGTTGTAGCAAGGTTTAAGTATATCCATTCAATAAATAAATAAATATCTTGTGTAAAATTGTATCGTATTTAATAGTATTTCCTTGTAAAATTTAATAGTATTTTATACCCCTTAGCTTTAACACCACCTTGGTCTCCTTCGTGGTTAGCTCAATCCGTTTTCCAGTTCCAACTTTTCTGAGCTTTTCCAACATATTAATCTTTATCATCAAACTTCTGATGATTAAGGTCCTTTACGGTTGTCTACGGTTTTTTGCTGCTTCATTCAGCTTTTTCAACATTCAGAGTATTGATTTGTGACTGAGTGCTTGTCAGAATTTCAAAATGAGAGATCATAATTCTAAGAGATAAATGTCATACATATAACTGTTGATGTAGATATGCTGTGAGTTTTCAAAGTACTGATTGCTGATTCCCGGTAATTGTTATGGCAGTTCTCATTACAAGATGCGGATGAGTATATGATAGGGTTTCAATGAATAAATATAATGATTTGTCAGAGAGATTTAAGTCAAGAAGCAACGAGGTTGGTGGTACGTCTGCTGGTAATATGGTGGAATATAAAAGAATTCTCCGGTATCAAAAGCGTAATTGTATATATCAGGATTATAGTAAGGCTACTTCGAATGAAAAGTTGAAGTTGACTTGTTGGAGCTGTGACAAAATTGGCTACTTTGAAAAGGAATCGCAAAGTTATTTTTGCTAATAAATGCCAAAGGATCTAACGCGACTACGTGTTAAACTTTTACTCAGTTGCCGAGAGTTTCTCAGGTACATAACTATATGCATAAATCTTCCCTTCCGTAGATGAGGTGCGGTTGATTCATCCTATCGATTGAGGTGTTTTCAAGAATCATGAAAGGTTAGAACGCATATTGTAATCGTCAAGATACAAATGGGGTTTAAGATGAAATCAAGTGGCAAACTTGAAATGTTTAGTTTCATATGTTATAATCAATATTTTAATTCATTTTATTTGTCCAATGTTATTAGTCCACAGTCGATAGTCCACAGTTAACAGTCCAATAATTCATATATAGTCTAATATATAATATTCAAATTAATTAATACGTATCGTGACCCGTATACGTCTCAGACTCGATCACAACTCAAACTATATATATTATTGTAGAATCAACCTCAACCCTGTATAGAGAACTCGATCATTACTGCATATAGAGTGTCTATGGTTATTCTAAATAATATATATAGATGCGTCGATATGATATGTCAAAACTTTGTATACTTGTCCCGATATTTAAAGTGCGTAAAATAAATAACAGAAATTAAATGACGATAAATAAAATTGCGAGAATTTAAATTGCGATAAATAAATTACGATAAATAAAATGTAATCAGTTAGCTAGGAACAGTTAGCGTGGATTCTTATCAAAATTCTTCCCATAATTAAATTGTTTGTTTGTAACAGATTTTATTTTTTTGTCCAATGTTTTCTTCATTATGCCACTTGTTGGATTCTGATAGGTCAAAATCCAAATATGAAATTAAATGAAAATGGTTATTCTACGGTGAACGGATTCGTATATCTGTGGATGTAAGTAGGATAGTGAATGAATATTGAATCAGATTCGAAGATTGTACAGTGTAACTTATTAATGTGAAATCTAAATATTCCTCGGGTATTACCTACCCGTTAAAATATTTTCACTATTAACAGTTTGTACGAATGAATTTTTATTACAATCTTTATGAAAAAATATAAATACCTATATATTTTCTTCAGATGTAATCATGGATTTAATGAGTCAATATGATATTAACTCATCTGATTTACTGTTAGAACAAGAATACATAATCTCTAAAACATTAGAGGTTACATAACCATCATGTTGAACGAAGATCAAGGATGTAGAACGATACGTAGCACGAAGATCATCGATGTAGGACAAGATGTAGAACGAAAATTATGCTCGAGGTATGGATTGCGATGTTGAGGCATGTGATGTTGAAACTTGGGTTGTTGGTGATACTGGTGTTGATGTTGTTGCGGAAGCTGGTACGTTTTGCACCATATTTTTCCAAGACTATAACTCGGGCGCGAAGTTCGCTGACTTCTTGTATTACTCCGGGATGATTGTCGGTCGGAACTAGTGGATGAACAAGGTTTAGAATTTTAGATAGAATATAATCATGGTGAGATATTCGGGAAATGAGGGTGAAAATGGTGTTTCGGTCTGGTTCGCCGGTAAGTGCTTCAGGTTTTTCACCAAGAGGTGAATTCGGTTAGTGGAAGGGATCGCCTTCTTTGCGTCTCCATTGATTAAGTCGACTACGAACCCATCAGATGAATTGGGGATAGTAGATTGATTGATTCATTCTGGTGACACCGCTTTCGGAGCTTAGGTGAATATCCATGTCGGAATAGCTGTCGGAATAACCATCGGAATAGCTATCGAAATCTGAGGGACTCGAACTGGTTGAGGGATTCATCTCGTACGATCAGATGAAGAATTTTTTATAAGAAATAGATTATAGGATGTAGATTAGTACCCTGCAATACATAATTTACATATGCATATATAATACTAAAATCCCATAAGTTACGGAGGAATCTACGAAAGCTGTCAGAAAAAGTCTACGGTAGCAGATACGCTAACATATGAATTAGCGGATACTCTAAGATATGAATTTTGTCTATACACTATTCATACAATCATTGCAGTAAGATGTGTCTAGACTAAGGATGATTAACAGACGATTTCCGACAAAAATGATAAGCAAAACTTTTGACATGCAGACACGGTCGAAGTCCAGACTCACTAATGCATCCTAACGACTTATCAGTTATACACACTAATGCAGACCTGGTTCGCTAAGACCACCTCTCTGATGCCAACTGAAAGTACCCGTCCTAATCCATCCAGACGAAGTCCATATCGATTACAAACGATTCACAACAGTTGATTACATCGCGAGGTAATTGACCTCTATATGATAACTTTTACAAATATTGCATTCGTTTTTAAAAAACAAACTTTCATTACTTCGACAGTTGAAAGGCATGTATATCATTTCATAATATATCCAAATATAATTGACTTAATAATAATCTTGATGAACTCAACGACTCGAATGCAACGTCTTTTGAAATATGTCATGAATTACTCCAAGTAATATCTCTAATATGAGCAAATGCACAGTGGAAGATTTCTTTCGTACCTGAGAATAAACATGCTTTCAAGTGTCAACCAAAAGGTTGGTGAGTTCATTAGTTTATCATAAACATTCATTTCATAATTTTAATAGACCATAAGATTTCATATTTCCATTTCTCATAAACATACGTCCCATGCATAGAGACAAAAATCATTCATATGGATTGAACACCTGGTAACCGACATTAACAAGATGCATATAAGAATATCCCCTATCATTCCGAAAAATCCTTCGGACATGATAAAAATGAATTCTAAGTAGTAAAGCATCCGGTACTTTAGATGGGGTTCGTTAGGCCCAATAGATCTATCTTTAGGATTCGCGTCAATTAGTAGATCGGTTTACTAATTCTTAGGTTACCAAGCAAAAGGGACATATTTGACTTCGATCATTCAACCATATAATGTAGTTTTGATTACTTGTGTCTATTTCGTAAAACATTCATAAAAGCGCATGTATTCTGTAGAAACCCGAACTAATCCTCCCGGACGAAGTCTTTAACAGTTGGTTCCATTGCGATGATCGATTCCAAGTAAGGTCCTTAATAAGAGCTAATGCACAGCGGAAGACTTAATTCGTACCTGAGAATAAACATGTTTAAAAACGTCAACATAAAGTTGGTGAGATATATAGGTTTGATGCTAGCAGCGCTATAACTATGGACCACAAGATTTCATATTTATAAACATAATACACTCACAAGTGTATGAAAAGCATTCCAAGCGGTGGGCACCCGGTAACTAGCCTTAACAAGAGTGTGTACCCCTGAGTTATAATAATATGTGCACCGAATCAAGTGCGTTCTGTTAACCTCGAAGTACTAAACACCCGTTCTTCTAGTTTACTAGAACAACATCTGGGTGGGGGTGTAAAACCCGATAGATCTATCTTTAGGATTCGCGCCTACCAGTTCATAAACCAATAGTTAAAGTTACCAAGCTAGGGGATTTTTGATTCAAACCCATGTAGAACGTAATTTTAGTCACTTGTGTCCATAACGTAAATCATTTATAAAAATATCGCATGTATTCTCAGCCCAAAAATATTTAAAGTTTAAAAGGGATCTATATACTCACCTAATGTATTTTGTAGTAAAAATACATATAACATCATTGAACAAGTATAGGGTTGGCCTCGGATTCACGAACCTATATCAGGTATATATGTTAACACATAATTGAAGTCAACTAATTTCACTTATTAATTATGTAATACTTATATAATAATTGTTAATGTCTAATTAATATTTCATGTAATATTATGTATCAATATTTTTAGATGTATTTAGAAATATTGTTACTAATAATAATAAAAATGATAATTTAATAATAATGGAAATTTTAATAATAATAATTTTTAATTAATAGTAATAATAATAATTCAAGTTCAAATTCTAATTTTGATTCAAATAATAATAATAATAATAATAATGATTAATATTAATAATACTTTTAAATTTTTAATATAAAAAAAAATTAAGTTTAATAATAATAAAATTTTTAATATTAGTCTTAATGATAATACTAATAATTATAAAAGTTTAATAAAACTACATTTATTGTTTTTGATATAGATAACAATAAAAATAATAATAATATCAATTTATACCTTGTAACATTAAAAAGATTGAAACTGCCAAAGATGGGACTCGAACCCATGACTTCTCGTTCCCCTGACATACTCTTAAACCACTCGTCCATCCAATTCTTCCTGGATTAAGTCACTGACCGAAATTATTTAACCCAAACGTGCTCTAGTCCCATTAGTAATTTGTGGCCCAAATTGGTAGTTCATTTAACTAGCCTAATCCATCGGCCCAATTATTATTCTGAGGCCTGGTTCGGTTTCTTATGAAAATAACAGAGAGATAGATTACAGCAGCTTTTAACGAATCTAAATCCCTTGAGTCATTCGGTACTCGGTTTACCACATACCTAATAAAAAAAATCACGGGTTTGATTGACTCTTATACAGATCGAGGTAGCAGAGATCAAGAACGCAAAGAGGAAAGTATTATAGCGAGTAATCAACAATCTTCAACATCGTCTTCCTCCTTATCGAAAATCATGATCCTTCAGTCATCAATCATGCGATCGGTTTATTAAATTGGTGATGTAAGTAATTGATTCTTTATTAATCTTTTATTTTCTTCATCCCTCTGTAACATATGGTGATCATTGGGGGTGGTTTTAGGATGACAATTCCTGATGGTGTCTGAGTAGAAGGAAGAACAACATCATAAAATTTGTAGTAGCAACACGGTAGTTGGTTCCAAGTGGGTTTGTGTGTGTGCGTTTTGGTGATCGTTTGATTCGGTATTGTGCTCCAATAGAGAAGAATTGAGTTGTAGGGGGCTGTTTTGGTTGATTTTTTTTTCCACTGCATCTGTAGCAGCGAGTAAATCAATAGTTGTAGCAGAGGATCATGATGATGGTAATGGTGGTTCTTGAGTATGTTTCAACAGAGGCAGCTGGGGTAACAAGGATGGTGGTTCAATAGATGTCGGTTGGGGCTGCAACAAACAGAAAAAAAAAGTGAAACATAGATGATGATAGTGTGATAGATAACGGGTGGTGATCGGATTGTTCTGTGAGAAAGTGGTCATGAGGTTCGGTGTTGGTTTTAGAAACAGAAAGTATGTGCAGGTTGTATTGGATATGGGTAAAAATGTACTGAATGAGTTTTGCTATTAACTCAGAGTCCGTTTTTATATTGAATTGGTTGACTGTATTCGTTGTCGTAAACAAAACTAAAAAAAAAAATATATATATATATATAAAAGAAAGAAAGGAACGTCTAACAAATTCGTACTTTTACTATTATAGATTGCAATCAATTCCAGACAACAATCCAAAATTAAAGAAAGGTGGAAAGGAACTTGTAACTACTCTTGTCTCTACATCACATTTTACGAATTTATAACAGATTTTTAATAATTAATGATGTTAATTTATATTAACAATAATTATTTATTAATATTACAAATATTAATAATAATAATAATAATAAGAGTAACTTTAATATTAAGTCACAATAATAACAGTTTTATAGAATTTAAAAAAAATAAATGTATCAAACTTTATATCTATATGTGTTATTTAGTAACATTTAAAATACTGTTATTAATATTATTATTTATTTTTAATCATAATGAAATTAATTAATAATAATACTAATGATTATATCTCAACTTGTAATTATTTCTAATATATTAATATTACAATTTGTATGTATATTTTATATTAATAATAATTTTAATAATACAAATATTAATAGTAACGTTTATAATTAATATAATAATTATACCCAAACTTGTAGTTAATTTAATATAATACAATTTATAAATTTTTATCATATTTACTAATTTAATTTATAATATCTATTATATAATATTATTTATGTATAGAATTCATATATACATATTTACTAGCAACAAATATTCGTGAATCGTCGGCATGGTCAAGGGTAACAGATTATCCAGATATAGATTTCAAACTTTCTAGACTCAACAATACAGATTTTGCTTATCGTGTTGGAAACCTATAGAGATTAAGGTTTAAATTTGGTCGGAAATTTCCGGGTCGTTACAGTACCCATCCGTTAAAGAAATTTCGTCCCCGAAATTTGAGTGAGGTCGTCATGGATAACAATAGGGATGTTTTCATGACGAATATGAGGTAATAATAGAGTATTATCATTATAGGAAGATATGAATAAAACGATTCGATTATGCAAAGCGCACAAGTGAAGCTATCACAAAAGAATGAAATGAGTGAATGTGGAATTGTTTTAACCGGTGACGTGATTAGGATTGATTTCCAGAATTTAAGGGATTTAAAGAACATCTTATGTAATAAGATTTGGTTCTTTGACGATTTAGGAAATAGGATCTCCTTTGATTTAATGTGGTAATATGTTTTGATTTCTCTGTCAGATATTTCACTATAATCCCACTTCTTTCTTTCCTATATCTTCCATATCTTTCATCTTTTACTCTTCCTCCTTAACTCCTACTTTAAAGCATTCATCAATATGCTTCATCCAGTCCTTATTCTTGATATACTCTTAACTTTTGTATATGTGATTCTTCTTTTCCATCTATCGTCAGAGGAATCTATTTATTTCTACTATACTCTTATATTTATAGTGTTCCTAGTTCTCCCGTGCCTCTATATTGCTATCTGCATCGATATACACGGTTTGTAAATGCTAGGTGGTTGTTGGGTTTTATATCTTCCCGTCCTCGAGTCAAGCGAGTAATGGTCCGGAATTCGTAGGTATGAAATTTGGAATGAACATAGCTAATGCTCTTAGAAAGAAATGGTAATGGCACGATTTTGATTTGTCAAATTACCAGAATATCCTGGAAAAGATAGAACTATCAAGATGATATGTTCCTAATATGTTTGGAGATTGGATAGAATGTAAGAGTCGTGTAACATGGCACATGATGACGGTACTGTGAATCATTACATCCCATTAGAAACTTAACATGACTTACTGTAATATAATGAAGTTGATCAAGTTTCATTATATTATACTAATTCATGCATCAGTTCCCAACATTGCTTCAGAACATTCCAAACTTGAAGATTTCAAAATTTAGAAACTAATACAGTTTCTTTTATGTTGTAACGCAGATGTTACGGAGTGATAATTGATCTCGGATAAGAATAGTTGTGAAAATATCTCCAGAAATATGGAGGATATGTATAACGGAAGATATGAAGATACCTTATAATATCTAAGATAAGATGATGATGAAAAATATCATTTGGAAAGGTTTAGAATAAGGAGTAGGGTTCTTACTAACGGTTTCAGCAGGCACTGAATCGTTTGAATTCTTTGAAGTCAAACTTATTCTTTGTGATTTGTTCACAGCCTCCTTCATACTTTGCTCAATTCGTTTTTTTTTTTTTTTTTTTTCAAATTCTCAACCTTCTCTTTTTCTGAGCTTTACCTACATACTGTACTTTATCGTCAAACTTATGACTGTTAAAGTCGTTTACGGTTTTTGCTGCTTCATCAGCATTTCAAGAACTACTTCATAGTTCAGGTTGTTTTTCAGAACTACACATTCGAAGCATGAAATTCTTAGGGATAGACATTATAGGTATAACTGGAAAAGTTCTGCGAGATTTTCAAAATACTGATTGCGGATTTCACCAAGGAGATGACTATCTGCTGGTACATCTGCTGATGATGTCGTGGAATATGAAAGGTTCTCCGGTAACTATGGCGAAAGGATGATGTATATATATCGAGGTTATATTAAGTGTATTCTCTCTGAGGAGTCGAAGTGGAGCTGTGACAAAATTTGCTTCTTGAAAAGGAATCGTATGGTTGTTTTTGCTAATGAATGATAAGGAATTCGACGCGAATAGGTTTTAACTATAACTTCGATTTCGAAAGTTTTTCAGGTGCATAAGTATATGCATGAATCTTTCTTCCATAGACGAGGTGCAGCTGGTTCAACTTCTCGACCGAGGTGTTTTTAAGAATCATGAAAAGATTTGAACGAGGATTATAATTGTCGAGATACAAATGAGGCTTATGGTGAAATCAAGTGGCAAACTTGAAGAATTGTTTAGTTCCATATGTTATAATCAATATTTTAATTCATTTTAATTGTCCATAGTTAGCAGTCCAATAGTCCGATAAATTCATATATAAATTAAATATATAATATTCGAATTAATTAATACATATCGTGACCCGTGTACCGGTCTCAGTGTCGCTCACAACTCAAACCATATATATATTTTTGGAATCCACCTCAACCCTGTATAGCCAGCTATAGAGTGTCTATGGTCGTTCCGAAATATATATATAGATGGGTCGATATGATAAGTCGAAACCTTGCATACGTGTCCCGACGGTATGTAAAGTGCGGAAATTAAATAACAGTAAATAAAATTGCGAGAATGTAAATTGCGAGAATGTAAATTGCGAGAATGTAAATTGCGATAAATTAAATGTTAGCTGGGAACAGTTAGCCGGAACAGTTAGCGTGGAATCCTCAACAATATTTTAATTAGTTAATCCGTTTGTTTCTAACAATTTTTATTATATCCAATGTTTTCTTCATTATGCCACTTGTTGGATTATGATAGGTCAAAATCAAACATGAAATTTGAACGGAAATAGTTATTCTGTGGTGAACGGATACGTATATCGGTGATTGTAAATAGGATAATAGATAACCGTTGAATCAAATTCGAAGAATGTACAATGTAACTTGTTAATGTGAAATCTAAATATTCCTCGGGTACTACCCACCCGTTAAAATATTCTCATCATTAACAGTTTGTACAAAAGAAGTTTTAAATTACAATCTTTATGAAAATATACTTGCATATATATTTTCTTCGGATATAATTATGAATTTAATGAGTCAATAAAATATTATACTCATTTGATTTATTGTTAATACTGGATTACATGATCTCTTAAAGCATTAGAGATTTCATAATCACTATATCGAACGAAGATATATGAGGTAGAACGTTACGTAAAGCGAAGGTAATCGATGTAGAACGATATATAGAACGAAGATTATGCTTGAAGTACAGGTGATGATATTGAGACGTGTGATGTAGATATCTGGGCTACAGGTTGTGATGAGATTTACGACACGATTGTGGTTTTAGGGTGATAAGAGTATTGTCGGCGTTGATGATAGTGGTACGGATTATGATGCTGGTGCTGTTGCTGGTGTTTGTAACCTTCGCACCAGATTCTCCAAAGCCATTACTCGAACATGTAGTTTGTTAGCTTCTTATATTATGTCGGGATGATTGACAATTGAAACGAGCGGTTAGATAAGATTTGAAATAGGGAATAGTATGTAATTGTGACGAGATACTCTAGGAATGAGAGAGAAAATAGTTTCTCGAACAGGTTCGCCGGTAAACGTTTCAGGTTCATCGCCAAGAGAACAATTTAGTAGATGTAAAGGATCCTCGATTTGAAATGATTTTCGGATGTGATATGATATTCTAGCTATATAGAATATCCATAATACTAAAGATTTCGTAGACTACAGAAGACCTACGACATATGTCAGGCAAGTCTACAGATGCGCTAATATATGAATTTTGTCTATACACTATCGATGCACTAAATGCAATAAGACGTGTCTAGACTAGAGAATGATAGACAGGCAATTTCCTAAGGATGATAAGCAGATGATTTCCGACTAGAAATGATAAGCAAAATTTTTAACAGGCAGACACGGTCAAAGTCCAGACTCACTAATGTATCCTAACATTTACCAATTAGACACACTAATGGGAGACCTGGTTCACTAAGACCAACGCTCTGATACCAACTGTAGAAACCCGAACTAATCCTCCCGGACGAAGTCTTTAACAGTTGGTTCCATTGCGATGATCGATTCCAAGTAAGGTCCTTAATAAGAGCTAATGCACAGCGGAAGACTTAATTCGTACCTGAGAATAAACATGTTTAAAAACGTCAACATAAAGTTGGTGAGATATATAGGTTTGATGCTAGCAGCGCTATAACTATGGACCACAAGATTTCATATTTATAAACATAATACACTCACAAGTGTATGAAAAGCATTCCAAGCGGTGGGCACCCGGTAACTAGCCTTAACAAGAGTGTGTACCCCTGAGTTATAATAATATGTGCACCGAATCAAGTGCGTTCTGTTAACCTCGAAGTACTAAACACCCGTTCTTCTAGTTTACTAGAACAACATCTGGGTGGGGGTGTAAAACCCGATAGATCTATCTTTAGGATTCGCGCCTACCAGTTCATAAACCAATAGTTAAAGTTACCAAGCTAGGGGATTTTTGATTCAAACCCATGTAGAACGTAATTTTAGTCACTTGTGTCCATAACGTAAATCATTTATAAAAATATCGCATGTATTCTCAGCCCAAAAATATTTAAAGTTTAAAAGGGATCTATATACTCACCTAATGTATTTTGTAGTAAAAATACATATAACATCATTGAACAAGTATAGGGTTGGCCTCGGATTCACGAACCTATATCAGGTATATATGTTAACACATAATTGAAGTCAACTAATTTCACTTATTAATTATGTAATACTTATATAATAATTGTTAATGTCTAATTAATATTTCATGTAATATTATGTATCAATATTTTTAGATGTATTTAGAAATATTGTTACTAATAATAATAAAAATGATAATTTAATAATAATGGAAATTTTAATAATAATAATTTTTAATTAATAGTAATAATAATAATTCAAGTTCAAATTCTAATTTTGATTCAAATAATAATAATAATAATAATAATGATTAATATTAATAATACTTTTAAATTTTTAATATAAAAAAAAATTAAGTTTAATAATAATAAAATTTTTAATATTAGTCTTAATGATAATACTAATAATTATAAAAGTTTAATAAAACTACATTTATTGTTTTTGATATAGATAACAATAAAAATAATAATAATATCAATTTATACCTTGTAACATTAAAAAGATTGAAACTGCCAAAGATGGGACTCGAACCCATGACTTCTCGTTCCCCTGACATACTCTTAAACCACTCGTCCATCCAATTCTTCCTGGATTAAGTCACTGACCGAAATTATTTAACCCAAACGTGCTCTAGTCCCATTAGTAATTTGTGGCCCAAATTGGTAGTTCATTTAACTAGCCTAATCCATCGGCCCAATTATTATTCTGAGGCCTGGTTCGGTTTCTTATGAAAATAACAGAGAGATAGATTACAGCAGCTTTTAACGAATCTAAATCCCTTGAGTCATTCGGTACTCGGTTTACCACATACCTAATAAAAAAAATCACGGGTTTGATTGACTCTTATACAGATCGAGGTAGCAGAGATCAAGAACGCAAAGAGGAAAGTATTATAGCGAGTAATCAACAATCTTCAACATCGTCTTCCTCCTTATCGAAAATCATGATCCTTCAGTCATCAATCATGCGATCGGTTTATTAAATTGGTGATGTAAGTAATTGATTCTTTATTAATCTTTTATTTTCTTCATCCCTCTGTAACATATGGTGATCATTGGGGGTGGTTTTAGGATGACAATTCCTGATGGTGTCTGAGTAGAAGGAAGAACAACATCATAAAATTTGTAGTAGCAACACGGTAGTTGGTTCCAAGTGGGTTTGTGTGTGTGCGTTTTGGTGATCGTTTGATTCGGTATTGTGCTCCAATAGAGAAGAATTGAGTTGTAGGGGGCTGTTTTGGTTGATTTTTTTTTTCCACTGCATCTGTAGCAGCGAGTAAATCAATAGTTGTAGCAGAGGATCATGATGATGGTAATGGTGGTTCTTGAGTATGTTTCAACAGAGGCAGCTGGGGTAACAAGGATGGTGGTTCAATAGATGTCGGTTGGGGCTGCAACAAACAGAAAAAAAAAGTGAAACATAGATGATGATAGTGTGATAGATAACGGGTGGTGATCGGATTGTTCTGTGAGAAAGTGGTCATGAGGTTCGGTGTTGGTTTTAGAAACAGAAAGTATGTGCAGGTTGTATTGGATATGGGTAAAAATGTACTGAATGAGTTTTGCTATTAACTCAGAGTCCGTTTTTATATTGAATTGGTTGACTGTATTCGTTGTCGTAAACAAAACTAAAAAAAAAAATATATATATATATAAAAGAAAGAAAGGAACGTCTAACAAATTCGTACTTTTACTATTATAGATTGCAATCAATTCCAGACAACAATCCAAAATTAAAGAAAGGTGGAAAGGAACTTGTAACTACTCTTGTCTCTACATCACATTTTACGAATTTATAACAGATTTTTAATAATTAATGATGTTAATTTATATTAACAATAATTATTTATTAATATTACAAATATTAATAATAATAATAATAATAAGAGTAACTTTAATATTAAGTCACAATAATAACAGTTTTATAGAATTTAAAAAAAATAAATGTATCAAACTTTATATCTATATGTGTTATTTAGTAACATTTAAAATACTGTTATTAATATTATTATTTATTTTTAATCATAATGAAATTAATTAATAATAATACTAATGATTATATCTCAACTTGTAATTATTTCTAATATATTAATATTACAATTTATATGTATATTTTATATTAATAATAATTTTAATAATACAAATATTAATAGTAACGTTTATAATTAATATAATAATTATACCCAAACTTGTAGTTAATTTAATATAATACAATTTATAAATTTTTATCATATTTACTAATTTAATTTATAATATCTATTATATAATATTATTTATGTATAGAATTCATATATACATATTTACTAGCAACAAATATTCGTGAATCGTCGGCATGGTCAAGGGTAACAGATTATCCAGATATAGATTTCAAACTTTCTAGACTCAACAATACAGATTTTGCTTATCGTGTTGGAAACCTATAGAGATTAAGGTTTAAATTTGGTCGGAAATTTCCGGGTCGTTACATATTCTCAGTCCCAAAAATATATATTGCAAAAGCATTTAAAAAGGGAGTAATGAAACTCACCTAATGTATTTTGTAGTAAAAATACATAGGACGACATTGTACAACTATAGGGTTGGCCTCGGATTCACGAACCTATATCATTTGTATATGTATATTAATACACATAATCATAATCGAATAAGTTTATATATATAACTTATTAATGATATTATTTTTATATTAATAATATATTTATATTTCATATATTCCTTTTATATAATAAAATATTTTGTTATGTTATATGTGCTAAATATATATATTTATATATTTCATTTGTTTATCAAAATAGTAGTGTTAATTACCCTAAGTTAATATTAGTAAAAATAATGATAATAACATTAATAATATACTTATGTTAATAATAACTTTATTAGTGATAATAACAATGGTATTAATAATAATACTTGTAAAAATATTAATTTTACTGTTAATGATAGTTATGATATTGATTTTAGTAATTACATAATAATAATACTCGTGAATATATATAATAATACTTATGTTAATATTAACAATTCTATTATCAAATAAAAAAATAAATAAAAAAATACTAATACTAATATTTACGAACATAATAATAATTGTATTATTTTCATAATGATAATAATAATAAACATTTTCATCATGTTGATAATAATGATAATACCTAATGTTACTAATAAAAATATTAAAGTTAATACTTTTGTTATTAATAATATTGATGATAGTTTTTGATTATAAATCTCATAATGATAATATTAGTAGTTTTTGATAAAATGAATAATTTAGTAATAATGATAGTGAAAATAATAATTTTTGATATTAGTACTTAATAATAATAATTATAACGTTCTTATTGCTAATAGTAATCTTAATAATAACACTTTTACTAATAATAATAATAATAACTCCTAAATGTTTCTAATACTAATATTAACGATAATGATAATAGTTTGTGTTATATTTGCAATAATAATAATAATATTCAGAATAATAATAATAATCATACTTATCTCAATAATAATAATAATAATAATAATTACTAATGATCATAATATTAATAATAATAATAAAAGTAATAATAAAATACAACCTTTGAAGACAAGCTTTAAAAGAAAATATAACGCCTCAACCCAGGTTCGAACACGAGATCTCTCGCTCATCCAAAACATCTTATACCATTCCGCTGTTTCTATTTTTCTATTATAATTCATATCCCATATTTATCTAGCTTATTATCTTCGGCCCAGCTATATTTTGCAGCCCAACATGGAGTTCCAGCCCAACAATAGTCTAGACAGCTTTTGTGGTTAATTTAAAAAAAAATTGCTGTAGCCAAGTTTCGAACCCCTGACTCTCCGTTTAACAAATCCTCTCCAAACCAATGAACCACGAGTTATTTTCTGGTTAAATGTACAACTTAAACATATATAATCCGTTTTATTATCTGCTTCCTATTTCTTCTTTCTCTACAATGACAGTCGACCAGGAACTACAACAATTCAATTTTTTATTTTTTTTAAACTTATATGGATTTCTGTATATAATCACAAATAATTAAGATTAAATGTTTTTATTAATAAAAAATATAAAAAAAAATCCTAACAGCATCTGCTGTTCGTCGCTAGTAAAAAAAAATGATTTTCGAATTTTATAAAGATTTAGACAATTGTTACAACATGAAACACATTTTAAATCATCTCTAGAAAGTATTGGAATCGTTAATTTAACTTAAATCATAACATAAACTTCGAATTTGTTCAAGAACAAATGTTTGACTTTTAAAATTAAAAACTTTGACTCAGAAATTCGAGTTCGTTAAGATGAATTGGAATTTGATATTTTGCAAAAAGTTTGAGTGAAAGATTTCTAACACAACTACATTATTACTTTTTGCAATTGAATTCGAATTCTTGTTTTTGAATTTTGAACCAAGAACTCTATAAACTCAAATCTGGATTATGAATTTAATACCGTTTTAGATAATAATTTTTACATGAAATAAGTTCTAAATTGATTCTAGAAACTTTCTGGATCTTCAATTGATCCTAATACATAAAAACGAACTCGAATTTTATCATGAACAAATCTGTTGACTTTTTGAACTTAATGTTTGACTTCGAAATTGGAAATAAATAGAAAGAATTGAAAGTTGGAAACTTACAGAGAGTTTGCTTAGATGATTACTAACACGACTGTATTGTTAGATTTTGAAAATTGGTTCAAATTTGGTTTATGATAGAATTTCTTCTCGTACAGAGTATATTTCTGGGTTCTTTCTTTTCCCTTATTAATTTAGCAGATACAATTGATGTATTACTTGTACTAATTCAATGTTGTTGTGTAGTGACCAATTTGAGACTGACTGGTAACGATTTACAGACAGGGGAATCAATTAGCTATAGTGGATTGTGATACTTAACAACTCAAATAATTTAGCTTTCTATTGTATTTTTAATTAATATTAGTACTTAATATTTATATTTATAATAATAATATTAATATTAATAATATTTATTAATAATAATAAATAAAAATACTACTAATAAAGTAATCAAATATTAATCAAAATAATAATAATAATGATAATGATAAATAAAAATAATACTAATTTTATTAATGGTACTAATAATAATAATATTAATATTAATTATAATAATTATAATTTTACTATTAATTATAATAATAATGACATTAATAATGATAATAATAATATTACTAATGATATAATAAATCAAATGTATTAAATTTCATATAGATATAATGTTATAAATAATACTGATATTAATATTAATATTACTATTTATAATGGTAACAAAAGTAATAATATTAATATAACATCTATATTTTTAACTTGTATTATTTAATATTTACTAATCATAAATAGTATGATAATCTTCATTGAATATTTATTGATTATAAATTTATATTTATATATATATATATATATATATATATATATATATATATATATATATATATATATATATATATATATATTACAATATACATATAATAATAATTATTCAAAGAAGTCATATATATTCATTTTAAATTTACACTTAATTATTTTACATATTATTTTACATATTTAATTCCAAAGATTAAATTGTATTTTTATTATTTCAATTTATTATATAAACTTATATTTATACATATTTATTAACAACAATTGTTCGTGAATCGTCTGGAACAGTCGAGGGTTAAATGATTCCATATAAACAGTTCAAGAGTTTGAGACTCAACATTATAGACTTTGCTTATCGTGTCGAATTCATTTACAGATTATGTTTAAATTTTGTCGGAAATTCCCGGGTCATCACAGTACCTACCCGTTAAAGAAATTTCGTCCCGAAATTTGAGTGAGGTGGTCATGGCTAACAATAAAAATGTTTTCATGACGAATATGAGTTGATAAATAGAGTTTTATCATCTTTGAGTAATATGGGTAAAACAATTCGATTATTCGAAGAGCACGAATGAAGCTATCACAAAAGATTGAGATAGAGATTTAACTTTTGACGTAGTCACGATTGAATTTAGAAAATAAGGTGCTTCTTTACTTTTGACGTTGTCTTGGTTGAATTTCGGGATTTAAGGGATTTAAAGAAAATCTATGAAATCTATAAGATCTGATTTTTCGGTAAATGAGGAAATTAGGATTTCTTTAATTAAATGTGATGATCTGCCTCGATTGCTCTGTCTGATATTTCCATTATAAATTAAATTCTTCCGTTCCATTATTCTCATCATTCCTATACTTTCTTTCTTAGTTCATACATCCAAACGATTGTGAAAATACTTAATCCAGTTCTGACCCTTGTCCTCATCCTTACTATCGCAAGAATCATTCTCCTTTTTCAACTTCCACCGGAGGAATCTATGTTCTTCAACATCGCCCTTGGGGTGATACTATTCTTAATTATACCGTGTTTTTATATTGCTATTCGTATTAATATCCACGGTTTGTAACTTATGTATTTGTGATCGGCTTTTTATTTTCTCTTATATTTTTGAGCTCTTTGCCTTTTTATTATCCTCCCGACCTCTAGTAAATCGAGTAACGGTCCAGAATTCGTAAGTATGGAATTTCGGATAAACATCATATTCTAAATAAGAAAGAATGTATTCGCACGATTTGATTTGTCAAATTACCAGAATCACTGTGAATAGAACTATCAAGAATATACTTTCTTAATATGTTCAGAAGTTAAGCATAATGAAAGAGTTATGTAACATGGCAGATGATAATATTATGATCTGTGAATCATTACATTCTATTTAGAAACTCAGCATGACTTACTGTAATATAATCACGTTGATCAAGTGTCGTTATATTATACTAACTCATGCTTCAGTTCCCAACACTACTTCAAAATTCATTCATAGTTTATACTTAGCTTTTACAGAAATTTCCTGATATAATGTATTACAGATAGCACGAAGAGGTATATAATTTCGGACGAGAATATTTATGAAAATATCCTCAGAAATATCGAAGATATTTATGATGATATTTTGGAATTTCTAAGTTCGATGGTTGATGAAGAAAGATTTTTCGCAAGATTTTAACATGCCTCGGAGCAAGATATTCTAAAGATTTCATCGGATCCAGAATTACCTGGATCCTTTGAATATAGGGTTTGGTCCTTTTATTTGTCCTTGGTCTCCTTCGTGGTTAGCTCAATCCATTTTCCAGTTCCAACTTTTCTGAGCTTTTCCAACATATTAATCGTTATCATCAAACTTCTGATGATTAAGGTCCTTTACGGTTGTTTACGGTTTTTTGCTACTTCATTCAGCTTTTTCAACATTCAGAGTATTGATTTGTGACTGAGTGCTTGTCAGAATTTCAAAATGAGAGATCATAATTCTAAGAGATAAATGTCATACATATAACTGTTGATGTAGATATGCTGTGAGTTTTCAAAGTACTAATTGCTGATTCCCGGTAATTGTTAAAAACTAGAACTTGTTTTGGTGAACACCAAGCTTGTTTGAAAAACTAATCTAATCTTTCTAACATAACTTTAATAACACTTATTTATATGTAATATGATGTTATATTAAGTTAATATAAGAACTTATAACTTGTACATATGAAGAATACCTTGAAACTTAACATATATCCTTTAATCTCCATTCGGTAAAAAGCGGGCTGTTTTGGGTTGGGAATTAAAAACCTATCTTAGACTTTGAGTTCGAGTCTAAGACTTTGGAAATATGTTAATATATGTAAATAAGACTTTCAGTATTTTTTTTCATGATTTTAGACAAAGTGAAAGTATTTTATCAAAAATCATATATTGGGTGGATGCCGTGATTTTTCCAAATCTGTCCACTGATACAAAAAGAGGGTATAGCTCTAAAAATTACTACTTGGGATGAACTTTTCGAATTGGTTTTGTAATATTAACTTCTTAAGGAATCTATAGCAATTTGATTCACTTTAAACGGAGTTGTAATGAATATTTGGCGAGCAAAACAAAATATGCTAAAATTAACGTTGTATGGACGAAATTTATATTATAAAAACTATATTAACCATATCCTTGTTAAATTTTCCTATATCCAATATATATTTGGACATGTTATCAGTAGTATAACAAAATATTATAATCTTGGTTAATTATGTGATTGTATATATGTATAATAATATTCTTGGTACATCCTAACACAATAAGTATACAATACGTTTTGATAAATCCTAAGACAATATGTACACAATACGTCTTAGTTAATTCTAAGACAATACGAATACAATATGTCTCTGGGTTGATGCAAAAACAATACGTATACAATACATCGTGGGGTAATTCTAAGATTATATATATATATATATATATATATATATATATATATATATATATATATATATATATATATATATATATATATATATATATGCTGATTATTGGACTGTTGGACTTTTCGGACTATTTTAGACTACTAACAAAGGACTACTAACAATGTACTACTAACATAAAATGTTAAAAATTATTATATAAGTATTCTATGAACTTGCTTTATTTTATTCATATGTCGTATTATTATCTGAATCGTTATTATTGTTATAGGTTCGTGAATCCAAGGACGACGGTCATATTTTTAATAAGTTGAAAACTTATTATTAATATACTTTTACTACTGTGAGTATATAGTCCCATTTTTAAACTCTACAAATATTTTGGGAGGAGAATACATGCATTTTATGTTTTACGCCATGGACACAAGTACTTGAAATATATTCTACGTTGAGTTGTACCACCTTGCATATCTTCCCTAATAGCTTGGTAACTAATATTTACATGTTGTATGAACATGTAAGCGCGAATCCTATTGATAGATCTATCGGGTTTGACAACCCCAACCGGGCTAGTCGCTCTAGTATCGTAAACGGTTGCATAGTACTTCGTTTTTACTACACTTGGTACATTGTAGGGAGATTTCATAATAAAGGGAATATGCCACATTAATGGTTAAGTATGGTTACCGAAGCGCTCAACAACTTATAGAATACTTTTATACACTTGCAAGTGTACATATATTTATAAATATGAAATCTTGTGGTCTATATTTATATCGATGCTAAACCTATATATCTCACCAACCTTTATGTTGACTATTTAAGCCTGTTTATTCTCAGGTCCTTAAGAAAGTCTTCCGCTGTTGCATTATCTGAGCAAGCTGTGCATGGAGTCTCATGCTTTGGTTTAAATAAAGTGTTGCATTCAATAAAACCTTTGTCATGTATTATATTCGACTGTTATGTCACGTGTGTAGTATTTGGAAATCGATGTATTTTGGAGAATATTTCTTAAATAATCGCCCACTTGTTTAAAACTTGCATTATGTATAATAATGGTGTGTTTTTTTTAGAAACGAATGCAATATTTTCTAAAACGTATCATATAGAGGTCAAATACCTCGCTATGGGACCAATGAATAACGTACCGCGTTTATAGTAATATGGACGGGTCGTTTCAGTTGGTATCAGAGCGGTGGTCTTAGCGAACCATGTCTTGCATTAGTGTGTCTAACGGATAGTTATTAAGATGCATTAGTGAGTCTGGACTTCGACCTTAACTGCATGTCAAAAATTTTGCTTATCATTTCTAGTCGGAAATTATCTGCTTATCACCTTTAGAAAATTACCTGCTTATCATTCTTAGTCTAGACACATCTTACTGCATTGATTACATGAATAGTGTATAGACGAAATTCATATCTTAGAGAATCTTCTTATTCATATCTTAGCGTATCTGTTACTGTAAACTTTGCCTAACATATTCCGTAAATTCCTCCGTAATCTATGAAATCTTTTGCTCTATATATATAGATATTCTATGTAATTAGAATACCATCTGATAGCCGGAAATCATTTCATATCGAAAAATCCTTTATTCAATCGTACGAAATGGAACTCTCCACTAGTTTAAGTCCCTCGAATTCTGATATGGAGTTTTACTCGAGCTCCGAAAGCAGTGTGACTGGAATGGATCAACCAATTAGCCATCATCTATTTTGGATGAATTGAGAATGGGTTCGTAGTCTACTTAATCATTGGAGACAAGAAGAAGGTGATCTCTTTCATCCACCACATTGCCCTCTTGGTGAAGAACATGAGGCACTTACCGGCGAACCCGTTCGTAACACCATTTTCTCTCTACTTTCCAGGATATGCCATAACGAGTATAATATTACTAATATTATTGAGGCTATTCGACCTTTACTCCGTATCTTGCATGGTGAATTATTTAGTTAAAAAAAAAATTACTGTCATGAAAAGCAAAAATTCATTAGCAAGTACATCCTACATCATTTCATTCCCTTTATAAAGCTCTTGACCTCTCTTTTTATTCAAGAAATTTTAAACATCTTCTTTCACAATACAAAACAAAAAAAATTCTCATCATCTATACTCACATCAAACCACAACCAGCACCAACAATAGCAGTACCAACAACATCACAAGCCTCAACATCGCAAGCCGCATTACGAGCATCAACATCATACGCACCGCATGCACTGAGGGATACCAACAATAATGAGTGATGAAGTATTAATTCATTATTTCATTTATGCTAAAAAAATATTCTGCGGCGATTATGTAATCTCTAATGTTTTAGGGATTATTCATTTTTAGTTCCATAACCAAATGAGATTAATATAATATTAACTCATTAAATCCATATTACATCTGAAGAAAATATACATACATATATTTTCATAAAGACTGTAATAAAAATTCTTTTGTACAAAATATTACTTGTGAAATTTTATTTTAACGGGTAGGTAATACCCGAGAAATACTTAAGTTCACATTAATATGTTACACTGTACATTTTCAATGATGTTTCAACAATCGTTAATTATACTCTCTCCTTTCATAGCAATATACATCATTTCACAAAATTCAAGACAACCATTTTCCATACCAATTCAATTACATATTCTGATTTTGACAGATCAAAATCCAAGTCAAGATTTAAGAAGTGCCATCAATCTTAAATTACTACATCCTTCAAAATCATACTTTAAATTCAAACTATACTAGAACATCACTTTCATTCATAGAACTCATAAAGATATTCGTATCATTCAAGATTCACTACGAATTCATTATACGAATATTGACGATGACAACCTGCGTCCAAACCCTTCAAAATTCTTGAAAACACCTCAACTAAGGAACAATCGAACCAATCACACGATACATACGAAGAATATATGCATATATCCGGAGAACACGTGTAACCTAAGCAAAGGATCAACACGTATCCGTGTCAAATCCTTTAGCATTATTATTACCCAAAATAACTTTACAATCCTTTTTCAAAATAGAAAATTTTGTCACAGCTCCAACAAGATAACTTCAACTTTTCATCCGGAGTAGCCTTATTATAACCTTGATATATACGTTGTCTTTTTGCCATCGTTACTGGGGAACCTTTTATATTCCACCACATTAGTAGTAAGCTTACCAGTAACTTTATTGCTCTTTGACTTAAATCTCTCTGATAGATCACTATAAAACCTTATCATATACCCATCTACATCTTGTAACAATAATTGTCATACCAAACCCAGGAAGCATCAATAATTATTCTTGAATCTCACATCATTTCTGCATATACATATAACGTTATTCCCTGAAATTATAATTCTGAATTTCGAAATAGCACTTCAGCCTACGAATCAGTACTATGAAGTTTTGAAAAAGCTGAATGAAGCAGCAGAAACTGTAGACAACTGTAACATTCAAAAGTTGATGATAAAGAATATTGTGTTAGTAAAGCACAGAAAAAGAGAAGGTTTGGAACTGGAAAACGGATTGAGCAAACCCTGAAGGAGGCTGTGGATAAATTATAAGGACTAAATCTGCCTTCAAAGAATTCAAATGATTCAGTGTCTACTGAAGTTTTTAACGAATACCTTGCTCCTTACTCTAAACCCTTGTGAACAATATTCTTCATCATCTTCTGATATTAGATATTTTAAGATATCATCATATCTTTCATTATAAATATCCTCCATATTTCTGAAGATATTTTCATAACTATTCTTATCTGAAATAATTCATCTTTTTGCGCTATCTATGTTACATCATAAAAGAAACTATTTTAGTTTCTAAATTCTGGAACCTTCGAGTTTAAAATATGAATGTTTTGAAGTAGTGTTAGGAACTGAAGCATGAGTTAGTATAATATAATGACACTTGATCAACGTGATTATATTACAGTAAGTCATGCTGAGTTTCTAAATGGAACGTAATGATTTACAGACCATAACGTCATCATGTTCCATGTTACATGACTCTTACATTCAACCTAATCTCTAAACATATCAAGAACATATTCTATTGATAGTTCTATCTTTTCCTTTGGATTCTGGTAATTTCACATGTCAAATAGTGATATTACAATTTCTCTCTTAGAGCATTAGCTATGTTCATTCTGAATTTCATATCTATGAATTCTAGACCATTATTCGCTTGACTTGAAGTCGGAAAAAGAAGTCGGAAGCATGAAACTCCAAAATATAACGAAAAATATAAGCACGAAGATAACGCAGAAATTACAAACCGTGTATATCGATGCGTATAGCAATATAAAGACACAGAAAAACTAAGAACACTATAAACCCAAGAGCATAGTAGAAATTAACGGATTCCTCCGGTGGAAGATGAAAAAGAAGACAGATGTGATAGTCAAGAATATATCAAGAATTAAAACTGGATGGGGCATATTAACGAATGTTTTGGAAGTACGAAGAAAGGAAGAAAGTATAAAAGATAGGAGATGTGGAAATAAGGAAACATAGGAGGTTGATTTATAGTAAAATATCCGACAGAGAAATAGAGATAGATTATTGCATTAAATCGAAGAGGATCATAATTTCCTTAATTGCCGAAGAATCAAATCTTATATAGATTACAAAGATTTTCTTTAATCCAGAGATCAACCGTGATGACGTCAAAAGATAAGGCGAATCCCTATTTTCTCATTTCACTCTTTTACGATAGCTTCACTCATACGTTTCGAGTAATCGAATTATTTTATCCATATTTCTCAATCATGATAAAACCCTATGAATCAACTTATATTCATCATAATAACATTCTTATTGTTAGCCATGACAACCTCGATCAAATTTCAGGAAGAAATTTCTTTAACGGGTAGGTACTGTGACGACCCGAAAATTTTCGACCAAATTTAAACTTAATCTTTATATAATTCCGACTTGATAAGCAATGAATTTTAATAAATCTTGAACCTCCGAAAAGAGTTTTTCACAAGCTTTTGGTCACCCTTTTATTCCGACAATTCACGAACGTCATAACTTGATTTAATTGTTTAATTATTGTGTATATACATGGATTTATATATATTTAACTTGAAAATATGATAATTAAATATCTCATTAAGTATATTAACAAAGTATTATATATATATTTTCATACTACTAATTTAAAGATTTTTCAAACAATATATATATGTTACTATTTAAACGACGTAATTAACTTATGTTAAAATGTATTTACATATAATGTATTACGAGTGTAAATAAATCCTTACAAGTATTGAATACACTTTATAATATACCAATACATATAAAGGATAGCTATACTCGTATTTTCGTTCAATTTCCTCAAGAATTCTACTCGCATTCATACGGTATTTTTACCCGTATTATACACAGCTTCTAGAAGTATTTACTATTGGTATATACCAATAGAAATCTGCAATTATTTGTGTAATATGTCATCCATGACCTAATCAATTTAATATTTCATGCATGACTTAATACAATTTAACTTATCTTAGATATTTTCACTAAAAGCCAATTATAAGCTTATAAATAAGGACCATTTTAACTCATTTTTACTCCACATTTTCTTAAATTAAAAACACACACTTGAATGCTCTCATATCATACTTTAATCTCAGCAACTTTCTTCTTCATAATCAAGGTAAAATACTTCTCAGAATCCTTGTTCAATTCCTTGTATAGTTGCTATCTTATTATACTTATAAAACTTGTAAAAACTAGAACTTATTTTGGTGAACACCAAGCTTGTTTGAAAACCTAATCTAATCTTTCTAACATAACTCTAATAATACTTATTTATATGTATTATGATGTTATATTAAGTTAATATAAGAACTTATAACTTGTACATATGAAGAACACCTTGAAACTTAACATATATCCTTTAATCTCCATTCGGTAAAAAGCGGGCTGTTTTGGGTTGGGAATTAAAAACCTATCTTAGACTTTGAGTTCGAGTCTAAGACTTTGGAAATAAGTTAATATATGTAAATAAGACTTCCAGTATTTTTTTCAAGATTTTAGACAAAGTGGAAGTATCTTATCAAAAATCATATATTGGGTGGATGCCGGGATTTTTCCAAATCTGTCCACCGACACAAAAAGAGGGTAAAGCTCTAAAAATTACTATTTGGGATGAACTTTTCAAATTGGTTTTGTAAAATTAACTTCTTAAGGAATCCATAGCAATTTGATTCACTTTAAACGGAGTTGTAATGAATATTTGGCGAGCAAAACAAAATCTGCTAAAATTAACGTTGTATGGACGAAATTTATATTATAAAAACTATATTAACCATATCCTTGTTAACTTTTCCTATATCCTATAAATATTTGGACATGTTATCAGTAGTATAACAAAATATTATAATCTTGGTTAATTCTGTGATTGTATATATGTATAATAATATTCTTGGTACATCCTAACACAATAAGTCTACAATACATTTTGATAAATCCTAAAACAATATGTACACAATACATCTTAGTTAATTCTAAGACAATACGTATACAATACATCTCTGGGTTGATGCAAAGACAATACGTATACAATACGTCGTGTGGTAATTTTAAGATTATATATATATATATATATATATATATATATATATATATATATATATATATATATATATATATATATATATATATATCGATTATTGGACTGTTGGACTTTTCGGACACTTTTGGGCTACTAACAAAGGACTACTAACAATGGACTAGTAACATAAAATGTTAAAAATTATTATATAAGTATTCTATGAACTTGTTTTATTTTATTCATATGTCGTATTATTATCTGAATCGTTATTATTGTTATAGGTTCGTGAATCCAAGGACGACGGTCATATTTTTAATAAGTTGAAAACTTATTATTAATATACTTTTACTACTGTGAGTATATAGTCCCATTTTTAAACTCTACAAATATTTTGGGATGAGAATACATGTATTTTATGTTTTACGCCATGGACACAAGTACTTGAAATATATTCTACGTTGAGTTGTACCACCTTGCATATCTTCCCTAATAGCTTGGTAACTAATATTTACATGTTGTAAGAACATGTAAGCGTGAATCCTATTGATAGATATATCGGGTTTGATAACCCCAACCGGGCTAGTCGCTCTAGTATCGTAAACGGTTGCATATTACTTCGTTTTTACTACACTTGGTACAGTGTAGGGAGATTTCATAATAAAGGGAATATGCCACATTAATGGTTAAGTATGGTTACGAAGCGCTCAACAACTTATAGAATACTTTTATTCACTTACGAGTGTACATATATTTATAACTATGAAATCTTGTGGTCTATATTTATATCGATGCTAAACCTATATATCTCACCAACCTTTGTGTTGACTGTTTAAGCATGTTTATTCTCAGGTCCTTAAGAAAGTCTTTCGCTGTTGCATTATCTGAGCAAGCTGTGCATGGAGTCTCATGCTTTGGTTTAAATAAAGTGTTGCATTCAATAAAACCTTTTGTTAGGTCCGATTACGTATGAATATCGTGTATATTGATATGAATATTGAGAGAATTAGTCAAATATACAATATTGACTAATTCTACAACTCTCTTGAACTCATTTAGGTACTTTGGCTATGTGTGTTGGCTCACATCTAAGGTTGCCTTGTGGGATATATATAGCCCTCGTCTATATCCCACCATTACAAGGCTTAGCACACAATCCATGCAATTCCCGGGGTTCTAACAATCTCCCCCTTTGCATTGATTGTGTGCGAAAATTTAGCAACCTTACAAATTTCATACAAAAAATCTAAAACTACAAATCTAGTCTTCGATTCATGTATGTTGCCGTTGCTGACGAACTTGAATTTATTGAATTCTTGGAACTTCAACGGACTTCTTGAGAATCTTCTTCGAATTTGCGATTTGCTGAAGATCTCGTACTTTCCCTTATATCTCCCCCTCAAAATGTGATTAACCCTTAAGCATATTTTGATCTGAGAGGGAAAGGGTATCAGAGCCTACGCAAAGATAATCGGCGTTGAATCTTCATGCATAGCTCCCCCTTGACTAATGCAAAAACTTAATCAAGGTATCAGAGTCAGGAATTGTGGTAAGCATGTGTTCATTCCCCCTGGAAAGAATAAACGGTGCTCCCCCTGGAAGTAAGAACACTTTCTGCCACTTGACAAGTTACGTCAGTCAAGGTATGATGTTTAACATCTCTTTGAAGATCGGGTCCCATACTGAAGTATATGGAAACCGTAGTGAAGTTAAATCATCTTCGTTTGAAATACCACTGATAGGTATTATCAATGGCATCTATGGATTCTTCACTCCACTTTTTCGGGACATTTGGTTTAGCTTTTGACAATAGTTCCGATGGCACAAAAGGGAATGAAGTTTTAGCCATATTCACGGATCGTGGTTTAAACTTGAGCAACTCTTGAAAAGAGTATTTGGTTTTTGTTGTTGCGGAAACGTGTGTGGTGCCTGCTTTGATTGACACTTGTTTCGAAAACTGTGTCTTTGAAGTTTTAGAAACTAGGTCAACTTTGGTGCGAGGGGTTTTTCTCGGACCTATGGATGACTTCTGGGTTTTGTGTGGAAACCAACCATATTGATCACGATAACCCGTAATCTCTCCATTTTCTCCGTATGTGGTTTTCAGAAACGGACGATTCACGTTGGTTTCGTAACCGGAATAAATCTTCTTGCTCGAGGAAAATGTTGTCTTTGGTTTAGGAACTGTAGGAGGAGTGGATTTCATCTTGATGACCTTCTTCTCAACCGTTTGAGGAGAATCTGGAATCATAGTCGTTGATTTATCCACTACTGATATCGGATCAGTATTAACTCCTAGTGACACCATTTTGGGTTTCGGAATTGGTGTTGATTTAACATCTACCTCCTTTTGTAACTCGGAAATGCGTTTCTCAAAGTCACACATTAATGTTTGATTTTGCTTGCGAAGTTGAGTGATGACCTTTGAATCAAGCTCATGTTCCTTGGAAAGTATCAGTTTTTCAATAACATGTGAACTTTGAAGAGTAGTCACTTTCTTTTGAAGCTTTTCAGATTCTGATTTACTGTATGCAACGAGAGATTCCAGTTCTTTGATTTGAGCTTGCAACTTGGAAATCTCTGAAGATGTCGTTTGAACTTCTTGTTCTTTCATCTGTTGAATTTCTGCTTGAAGTTGTTGATGAAGTTTGTATTGTATAAAGATATAATTGGAACGTTCACTTTTGCTGTGGCATGAACAACTATATTCATAATGTGCAGTTTCTTCAACAGACGATGGTTTTCGTGGAGTCATTAACAAAGCAATTGACTCAAGTTATGTAGCTTTTGTATCTTCCACAAATCTGATAAAAGCACATTTTTCCGGAGTGTTGTAACAACAAGAACATCTCTTGTCTCGATGATTGAATCTCACAATGAAATCAGGTGTCATCATCACGAAACGTTGAATAATATCAAGTATTATCGCCTTTTCTCCCCCTCAAAATATGATTCCGGTGAATCAAATTTTGTTTTTGGACGTTTCGTTAACTTTCGTTAAGTCCTCGTTAGTTCAGATTCGGTAATGGACTGAACTTACAAAAACCTCAAACTTGTCAAGGACCAAAAGTGACAAATTTCCACCATTTTAGGTATTGGGCTTATTAAAGTAGGTAAGTCCACTTAAGTGATTTTGGCAAGCTTGTTGGGCCTGAAACAGATTCGGTAAGCCCAAATTCGGTAACAAATCAATAACTGATCCAATACCGAATATAATACCGAGTGTATACTGTACCGAATTAGATACCGAGTGTGATTCAATTGCAGGTACCAAAGTTAATACCGAATAGTATACCGAATTGTATACCGAATTGAATCAATAACTGAATCTAAATGAGATGCAAACCGAATCACCAACAGAATCATATACCGAATATGATTCAAAGCAGCCTGTCACTATTACTGTTCATCTTCATTGTGAACACCTATAATCATGGGAATCAATTTAATGAAATAACTGTTGGAAATCGATTGCCACACCTTCCAATAGCAGCGATTAACAATTTTAAGAAGCAATTTCTATTCAAAACAGCATCAAAACTGAAAAATCATTGAAGAACCTCAACAATGAAGATGAAGAACATGAATATTGAATTTTCGATTCATTAGCTTTTAAGTCACGATCTCTTCTTCAAAATTGCTTCAAATCATGAATATAACACTCCTCAATCAACACTTTAACCAGAAACACGCTAGAATCCTTGAATTAAAATGTTGACCCACGAACTTCGAAGTTTGACTTTAATATTCTGAATCATGTGCAGTTTCTCAATTCAATTTGAGTATGCAAATAGCTCAAACGTCTATCCAGAAACACAATAAAATCGTTAATTTGAGTTATAATCAACTAGAATGCTCCAGAGACCTCGTGGCTATTGATTATGGTTACAGCAGCTTCGAATTTGAGTGAAAAAACCTGTTGTTATTTGTTGATGAAGAGATGAATAGGATTCGGTATTTGTTGATGAAGAAGATTGATGACCGATTAAGAAATTTAGATCGATGATTATGAATATGAGAGAGAGGTAGATTGATCTTCGATGAACAGTATTTAGGAGAGAGATGAGATTTATCACTGTAGTTGTCAGGATATTGTAGCAGAGAGAGAAGATGTGCACGTGTTTTAGGATACTATAGAAGTCAGAATATGTATTCGGTATTTTAGGAAAAATAGGACTCGGTAAATATATATTTTTTAATTTTGTAAAAATAGAAAGTGAATTTAAATGGATTCGGTATTTGAATAAAGTTCGGGTTCGGTAAAAAAATTTTCGAAGATTCGAAGATTCGGCATGAATATTCGAAGATGTGTATGAAGATTGGATGAAGATTTGAAGATGAGTATGAAGATGTGTTGAAGATACACACGATATTCGTAGGGATCTCCTTCGTTTCGTTGAAGATCCCGCTCTGATACCAAATGTTAGGTCCGATTACGTATGAATATCTTGTATATTGATATGAATATTGAGAGAATTAGTCAAATATACAATATTGACTAATTTCACAACTCTCTTGAACTCACTTAGGTACTTTGGCTATGTGTGTTGGCTCACATCTAAGGTTGCCTTGTGGGATATATATAGCCCTCGTCTATATCCCACCATTACAAGGCTTAGCACACAATCCATGCAATTCTCGGGGTTCTAACACCTTTGTCATGTATTATATTCGACTGTTATGTGACGTGTGTAGTATTTGGAAACCGATGTATTTTGGGGAATATTTCTTAAATAATCGCCCACTTGTTTAAAACATGCATTATGTATAATAATGGTGTGTTTTTTTTAGAAACGAATTCAATATTTTCTAAAACGTATCATATAGAGGTCAAATACCTCACTATGGGATCAATGAATAATGTACCGCGTTTATAATAATATGGACGGGTCGTTTCAGGGACTATAACTCACTTTCACAGATTTTTATTTCGTCGAAAATAAGACTTGGCCACGGGTCGATTCACGAACCTATAACAAATATATACATATATATTAAAGTATGATCAAAATATATTCACAATATGTTTTATTATGTTTTAATGATTTAAGTTTGTTAAGTTAACAGTCCAACGTTCGTAGTCCACAGTTAGTTGTCCACAGTTAGTAGTACAGAAATAAATCAATATCTATTATCTCGAATCAATCTACGACCTAGTGTATACAAGTCTCAGACTCGATCACAACTCAAAGTATATATATTATTTTAGAATCAACCTCAACCCTGTATAGCTAACTCGAACATTACCGCATATAGAGTGTATATGGTTGTTTCAAATAATATATATAGATGACGTCGATATGATATGTCAAAACATAGTATACGTGTCGATGGTCTATCAAGATTACATAATATATGTTAGAGTACATGTATAATACAATATAAGTTAGTTAGGATATGGTTAGTATAGATTTTTGTCAATTCATCTCGTAGCCAAATTAACCATTTTTAACCAATTTTGTTTTACCTATAACTTCTTCGTTTTAAATCTGTTTTGAGTGAATCAACTTGCTATGGTTTCATATTGAACTGTATTTTATGAAACTAAACAGAAAAAGTATAGGTTTATTGTCGGAAATACATGTTGCAAGTCGTTTTTGTAGAGGTAGTCATTTCAGTCGAAAAAATGACGTCTTGATGACCATTTTAAAAAACATACTTCCACTTTGAGTTTAACCATGATTTTTGGATATAGTTTCATGTTCATAATAAAAATCATTTTCCCCGAAGAACAACTTTTAAATCAAAGTTTATCATAGTTTTTAATTATCTAACCCAAAACAGCCCCCAGTTTCACTATGACGGCGTATATCCGGTTTTACGGTGTTCTTCGTGTTTTCAGGTTTTAAATCATTAAGTTAGCATATCATATAGATATATAACATGTGTTTAGTTGATTTTAAAACTCAAGTTAGAAGGATTAACTTTGTTTGCGAACAAGTTTAGAATTAACTAAACTATGTTCTAGTGATTACAAGTTTAGATCTTCGAATAAGATAGTTATATATATATGAATCGAATGATGTTATGAACATCATTACTACCTCAAATTTAGTAGGTAAACCTACTGGAAGTGACAAGAAATTATCTAGCTTCAAAGGATCTTGGATGGCTTGAAAGTTCTTAAAGTAGAATCATGACACGAAAACAAGTTCAAGTAAGATTTTTACTCGAATTAAGATAGTTTATAGTTATAGAAATCAAATCAAAGTTTGAATATGAGTATTACATTGAATTATAGAGATAACCTACTATAAATAACAAATGTTTCTTGATCCTAGATTATTTCTTGGAATGGATTAGAAAGCTTGGAAGTAAACTTGCAAACTTTGAAGTGTTCTTGATTTTATGAAACTAGAACTTATAGAATTTATGAAGAACACTTAGAACTTGAAGATAGAACTTAAGAGAGATCAATTATATGAATAAAATTGAAGAATGAAAGTGTTTGTATGTGTTTTTGGTCATGACTCATGGATTAGATATAAAGGATGTGTAAGTTTGTTTTCTTGTAAATAATTCATGAATGATTTATAATATTTTTTGTAATTTTGTGAGATATTTCATGCTAGTTGCCAAATAATGGTTCCCACATGTTTGATGACTCATTAAGGCTGCTAAGAGATGATAATTGAAGAGTGTATACCAATAATATATACATCTAGGAGATGTGCATTGTACGGGTATGAATACGGGTGCATATGAGTAGAATTGTTGATGAAAATGAATGAGAATATAATTGTAAGTATTTTTGTTAAGTAGAAGTACTTTGATATATGTCATGAAGTCTTTCAAAATTGTAATATTACATCTTAATACACTACATGTAAATGCATTTTAACGGAGTCGTTAAATCCTCGTTAGTCGTTACATGTAAGTGTTGATTTGAAACCTTTAAGTTAACGATTTCGTTAAATGTAAATAATCCCATTGTTAATATTTCTAATGAGATGTTAAATTGTTACATTATCATGATAACATAATGTATTAATATTTCTTAATAAGATATATAAATAGTAAGACGTTATTACAACAATAATCGTTACATATAGATATCGTTTTGAATTCCTTAAGTTAGTAGTCTTGTTTTTTGTATATAGTTTATTGTTAATATACATAATGAGATACTTAAATATCATTTCATCATGTTAAACATATCTATATGTCCATATATATATTAACATGTAATATACGAGTTATAACGTTCGTGAATCATCGGACGAACTGGGTGGTCAAACGTTAACACAAAATCCGTTTCAAGTAATCAAGTCTTAACAAGTTTGATTGCTTAACATGTTGGAAACATTTATTCATGTAAATATTAATCTCATATAATATATAATCATGGAAAAGTTCGGGTCACTACATTAGGTATTTTCTATTGGAACATATTCTCCCCCTAAAATACTAAAAACATAAATCTTTTTGTCTTTTAGCATTTTAAACAAAATGAAAAGCAGAAAATATCTACAGACAGGCATGCAAATATTAAGTTACCCATGTAAAGTTATGTAGACAGCTTTGATAATATGCAAATAAGAAAAGCATAAACTAATTATCTAAATGTCATGCAAGCTACTTGCACAGTCTAAAAGTTTGATTGACCCTCACAGTTCTTTCATGACACGTCCTAATCCATCTAGATGAATACATTACATTTGGTTACATCGCAAGGTACTTGACCTCTATATGATACATTTTGCAAACATTGCATTCGTTTTTAAAAAGACAATCTTTCATTACATCGAAAGTTGATGGCATGCATATCATTTCATAATATATCCAACTATAATTGACTTAATAATAATCTTGATGAACTCAATGACTCGAATGCAACGTCTTTTGAAATATGTCATGAATGACTCCCAGTAATATCTCTAATATGAGCAAATGCACAGCGGAAGATTTCTTTCATACCAGAGAATAAACATGCTTTCAAGTGTCAACCAAAAGGTTGGTGAAGCGACCCGTCCTAATCCATCCGGACGAAGTCCATATTGATTATAAACGATTCACAACAGTTGATTACATCGCGAGGTATTTGACCTCTATATGATACATTTTACAAACATTGCATTCGTTTTTGAAAAGACAATCTTTCATTACATCGAAAGTTGACAACTTGCATACCATTTCGTAATATATCTTACTATAATAGACTTAATAATAATCTTGATGAACTCAACGACTCGAATGCAACGTCTTTTGAAATATGTCATGAATGACTCCAAGTAATATCTCTAAGATGAGCAAATGCACAGCGGAAGATTTCTTTCGTACCTGAGAATAAACATGCTTTAAAGTGTCAACCAAAAGGTTGGTGAGTTCATTAGTTTAACATAAATAATCATTTCATAATTTTAATAGACCACAAGATTTCATACTTCCATTTCTCATAATCATACGTCCCATGCATAGAGACAAAAATATCATTCATATGGATTGAACACCTGGTAACCGACATTAACAATATGCATATAAGAATATCCCCATCATTCCGGGATCCTCCTTCGGACATGATATAAATTTCGAAGTACTAAAGCATCTGGTACTTTGGATGAGGCTTGTTGGGCCCAATAGATCTATCTTTAGGATTCGCGTCAATTAGGGTGTCTGTTCCCTAATTCTTAGATTACCAGACTTAATAAAAAGGGGCATATTCGATTTCGATAATTCAACAATAGAATGTAGTTTCACGTACTTGTGTCTATTTTTTAAATCATTTATAAAAATTGCGCATGTATTCTCAGCCCAAAAATTAAAGGGTAAAAAGGTAAATGAAACTCACAATAATGTATTTTGTAGTAAAAATACATATGACGACATTGAACAATGTAGGGTTGGCCTCGGATTCACGAACCTATATCATTCATATATCTATTAAGACACATGCTTGTAATCGAACAAATATATTTATATATAAAATCTTTATTTTTATGTTTATAATTTTAATAACGTCTTTAAAACTTTTATTTTTCATAATCGTAATTATTTTAATAATAATGACATAGATAATACTGATATCAATAATAATGATAGTTTTAGTAAAAAAATAATACTAATAATAATAATCGTAATTTTTAATAGTTTTAATAGAAATTTTCAGTAATTATACAATATCACTAATATTAATGTTTAAATGATAAGTCTATTAATGATACTTTGTAATATTAATAATAATGATGATAATACTAATAATAATACCTATGTGGATGATAATAATAACACTAACAATTATAAAATGTTACAAGTGCTAATATTAATGAAAATAATAATAATTTGTATCATTCTCATAATAATAATAATAATCATAATCATAATTATAATAATAAATTATAGTCTTTATAATAATACTTGTATTAGTAATAATAAGTGTTCTAAAAATAACTATAATAATAATAATCACAATACTAATAATAATAATAATTTTGGTAATGAAATCTACCTTCCAAAGCCTTTCTAAAAAAATATGCCCTGAACCGGGTTTGAACTAGAGACCTCCCGCTCACCCGCAAACACACTTAACCATTCCTTTTGTCTTGTTTATCTGATTTATAAGGCAACCCAAACTATATATCTAGTATTTCATTTAGCCATGTTCATCATCTTCTTCACCAAGTTTAAAATCAAACGGGGGCAAAAACTCAACAACAATTGAACGGGTTTTCATTTATGACTTGTAAACAACATGAAACAAAAAAAAAATGTGTTCATGATATAAAAAAATGAGAAAAAAAAACAAAAGAAAATCCTACTGCTTGCTGGTAGCCAAGAAAAAAAAATTTTGTTTTCAGTTTTGAGTTCGTTTTGGACAATCTTTACAACATGAAACATGTTTCAAATCATTCCTAAAATCTATCTAAATCATCAATTTAACTGGAAACTTCAACACGATTACGAATTTCGCGATGAACACTTTCTTTGACTTTTGACAAAATAACTTTGACTCGCAAATTCGATTTCGTTATTAAGAATTGGAACTTGAGATTTTACAAGAAGTTTAAGTAAATGATTCCTAACAACTCTACATTTCTAGTTTTTGAAATTTGTTTCGAATTCTCGTTAGTGTATATCACTGTGAAGAACTCAAGAACTCAAAAATTGATTTTTAGATTAAGTGTGTTATAGGTTATGATTACAACAGGAATTGTGTTGCAAATCATTCCTATAAACTTTATGGATCATCAAATTAACTGGAGATATCAAAACAAACTCGAATTTGATTCAAGAACACTTAGTTGACTTTGAAAACCAAAACTTTGACTCTCAAATTAGAAATTGATAGAAAGAATTGAAGATTGAAAACTTACAGATAGTTTAGATAGACGATTCCTAACAAGACTGCATTATTACATTTTGAAATTTTATTCAAAATCAAAATATGATGAAAAAGATGAAGAACAGAGGATACGAGCTTATTTCTTGATTTTTGGTTAATATCCAATTACAATGCAGAAGATGATATATATGATGAAAGAATTTTGTTCTGCAATTAAAATTGAAGTAGACTTGTAACAAACTCCGACAAATACAAAAAATCAGATACAGTGGTGATGTGGATGTGAAACTGAATGGTACCAGTTCTTGATATTTTTTTTATATATATAAATATATATAATTAAATTAATATTAATAATTAATATCTATATTAATAATAATAATTATTATATCATTATTAATAATTAATAATAAGTAATATTGATGCTAAAATTCATAAAAGTGATAATAATAATAATACTATTAGTATTAGTAATAATAGATTGTATTATTTCAAATTATTATACATATACTTTTGTTTATATTTATATATACATATATATATACATAATTATACACATTTATTTACACACAATAGTTCGTGAATCGTCGAGCACAGTCAAAGGTCAAATGATTTCATGTAAACAGTTCAAGATTTTTGAGACTCAACATTCAGACCTTGCTTATCGTATCGACAACATATAAAGATTAAGTTTAAATTTGGTCGAAAATTTTCGGGTCATCACAGTACCTACTCGTTAAAGAAATTTCGTCCCGAAATTTGATCGAGATTGTCATGGCTAACAATAAAAATATTTTCATGACGAATTTGAGCTGATAAATGGAGTTTTATTACTGTTGAGTAATATGGATAAGATAATTCGATTACTCGAAGAGTACGAGTGAAGCTATCACTAAATAGTGAAATGAGAAAGAAATGTTTCGTCATAACTTTTGACTAGTCATGGTTGAATTTAGAAAATAAGGTGCGTCTTAATTTTTGACGTTGTCTTTGTTGAATTCCGGAATTCAAGGGATTTAAAGAAAATCTTCGAAATCTAAAAGATTTGATTCTTCGGTGAATAAGTAAATTAAGATCTCTATAATTAAATACAGTGATCTGCCTAGATTTCTCTGTCTGATATTTCCACTATAAATTAAACTCTTCCGTTCTATTATTCTCACCATTCCTATATTTTCTTTCTTAGTTCATACATCCAAAAGATTGTGAAAATGTTTAATCCAGTTCTCATCCTTGATATTTTCCTAATTATCATTTCTGTCATCCTTCTTTTCAGTCTTCCACCAGAAAAAATCTGTTTACTTCTACTATTACCTTAGGGTGATACTATTCTTAATTTTACCTTGTCTTTATATTGCTATTCGCATTAAGATCCACGGTTTGTAACCTCCGTGTAGTTATTGGGCTTTATATTTTATCTTATATTTTGGAGTTCTTTGCCTTTTTATTCTCCTCTCGACCTCTAGTAAAGCGAGTAATGGTCCAGAATTCATAAGTACAGAGTTTCAAATGAACATGGCTAATGTTCTAAGAGTGAGATTGTAATAGCACGATCTATATTGGTTAATTTACTAGAATTCAAGAGAAAAGATAGAACTATCAGGAAGATATATTCTTGATTTGTTTAGAGATTAGGTAGAATATAAGAGTCGTGTAACATGGCACATGATGACGGTATGGTCTGTGAATCATCACGTTTCATTAGAAACTCAGCATGACTTACTGTAATATAATCACGTTGATCAAGTGTCATTATATTATACTAACTCATGCATCAATTTTCAACACTACTCCAGAAACCATTCATAATTTAAACTCGAATTTTAAAGAAATTTAGAAACTAAAATGGTTTCCTTTATGATGTAATACGGATAGTACGAAGAGATAACTAATTTCGGACAAGAAGATTTATGAAAATATCCTCAGAAATATCGAAGATATTTATGATGATATTTTGGGATTTCTAAGTTCGATGGTTGATGAAGAAAGATTTTTCGCAAGATTTTAACATGAGTACGGAGCAAGATATTCGTTGAAGGCTTCATCGGATCCAGAATTACCTAGATTCTTTGAATATATGGTATGGTCCTGGTATTTGGCTTTGGTCTCCTTTATGGTTTGCTCAATCTATTTTTCAGTACCAAATTTTCTATCGAGCGTTCCCAATACTCTCTTCTTTATCATTAAACTTTTGACCGTTTAGACCATCTACAATTTTTCTGGTTCCTCTGCATTTAATGCTACGGTATCTGAATCATCGGTTGTCATTTCGAAGTGGTTTCAAGAGAATTGTGTTTTTAGATGATTAAACTCTGATGGCATCATGGTGGAATATGAAAGGTTCCCCGATAACAATAAAAGAGCACGCATACATATCAAAGTTATAATAAGGTTGTTTCAAATGAAGAGTCGAAGTTCATTTGCTGGAGCTGTGATGAAATTGGCTAATTTGGAGAGGGATTGTAAAATTATTTTCGGTAATAACAACACCAAAGGAGCTATCACAGATACGTGTTAAACATTTACTCAGGTTCCGAGAGTTTTCAAGTGCATAACTATATGCATCAATCTCTTCTTACGTAAATGAAGTACGGTTGGTTCATCCTCTCGATTGAGGTGTTTTCAAGAATCACGAAAGGTTTGAACGCATATTGTAATCGTCGAGATACAATGAGGTTTAAGATGAGATCAAGTGGCAAACTTGAAGAATTATTTAGTTTCATATGTTATAATCAATATTTTAATTCATTTTAATTGTCCAATGTCATTAGTCAACAATCGATAGTCCACAGTTATCAGTCCAATAATTCATATATAATTTAATATATAATATTCGAATTTATTAATACGTATCGTGACCCGTATACATGTCTCAGACTCGATCACAACTCAAACTATATATATTATTGTAGAATCAACCTCAACCCTGTATAGCTAACTCCTGCATTACTGCATATAGAGTGTCTATGGTTATTCCAAATAATATATATAGATGCGTCGATATGATATGTCAAAACCTTGTATGCGTGTCCTGATATTTAAAGTGCGTAAAATAAATAACAGAAAAATAAATGGCGATAAATAAAGTGCGTAAAGTAAATAACAGAAATTAAATGACGATAAATAAAATTGCGATGATTAAATTGCGATAAACAAACTACGATAAATAAAATGTAATCAGTTAGCTAGGAACAGTTAGCGTGGATTCTTAACAAAATTTCAATTAGTTAATTCATTTGTTTCTAACAAATTTTATTTTGTCCAATGTTTTCTTCATTATGACACTTGTTGGATTCTGAGAAGTCAAAACCCAAATATAAAATTGAATGAAAATGGTTATTTTGTGGTGAACAGATTCGTATATCAGTGGATGTAAGTAGGATAGTAAATAACTATTGAATCAGATTCGAATAATGTACAGTGTAACTGATTAATGTGAAGTCTAAATATTCCTCGGGTATTACCTACCCGTTAAAATATTTTCACCATTTACAGTTTGTACAAAAGAATTTTTAATTACAATCTTTATGAAAATGTACTTGTATATATATTTTCTTCAAATGTAATCATGGATTTAGTGAGTCAATATGATATTAAACTCATTTGGTTTACCGTTAGAACTAGAATACATAATCTCTAAAACATTTAGAGATTACTTAATCGCCATGAAGAACGAAGATAATTGATGTAGAGTGATACGTAGAACAATGATTATACTCGAGGTACAGAATGAGATGTTGAGGCATGGATTATTGATGGTACTGGTGTTGTTACTGATGGTACTGTTGGCGCAGGTGATGTTGCTGAAGCTGGTAAATTTTGCAGCATATTTTCTAAATTTATTTCTCGAGCTCGAAGTTCGTTGACTTCTTCTATTATTCTGGGATGATTGTCATTCGGAACGAGTGGATGAATAGGGCATTGAATTCAAGATAGTATATAATAGTGGCGAGCTATTCGGGAAATGAGTGTGAAAATGGTGTTTCGAATGAGTTCGCCGGTAAGTGCTTCAGGTTCTTCGACAAGAGTGCAAGTTGGTGGGTGGAAAGGATGGACTTCTTCTCGTCTCCATCGGTTAAGTCAACTACGAACCCATCAGATGAATTGGGGATGGATGATTGGTTGATTCATTCTGGTGTACTGCTTTCGAAGCTTAAGTGAAACTCTATATCAGAATAGCTGTCGGAATAACCATCGGAATAGCTATCGAAATCTGAGGGACTCGAACTGGTTGAGGGATTCATCTCGTACAATCAGATGAAGGATTTTCGATAAGAAATAGGTTATAGGATGTAGATTAGTACTCTGCAATACGTAATTTACAAATGCATATATAATACTAAAATCCCATAAGTTACGGAGGAATCTACGGAAGTTGTCAGACAAAGTCTACAGTACCAGATATGCTAAGATATGAATTAGCAGATACGCTAAGATACGAATTTTGTCTATACACTATTCATGCAATCATTGTAGTAAGATGTGTCTAGACTAAGAATGATAAGCAGGTAATTTCCTAAGGATGATAAATAGATGATTTCCGACAAAAATGATAAGCAAAACTTTTGACATGCAGACACGGTCGAAGTCCAGACTCACTAATGCATCCTAACGACTATCAGTTAGACTCACTAATGCAAGACCTGGTTCGCTAAGACCACCGCTCTGATACCAACTGAAGCGACCCGTCCTAATCTATCCGGACGAAGTCCATATCGATTATAAACGATTCACAACAGTTGATTACATCGCGAGGTATTTGACCTCTATATGATACATTTTACAAACATTGCATTTGTTTTTGAAAAGACAATCTTTCATTACATCGAAAGTTGACAACATGCATACCATTTCGTAATATACCTTACTATAATAGACTTAATAATAATCTTGATGAACTCAACGACTCGAATGCAACGTCTTTTGAAATATGTCATGAATGACTCCAAGTAATATCTCTAAGATGAGCAAATGCACAGCGGAAGATTTCTTTCATACCTGAGAATAAACATGTTTTAAAGTGTCAACCAAAAGGTTGGTGAGTTCATTAGTTTAACATAAATAATCATTTCATAATTTTAATAGACCATAAGATTTCATACTTCCATTTCTCATAATCATACGTCCCATGCATAGAGACAAAAATATCATTCATATGGATTGAACACCTGGTAACCAACATTAACAATATGCATATAAGAATATCCCCATCATTCCGAGATCCTCCTTCGGACATGATATAAATTTCGAATTACTAAAGCATCTGGTACTTTGGATGAGGCTTGTTGGGCCCAATAGATCTATCTTTAGGATTCGCATCAATTAGGGTGTCTGTTCTCTAATTCTTAGATTACCAGACTTAATAAAAAGGGGCATATTCGATTTCGATAATTCAACCATAGAATGTAGTTTCACATACTTGTGTCTATTTTGTAAATCATTTATAAAAATTGCGCATGTATTCTCAGCCCAAAAATTAAAGGGTAAAAAGGTAAATGAAACTCACAATAATGTATTTTGTAGTAAAAATACATATGACGACATTGAACAATGTAGGGTTGGCCTCGGATTCACGAACCTATATCATTCATATATCTATTAAGACACATACTTGTAATCGAACAAATATATTTATATATAAAATCTTTATTTTTATGTTTATAATTTGAATAACGTCTTTAAAACTTTTATTTTTCATAATCGTAATTATTTTAATAATAATGACATAGATAATACTGATATCAATAATAATGATAGTTTTAGAAAAAAATAATACTAATAATAATAATGGTAATTTTTAATAGTTTTAATAGAAATTTTCAGTAATTATACAATATCACTAATATTAATGTTTAAATGATAAGTCTATTAATGATACTTTGTAATATTAATAATAATGATGATAATACTAATAATAATACCTATGTGGATGATAATAATAACACTAACAATTATAAAATGTTACAAGTACTAATATTAATGAAAATAATAATAATTTGTATCATTCTCATAATAATAATAATAATAATCATAATCATAATTATAATAATAAATTATATTCTTTATAATAATACTTGTATTAGTAATAATAAGTGTTCTAAAAATAACCATAATAATAATAATCACAATACTAATAATAATAATAATTTTGGTAATGAAATCTACCTTCCAAAGCCTTTCTAAAAAAATATGCCCTGAACCGGGTTTGAACTAGAGACCTCCCGTTCACCCGCAAACACACTTAACCATTCCTTCTGTCTTATTTATCTGATTTATAAGGCAACCCAAACTATATATCTAGTATTTCATTTAGCCATGTTCATCATCTTCTTCACCAAGTTTAAAATCAAACGGGGGCAAAAACTCAACAACAATCGAACGGGTTTTCATTTATGACTTGTAAACAACATGAAACAAAAAAAAATGTGTTCATGATATAAAAAAAATGAGAAAAAAAAAACAAAAGAAAATCCTACTGCTTGCTTGTAGCCAAGAAAAAAAAAATTTTGTTTTCAGTTTTGAGTTCGTTTTGGACAATCTTTACAACATGAAACATGTTTCAAATCATTCCTAAAATCTATCTAAATCATCAATTTAACTGGAAACTTCAACACGATTACGAATTTTGCGATGAACACTTTCTTTGACTTTTGACAAAATAACTTTGACTCGCAAATTCGATTTCGTTATTAAGAATTGGAACTTGAGATTTTACAAGAAGTTTAAGTAAATGATTCCTAACAACTCTACATTTCTAGTTTTTGAAATTTGTTTCGAATTCTCGTTAGTGTATATCACTGTGAAGAACTCAAGAACTCAAAAATTGATTTTTAGATTAAGAGTGTTATAGGTTATGATTACAACATGAATTGTGTTGCAAATCATTCCTATAAACTTTATGGATCATCAAATTAACTGGAGATATCAAAACAAATTCGAATTTGATTCAAGAACACTTAGTTGACTTTGAAAACCAAAACTTTGACTCTCAAATTAGAAATTGATAGAAAGAATTGAAGATTGAAAAGTTACAGATAGTTTAGATAGACGATTCCTAACAAGACTGCATTATTACATTTTGAAATTTTATTCAAAATCAAAATATGATGAAAAAGATGAAGAACAGAGGATACGAGCTTATTTCTTGATTTTTGGTTAATATCCAATTACAATGCAGAAGATGATATATATGATGAAAGAATTTTGTTCTGTAATTAAAATTGAAGTAGACTTGTAACAAACTCCGACAAATACAAAAAATCAGATACAGTGGGGATGTGGATGTGAAACTGAATCGTACCAGTTCTTGATATTTTTTTATATATATAAATATATATATAATTAAATTAATATTAATAATTAATATCTATATTAATAATAATAATAATTATATCATTATTAATAATTAATAATAAGTAATATTGATGCTAAAATTCATAAAAGTGATAATAATAATACTATTAGTATTAGTAATAATAGATTGTATTATTTCAAATTATTATGCATATACTTTTGTTTATATTTATATATACATATATATATACATAATTATACACATTTATTTACACACAATAGTTCGTTAATCGTCGAGCACAGTTAAAGGTCAAATGATTTCATGTAAACAGTTCAAGATTTTTGAGACTCAACATTCAGACCTTGCTTATCGTATCGACAACATATAAAGATTAAGTTTAAATTTGGTCGGAAATTTTCAGGTCATCACAGTTGGTGAGTTCATTAGTTTATCATAAACATTCATTTCCATCATTTTAATAGACCACAAGATTTCAGATATTCAATTGTACACATAACCCGAGTACATAATAATGCGCGTAGCCCGCGAATTAAAAATCATTCATATGGTGAACGCTTGATAACCGACTTAACTTTAATGCATAGAATATCCCCAAACAGAACCACTCATCTATATAATAATAATAATAATCTCGAAGTACTAAAGCATCCGTACCCCGGATGGGACTTGTCGAGGTCCATAGATCTATCTTTAGGATTCGCGTCGATTAGGGACCATACCCGTTTCCTAATCATTAGGTTACCAAGCTAAAAAGGGGTGATATTCAATATTCATAATCCAGCCATAGAATGTAGTTTTTGATAACTTGTGTCTATTTCGTAAAAAATTAATAAAATCGGTGCATGTATTCTCAGTCCCAAAAATATATATAAAAAGGGAGTAATGAAACTCACCTAATGTATTTTGTAGTAAAAATACATATGACTATATTGAACAACTGAACAATGCAGGTTTGGCCTCGGATTCACGAACCTATATCATTCGTATGTATGCATTAAAATATATACTTGTAATCGAACAATTTCATATCTTATAACCTTATATATTATATATTTTGTTTATATATATATATATATATATATATATATATATATATATATATATATATATATATATATATATATATATATATATATATATATATATATATATATATATATATATATATATATATATAAATATAAATATATATATATATATTTAAAAATGATTATTTTTTATATAGTTATATTAATATGTCTATATCTGAAAAATACCTAATTTGTTGTATATAAGTTTTTATAAGGTTAATATGCTTTATATATAGTTATATGGCTTATTAATATAATTGTAGTATATGTAATAAGTATGTTTTATATTCAAAATATTTATTTGTTTAAAAATGATGGTTTTGATATTAATGTTTTACTAAGAATAATAATAATACTAATAATAACTTCATTAAAAATGATAATTTTAATAATAGTAATGATATTGTGAATAATGATACTTTTATCTAATTATAAGATTAATAATACTAATAGTTACAAAAGTGATACTAATATTAATATTAATCATACTCGTATTAATAATAATAACACTAAAATGACAAGATTTATAATAATCTTACTTATAACAGTATTAATGAAAATTTATGTTTCTAATACTTATAAAGAAAATTATAATATTTGTAACAATAATATTTGTAATACTAATAATATCTATAATAATAATAATAATAATAATAATAATAATAATAATAATAATAATAATAATAATAATAATAATAATAATAATAATAATAATAATAATAATAATCCTAATTGTAATTATGATACTTATACTAAGGTTAACGAATTTGATAATACTCTTCATTTGATTAAAACAATGATATTTCTAAATACTAGGAGTAATAATAATTATCATAATTTAATAATTTTAACAATAATATCATAATAATAATAATATTAATAATAATAACACTTATCATGGCAATAACAATAATAATAATAATTAGTATTAATAATAATAATAATAATAATAATAATAATAATAATAATAATAATAATAATAATAATAATAATAATAATAATAATAATGAATACAACTTTTGAAGCTTTGTTTAAAAAGAATACGCCACCGCCGGGACTCAAACCTGAGACCTCTCGAATACCCATCAAATGCTCAGACCAGTTGCCCGTTTTCTGATTTATCACAAACCTATTTGTATTTAGTTCGTATATAATTAATTCCCTTTCTTCCTCAATCGAATTAGAATTTATCAGTTATCAATCCATTTAAAACAACAATTTGTACATTTTAATTGAGACTTTGTGCTTATATTAAACAACCTTATTAATAAATTTAATTAAATACAAAAATTGAATCAAAAATGGAACTGAAGCAGAAAAATACTCGATGAACAACTCATCATCGAATTTTGATTTTGAGACCGTTTTGACTTATGATTCCAACATGAAAAAGGTTGAGAATCATTTTTAGAAACTTTCTGAATGTTCAATTTATCTTAAAACATTCAAACGAATCCAAATTTTACGATGAACAAATTATTTAACTTTTTAAAATCAACTTTGACTTCCAAAATTCGAGCTCGATAGATAAAATTGGAATTTGTAATTTTCCAGATAGTTTAAGTAAAAGATTTATAACGTAACGGCATTAACACATTTTGTAACTGATTTTGATTTCGAACAAATTGAAGAATAAAGCAAGAAAAGGGCAGGGACCTGTATTCTTCCCCGTTTCTAATTAATTTCGTAAATCTTGAAAGCTGTAAAGGTAATTGTAATGGTTAAGTGATAGTGTAGGTCAACTAGTATCACCTAATACCGAAAGTGATTGAGTTTTATAACAATTAAAGATTGACAGAATTTAAATCGGGTACATAATATAAATAAAAAAAATAAAAAGGAGAAGTTGATTGTTAACTGTATGGTACGATCGAATATGATGTTTAGCAACTTGAGGGACAAAAACAAAATCATTTATATTGGGATCACGATGAGAAACAGATTTTTGGGTTTATTCCAATGTATATCTATACTCTTTATTTTAGTTATTTGATATTTATTAATAATAATACATAAAAATACTAATAATAATTATCTTTATAATATAAATACTGATTTTTAATATACATATCTGCATGTAATGGTTTATGTATATATATATATATCCGTATATATCTAGCCATAATTATATCTTTTTTTGTATATTCTTTTATTTACATTATTTATATTTATAGATTATAATTAATCTTATTATTAATAATATGATAGTAATAATAATATTTCATTATGTTAATATAAATGTTAAATATAAATAATAATACTAACTATGAAAATAATAATGTTAATAATGATAATAAACATAAACATATTAGTAATAATAATATAATAAATTAAATTATATCTAAATATTAAATTAATAATATTCATAATATTGATATTAATATTGATATTTATTTTAATGATAATAATGAAAGTACTATTATAATGTATCAACTATATTTTAACTTGTAATTTCATATATTAATATCAAAAATTTTATTTTTGTTCTATTATATAATATATATGTTGAATATTTACTATTTATACATTTTAATATCTTACCATATATATATATATATATATATATATATATATATATATATATATATATATATATATATATATATATATATATATATATTAATAACAATTTAATTATTTATATTTATTATTTACAATTATTATATGTACTTACATTTATATATATTTATATATATATTTATTTACAAACTAATGTTCGTGAATTGTTGGGAACAGTCAAAGGTCAATTGAATATATGAACATCATTTCAAAATTTTCTAGACTCAACATTACAGACTTTGCTTACGTGTCGATTTCATATTAAGATCAAGTTTAAATTTGGTCAAAAATTTCCGGGTCGTCACAGTACCTACCCGTTAAAGAAATTTCGTCCCGAAATTTGATTGGGATGGTCATGGTTGTAACGACCCGGATTTTTCCGTTAATATATAGAAGATTAATATTTACATAATTAATGTTTCCAACATGTTAAGCAATCAAACTCATTAAGACTTGGTTATTTTAAATGAATTTTATACAAACATTTGGCCACCCCGTCTGTCTGACAATTCACGAACGTCATAATTCGTAATAATTATTTAATGACGTATATATGAATATAAATATATACTCATGATTGTTAAATGATATTTAAGTATCTCAATACATATATTAACAATTGGTTATATACATAAAATGATATTACTAACTTAAAGACTTCAAGACTAGATATATATATAACGATTAACGTTGTAATAACTTCTAAATTAAAATGTATGTATATGTATTGTATTAATATGTATTAATACACGTTTGAAGGACTTAAACATATATACTAACATACTTATACTCAACAAAGATAGCTATACTCATAATCTCATTCAATTTCATCAAGAATTCTATTCGTATTCATTCGGTATTTACACCCGTATCATACCCAGCTTCCATACTTAAATACTATGAGTATATACCAATATAAAATACCAATTATAGCCTCCTTAGCAGACCTATGAGTCACAAGACAAGGATAAACATGATGGAGACTTGTGGGAACCAACATTTAACTTCTAGTTTGCATTATTATGCTATATTCCAAATTTTGATAAAGTCTCTTAACCATATACATGAACCATGACTTTTAACACTCTTTTTACTCATTCATATCAGCTATTTATCTTACCTTCACTCTCATAATACTCACACACAAGAACTCTAAGTATTCTCTCCATTTCTTACTCTTTAAACACTCTTTAAACACACATACTTAAAGTATTAGAAAATCTTCATTCACTTTGATCATACTCTAGCTTCAAGAACACTTTGTTAACTCATCTACTCCTCTTTATCAAGGTAAGAATTATATATAATCTTTGGTTCAATTCATATACTTATAACTATATTAATTCAAGATAGAAATCTTATTCGAACTTTTGTTCATTCTATGATTCTACTCCAAGGATTACACGCCATCAAGGATATTTTTGATCACAAGATTATCATCTTATTTTATCAGCAACTTTGTTCATTTAATTTGAGGTAGTCACCTTATTCATAATCTTTTTCGATTCATATCCATATAGCTATCTTATTGTGAGTTTATAACTTACAACAACAAGAACATAGTTTAGATTAATTCTAAACTTGTTCACAAACAAACTTAATCCTTCTAACTTGACTTTTAAAATACTTCAACACATATATTATGATAGTATGTCAAGCTAACATAAGGATATAAAACTTGTAAACACGAAGAACACCTTAAAACTGAACATACGCCGTCATAGATCATCGGGGGCTGTTTTGGGTTTGATTTTAAAAACCTATCTTAAACTTTGAATTAAAAGATTTACTTTAGTAAAAAATCTTATTTTATATGGATATGAAATATATCCAAAATCCATGGTTAAACTCTAATTGGAAGTATATTTTTCAAAAGAGTCATCAAGATGTCGTTCTTACGACGGATATGACTATCTTCTTGTATTTGACACCTAAGCTGTATTTTCGACTATAAACATAGATGTTGAGGCATGGATTTTTGATGGTACTGGTGCTATTACTGATGGTACTGTTGGTGCCGGTGATGTTGCTGAAGCTGGTAAATTTTGCACCATATTCTCCAAATTGATTACTCGAGCGCGAAGTTCGTTGACTTATTCTATTATTCCGGGATGATTGTCGGTCGAAAAGAACGGATGAATAAGGTTTAGAATTTTAGATAGAATATAATCGTGGCGAGATACTCTGGAAATGAGAGAGAAAATGGTGTTTCGGATAGGTTCACCGGTAAGTGCTTTAGGTTCTTCGCCAAGAGGGCAATGTGGTGGATGAAAAGGATCACCCTCTTCTTGTCTCCAATGATTGAGGAGGCTACGAACTCAGCCCCAATTCATCCAGAATAGATGATGGCTAATCGGTTGATCCATTCCAGTTACACTGCTTTCGGAGCTCGAGTGAAAATCCATATTGGAATAGTTATCGGCACCCGACGAACTTGAACTGGTTACAGAATTCATCTTGCACGGTTAGGTAAAGGATTTTATGAAATGATTTTCGGATATCAGATGATATTCTAATTACATAGAATATCTATGTATGGTACAGAAGATCTCGTAGATTACGGAGGAAATTAAGGAAACGTGTCAGACAAAGTCTACAGTAACAGATACACTAAGATCTGAATTTTGTCTATACACTATTCATGCAATCATTGCAATAAGACGTGTCTAGACTATGAATGATAAGCAGGTTATTTTTGACACGAAATGATAAGCAAAACTTTTGACATGCAGACACGGTCGAAGTCCAGACTCACTAATGCATCTAAACAACTATCAGTTAGACACACTAATGCAAGACCTGGTTCGCTAAGACCACCGCTCTGATACCAACTTTCATGACCCGTCCTAATCCATCTGGACGAATACAATACATTTGGTTACATCACGAGGTACTTGACCTCTATATGATACATTTTACAAACATTGCATTCGTTTTTGAAAAGACAATTTTCATTACATCGAAAGTTGATGGCATGCATACCATTTCATATATATCCAACTATAATTGACTTAATAATAATCTTGATGAACTCAATGACTCGAATGCAACCTCTTTTGAAATATGTCATGAATGACTCCCAGTAATATCTCTAATATGAGCAAATGCACAGCGGAAGATTTCTTTCATGCCTGAGAATAAACATGCTTTCAAGTGTCAACTAAAAAGTTGGTGAGTTCATTAGTTTATCATAAACATTCATTTCCATCATTTTAATAGACCACAAGATTTCAGATATTCAATTGTACACGTAACCCGAGTACATAATAACACGCGTAACCCGCGAATTAAAAATCATTCATATGATGAACGCTTGATAACCGACTTAACTTTAATGCATAGAATATCCCCAAACAGAACCTCTCGTCTGTATAATAATAATAATCTCGAAGTACTAAAGCATCCGTATCCCGGATGGGACTTGTTGAGGTCCATAGATCTATCTTTAGAATTCGCATCGATTAGGGGCCATACCCGTTTCCTAATCATTAGGTTACCAAGCTAAAAAGGGGTGATATTCAATATTCATAATCCAACCATAGAATGTAGTTTTTGATCACTTGTGTCTATTTTGTAAAACATTAATTGATCACTTGTGTCTATTTTGTAAAACATTAATAAAATCGGTGCATGTATTCTCAGTCCCAAAAAATATATATAAAAAGGGAGTAATGAAACTCACCTAATGTATTTTGTAGTAAAAATACATATGACTATATTGAACAACTGAACAATGCAGGGTTGGCCTCGGATTCACTAACCTATATCATTCGTATATATACATTAAAATATATAATTGTAATCGAACAATTTCATATCTTATAACCTTATATAATATATATTTTATATATATATATATATATATATATATATATATATATATATATATATATATTTGAAAATGATTATTTTTTATATAGTTATATTAATATGTCTATATCTGAAAAATACCTAATTTGTTGTATATAATTTTTTATAAGGTTAATATGCTTTATATATAGTTATATGGCTTATTAATATAATTGTAGTATATGTAATAAGTATGTTTTATATTCAAAATATTTATTTGCTCAAAAATGATGGTTTTGATATTAATGTTTTACTAAGAATAATAATAATACTAATAATAACTTCATTAAAAATGATAATTTTAATAATAGTAATGATATTGTTAATAATGATACTTTTATCTAATTATAAGATTAATAATACTAATAGTTACAAAAGTGATACTAATATTAATATTAATCATACTCGAATGAATAATAATAACACTAAAATGACAAGATTTATAATAATCTTACTTATAACAGTATTAATGAAAATTTATGTTTCTAATACTTATCAAGAAAATTATAATATTTGTAACAATAATATTTGTAATACTAATAATATCAATAATAATAATAATAATAATAATAATAATAATAATAATAATAATAATAATAATAATAATAATAATAATAATAATAATAATAACAATAATCCTAATTGTAATTAAGATACTTATACTAAGGTTAATGAATTTGATAATACTCTTTATTTGATTAAAACAATGATATTTCTAAATATTGGGAGTAATAATAATTATCATAATTTAATAATTTTAACAGTAATATCATAATAATAATAATATTAATAATAATAACACTTATCATGGTAATAACAATAATAATAATAATTAATAATAATAATAATAATAAATGATAATAATAATGATAATAATAATAATAATAAAAATAATAATAATAATAATAATAATAATAATAATAATAATAATAATAATAATAATAATAATAATAATAATAATAATAATAATAATAATAATAATAATAATAATGAATACAACCTTTGAAGACTTGTTTAAAAAGAATACGCCACCACCGGGACTCGAACCCGAGACCTCTCGAATACCCATCAAATGCTCAGACCAGTTGGGCTATTGCCCGTTTTCTGATTTATCACAAACCCGTTTGTATTTAGTTCCTATATAATTAATTCCCTTTCTTCCTCAATTGAATTAGAATTTATCAGTGATCAATCCATTCAAAACAACAATTTGTACATTTTAATTGAGACTTTGTGCTTACAGTAAACAACCTTATTAATAAATTTAATTAAATACAAAAATTGAATAAAAAATGGAACTGAAGCAGAAAAATACTCGATGAACAATTCATCATCGAATTTTGATTTTGAGACCGTTTTGACTAATGATTCCAACATGAAAAAGCTTGAGAATCGTTTTTAGAAACTTTCTGAATGTTCAATTTATCTTAAAACATTCAAACGAATCTAAATTTTACGATGAACAAATTATTAGACTTTTTAAAATCAACTTTGACTTCCAAAATTCGAGCTCGATAGAAAAAATTGGAACTTGTGATTTTCCAGATAGTTTAAGTAAAAGATTTATAATGTAACGGCATTAACACATTTTGTAACTGATTTTGATTTCGAACAAATTGAAGAATAAAGCAAGAACAGGGCAGGGACCTGTGTTCTTCCCCTTTTCTAATTAATTTCGTAAATCTTGAAAGCTGTAAAGGTAATTGTAATGATTAAGTGATAGTGTAGGTCGACTAGTATCACCTAATACCGAAAGTGATTGAGTTTTATAACAATTAAAGATTGACAGAATTTAAATCGGGTACATAAAATAAATAAAAAAATAAAAAGGAGAAGTTGATTGTTAACTGTATGGTACGATCGAATATAATGTTTAGCAACTTGAGGGACAAAAACAAAATCGTTTATATTGGGATCACGATGGGAAACAGATTTTTGGGTTTATTCCAATGTATATCTATACTCTTTATTTTAGTTATTTGATATTTATTAATAATAATACATAAAAATACTAATAATAATTATCTTTATAATATAAATGCTGATTTTTAATATATATATCTGCATGTAATGGTTTATGTATATATATATATATATATATATATATATATATATATATATATATATATATATATATATATATATATATATATAGCCATAATTATATCTTTATTTGTATATTCTTTTATTTACATTATTTATATTTATAGATTATAATTTATCTTATTATTAATAATATGATAGTAATAATAATATTTCATTATGTTAATATAAATGTTAAATATAAATAATAATACTTACTATGAAAATAATAATGTTAATAATGATAATAAACATATTAGTAATAATAATATAATAAATTAAATTATATCTAAATATTAACTTAATAATATTCATAATATTGATATTAATATTGATATTTATTTTAATGATAATAATGAAAGTACTATTATAATGTATCAACTATATTTTAACTTGTAATTTCATATATTAATATCAAATTTTTTTTTTGTTCTATTATATAATATATATATATTGAATATTTACTATTTATACATTTAATATCTTACCATATATATATATATATATATATATATATATATATATATATATATATTAATAACAATTTAATTATTTGTATTTATTATTTACAATTATTATATGTACTTACATTTATATATATTTATATACATATTTATTTACAAACTAATGTTCGTGAATCGTTGGGAACAGTTAAAGGTCAATTGAATATATGAACATCGTTTCAAAATTTTCTAGACTCAACATTATAGACTTTGCTTATCGTGTCGATTTCATATTAAGATCAAGTTTAAATTTGGTCTAAAATTTCCGGGTCGTCACAAGTTCGACATCCAAAATCACCTTGTCTCGATCAACAATGTCGTTCAACTCTAATAGGTGCAAGAACCTAGGTTTATCAAAAGCCTTAGTGTACAGGTCAGCCCTTTGCTCCTTAGTACCTATTCTCTTAACCTCTATGATTCTTTTCTCATGAAAATCACGAATAAAATGATACTTAACCACTATATGCTTTGTCTTAGAATGTTGAATATGATTCTTAGTGACAGCAATATCAGCAGTATTATCAATAAAGAGAGGAGAGAGAGAAAGATTCTTAGCCCGTAATCGCAAAGTTGCTGTTGAATCCAGACAACTTGCAAACAACAACTAGCAGCAGCTATGTATTCAGCTTCACATGTGGAAATTGCGACAACAGTTTGCTTCTTGCACTGCCAGGTCACCAGCCTTTCACCAAGAAATTGACATCCTCCTGATGTTGATTTTTTGTTAATCTTGCAACCTTGATAATCTGAATCACTGTATGCTACAAGATCAAACTTTTCATCGTTAGAATACCATATGCCAAGATTAGGAGAATGTAAGAGATAACGTAAAATCCTTTTAGCAGCTGTAAGGTGAACTGTGTTCAGATTAACTTGGTATCGGGCACAGAGACATGTCGCGAACATTATATCCGGCCTTAACGTAGTAAGGTACATGAGCGATCCGATGATTGCTCGATAGTAATTTGGATCAACAGGTTCCCCTTCATCGACGAGTTCCTGCTTAGTAGAACTGAAAATGATATCGTCAACATAAATCTGAACCAAGATAATGTCGTCACCTTGTATTTTAGTGAACAGAGTACAGTCTACCGTGCCCATTTGATATCCTTTTTCGATAAGGTAACTAGATAAACGCCCATACCAAGCACGTAGGGCTTGATGTAGTCCATAAAGAGCTCTCCGTAAACGGTAAACTTTGTCAGGATGAAGATGATCTTCAAAACCAGGTGGTTGATTAACATATACTCTTTCATTTAGCTTTCCATAAAGAAAAGCGCTCTTGACATCCATTTGATAAACTTTGAATTTCATGAATGAAGCGAATGCCAAGAAAATATGAATTCCTTCCAATCTGGCAACAGGAGCAAAAACTTCATCATAGTCGAATTCTGGATCTTTTTGATATTCCTTTGCTACTAACCTAGCTTTGTTACGAATAACATTGCTATCTTCATCATACTTATTCTTTTAAACCCATTTAAGATCAATGACTTACACCATTCAGCTTCGTTACCAACTTCCAAACGTATAACTGATGAAATTGTTGAATCTCTTCTTGCATGGCCATTACCCAATCAACATGCTTCAAAGCTTCTTTCATTGTCTTAGGCTCAATCTTGGAAATATGACATGCATACTCGAAGAATGCAGCAGCAGATGTCATATGAGTATCAACTTGGCCATTAAACTGAACTTGTCTTCTTGTTCAAACACACACATTAGGATCGCCAATAATATTTTCTCTAGGATACGCAATTGTATTTCTGGGAATTGGTTGTGCAGGAACAGGTATATTATGATGTAGATTTGTAGTGTCACCCATATCTTCAGGATTTTTTGAACTTTTACTTGAAATATCAGATCCGTAGGTATCGTAAATAGGATCTTGATCAGATTCTTGAAGTGGTTCAACAATAGATGGAGTTGGATTAGGAGATTGAATAGGTGCAGACACTTCTGGTGCATTCTGTAAATCAAACAACATTTGTAATTCTACTTCGTTCTCCACATGATCTGGAGCAAGATTGAATGAGTCAATCAGCTCATAATAGTTGTAAATCCAAGGATGGCTCTTTGGAGTAGCTTTCTGTCGGCTTCTCTGAACATCAACTTTAGACCATTCTTCCACACATCTGGTTTCGTTGTTAAAGACTCGCTTGTTAGGAGAACTATACCCTAAAAATACGCTGGTAACTACTTTAGCATCAAACTTACTTCCTGGTTTTCTCTTCAAGATGGTACAAGTTGCACCAAATGGTTCTAGATGCTTCAGTGTAGGTTTTCTCCTATGCAACAGTTCATAACACGTCTTACTCAAACGCTTAACTATAAGAACCCGATTCATTGTGTAACATGCATTTGCAACAGCTTCTCCCCAAAAATGAACAGGTAGTGATGAGTTAGCTATCATGGTTCTAGCAGTCTCAATCAAAACCCTATTTTTTTCATTCTGCAACACCATTCATTTGATGGGCATATGCAAAACTGAATTGCATATTGATACCCTTTTCGATACAGATACCTGCAAGATACTGATTTTTAAATTCTGTGCCATTGTTGCAACGAATCTTTCTCACTTTTAGATTAAAACCTGTTTCCAATCTATTGATTAGCACCTTCAAGTTCTCAAAAGTCTCAGACTTTTCTTTCAAGAACATAACCCAAGATAATCTTGAATAATCATCAGTTACAACCATACAGTACTTACTTCCATAAATGCTTTCAAAACGGATTGGACTGAAAAGATCCATATGCAACAGTTCAAGTGGAGCAGAGATTGGATTGTACTTAACCAGCTTATGTGCTTTCTTGCTCTGTTTACCCTTCTTACACAGAACACATGTTCCTGGAATTTGAAAAGATCGAAGATCTACACCTTCCACAAGATTATTGTGAATAAGATGATTCATTTTCCAAAAACTTAAATGACCCATGCATTTGTGCCATATGATAGACTCTTATTCAGTTGCCTCAGAAATGAAGGCTTGATGATATTCAGTAGTTGAAATAGCAACATTCATATCCAGCATGTACAAATCAGCTTGTCTTGGAGCCTTCATTAAAATCATATCAGGTATAATCACAAATTTTGGTTTCAAAATGTAGATGTATTCATCATCAAAGACTACTTTGAAGGATTTTTCACAGATCTGCGAAACCGATAACAAATTGTTTGCAAGCTCTTGACAATAATTCACTTTATCGAAGCTGACTTTCTCATTCCTTAACAAACTCTGAGCGGTAATGTGACCACCTTTATCTCCAGCAAAAGCAACATAACCTCCCTTAATATGATGAACATTTGAAAGAAGAGATAGATGTCCTGTCATATGTATCGAAGCGCTGCTATCTACTATCCAGGTGTTATTTGCAGGTACCCTGGTTCCCTGCATATCACATTAAGAGAATTAATTGATAATGGGAACCCACGCCCGAACGGCAGTAGGTTGTCCATTAACACCCATAGCTTGAAATTCCATCCATTTCCCATTTAAGTCTAGAGGAATCTCATCATTTGAAACCATAAACTTAGTAAATTTGGAAGGAGAGGTGTCATGCTTTTGGTGTCTGACAATCCTCTCTGAATCTGAGTGATTCATCCGTGGTCTGATTTGTGGAAAATATTTTCTTCGACTTGCTTTTTGTGAGGGTGACCTCATCTTTGGTTCAAAAGTTTTTCTTGATCACAAGACCCGGTTACATTTGTCTCAAAACTTCTTTTTGGAATTTTACCTTTCACAGGTGAAACAGATCTATTGAAATTCTTTCTCTTAGAATCGCCATGAACAACATCTGTCTTAAACCTCTTATCACGACTTTCATTACTTACAGGTGAATTTGTTCTATAAACATAAGATAATCTAAAATTATCATGTGTCAAGTCAATCTTATGTCTAGTGGAACGAACTCTTCTAGGACAATAAGCAACAATGTATCCAAAAACAGCACAATTAAAACATTGATGAAACTCCCTATGTCCAGTAAATTGATACACGTTATTAGTGTTTGAAGATGAAGGGTCTTGTGTTCTTACGAACACAGGAGAATCATTTTATTTTTCTCTTGGAACAGGCTTAGGGGTAACAGGAGGAACAGGTCTGTTAGCAAATCTAGGATTTTTTAAAATTTTAATATGACCTTTTGGTGTTATCACCCTTCTTCTTTTAGAATTGTCTCCTAAACTATTTTTCCTATTTTCTTCATGATCTAAAGCACCTTCAGCAGTATCATCAGAAGTTGTATTCTTAGTTGAGCTACACTTCTTATTCTTTTCAAAATAATCTTCATAACTAGGAGGAATATCGTCTTCTGGTCGACCTCAAATACATTTGCGTTAACAAATTTGTTTTGAAAAGGTGGAGATACAGACTTATATCCAATACCCTTACCCTTGGTGTCATTAACTTCCACCATTAATGCATTCCATTGTGACGCACTTGCCCAACATTTTTATTTTAATTGAAATAGCTTCTAAATCAGCTTTAACGCATTCATTTTCTTTCTTTAGTTCATTGATTGTCTCAACACATTTAATTAAAGCTTGATTTATGTCAAAGTTATAACATTTAAGATCGTGAAGTTTCTTTTTATAAACTTTGATCTGCTCTTTCAACTCGTTTTCAACCTTAGTGGTCACAAGGTTTGCTTGAAATTTATCTCGCATCTCAGCATAAGACTTGGTTAAATTATCTATTGTTACTTTAGATTCAGCACATTTAACACATTCATTTGGTGTATCAATAGATGGATCAGAAGATACCCATTGAGCACTATTTGATGAAGAAGTCTCAGCCATAAATGCAAAGTAATTTTTCTTCTTCCCATTATCGAACTCATCTTCTGATTCTGATGAATCTGTAAGAAACTCTGATGTATCAGCATCTTTTCCCAAATGGATCTGTTCAAGTCCATCCCAAATATCTTTAGCTCTTGTTAACCCAGAAACTTTCTCAAGATCACTTTTTGATAAGCACATCTTTAGTAAATCTATTGCTTGCTTGTTCAGTGCTTCAAAATCAGTTCGATCTGCTCCCGTATGATCCGCTTTATCTTTGACCTCTGAATCTGACTTCTTGTCGGATTCATCATCTTCTAAATTTGTACTCTCAAGATCTGAACCTTCACCCATTAGAACTAACATCTCCAGCTCTACGGCAATCATTCTACCCCATTCATCTAGTTCTTTATCAGCATCAAAGGATGTTTCTTCTATTTGATCAGTTTCAAGACTGTCTTCAAACACTGAGGTATCACCATATCTATCCTTCCATCTGTTGAAGTAGTAGTCCTCTGACGATGTTGGTGAAACACTTCCAGATTCAGGTGTACGAGGAACTGAATCACGTGCCTTCTTGAATTTGTCTTTAACTTGTTTCTGAATCTTCTCTTTTCAAATAGTTCGGGACAATTCTTTAGCTTTTTCAGCGCGAGCAGTTAACTTCTCAATTATACTTTGATTAGTAACATAGTTTGTTTCAGCTTCAGTTATCTTTGCCATGTTGGCTTTAGGTTGTTTCTCATTCACATTCAATTTGATTGATCAATCATCATCGTCTCCATGAATGACAACTAGAGCTTTGTTAGGACTTTCATTAGTTTCTAGATCATTTCCCTTATCAGTGATGTAGATCTCTCGCTTTGTTGATTGGTATTGGGAACTAACACGATTATAGTTCTAATTCCTGAAAGGATTATGATTACCCTGCTTCCTTTATTTTGTACACTGTCTTGAAAAATGACCTAACTCTCTATAGTTGTAACAAGAAACAGTATTCATATCAAAACCCAGTTTTGTATCCTTAGTCAGACTGATTGGTTTCCCAATTCTTTCTTCATAATCTCTAGCTCTTCTCACAAGATTTTCCATACCCCACATTATATCCATCTTTTCTGCTTCATCCTTATCAAGTTGTTGATAGTCTTCTGTTGTTAGATAAATATTACCCACACGACCATCAAGATAATTATCATAAGAATTCACAAGATTTGACAATAGAGCTATGTTGTAAGACCCATATTAGAAATGTATATTTTGTAAATATAATAAAAAGCTGACGGCTTTCAATTTTAGCATGGGGCCGCGGCGCGGCCAATAGGCCAGCGGCGCGGCTAGCGTCAGGTGGAGATTCTTTTATTTATTAAAATTGAAGAGGGGAAATTTGGTACCTTCACTTGTTAAACGACTTTAAGGCCCCAAGATCAGTTTGGTGGGTGCCATTACTTCATTTCATCTACCATCTTCACTTCCACTTTAATCCTAGAGAGAGAGAGGAGGTTTTAGTGTGAGAAAGCTCAATTAAAGGAGGAAGAAGCTCATTTCGGGTCTAAGCTCGAGTTTTAAAGTTGTTCATCTAGTCACTAGCTACGTTTTGATTGTTGTTGACACCTATTTCCTTATGAAGTAAGGCTTAGTATGCCAACAAGATACTAGAAGTAATCTAGCTTTAGGAGGGCGGAGTTTTGCCGATTGATTTTTACCCTCGGGAAATAATCCCTGCAGACCCGGTTCACAAGTGTAGAAACTTGTGGGGTTGAATATTTAGCGTTATACTTTGCGATGGTATGCTATTTTAAATTGCTAGTGTGTATGAGTTAATTGTGTATGTGATTGCAAGTAAGTAGGTTATGTATGTATGTGTATAATTATTGCATTCACTAAGCGTTATGCTTACCCTCTCGTTGTTTATTCTTTTTAGGCTCCGGCGTGGATAAAGGCAAGGGTATTTGTTTGGACTAGCGGGCTCCCTACATGATTATGCTAGTGTTAGCTTTTGGAGTTCGACCTAGGTTTGGGTAGTTAAACCCCAAACATCATGCTCAGGTTTATGTTTGGTATTTAAACTTGTCGGTCGAAACTCATCTTTTGGAATTGTAATGGACGAATGATGCTCGGTGGTCAATTACTTGAATGGAAGTCTTAGAACTTTTAAAACTTGATTTCGTTATGTTTCGGGAAGCATTTTGAATTGTTGTTTGTCTTTTAACATAATTTTCGGGACTTGTGTAAATTCTTTAAGTCGAATTCAGCAAAATAGTGGATCCGCGCCGCGGCCATAAAGGGGCGCGCCGCGGGAATCAGTCTAACTTGTTTACAGTCAAATTGGAATGGGCTGACCTTCAGCATGTCAGCCGAGCCGCACCGCGGCCAAGGATGGCGCGCCGTGCCTTTGTCCTAACAGCACTGTTTATTTTAATAAAAAATGTGTCGTGTTTTGCGATGTTTAACGAGTTGGGTCGTTACAAGTGGTATCAGAGCATGGTCTAAGGGATTTTGGCGACTTGAGATAGGTGCCTAGACTTAGACTTTATTGTGTATGCATTATATGCGGGACTTGTAGGAGACGGGTCGGACCGGGTTTGGTTAGTGCCTAGGTTTAGGTGAACTAACCTTGTAATTAATTATTTTGTGTTGTGTTTGCAATCATCAAGCGAGATAGACGTTGTACTAGCAAGTTAATGCGATGTGTTCGCGTGATAATGACTAGCTACCATTGTTACGGGTGCCAATCGTGTCAAACAAGCAATGTACGACGATTGTTGAGCAAGATGGGGCGGTGAGGTGTGTATATATATATATATATATATATATATATATATATATATATATATATATATATGTTTACATGTCATGCCTTTTCGTTTCGTCGTTTAACTTATTCTGTTTTATAGAATGAAGATGAGAAATGGACACGACACCGATAATGGGGGTACGAGCGAGGACCCTGAGTTCATGGCCAAAGTTGAGGCCATTATGCAAAGGCGTCACGCGGCCTTTTTGGAGGAGGTTAAGAAGATGTTCTTAGATTCTATTGAAGAGCAAGTAGTCAATCTAGTCAAGGAACAAGTAAAGGTTGTTCTTCACGAAGATAATATGGGAAGACGAGACTTTTACTACAAAAATTTCAAGGATGCTCAACCGCCCACTTTTGAGGGCGAATGGGATCCATTAAAGAGCAATCGTTGGATCTCCGATATGGAGGGGGCTTTTCATACTTATGAATTCGCTCTCGATAAAAAGACGTGGTATGGTTGTAGCATGTTAAGGGGTGATGCCAAGATGTGGTGGGACGAAAAGATTCGGCTTTATGGCGAGGAACAATGTATGGAATTCATGTGGGATGAATTTAAAATGGAATTTTTCAAGGAGTACCGAACTTCGGCCGATCTTTCTAGGCTTAAGGACGAGTTGCGTGCTTTGAGGCAAGGGTCAATGGATTTGAACACTCTCAAGTCTACTTTCTTATCGAAGACCCAATTTTGCCTGAAGTATGTCGAAAATGATCACATGTTGAAGGAAGATTTCTATCGAACCTTGAACGATAACTACCAAGAGAAGATTAGTAGGAACTCGGTGAAAACTTTTGATGAGTTGTTTGACATAGCTAAAGGTTTTGAGTTGCTCATTTCAAAAAAGAGTGCTTTACTTTTGGCAAAAGAAAGTTTGAAGCTACTAGTCATTCGAACAAGAAGGGTAAAGGTGCAACCGAGAGTGTTGGTAGTGTGAAGAAGAACGCTTCCGGGAGTTTTTCTTATACGTGCTACAATTGTGGACAAAAGGGTCATATGGCTCGTGATTGCCCAAACCCATCTACCGCAAGCACACTCACATGTTTTATCTGTCAAAAGATCGGACACCGAAGGTCGGAGTGTCCTGAATTGCGGGGTGATCAAGTTAAGAAGTTAGAGAAGGCGGTGGGTACGGCAAGGGGATTAAATTACTTGATGACCAATGATGAAGCCAAACAATCTAATGAAGTTGTCTCGGGTACTTTCATAGTTAACTCCAATCCGACAAAGATACTTTTTGATAGCGGTGCAAATTTATCGTTTGTGTCCCCAAAGTTTATGCCTAAACTTAATAAATCGCTAGCTAAGTTAAGTCATCCGGTAGAAGTCGAAATAGCGGATGGTAAGACGGTGCTAGGGGTTGATGATTGTAAAGATTGTAGTGTTGTGTTTGGTACCGAAACGTTTAAAATTGATCTCATTCTGATGACTTTGGGTGAATTTGATATCGTTGTTGGCATGGATTGGCTCGATCGTTATAGAGCCGATATCGCATGCCACAAAAAGTTCATTCGTGTAAAGACCCCAAGTGGCGGAGAGCTAATCATTCATGGCGATAAGCGAAGGAGACTCGTACGATTATGCACCTATGCATGTACGCGACGTTTCCTTAATAGTTGTGGCATGGTTTTTCTTGCCTATGTAGTTGATACTCGTGAAGAGCCACCATCTATTTGTGAAATTCCAGTGGTTAATGAATTCGAAGACGTTTTTCCGGATGAGTTACCGGGTGTTCCGGCGAAAAGACAAGTTGAATTTCCCATTGAGTTGGTTCCGGGGGCTACTCCCATTGCTAAAACTCCTTATCGTTTAGCACCAAGAGAAATGCAAGAGTTGGTAAATCAAACCCAAGAGTTGCTTGAAAAGGGTTTCATTCGACCGAGTGCCTCGCCATGGGGTGCTCCGGTTTTATTCGTGAAGAAGAAAGATGGTAGTATGCGGATGTGCATCGATTATCGGGAGTTAAACAAAGTGACGATCAAGAATCATTATCCATTGCCTTGTATTGACGATTTGTTTGACCAACTCCAAGGCGCGACGTATTTTTCTAAGATTGACTTACGGTCCAGCTATCACCAAGTGCAGATGTAAGACCCCAATATTTATTTTACACAGAGTTTTAAATGATGTACGTATCGTAGGTGAAGCGTGGTATGGAATAGAAGCTCAGAACCTGTTCAGAGGGTTGTGCGCGCCGCGCACCTTGAGGTGAGCGCGCCGCGCACCTGGTCTGCGACAGAAATCTGACTTTTTCAAATTAGAGTTTAATGAGGGGCTTTTTGGTCTTTTCACTTGAGGCCGGATTTGAGAGTTTATCAGTTGGTTTGGATCCAATTTTGGATCATTTTCACATCCACAAACACACACTAAACTATCTAGAGAGAGAGGGAGATTTCTAGAGAGAGATTTGGGGTTTTGGAGAAGAAGGAGCTTGAATTGATCAAAGTCTCGGGTTTTAAAGTTATTCACCTCGTTCCTAGCTACGTTTTGGTGGTTGTGGTAAGTTCTAACTCTGAATTTCATTGTTTGATTTTGATAATCAAGTTAGGGTTTGAACTTAAATTGATGAGAAACCCATTTAAACTCTTGGAGTGAGTTTAGTGATGCTAGTAATCGGGTTTATTGTTATTGTTGGTGGATTTTGGGTTGGTGAACAAATTGGCTATGATTAGAACTTGAATTTGGGTTTAATCACTAGGTTTAGTGATTATGAAAGTGTTAGAACCCGTTTTATGTATTTGAAAGACTAATTTTAGAATTGAGTCAAAATTAGGGTTTATGGGTAATTTTGAGATTGATAAGTGTTTAACACTTAAGATTGGGTTCATTTGGTTTATTAGGACCATTGTCACTAGTGTTAGTAATTATTGGTTAGTTTGGGCGCGTTTTGTGCTTAGAAGTGCATTTGGATCAAAATGGCACTAAGTGTCGAGTTGGGTTGGTTTGTAAGTCAACCCTAATTGTGTATTATTGTATTTGTGATAATGGAATAGGTACTTTCCATTGACGAGTCACGAATTACTTGGAAGCATTCATCAAGGCGACAATGTGAGTGTTAATATCCTATGTGCATATGTATGTGTAGGATGGGTGCGGGTCGGGTGAAGTGGTTCTCGGTTATAGAGCTCACTTCACATATAGGTGGATTTGATGGACTTGCGTTTAGATCCAATTGGCACGGTTGTGCGTTTTGGTTGACCACCTTTGGCGAGGTACACGTTTTGTGTGTACACTATCACACGTGGTTGTGATGTGGATGATATAACCCCAATGGCGAAGGGTTTTGAGTTGGAGAAGTGAATCACGTGTAGTTCGGATTCACGATGACGCGTGTAGTTCGGTCATCTTATCAAAATGAATCTCGTGTAGTTCGGATTCATGGTGACTCATGTAGTTCGGTCATCTTATTGAGGTAGTAATCTAGTGTGGTTTCGGATTACTAAGGCTCGCGTAGTTCGCCCAACCTCGATGTTGTGAAGATAGTAATCTCGTGTGGTTTCGGATTACTAAGGCTCGTGTAGTTCGGCCAATCTTCATTGTGGTGTTTTGGTATTTTGGTAATGGGTTAAGGGGTTAACCTTATTCGTTTATATATTGTGTTATATATCTATATATATATATATATATATATATATATATATATATATATATATATATATATATATATATATATATATATTATATATATATATATATATATATATATATATATATATATATATATATATATATATATTGTTGTATTGTCGTGATGTAGCTAACCCTCCGGGTGTAGCTTCTTGGCGTTGTTCACATCGTCGTTGGTGAACTTATGTTTGTTGATGCATATTTAGCTTGTTGCTTAGTGATCGTACGGTATGCTTAGATTAGCTTGCCTTTATGCTTAGATGCTCCGGTATGCGGTATTTGTTTATTTATGTGGCGTGTCCATTTTATGCATATATATGTATGTAGTATATTTTCACTCACTAAGCGTTAGCTTACCCTCTCGTTGTTTACATTTTTATAGATTTGCATGGATGCGGTTGCTCGGGTAAGCGTGGGACTAGTGGACTCGCGTAGTTGCTTTAGAAGGCTTGCTTTTGGTTTGATTAGGATTGGGTAGCGTATCCCCAATCGCCATGCTCGTCTTTATTTTGTGTTAAAAGTCATGTAGTCGAAAACTTGTATTTTGTACGAAATTCGTAAAACGGCCGATGTGGGCCCGGTCTCGTAAAACTCATTTTATTATTGGAACGTGTTAGTTTTAACTAATATAAATTGTTGTGAAAAGCGTTTGGTCTAAAAGTGTCGGGAAGTTGAAGATCTTTTCGCGAAAAATGGACATTTTGATCAGAACTATCTCAGGCCTTGTGCACGCCGCGCACAGGCAGTGGTGCGCGTCGCGCACCCTCCAGATCAGTTTTAAAATTTTTTTTTATTCCGCGTTTTTGGTTGGTTAACGGGTTGGGTTGTTACAAGTGGTATCAGAGCATGGTCTAAGGGATTTAGGTGACTTGAGATAGGTGCCTAGACTTAGACTTTTGTGTGTGCTTAATTTGTTGCGGGACTTGTAGGATTACGGGTCGGAATGGGTTATGGTTAGTGCCTTGCTTGTAGGTGGACTAACGTTTATATTTGTAATGCGGATATTATTAATATATTATTTGTGTTATCGTGTAATTCTCGCGTGTGTTTATATCGCGTAGAATTTTGTTTGTGTTTGTTTATATCATCGAGCGAAGCGGTCGTTGTACTAACGAGTTGATACGGCGTGTGTGCGTAATAAGGACTTGCAAACCTTATTACGGGTGCAAATCATGTCAAACAAGTGATGTACGATGAGTGTTTAGCAAGATGGGGCGGTGTGGTGCGTATGGTTTTATACGTTCATGGACTAATCGTTTTGCATTCTTTAGAATGGCGAGGCAAAACGAGATCGAGACGAATGACGAGGAGTTTAATACTAGAGTTGCGGCCGCCGTTGCGGAGCAAATGGGTGCGTTGGAAGAAAGAATGGAAAGGAGGTATTCCGAACTTCAAGGTAGTAGTGAAATGGAGCGTTATCTTAAGAGCTTCATGAGGACTAAACCCCCGATGTTTGACGGGAAACCGGATCCTCTGGTAAGCACAACTTGGATTTCGGACGTCGAAGGGTGTTTCCGTACTATTGATTGCCCTCCCGAGAGAAAGACGAGACTCGCTACGAGTTTCTTGCGGGGTTGGGCAAGGGATTGGTTGGATGGTAAGATTGATCTTGTCGGTGGCGAGACGTTTATGGCTTTATCGTGGGACGACTTTAAGGAGGAATTCTTCGAGGAGTTCCGGACTTCAGCCGATTTGTGGGAATTGCGTAATGAGTTGCGAACTTTGCGACAAGGATCTATGGATTTGAGTACTCTCAAGACGACCTTTATGGCGAAGGCTCGTTTTTGTCCGGAGTATTTGGGGAATGATCGTTTGTTGATGGGGGATTTCTATCGAACCTTGAATGATGACTTGAAAAGTAAAATTAGTCGGGGTCAAGCGAAATCGTTTTCGGAATTATTCGACTTGGCTAGAGGTTTCGAGTCGTATTCACGATCGAAAAAGGGTGAACCTTCAAGTGAGCGAAGGGTCGTTTCTTATGGTGCTCCGAGTAAGAGGGCTAAGGGTCCGAGTGTGAGCACGGGTGGTACGCGAACGGGTATGTCGGATTCTAGTGCGGCTAGATGTTACAATTGTGGCGTGAGGGGTCACATGTCTTGGGAATGTTCGGTACCAAAGGGTGATGGTATGGTGTGCTTCAATTGCCAAAAAGAAGGACATCGTAAGTCGGAATGTCCCAAGTTAGCGGGGACGGGTGCGGCAAGGAGACGTTAAGGTACATTTCAATTTAATAAATATGTGTTTTGATTATTTATTAAGTGCCGTTTGAGTTTGTGTAGTATTCCTTTTGTTGTGCATGTTATTGTTGTGGGTGACGTTCCTAAAGGAAGTACCATATGTTGATGTTTGATTGACGGGCAAAGGGCGTAAGACTTGGTGCAACCAAGCATTCCTTAGTATTTGGGAAACGTTTCTACCAAGTAACGGAAATGGTTTTGGTGTTTGGTTGTTAAGCGCGTGTTCGCTTTTATGATGAAGTGATGAATCATGAGGTTCGTCGGTTGGTTGGAACCCTTGAGATCGAGTGTTTTAAATCTCGATGTGTGTTGGTAATGGAGTCTTTATGACGCGACATTAGGTGCCTCTTTTATACCTACTAGCGCGGTGTTCGACTCCGATTGGGTTGTGGTTACATTGTACTTAGGGTACCTGGAGAAACCCTTAGGTACATGAGTGACTAGGTGAAATTTGACAAACTAAAGGAATTGGATGATTGCGAGGGTATGGTTTGTGAAATCGTAGTACACTTTTCGTTCGAAGTGTTTAAGGATGGTTTGAAATCCATCGTGTGCTCAAGGTTGGAGCAAGATGTGGTGATGGGTCGTGTGTACCCAATTGTTGGTAAAGTCTACCTTGGTAGCATTGTACGGGTGTACAAGTTGTGATATTGGAACGTGGTTCCAAGTGGGGGAGTTACACTCCCGCACGAGGAAGTTTTAGTGTGAGATTTTGGATGATGTTTTTGGTAGATCCGGAAATTTTGTCGAGACCTAGTTCTGGTCGATTTGTGGTAGAGTACGATTTCGGATAAATTGTACTTATGGTTTGGATTGGAAATTTCCACCGAGGTGGTAATGTGGTAAATCTCGTTGAGAGATAATTGACGTGTGTGGCGAGCAAGGTGAAATCCTTCGGTTAAGGGAGGTGTGTGTCGGGTTCTCTTTTGGAGAATTATTGTTCGGTACCTATGTTTGATATAGGTGGTTCTTGCTCGATTGTATTGGCGTTGTGTACGCGTAAGTATGGTGATTGGTTAGTGGTATCCGTTAGGATTCACTATGGCGTAGCAGAGCGCGATGTTACGCTACTCGTCGTTCGAGGCTAAAAGGGCGTTGATTGATGAAGCATGACTTTTGGAGTCCGCTGACTTCATCATGATATTGGTGATTGATGAAGCATGACCTTTAGGGTCCGCTGACTTCATCATGAGCGAGGTGTTATATCGGTGAAGCATGACTTTTGGAGTCCGCTGACTTCATCCGATGTTGAGATTGGTGAAGCATGACCTTCGGGGTCCGCTGACTTCATCATGGAATTATTGATTGGTGAAGCATGATCTTCGGGTCCGCTGACTTCATCATGGTAGTGAATCGCGTGTGGTTTTGGATTCACGATGACGCGTGTGGTTTCGGTCATCTTATTGTGGAAGTGAGTCACGTGTAGTTCGGATTCACAAATGACTCGTGTGGTTTCGGTCATTGTATTGAGGAGTGAATCTCGTGTAGTTCGGATTCACAAATGACTCGTGTAGTTCGGTCATTCCTCTGGGATAGTGACTCTCGTGTAGTTCGGATTCACTATGGCGCGTGTAGTTTGGCCATTCCCGATTGTTGTTGTAGTGAAGGTAGTGAGTCGCGTGTAGTTCGGATTCACTAAGGCGCATGTGTTTTCGGCCAGCCTTCGTGTCATGTGATCTATTGGTTGTTTGATATGCCAATGGTGGGGTCGTAAGGACCACATTGTGTGAACTAACGGTGGATTTATACGCCGATGGTGGGGTCGTGAGGACCATGTTGTATGATTAGTGAGGCGATAGTCGTGTTTCGCTCACATGTTGCTACGGGTATGACGATAGTTGATTTGGTACACCTTGGGATTTGCGTTTCCATAGTCATTTTGGGCGCTATCGGTTTTAGCCGTTTGCTTTATGATGTTACGGTAGTTGCGTTTTGGTCGTATTGCGCACTACCAGGGATGTCTAATGATTGGTGTTATCCATAAGGATTCGTTTGGTTCGGTCTTCATCGTTCGGGTTGTTGACCATAGGTTGAGACTTGGTTGCTTTTAGTGTTGTACTCGGTAAGGGTACGCTAAGGGATTGATATCTCGGTACGAGATTGGTTGATTTTTCCCGATGTTAGGGAATGAGCATGGTTTTAGTGCTCGGATTGTGGATTTGATAAATCGCGGGTGACGATTTCGTTGTTAATGGTGATTCATTCGGAAGACTTGCCTAGGGAAAGTCGGTTCAGGACTTATGTTGGAGGACCGTGGCGTGTGGTCCGTTTGGTTAAATGACCAGGATCACGAGGACGTGATCGATTATAAGTGGGGGAGAGTTGTAAGACCCCAATATTTATTTTACACAGAGTTTTAAATGATGTACGTATCATAGGTGAAGCGTGGTATGGAATAGAAGCTCAGAACCTGTTCAGAGGGTTGTGCGCGCCGCGCACCTTGAGGTAAGCGCGCCGCGCACCTGGTCTACGACAGAAATCTGACTTTTTCAAATTAGAGTTTAATGAGGGGCTTTTTGGTCTTTTCACTTGAGGCCGGATTTGAGAGTTTATCAGTTGGTTTGGATCCAATTTTGGATCATTTTCACATCCACAAACACACACTAAACTATCTAGAGAGAGAGGGAGATTTCTAGAGAGAGATTTGGGGTTTTGGAGAAGAAGGAGCTTGAACTGATCAAAGTCTCGGGTTTTAAAGTTGTTCACCTCGTTCCTAGCTACATTTTGGTGGTTGTGTTAAGTTCTAACTCCGAATTTCATTGTTTGATTTTGATAATCAAGTTAGGGTTTGAACTTAAATTGATGAGAAACCCATTTAAACTCTTGGAGTGAGTTTAGTGATGCTAGTAATCGGGTTTATTGTTATTGTTGGTGGATTTTGGGTTGGTGAACAAATTGGCTATGATTAGAACTTGAATTTGGGTTTAATCACTAGGTTTAGTGATTATGAAAGTGTTAGAACCCGTTTTATGTATTTGAAAGACTAATTTTGGAATTGAGTCAAAATTAGGGTTTATGGGTAATTTTGAGATTGATAAGTGTTTAACACTTAAGATTGGGTTCATTTGGTTTATTAGGACCATTGTCACTAGTGTTAGTGATTATTGGTTAGTTTGGGCGCGTTTTGTGCTTGGAATTGCATTTGGGTCAAAATGGCACTAAGTGTCGAATTGGGTTGGTTTGTAAGTTAACCCTAATTGTGTATTGTTGTATTTGTGATAATGGAATAGGTACTTTCCATTAACGAGTCACGGATTACTTGGAAGCATTCATCAAGGCGACAATGTGAGTGTTAATATCCTATGTGCATATGTATGTGTAGGATGGGTGCGGGTCGGGTGAAGTGGTTCTCGGTTATAGAGCTCACTTCACATATAGGTGGATTTGATGGACTTGTGTTTAGATCCAATTGGCACGGTTGTGCGTTTTGGTTGACCACCTTTGGCGAGGCACACGTTTTGTGTGTACACTATCACACGTGGTTGTGATGTGGATGATATAACCCCAATGGCGAAGGGTTTTGAGTTGGAGAAGTGAATCGCGTGTAGTTCGGATTCACGACGACGCGTGTAGTTCGGTCATCTTATCAAAATGAATCTCGTGTAGTTCGGATTCATGGTGACTCGTGTAGTTCGGTCATCTTATTGAGGTAGTAATCTCGTGTGGTTTCGGATTACTAAGGCTCGTGTAGTTCGGCCAACCTCGATGTTGTGAAGATAGTAATCTCGTGTGGTTTCGGATTACTAAGGCTCGTGTAGTTCGGCCAATCTTCATTGTGGTGTTTTGGTATTTTGGTAATGGGTTATGGGGTTAACCTTATTCGTTTATATATTGTTATATATATATATATATATATATATATATATATATATATATATATATATATATATATATATATATATATATATATATATATATATATATATATATATTGTTGTATTGTCGTGATGTAGCTAACCCTCCGGGTGTAGCTTCTTGGCGTTGTTCACATCGTCGTTGGTGAACTTATGTTTGTTGATGCATATTTAGCTTGTTGCTTAGTGATCGTACGGTATGCTTAGATTAGCTTGCCTTTATGCTTGGATGCTCCGGTATGCGGTATTTGTTTATTTATGTGGCGTGTCCATTTTATGCATATGTATGTATGTAGTATATTTTCACTCACTAAGCGTTAGCTTACCCTCTCGTTGTTTACATTTTTATAGATTTGCATGGATGCGGTTGCTCGGGTAAGCGTGGGACTAGTGGACTCGCGTAGTTGCTTTAGAAGGCTTGCTTTTGGTTTGATTAGGATTGGGTAGCGTATCCCCAATCGCCATGCTCGTCTTTATTTTGTGTTAAAAGTCATGTGGTCGAAAACTTGTATTTTGTACGAAAGTCGTAAAAAGGCCGATGTGGGCCCGGTCTCGTAAAACTCATTTTATTATTGGAACGTGTTAGTTTTAACTAATACAAATTTTTGTGAAAAGCGTTTGGTCTAAAAGTGTCGGGAAGTCGAATATCTTTTCGCGAAAAATGGACATTTTGATTAGAACTGTCTCAGGCCTTGTGCGCGCTGTGCACAGGCAGTGGTGTGCGCCGCGCACCCTCCAGATCAGTTTTAAATTTTTTTTTATTCCGCGTTTTTGGTTGGTTAACGGGTTAGGTTGTTACAGCAGATCCGTGAGGAAGATATTGAGAAGACGGCTTTTCGAACTCGTTAAGGGCATTTTGAGTTTGTAGTTATGCCCTTTGGTCTTACGAATGCATCGACGGCATTCATGGATCTTATGAACCGAGTGTGCCAACCTATGTTGGACAAGTCGGTAATTGTGTTCATTGAAGACATACGTGTCTATTCAAAGAGTATGAAGGAGCATGAACATCATTTACGTTAAGTGTTGAAGACGTTGCGGAAGGAGAAGTTGTATGCAAAATTCTCCAAGTGCGAATTTTGGCTAAGAGAAGTGCAATTCCTTGGCCATATTGTGAATAAAGAAGGTATTCAAGTAGATCCAGGGAAGATAGAGGCAGTGAAAGGTTGGGGACAACCGACTACGCCTACGAAAATTCGAAGTTCTCTTGGATTGGCCAGTTATTATCGTCGGTTTATCCAAGAGTTTTCTAAGATCGCTTCTCCGTTAACAAAGTTGACAAGGAAGAATGTGAGGTTTAATTGGGAAAATGAGCAAGAGATCACTTTCCAATTGACAAAGAATCCAACTAGAGAAGTTGTGTCAAGCTCCGGTTTTGGTGTTACCGGAAGGTATGCAAGATATGACGTTTATTGTGATGCCTCATTAAATGGAAACGGGTATGTTGTAATGCAACGGGGTAAAGTCATTGCTTATGCCTCTCGACAGTTGAAAGAACATGAAAAGAGATACCCGACTCACGATCTTGAGTTGGCGGCGGTGGTTCATGCATTGAAAATTTGGCGCCACTACTTATATGGTGTCAAGTGCATGATTTATTCGGATCATAAGAGTTTGAAATATCTCTTTAACCAACGAGATTTGAATTATCATCAACGTAGGTGGATGGATATGGTAAAGGATTATGATTGCGAGATACTTTATCATCCGGGTAAGGCGAATGTGGTCGCGGATGCGTTGAGTCGAAAGAGTCAACATCCGACAATACGAGTAGGATCGTTACGCATGATTATTACTAACAATTTTCTTGTGAAGCTCGGTGAGATTCAAATTGAAGCTTTTGTTAACAACAAACATGAGGAACGAATCATGGGGCAAACGGAGTCTATTACCTTAGGCCCGCATGGTTTGTTGTCCTTTCAAGGGCGGGTGTGGGTGCCTAAAATGGGTGATTACAGATAAGGGCTACTTGATGAAGCACATAAGTCAAAGTATTCCATTCATCCGAGTGCGACAAAGATGTTTCTTGATTTAAAGAAAGAGTATTGGTGGCCGGGCATGAAACGTGATGTTGTTAAGTATGTTGAGCAATGCGTCACGTGTTTGCAAGTTAAGGCCGAACATCAAAAGCCGTATGGTATGTTACAACCGTTTGAAATTCCAAAATGGAAATGGGAGCACATTACCATGGATGCCATTACAAAGTTACCGAAGATGGCAAGGACTCAATTTGATACGATTTAGGTGATAGTTGATATATTGACGAAGAGTGCTTTATTTCTTTCTATCCGAGAAACGATATCGTCGGAGACTTTATCTAAGTTATTTATCAAGGAGGTGATATCGAGACACGGGGTTCCTATATCTATTGTTTCGGATCGAGATACCCGTTTCACGTCTCGATTTTGGAAAAAGTTTCATGAAGATATGGGTACTCAATTGAAGATGAGCACGGCGTATCATCCTCAAACCGACGGTCAAACCGTACGTACGAATCAAACGTTGGAGGATATGTTACGGGAGTGTGTTATTGATTTCGGTGGTAGTTGGGATGAGCACTAACTTTGGTGGAATTCTCGTACAACAATAGCTATCATGCTAGTATTGGAATGCCACCGTATGAGATGCTTTATGGGCGAAGGTGTCGTAATCCTATTTGTTGGGGTGAACTGGGACAAAGGGAAATCGGGAGTACCGACTTGGTTTTAGAGACGAATAGTAAGATTGAGATGATTCGGGCTCGAATAAAGGCAATGCAAGATAGACAAAAATCTTATACCGATAAGCGTAGGTGACCGATTGAGTTCCAAGAAGGTGACATGGTGATGCTTAAGATTTCGCCGTGGAAGGGTGTTATTCGGTTTCGAAAACGGGGGAAGTTAGCTCCTCGGTTTATTGGACCTTTCAAAATTATGGCCCGTATGGGTAAAGTTGCTTATAGACTAGAGTTACCCGAAGAGCTTACAGGGATTCATAACACATTCCATGTTTCCCATCTCCAAAAGTGTCTTGCGGATGACTCGACGTGGGTACCGTTGGATGAGATTTCATTGAATAACAAGTTAGAGTATGTGGAGGAACCGATTGCCATTCTTGATGAGAAGATCAAAATGTTGCGTAACAAAGAGGTGAGGACTTTTAAAGTCCAATGGCATCATCTAAAGGGTTCCGAGTTCACGTGCGAATTCGAAGAGTTTGTTTTGGTGTATCTTCCTGCTTGTCATGCGGCATAGATTGTGAGAACGCAATCCGAGTCAAGTGGGGGAGAGTTGTAAGACCCATATTAGAAATGCATATTTTATAAATATAATAAAAAGCTGGCGGCTTTCAATTTCAGCATGGGGCCGCGACGTGGCCAATAGGCCCGCGGCGCGGCTAGCGTCAGGTGGAGATTCTTTTATTTATTAAAATTGAAGAGGGGCAATTTGGAACTTTCACTTGTTGAACGACTTTAAGGCCCCAAGATCAGTTTGGTGGGTGCCATTACTTCATTTTCATCTACCATCTTCACTTCCACTTTAATCCTAGAGAGAGAGAGGAGGTTTTAGTGTGAGAAAGATCAATAAAAGGAGGAAGAAGCTCATTTCGGGTCTAAGCTCGAGTATTAAAGTTGTTCATCTAGTCACTAGCTACGTTTTGATTGTGGTGGTAAGTCCTAATATTGATTTCTTTACTTTAACTAGTTTAAGGGTTAGGGTTTGGGTTTGTGATGAACTTAAAGCCCATTTGTTAGTGATTTGGGGGTTTTTGGGTAAGATTGAGTCATGAGGACTCAAGAATGACTAACCTAGGGTTTTAAGTGATAAATGGTGTTTATGGGTCTTAAATTGTTGTAAATCACTAGCACACTTTGTTGTTTTTGTAAATGAGTGTATTTGGGTTGTGGATGACCCAAATGGGTGTAGCGACCCGACCAAATCATGTTTGACGGCGCCGTCTACTTAGGTCCCGTTACGTGGTCATAAGTCTTTAAGACAAAGTTTGACCAAAATATGTCGCCTTCATTTCAAAATAAAGATTGTTCCCAAAGTTTACAAGAATTGTTCAACCAATAGTTAAGTTACAACGTTATAATACGAATGAAATCTAGGCGACACGGTTTAAAGTAAAGTCAAAAGACGCTCCATGAAATGCACATATACTCGACATCCAATGCAAGTATCAAATAATGAGCGGAAGCATGTATCATGTATCGTTCAAGGACCTGAGAAAAACATAGAAATCTGTCAACGAAAACGTTGGTGAAATCATAGGTTTAAGTAAGTAAGTACAAGTGAACCACAAGATTTGCATCAATGAATTAATAGTAATACATTCCAAAAGTTTGTTTCACGAGCACCCAATTATCAATGCTTAACATTTCCTTCCATTGAACCCCATCACTTAGTGCTAGAACACACACTGTTTCTCGAAAATATATTTCATTCGTAAACGGTAGCGAACCGTTTGAATGTGGGTTTGTCAAACCCATATGGATCCATACAACATAAGTTCTCGCTTACACCCGGCAAGTGTAACTAATGATAATCGAATTGAGGATTTTGTTCTAAACTCGTATGTAGAATGTTTGTTTTCCTGTACTTGTGTTCACTTAGTAAAGAAATGTTTATGTTTTCTCATCCCAAATGTAAGTTCAAAAAGAGTAAAAGTGGGACTATGATCTCACCTTGAGTGCACGTACGAAAAGTACTTCACAAAATAACGTGTGCGAAGGATAGTGCTAGTCTTGACCTAAACAAATAGGTCGTATCAATAACGGTAAACACGATAGGTCAAAGATGTTCAATTAGTCCTATGGCTCGTTACGACTCGATTATTTAGCATGTGAAATCAAATTGTCAAGTTTCATGCAAGATACAAGTATATAAACAAGTTAGGAAGGTTGCAAAATCATTTGGTTAAGTTTGACAAAAAGTCAAACTTTGGTCGGTCAAAGTCAACGAAAAAGTCAACACGTTCGGGTCGTGTCCCGAACTATTTTTCTGAGGTTTTTAATCATGTATGAGCATGTTAGGACAAGTTACATGTGAATTGGAGGTGCGTAGCATAGCAAACATTATTCGAAAATTGACCAAGTTGGACAGACCAAATCGGCGCGCCGCGCGGGTATATGGCGCGCCGCGCCAATACCTGTGCAGAGAATTCTGGCAGTTTTTAAGTTTTATGCACGAACCTAACTTCAAACAATCACCATTTATGATCCGCAAACAATCAAGACAAGTATCTTATACCGTTGGGAAGGTAATTTGACGAGGAAAACAACTAAACACATTTCATCAATCAATCTACCTATTACAACAACCAAAACCGCATCTAATGCTTAACATTAACCGCATACAAGTTCATAAATGCAATTCAATGATTCGGGCAACCAATTTACATGAATGATATGCCGTTTCGAAGGTAATCAAGCATATAATCCAACTAAACACTTACCAATAATAATCCATGGCATTCAATGCATCAAAAGTCCATTTCAAGTTCATCAAACCCTAACCCAAATTCACCAAAATCAATAATCAAGTTCATGAAGTTTTCTAAGGCAACCTACACATCAAATTGAAGCTAGTGATGCTAGTAACACAATTAAAGCATCAACTTTTAACATCTAACAACATATGATCATCCAAAATTCAAGAACAACACACCAAAATTCAAGTTCATGCTAGTTACACTAAAACAACGAGATCGAGCATATAAATCATATATTCATGTTAGACTTGAGCCATAGACACTAATTAACACTTTTATAGGTTAAAAACATCAAGAACACAAAATCTAGTGATTTTAGAAAGTTACCCAAATGAGATGAAGTTGGTACCAAAATGAAGAGGATGAAGAGAGGATCACAAATATGTAGTTTATTTTGTTGTAAGCCTCCTAGATCGAATTTAGATGATGATTGAATGAATTTGGTAAATGGGTGTGTGTTCTTGCTAGAGAGAAAGAGAGAGAGATGGAGATGATAGTGAATGGGTGAAAGGGGTTTGACCCTTTGACCTAGTCAAGGGTTTGATCCCTTGTCAAGTTTCGTCCCTCAACTTTCGTTCGGGTGCGGGAATTACCTAAACGAGATAATTTAAAACGCGTATCAACGGGAGATGTTATAAGCATATAACGGACTTTATATTAGTATAACGGAAAAGAAAACAGAAAAAGGCGGGATGTTACATTACCTACTCCTTAAAAGAAATTTCGTCCCGAAATTTAAGTAGGCGTAGTAGTCGTTGTTTCTTCCTCGAGATCTTGCGTTTCCGAATTCACGAATAGATGAGGATACTTCCTTTGCATTTGATCTTGTCTTTCCCAAGTAAACTCGGGTCCTCTTTTGGCATTCCAACGAACCTTGACAATCGGGATTTGGCTTTGTTTCAATGTCTTGACGGAGGTGTCCACAATTTCAACCGGTTCCTCCACAAAATGAAGTTTGTCATCAATAGTAAGTTCTTCGAGAGGGATGACGATATCGGGTTCGGCAAGACACTTTTTCAAGTTAGATACATGGAAGGTAGGATGAACGGAGTTCAATTGAGGCGGAAGATCTAAACGATAAGCAACGGTTCCAATACGCTCCAAGATTTCGAAAGGACCAATATACCGCGGATTTAGCTTCCCGCGTTTCCCAAAACGGATTACACCCTTCCAAGGTGCGACTTTTAACATTACTCGGTCACCGACTTGAAATTCAAGATCGTTGCGTCGTTTGTCGGTATAGCTCTTTTGACGACTTCGGGCCGTCCTAAGCCTATCTCGGATTTGAACGATTTTCTCGGTGGTTTCGTGAATGAGTTCGGGTCCGGTGATTTGCACGTCGCCTACCTCGGCCCAACAAAGAGGTGAACGACATTTGCGGCCATATAGCGCTTCAAAAGGTGCGGCTTTAATACTCGCGTGATAACTATTGTTGTAAGAGAACTCGGCGAGAGGTAAGTGCTTGTCCCAAGCTTTTCCGAAATCAACCACGCAAGCTCGTAACATGTCCTCTAAGGTTTGAATTGTACGTTCGCTTTGTCCATCGGTTTGAGGATGATATGCAGTGCTCATGTCTAAACGCGTTCCCAACGCTTCTTGCAATGTACGCCAAAATCTAGAAACGAAACGGCCATCTCGGTCGGAGATAATCGATAAAGGTACACCGTGTCGGGCTACGATCTCCTTAATGTAAAGTTGTGCAAGTTTCTCCATTTTGTCCGTTTCTTTCATGGCAAGGAAGTGTGCGGATTTGGTGAGACGGTCAACAATAACCCAAATGGTATCATAACCGCCCGTCGTTTTTGGTAGCTTGGTGATAAAATCCATCGTTATCCTTTCCCACTTCCATTGCGGAATCTCGGGTTGTTGAAGTAGTCTGGACGGTCTTTGGTGTTCGGCTTTGACTTTGGAACATGTCAAACACTTGGAAACATAAGTAGCTACGTCCCTTTTGATGTTCGGCCACCAATATAGTTGTTTAAGGTCGTGGTACATCTTATTGGCACCGGGGTGAATCGAGTATCGTGACTTATGGGCTTCATCTAAAATAAGGCTTCGTAGGTCCCCATAACTAGGCACCCAAATCCTTCCGGCGTAATATCGGAGTCCGGTCTCCCTAATTTCGAATCGAGAGACGAGAATGTTCAAGAGCTCGTGTGAAAGGTTTTCATCCTTGAGAGCCTCATCTTGGGCTACCCGAATTTGGCTATTAAGGTTTGTGTGGATGGTGATGTTTAAGGCTCGGACACGAAGAGGCACCGCTCTTTCTTTTCGACTTAAGGCATCGGCTACTACATTTGCCTTCCCGGGATGGTAACGAAGCTCGCAATCGTAATCGTTTAAGGTTTCAATCCACCTTCGTTGTCTCATGTTTAGTTGCTTTTGATCGAAAATGTGTTGAAGGCTTTTGTGATCGGTAAAGATAGTACTCTTGGTTCCATAAAGATAGTGTCTCCACATTTTAAGTGCAAAGACAACGGCTCCGAGTTCGAGATCATGTGTCGTATAGTTTCGTTCATGAATTTTGAGTTGTCGAGAAGCATAAGCAATGACTTTTGTTCGTTGCATTAATACACACCCAAAACCATGTTTTGAGGCATCGCAATATACAACAAAGTCATCATTGCCTTCGGGAAGTGACAAGATAGGAGCGGTGGTTAGCTTCGTTTTCAAGATTTGAAACGCGGATTCTTGCTCGGACGCCCAAATGAATTTCTTTCCTTTGTGAGTTAATGCGGTTAGAGGACGTGCAACCAAAGAGAAGTTTTCGATGAATCTACGATAGTACCCGGCGAGACCCAAAAATTGACGAATGTGAGTAGGAGTAGTAGGAGTCTCCCATTTGCTAATGGCTTCGATTTTCGTTGGATCGACTTTAATACCTTGGTCACTTACAACATGACCAAGAAATTGAACTTCCTTTAACCAAAATTCACACTTGGAGAATTTGGCATAGAGTTGTTCTTGTCTTAAAAGTTCAAGCACAAGTCGGAGATGTTGTTCGTGCTCTTCTTCATTTTTAGAATAGATCAATATGTCATCGATGAACACAATAACGAATTTATCGAGATACGGTTTGCACACGCGGTTCATAAGATCCATGAACACCGCCGGTGCGTTAGTGAGACCAAATGGCATGACAAGGAATTCATAACTACCATAACGAGTTCGGAAAGCGGTTTTGGAGACATCTTCCCCCTTAACCCTCAATTGATGATAACCCGAGCGGAGATCGATTTTCGAATATACACAAGACCCTTGTAGTTGATCAAAGAGGTCATCGATGCGAGGAAGAGGATATCGGTTCTTAACCGTCAATTTATTTAGTTCACGATAATCAATGCACATTCGTAGGGATCCGTCTTTCTTTTTAACAAACAAAATCGGAGCGCCCCAAGGTGAATGGCTAGGTTGGATAAAACTACGATCAAGTAGTTCTTGGATTTGACTTTGCAATTCTTGCATTTCAGATGGAGCGAGTCTATATGGTGCACGTGCTACGGGTGCGGCTCCCGGAATAAGATCGATTTGGAATTCAACCGGTCGATGAGGCGGAAGACCCGGCAATTCGTCGGGAAATACATCGGAATAGTCACTAACAATTGGCACATCATCGATGTGCTTCTCATCGGACTCGACTTTCTTAACGTGAGCAAGGATCGCAAAACAACCCTTACGGAGTAGTTTTCTAACTTTAACACACGAAACGAGGTTGAGTCCGGTGCAACTCTTATCGCCATAGACGATCAAAGGTTCACCATTCTCGATAGGAATTCGGATTGCGTTAAGATCACAAAGAATGTGAGATTTCGTTTTGACTAACCAATTCATACCGATTATTACATCAAAGCTTCCTAGTTCCATTGGTATCAAATCAATTTCAAATTCCTTACCCAAAATGTTTATCGTACACCCCCGGTAATACGTGTCGGCACTTAATAGTTTCCCGTTAGCCACTTCAATGGTATAAGTGGTATCTAATGGAAGAGGTGGAGTGCTAAAAGAATGAGTCAAAGTCTTGGATACAAAGCATTTATCGGCACCTGAATCGAATAAGCAAGAGACATAAGAATTGTTGAGAAGAAACGTACCCGTGACTAGTTCAGTGTCATCCCGGGCTTCCTCGGTGTTGATGTTGAAAGCTCGGCCGCGCGTGTGGGGGTTATCTTTCTTCTTTGGGCATGCATTTCTAAAATGACCTGTTTGACCACATTCGTAACAAGTGCCCGTCTTTGGTGCATTGGGCCACTTTCGAGCAACGGGAGTGGCACTTTTACAATCGTTGGCCTTATGACCAACTCCTTGGCACCGGTGGCAAATTAACTTGCCACATTCACCAAAGTGATGTTTGTTGCATTTGTTGCAAAGAGGTAGGTTCCCGGCATAACCCCTCTTGCCGTCGGAGGTGTAAGGCTTCTTAGCAAAGTTGTTGTTGTTGCTTGATTGGGAGGGTTCCCACTTTCTTTTGTTGCCGCCCGATTTATCCTCGGCCTTAGGTGCCGGAACTACGATTACGTCAACCGTTTCAATTAGTTGGCGAGCCATGTTCATAGCGGCTTGATGAGTAGTGGGTTCGGATGACATCACCCCTTGTTTGATGCTTTTTGGAAGACCGAGCATGTAGAGCTCAATCCTTTGAGATTCGGGGTTAACAAGATTTGGACACATCAAGGATAGTTCGGCGAAGCGTTGATTATAAGCTTTAAGATCGTTTCCGACCACTTTCAAAGCTCTTAGTTCTTCCTCAAGCTTTCGGGTTTCTTCGCGCGGAAAATATTCAACAATCATCTTTTCCTTTAGATCGGCCCAAGAGAGGGCATGAGCTTCATCGGTGCCCACCGATTGAACATAGGTGTTCCACCATGTTAGAGCAATTCCTGAGAAAGTGTGAGTGGAGTATTTGACCTTGTCTTGGTCCCGACAACCGCTTATGCTAAAGACGGCTTCCGTTTGCTCAAACCATCGGGTGAGCACGACCGGTCCCCCGGTTCCATCAAAAGTGTGAGGTTTGCACCCCATGAAAGCTTTATAGGAGCATCCCTCGTTTGAGTTTCCGGCTCCATTGTTGTTGTTGTTGTTGTTGTTGTGGTTGTTATTATTATTGTTGTTGGATGAGTGACCGGCCATGGCCGCATCTACGGCGGTAGCTATCATCCGTTCGAGAGCTTGTTCGGGAGTTTCATTGCGGCGTACACGACGAGGAGCCATTGTTCCTTCAAGACACAAGAATATCATTGATTAGTATTCTCAATAATACTAACCGTGATATAGAATAAAGATAAAGAGAAGTTTTTCCTCGACTCGCTTTAAATTCTTTATGTCATAATGTCGAAACGTTCATATGAGTCACCGTAATATAATCCCGGAAATTATATTACCCTGATTCATATGTGCATTCGACATCATTTCATATAGTCAAGGTGGCGTGTCAATCAAATTAAACAACGTGAGATTAAGATGAACTAAGAGTAGATATGAGTAGAAGCATTCGAGTATAAATGCACAAGTAGTCAAGTAATTCCTACTTCAAGTCTATATGCCGGTTGTAGTCTAGACTCACCAATGTACCCTATGACTCGGGGTCGACACCAATGAACTCTAAATCCCTACAACCTTCGCTCTGATACCATCTGTAGCGACCCGACCAAATCATGTTTGACGGCGCCGTCTACTTAGGTCCCGTTACGTGGTCATAAGTCTTTAAGACAAAGTTTGACCAAAATATGTCGCCTTCATTTCAAAATAAAGATTGTTCCCAAAGTTTACAAGAATTGTTCAACCAATAGTTAAGTTACAACGTTATAATACGAATGAAATCTAGGCGACACGGTTTAAAGTAAAGTCAAAAGACGCTCCATGAAATGCACATATACTCGACATCCAATGCAAGTATCAAATAATGAGCGGAAGCATGTATCATGTATCGTTCAAGGACCTGAGAAAAACATAGAAATCTGTCAACGAAAACGTTGGTGAAATCATAGGTTTAAGTAAGTAAGTACAAGTGAACCACAAGATTTGCATCAATGAATTAATAGTAATACATTCCAAAAGTTTGTTTCACGAGCACCCAATTATCAATGCTTAACATTTCCTTCCATTGAACCCCATCACTTAGTGCTAGAACACACACTGTTTCTCGAAAATATATTTCATTCGTAAACGGTAGCGAACCGTTTGAATGAGGGTTTGTCAAACCCATATGGATCCATACAACATAAGTTCTCGCTTACACCCGGCAAGTGTAACTAATGATAATCGAATTGAGGATTTTGTTCTAAACTCGTATGTAGAATGTTTGTTTTCCTGTACTTGTGTTCACTTAGTAAAGAAATGTTTATGTTTTCTCATCCCAAATGTAAGTTCAAAAAGAGTAAAAGTGGGACTATGATCTCACCTTGAGTGCACGTACGAAAAGTACTTCACAAAATAACGTGTGCGAAGGATAGTGCTAGTCTTGACCTAAACAAATAGGTCGTATCAATAACGGTAAACACGATAGGTCAAAGATGTTCAATTAGTCCTATGGCTCGTTACGACTCGATTATTTAGCATGTGAAATCAAATTGTCAAGTTTCATGCAAGATACAAGTATATAAACAAGTTAGGAAGGTTGCAAAATCATTTGGTTAAGTTTGACAAAAAGTCAAACTTTGGTCGGTCAAAGTCAACGAAAAAGTCAACACGTTCGGGTCGTGTCCCGAACTATTTTTCTGAGGTTTTTAATCATGTATGAGCATGTTAGGACAAGTTACATGTGAATTGGAGGTGCGTAGCATAGCAAACATTATTCGAAAATTGACCAAGTTGGACAGACCAAATCGGCGCGCCGCGCGGGTATATGGCGCGCCGCGCCAATACCTGTGCAGAGAATTCTGGCAGTTTTTAAGTTTTATGCACGAACCTAACTTCAAACAATCACCATTTATGATCCGCAAACAATCAAGACAAGTATCTTATACCGTTGGGAAGGTAATTTGACGAGGAAAACAACTAAACACATTTCATCAATCAATCTACCTATTACAACAACCAAAACCGCATCTAATGCTTAACATTAACCGCATACAAGTTCATAAATGCAATTCAATGATTCGGGCAACCAATTTACATGAATGATATGCCGTTTCGAAGGTAATCAAGCATATAATCCAACTAAACACTTACCAATAATAATCCATGGCATTCAATGCATCAAAAGTCCATTTCAAGTTCATCAAACCCTAACCCAAATTCACCAAAATCAATAATCAAGTTCATGAAGTTTTCTAAGGCAACCTACACATCAAATTGAAGCTAGTGATGCTAGTAACACAATTAAAGCATCAACTTTTAACATCTAACAACATACGATCATCCAAAATTCAAGAACAACACATCAAAATTCAAGTTCATGCTAGTTACACTAAAACAACGAGATCGAGCATATAAATCATATATTCATGTTAGACTTGAGCCATAGACACTAATTAACACTTTTATAGGTTATAAACATCAAGAACACAAAATCTAGTGATTTTAGAAAGTTACCCAAATGAGATGAAGTTGGTACCAAAATGAAGAGGATGAAGAGAGGATCACAAATATGTAGTTTATTTTGTTGTAAGCCTCCTAGATCGAATTTAGATGATGATTGAATGAATTTGGTAAATGAGTGTGTGTTCTTGCTAGAGAGAAAGAGAGAGAGATGGAGATGATAGTGAATGGGTGAAAGGGGTTTGACCCTTTGACCTAGTCAAGGGTTTGATCCCTTGTCAAGTTTCGTCCCTCAACTTTCGTTCGGGTGCGGGAATTACCTAAACGAGATAATTTAAAACGCGTATCAACGGGAGATGTTATAAGCATATAACGGACTTTATATTAGTATAACGGAAAAGAAAACAGAAAAAGGCGGGATGTTACAATGGGTGTGTTGACCTTGAAATGGGTCAAACGAGTCTTGAATGACCTAGTGGTGTGTTGTTGGGTGATTTAATGTCATGGTCACTAGTTTTAGTGATTATTGGTAAGTTAGGCGCATGATTGGCGATATGAGGCAATGGGTGAACATTTGCACTAGGTGTCCTTTTGGGTGGGTCGGAAGTCCTATTCAGATAAGTGTTGATTTTATGTTAATGTAATAGGTGATCTCATTGACGGGTGAAGAGCTTATTTGCTTACCTTCGTTTTGGATTAAGGTGAGTGGAATAATTATATGCGTAGGTATATAATGTATTTATTTGTGTAGCGCGAAATGTGAAGTGTCGAAGTGTTAAGACACCACGTTTCACGTGAAGAGTGAAGTGTCGACGTGCTAAGACACCACTCCGGAAATTATGAAGGGTGAAGTGTCGATGTGTTAAGGCGCCACCCTGAGTGAAGTATCGACATGTTAAGATGCCACTCCAAGAATTATGAAGGGTGAAGTGTCGACATGTTAAGACACCACCCGGGGTGAAGTATCGACGTGTTAAGATGCCACCCATGGGGTTAGTGTACGATGTGTTAAGTACTCTAATGGTTGTTATGAACACCGATGGGAAATTCGAGTACCATTCCTTTGTACTATTGGTTAACCATGGTTATGTGTTGTAGCGTAGCATATTATATTTTGAGTTATATATGATTTTGATTATGCTAGCTTGTGGTCTTGAAGATTTAGCGTTATACTTTGCGATGGTATGCTATTTTAAATTGCTAGCGTGTATGAGGTAATTATGTATGTGATTGCAAGTAAGTAGGTTATTTATGTATTTGCATAATTATTGCATTCACTAAGCGTTATGCTTACCCTCTCGTTGTTTATTCTTTTTAGGCTCCGGCGTGGATAAAGGCAAGGGTATTCGTTTGGACTAGCGGGATCCCTACATGATTATTCTAGTGTTAGCTTTTGGAGTTCGACCTAGGTTTGGGTAGTTTAACCCCAAACACCATGCTCGGGTTTATGTTTGGTATTTAAACTTGTCGGTCGAAACTCATCTTTTCGAATTGTAATGGGGGAATGATGCCCGGTGGTTAATTACTTGAATGGAAGTCTTAGAACTTGTAAAACTTGATTTCGTTATGTGTCGGGAAGCCTTTTGAATTGTTGTTGTCTTTTAACATAATTTTTGAGACTTGTGTAAATTTTTTAAGTCGGATTAAGCAAAATAGTGGAGCCGCGCCGCGGCCCTAAAGGGGCGCGCCTTGGGAATCAGTGTAACTTATTAACAGTCAAATTGGAATAAGCTGACCTTTAGCATGTCAGCCGAGCCGCACCGCGGCCAAGGACGGCGCGCCGCGCCTTGGTCCTGACATCACTGTTTATTTCTAAAAAAATGTGTCGTGTTTTGCGATGTTTAACGGGGTTGGGTCGTTAAATATGTCTTCATTAATCTTCTCCTTTCCCACTTTTCTTATGTTCTCAATCTTGAGTGCAGATAAAACTTCTGTAGGAGATGGTGTAGATGACTCTGTTATATTTGAAGTAGGCTGTGATTGAGTGTTGAGTGAACATGGTGAAACTTGTGACAGATGGGAAGGTTGTTGTGTACTTGGAGTTGTAACATTCAAACCATACATGTTTTGATTGTTTGTTGCAAAGGCAGTCTGAAACGGAGCATGAGCAGATTTAGTGGGTGTATATCCTGTTGGATAATACATTTTGGTGTCTTGAATTTGCTTAGACTTTTTCATCTTGTTCAATAGCTCTAATTCCTCTTCTTGATGTCTTGCAATAAACGAGTTCACTGTAGCAGTAGCTAGTTCTCCACTAGTTTTCATAGTTAGGACAAAACCATTCCATTCCAATGGAAGTGCTCCAGCTAAATATACCACTTTATCTTTCTCTTCAATCGTTACATCATGCTTATGCAATTCAGCTAGCAAATGACAATATCTTTCAACCAAATCTGTAATAGATTCTCCAACTTGCCAGTGAAAGCGATCAAACTCAGCCTTCAACTCTAAACCCTTTCGAGCTCTGTAAGCTGTATTTCCTTCATTGAATGTATGAAGTGCTTCCCAAATCTTGAACGAATTATCATGACAGAGAAATTGATGAAAAATCGGACCATCAAGAGCACTTGTCAAGTTACAGTACATCTTCTTCTCCAAGTTATACTCATCAAGCTCTTCCGAAGGCATATTATGCAGAGTATATAACTCATTGGTAACAGGTGAACGTGGCCATTGAAATTCTGATTCAATATACTTCCACAGTTTCGTATCTTGACCATCAGACCAAATTTTAAATCTAGACTTCCATGTAGAGTAGTTATCCATATTCATCAATCTTGGACATTTTGTACCACTCCCAGATTCACTTTCAGCGAGGAGTAATCGTTGAGTCATACTTGTGATACTCTGAACTAACGGTGCAGCCAACGCATAGTCGTTTGAATTATACATCTTAATAACTTTACCAAACAGGTAAACCGTGCGATTAGTACTCAGTCGTACAAGTCACAAAACGATCTACCTCAAACTTACGTGTCACACACTCAGACGTACGTGTGACTTTAACAACCAAAAGAACAAACACAAAACCTCAAACGTGCGAGTAATGATCAACCGTGTGATCAGTCGTACGTGTCAACAGTCAACCATGTGATCACTCGTGTGATCAGACTAGTCAATTTAACCTAAACTAGGTTATGCTAAACCCTGCGGATGAGTTCACGAGTGAGCTTCAACCGCGCGAGTGAGTTTCATCAGCTGACCCACTTTTGTGAAGTGCTGTTTACCCTAAATCACTCTAAAACCCTTGAAAATGATGTTAAACAACAATTTCTTTGTCCACAAGCTAGATTAGCACTAAACTAACATAAACACACTCTCTAATCACTATTACAATCGTAAAGATGATAAATTTTTGATCCTAATCCCTCTAAACTCTAAAACCCAAAATAATAAGCTCTAAATCACCAAAAATCACTAGGATGATGTTGAAATCTCAACCAACGCTCTGATACCAATGATGAAACATAGGGACATCGAAGTTAGCAGATTTAACTCACACAATGGCAGAATAGTGAATCAAACCCTCTAGTGAATATGAAAATGCTTTTTGGGATTGATTTAGTCAACCACAACAATGATTGTGTGACTAGATCAACACCTAGAGCTATTATTCACCTTTTGCAAGGATTTAGGCTTGAAGCACGGAGAGAGAATCGGATAGGCTACCAGATCTGAGTGATTGTGTGTAATGAGATTCTTAACCTAAAATGAAGAACTTAACACAATATATACCCCTGCTGTAAGTCAACCGCGCATGTCAGTCATCACTCGTACGAGTGGTGTAAAGACCCGTCCTTATCCACCTGGACGAAGTCATCAACATTTGGTCCCATTGCGATGATCGACTCCAAGTAATGTCCTTAAAATGAGCTAATGCACAGCGGAAGACTTAATTCGTACCTGAGAATAAACATGCTTAAAAGTGTCAACCAAAAGGTTGGTGAGTTCATAGGTTTATCATAACAATAATTTCAATATATTAATAGACCACAAGATTTCATATTCATAAACGTTTTAATAAAAATATTCTAAGTGGTTGAGCACTTGGTAACCATACTTAACATTTAATCAACGTCGCATATTCTCTTTATTATGAAATCTCACTACACCGTACCAAATGTAGTCACCGAAATGAAGTACTGTGCAACCGTTGAATACTGGTCGTCCAGTCCGGTTGGGGTTGTCAGGCTCGATAGATCTATCAACAGGATTCGCGTTTACAATACCCATGTAAATATTAGTTACCAAGCTACAGAGAAATATGCCAGTGGTACAACTCAACGTAGAATGTTTTTAAGTACTTGTGTCTATCTCGTAAATATTTATAAAAGCAGCGCATGTATTCTCAGCCCAAAAATATATATTGCAAAAGCAATTAAAAAGGGAGCAAATGAAACTCACTATATTGTATTTTGTAGTAAAAATACATATGACGAAACTGAACAATGCAGGGTTGGCCTCAGATTCACGAACCTATATCAATTATATATATTAACACATATACTAACAAGTAAACAAGTATATATATTAATATTAATTACTATACTTGTTATAATAATAATTTATATGTTATTTTAATTAATTGCAACTATTATATATATTTTAAATAGATAACTAATTTTAAAAAAAAAAATATTAATATAGTTTTGTTAGAATAATTCTTATATAACTAATTTTTATTGTAATAATAATAATAAGGATAATAATAATAATAGTAATATTGATAATAATAATAATAATAATAATAATAATAATAATAATAATAATAATAATAATAATAATAATAATAATAATAATAATGATAATATTAATAAATGAATAGATAAGTAACTACCTTAAAGGAGTAGCCCTTAAAAAATGCCCAAGTCCGGGTTTGAACCCGCGACATCCCGCTAACCCAAAACATATCCAAACCACTCCTCATCGACATCACTTAAACATCTATCACTCTTAAATCATATATCTTATTACTCATCTAACATCATCATTATATCGTGTGTCTACATCATCATCATCCTATCATAATAATCGTTTCATAATCATAATCATAATCCCATATCATAATCCTAATCCTTTATCATATATTATATGCATCATCATTTCATAACGGTTCACCATCATAAACATCAATCATCATCGTGATATGTACGTATATCATTATCATTACACACATAATATTCATCTTCATCACCTCGTTCATCATGTAACCATATGCATTATCACGTGCCTCGCCTTTCTTTCTAAACGCCACCATTATCAAAGTATTAACTACGAATCCATCATAAAACTTGTCAAGGGTCACGGCCCAACAACACCAATGATGTACGGCCCTAATGGAAAAATAGAATATGGCAGCCCATTTTATTATTCTATGTACTTGATTAATTTGATCCACCAAATTAATGCACTAAGACAAGTCCATAAAGGGTTTTTAGTTTATTACAAAATCGTAAAGCTACACTCATTTTGCAGCAGTCTTTATAGACCAATAAAGCAACGTCCTCATCGAATAAAAAGCGTGTGCTGAGGCTGTCAACATCGTTAGTCATAGAAGCGATAAGTTATCACAGCAGTAGTTGCCAAAAAAGTCAAACAGAAACAGTGTATAAGTCTCGATCGTATAGCACATAGGCCGGGTCTTGGCCCAACAGAACAATAGTTTTGGCCCAGGTTCATGGCAATCCAAAATAGCTCGTTTATATCAAAGTGTATGTCGATAAAATACTGAGGGTGTACGGTGTGTTTTAGGATCCAAAAGAAAGAACAAAACGTTCCCTAACCTGACCCCTCTAATGATTATTTTAATCGTGCAACAACTAACTATCAATTGATTCGTTTTCTTTTTAATCAAGTGGGGTTATTCTTTTTCTTTTACAACTCATCATTCCACCATCAACTTTCATTATCACACAACATTTAATTAGTGGATTTAAGTTGTTTTTTTTTTTACGGTATCATATAAGAGAGAAAGGAATAGATAGAAAGAAAGAAATGATGATAGTTATGGTGATGTTTTGGGTGAATTTAAGGTGACGGTCTGAAACAGAAAGAGATCAACGTAGCAGACAGGTTTTTATCGATTGTTATTCGAATGTGAAAAGAAGAATTTGGGCAGCAGAAGTAAGTGATGGTTTGGTGGTGATTTCTGAGCAAAAATAAGAGAGATGGGTAAAGGGAGAGAGATGATAGAGAGAAGTGAAGGAGATGGTTTGAAATTGTGGTTGTGGTTGTTCAGGAAACATGAGTCTCGGTTCCATTTAAATTATAACATGTGGTGATGGTTATCGACTGTAAGACAACTGGAGTCGTAGGAGTGCAATGGTATTTAAAAGAATACTACGGTGGTGGTGGAGGTTGAGTGGTGTTTATAGATAGTAGGAGTCACAAAGTGGTGTTGGGGGTTGATGATTATGAGGTTATGAAGGTGGTGTTAGAAGGTAGTGATCATAAACAAGAGGGTATGTGGGTGTATATCGAACAAGATATGGAAGCACTCGTTTTACATGGGTTTCGATGGGTACATATTGGTGTTCATGTGATTCACGAATGGACCAAGAACTAGTTGTAGGTTTGTTTTGATCCGAAGGAAAATATAGAAATAGAAAATATGGGAAAAGATGGTGGCGTGAGGTAGAAGGTTAAATGGGTGTGATTTAGATGAAGGTGGTTCTTGTGGGTTTTAAAGATGTTGTTAAAGTGATCATGGATTAAGAAAAATAAGAAAGCAGAATTTGAGTAGTGAGCAGAAAGACATCCATAGCATTCCATAAACATCGCATTTTATATAAGATAAAGAAGCTAGATGACAAACATATACACTAAAACTCATTCACATGTTAACAGTAATTTAACTCCTACTTTGTTGACATTAAATCTCGGCAATCAGGAACAGTAAATTATTGCAATCAGTAACAGAAGATAAAAGGCTAATTGGGCTGTATTTTTAAATGTTTTTAATAATATTAATAATACTTATATTAATATTAATATTAATATTTAATATTAATAATAATAATGAAAATAATAATAAGATTAATATTAATACAATAGCTAAATATTACTTGTGATTATTTGCATAAAAATAAATAAATTTCTACATATATTACTTATGAATTATTTATAATACAATATTCATATGAATAATTTTGTACAGAAATTATACATATATGTACATATCTATTTACACATAATTGTTCGTGAATCGTCGAGATTAGTCGAAGGTCAAATGCATTCATGCAAATTGTTCCAAAGTTTTGAGACTCAACTTTACAGACTTTGCATATTGTGTCAAAATATTAAATCGTATCGAGAGTTTGGTTTAAAATTAGTCGAAATTTTCTGGGTCGTGACAGTACCCACCCGTTAAAGAAATTTCGTCCCGAAATTTGATCGAGCTCGTCATGGTTAACAATAAGAAGGTTTTCATGATGAATATGAGTTGATAAATAGGGTTTTATTACTGTTGAGTAATATGGATAAGATAATTTGATTACTCGAAAGGTACGAGTGAAGCTATCACAAAAGAATGAAATGAGAAAAGTAAGTTTCGTCATATCTTTTGACGTAGATGGATTGAATTCCAGAGTTCAAGGGATTTAAAGAAAATCTTCGAAATCTAAAAGATTTGATTCTTCGGCAAATTAGGAAATTAAGATCTTTATATTTAAATACGGTGATCTGCCTCGATTACTCTGTCTGATATGTCCATTATAAATTAAGCTCTTCCGTTCCATTATTCTCACCATTCCTCTACTTTCTTCCTTAGTTCATACATCTAAAATATTTTGAAAATGCTTAATCCAGTTCTGATCCTTGTCCTCATCCTTACTATCGCAACAATCATCCTCCTTTTCCAACTTCCACCAGAGGAATCTGTTTTCTTTTATTTCGCCCTTAGGGTTATAGTGTTTTTAATCTTCCCGTGTCTTTATGTTGCGATAAACATTGATATACACGGTTTGTAATTTATATGTTGTTATCGGGCTTTATATTCTCCCTTATATTTCGAAGCTCTACATTTTTGTTTTCTCTTCTCGACTTCAAGTCAAGCGAATAAAGGTCCAGAACTTGTAGATATAGAGTTTCGAATGATTATAATGTTCTAAGTAGGAAGGAACGTGATAGCACGATTTTATTTGGTAAATCACCAGACTCACCGAGGATAGAACTATCAAAAATATATTTTCTTGATATGTTCGGAGGTTAAGAAGAATGGAAGAGTTATGTAACATGATACATAATGACGGTATGATCTGTGAACCATCATCATGTTCCATTAGAAACTCAGCATGACTTACTGTAATATAATCACCTTGGCCAAGTGTCATTATATTATACTAACTCATGCTTCAATTCCCAACACTTCTCCACAATTTATTCATAATTCATACTTAGATTTTACAGAAGTTTCCAATATAATGGAATACAGAAAACACGAAGAGGTAGATAATTTCGGACAAGAATATTTATGAAAATATCCTCAGAAACATCGAAGATATTTTATGATGATATTTTGGAATTTCTAAGTTCGAAGGTTGATAAAGAAAAATTTTCCACAAGATTTTAACATGACTTAGGAGCAAGATATTCTCTAAAGAGTTCATCGGATACAGAATTACCTGGATTCTTTGAAGTCAAACTTATTCTTTGTGATTTGTCCACAGCTTCCTTCATAGTTTCGCATAATCCGCTTTTCGGTACTAGATTTTCTATTGAGTGTTTCCAACATTTCATTCTTTATCATCAAACTCTTAGCCATTCTGACCATCTACTATTTTACTGTTTCCTCTGTATTTAATGCAGCCATATCTGTATCGTCGGTTATTAATCCGAGGTGGTTTCAAGAGAATTGTGTTTTTAGATGATTAAACGCTGATAGTAGTATGGTGGAATATAAAAGATTCTTTAGTAACAATAAATGAGCACGCATATATATCAAGGTTATATTAAGGTTGTTTCGAACGAAAAGTCGAAGTTGTCTTGTTGGAGCTGTGACAAAATTTGCTACTTTAAAAGGAATTGTCAAGTTATTTTGGGTAATAATAACACTGAGGAATTAGCACAACTACGTGTGAAACGTTTACTCCGTTTCCGAGAGTTCTTCAGGTGCATAACTATATGCATAAATCTTTCCTTCCGTAGATGAAGTGCGGTTGGTTCATCCTCTAGATTGAAGTGTTTTCAAGATTTATGAAAGGTTTGAACGCAGATTGTTATCGCCAAGATACAAATGAAGTTTAAAATGAAATCAAGTGGCAAACTTGAAGAAATGTTTAGTTTCATATGTTATAATCAGTATTTTAATTCATTTTAATTGTCCAATATTATTAGTCCACAGTCGATAGTCCACAGTTAACAGTTCAATAATTTATATATAGTTTAATATATAATATTCGAATTAATTAATACGTTTCGTGACCCGTATACGTCTCAGACTCGATCACAATCAAAGTATATATATTATTGTAGAATCAACCTCAACCCTGTATAGCTAACTCCCTCATTACTGCATATAGAGTGTCTATGGTTATTCCAAATAATATATATAGATGCGTCGATATGATATGTCAAAACCTTGTTTACGTGTCCCGATATTTAAAGTGCGTAAAAATAAATAACAGAAATTAAATGACGATAAATAAAATTGCGAGAATGTAAATTGCGATAAATAAATTGCAATAAATAAAATGTAATCAGTTAGCTAGGAACAATTAGCTAGGAACAGTTAGCGTGGATTCTTAATAACATTTTTCTTATAGTTAATTTGTTTGTTTTTAACAAGTTTTATTTTGTCCAGTGTTTTCTTCATTATGCCACTTGTTGGATTCTGATAGGTCAAAATTCAAATATGAAATTGAATGAAAATGGTTATTCTGCGGTGAACGGATACGTATATCGGTGGTTGTAAGTAGGATAGTAAATGACTGTTGAATCAGCTTCGACGAATGTACAATGTAACTTATTAAGATGAAATCTAATTATTCCTCGGGTATTACCTACCCGTTAAAAAAAATATTTCACCATTAATATTTTGTACAAAATAACTTTTAATTACAATCTTTATGAAAACATATATACATATATATTTCCTTCAGATGAAATCATGGATTTAATGAGTTAGAATAAGAAATCTCATTTGCTTTTCGGTTTGAGCTAGAATAAGAAATCTCTAAAACATTTTGAAACCACATATTCTTCGCAGAATATCAATGAAGTTATGGATCAATACTTCATCATTCATTATTGTTGGTACTCCTTGGTATCTATGGTGCGTATGATGTTGATGTTTGTAGGACAGATTATGATGTCGAGACGTGTGATGCGGATGTTGTTTGTTAGTGGTGATGATGGTATTGTTGATGTTATTGATGGTGGTGCTGATTATGCTGCTGGTGCTGTTGCTGGTGTTTGCAACCTTCGCACCATGTTCTCCAAAGCCGTCACGCGAGTGCGAAGTTCGTTAACTTCTGCTAGTACACGGGGATGATTGGCGGTTGGACCGAGTGAATGAACAAGATTTGTAATATGGGATAGTATATAATCGTGATGAGATACTCTAGAAATGAGAGAGAAAATGGTGTTTCGAATAGGTTCGCCGGTAAGTGCTTCAGGTTCATCGCCAAGAGGGCAATTTGGTGGATGGAATGGATCACCTTCTTCTTGTCTCCAGTGATTTAGTATATTACGAACCCATCAGATGAATTAGGGATGGATGACTGGGTGATTCATTCTGGTGACGCTGCTTTCGGAGCTTAAGTGAAACTCCATATCGGAATCTGAGGGACTTGAACTAGTGGTGAGTTCCATTTTGCTCGGTTAGATAAAGATTTTTTGGTATGAAATGAATTTCGGATATCGGATGATATTCTAATTACATAGAATATCTATGTATAGTACAGAAGATCTCGCAGATTACGGAGAGAATTAAGGAAACGTGTCAGATAAAGTCTACAGTAATAGATTCGCTAAGATATGAATTTATCTGTACACTATCTATCAAATAAGTGCGGGAAGTCGTGTCTAGACTTAGGAATAATAAGTAGGTAATTTTCCACTAGGAAGATAAACAATACTTATAATATGCAGCTAAGGTCAAAGTCCAGACTTGCTAATGCATTCTAACAACTATCAGTTAGACACACTAATGCAAGACCTGGTTCGCTAGGACCAACACTCTGATACCACCTGTAAAGACCCGTCCTTATCCACCTGGACGAAGTCATCAACATTTGGTCCCATTGCGATGATCGACTCCAAGTAATGTCCTTAAAATGAGCTAATGCACAGCGGAAGACTTAATTCGTACCTGAGAATAAACATGCTTAAAAGTGTCAACCAAAAGGTTGGTGAGTTCATAGGTTTATCATAACAATAATTTCAATATATTAATAGACCACAAGATTTCATATTCATAAACGTTTTAAAAAAAATATTCTAAGTGGTTGAGCACTTGGTAACCATACTTGACATTTAATCAACGTCGCATATTCCCTTTATTATGAAATCTCACTACACCGTACCAAATGTAGTCACCGAAATGAAGTACTGTGCAACCGTTGAATACTGGTCGTCCAGTCCGGTTGGGGTTGTCAGGCCCGATAGATCTATCAACAGGATTCGTGTTTACAATACCCATGTAAATATTAGTTATCAAGCTACAGAGAAATATGCCAGTGGTACAACTCAACGTAGAATGTATTTTAAGTACTTGTGTCTATCTCGTAAATATTTATAAAAGCAGCGCATGTATTCTCAGCCCAAAAATATATATTGCAAAAGCAATTAAAAAGGGAGCAAATGAAACTCACTATATTGTATTTTGTAGTAAAAATACATATGACGAAACTGAACAATGCAGGGTTGGCCTCAGATTCACGAACCTATATCAATTATATATATTAACACATATACTAACAAGTAAACAAGTATATATATTAATATTAATTACTATACTTGTTATAATAATAATTTATATGTTATTTTAATTAATTGCAACTATTATATATATTTTAATTAGATAACTAATTTTTAAAAAAAAATATTAATATAGTTTTGTTAGAATAATTCTTATATAACTAATTTTTATTGTAATAATAATAATAATGATAATAATAATAATAGTAATATTGATAATAATAATAATAATAATAATAATAATAATAATAATAATAATAATAATAATAATAATAATAATAATAATAAATGAATAGATAAGTAACTACCTTAAAGGAGTAGCCCTTAAAAAATGCCCAAGTCCGGGTTTGAACCCGCGACATCCCGCTAACCCAAAACATATCCAAACCACTCCTCATCGACATCACTTAAACATCTATCACTCTTAAATCATATATCTTATTACTCATCTAACATCATCATTATATCGTGTGTCTACATCATCATCATCCTGTCATAATAATCGTTTCATAATCATAATCATAATCATAATCCCATATCATAATCCTAATCCTTTATCATATATTATATGCATCATCATTTCATAACGGTTCACCATCATAAACATCAATCATCATCATGATCTGTACGTATATCATTATCATTACACACATAATATTAATATTCATCACCTCGTTCATCATGTAACCATATGCATTATCACGTGCCTCGCCTTTCTTTCTAAACGCCACCATTATCAAAGTATTAACTACGAATCCATCATAAAACTTGTCAAGGGTCACGGCCCAACAACACCAATGATGTACGGCCCTAATGGAAAAATAGAATATGGCAGCCCATTTTATTATTCTATGTACTTGATTAATTTGATCCACCAAATTAATGCACTAAGACAAGTCCATAAAGGGTTTTTAGTTTATTACAAAATCGTAAAGCTACACTCATTTTGCAGCAGTCTTTATAGACCAATAAAGCAACGTCCTCATCGAATAAAAAGCGTGTGCTGAGGCTGTCAACATCGTTAGTCATAGAAGCGATAAGTTATCACAGCAGTAGTTGCCAAAAAAGTCAAACAGAAACAGTGTATAAGTCTCGATCGTATAGCACATAGGCCGGGTCTTTGCCCAACAGAACCATAGTTTCGGCCCAGGTTCATGGCAGTCCAAAATAGCTTGTTTATATCAAAGTGTATGTCGATAAAATACTGAGGGTGTACGGTGTGTTTTAGGATCCAAAAGAAAGAACAAAACGATCCCTAACTTGACCCCTCTAATGATTATTTTAATTGTGCAACAACTAACTATCAATTGATTCGTTTTCTTTTTAATCAAGTGGGGTTATTCTTCTTCTTTTACAACTCATCATTCCACCATCAACTTTCATTATCACACAACATTTAATTAGTGGATTTAAGTTGTTTTTTTTTTACGATATCATATAAGAGAGAAAGGAATAGATAGAAAGAAAGAAATGATGATAGTTATGGTGGTGTTTTGGGTGAATTTAAGGTGACGGTCTGAAACAGAAAGAGATCAACGTAGCAGACAGGTTCTTATCGATTGTTATTCGAATGTGAAAAGAAGAATTTGGGCAGCAGAAGTAAGTGATGGTTTGGTGGTGATTTTTAAGCAAAAATAAGAGAGATGGGTAAAGGGAGAGAGATGATAGAGAGAAGTGAAGGAGATGGTTTGCAATTGTGGTTGTGGTTGTTCAGGATACATGAGTCTTGGTTCCATTTAAATTATAACATGTGGTGATGGTTATCGACTGTAAGACAACAGGAGTCGTAGGAGTGCAATGGTATTTAAAAGAATACTACGGTGGTGGTGGAGGTTGAGTGGTGTTTATAGATAGTAGAAGTCACAAAGTGGTGTTGGGGGTTGATGATTATGAGGTTATGAAGGTGGTGTTAGAAGGTAGTGATCATAAACAAGAGGGTATGTGGGTGTATATCGAACAAGATATGGAAGCACTCGTTTTACATGGGTTTCGATGGGTACATATTGGTGTTCATGTGATTCACGAATGGACCAAGAACTAGTTGTAGGTTTGTTTTGATCCGAAGGAAAATATAGAAATAGAAAACATGGGAAAAGATGGTGGCGTGAGGTAGAAGGTTAAATGGGTGTGATTTAGATGAAGGTGGTTCTTGTGGGTTTTAAAGATGTTGTTAAAGTGATCATGGATTAAGAAAAATAAGAAAGCAGAATTTGAGTAGTGAGCAGAAAGATATCCATAGCATTCCATAAACATCGCATTTTATATAAGATAAAGAAGCTACATGACAAACATATATACTAAAACTCATTCACATGTTAACAGTAATTTAACTCCTACTTTGTTGACATTAAATCTCGGCAATCAGGAACAGTAAATTATTGCAATCAGTAACAGAAGATAAAAGGCTAATTGGGCTGTATTTTTAAATGTTTTTAATAATATTAATAATACTTATATTAATATTAATATTAATATTTAATATTAATAATAATAATGAAAATAATAATAAGATTAATATTAATACAATAGCTAAATATTACTTGTGATTATTTGCATAAAAATAAATAAATTTCTACATATATTACTTATGAATTATTTATAATAGAATATTCATATGAATAATTTTGTACAGAAATTATATATATATGTACATATCTATTTATACATAATTGTTCATGAATCGTCGGGATTAGTCGAAGGTCAAATGCATTCATGCAAATTGTTCCAAAGTTTTGAGACTCAACTTTACAGACTTTGCATATTGTGTCAAAATATTAAATCGTATCGAGAGTTTGGTTTAAAATTAGTCGAAATTTTCCGGGTCGTGACAAGTGGACACACTTAGTCGTACGGTTGATCACTCGTGTAATTATCGACAAATTAGGTTTGTGACTCAGCTCAGCACACTCGTGCGTATGAGCCTGTCAGCCGTACGAGTGAGGCTTCACTCGTGCCTCTGACTGAGTCTAGATAGTCAAACTTCCATATCTAGTTTCTGCAGTACCTGTAATTGCATATAAACATAGATAGGATAACAACGAGATCATGGTAACCTACATACTGAAGTACCTGCCATGGACGTGGGGTAGATTTCTAGGGACTTATGCAAAATGCATCAACATATCAAATAGAGATGCTCGATTTACTTCAGGGTTTTGGAGAAGTTTTCATAATGAATTAGGTACTCGTTAGAACCTAAGTACTGCATATCATCCTCAGACAGATGGGCAAAGTGAACGACTCATTCATACGATGGAGGACATGATAAGGGCTTGTGTGATAGACTTTGGAGGTCATTGGGATGACCATCTGCCACTTATTGAATTTTCTTACAACAACAGTTACCATTCAAGCATTCAAGAAGCTCCTTTTGAAGCATTGTATGGTAGAAAATGTCGAACTCTGATTTGTTGGAGTGAATTTGGAGAAAGCCAGATGTCAGGTCCTGAAATTATCTAAGAGACAAAAGACAAGATTGTTCAGATCAAAGAGAAGATGAAAGCTGCACAAGACCGATACAAAAGTTATGCTGATTAAAGAAGGAAACCGCTAGAGTTTTACATTGAAGAACGAGTAATGTTAAAGGTATCTTCATGGAAAGGGGTAGTGAGGTTTGACAAAAGAGGAAAGTTGAGTCCACGTTACATTGGACCCTTTAAAATCATATCAAAAGTTGGAGTGGTTTCTTATCGTTTAAAGTTGCCAAGGAACTAAGAAGTATACATAACACATTTCATGTGTCAAATTTAAGAAAGTGTGTAGTTGATGAGTCATCAGTTGTACCACTTAAAGAGTTTTAAGTAAATGAAAAGTTAAGATACAATGAAGAGCCAATTAAGATAACAGATAAAAAAGTTAAGAAGCTGAGAAGCAAAGAGATACCATTGGTGAAAGTTGAGTGGCGATTCCATAGAGGTCCTCAAGCAACTTGGGAACCAGAAGGAGAAATGTGAGAAAAGTATCCCGAGCTTTTCGCCATTTAGTAAATTTCAGAGACAAAATTTGCGATAAGAGTGGAGGAGTTGTGACATCCAAATATAAGGTATTATTAAAAATTTAGTTGAGTATTCTTACTTCATAAATCATGGTTAAAATTAGCCAACGAATATTATACAAATGATCAGTGGTGATATGAAGAATCATTTCATTTAGTTATGTCGGCCAACAATAGTAAAATAGAATTCTTTACCTAACATGTCACAATAATAGTATTTTTGTTTTTATCATATTAATGAATACTGAGTGTGACTTTTGTGTCAGTATCCAACAACCTTAATAATAACATACAATAAATAAATAGAAAGTTAAGAAGTAGTGTGCAACTGAGATTTCATTCAAAATTTAGGTATGATTTTAATAAAGTACTAGTGGAGGACCAGCGAATTCGCGGGGCTATGTGAGTGTTTATAAAGAAATAATGTTTATGATTATTGTATTTAATGTAAGTAGTAATGTTAGTTGTTCTGTATCCAATGTATGTACTTAAAATTTAAAAACCAACCATATATGTCTGTAAAAAACTTTAAAAGTTGAACATAGTATAAAATACTTAAACAGTTATTGTAGACATATAAAAAGCATTGATAATGAATACTAAAAACATATTTATTATTAAAAAAATCTAGAAGCAAATGTAGTTATTGAAATGCAACATAAAAACAAATAGAAAAGTTTGTTTGAGGCGTTTGCCTCGTGTGGTTGCACAATCAGACCACATTTATTGTAGCTCGAGTATTGCGTGTTAGTAGTGATAATGTGTGGTTGCACAATCAGACCACATTTATTGAGTATTGTAGCATGAGTATTGTTTCAGTAGTGATAATTTGCTTTCACGAGTAATGTTTATAATCAATGTAAAAAAGGACATAAGATGGTCATATTTTGTTAATTGGAATCGAAGTATTTATAAACGTGTTAAAGTAACATGTTTATCATCCTTGGTTTAGGTATTAATCAAGTTTGAGACGAATCATATTTTGATTAGACATATATAATTTGAAATTCAAATATAAGCAAAGTTACTGTGAACATGAAGTATATACAATTAGTGCCATGTATATACATTGTTAGGTAATACTCCATTTTAATGCATTAGTTCTAATTTTATAAAGGCAAGGCTGCAAGAGAGAATTTCATGGTTAAGCTACTAAATTTGTTTTGACCCTTTTGCTTAACTCACATGTCAAATATTGTCCACAACTTATTACGCTTTGGAAATCTTTTTGTCTTTTAGGTCAGATTTTCCTCAACTTGCAAAACAAATTTTGCAAACTAAAAGTGTACTAAAGGTTGTAATCTTCAAACTCTTTCATGGCACATCGAAATCAGATTCATGACACATCTAAAATAGGTTCAATATAGATACAATAGGTTCAAAACAGATTCATGACACCACAAAACACAAACGTTCAAAAGAAAGAAACTTTAAAACACATATTCCAGTTTGTTGACTTTTTCCTTTCATCTTTCTCTAAAGTCATTAACTAAATATAATTTTAAAACTAACATCCCTTTATTCATTGAAAACCAATTGTAACAGCTTCCCTTTACTTTATTCATTAAAAACCAACTGTAACAGCTTCCCTTTACATTCAAATTTAACTAAAATCACGCAATCAATGATACACGTTTTTTATGAAGAAATTTTTTATTTTGAAAAGCAACCCGTTTGTATATACTAACAACTATTGTTAAAATTGTAATGACACAATAATCTTAACCAATACCCATTATGTTTAAATTTACAACATCAAAGGACCAGGTGTTAGTTGCACATGGACTGAAGACAGGTTTCTAAGAGACGGAATAATTGTGCATTGTCATCCCAAATCAATTTCCTAAGAGACTTTAACTTGTTCATATAATGACTAAAAGGTCAAGGTGAGTCAATGATCAACATATAGGTCGATTATTGGTCTGCTTACTTATCACCATCAACATTTTGTGGGTAATTGTTGCTACAGAAGAACTTATGAAGCACAAAATGGCAAAAGAAGTATGGCTAGCCAGATTTAATACTGCTTGTAACATAAAGACAATTGTCTTACAAACTTACTCAATTCTTAGAGGTTGAAATTATGATCCATTCACTTATAACTGGACCGATTTGGTATATGCCTGATAGGTGAAATTTATTAAAATAAAAAGAGTTGACAAAAAAATGAGTTGGGTGAAGTGAAAATTGTCTATAGTGTTTTTTTAGTTGGTAAAACCTAAATAAAGTTGTATAAAATTTTGGAACACTTTCGTCCCAAAAAAATGTCACAAGTCAACTAATCCTAATGTATCCATAGTCAAAATCAACAATTTTGATCCCCACCACCCAACTCGACTAACCTACCTACTTGTCACCTCAAGGATTTTACCAATGCAAGCTTTATTTATAAGAAAACAAAAGTGGGTAAATAATTTGAAGAGAATGTGTCTATATAGCATGTACCACAAACCTGGATACATGCAGGTGATGGAATGGAAATCGATTTGCCTTTTAGTGCTTCAAATGTAAATCCATTCAAATTGAGAACTATTTCAAATAGAATTTTGAAATCCACTTGTACACGTCACAAAATAATGGCTTAAATCAAATGCATTGTGTAGGTCTGATTTCAAGAACAAATTCTATAGAACATAATTAAAATTCTTAGCCGACCAAATGATTGACTAATTAACTGCCAAATACCAAGTCAAGTGCCCATGTCGACCAAACCAGCATGCAATTGACGCAAATTCAGATTTTTTTCATCTCCATCTCCCACAAAACTGGAGACCTCTTTGAAATCGTCGATTGGGACAATAAATAAGATTAAAACCTAAACATGAACATGTACATTGCATACCACCGCCATTTCATGCTATCGATGGGGATTATAAATAAAAATAAAACATAAACAAAATATGTACATTGCATACCTCCACTATTTCACGCAATCTATTGATAGAACTTCAACAATACAAACAATAAGTTCCACATACCCGATGTTTATTTAAATGGTCATAACTATCTTCTTGTAGAACACAAATTAGAGCTCTATACCTGTATTGCATTCGACACCAGCAGACCTAAACATCAAAATAATGGTCGTAACATTGGACATCTTAAAGCACATGTTATTATTGTAGTAAATAACTCGATTATGCATTTCTTCTAATCCACCATAGTTGAAACCTTACTGCAGTGTACACGACCTGCAGATCAATAAATAGATATTTAGGTATAATATCATTACTGAACTGTGAGAGCACTTCCATTTCGAATCCAATATGGTCACCATTCGAAACACAACAACACTAATAAACAATTAACAACCATCTTACTTTTCGGTAATAGAAATGAACACAAAAGCAACATGGTCTACTTTTAAAGTGAAGATACAAATGGGAGAAATCCTTTTCCAAAATGTAAGCAAGTCATACATAGGCACACCTATTGAGATTATATAAACACTCATACAAAACACTACACTTCTTAAATGACTTTGAATTTAACAAATGAGTTTAACTGGGTATAATTAGATCTGATTAAATTAATACACCCTGATTAGAAACACTAACATATATATGGAAATTAACAAAATTATATACAAAAATTTATTATACATCAAGGTCAGAAGCCACTGCTCAAGAATTAAAAAGGTACACATGAAATTAATGAAAGCACACCTACTATCGATGACCTTTTTAATTGAGAAACCTTTGAGCTATCCACTTACACCAAGACACGACTTTTGCCTTAAATGAACTCATCACAAAGAGCTTCAGAACTTGAATATTTATAGTAATATATATGCAAACAAAAAAATTGATACTCAGTACTGCAAATAAATATGTTCACCGTGTTTCATGTTTACCTAATAACCTTTTGATCCTTTACCTTACAAAACAAAATCAGATTTATCGAAGCTGAGGCCACCATCAATTTGCGCGTCGAATAAATTGGTCCAAGCACATTTCAAAACGACAGTATCAAAATGTGAAAATTCAAAAGTATGGCTTTAACATAACCAAACAAAACAAATCCATAAAGTAAAAGTGCAATCGAAAAGTGTACTTACAAATTGCAAATGTCGCACGACAAACTCGAACGACAAAATTCTAGGGCTTCAAATGGTTACCGTCAATTACATAAAATCGACGGTACAGTGGAGGTTATTGTTGTGGCTGATATTTTGTATGGATCTTTTATCTTAGAGCGAAGGTTTTCCCCCACAGCGTTAACCGAATCGATCAGTGGCTTCACCCATTTTAATCTACAAAGTACCTAAATTTTAAAAGTTGTAATATACCTACATTTTTAAAAAAGCGTTGATTTAATTCATTGATGGTTTAAACATATAAAATTGAGATTAGAAGACACAGTTAACAGCAATGCGATAATAAACAGAAGAACACAACCGAGAATAGTATTACCAACGTAAAAATATTATAGAATGAAATATCCTCAAAACAGGTGCACATATATTTTCACGAAAGGAATCCTTGGGCCCACCCATTACAGTTGTTGTAAATGGCAGATCGATAGGCACTGCACGAGGTAAAGAAGATCAGAAAAAGATTTAAGACAGTGACTTGCGTTTCCATAATATAATATGGTGTAACTAAGTTGCATCGCGATAAACATATACCTTACTGACTATAATAAGATTAGCATATGCAATTTGCTCTACGGCCTCATTAACAACTCCTTTTGGCTTAACATCATCCAAATGAATAAAGTGACAACATGATCCAGCTTATATATATATATATATATATATATATATATATATATATATATATATATATATATATATATATATATATATATATATTCCAAAATAAAGTAGTACAAGCAAATAACCGATTACACATTACATCATAAATCTTCACTCGAGTCTTCACTATAATCTTGGGTTAACTGAAATAACAGAACTATATAAATTAACAAACATTATAACATAAACTTTAAGGATAATAAAGTCACACATACAGTCCCAACAATTACTTTAATAAAGTCACACATATCGTCCCATCAATTACCCGCATCTTGCTATTACTCCGCCTGTTGTAATAGCGTATAGTTCTTTATCACAATTGGGTCATTATATACACTTCACTATATGATCAACTAAAATATATTATAGACAATATGTGAACCAATATTTATCTCATGTGAACTTTTTTCACGAGTGGTTCATCCATATCTACATAATAATTTTTGTCACCTGAAACCCCTCTATCACGTAGTTCCTTTTGCAACCTAGAGTCCATGGGCATCGACGTTTACAGTAGATATATACATGTTGACAATTGAATCACATGCAACGACTATTTTTTACATAATAATAACAGATAACATATGATGTTACTATTTAACCTAGAGTCCTTTTGCAACCTAGAGTCCATGGGCATTGACATTTATTGAGTATTCAAGTTATTATATTAAAATTTGATTTTGTCAACCTAATAGAAATATCATATTACTACGTAACTAATTGTATCTTAACACAAAAGTTACTAAGACAAAAGTTACTACAGGCCAACCCATTCCTAACCTGATTTATTTTTACCCGTATGCTCGCACACCCACCTTGCAATGAACAGTCACATACCATTATATTTGTTATGTCAAGCATTAACAATACGTGTACAAAATGTAGCACATTCCATATTAGGAGTCATCACCTACATGATACACAAAATAATGATTAAACTTTTATATCAAATATATGTATGATACATAAAAACAATAAACTTATAACTTACCTCCTCAATTTATTTCATTTCAGGGCAAAGATACAACACATAATAGGTCAAAATAAAAATTAGATTGATATTTATCAATAATCTTCGTATTTGAAGAAAAATTTGTTAATTCAAATGGCTATAAATAAGTGAAATGTTGAATCTCATAGAACATAAATACTTGAAGCATAAGGAGATTGTAATAGAAATTCAATCTTTATGTATAGGTCAGGTGTCAAAATGAGCAAGCCTTCGGTTGGGCCAACCAAATATGGTTACTATTTTGTTATCTAACCTGCCCAATTCACCACCTTTGATGTTCACAAGTTTAAAGTAATGTTTTTCATTTGAAAATTAAGGTAGACTTCTTTTTATTCCTTGACTAAAAGCATTTGTGACCTTGCCCGAAGATCGGAGAGTGCAAACCCAAGAGCATCTAACCAAGCACTACAAAGATTGATTTCCTTACCAAAATCTGCTAAAGATTGTCCCAATTCTATAACATTATTCAATAAAAATTTGTTATTGCAACTCAAACAACTCAAGCAACTCGAAAGCATGCCGATCAAAGCCACAAACCATGTCGATCAAAGAAAAAATGAGAATGAAAACAATATAGGGTGTAAGCCCAAACTATATTATGATGAAGTATGGAATTACCCCTTAACCAGATTATTCTACAAATACCTGTTTGGAAAAACTTCAAAATCAACATTTTCGAGCCAAATGAATCTCAAGGCCTTTGTGACATGACTCTAAAGCTCAGTGATTTTCAATGAAATAATCTTCATCAATACGTTGTATATGTAATTATATAATAAGTTGCTGGAAAAAAACTCAGAATCAAATGAAATGGTCAAATGTAATTGTTTATACAAAGACTCACCCCGGCATAGTTCTAAATATAGCAATTTAGGAAGCTATAGGCATTACATATAGACTTTGGGCAAGCATCAACTTGTTCAACCCATTTGAGTTGAATAACAACCCAAATACCCACATTCATAAGAATCTGGGTCAAAATTCTATGGCTAAAACTATAAAAGTATACAAACACTATCAAGGTTAAGAAGATTTGACAAAACTGTCATCCGTCATGGGAATGTTAGGTTGTGTATTTTCTGAAACTGAAATATAATGTTTAGAATAATATATCATTTAATAAGTGTTAACTACATTCAAATTACATAGTATTAGATAACAATCCGTACAAATAAAGTACATGAGTCACTTTGAATTTTATAATGAACAAATCATGTTGAAGTTGGTCTGAATGTATTACCTTGCATCCATTTTCCTGCTTTGCTTAGCTATTGTTCTGATATCCTACAACCATCAAGGACTTTTTCATTCGATTGTTGAAGTTGTGGTGTGATTGGTGATTTTCATGACAAACCTAAAGATTGTTCAACAATATTCCGTTTAATATTGATTGTTTATGAATATGAATTAGTTTATATAATATCCAACAAAATTCTCGAACTAAGGATCTTAAATACTTTTAGACGCCATAGTAATAATTTTCATAGTTTGGGCGAGGGTAGCAAACAACTCAGGCTTTTAAGGTGTTATTCAAGCTGGAAACATAAATCGAGCTAAAAAGAACTCGGAATCAAATTCATATTTAGCTTTTCAAACCCCATGTGACTATAAAGAAAAATATGAAAGTTACAAAAATTCAAATTTATATCAAGTTACTTAAGCTCGAACTAAACTCTGACATGTTCAGGTCAAACTACATCAAGATTAAAAATGATCCTTAATTTATGCTCTAATAGACCTTTGCTTATTAAATTTCCTAACTTACGCTGAATTGGTCAACTCAAGTTTAAGCACCCTCCATATTGTTATATCCTGGTGTGAGTATAGATGACTTACTATTGGTGATATCATTGAGAACTGAAACATCTGACATAGATTGATCATTGTGTTTTGAACTTTGAGAATCACATTTCGCATTAGTTATTGGGCGACGTCCTGCAAACGGTAACATAGTTATGAGACATTATATTACAGTGTAAATGATCCCTTTGTAGTATATCGTCCAAGTGATTGTCTTTCATGACATCAAACCCCAAAATATACATGACTTTATTTTATAATCTTCTATTAGGAATTTTATTAAACACCTGATGTACATAGTAAATTATTTTATATAATTGAAGGAACTACAATTCTGAAAATCAATTTAGCTTACTATTAGTGAAAATTGTAACCTATAACTCAAACATGAATCTATATATTTTGTAACTTTTCTAATTCTGAAACTTGTATCTATATTATTTCAAAATTGAGGCTGTTATCAGTAGTATTACACTAAAGTTTATATCAAAATTACAATTCTAAAAGCCAATTTAGCAAATTATTAGTGGAAACTGGAACCATAAATCCATTTACTGTGTGACTTTTTTGTAATAAATCCTTTATTACATAAATTGAAATCTTAAATCCATTTACCAAATATTAATGAAATTAACGAACGATAAACTACATACCTAATTGAGATTGATTACGGAATGAAGATGAATTGACAATAGGTAGAGGACGGTTACTTCAACGCGATTTGAAACCCTTATCCGGATATTTTGATAGGTTCCCACGACCCACACGATGAATTTGAGCATAGCCATTAACCGATCAACGATGAACCAATTCGTTAAATTGGTAAACCGATAAACCGTAAACCCTAAATTGGTAAACCCTAATCGGTCTATTGAATGCAGTAGATGTGTGTTTTTAGGGAGATGTAAGATCTTCAAAGATAACATTGATAATCATCATCAGAAATCACTCGCTATAAGATTAAAAAAATTGATGGACAATGGATCGATAAACATCATTCATATTATTTGAATTGGACTATTGTTAAGTAAATGGCCGATTGATTGTTTGACCGAAACATTGAAATGTCCCGTTCTTATTGATTAAAAACGTTCCATATTAATTGATTTCGTTGCGAGGTTTTGACCTCTATATGAGACGTTTTTCAAAGACTGCATTCATTTTAAAACAAACCATAACCTTTATTTCATCAATAAAGGTTTAAAAAGCTTTACGTAGATTATCAAATAATGATAATCTAAAATATCCTGTTTACACACGACCATTACATAATGGTTTACAATACAAATATGTTACAACAAAATAAGTTTCTTGAATGCAGTTTTTACACAATATTATACAAGCATGGACTCCAAATCTCGTCCTTATTTAAGTATGCGACAGCGGAAGCTCTTAATAATCACCTGAGAAAAAACATGCTTAAAACGTCAACAAAAATGTTGGTGAGTTATAGGTTTAACCTATATATATCAAATCATAATAATAGACCACAAGATTTCATATTTCAGTACACATCCCATAAATAGAGATAAAAATCATTCATATGGTGAACACCTGGTAACCGACATTAACAAGATGCATATATAAGAATATCCCCATCATTCCGGGACACCCTTCGGATATGATATAAATTTCGAAGTACTAAAGCATCCGGTACTTTGTATGGGGTTTGTTAAGCCCAATAGATCTATCTTTAGGATTCGCGTCAATTAGGGTGCATGTTCCCTAATTCTTAGATTACCAGACTTAATAAAAAGGGGCATATTCGATTTCGATAATACAACCATAGAATGTAGTTTCACGTACTTGTGTCTATTTTGTAAATCATTTATAAAACCTGCATGTATTCTCATCTCAAAAATATTAGATTTTAAAAGTGGGACTATAACTCACTTTCACAGATTTTTACTTCGTCGAGAAGTAAGACTTGGCCACTGGTTGATTCACGAACCTATAACAATATATACATATATATCAAAGTATGTTCAAAATATATTTACAACACTTTTAAAATATTTTGATGTTTTAAGTTTATTAAGTCAGCTGTCCTCGTTAGTAACCTACAACTAGTTGTCCACAGTTAGATGTACAGAAATAAATCGATAAATATTATCTTGAATCAATCCACGACCCAGTGTATACGTATCTCAGTATTGATCACAACTCAAACTATATATATTTTGGAATCAACCTCAACCCTGTATAGCTAACTCCAACATTCACATATAGAGTGTCTATGGTTGTTCCGAAATATATATAGATGTGTCGACATGATAGGTCAAAACATTGTATACGTGTCTATGGTATCTCAAGATTACATAATATACAATACAAGTTGATTAAGTTATGGTTGGAATAGATTTGTTACCAATTTTCACGTAGCTAAAATGAGAAAAATTATCCATTCTTGTTTTACCCATAACTTCTTCATTTTAAATCCGTTTTGAGTGAATCAAATTGCTATGATTTCATATTGAACTCTATTTTATGAATATAAACAGAAAAAGTATAGGTTTATAGTCGGAAAACTAAGTTACAAGTCGTTTTTGTAAAGGTAGTCATTTCAGTCGAAAGTACGACGTCTAGATGACCATTTTAGAAAACATACTTCCACTTTGAGTTTAACCATAATTTTTGGATACAGTTTCATGTTCATAATAAAAATCATTTTCTCAGAATAACAACTTTTAAATCAAAGTTTATCATAGTTTTTAATTAACTAACCCAAAACAGCCCGCGGTGTTATTACGACGGCGTAAATCCGGTTTTACGGTGTTTTTCGTGTTTCCAGGTTTTAAATCATTAAGTTAGCATATCATATAGATATAGAACATGTGTTTAGTTGATTTTAAAAGTCAAGTTAGAAGGATTAACTTTTGTTTGCGAACAAGTTTAGAATTAACTAAACTATGTTCTAGTGATTACAAGTTTAAACCTTCGAATAAGATAGCTTTATATGTATGAATCGAATGATGTTATGACCATCATTACTACCTTAAGTTCCTTGGATAAACCTACTGGAAAAGGGAAAAATGGATCTAGCTTCAACGGATCTTTGGATGGCTCGAAGTTCTTGAAGCAGAATCATGACACGAAAACAAGTTCAAGTAAGATCATCACTTGAAATAAGATTGTTATAGTTATAGAAATTGAACCAAAGTTTGAATATGATTATTACCTTGTATTAGAATGATAACCTACTGTAAGAAACAAAGATTTCTTGAGGTTGTATGATCACCTTACAAGATTGGAAGTGAGCTAGCAAACTTGAAAGTATTCTTGATTTTATGTAACTAGAACTTGTAGAATTTATGAAGAACACTTAGAACTTGAAGATAGAACTTGAGAGAGATCAATTAGATGAAGAAAATTGAAGAATGAAAGTGTTTGTAGGTGTTTTTTGTAGTGACCCGAACTTTTCCATGTTTATATATATTAATTGAGATTGATATTTACATGATTAAATGTTTCTAACATGTTAAACAATCAAACTTGTTAAGACTTGATTAATTGAAATATGTTTCATATAGACAATTGACCACCCAAGTTGACCGGTGATTCACGAACGTTAAAACTTGTAAAAACTATATGATGACATATATATGGATATATATATAGTTAACATGATACTATGATAAGTAAATATATTATTAAGTGTATTAACAATGAAATACATATGTAAAAATAAGACTACTAACTTAATGATTTCGAAACGAGACATATATGTAACGATTATCGTTGTAAAGACGTTTAATGTATATATATCATATTAAGAGATATTCATACATGATAATATCATGATAATATAATAATTTAAAATCTCATTTGATATTATAAACATTGGGTTAACAACATTCAACAAGATCGTTAACCTAAAGGTTTCCAAACAACATTTACATGTAACGACTAACGATGACTTAACGACTCAGTTAAAATGTATATACCTGTAGTGTTTTAATATGTATTCATACACTTTTGAAAAACTTCAAGACACTTATCAAAATACTTCTACTTAACAAAAATGCTTACAATTACATCCTCGTTCAGTTTCATCAACAATTCTACTCGTATGCACCCGTATTCGTACTCGTACAATACACAGCTTTTAGATGTATGTACTATTGGTATATACACTCCAATGATCAGCTCTTAGTAGCCCATGTGAGTCACCTAACACATGTGGGAACCATCATTTGGCAACTAGCATGAAATATCTCATAAAATTACAAAAATATGAGTAATCATTCATGACTTATTTACATGAAAACAAAATTACATATCCTTTATATCTAATCCATACACCAACGACCAAAAACACCTACAAACACTTTCATTCTTCAATTTTCTTCATCTAATTGATCTCTCTCATGTTCTATCTTCAAGTTCTAAGTGTTCTTCATATATTTTACAAATTCTAGTTACATAAAATCAAGAATACTTTCAAGTTTGCTAGCTCACTTCCAATCTTGTAAGGTGATCATCCAACCTCAAGAAATCTTTGTTTCTTACAGTAGGTTATCATTCTAATACAAGGTAATAATCATATTCAAACTTTGGTTCAATTTCTATAACTATAATAATCTTATTTCAAGTGATGATCTTACTTGAACTTGTTTTCGTGTCATGATTCTGCTTCAAGAACTTCGAGCCATCCAAGGATCCGTTGAAGCTAGATCCATTTTTATCTTTTCCAGTAGGTTTATCCAAGGAACTTAAGGTAGTAATGATGTTCATAACATCATTCGATTCATACATATAAAGCTATCTTATTCGAAGGTTTAAACTTGTAATCACTAGAACATAGTTTAGTTAATTCTAAACTTGTTCGCAAACAAAAGTTAATCCTTCTAACTTGACTTTTAAAATCAACTAAACACATGTTCTATATCTATATGATATGCTAACTTAATGATTTAAAACCTGGAAACACGAAAAACACCGTAAAACCGGATTTACGCCGTCGTAGTAACACCGCGGGCTGTTTTGGGATAGTTAATTAAAAATTATGATAAACTTTGATTTAAAAGTTGTTATTCTGGGAAAATGATTTTTATTATGAACATGAAACTATGTCCAAAAATTATGGTTAAACTCAAAGTGGAAGTATGTTTTCTAAAATGGTCATCTAGACGTCGTTCTTTCGACTGAAATGACTACCTTTACAAAAACGACTTGTAACTTATTTTTCCGACTATAAACCTATACTTTTCTGTTTATATTCATAAAATAGAGTTCAATATGAAACCATAGCAATTTGATTCACTCAAAACGGATTTAAAATGAAGAAGTTATGGGTAAAACAAGATTGGATAATGTTTCTCATTTTAGCTACGTGAAAATTGGTAACAAATCTATTCCAACCATAACTTAATCAACTTGTATTGTATATTATGTAATCTTGAGATACCATAGACACGTATACAATGTTTCGACCTATCATGTCGACACATCTATATATATTTCGGAACAACCATAGACACTCTATATGTGAATGTTGGAGTTAGCTATACAGGGTTGAGGTTGATTCCAAAATATATATAGTTTGAGTTGTGATCAATACTGAGATACGTATACACTGGGTCGTGGATTGATTCAAGATAATATTTATCGATTTATTTCTGTACATCTAACTGTGGACAACTAGTTGTAGGTTACTAACGAGGACAGCTGACTTAATAAACTTAAAACATCATAATATATTAAAAGTGTTGTAAATATATTTTGAACATACTTTGATATATATGTATATATTGTTATAGGTTCGTGAATCAACCAGTGGCCAAGTCTTACTTCCCGACGAAGTAAAAATCTGTGAAAGTGAGTTATAGTCCCACTTTTAAAATCTAATATTTTTGGGATGAGAATACATGCAGGTTTTATAAATGATTTACAAAATAGACACAAGTACGTGAAACTACATTCTATGGTTGAATTATCAAAATCGAATATGCCCCTTTTTATTAAGTCTGGTAATCTAAGAATTAGGGAACAGACACCCTAATTGACGCGAATCCTAAAGATAGATCTATCGGGCCCAACAAGCCCCATCCAAAGTACCGGATGCTTTAGTACTTCGAAATTTATATCATATTCGAAGGGTGTCCCGGAATGATGGGGATATTCTTATATATGCATCTTGTTAATGTCGGTTACCAGGTGTTCACCATATGAATGACTTTTATCTCTATGTATGGGATGTGTATTGAAATATGAAATCTTGTGGTCTATTATTATGATTTGATATATATAGGTTAAACCTATAACTCACCAACATTTTTGTTGACGTTTTAAGCATTTTTATTCTCAGGTGATTATTAAGAGCTTTCGCTGTTGCATACTTAAATAAGGACGAGATTTGGAGTCCATGCTTGTATGATATTGTGTAAAAACTGCATTCAAGAAACTTATTTTGTTGTAACATATTTGTATTGTAAACCATTATGTAATGGTCGTGTGTAAACAGGATATTTTAGATTATCATTATTTGATAATCTACGTAAAGCTTTTTATACCTTTATTGATGAAATAAAGGTTATGGTTTGTTTTAAAATGAATGCAGTCTTTGAAAAACGTCTCATATAGAGGTCAAAACCTCGCAACGAAATCAATTAATATGGAACGTTTTTAATCAATAAGAACGGGACATTTCAGTTGGTATCCGAGCGTTGGTCTTAGAGAACCAGAATTTTGCATTAGTGTGTCTTATCGAGTTTGTTAGGATGCATTAGTGAGTCTGGACTTCGACCGTGTTTACTTGAAAAATGATTGCTTAACAAATTTTGTTGGAAACTATATATTTTTAACATGTGAATATTATGTGATATATTAATCTCTTAACGCGTTTGATATTATGTGATAGATGTCTACCTCTAGAACAAGTCCCATTGACTCACCTAATAATAATGAAGAGTCAAATGTAAATTGGAATGATTCGTGGACTGATTCACAAGTTCCCGAAGAGGAACCGGAAGAAGAGTCGGAACCGGAAGAAGAATCGGAACCGGATGAAGAAGTAGAACCGGTGGGGGAAATAATAAAACGGTTAAGTAAAATAAAATCCTCAACCAACCGACCAAGGTTAATTATGGTCAATGGTGTTTCCGCCAAGGAAGCAAAATATTGGGAGGATTACCAATTCTCCGATGAATCGGATTCAGACGAGAATTCCGATGATGTTATAGAAATTACCCCAACTGAATTTAAAAAGGCAAAAGAAAATAATAAGGGAAAGGGCATAAAAATAGAGAAATCTAATTTCAATCCCGATGAACTTTATATGTATCGTCAACCCCCGAAGTCCTTAAGTTTTAACAATGACCCGGGAACCTCTAAACCACCAGGTTTTTCTAAACCAATGTGGATAACGACGGCTCGTATTAGGGGAACATCATATATCCCTAGAAACTTGGCAAAACGAACCAAAACTGAAGAAGAAGAAACGAGCGAGTCGGAATAAGATAGTTGTATTCGTGTGGTGTAATATATGTAATATTGTGTGCTTATGCTTTATGATATATGTAAAAATTGCTTGTATTAATAAGTATTTTTTTTTATGAATCTAACTCTTGTCTATTTTACAGTTTAAAAACACAAAATGGATAGACAACCCAATATTTTAAGAGACCTACCCGGAGACATGATTGATGAAATCTTGTCTAGAGTCGGTCAGAATTCCTCGGCACAACTATTTAAGGCGAGATCAGTTTGTAAGACATTCGAAGAACGTTTCAAGAATGTCTTGGTTTATAAGAGACTTCCGTTTGAAAGATGGGGGATATCACATTGGGAAACCCATAAGTTACGATGTGTTTACTTTGACACATATATTGCGGGGAACCCAAATGCTATTTTACGCAACGGGTTAAGAAATTATTTTGACTCAATATATCCGAATATTGGACTTCGTGATTTAGAAAAAGCGGCTAACATGCAACATAAAGAAGCATGTTATGCTTACGGATTAGTAATGTTCGCTTCTCACCAAAGTGAGAACAAGAACATCGGGCTACAACTATTAAACAAAACGTTTCCACAAGTGACGGAGTCGGTAATTGGGGTAAGAAATGAGGTTTTTAGATTGTTACGGGACTGTTGGACATTACGTAACCCTCGTACTTTTGACGACGTTACAACACGCTATCTTATCAACGGCCATAACGGTTATGTTCCACAAGACCAAGGATGGGAAGTAATCCTAGTAAAACCAGAATGCATGACTTGTTTCTGGACGTATGAATTACGTGTCTTTATTGCCTTTGCTGAACGACTTGTGTACTAGCTAGAATTATCTTCAAAACTATCTTGTATCAAAGTTATTGTGTGCTATATTTCATGCTTTATGTAAAATAAGCGGTATTGTAAGTTTGTAAAATATTGTATAAAAGTTTGAACGCGAAATATTATTATAATCAGTTTTTCATATAGAATTGTAGTAGTTGAATTGTATATTAGCTACTAAGTATGAACTTAACGGGTAGGTACTACCCGAATTTAAACTTATAAAACGCTAATATGAAGAAAAAGCTTTTATAAATGAGTTCATATTATGCTACGAAATACTATTAACTACTCTTAATATTCTGTATGATTAACTTGTTCCATTTGACTATTTTGAAGGAAATGGCACCGACTACTCGACACACCGTGAATATGAATGAAGAGGAATTCCGTACTTTTCTAGCTTCAAACATAGCCGCAGTACAGGCTGCGCTACATACCAACAATAACCTTGGATCTAGCAGTACAGGAAATCGTGTAGGATGCACCTACAAAGAATTCACTGCCTGCAAACCTTTGGAATTTGATGGGACCGAAGGACCGATCGGATTGAAACGGTGGACCGAGAAGCTCGAATCGGTGTTTGCCATAAGTAAGTGTACTGAAGAGGACAAAGTGAAGTACGCTACGCATACCTTCACAGGTTCTGCGTTAACATGGTGTAATACCTATCTAGAGCAAGTGGGACAAGACGATGCGTACGCACTACCGTGGTCAGCATTCAAGCACTTGATGAACGAGAAGTACCGTCCCAGAACCGAGGTCAATAAGCTCAAGACAGAACTTAGAGGGTTACGAACCCAAGGATTTGATATTACCACGTACGAAAGACGATTCACGGAATTGTGCCTATTGTGTCCGGGAGCATTCGAAGATGAGGAAGAGAAGATCGACGCGTTTGTGAAAGGATTACCGGAAAGAATCCAAGAAGATATAAGTTCACACGAGCCCGCCTCTATACAACAGGCATGTAGAATGGCTCATAAACTAGTGAACCAGATTGAAGAAAGAATTAAAGAACAGACTGCTGAAGAGGCCAATGTGAAGCAAGTCAAAAGAAAGTGGGAGGAAAACGGTGATAAGAATCACCAATACAACAACAACAGCAATTACAACAATAATCGCAACAATTATCCCAACAATCGCAACATCAATCGCAACTACAACAAACGGCCCAACAACAACAACAACAACAACAACAACAATAACAACAACAACAGCAACTACAACAATCATCCCAACAACAATAATAACCGCAACAACAAAAACAATCAGAAGCAGCTATGCCAAAGGTGTGAAAAGTATCACTCGGGGTTCTGCACCAAATTTTGCAACAAGTGTAAAAGAAATGGTCATAGCGCGGCGAAGTGTGAGGTCTACGGACCAGGGGTTAATAGAACGAAAGGAACAAATGGTGTCGGAACGAGTAATGGTGGAGCAAGTAGTGTCGGAGCAAGTTATGCCAATGTAGTTTGTTATAAATGTGGAAAACCGGGCCACATTATTAGAAATTGCCCGAACCAGGAGAACACGAATGGACAAGGCCGCGAAAGAGTTTTCAATATTAATGCGGCAGAGGCACAGGAAGACCCGGAGCTTGTTACGGGTACGTTTCTTATTGACAATAAATCTGCTTACGTTTTATTTGATTCGGGTGTGGATAGAAGCTATATGAGTAGAGATTTTTGTGCTAAATTAAGTTGTCCATTGACGCCTTTGGATAGTAAATTTTTACTCGAATTAGCAAATGGTAAATTAATTTCAGCAGATAATATATGTCGGAATCGAGAAATTAAACTGGTTAGCGAAGCATTTAAGATTGATTTGATACCAGTAGAGTTAGGGAGTTTTGATGTGATAATCAGTATGGACTGGTTGAAAGAAGTGAAAGCAGAGATCGTCTGTTACAAAAATGCAATTCGCATTATACGAGAAAAAGGAAAACCCTTAATGGTGTACGGAGAAAAGGGCAACACGAAGCTACATCTTATTAGTAATTTGAAGGTACAAAAACTAATAAGAAAAGGTTGCTATGCTGTTCTAGCACACGTCGAGAAAGTACAAACTGAAGAAAAGAGCATCAATGATGTTCCCATTGCAAAAGAATTTCCCGATGTATTTCCGAAAGAATTACCGGGATTACCCCCACATCGATCCGTTGAATTTCAAATAGATCTTGTACCAGGAGCTGCACCAATAGCTCGTGCTCCTTACAGACTCGCACCCAGCGAGATGAAAGAACTGCAAAGCCAATTACAAGAACTTTTAGAGCCTGGTTTCATTCGACCAAACACATCACCGTGGGGAGCTCCTGTTTTGTTTGTCAAGAAGAAAGATGGTACATTCAGGTTGTGTATCGACTACCGAGAGTTGAACAAACTTACCATCAAGAACCGCTACCCACTACCGAGAATCGACGACTTATTTGATCAACTACAAGGCTCGTCTGTTTATTCAAAGATTGACTTACGTTCCGGGTATCATCAAATGCGGGTGAAAGAAGATGATATTCCAAAGACTGCTTTCAGAACACGTTACGGTCATTACGAGTTTATGGTCATGCCGTTTGGTTTAACTAATGCACCAGCTGTGTTCATGGACCTTATGAACCGAGTGTGTGGACCATACCTTGACAAGTTTGTCATTGTTTTCATTGGCGACATACTTATGTACTCAAAGAATGACCAAGAACACGGTGAACATTTGAGAAAGGTGTTAGAAGTATTGAGGAAGGAAGAATTGTACGCTAAGTTTTCAAAGTATGCATTTTGGTTGGAAGAAGTTCAATTCCTCGGTCACATAGTGAACAAAGAAGGTATTAAGGTGGGTCCGGCAAAGATAGAAACTGTTGAAAAGTGGGAAACCCCGAAAACTCCGAAACACATACGCCAGTTTTTAGGACTAGCTGGTTACTACAGAAGGTTCATCCAAGATTTTTCCAGAATAGCAAAACCCTTGACTGCATTAACGCATAAAGGGAAGAAATTTGAATGGAATGATGAACAAGAGAAAGCGTTTCAGTTATTGAAGAAAAAGCTAACTACGGCACCTATATTGTCATTGCCTGAAGGGAATGATGATTTTGTGATTTATTGTGACGCATCAAAGCAAGGTCTCGGTTGTGTATTAATGCAACGAACGAAGGTGATTGCTTATGCGTCTAGACAATTGAAGATTCACGAACAAAATTATACGACGCATGATTTGGAATTAGGAGCGGTTGTTTTTGCATTAAAGACTTGGAGGCACTACTTATATGGGGTCAAAAGTATTATATATACCGACCACAAAAGTCTCCAACACATATTTAATCAGAAACAACTGAATATGAGGCAGCGTAGGTGGATTGAATTGTTGAATGATTACGACTTTGAGATTCGTTACCACCCGGGGAAGGCAAATGTGGTAGCCGATGCCTTGAGCAGGAAGGACAGAGAACCCATTCGAGTAAAATCTATGAATATAATGATTCATAATAACCTTACTACTCAAATAAAGGAGGCGCAACAAGGAGTTTTAAAAAAGGGAAATTTAAAAGATGAAATACCCAAAGGATCGGAGAAGCATCTTAATATTCGGGAAGACGGAACCCGGTATAGGACTGAAAGGATTTGGGTACCAAAATTTGGAGATATGAGAGAAATGGTACTTAGAGAAGCTCATAAAACCAGATACTCAATACATCCTAGAACGGGGAAGATGTACAAGGATCTCAAGAAACTTTTTTGGTGGCCGGGTATGAAAGCCGATGTTGCTAAATACGTAGGAGAATGTTTGACGTGTTCTAAGGTCAAAGCTGAGCATCAGAAACCATCAGGTCTACTTCAACAACCCGAAATCCTGGAATGGAAATGGGAAAACATTACCATGGATTTCATCACTAAATTGCCAAGGACTGCAAGTGGTTTTGATACTATTTGGGTAATAGTTGATCGTCTCACCAAATCAGCACACTTCCTGCCAATAAGAGAAGATGACAAGATGGAGAAGTTAGCACGAATGTATTTGAAGGAAGTCATCTCCAGACATGGAATACCAATCTCTATTATCTCTGATAGGGATGGCAGATTTATTTCAAGATTCTGGCAGACATTACAGCAAGCATTAGGAACTCGTCTAGACATGAGTACTGCCTATCATTCACAAACTGATGGGCAGAGTGAAAGTACGATACAAATGCTTGAAGACATGCTACGAGCATGTGTTATTGATTTCGGAAACAGTTGGGATCGACATCTACCGTTAGCAGAATTTTCCTACAACAACAGATGCCATTCAAGCATTGAGATGGCACCATTTGAAGCACTTTATGGTAGAAAGTGCAGGTCTCCGATTTGTTGGAGTGAAGTGGGGGATAGACAGATTACGGGTCCGGAGATTATACAAGAAACTACCGAGAAGATCATCCAAATTCAACAACGGTTGAAAACCGCCCAAAGTCGACAAAAGAGCTACGCTGACATTAAAAGAAAAGATATAGAATTTGAAATTGGAGAGATGGTCATGCTTAAAGTTGCACCTTGGAAAGGCGTTGTTCGATTTGGTAAACGAGGGAAATTAAATCCAAGGTATATTGGACCATTCAAGATTATTGATCGTGTCGGACCAGTAGCTTACCGACTTGAGTTACCTCAACAACTCGCGGCTGTACATAACACTTTCCACGTCTCGAATTTGAAGAAATGTTTTGCTAAAGAAGATCTCACTATTCCATTAGATGAAATCCAAATCAACGAAAAACTTCAATTCATCGAAGAACCCGTCGAAATAATGGATTGTGAGGTTAAAAGACTTAAGCAAAACAAGATACCAATTGTTAAGGTTCGATGGAATGCTCGTAGAGGACCCAAGTTCACCTGGGAGCGTGAAGATCAAATGAAGAAGAAATACCCGCATCTATTTCCAGAAGATTCGTCAACACCTTCAACAGCTTAAAATTTCGGGATGAAATTTATTTAACGGGTAGGTACTGTAGTGACCCGAACTTTTCCATGTTTATATATATTAATTGAGATTGATATTTACATGATTAAATGTTTCCAACATGTTAAACAATCAAACTTGTTAAGACTTGATTAATTGAAATATGTTTCATATAGACAATTGACCACCCAAGTTGACCGGTGATTCACGAACGTTAAAACTTGTAAAAACTATATGATGACATATATATGGATATATATATAGTTAACATGATACTATGATAAGTAAATATATTATTAAGTGTATTAACAATGAAATACATATGTAAAAATAAGACTACTAACTTAATGATTTCGAAACGAGACACATATGTAACGATTATCGTTGTAAAGACGTTTAATGTATATATATCATATTAAGAGATATTCATACATGATAATATCATGATAATATAATAATTTAAAATCTCATTTGATATTATAAACATTGGGTTAACAACATTCAACAAGATCGTTAACCTAAAGGTTTCAAAACAACATTTACATGTAACGACTAACGATGACTTAACGACTCAGTTAAAATGTATATACATGTAGTGTTTTAATATGTATTCATACACTTTTGAAAGACTTCAAGACACTTATCAAAATACTTCTACTTAACAAAAATGCTTACAATTACATCCTCGTTCAGTTTCATCAACAATTCTACTCGTATGCACCCGTATTCGTACTCGTACAATACACAGCTTTTAGATGTATGTACTATTGGTATATACACTCCAATGATCAGCTCTTAGCAGCCCATGTGAGTCACCTAACACATGTGGAAACCATCATTTGGCAACTAGCATGAAATATCTCATAAAATTACAAAAATATGAGTAATCATTCATGACTTATTTACATGAAAACAAAATTACATATCCTTTATATCTAATCCATACACCAACGACCAAAAACACCTACAAACACTTTCATTCTCCAATTTTCTTCATCTAATTGATCTCTCTCAAGTTCTATCTTCAAGTTCTAAGTGTTCTTCATATATTTTACAAATTCTAATTACATAAAATCAAGAATACTTTCAAGTTTGCTAGCTCACTTCCAATCTTGTAAGGTGATCATCCAAACTCAAGAAATCTTTGTTTCTTACAGTAGGTTATCATTCTAATACAAGGTAATAATCATATTTAAACTTTGGTTCAATTTCTATAACTATAATAATCTTATTTCAAGTGATGATCTTACTTGAACTTGTTTTCGTGTCATGATTCTGCTTCAAGAACTTCGAGCCATCCAAGGATCCGTTGAAGCTAGATCCATTTTTCTCTTTTCCAGTAGGTTTATCCAAGGAACTTAAGGTAGTAATGATGTTCATAACATCATTCGATTCATACATATAAAGCTATCTTATTCGAAGGTTTAAACTTGTAATCACTAGAACATAGTTTAGTTAATTCTAAACTTGTTCGCAAAAAAAAGTTAATCCTTCTAACTTGACTTTTAAAATCAACTAAACACATGTTCTATATCTATATGATATGCTAACTTAATGATTTAAAACCTGGAAACACGAAAAACACCGTAAAACCGGATTTACGCCGTCGTAGTAACACCGCGGGCAGTTTTGGGTTAGTTAATTAAAAATTATGATAAACTTTTATTTAAAAGTTGTTATTCTGGGAAAATGATTTTTATTATGAACATGAAACTATATCCAAAAATTATGGTTAAACTCAAAGTGGAAGTATGTTTTCTAAAATGGTCATCTAGACGTCGTTCTTTCGACTGAAATGACTACCTTTACAAAAATGACTTGTAACTTATTTTTCCGACTATAAACCTATACTTTTCTGTTTAGATTCATAAAATAGAGTTCAATATGAAACCATAGCAATTTGATTCACTCAAAACGGATTTAAAATGAAGAAGTTATGGGTAAAACAAGATTGGATAATGTTTCTCATTTTAGCTACGTGAAAATTGGTAACAAATCTATTCCAACCATAACTTAATCAACTTGTATTGTATATTATGTAATCTTGAGATACCATAGACACGTATACAATGTTTCGACCTATCATGTCGACACATCTATATATATTTCGGAACAACCATAGACACTCTATATGTGAATGTTGGAGTTTGCTATACAGGGTTGAGGTTGATTCCAAAATATATATAGTTTGAGTTGTGATCAATACTCAGATATGTATACACTGGGTCGTGGATTGATTCAAGATAATATTTATCGATTTATTTCTGTACATCTAACTGTGGACAACTAGTTGTAGGTTACTAACGAGGACAGCTGACTTAATAAACTTAAAACATCATAATATATTAAAAGTGTTGTAAATATAATTTGAACATACTTTGATATATATGTATATATTGTTATAGGTTCGTGAATCAACCAGTGGCCAAGTCTTACTTCCCGACGAAGTAAAAATCTGTGAAAGTGAGTTATAGTCCTACTTTTAAAATCTAATATTTTTGGGATGAGAATACATGCAGGTTTTATAAATGATTTACAAAATAGACACAAGTACGTGAAACTACATTCTATGGTTGAATTATCAAAATCGAATATGCCCCTTTTTATTAAGTCTGGTAATCTAAGAATTAGGGAACAGACACCCTAATTGACGCGAATCCTAAAGATAGATCTATCGGGCCCAACAAGCCCCATCCAAAGTACCGGATGCTTTAGTACTTCGAAATTTATATCATATCCGAAGGGTGTCCCGGAATGATGGGGATATTCTTATATATGCATCTTGTTAATGTCGGTTACCAGGTGTTCACCATATGAATGACTTTTATCTCTATGTATGGGATGTGTATTGAAATATGAAATCTTGTGGTCTATTATTATGATTTGATATATATAGGTTAAACCTATAACTCACCAACATTTTTGTTGACGTTTTAAGCATGTTTATTCTCAAGTGATTATTAAGAGCTTCCGCTGTTGCATACTTAAATAAGGACGAGATTTGGAGTCCATGCTTGTATGATATTGTGTAAAAACTGCATTCAAGAAACTTATTTTGTTGTAACATATTTGTATTGTAAACCATTATGTAATGGTCGTGTGTAAACAGGATATTTTAGATTATCATTATTTGATAATCTACGTAAAGCTTTTTATACCTTTATTGATGAAATAAAGGTTATGGTTTGTTTTAAAATGAATGCAGTCTTTGAAAAACGTCTCATATAGAGGTCAAAACCTCGCAACGAAATCAATTAATATGGAACGTTTTTAATCAATAAGAACGGGACATTTCATTTTTGGTCGTTGGTGTATGGATTAGAAATAAAGGATATGTAATTTTATTTTCATGTAAATAAGTCATGAATGATTACTCATATTTTTGTAATTTTATGAGATATTTCATGCTAGTTGCCAAATGATGGTTCCCACATGTGTTAGGTGACTCACATGGGCTGCTAAGAGCTGATCATTGGAGTGTATATACCAATAGTACATACATCTAAAAGCTGTGTATTGTACGAGTATGAATACGGGTACATACGAGTAGAATTGTTGATGAAACTGAACGAGGATGTAATTGTAAGCATTTTTGTTAAGTAGAAGTATTTTGATAAGTGAATTGAAGTCTTTCAAAAGTGTATAAATACATATTAAAACACTACATGTATATACATTTTAACTGAGTCGTTAAGTCATCGTTAGTCGTTACATGTAAGTGTTGTTTTGAAACCTTTAGGTTAACGATCTTGTTAAATGTTGTTAACCCAATGTTTATAATATCAAATGAGATTTTAAATTATTATATTATCATGATATTATCATGTATGAATATCTCTTAATATGATATATATACATTAAATGTCTTTACAACGATAATCGTTACATATATTTCTCGTTTAAAAATCATTAAGTTAGTAGTCTTGTTTTTACATATGTAGTTCATTGTTAATATACTTAACGATATGTTTACTTATCATAGTATCATGTTAACTATATATATATATATATATATATATATATATATATATATATATATATATATATATATATATATATATATATCCATATATATGTCATCATATAGTTTTTACAAGTTTTAACGTTCGTGAATCACCGGTCAACTTGGGTGGTCAATTGTCTATATGAAACATATTTCAATTAATCAAGTCTTAACAAGTTTGATTGCTTAACATGTTGGAAACATTTAATCATGTAAATATCAATCTCAATTAATATATATAAACATGGAAAAGTTTGGGTCACTACAGTACCTACCCGTTAAATAAATTTCGTCCCAAAATTTTAAGCTGTTGAAGGTGTTGACGAATCTTCTGGAAATAGATGCGGGTATTTCTTCTTCATCTGATCTTCACGCTCCCAGGTGAACTCGGGTCCTCTACGAGCATTCCATCGAACCTTAACAATTGGTATCTTGTTTTGCTTAAGTCTTTTAACCTCACGATCCATTATTTCGACGGGTTCTTCGATGAATTGGAGTTTTTCGTTGATTTGGATTTCATCTAATGGAATAGTGAGATCTTCTTTAGCAAAACATTTCTTCAAATTCGAGACGTGGAAAGTGTTATGTACAGCCGCGAGTTGTTGAGGTAACTCAAGTCGGTAAGCTATTGGTCCGACACAATCAATAATCTTGAATGGTCCAATATACCTTGGATTTAATTTCCCTCGTTTACCAAATCGAACAACGCCTTTCCAAGGTGCAACTTTAAGCATGACCATCTCTCCAATTTCAAATTCTATATCTTTTCTTTTAATGTCAGCGTAGCTCTTTTGTCAACTTTGGGCGGTATTCAACCGTTGTTGAATTTGGATGATCTTCTCGGTAGTTTCTTGTATAATCTCCGGACCCGTAATCTATCTATCCCCCACTTCACTCCAACAAATCGGAGACCTGCACTTTCTACCATAAAGTGCTTCAAAGGGCGCCATCTCAATGCTTGAATGGTAGCTGTTGTTGTAGGAAAATTCTGCTAACGGTAGATGTCGATCCCAACTGTTTCCGAAATCAATAACACATGCTCGTAGCATGTCTTCAAGCGTTTGTATCGTCCTTTCGCTCTGCCCATCAGTTTGTGGATGATAGGCAGTACTCATGTCTAGACGAGTTCCTAATGCTTGCTGTAATGTCTGCCAGAATCTTGAAATAAATCTGCCATCCCTATCAGAGATAATAGAGATTGGTATTCCATGTCTGGAGACGACTTCCTTCAAATACAGTCGTGCTAACTTCTCCATCTTGTCATCTTCTCTTATTGGCAGGAAGTGTGCTGATTTGGTGAGACGATCAACTATTACCCAAATAGTATCAAAACCACTTGCAGTCCTTGGCAATTTAGTGATGAAATCCATGGTAATGTTTTCCCATTTCCATTCCAGGATTTCGGGTTGTTGAAGTAGACCTGATGGTTTCTGATGCTCAGCTTTGACCTTAGAATACGTCAAACATTCTCCTACGTATTTAGCAACATCGGCTTTCATACCCGGCCATCAAACATGTTTTTTGAGATCCTTGTACATCTTCCCCTGTTCCAGGATGTATTGAGTATCTGGTTTTATGAGCTTCTCTAAGTACCATTTCTCTCATATCTCCAAATTTTGGTACCCAAATCCTTTCAGCCCTATACCGGGTTCCGTCTTCCCGAATATTAAGATACTTCTCCGATCCTTTGGGTATTTCATCCTTTAAATTTTCCTCTTTTAAAACTCCTTGTTGCGCCTCCTTTATTTGAGTAGTAAGGTTATTATGAATCATTATATTCATAGATTTTACTCGAATGGGTTCTCTGTTCTTCCTGCTCAAGGTATCGGCTACCACATTTGCCTTCCCCGGGTGGTAACGAATCTCAAAGTCGTAATCATTCAACAATTCAATCCACCTACGCTGCCTCATATTCAGTTGTTTCTGATTAAATATGTGTTGAAGACTTTTGTGGTCGGTATATATAATACTTTTGACCCCATATAAGTAGTGCCTCCAAGTCTTTAATGCAAAAACAACCGCGCCTAATTCCAAATCATGCGTCGTATAATTTTGTTCGTGAATCTTCAATTGTCTAGACACATAAGCAATCACCTTCGTTCGTTGCATTAATACACAACCGAGACCTTGCTTTGATGCATCACAATAAATCACAAAATCATCATTCCCTTCAGGCAATGACAATATAGGTGCCGTAGTTAGCTTTTTCTTCAATAACTGAAACGCTTTCTCTTGTTCATCATTCCACTCAAATTTCTTCCCTTTATGCGTTAATGCAGTCAAGGGTTTTGCTATTCTGGAAAAGTCTTGGATGAACCTTCTGTAGTAACCAGCTAGTCCTAAAAACTGGCGTATGTATTTCGAAGTTTTCGGGGTTTCCCACTTTTCAACAGTTTCTATCTTTGCCGGATCCACCTTAATACCTTCTTTGTTCACTATGTAACCGAGGAATTGAACTTCTTCCAATCAAAATGCACACTTTGAAAACTTAGCGTACAATTCTTCCTTCCTCAATACTTCTAACACCTTTCTTAAATGTTCACCGTGTTCTTGGTCATTCTTTGAGTAAATAAGTATGTCATCAATGAAAACAATGACAAACATGTCAAGGTATGGTCCACACACTCGGTTCATAAGGTTCATGAACACACCTGGTGCATTAGTTAAACCAAATAGCATGACCATAAACTCATAATGACCGTAACGTGTTCTGAAAGCAGTCTTTGGAATATCATCTTCTTTCTCCCGCATTTGATGATACCCGGAACGTAAGTCAATCGTTGAATAAACAGACGAGCCTTGTAGTTGATCAAATAAGTCATCGATTCTCGGTAGTGGGTAGCGGTTCTTGATGGTAAGTTTGTTCAACTCTCGATAGTCGATACACAACCTGAATGTACCATCTTTCTTCTTGACAAACAAAACAGGAGCTCCCCACGGTGATGTGCTTGATCGAATGAAACTACGCTCTAAAAGTTCTTGTAATTGGCTTTGCAGTTCTTTCATCTCGCTGGGTGCGAGTCTGTAAGGAGCACGTGCTATTGGTGCAGCTCCTGGTACAAGATCTATTTGAAATTTAACGGATCGATGTGGGGGTAATCCCGGTAATTCTTTCGGAAATACATCGGGAAATTCTTTTGAAATGGGAACATCATTGATGCTCTTTTCTTCAGTTTGTACTTTCTTGACGTGTGCTAGAATAACACAGCAACCTTTTCTTATAAGTTTTTGTGCCTTCAAATTACTAATAAGATGTAGCTTCGTGTTGCCCTTTTCTCCGTACACCATTAAGGGTTTTCCTTTTTCTCGTATAATGCGAATTGCATTTTTGTAACAAACGATCTCTGCTTTCACTACTTTCAACCAGTCCATACCGATTATCACATCAAAACTCCCTAACTCTACTGGTATCAAATCAATCTTAAATGTTTCGCTAACCAGTTTAATTTCTCGATTCTGACATATATTATCTGCTGAAATTAATTTACCATTTGCTAATTCGAGTAAAAATTTACTATCCAAAGGAGTCAATGGACAACTTAATTTAGCACAAAAATCTCTACTCATATAGCTTCTATCCGCACCCGAATCAAATAAAACGTAATCAGATTTATTGTCAATAAGAAACGTACCCGTAACAAGCTCCGGGTCTTCCTGTGCCTCTGCCGCATTAATATTGAAAACTCTTCCGCGTCCTTGTCCATTCGTGTTCTCCTGGTTCGGGCAATTTCTAATAATGTGGCCCGGTTTTCCACATTTATAACAAACTACATTGGCATAACTTGCTCTGACACTACTTGCTCCGCCATTACTAGTTCCGACACCATTTGTTCCTTTCGTTCTATTAGCCCCTGGTCCGTAGACCACACACTTCGCCGCGCTATGACCATTTCTTTTACACTTGTTGTAAAATTTGGTGCAAAACCCCGAGTGATACTTTTCACACCTTTGGCATAGCTGCTTCTGATTGTTATTGTTGTTGTTGCGGTTATTATTGTTGTTGGGATGATTGTTGTAGTTGCTGTTGTTGTTGTTGTTGTTGTTGTTGGGCCGTTTGTTGTAGTTGCGATTGATGTTACGATTGTTGGGATAATTGTTGCGATTATTGTTGTAATTGCTGTTGTTGTTGTATTGGTGATTCTTATCATCGTTTTCCTCCCACTTTCTTTTGACTTGCTTCACATTGGCCTCTTCAGCAGTCTGTTCTTTAATTCTTTCTTCAATCTGGTTCACTAGTTTGTGAGCCATTCTACATGCATGTTGTATGGAGGCGGGCTCGTGTGAACTTATATCTTCTTGGATTCTTTCCGGTAATCCTTTCACAAATGCGTCGATCTTCTCTTCCTCATCTTCGAATGCTCCCGGACACAATAGGCACAATTCTGTGAATCGTCTTTCGTACGTGGTAATATCAAATCTTTGGGTTCGTAACCCTCTAAGTTCTGTCTTGAGCTTATTGACCTCGGTTCTGGGACGGTACTTCTCGTTCATCAAGTGCTTGAATGCTTACCACGGTAGTGCGTACGCATCGTCTTGTCCCACTTGCTCTAGATAGGTATTCCACCATGTTAACGCAGAACCTGTGAAGGTATGCGTAGCATACTTCACTTTGTCCTCTTCAGTACACTTACTTATGGCAAACACCAATTCGACCTTCTCGGTCCACCATTTCAATCCGATCGGTCCTTCGGTTCCATCAAATTCCAAAGGTTTGCAGGCAGTGAATTCTTTGTAGGTGCATCCTACACAATTTCATGTACTGCTAGATCCAAGGTTATTGTTGGTATGTAGCGCAGCCTATACTGCGGCTATGTTTGAAGCTAGAAAAGTACGGAATTCCTCTTCATTCATATTCACGGTGCGTCGAGTAGTCGGTGTCATTTCCTTCAAAATAGTCAAATGGAACAAGTTAATCATACAGAATATTAAGAGTAGTTAATAGTATTTCGTAGCATAATATGAACTCATTTATAAAAGGTTTTTCTTCATATTAGCGTTTTATAAGTTTAAATTCGGGTAGTACCTACCCGTTAAGTTCATACTTAGTAGCTAATATACAATTCAACTACTACAATTCTATATGAAAAACTGATTATAATAATATTTCGCGTTCAAACTTTTACACAATATTTTACAAACTTACAATACCGCTTATTTTACATATAGTATGAAATATAGCACATAATAAATTTGATACAAGATGGTTGTGAAGAAAATTCTAGCTAGTACACAAGTCGTTCAGCAAAGGCAATAAAGACACGTAATTCATACGTCCAGAAACAAGTCATGCATTCTGGTTTTACTAGGATTACTTCCCATCCTTGGTCTTATGGAACATAACCGTTATGGCCGTTGATAAGACAGCGTGTTGTAACGTCGTCAAAGGGACGAGGGTTACGTAACGTCCAACAGTCCCGTAACAATCTAAAAACCTCATTTCTTACCCCAATTACTGACTCCGTCACTTGTGGGAACGTTTTGTTTAATAGTTGTAGCCCGATGTTCTTGTTCTCACTTTGGTGAGAAGCGAACATTACTAATCCGTAAGCATAACATGCTTCTTTATGTTGCATGTTAGCCGCTTTTTCTAAATCACGAAGTCTAATATTCGGATATATTGAGTCAAAATAATTTCTTAACCCATTGCGTAAAATAGCATTTGGGTTCCCCACAATATATGCGTCAAAGTAAACACATCGTAACTTATGGATTTCCCAATGTGATATCCCCCATCTTTCGAACGAAAGCCTTTTATAAACCAAGGCATTCTTGGAACGTTCTTCGAATGTCTTACAAACTGATCTCGCCTTAAATAGTTGTGCCGAAGAATTCTGACCGACTCTAGACAAGATTTCATCAATCATGTCTCCGGGTAGGTCTCTTAAAATATTGGGTTGTCTATCCATTTTGTGTTTTTATACTGTAAAATAGACAAGAGTTAGATTCATAAAAAAATATTTATTAATACAAGCAATTTTTATATATATCATAAAGCATAAGCACACTATATTACATATATTACACCACACGAATACAACTATCTTATTCCGACTCGCTTGTTTCTTCTTCTTCGGTTTTGGTTCATTTTGCCAAGTTTCTAGGGATATATGATGTTCCCCTAATACGAGCCGTCGTTTTCCACATTGGTTTAGAAAAACCTGGTGGTTTAGAGGTTCCCGGGTCATTGTTACAACTTAAGGACTTCGGGGGTTGACGATACATATAAAGTTCATCGGGGTTGGAATTAGATTTCTCTATTTTTATGCCCTTTCCCTTATTATTTTCTTTTGCCTTTTTAAATTCAGTTGGGGTAATTTCTATAACATCATCGGAATTCTCGTCGGAATCCGATTCATCGGAGAATTGGTAATCCTCCCAATATTTTGCTTCCTTGGCGGAAACACCATTGACCATAATTAACCTTGGTAAGTTGGTTGAAGATTTTCTTTTACTTAACCGTTTTATTATTTCCCCCACCGGTTCTATTTCTTCATCCGGTTCCGATTCTTCTTCCGGTTCCGATTCTTCTTCCGGTTCTGACTCTTCTTCCGGTTCCTCTTCGAGAACTTGTGAATCAGTCCACGAATCATTCCAATTTACATTTGACTCTTCATTATTATTAGGTGAGTCAATGGGACTTGTTCTAGAGGTAGACATCTATCACATAATATCAAACGCATTAAGAGATTAATATATCACATAATATTCACATGTTAAAAATATATAGTTTCCAACAAAATTTGTTAAGCAATCATTTTTCAAGTAAACACGCTCGAAGTCCAGACTCACTAATGCATCCTAACAAACTCGATAAGACACACTAATGCAAAATTCTGGTTCTCTAAGACCAACGCTCGGATACCAACTGAAATGTCCCATTCTTATTGATTAAAAACGTTCCATATTAATTGATTTCGTTGCGAGGTTTTGACCTCTATATGAGACGTTTTTCAAAGACTGCATTCATTTTAAAACAAACCATAACCTTTATTTCATCAATAAAGGTTTAAAAAGCTTTACGTAGATTATCAAATAATGATAATCTAAAATATCCTGTTTACACACGACCATTACATAATGGTTTACAATACAAATATGTTACAACAAAATAAGTTTCTTGAATGCAGTTTTTACACAATATCATACAAGCATGGACTCCAAATCTCGTCCTTATTTCAGTATGCGACAGCGGAAGCTCTTAATAATCAACTGAGAATAAACATGCTTAAAACGTCAACAAAAATGTTGGCGAGTTATAGGTTTAACCTATATATATCAAATCATAATAATAGACCACAAGATTTCATATTTCAGTACACATCCCATACATAGAGATAAAAATCATTCATATGGTGAATACCTGGTAACCGACATTAACAAGATGCATATATAAGAATATCCCCATCATTCCGGGACACCCTTCGGATATGATATAAATTTCGAAGTACTAAAGCATCCGGTACTTTGTATGGGGTTTGTTAGGCCCAATAGATCTATCTTTAGGATTCGCATCAATTAGGGTGTCTGTTCCCTAATTCTTAGATTACCAGACTTAATAAAAATGGGCATATTCGATTTCGATAATTCAACCATAGAATATAGTTTCACGTACTTGTGTCTATTTTGTAAATCATTTATAAAACCTGCATGTATTCTCATCCCAAAAATATTAGATTTTAAAAGTGGGACTATAACTCACTTTCACAGATTTTTACTTCGTCGGGAAGTAAGACTTGGCCACTGGTTGATTCACGAACCTATAACAATATATACATATATATCAAAGTATGTTCAAAATATATTTACAACACTTTTAATATATTTTGATGTTTTAAGTTTATTAAGTCAGCTGTCCTCGTTAGTAACCTACAACTAGTTGTCCACAGTTAGATGTACAGAAATAAATCGATAAATATTATCTTGAATCAATCCATGACCCAGTGTATACGTATCTCAGTATTGATCACAACTCAAACTATATATATTTTGGAATCAACCTCAACCCTGTATAGCTAACTCCAACATTCACATATAGAGTGTCTATGGTTGTTCCGAAATATATATAGATGTGTCGACATGATAGGTCGAAACATTGTATACGTGTCTATGGTATCTCAAGATTACATAATATACAATACAAGTTGATTAAGTTATGGTTGGAATAGATTTGTTACCAATTTTCACGTAGCTAAAATGAGAAAAATTATCCAATCTTGTTTTACCCATAACTTCTTCATTTTAAATCCGTTTTAAGTGAATCAAATTGCTATGGTTTCATATTGAACTCTATTTTATGAATCTAAATATAAAAAGTATAGGTTTATAGTCGGAAAACTAAGTTACAAGTCGTTTTTGTAAAGGTAGTCATTTCAGTCGAAAGAACGACGTCTAGATGACCATTTTAGAAAACATACTTCCACTTTGAGTTTAACCATAATTTTTGGATATAGTTTCATGTTCATAATAAAAATCATTTTCTCAGAATAACAACTTTTAAATCAAAGTTTATCATAGTTTTTAATTAACTAACCCAAAACAGCCCGCGGTGTTACTACGACGGCGTAAATCCGGTTTTACGGTGTTTTTCGTGTTTCCAGGTTTTAAATCATTAAGTTAGCAAATCATATAGATATAGAACATGTGTTTAGTTGATTTTAAAAGTCAAGTTAGAAGGATTAACTTTTTTTTGCGAACAAGTTTAGAATTAACTAAACTATGTTCTAGTGATTACAAGTTTAAACCTTCGGATAAGATAGCTTTATATGTATGAATTGAATGATGTTATGAACATCATTACTACCTTAAGTTCCTTGGATAAACCTATTGGAAAAGAGAAAAATGGATCTAGCTTCAACGGATCCTTGGATAGCTCGAAGTTATTGAAGTAGAATCATGACACGAAAACAAGTTCAAGTAAGATCATCACTTGAAATAAGATTGTTATAGTTATAGAAATTGAACCAAAGTTTGAATATGATTATTACCTTGTATTAGAATGATAACCTACTGTAAGAAACAAAGATTTCTTGAGGTTGTATGATCACCTTACAAGATTGAAAGTGAGCTAGCAAACTTGAAAGTATTCTTGATTTTATGTAACTAGAACTTGTAGAATTTATGAAGAACACTTAGAACTTGAAGATAGAACTTGAGAGAGATCAATTAGATGAAGAAAATTGAAGAATGAAAGTGTTTGTAGGTGTTTTTGGTTGTTGGTGTATGGATTAGATATAAAGGATATGTAATTTTGTTTTCATGTAAATAAGTCATGAATGATTACTCATATTTTTGTAATTTTATGAGATATTTCATGCTAGTTGCCAAATGATGGTTCCCACATGTGTTAGGTGACTCACATGGGCTACTAAGAGCTGATCATTGGAGTGTATATACCAATAGTACATACATCTAAAAGCTGTGTATTGTACGAGTACGAATACGGGTGCATACGAGTAGAATTGTTGATGAAACTGAACGAGGATGTAATTGTAAGCATTTTTGTTAAGTAGAAGTATTTTGATAAGTGTATTGAAGTCTTTCAAAAGTGTATAAATACATATTAAAACACTACATGTATATACATTTTAACTGAGTCGTTAAGTCATCGTTAGTCGTTACATGTAAGTGTTGTTTTGAAACCTTTAGGTTAACGATCTTGTTAAATGTTGTTAACCCAATGTTTATAATATCAAATGAGATTTTAAATTATTATATTATCATGATATTATCATGTATGAATATCTCTTAATATGATATATATACATTAAATGTCTTTACAACGATAATCGTTACATATATGTCTCGTTTAAAAATCATTAAGTTAGTAGTCTTGTTTTTACATATGTAGTTCATTGTTAATATACTTAATGATATGTTTACTTATCATAGTATCATGTTAACTATATATATATATCCATATATATGTCATCATATAGTTTTTACAAGTTTTAACGTTCGTGAATCACCGATCAACTTGGGTGGTCAATTGTCTATATGAAACATATTTCAATTAATCAAGTCTTAACAAGTTTGATTGCTTAACATGTTGGAAACATTTAATCATGTAAATATCAATCTCAATTAATATATATAAACATGGAAAAGTTCGGGTCACTACAAACATGATCGATTCAAATGATTGATCTGTTTGTCATACACATGAATGTAGAATAGCCGATTGATCTAACCTGTTTAACATATTTGATTCTAATCGCCGGTAGTAGATTCGAACGACATCCATCTGAATTGATGATGGTGTTGTTTGAAGGAGATTGGAGATGGTATGAGAAGGATTGTTTGAATCGTGGCAGCCCTTGTGGATTGCAAATGAACTGTTCGGGTGAAACCCCTATTTTTATTGGCGACTTCCGCTTTTTTTTTTTACTAAACAGGGTTAGTTTAGTCCGTTTAGCTGTGAATCTTTCCCATATCACGTTATTTGAGAATTTTTTTGAAATGAATGGATGTGATTAGATGATTAGAAATTAATGGATGGCTAGGATTGAAAGTTGATGGGATTTGTCACTCAATTGTCTTTTTACTTTAAGTATAAGAGAGATTGTATTAAAAAAAATGTTGTTGTACCATGATTTAGGGAATTAGATGTTGGTAGTATTTTAACTAATTATTAATGGTGAGTGGGCAGTGAGTAAGCAGAATAATTGATAGAAAAGTTGTCTGTGATTTTCTATATCATCTAGTTATTTATATGCATGAAGTTGGTCAATAATATACGGCCTTTGTTCCTTTCTTTTCTTGTTCATACGTAAGTTCTTGTTCTTCCAAAATTAAGAACAAACCCTTGAGAGAATTGTGAGAGAGTGTAGAAACAATAGCTATAAGGAGTGTATCCAAAGAAGTTATAGTAGGAGTTTAGTTGTGGTAACCTCAATCAAGTCACGATGTCGTTAAGGTAACACCTTCTCATTTCTAGAATTTATATAATTCTTTTATTATTAGAATTATAGCTAGGACACCTTACACTCGATTGGTTGAGTTGAGTTTTACATGGCCTTACTATTCCAAAGTTTCAAAACTTACACGTAGTTGTATTATTCAAACTTATTGGTCGTATATTTATGATAGTTTTAAAAATAACTTACTGTAAATAATCTTAGTTGTGGAGGTTGATTATGGTGGCTAGTCTACGATCATAGTAATAAAGAAGATGATGAACAGTGTAAATAAAAATGAGATTTTAAGTTAGTTTTACTTGCCATCACGTTAAATAAATATAGCTAGAATAGAAAGATAAAAGTTCATATTATAAAATATTAATAGATATTTTATCAAAGTTACGAAGAAGCTTAGAACATGCTGGATGAGAATGACGATTTGCATAATTTAAAGAAGATGAAGGTCATGCATGATTTTAATATAGATATATACATGTATGTGTGCATGACTAATGAAGATAGAAGCAATCATAATATTCTAATCTATGTAATATAGATAAGAATAGGAAAAGTTGATGACATTAAAATATATATATATATATATATATATATATATATATATATATATATATATATATATATATATATATATATATATATATATATATATATATATATATATATATATATATATATATATAGGCATTAGTGGGTAAGTAAAAGAATATAGTTACTTTCCAATATGCATCGACAAATATAAATACTTTTAGGGTCTAGGGCTAATTTATTTATTTTATATAGAATCTTTTTAAGCAATAAAAATGTCATGAGTAATACATGTGATACTCAACCAATCGAATAGGGTTTTCATTTAGAAGATTGTCATATTAGTAGAAGGTAGTAAAAAGTTATATTATAATTGTAGGAGGCTTATAGAGTAAGTCAGGAAAGCTAGTCAGATATTTTCTGGTGAGTTCATCAGACTTTTCCAAACTGGGATACATGCATAGTTAGTTTTATAAAGTTCAGTTATCATGATTTTGTTTTAAAATAAGGCAGTTATGCATGCGTAGATTATATTATTTTCCTATGAACTTGCAGTTATTTAGCAGTTATCTGGTAACATGATATTTTCATCTAGCAAGACGGAGTCGTAGTTTGATAGTTGTATATATATACATATATATATATATATATATACATATATATATATATATACATATATATATATATACATATATATATATATATATGTGTGTGTGTGCGTGTGTGTGTATATATATGTATATATATATGTGTATATATGTATATATACATACATATATATATATATACATATATATATATACATATGTATATATATACATATATATATATACATATACATATATATACATATATATATATACATAGATATACATATATATCTATATATATACATATATATATACATAGATATACATATATATCTATATATATACATATATATATATATATGTATATATATGTATATATGTATATGTATATATATATATATATATATATATATATATATATATATATATATATATATATATATATATCTTGCATGCTAGTTAGTTTTATTTTGCAGTTATACAAATTATTTTGGAATGGCATGATATTTTATGAAGTATTTTGCTATAGTTAAACTATGAACTCACCAGCGTTAGCTGACCTAGTTTAGCATGTATCTCAGGCAAAGATAACGCATCAAGCTTTAAGGGAAAGGCAGTTTAGCAAATGACCAAGACTTTATGATTTCAGTTTGATATATTAGAGAGTGTTTTGTGTGAGATGTAAAATTCTTTAATGTAGTTGTAAGTCTTCCGCACTTTGGTTTGAAATGTATGATTGAGCATTAAGTTTTTTTTTAAGTTAATGCTAGTAGTCATGAGCCATGAAGTTTAGGCTGTGACATCTTCCATAGTGGGATATATAATTCCCTTTTAGTACAATGCTAGGAGCTTGAATTCAATGTGGAAAGCCTACTATTTAAAGATTGGAACACGTTTAATATATAATCCCAAAGTATGTGTTGGGACCCGTGAGATAAAGAAGGTTGAAGTTAAATACTTCTTAATAGTTGTCTTGAAAAATTGAATCACGGGAGCAAGATTAAAAGAAACTACCTATGTGAATATGAGGTTAAGCCGCCTCAAAAAGCTTTGGACTTAGCTTTTGATATGTTCATGAGAGGATTGGGACGCATGGCTCATAATAGTGTCGGATTAATTGTAGAAAGTATGAAACTGGTGTGTATGTTATCGTCAGGTTTTCTAATGAATTGAAGGATTCAAACTATTAGAGCGCCTTGATTTTCGAATTCTTGGCATGTGTAATATACTATGTGTAAATTCAATCCGTGTGACATTTACAGTTATGCATTAGTTTTCTATTTGTTGGTATTTTAGTAATTAAGAATCATACTAAAATGGGGGGAGATTTGTTAGTGATTTTAACATGATCCATCGTCGTATTAGTTGAATGGATTGCGAAGTTGAAAGTGATCCATCGTCGTACTAAAATTGTAGAAAGTATGAAACGCTACACGAATATGGAGCGTGTGGAGTACACGTTCGTAAAGGGTAAAATGGTTTGAGGTAATGTAAATGATAGGCCAAATCATGGTGAGATTAGAAGATGTGATGAGTTAGAGTGAGACTCGGTAAGTGAAGAACAAATTCGTTATTAGAGAGATGAAAGGACCCGTTCATAAACATTATAAACGATTCACAATAGTTGATTTCATCGCGAGGTACTTGGCCTCTATATGATACATTTTACAAACATCGCATTCGTTTTTAAAAGACAAACTTTCATTACATCGAAAGTTGACGGCATGCATACCATTTCATAATATATCCAACTATAATTGACTTAATAATAATCTTGATGAACTCAACGACTCGAATGCAACGTCTTTTGAAATATGTCATGAATGACTCCAAGTAATATCTCTAATATGAGCAAATGCATAGCGGAAGATTTTTTTCATACCTGAGAATAAACATACTTTCAAGTGTCAACCAAAAGGTTGGTGAGTTCATTAATTTAATAGACCACAAGATTTTCATTTCATTTTTCATAAACATCATCTCATATCAGGCATTTCGCAAACTGCATAGAGTTAAAAATCATTCCTATGGTGAACGCTTGATAACCGAACTAACAAGATGCATATAGAATATCCCCATCATTCCGGGACTCTCATCGAACATGATAATCGAAGTACTAAAGCATTCGTAACCCGAATGGGACATGTCAAGGTCCATATATCTATCTTTAGGATTCGCGTCAATTAGGGGCCATTTCCCTAATTCTTAGGCTACCAAGCTAAAAAGGGGCATATTCGATTCGATAATCTAACCATAGAATATAGTTTTGATTACTTGTGTTTATTTCGTAAAACATTTATAAAAGCAGCGCATGTATTCTCAGTCCCAAAAATATATATTGCAAAAGCATTTAAAAAGGGAGCAAATGAAACTCACAATACTGTATTTTGTAGTAAAAATACATATGACAACATTGAACAAGTGTAGGTTTGGCCTCGGATTCACGAACCTATATCATTGGTATATATATTAAAACACATAATCGTAATTGAACAAATTTATTTATTATATCTTTAATTTATATATTATGTAGGTTTAATTTCTGTATATATTCGTAATGATTAATATTCATATAGTTATATCAATATATATATATATATATATATATATATATATATATATATATATATATATATATATATATATATATATATATATATATTTTTATAATACCTAATTTGTTAAAAATGTTAATATGATTAGTACATACATATATATAATATTATTATAAGTATATTTTTATATCAATAATAGTAACAAAGGTTGGATTCAATTATATTAATAATAAAAATACCGATAAAGATATTAATTATAGTAATAATAATAATAATAATAATAATAATAATAATAATAATAATAATAATAATAATAATAATAATAGTAATAATAGTAATAATAATAATAATAATAATAATAAAGTTAATGATAATAATCATAATAATACTAAAAATAATAATAATACAAATTTTAGAATACAACCTTTGAAGAAACATGCTCTAAAAACAAAATACCACTACCCAAACTCGAACCCATGACCTCTTGCTCACCCGCAAACATCCTTAGCCACTAGTCTGTTTCTATTTATTTGTTATAATTCAAACCTATATATAATAAACCCGATATATCCATAAACCCGATATATCCATTTTTCTGGTCCATGTCTAACCTCGGCCCATCCTAATTATTTCGGCCCATTAGATTCTGCAGCCCAATAGCGATTCATAAGCCCTATGCAATTATAGTTTATTTGGCCCAAGATGTATTAAGGTTTTTATGCCTAGATACATTTACGTACCCACTGATCATAAACAAAATATCAAGGTTTCGGTTTCATCATCCTTACATCATCATCCACTTAATATGTAACAACCCAAACCAACCCGCATTAAACCGCGTTAAATTTACAAAATATAAAAAAAATTTGCTGAACTGCCACCTGGCGCGGCGTGCCATATAGGCCGCGCGGCGCGCCAAACCTGACTGTCCGGAAAGTCTTTAAATGCGAAAATGTTTGACTAGTTCCCGACATATTTAGGCGTAACGCTTTTAACCTCATGTTCCATATATAAAAACTAGCACGTTCTATTAATAAAATTATGTTTACGAAGCGGGGCCCACATTGACCCAAATTACCCCTTAAGTACCAAAATATAATTTTCGACCATAAGACTTTTAATACAAAACAAAGCCGAGCATGGAGATTGGGGATACGCTACCCAATCCTAATAAATCCAAAAGCAAGCCTTCTACGCAAACTATGCAAGTCCTCTAATCCTCGCGCTTACCCGAGCCACCATCCGCATGCAATCTATAAAAAGAGTCAACAACGAGAGGGTAAGCTAACGCTTAGTGAATGATAATATACTACATACATATATATGTATAAAATGGACACGCCACAAAATAACAAATACCGCATACCGAGGCATCCATATAAGGCACTACACTAAGCATACCATACGATCTCTAAGCAACGAGCTAAAGATACAACAACAATATAAGTTCACCAACGACGATGTGAACAACGCCAAATAGCTACACCCGGAGGGTTAGCTACAACACAACAATACATTAATATGTAACAATATAAATATAACAACGCGTAACACTCCCAAGGTTAACCATAACGCTATGGTGCTACCGGCTCGTGGTTCACACCATACGCAATTGAGTCATACTCTTTTATAGTGCTACCGGCTCGTGGTTCACACTCGATGCTACCGGCTCGTGGTTCACATCAATTATTTTATAGTGCTACCGGCTCGTGGTTCACACTCGATGCTACCGGCTCGTGGTTCACATCAATTATTTTATAGTGCTACCGGCTCGTGGTTCACACTCGATGCTACCGGCTCGTGGTTCACATCAATTATTTTATAGTGCTACCGGCTCGTGGTTCACACTCGATGCTACCGGCTCGTGGTTCACATCTTAGTTTATAGTGCTACCGGCTCGTGGTTCACACTCGATGCTACCATAACATCCACAAACAAATACGCCATAAACATGAACGCATAATTATTCCACTCACAATATTAACCCTTCGCCATTGGGGTTATATAATCCACATCGCCCGCCCATGTGATAACGTACACACAAAGTGTGCACCTCGTCAAAGGTGGTCAACCAAAATGCACAACCGTGCCAATTGGACCTATACACAAGTCCATCAATCCACCTATATGTGAAGTGAGCTCTATGACCGAGAACCACTTCACCCGACCCGCACCCATCCTACACATACATATGCACATAGGATATTAACACTCACCTTGAAGTCTTGAAGAAAGCTTCCAAGTAAACCGCAACTCGCCAATGGAAAATACCTATTCCATTATCACAATTACAACAATACACTTAGAGTGGATTCACAAATCAACCCAATTCGACACTTAGTGCAAATTTGACCCAAACGCACTTCCAAGCACAAACCGTGCCCAAAACTAACCAATAATCACTAACACAAGTGAGAATGGTCCTAATACGCCGATTAAACCCGAACTCAAGTGTTAAACACGTGTCATACCCATTTTGACACTTAAACCCTAATTTTGACCCATTAAGTCAAAATCTCACCATTTACAAGTTTTGACACCAAAACACATTTAACTTGGTTTTATACTTCAACTTAATCCATTTCAAGTTTATAAACCTCATTAAATCGCCAAATGGGTCATAATCACCACCAAACCCTAATTTGACCCAAAGTCACAATTAGTCAACCAATTAACCTTAAATGGGTTTCAATACTTCCTTAATCACTAACTTAAGTGATTAAACTCAATTTCAAGTCCTAAACATGGCCAATTAGTTCACCAACCCAAAATCCACCAACAATTAACAATAAACCCAATTACTAGCATCACTAAACCCATTTCATCATTTAAAAGGGTTTTTCATCAAACTAACTCAAAACCCTAACTTGAATAACAAATCCAATAAATGAAATTCGGAGTTTGAGCTTACCAATACTACCACAACGTAGCTAGGAACGAAAGGAACAACTTTAGAACTCGAGCTTTTGATCAATTCCGCCTCCTTCTTCACCAAAACCCTAAATCTCTCTCTAGAATCTCTCTCTCTCTCTCTAGATAGTTGGGAGTGATGAATGGATGTGAAAATGATCCAAAACTGATCCAAACCAGCTAATATGGCTCACAAATCCGGCCCCAAGTGAAATTACCCAAATACCCTTCATTTAAACCTTTTAAAAAGGCTGAAAATTGCCTCAGCAGCAATCGGCGCGCCGCGCCAGAATGTGGAGCGCCGCTCCAAATAACTGGAAATTGTGGTCGAGCCCAAAACAGGTTTCAGCAACTTGTTTTGGCCATAACTTTTCGACCGTAACTCCATTTTTGATGAATCAAATATCGTTGGAAACGTAATAAGATATTCTATCCAATGGTAAGGCTTTGAAACATCAACTCAAACTTTATTTGGGGTTGAAAAGATACGTACACACCTTGTCACTTCGGACAACGTCCAGTTTCCTTCGACGTTCGAGCAAGCAACACGTACACTTCATACACGCATCATACACCATAAATACATTATGTACAATCAATATTTGGGTCTTACAACTCTCCCCCACTTAAACTCAATCACGTCCTCGTGATCTTCTCCACTAAACCAATTCGGAACTACTCAACGATCCTCAATTATAAGTTCCAATCCGACTTTTCTAAGCAATTCTTCCCAATGAATCGCCTTTAACAACTAAAATCATCACCCGCAATTTTATCGAAACTAAAATCCGAGCACTAAAACCTGCTCAATCCCCCATTCATCAGGAAAACTCAACCGATCTCGTACCGAGTTATCAACCCTATAGTGTACCCTTTCCAAGTACAATGCTAAAAACAACCAAATATCGACCTAAGGTCAACAACCCGAAACGATGAAGACCGAACCAAACGAACCCTTACGGATTACACCAATCACTAAACATCCCTTGTAGTGCTCCATATGACCAATACACAACTACCGTAACATCATAATCCAACGGCTAGAACCGATAGCACCCAAAACGACTATGGAAACGCAAAACCCAAGGTGTACGAAATCAACCATCGTCACACCCGTAGCAAACATGTGAGCGAAACACGGCTATCGCCTCACTAATCCCACAACATGGTCCTCACGACCCCACCATCGACGTATAAAACGACCGATAGTTCCCGCAACATGGTCCTTACGACCCTACCATTGGTGTATCAAACAACCAATAGATCACACGACACGAAGGCTGGTCGAAAACACACGCGCCCTAGTGAATCCGAACTACACGCGACTCACTACCTTCACCATAACAACAATCGGGAATGGCCGAACTACACGCGCCATAGTGAATCCGAACTACACGAGAGTCACTATCCCGGAGGAATGACCGAACTACACGAGTCAATTGTGAATCCGAACTACACGAGATTCACTCCTCAATACAATGACCGAAACCACACGAGTCATTCGTGAATCCGAACTACACGAGATTCACTTCCACAACATCGAGGTTGGCCGAACTACACGAGCCTTAGTAATCCGAAACCACACGAGATTACTACCTCAATAAGATGACCGAACTACACGAGTCACCATGAATCCGAACTACACGAGATTCATTTAGTTAAGATGACCGAAACCACACGCGTCATCGTGAATCCGAAAACACACACGATCCACAATCTCAACACAGGAATGGTACTCGCATTTCCCACCGGTACTCGCATTTCCCGATAGTGTTACACCATACCGACATAACACTACTCCCTTGATGAAGTCAGCGGACCCCGAAGGTCATGCTCCACCAATCACAACACCGGATGAAGTCAGCGGACCCGAAGATCATGCTTCACCGATCACAACACCGGATGAAGTCAGCGGACCCGAAGATCATGCTTCACCGATATAACACCACGCTCATGATGAAGTCAGCGGACCCCGAAAGTCATGCTCCACCAATCATGTATTCCCATGATGAAGTCAGCGGACCCTAAAGATCATGCTTCATCAAACAACCATACCATAATCGAGCAAGAACCACCTATACCAAACATAGGTACCAAACAATAATTCTCCACAAGAGAACCCGACACACACCTCCCTTAACCGGAGGATTTCACCTTGCTCGCCAAACACGTCCATTATCTCTCAACGAGATTTACCACGTTACCACCTCGGTGATGATTCAAATCCAAACCATAAGTACAATTTATCCGAGATTGTACTCTACCACAAATCGACCCAACCAGGTCTCGACAACATTTTCCGGATCTACCAATAGCATCATCCGAAATCTCACACTAAAACTTCCTCGTGCGGGAGTGTAACTCCCCCACTTAGAACCACGTTCCATATCCATAACTCGTACAACCGCACAATGCTACCACAGGTAGACTTTACCAACAATTGGGCTCACACGACCCATTACCACATCTTACTCCAACCTTGAGCACACGAAGGATTTTAACCACCCTTAAACACTTTGTACGAAAAGTGTACCGCAACACAATCGGAGTCGAACACCACGCTAGTAGGTATAAAAGAGGCACCTAATGTCGCGTCATAAGGACTCCATTACCAACACACATCTAGATTTAAAACACTCGATCTCAAGGGTTCCAACCAACCGACGAACCTCATGATTCGTCACTTCAACATCAAAGCGAACACGCGCTTAACAACCAAACACCAAAACCATTTCTGTGGCTTAGTAGAAACGTTTCCCAAATACTAAGGAATGCTTGGTTACGCCAAGTCTTACGCCCTTCGCCCGTCAATCAAACATCAACATAGGGTACTTCCATTAGGAACGTCACCCATAGCATAACATGCACAACAAGGCACGCAACTCAAACTCAAACGGCATTTAATAAATAATCAAAAGACATATTTATCAAAATTAAACGTACCTTAACGTCTCCTGGCCGCACCCGTCCCCGCTAACTTGGGACATTCCGACTTACGATGTCCTTCTTTTTGGCAATTGAAGCACACCATACCATCACCCTTTGGTACCGAACATTCCCAAGACTTGTGACCCCTCACGCCACAATTGTAACATCTAGCCGCACTAGAATCCGACATACCCGCTCGCGTACCACCCGTGCTCACACTCGGACCCTTAGCCCTCTTACTCGGAGCACCATAAGAAACGACCCTTCGCTCACTTGAAGGTTCACCCTTTTTCGATCGTGAATACGAATCGAAACCTCTAGCCAAGTCGAATAATTCCGAAAACGATTTCGCTTGACCCCGGCTAATTTTACTTTTCAAGTCATCATTCAAGTTCCGATAGAAATCTCCCATCAACAAACGATCATTCCCCAAATACTCCGGACAAAAACGAGCCTTCGCCATAAAGGTCGTCTTGAGAGTACTCAAATCCATAGATCCTTGTCGCAAATTTCGCAACTCATTACGCAATTCCCACAAATCGGCCGAAGTCCGGAACTCCTCGAAGAATTCCTCCTTAAATTCGTCCCACGATAAAGCCATAAACGTCTCGCCACCGACAAGATCAATCTTACCATCCAACCAATCCCTTGCCCAACCCCGCAACAAACTCGTAGCGAGTCTCATCTTTCTCTCGGGAGGGCAATCAATAGTACGGAAACACCCTTAGACGTCCGAAATCTAAGTTGTGCTTACCAGAGGATCCGGTTTCCCGTCATACATCGGGGGTTTAGTCCTCATGAAGCTCTTAAGATAACGCTCCATTTCACTACTACCTTGAAGTTCGGAATACTTCCTATCCATTCTTTCTTCCAACGCACCCATTTGCTCCGCAACGGCGGCCGCAACTCTAGTATTAAACTCCGCGTCATTCACCTCGGTCTCGTTTCGCGTCGTCATTCTTAAGAATGCAAAACGATTAGTCCACGAACGTGTAAAACCGTACGCACGACACAGCCCCATCTTGCTAAACACTCATCGTACATCACTTGTTAGACACGATTTGCACCCGTAATAAGGTTTGCAAGTTCTTATTACGCACACATGCCGCATCGACTCGTTAGTACAACGACCGTCTCGCTCGATGATATACACAAACACAACCAAAATTCTACGCGGTACAAACACGCGCGAGAATTATTATCACAACACACAACATATTAATAATATCCGCATTACTAATATAAACGTTAGTCAACCTATAGCAAAGGCACTAACCAAACCCATTCCGACCCGTAATCCTACAAGTCCCGCAACAATTTAAGCACACACAAGTCTAAGTCTAGGCACCTATCTCAAGTCACCTAAATCCCTTAGACCATGCTCTGATACCACTTGTAACAACCCAAACCAACCCGCATTAAACCGCGTTAAATTTACAAAATAAAAAAAAAATTTACTGAACTGCCACCTGGCGCGGCGCGCCATATAGGCCGCGCGGCGCGCCAAACCTGACTGTCCGGAAAGTCTTTAAATGCGAAAATGTTTGACTAGTTCCCGACATATTTAGGCGTAACGCTTTTAACCCCATGTTCCATATATAAAAACTAGCACGTTCTATTAATAAAATTATGTTTACGAAGCGGGGCCCACATTGACCCAAATTACCCCTTAAGTACCAAAATACAATTTTCGACCATAAGACTTTTAATACAAAACAAAGCCGAGCATGGCGATTGGGGATACGCTACCCAATCCTAATAAATCCAAAAGCAAGCCTTCTACGCAAACTATGCAAGTCCTCTAATCCTCGCGCTTACCCGAGCCACCATCCGCATGCAATCTATAAAAAGAGTCAACAACGAGAGGGTAAGCTAACGCTTAGTGAATGATAATATACTACATACATATATATGTATAAAATGGACACGCCACAAAATAACAAATACCGCATACCGAGGCATCCATATAAGGCACTACACTAAGCATACCATACGATCTCTAAGCAACGAGCTAAAGATACAACAACAATATAAGTTCACCAACGACGATGTGAACAACGCCAAATAGCTAAACCCGGAGGGTTAGCTACAACACAACAATACATTAATATGTAACAATATAAATATAACAAAGCGTAACACTCCCAAGGTTAACCATAACGCTATGGTGCTACCGGCTCGTGGTTCACACCATACGCAATTGAGTCATACTCTTTTATAGTGCTACCGGCTCGTGGTTCACACTCGATGCTACCAGCTCGTGGTTCACATCAATTATTTTATAGTGCTACCAGCTCGTGGTTCACACTCGATGCTACCGGCTCGTGGTTCACATCAATTATTTTATAGTGCTACCGGCTCGTGGTTCACACTCGATGCTACCGGCTCGTGGTTCACATCAATTATTTTATAGTGCTACCGGCTCGTGGTTCACACTCGATGCTACCGGCTCGTGATTCACATCTTAGTTTATAGTGCTACCGGCTCGTGGTTCACACTCGATGCTACCATAACATCCACAAACAAATACGCCATAAACATGAACGCATAATTATTCCACTCACAATATTAACCCTTCGCCATTGGGGTTATATAATCCACATCGCCCGCCCATGTGATAACGTACACACAAAGTGTGCACCTCGTCAAAGGTGGTCAACCAAAATGCACAACCGTGCCAATTGGACCTATACACAAGTCCATCAATCCACCTATATGTGAAGTGAGCTCTATGACCGAGAACCACTTCACCCGACCCGCACCCATCCTACACATACATATGCACATAGGATATTAACACTCACCTTGAAGTCTTGAAGAAAGCTTCCAAGTAAACCGCAACTCGCCAATGGAAAATACCTATTCCATTATCACAATTACAACAATACACTTAGAGTGGATTCACAAATCAACCCAATTCGACACTTAGTGCAAATTTGACCCAAATGCACTTCCAAGCACAAACCGTGCCCAAAACTAACCAATAATCACTAACACAAGTGAGAATGGTCCTAATACGCCAATTAAACCCGAACTCAAGTGTTAAACACGTGCCATACCCATTTTGACACTTAAACCCTAATTTTGGCCCATTAAGTCAAAATCTCACCATTTACAAGTTTTGACACCAAAACACATTTAACTTGGTTTTATACTTCAACTTAATCCATTTCAAGTTTATAAACCTCATTAAATCGCCAAATGGGTCATAATCACCACCAAACCCTAATTTGACCCAAAGTCACAATTAGTCAACCAATTAACCTTAAATGGGTTTCAATACTTCCTTAATCACTAACTTAAGTGATTAAACTCAATTTCAAGTCCTAAACATGGCCAATTAGTTCACCAACCCAAAATCCACCAACAATTAACAATAAACCCAATTACTAGCATCACTAAACCCATTTCATCATCTAAAAGGGTTTTTCATCAAACTAACTCAAAACCCTAACTTGAATAACAAATCCAATAAATGAAATTCGGAGTTTGAGCTTACCAATACTACCACAACGTAGCTAGGAACGAAAGGAACAACTTTAGAACTCGAGCTTTTGATCAATTCGGCCTCCTTCTTCACCAAAACCCTAAATCTCTCTCTAGAATCTCTCTCTCTCTCTCTAGATAGTTGGGAGTGATGAATGGATGTGAAAATGATCCAAAACTGATCCAAACCAGCTAATATGGCTCATAAATCCGGCCCCAAGTGAAATTACCCAAATACCCTTCATTTAAACCTTTTAAAAAGGCTGAAAATTGCCTCAGCAGCAATCGGCGCCCCGCGCCAGAATGTGGAGCGCCGCTCCAAATAACTGGAAATTATGGTCGAGCCCAAAACAGGTTTCAGCAACTTGTTTTGGCCATAACTTTTCGACCGTAACTCCATTTTTGATGAATCAAATATCGTTGGAAACGTAATAATATATTCTATCCAATGGTAAGGTTTTGAAACATCAACTCAAACTTTATTTGGGGTTGAAAAGATACGTACACACCTTGTCACTTCGGACAACGTCCAGTTTCCTTCGACGTTCGAGCAAGCAACACGTACACTTCATACACGCATCATACACCATAAATACGTTATGTACAATCAATATTTGGGTCTTACATAATATCATAATCATCATCGCCTTTATGATCTTTATCATCTTCATCAATTATCGCATCATTATCTTTCATTCTTCCTAAGCATCAACAACATAAAATCTTAATCCTCAAATTATAATCATCATCTATCATTCTGTCATTGTTTTAGATATATGTCATCATCATAGTGATTCATCCTAATCAACTTCATATCCATCATCGCTTCATCATGTATGTATCATCATCATTATTGTATCATCTCACTATCTAACCCTTTTACTGCTCATCTTATCATCGTCATCACCTCATTCTAATCGTCATTATGCCATCATCATCACTTCGTGATCATAATCGTCCCTCATCATTTCAGTTACTCTATTCATAATCGTTTTCATTCCTTCATCATCTCATTCCTACTTTCCGTAACAATCAATCGTATAACTCCATATTATTAGTATTAGTTATAACTTTAAATTAATTGCTTCCTACTACTTTATGTATTTAATTGTTTCCATATACAGATGTATCGATATATTTTATATAATAAGAATTATTGAGTTAGTGCCACTTTAACTAATGACAGACAAGAGTTATTTTATATTCCAAATATATAAAGGTTTCATTCATAGTGGCTATAATAAAAAAAATATATTATAACTACCTGTGAAAACGTATACTGTCTTGGTGATCATATAGAGGTGATGAAGGTGAACGTGAGTGTTGGGTTTGGGGAGTTCTTTGAACACAATTGAATCAAGGAAACCGTAGCAAAACTTAAATGATACTTTAGGTTTTGTGGAGCAACAATTAGAACAAGTGGGTTTTGGGTAATCTTAATTGTCGAACAAAAGTTCAAGAAGGTGGTGGGTTTAAGGTGTTGGTGATCACATGAAGAAGAAGGAGAAACAGAAGACATATGCAGCTACAGCTGCTGTAGGTGAGCTGTTTAAACAGCTGCAAAACAGCGAAATTAACAGAAAACATGAAACTAATAAGCACTGTAGGTCGTATTCTTTGTTTGATAACATGCATCATTATCATCATATATTTTCACTGTATTTGAAATAAAAATAGAAGGAAGCTGTTTCAGCAAAATAATAAATAGCAGATAGCAATAGAATAAGGTTCGTGTTTGTTGTGATTGTAATATGACGACTGCACCAATTAGAAACAGAAAAAGAAACAACAAGACACACAAAAATGACAAGTGGTTTGTTGATGGTGTTATGGTTGTGGTTTACATCAGAAGTAACAATAGAAATATTCATAAGCTCGATCATGGTAGCATTTGAATGAATCAAATAGAGGTTGTTTTGGGGTCTCTGTTGTAGCACAAGATGGTTTGTATGATAGTGACTAAATATATGTATTTATATTTATAATATCCCTATACTAGTAATATAATAGATAGTTGGAACATGTGTGAGTTGATTAATATCAACTTATTGATAGAATTAACAATTGACAGCAAACAAACTTGAATATGGCAGACAAGGAAAAACAATTATGATGGTGATTAGTTGACTATAAAAAAATATCCATGTGAAAATTAGAATAAGTTAGCAGCCATTGGTTTGCTTAGTTTTAACACGGAGTGCCATCCTACTCCGTTGTTTATCACTGGCGGGTAAAAGTCTTCGGAAAAATCCCAAATTTTTAAATTAACTATATTTATTTATTTTTGTCATTATGGTATAAAATTCGGTCATTAACTGTCAAATAAAAATTACATTAATTGTTCACTCCCAACCCAAAGTAAAAGTTTTAAAATTCAACAAATAGTTCCTAAATATATTTTTTTAATAAGCCTATAATTTATAGGACTTATTTTCGGATCACTGTTTATTTAAAAAATCAAATAAGTTCGCATTAAACTTGTTTAATATACATCGAATGGCAATTGAGTATTACTGTCGTTTACTAATTAAATTCAAAATCACAAAATATTTATTTAATATACTTTATTTATATATGTAGATATGTTTTAAATAATATTTATCATAATATCATATTTCATAACAACCACCTTTAATATTTCAAATTATACTTTCAATTATTATATATATATATATACACACATATCTATTTACAAATATTTGTTCGTGAATTGTTGGGAATGGTCGAAAGTCAAATGTATATATGAAAACAGTTCAAAAATTTTGAAACTCAACATTACACACTTTTCTTATCGTGTCGAAATCATATAAAGATCAAGTTTAAATTTGGTCGGAAATTCCTGGGTCGTCACAGTACCTACCCGTTAAAGAAATTTCGTCCCGAAATTTGATCGAGGTTGTCATGGATAACAATAAAAATGTTTTCATGGCGAATATGAGTTGATAATTAGAGTTTTATCATCATTGAATAATATTGATAAAACGATTCGGTTACTCGAAGCGTACGAGTGAAGCTATCACAAAAGAGTGAATTTAGGATAAAGAATCACCTTAACTTCTGACGTGGTCAGGGTTGAATTCCGGAATTCACGGGGTTAAAGAAAATCTTCGAAATCTATAAGATCTGATTCTTCGGGATTTAAGGGAATGAGGATCTCCTTACTTAAATGCGGTCATCTGTTTTGATTTCTTTATCAAATATTTCACTATAAATTAACTTCTTCCGTTCCATTACTTTTACCACTCTCATACTCAATTTCCAAATGCAAAAGATTGTGAAAATGCTTAATCCAGTTCTGATCCTTGTCCTTATCCTTACTATCGCAACAATCATTCTCCTTTTCCAAACGCCACCGGCAGAATCTGTTTTCTTCTATTTCGCCCTTGGGGTTATAGTGTTTTTAATTCTCCCGTGTCTTTATGTTACGATAAACATTGACATACACGGTTTGTAATTTATGTGTTGTTATTGCTTTATATTTTCTCTTATATCTTGGAGCTCTTTGCCTTTTTATTCTCCTCTAGACCTCTGGTAAAGCGAGTAATGGTCCAGAATTCGTATGTATGGAGTTTCGAATGAACTTAACGTTCTAAACAAGAAAGAACGTAATAGCACGATTTTATTTGTCAAATTAACAGAATCACTGAGAATAGAACTATCAAGAATATATTTTCTTGATATGTTCAGAAGTTAAGCAGAATGAAAGAGTTATGTAACATGGCATATGATGACGTTATGATCTATGAATTATCATATTCCATTAGAAATTCAGCATGACTTACTGTAATATAATCACGTTGATCAAGTGTCATTATATTATACTAACTCATGCATCAATTTCCAACACTTCTTCAAAATCATTCATAATTCAAGTTCGAAGGTTGATGATGATATTTTGGAATTTACAAGTTCGAAGGTTGATGAAGAAAAATTTTCCGCAAGATTTTAACATGACTTCGGAGCAAGATATTCTCTAAGGATTTCAACGGATCCAGAATTACCTGGATTCTTTGAATATAGGGTATGGTCCTTGTGTTTGTCCTTGGTCTTTTTCATGATTAGCTCAATCCGTTTTTCATTACCAAATTTTTTTTATCGAGCGTTCCCAACACTCCATTCTTTATCATCAACCTCTTGGCCATTTAGACCATCTACGATTTTACTGTTTCGTCTGCATTTAATGCAGCCATAGCTGAACCGTCGGTTATCAATCCGAGGTGTTTTCAGGTGAATTGTGTTTTTAAATGATTAAATGCTGATGGTAGTATGGTGGAATATAAAAGGTTCTCCGATAACAATAAAAGAGCACGCATATATATCAAGGTTATAATAAGGTTATTTTGAATGAAAAGTCGAAGCTGACTTGTTGGAGATGTGACAAAATTGGCTAATTTTGAAAAGAGATTGCAAAGCTGTTTTCGGTAACAACAACGCCAAAGGAGCTAGCACAGATACGTATTAAACGTTTACTCAGGTTTCAAGTGTTTTCAGGTGCATAACCATATGCATAAATCTTTCTTCTCGTAGATGAAGTGCGGTTGGTTCATCCTCTCGATTGAGGTGTTTTCAAGAATCATGAAAGGTTTGAACGCAGATTGTAATCGTCAAGATACAAATGAGGTTTAAGATGAAATCAAGTGGCAGACTTGAAGAATTGTTTAGTTTCATATGTTATAATCAATATTTTAATTCATTTTAATTGTCCAATATTATTAGTCCACAGTTGATAGTCCACAGTTGACAGTCCAATAATTCATATATAGTTTAATATCTAATATTCGAATTAATTAATATGTATCGTGACCCGTGTACATGTCTCAGACTCGATCACAACTCAAACTATATATATTATTGTAGAATCAACCTCAACCCTGTATAGCTAACTCCAGCATTACTGCATATATAGTGTATATGGTTATTCCAAATAATATATATAGATGCATCGATATGATATGTCAAAACCTTGTATACGTGTCCCGATATTTAAAGTGCATAAAATAAATAACAGAAATTAAATGACGATAAATAAAATTGCGAGAATTAAAATTGCGATAAATAAAATGCGATAAATAAATTGCAATAAATAAATTGAGATAAATAAAAGGTAATACGGAATAAACAGTTAGCTAGGAACAGTTAGCGTGGATTCTTAACAAAATTTCTCATAATTAATTTCTTTGTTTCTAACAAATTTTATTTTTGTCCAATGTTTTCGTCATTATGCTACTTGTTGGATTCTGGTAAGTCAAAATCCAAATATGAAATTGAATGAAAATGGTTATTCTGTGGTGAATGGATTCATATATCTGTGGATGTAAGTAGGATAGTAAATGACTGTTGAATCAGATTCGAAGAATGTACAGTGTAACTTATTAATGTGAAATTTAAATATTCCTCGGGTATTACCTACCCGTTAAAATATTTTCATCATTAACAGTTTATACGAAAGAATTTTTAATTACATTCTTTATGAAAACATATATACACATATATTTTCTTCAGATGTAATACAGATTTAATTAGTTAATATAATATTAATCTCATTTGTTTTACCGTTAGAACTAGAATACATAATCTCTAAAACATTAGAGATTACATAATCGACATGTCGAACGAAGATAAATGATGTAGAACGTCATGTAGAACGAGGATTATGCTCGAGGTACCGATTGTGTTGTTGAAGCGTGTGTTGTTGATGGTACTGGTATTGATGTTGGTGGTACTATTGGTGCTTGCAAATTGTGTACCGTGCTCTCTAAAGTTAATACTCGAGCTCGGAGTTCTCTAACTTCTTCTACTAACCCTGGTTGGTTATCAGTGTGAGGTAGAGGTCGGATATCTCCTCTATTTCCGTTAATGGTAGCCTCAAGACGAAAAATTCTTGCAAAAAAGGAATAAACGGTGTTGCGAACGGGTTCGTTAGTGAGAGGGTCAAGTACTCCAAGGTTAGGTGGTAGATTCGGTTCATGATATGGAGTACCTTCTTCCCTTCTCCATAGGGTGAGTATGTCACGAACCCACCCCCATTTTCTCCAGTAATCACGGTAGTTGATTGGTTGGTGTGCTCCTGTCACGCTGTCTTCGGAGTCAGAGGAGCTTGGTCGATTCGTAGAGGCTATCTTACGCGATCTCAGAAAAGTTTTTGGTATGAAGAGTTTAGTGGCAGCAATTGATACTTGGATGGTATTCTCAATGCATAATATGCATAGATATATATAGTACCAGGTTCCCTTAAATTACGGAGAAATTTACGGAAGATATCAGGCAAAGTCTACCTTAATAGATACGCTAAGATATGAATTTGTCTATACACTATCTATGCAATAAAGTTAGTAGGACGTGTCTAGACTTAGGAATGATAAGCAGGTAATTTCCTAAGGATGATAAGTAGATGATTTTTGACACGAAATGATAAGCAAAACTTTTGACATACAGACACGGTCGAAGTCCAGACCCACTAATGTATCTAAACAACTATTAGTTAGACACACTAATGCAAGACCTGGTTTGCTAAGACCACCGCTCTGATACCAACTGAAAGAACCAGTTCATAAACATTATAAACGATTCACAATAGTTGATTTCATCGCGAGGTACTTGGCCTCTTTATGATACATTTTACAAACATCGCATTCGTTTTTAAAAGACAAACTTTCATTACATCAAAAGTTGACGGCATGCATACCATTTCATAATATATCCAACTATAATTGACTTAATAATAATCTTGATGAACTCAACGACTCGAATGCAACGTCTTTTGAAATATGTCATGAATGACTCCAAGTAATATCTCTAATATGAGCAAATGCACAGCGAAAGATTTCTTTCATACCTAAGAATAAACATACTTTCAAGTGTCAACCAAAAGGTTGGTGAGTTCATTAGTTTATCATAACAATCATTTCCATTAATTTAATAGACCACAAGATTTTCATTTCATTTTTCATAAACATCATCTCATATCAGGCATTTTGCAAACTGCATAGAGATAAAAATCATTCCTATGGTGAACGCTTGATAACCGAACTAACAAGATGCACATAGAATATCCCCATCATTACGGGACTCTCATCGGACATGATAATCAAAGTACAAAAGCATTCGTAACCCGAATGGGACATGTCAAGGTCCATAGATATATCTTTAGGATTCGCGTCAATTAGGGGCCATTTCCGTAATTCTTAGGCTACCAAGCTAAAAAGGGGCATATTCGATTCGATAATTCAACCATAGAATGTAGTTTCGATTACTTGTGTCTATTTCGTAAAACATTTATAAAAGCAGCGCATGTATTCTCAGTCCCAAAAATAAATATTGCAAAAGCATTTAAAAAGGGAGCAAATGAAACTCACAATACTGTATTTTGTAGTAAAAATACATATGACGACATTGAACAAGTGTAGGTTTGGCCTCGGATTCACGAACCTATATCATTGGTATATATATTAAAACACATAATCGTAATTGAACAAATTTATTTATTATATCTTTAATTTATATATTACGTAGGTTTAATTTGTGTATATATTCGTAATGATTAATATTCATATAGTTATATCAATATATATATATATATATAGATATATATATATATATATATATATATATATATATATATATATATATTTTTTTTTTTTATAATACCTAATTTGTTAAAAATGTTAATATGATTAGTACATACATATATATAATATTATTATAAGTATATTTTTATATCAATAATAGTAACAAAGGTTGTATTCAATTATATTAATAATAAAAATACCGATAAAGATATTAATTATAGTACTAATAATAATAATAATAATAATAATAATAATAATAATAATAATAATAATAATAATAATAATAATAATAATAATAATAAAGTTAATGATAATAATCATAATAATACTAAAAATAATAATAATAATACAAATTTTAGAATACAACCTTTGAAGAAACATGCTCTAAAAACAAAATACCACTGCCCAGACTCGAACCCATGACCTCTCGCTCACCCGCAAACATCCTTAGCCACTAGTCTGTTTCTATTTATTTGTATAATTCAAACCTATTTATAATAAACCCGATATATCCATAAACTCGATATATCCATTTTTCTGGTCCATGTCTAACCTCGGCCCAACCTAATTATTTCGGCCCATTAGATTCTGCAGCCCAATTGAAAGGACCCGTCCTAATCCACCTGGACGAAGTCATCAACATTTGGTCCCACTGCGATGATCGGCTCCAAGTAATGTCCTTATATTGAGCAAATGCACAGCGGAAGACTTAATTCGTACCTGAGAATAAACATGCTTTAAAGTGTCAACCAAAAGGTTGGTGAGTTCATAGGTTTATCATAACAATCATTTCAATATGTTAATAGACCACAAGATTTCATAATCATAAACATAATACACTCGCAAGTGTATGTAAAGCATTCTAAGTGGTTGAGCACTTGGTAACCATACTTAACATTTAATCAACGTCGCATATTCCCTTTATTATGAAATCTCACTACACCGTACCAAGTGTAGTCACCAAAACAAAGTACTGTGCAACCGTTGAATACTGGTCGTCCAGTCCGGTTGGGGTTGTCAGGCCCGATAGATCTATCAACAGGATTCGCGTTTACAATACCACATGTAAATAGTAGTTACCAAGCTACAGGGAAGTATGCCAGTGGTACAACTCAACGTAGAATATATTTTTAAGTACTTGTGTCTATTTCGTAAATATTTATAAAAGCAGCGCATGTATTCTCAGCCCAAAAATATATATTGCAAAAGCAATTAAAAAGGGAGCAAATGAAACTCACTTTTGCCTTGAAGGTATTTAATTCGACTTGGTCTCCGATAGATATCACGAACCTAACCATATATATAATATATCAACATATTTTCTTTTTAAGTAATCGTTACATATATATACATTTTTAATATTTTCTTAGTCCGTAGTTAGCAGTCCGATGTTAGTGGTCCACAATTAGTTGCTTAAATAAAATAAATAAAGACCCCATCATATTCGTATTGATCAGAATTAATCTCGATCCATGGTACCATGTTGTCAAATGACGTGTTGCGTACATAAAGTACCGTGTTGTCAAATGACATGTTGCGTACAATCATGAGGTCTTATGATTAATCTTCTCGTGTTGTTTACGGGTGGTCCTGAAATATATAAAATCAAATCATAAGTAATTATATATAAGATATCATATTAATTAGAAAAGATATGTTTAATTTACTTTTTCTCCAAATATTTTCGTAGCTAAACTAGCTTCGGATACCCAATCTTGTTTTAGTCGTAGTTTCTTCATTACAACTCCGTTTTTGTTGGTTCAACTTGCCACTTCCTTGGATCGAGTCAAATTTTAAGAATATGAACTGAAAATACCTTAATTTGTATTCAAAATCATAGGTTATTGGTCAAACTTTAGTGAAACTTATGAAAGTGATCATTTTCCATCATAAAAACAACATTTAATGATCATTTTTCTAAAAATACTTACACTTTGAGTTAAACCATGAAATTTTTATGTGTTAACATATTCATAATAAATATCATTTTTCCAAAACATGAACTTCCAATTCAAAGTTCAAGATGGTTTTTAATTATCCAACCCAAAACAGCCCCGGTTGCACTCCGACGACGTAGATTCAGTTTTTAAGATGTTCTTTGTAAAACCAAGTTATATCTTGTTAGGTTAGCATATCATTATGATATATTACAGGTCTTGAAGTGTTTTAAAATTCAATTTAGAAGGATCTATTTAGTTTGCGAACAAGTTTGAAATCATTCAAACTATGTTCTTGTTGTTAAAATTTTATACCACAAAATAAGATAGCTATATGAATATGAATTGAATAAGATTATGAACAAGGTTACTACCTCAAGTTACTTGGACAAAGTTACTACAAAAGATAAGAAATAATCTTGGAATCAAAGAGTGGTGGAGTTAGATCAAAAGGTTGGAAGTAAACTTCTTCAAATGGGTGGTTATTTTGATATGTTCTTGAAAGAGTTTTCTTATGGTGTTTAAGGCTTGTAATTGAAGCTAAATGATGGGGAAAATGCTTGGAGATGATCAAGTATGAAGTTAGGAGTATTTTGAGAGATAAATGAGGGTGTAGTTATGAGAAAATGGAGTGAAGAAATGGTGTTCATTTATAAAAACGTTTTTAGTTTATAAAGAAAGAAAAGGATTCCTAATTTTGTTTTCTTACTAATAATTCATACTACTTGACAAATTCTAGTTACCCCATATCTAGGGCAGTAAAAATTTGATTAGGATGTTGATTTGATGTGTATATATCAATAGTAAATACGTATAGAAGCTGGGTATGATACGGGTACATATAGCCTAGATATACGTATAGAAATCTTGAGGAAACGGAACGAGAATTCAAATATAGCTATCTTTTGTGAATATACTTATATTGTTTTATATATTTAAGTCCTTAAAAGTGATTAAATATATTATATATACGATACATGTATAAGCATTATAGATTATAAGTATATATATCAAAGAATGTTACGTATAGTTATCGTTTTGAAAACTTAAGTTAGTAGTTTCAAAATATACTTATAACTCATTGTCATTAGTACACAATAAGATGTTAAACCATCCTTAGATCATGTTAAATATATATAAATACATATATATACACAAACGTATAATTATCATATGTTATATAGTTCGTGATATCATCGGTCATATTGAACGGTCAAACGTTGTGTAAAACTCTTTTCAAAAACACAAGTCTCAACAATTTGGATTGCTTATCATGTTGGTATGGTTTAATTTATGTAAATATTAATCTCATAAGTATAATTTGGTCAGAAAATTCCGGGTCATTACAGTATCTTCCCGTTAAAGAAATTTCGTCCCCGAAATTTGATAGAGGTTGTTATGGATAACAATAAGAAGGTTTGGTGATAATGGAGTTTTATCATCATTGAGTAATGTAGATAAAACGATTCGATTATGCAAAGAATATAAATGAGACTATCGTAAAAGAGTGAGATGAGTAAAATATATTCTTCTTAACCGATGACGTAGTTATGATTGATTTCCGGGATTTAAGGGATTTAAAGAGAATCTTACGTAATAAGATTTGGTTCATTTGTGATTAAGGAAATCAGGATCTTCTTTGATTATATGCAATAATCTGTTTCGATTGCTCTGTCGGATATTTCACTATAAATTCACCCCTTCGTTTCCTTATTTTCCACGACTCACACCTTCTATTCTTTCTCCCTTGATTCTTACTTTAAAGCATTCATCAATATGCTCCATCCAGTCCTGATTCTTGATATACTCCTAGCTTTTATATCTGTCATTCTTCTTTTTCATCTACCACCAGAAGAATCTATTTACTTCTACTATACTCTTGTGTTTATAGTGTTTCTAATTCTCCCGTGTCTCTATATTACTATATGTATCGATATACACGGTTTGTAATTTCGGGATTATTATCGAAGTTTATATTCTTCATTATTTTTCGGAGCTTCATGCTTTTGTTTTCTCTTCCCGACTTCGAGTCAAGCGAGTAATGGTCCGGAATTCGTAGATATGAATTTCAGAATGAACATAGCTAATGCTCTAAGAAGAAAATGGTAATAGAACGATTTTGATTTGTTAAATTACCAGAATACCCTGGAGAAGACCGAGTCATCCAGAAAAATATTCTCTTGATATGTTTAGAGATTAGATAGAATGTAAGAGTCGTGTAAATGGCACATGATGATGGTACTGTGAATCATCATACTTTATTAGAAACTCAGCATGACTTACTGTAATATAATGACGTTGATCAAGTGTCATTATATTATACTAATCCATGCTTCAGTTCCCAACACTACTTCAAAACATTCATATTTTAAATTCGAAGGTTTCAGAATTTAGAAACTAACACAGTTTCTTTTATGTTGCAGATATTACGGAGAGATAAATGATCTCAGATAAGAATAGTTGTGAAAATATCGCCAGAAATATGGAGGATATTTATAATAGAACATACGAGAATATCTTAGAATTTCTAATATCAATGGATGATGAAGAAGATTTGTCTGTGAAGGTTTAGAATGAGAAATAAGATGTTTGCTAACGATTTCAGCAGGCACAGAATCATTTGGATTCTTTGAAGGCAAACTTATTCTTTGTGATTTGTCCACGGCTTTCTTCATAGTTTCACATAATCCGCTTTTCGGTACTAAATTTTCTATCGAGCGTTCCTAACACGCCTTTCTTTATCATCAAACTTTTGGCCATTAAGATCATCTACAACATGCTGCTTCGTCAGCATTTTCAAAGTTAACTGATCTGGGTCATCGGTTATCAAACCGAGGTAGTTTCAGGAGAATTGTGTTTTTAGAATGATTAATCGCTGATGGTAATATTGTGGAATATAAAAGGTTCCCCAGTAACAATAAAGAGTACGCATATATATCGCGGTTATAATAAAGTTGTTTCGGATGAAAAGTCGGAGTTGACTTGCTGGAGCTGTGACAAAATTAGCTACTTTGGAAAGGGATTGCAAAACGATCTTCGGTAATAACAATGTCAAAGGAACTAGAACAGATACGTGTCAAACGTTTACTCAGTTTCCGAGGGTTTTTCAGGTGCATAACTATATGCATCAATCTTTTCTTACGTAGATGAAGTGCGGTTGGTTTATCCTCTCGATTGAGGTGTTTTTAAGAATCATGATAGATTCGAACGCTGATTGTAATCGTCGAGATACAATGAGGTTTAAGATGAAATCAAGTGGCAATCTTGAAGAAATGTTTAGTTTCATATGTTATAATCAATATTTTAATTCATTTTAATTGTCCAATGTCATTAGTCCACAGTCGATAGTCCACAATAACAGTCCAATAATTCATATATAGTTTAATATATAATATACGAATTAATTAATACGTGTCGTGACCCGTATACCTCTTAGACTCGATCACAACTCAAACTATATATATTATTGTAGAATCAACCTCAACCCTGTATAGAGAACTCGATCATTACTGCATATAGAGTGTCTATGGTGATTTCAAATAATATATATAGATGCGTCGATATGATATGTCAAAACATTGTATACGTGTCCCGATATTTAAAGTGCGTAAAATAATTACAGAAATTAAATGACGATAAATAAAAGTGCGATAATTAAATTGTGATAAATAAACTGCGATAAATAAAATGTAATCAGTTAGCTAGGAACAGTTAGCTGGAACAGTTAGCGTGGATTCTTTACAAAATTTTTCATAGTTAATTTGTTTGTTTCTAACATATTTTATTTTGTCATATGTTTTCTTCATATGCCACTTGTTGGATTCTAGGAAGTCAAAATCCAAATATGAAATTGAATGAAAATGGTTATTCTGTGGTGAACGGATACGTATATCGGTGGTTGTAAGTAGGATAGTAAATGACTATTGAATCAGCTTCGATGAATGTACAATGTAACTTATTAAGATGAAATCTAATTATTCCTCGGGTATTACCTACCCGTTAAAAAAAAAAATTCACCATTAATATTTTGTACAAAAGAACTTTTAATTACAATCTTTATGAAAACATATATACATATATATTTTCTTCAGATGAAATCATGAATTTAATGAGTTAATATGATATTAATCTCATTTGCTTTTCGGTTTGAGCTAGAATATGAAATCTCTAAAACTTTTTGAGACCACATATTCTTCGCAGAATATCAATGAAGTTATGGATCAATACTTCATCGTTCATTATTGTTGGTACTCCTTGGTATCTATGGTGCGTATGATGTTGATGTTTGTGGGACAGATTATGATGTCGAGACGTGTGATGTGGATGTTGTTTGTTAGTGGTGATGATGGTATTGTTGATGTTATTGATGGTGGTGCTGATTATGCTGCTGGTGCTGCTGCTGGTGTTTGCAACCTTCGCACCATGTTCTCCAAAGCCGTCACCCGAGCGCGAAGTTCGTTAACTTCTGCTAGTACACCGGGATGATTGGCGGTTGGAGTGAGCCAATGAACAAGATTTGTAATATGGGATAGTATATAATCGTGACGAGATACTCTAGAAATGAGAGAGAAAATGGTGTTTCGAATAGGTTCGCCGGTAAGTGCTTCTGGTTCATCGCCAAGAGGGCAATTTGGTGGATGGAATGGATCACCTTCTTCTTGTCTCCAGTGATTTAGTATATTACGAACCCATCCCCAATTCATCCAGAATAGATGATGGGAAATTGGTTGATCGATTCATGTGACGCTGCTTTCGGAGCCCGAATGGAAATCCATATCGGCATAACTGTCGGAATCTGAAGAATTCGAACTAGATGCGGAATCCATCTTGTATAATGGGGAAAATGAATTTTTGGTATGGAATAGATTATAGGAGTTAGATTTGGTACTCTTCAATACATAATTTACATATGTATATATAATACCAAAATCCCGTAAATTACGGAGAATCTTTGAAAAGATATCAGTCAAAGTTCGCAATAACAGATATGCTAAGATAAGAATTCGTCTATACGTTATCAATGCAGTAAATGCATTAAAACGTGTCTAGACTTATGAATGATAAGCAGGTAATTTCCTAAGGATGATAAACAGATGATTTCCGACTAGAAATGATAAGCAAAACTTTTGACATGTAGACACGGTCGAAGTCCAGACTCATTAATGCATCCTAACAACTACTAGTTAGACACACTAATGCAAGACCTGTGTAATGACCCGCACTTTTTCGATCATTCTATATTTATAAGATTAATATTTACATAAATTAAACCTTACCAACATGACAAGCAATCCAAATTGTTGAGACTTATGTCTTCGAAAAGAGTTTTACACAACGTTTGACCGTCCAATTTGACCGATGATATCACGAACTATATAACATACGATAATTATACGTTTATGTATATATATGTATTTATATATATTTAACATGATCTAAGGATGTTTAACATCTCATTGGGTACTAATAACAATGAGTTATAAGTATATTTTGAAACTACTAACTTAAGTTTTCAAAACGATAACTATACGTAACGTTCTTCGACATAAATACTTATAACCTATAATACTTATACATGCATCGTATAGATATGTATTTTATCACTTTTAAAGGGCTTACATACATAAAACAATATAAGTATATTTACAAAAGATAGCTATATTTGAATCCTCGTTCCGTTTTCTCAAAGATTTCTACACGTATATCTAGGGTATATGTACCCGTATCATACGCAGCTTCTAGATGTATTTACTATTGGTATATACCAATAAAAATCTGCTCCTCAGCAGCCTTAAATGATTAAGAAACATGTGGAACCAACCATTTGTCAAGTAGCATGAATTATTTAGCAAGAAAACAAAGTTAGGTATCTTTTTTTTCCTTTATAACCTAAAAACGTTTTTATGCATGCACACCATTTCTTCACCCCATTTTCTCATACTTACACTCCCATTTCTCTCTCAAAATACTCTTAACTTCATACTTGATCATCTCCAAGCATTTTCCCCATCATTTAGCTTCAAAAACATCACTTAATCACCATAAGAAAACCCTTACAAAAACACTTCAAGAATCCTTCCAAGAACACAAACTTACTTCCAATCTTTCATCCAATTCCATCACCCTTTTAGTTCTAGGTTCTTACTCCTCTTTTACAGCAACCTTGTCCAAGGAACTTGAGGTAGTAACTATGTTCATAACCTTATTCGATTCATATATATATAGCTATCTTATTTTGTGGTATAAAATTTTAACAACAAGAACATAGTTTGAAAGTTTTCAAACTTGTTTGCAAACTAAATAGATCCTTCTAACTTAACTTTTAAAATACTTCAAGACCTGTAATATAACTTAATTACATGCTAATTTAACAAGGTATAACTTGGTTTTTCAAAGAACACCTTAAAAACTGTTTTTACGACGTCGGAGTGCAACCGGGGACTGTTTTGGGTTGGATAATTAAAAACCATCTTAAACTTTGAATTGGAAGTTTATCTTCTGGAAAAATGATTTTTAATATGAATATGATAACACATAAAAATTTCATGATTTAATTCAAAGTATTAGTATTTTTAGAAAAATAACCATTTAAGGTTGTTTACATAAAGGAAAATGTTTAACTTCATAAGTTTCACTAAAGTTTCACCTATGCCGTGTGATTTTGAATACAAACCAAGGTATTTTCAGTTCATAGTCTTAAAGAGGAACTCGATCCAAGGAGATGGCAAGTTGAATCAACGAAAACGGATTTGTAACGAAGAAACTATGACCGAAACAAAATTGGTTATCCAAGACTTGTTTAACTTCGGGATTAATTGGGAAAAATTAAATAAAATCACATCTTTCTAAGATAACATGATATTTTATATATATGTACTTATAATTCAATTTTATATGGTTCAGGATCACCCGTAAACAATACGAGAAGATTAATCATAAGATCCCATGTTTGTACGCAACACGTCATTTGACAACACCGGTACTTTATGTACGCAACACGTCATTTGACAACACCGGTACCGTGGGTCAAGATTAATCTCGACCAATACATATACGATGGGGTTTTATTTATTTCGTTGGGGGTTTTATTTATTTCATTGCGGGTATATTAAACATCTACAAATGAACCATTAAAATTGAATTACTAACAACGAAATGTTAACTACGGACTAAGGAATTATTCAAAGTATTAAAAGTATAACAAGTATATATATGAGACGTTTGTTTAAAAAGAAAAGGTATTGATATATTATATATGGATAGGTTCGTGATATCAACCGGAAGACCAAGTCAAAAATATATATATCTTCAAGACGAACGTGAGTATATAGTCCCACTTTTAAACTCTAAATATTTCGGGATGAGAATACATGTATTTTATGTTTTACGTTATGGACACAAGTAACTGAAAAATATATTCTACGTTGAGTTGTACCACTAGCATACTTCCCTGTAGCTTGGTAACTAATATTTACAGCGGTATTGTAAACGCGAATCCTGTTGATAGATCTATCGGGCCTGACAACCCCAACCGGACTGGACGACCAGTATTCAACGGTTGCACAGTACTTCGTTTTGTGACTACACTTGGTACGGTGTAGTAAGATTTCATATTAAAGGGAATATGCGACGTGATTAAATGTTAAGTATGGTTACCAAGTGCTCAACCACTTAGAATATTTTTATTAAACTGTTTATATACGAAATCTTGTGGTCTATATATATATATTGCTGCCGGCACTAAACCTATATCTCACCAACTTTATGTTGACCTTTTAAAACATGTCTATTCTCAGGTGATTACTAAAGCTTCCGCTGCATAATGTTGAATTTGAGCAGGATCTTGCGTACGCATATTTGTGTCAAAAATAAAACTGCATACCCGAGGATCTGTGTTGTAAAATATGCTAGAAACCGTGTTGTTATCATTATATGTAAAGTTTGTAAGTCGAAGATTATCGCTAAACGATAATCATTTTTATGTTGTCCAAAGCTTGTAACAAAAATAAGAATCATGGTTTGTAATGTATAATATATGCAGTTTTTCTTTTAAAAATGTCGCATATAGAGGTCAATACCTCGCAATGAAATCATACGTTATTTAACACGTTCTTATGGTTAAGGACGGGTTATGACATGTGGTATCAGAGCGGTGGTCTTAGCGAACCAGGTTTGCATTAGTGTGTCTAACCGATAAGTCGTTAGGATACATTAGTAAGTCTGGACTTTGACCGGGTCTGATTTAAAAACCATTGCTTATCATTGTTGGTTAAAATTTATATGTAAATATTATGTAGTACTAATGGGTTAGTTGTTGTATGATAGATGTCGGGCTCAAAACTTGTTATCACATTCAGCGACTCCGAACCAGAATCTTCAGATGGTGTTCCAGTCATTAACCTATCCGATGACGAAAATGATATCTTTGGGGAAGACTCACAAATTCCGGATGAACCAACTATAGAGAACCCGGAAAGTGAACCCGAGGAGGAAAGTGAACCCGAGGAGGAAAGTGAACCCGAGGAGGAAAGTGAACCCGAGGAGGAAAGTGAACCCGAGGAAGAAATACAGGAAATTACAAAAGACGAGTTCGAACTAGGAAAGAAACGAAAGGCTAATGAATTAGAAAATTCAAATCCTGAGTTTATAAGGATGATGTGGCACCAACTCCACTAGACACTACCACCCCTATTCCCGCTATTCCTATTCGTTCTATCCCGGCATCCAGTTCTTCAGTCCCACAGCCAAAATATAGGCAGACAGCCAGGATAAGCGTTAAGCGATTCTTTGAACCTAAACGTCCTAGAAAATAGACCAAACGATGCGCTGCCGTATTAAACCATGGGATCATATAATGTTTTGTATAATATTATTAGTGTGGTTTGCTTAATGTTCGATGTAAGATAAGCATATGTAAAATAGTGAAGTGTGAAATGCAATAATTTTCCATGGTTAAGTATTATTTAGATGGTAGTAATTGATTCTGTACTAAGCTATTAAGTATGGACATTAACGGGTAGGTACTACCCTAGATATAATTATAAAACGCTAATAAGAAGAAAAGGCTTTTATAATAATACCTGGTTCATATTATTAATAAGCTATAATGTACTGTAAATATACACTACATCTATAATATTCCATGTGAATAATTATTTTCTTTTCATTCTTATAGAAGAATATGGCGCGATTGAACCGAATGACGGAACAAGAAATCCAGGAACTCATCAATCAACGAGTGAACGACAGAATGTTATGGGTCGAGGCTGCAAGAGGTGCTGCAGTTAACCCAAATCCTCGTGTGGGGTGCACTTACAAAACTTTTCAAGCTTGCAAGCCCTCATCATTCAGTGGAACAGAAGGACCGATCGGTTTAACCCGATGGATAGAAAAGATGGAGACTGTGTTTAAAATCAGTGGTTGTGTTGAAAAGGACATGACCAAGTATGCATCATGCACTTTACAAGATAGTGCACTCACGTGGTGGAAAAATTATGTGAAGGCTGTAGGAGGAGATGTAGCTTATGATACTCCATGGGAAGAATTCAAAACAATGTTAATCAACGAATATTGTCCAAGGAACGAGGTTAGGAAGTTGGAAGATGAATTACGAAGTCTGAAGGTTGTTGGTACTGAAATCACCAACTACAATCAGCGATTCATGGAATTAGTTTTGCTATGTCCTGAATTGGTTCCAACCGAAGAACGGAAGATTGAAATGTACAAAGATGGTTTGCCCAAAAAGGTCAAGGCAAACGTTACAGCATCTAAACCTAAGACAATTCATGAAGCTATAACCAAGGCAAATGAGCTAATGGATCAGGTCATCATGGATAAGAAAGTATCCAATACTGATGTGAAGGTATCAGGTAACAAAAGAAAGTGGAATGGAAATTATGATCGAGGTAACCAACAACAATCTTTTAAGAAACAAGAAATCACGCAAGGTGCGGGTAGTGGTTTAAGCTTTGGTTATAAAGGACAAAATACTTTATGCAACCGATGCCACAAACATCACTCTGGTTACTGTAATGTGGTATGCAACAAATGTAATCGAAAGGGTCATCTTGCTGAAGATTGTAGGGCTCTCGTTATAAATACAAATGGTACCAAGACTCCTGCCACCAATGCAAATAGAACTGCTTTGGCTACCATTACTTGTTATGGGTGTGGAAAACAAGGTCACTATAAGAGCCAGTGCCCGAATCCAGAGAAAAATATCGGACCTGCACGAGGGAGAGCATTTGTTATTAATGCTAGAGAGGCGTGTGAAGACCCAGAGCTTGTTACGGGTACGTTTACCATTAATAACTTATCCGCATCTATTATATTTGATACTGGTGCTGATAGAAGTTACGTGTGTAGAGACTTTCACGCTAAATTGAATTGTTCATCATTACCTCTAGATGCTAAGTACATGATTGAGTTAGCTAATGGTAAACTAATTAAAGCCGATAAAATTTGCCGTGATTGTAAAATAAATTTAGCCGGAGAAACATTTAAGATTGATTTGATACCCGTAGAATTAGGAAGTTTTGATGTAATAGTCGGCATGGACTGGATGTCCAAAATAGGAGCCGAAGTTGTGAAATGTCCCGTTCTTATTGATTAAAAACGTTCCATATTAATTGATTTCGTTGCGAGGTTTTGACCTCTATATGAGACGTTTTTCAAAGACTGCATTCATTTTAAAACAAACCATAACCTTTATTTCATCAATAAAGGTTTAAAAAGCTTTACGTAGATTATCAAATAATGATAATCTAAAATATCCTGTTTACACACGACCATTACATAATGGTTTACAATACAAATATGTTACAACAAAATAAGTTTCTTGAATGCAGTTTTTACACAATATCATACAAGCATGGACTCCAAATCTCGTCCTTATTTAAGTATGCGACAGCGGAAGCTCTTAGTATTCACCTGAGAATAAACATGCTTTAAACGTCAACAGAAATGTTGGTGAGTTATAGGTTTAACCTATATATATCAAATCGTAACAATAGACCACAAGATTTCATATTTCAATACACATCCCATACATAGAGATAAAAATCATTCATATGGTGAACACCTGGTAACCGACATTAACAAGATGCATATATAAGAATATCCCCATCATTCCGGGACACCCTTCGGATATGATATAAATTTCGAAGTACTAAAGCATCCGGTACTTTGGATGGGGTTTGTTAGGCCCAATAGATCTATCTTTAGGATTCGCGTCAATTAGGGTGTCTGTTCCCTAATTCTTAGATTACCAGACTTAATAAAAAGGGGCATATTCGATTTCGATAATTCAACCATAGAATGTAGTTTCACGTACTTGTGTCTATTTTGTAAATCATTTATAAAACCTGCATGTATTCTCATCCCAAAAATATTAGATTTTAAAAGTGGGACTATAACTCACTTTCACAGATTTTTACTTCGTCGGGAAGTAAGACTTGGCCACTGGTTGATTCACGAACCTATAACAACATATACATATATATCAAAGTATGTTCAAAATATATTTACAACACTTTTAATATATTTTGATGTTTTAAGTTTATTAAGTCAGCTGTCCTCGTTAGTAACCTACAACTAGTTGTCCACAGTTAGATGTACAGAAATAAATTGATAAATATTATCTTGAATCAATCCACGACCCAGTGTATACGTATCTCAGTATTGATCACAACTCAAACTATATATATTTTGGAATCAACCTCAACCCTGTATAGCTAACTCCAACATTCACATATAGAGTGTCTATGGTTGTTCCGAAATATATATAGATGTGTCGACATGATAGGTCGAAACATTGTATACGTGTCTATGGTATCTCAAGATTACATAATATACAATACAAGTTGATTAAGTTATGGTTGGAATAGATTTGTTACCAATTTTAACGTAGCTAAAATGAGAAAAATTATCCAATCTTGTTTTACCCATAACTTCTTCATTTTAAATCCGTTTTGAGTGAATCAAATTGCTATGGTTTCATATTGAACTCTATTTTATGAATCTAAATAGAAAAAGTATAGGTTTATAGTCGGAAAAATAAGTTACAAGTCGTTTTTGTAAAGGTAGTCATTTCAGTCGAAAGAACGACGTCTAGATGACCATTTTAGAAAATATACTTCCACTTTGAGTTTAACCATAATTTTTGGATATAGTTTCATGTTCATAATAAAAATCATTTTCTCAGAATAACAACTTTTAAATCAAAGTTTATCATAGTTTTTAATTAACTAACCCAAAACAGCCCGCGGTGTTACTACGACGGCGTAAATCCGGTTTTACGGAGTTTTTCGTGTTTCCAGGTTTTAAATCATTAAGTTAGCATATCATATAGATATAGAACATGTGTTTAGTTGATTTTAAAAGTCAAGTTAGAAGGATTAACTTTTGTTTGCGAACAAGTTTAGAATTAACTAAACTATGTTCTAGTGATTACAAGTTTAAACCTTCGAATAAGATAGCTTTATATGTATGAATCGAATGATGTTATGAACATCATTACTACCTTAAGTTCCTTGGATGAACCTACTGGAAAAGAGAAAAATGGATCTAGCTTCAATGGATCCTTGGATGGCTCAAAGTTCTTGAAGCAAAATCATGACACGAAAACAAGTTCAAGTAAGATCATCACTTGAAATAAGATTGTTATAGTTATAGAAATTGAACCAAAGTTTGAATATGATTATTACCTTGTATTAGAATGATAACCTACTGTAAGAAACAAAGATTTCTTGAGGTTGGATGATCACCTTACAAGATTGGAAGTGAGCTAGCAATCTTGAAAGTATTCTTGATTTTATGAAACTAGAACTTTTGGAATTTATGAAGAACACTTAGAACTTGAAGATAGAACTTGAGAGAGATCAATTAGATGAAGAAAATTGAAGAATGAAAGTGTTTGTAGGTGTTTTTGGTCGTTGGTGTATGGATTAGATATAAAGGATATGTAATTTTGTTTTCATGTAAATAAGTCATGAATGATTACTCATATTTTTGTAATTTTATGAGAAATTTCATGCTAGTTGCCAAATGATGGTTCCCACATGTGTTAGGTGACTCACATGGGCTGCTAAGAGCTGATCATTGGAGTGTATATACCAATAGTACATACATCTAAAAGCTGTGTATTGTACGAGTACGAATACGGGTGCATACGAGTAGAATTGTTGATGAAACTGAACGAGGATGTAATTGTAAGCATTTTTGTTAAGTAGAAGTATTTTGATAAGTGTCTTGAAGTCTTTCAAAAGTGTATAAATACATATTAAAACACTACATGTATATACATTTTAACTGAGTCGTTAAGTCATCGTTAGTCGTTACATGTAAATGTTGTTTTGAAACCTTTAGGTTAACGATCTTGTTAAATGTTGTTAACCCAATGTTTATAATATCAAAAGAGATTTTAAATTATTATATTATCATGATATTATGATGTACGAATATCTCTTAATATGATATATATACATTAAATGTCGTTACAACGATAATCGTTACATATATGTCTCGTTTCAAAATCATTAAGTTAGTAGTCTTGTTTTTACATATGTAGTTCATTGTTAATATACTTAATGATATGTTTACATATCATAATATCATGTTAACTATATATATAACCATATATATGTCATCATATAGTTTTTACAAGTTTTAACGTTCGTGAATCACCGGTCAACTTGGGTGGTCAATTGTCTATATGAAACCTATTTCAATTAATCAAGTCTTAACAAGTTTGATTGCTTAACATGTTGGAAACATTTAATCATGTAAATATCAATCTCAATTAATATGTATAAACATGGAAAAGTTCGGGTCACTACAGTACCTACCCGTTAAATAAATTTCGTCCCGAAATTTTAAGCTGTTGAAGGTGTTGACGAATCTTCTGGAAATAGATGCGGGTATTTCTTCTTCATCTGATCTTCACGCTCCCAGGTGAACTCGGGTCCTCTACGAGCATTCCATCGAACCATAACAATTGGTATCTTGTTTTGCTTAAGTCTTTTAACCTCACGATCCATTATTTCGACGGGTTCTTCGATGAATTGAAGTTTTTCGTTGATTTGGATTTCATCTAACGGAATAGTGAGATCTTCTTTAGCAAAACATTTCTTCAAATTCGAGACGTGGAAAGTGTTATGTACAGCCGCGAGTTGTTGAGGTAACTCAAGTCGGTAAGCTACTGGTCCGACACGATCAATAATCTTGAAAGGTCCAATATACCTTGGATTTAATTTCCCTCGTTTACCAAATCGAACAACGCCTTTCCAAGGTGCAACTTTAAGCATGACCATCTCTCCAATTTCAAATTCTATATCTCTTCTTTTAATGTCAGCGTAGCTCTTTTGTCGACTTTGGGCGGTTTTCAACCGTTGTTGAATTTGGATGATCTTCTCGGTAGTTTCTTGTATAATCTCCGGACCCGTAATCTGTCTATCCCCCACTTCACTCCAACAAATCGGAGACCTGCACTTTCTACCATAAAGTGCTTCAAACGGCGCCATCTCAATGCTTGAATGGTAGCTGTTGTTGTAGGAAAATTCTGCTAATGGTAGATGTCGATCCCAACTGTTTCCGAAATCAATAACACATGCTCGTAGCATGTCTTCAAGCGTTTGTATCGTCCTTTCGCTCTGCCCATCAGTTTGTGGATGATAGGCAGTACTCATGTCTAGACGAGTTCCTAATGCTTGCTGTAATGTCTGCCAGAATCTTGAAATAAATCTGCCATCCCTATCAGAGATAATAGAGATTGGTATTCCATGTCTGGAGATGACTTCCTTCAAATACAGTCGTGCTAACTTCTCCATCTTGTCATCTTCTCTTATTGGCAAGAAGTGTGCTGATTTGGTGAGACGATCAACTATTACCCAAATAGTATCAAAACCACTTGCAGTCCTTGGCAATTTAGTGATGAAATCCATGGTAATGTTTTCCCATTTCCATTCCGGGATTTCAGGTTGTTGAAGTAGACCTGATGGTTTCTGATGCTCAGCTTTGACCTTAGAACACGTCAAACATTCTCCTACGTATTTAGCAACATCGGCTTTCATACCCGGCCACCAAAAATGTTTCTTGAGATCCTTGTACATCTTCCCCGTTCCAGGATGTATTGAGTATCTGGTTTTATGAGCTTCTCTAAGTACCATTTCTCTCATATCTCCAAATTTTGGTACCCAAATCCTTTCAGCCCTATACCGGGTTCCGTCTTCCCGAATATTAAGATGCTTCTCCGATCCTTTGGGTATTTCATCCTTTAAATTTCCCTCTTTTAAAACTCCTTGTTGCGCCTCCTTTATTTGAGTAGTAAGGTTATTATGAATCATTATATTCATAGATTTTACTCGAATGGGTTCTCTGTCCTTCCTGCTCAAGGCATCGGCTACCACATTTGCCTTCCCCGGGTGGTAACGAATCTCAAAGTCGTAATCATTCAACAATTCAATCCACCTACGCTGCCTCATATTCAGTTGTTTCTGATTAAATATGTGTTGAAGACTTTTGTGGTCGGTATATATAATACTTTTGACCCCATATAAGTAGTGCCTCCAAGTCTTTAATGCAAAAACAACCGCGCCTAATTCCAAATCATGCGTCGTATAATTTTGTTCGTGAATCTTCAATTGTCTAGACGCATAAGCAATCACCTTCGTTCGTTGCATTAATACACAACCGAGACCTTGCTTTGATGCGTCACAATAAATCACAAAATCATCATTCCCTTCAGGCAATGACAATATAGGTGCCGTAGTTAGCTTTTTCTTCAATAACTGAAACGCTTTCTCTTGTTCATCATTCCATTCAAATTTCTTCCCTTTATGCGTTAATGCAGTCAAGGGTTTTGCTATTCTGGAAAAGTCTTGGATGAACCTTCTGTAGTAACCAGCTAGTCCTAAAAACTGGCGTATGTGTTTCGGAGTTTTCGGGGTTTCCCACTTTTCAACAGTTTCTATCTTTGTCGGATCCACCTTAATAACTTCTTTGTTCACTATGTGACCGAGGAATTGAACTTCTTCCAACCAAAATGCACACTTTGAAAACTTAGCGTACAATTCTTCTTTCCTCAATACTTCTAACACCTTTCTCAAATGTTCACCGTGTTCTTGGTCATTCTTTGAGTAAATAAGTATGTCATCAATGAAAACAATGACAAACTTGTCAAGGTATGGTCCACACACTCGGTTCATAAGGTCCATGAACACAGCTGGTGCATTAGTTAAACCAAACGGCATGACCATAAACTCGTAATGACCGTAACGTGTTCTAAAAGCAGTCTTTGGAATATCATCTTCTTTCACCCGCATTTGATGGTACCCGGAACGTAGGTCAATCTTTGAATAAACAGACGATCCTTGTAGTTGATCAAATAAGTCGTCGATTCTCGGTAGTGGGTAGCGGTTCTTGATGGTAAGTTTGTTCAACTCTCGGTAGTCGATACACAACCTGAATGTACCATCTTTCTTCTTGACAAACAAAACAGGAGCTCCCCACGGTGATGTGCTTGGTCGAATGAAACCACGCTCTAAAAGTTCTTGTAATTGGCTTTGCAGTTCTTTCATCTCGCTGGGTGCGAGTCTGTAAGGAGCACGAGCTATTGGTGCAGCTCCTGGTACAAGATCTATTTGAAATTCAACGGATCGATGTGGGGGTAATCCCGGTAATTCTTTCGAAAATACATCGGGAAATTCTTTTGCAATGGGAACATCATTGATGCTCTTTTCTTCAGTTTGTACTTTCTCGACGTGTGCTAGAACAGCATAGCAACCTTTTCTTATTAGTTTTTGTGCCTTCAAATTACTAATAAGATGTAGCTTCGTGTTGCCCTTTTCTCCGTACACCATTAAGGGTTTTCCTTTTTCTCGTATAATGCGAATTGCATTTTTGTAACAAACGATCTCTGCTTTCACTTCTTTCAACCAGTCCATACCGATTATCACATCAAAACTCCCTAACTCTACTGGTATCAAATCAATCTTAAATGTTTCGCTAACCAGTTTAATTTCTCGATTCCGACATATATTATCTGCTGAAATTAATTTACCATTTGCTAATTCGAGTAAAAATTTACTATCCAAAGGCGTCAATGGACAACTTAATTTAGCACAAAAATCTCTACTCATATAGCTTCTATCCGCACCCGAATCAAATAAAACGTAAGCTGATTTATTGTCAATAAGAAACGTACCCGTAACAAGCTCCGGGTCTTCTTGTGCCTCTGCCGCATTAATATTGAAAACTCTTCCGCGGCCTTGTCCATTCGTGTTCTCCTGGTTCGGGCAATTTCTAATAATGTGGCCCGGTTTTCCACATTTATAACAAACTACATTGGCATAACTTGCTCCGACACTACTTGCTCCGCCATTACTCGTTCCAACACCATTTGTTCCTTTCGTTCTATTAACCCCTGGTCCGTAGACCTCACACTTCACCGCGCTATGCCCATTTCTTTTACACTTGTTGCAAAATTTGGTGCAGAACCCCGAGTGATTCTTTTCACACCTTTGGCATAGCTGCTTCTGATTGTTGTTGTTGTTGCGGTTATTATTGTTGTTGGGATGATTGTTGTAGTTACTGTTGTTGTTGTTGTTGTTGTTGTTGTTGGGCCGTTTGTTGTAGTTGCGATTAATGTTGCGATTGTTGGGATAATTGTTGCGATTATTGTTGTAATTGCTGTTGTTGTTGTATTGGTGATTCTTATCACCGTTTTCCTCCCACTTTCTTTTGACTTGCTTCACATTGGCCTCTTCAGCAGTCTGTTCTTTAATTCTTTCTTCAATCTGGTTCACTAGTTTGTGAGCCATTCTACATGCCTGTTGTATGGAGGCGGGCTCGTGTGAACTTATATCTTCTTGGATTCTTTCCGGTAATCCTTTCACAAACGCGTCGATCTTCTCTTCCTCATCTTCGAACGCTCCCGGACACAATAGGCACAATTCTGTGAATCGTCTTTCATACGTGGTAATATCAAATCCTTGGGTTCGTAACCCTCTAAGTTCTGTCTTGAGCTTATTGACCTCGGTTCTGGGACGGTACTTCTCGTTCATCAAGTGCTTGAATGCTGACCACGGTAGTGCGTACGCATCGTCTTGTCCCACCTGCTCTAGATAGGTATTCCACCATGTTAACGCAGAACCTGTGAAGGTATGCGTAGCATACTTCACTTTGTCCTCTTCAGTACACTTACTTATGGCAAACACCGATTCGACCTTCTCGGTCCACCGTTTCAATCCGATCGGTCCTTCGGTTCCATCAAATTCCAAAGGTTTGCAGGCAGTGAATTCTTTGTAGGTGCATCCTACACGATTTCCTGTACTGCTAGATCCAAGGTTATTGTTGGTATGTAGCGCAGCCTGTACTGCGGCTATGTTTGAAGCTAGAAAAGTACGGAATTCCTCTTCATTCATATTCACGGTGTGTCGAGTAGTCGGTGCCATTTCCTTCAAAATAGTCAAATGGAACAAGTTAATCATACAGAATATTAAGAGTAGTTAATAGTATTTCGTAGCATAATATGAACTCATTTATAAAAGCTTTTTCTTCATATTAGCGTTTTATAAGTTTAAATTCGGGTAGTACCTACCCGTTAAGTTCATACTTAGTAGCTAATATACAATTCAACTACTACAATTCTATATGAAAAACTGATTATAATAATATTTCGCGTTCAAACTTTTATACAATATTTTACAAACTTACAATACCGCTTATTTTACATAAAGCATGAAATATAGCACACAATAACTTTGATACAAGATAGTTGTGAAGATAATTCTAGCTAGTACACAAGTCGTTCAGCAAAGGCAATAAAGACACGTAATTCATACGTCCAGAAACAAGTCATGCATTCTGGTTTTACTAGGACTACTTCCCATCCTTGGTCTTGTGCAACATAACCGTTATGGCCATTGATAAGACAGCGTGTTGTAACGTCGTCAAAGGGACGAGGGTTACGTAATGTCCAACAGTCCCGTAATAATCTAAAAACCTCATTTCTTACCCCAATTACCGACTCCGTCACTTGTGGAAACGTTTTGTTTAATAGTTGTAGCCCGATGTTCTTGTTCTCACTTTGGTGAGAAGCGAACATTACTAATCCGTAAGCATAACATGCTTCTTTATGTTGCATGTTAGCCGCTTTTTCTAAATCACGAAGTCCAATATTCGGATATATTGAGTCAAAATAATTTCTTAACCCGTTGCGTAAAATAGCATTTGGGTTCCCCGCAATATATGCGTCAAAGTAAACACATCGTAACTTATGGGTTTCCCAATGTGATATCCCCCATCTTTCAAACGAAAGTCTCTTATAAACCAAGACATTCTTGGAACGTTCTTCGAATGTCTTACAAACTGATCTCGCCTTAAATAGTTGTGCCGAGGAATTCTGGCCGACTCTAGACAAGATTTCATCAATCATGTCTCCGGGTAGGTCTCTTAAAATATTGGGTTGTCTATCCATTTTGTGTTTTTAAACTGTAAAATAGACAAGAGTTAGATTCATAAAAAAATACTTATTAATACAAGCAATTTTTACATATATCATAAAGCATAAGAACACTATATTACATATATTACACCACACGAATACAACTATCTTATTCCAACTCGGTCATTTCTTCTTCTTCGATTTTGGTTCGTTTTGCCAAGTTTCTAGGGATATATGATGTTCCCCTAATACGAGCCGTCGTTGTCCACATTGGTTTAGAAAAACCTGGTGGTTTAGAGGTTCCCGGGTCATTGTTACAACTTAAGAACTTCGGGGGTTGACGATACATATAAAGTTCATCGGGGTTGGAATTAGATTTCTCTATTTTTATGCCCTTTCCCTTATTATTTTCTTTTGCCTTTTTAAATTCAGTTGGGGTAATTTCTATAACATCATTGGAATTCTCGTCGGAATCCGATTCATCGGAGAATTGGTAATCCTCCCAATATTTTGCTTCCTTGGCGGAAACACCATTGACCATAATTAACCTTGGTCGGTTGGTTGAGGATTCTCTTTTACTTAACCGTTTTATTATTTCCCCCACCGGTTCCGATTCTTCTTCCGGTTCCGATTCTTCGTCCGGTTCCGATTCTTCTTCCGGTTCCGACTCTTCTTCCGGTTCCTCTTCGGGAACTTGTGAATCAGTCCACGAATAATTCCAATTTACATTTGACTCTTCATTATTATTAGGTGAGTCAATGGGACTTGTTCTAGAGGTAGACATCTATCACATAATATCAAACACGTTAAGAGATTAATATATCACATAATATTCATATGTTAAAAATATATAGTTTCCAACAAAAATGTTAAGCAATCATTTTTAAAGAAAACACGGTCGAAGTCCAGAATCACTAATGCATCCTAACAAACTCGATAAGACACACTAATGCAATTTTTCTGGTTCTCTAAGACCAACGCTCGGATACCAACTGAAATGTCCCGTTCTTATTGATTAAAAACGTTCCATATTAATTGATTTCGTTGCGAGGTTTTGACCTCTATATGAGACGTTTTTCAAAGACTGCATTCATTTTAAAACAAACCATAACCTTTATTTCATCAATAAAGGTTTAAAAAGCTTTACGTAGATTATCAAATAATGATAATCTAAAATATCCTGTTTACACACGACCATTACATAATGGTTTACAATACAAATATGTTACAACAAAATAAGTTTCTTGAATGCAGTTTTTACACAATATCATACAAGCATGGACTCCAAATCTCGTCCTTATTTAAGTATGCGACAGCGGAAGCTCTTAGTATTCACCTGAGAATAAACATGCTTTAAACGTCAACAGAAATGTTGGTGAGTTATAGGTTTAACCTATATATATCAAATCGTAACAATAGACCACAAGATTTCATATTTCAATACACATCCCATACATAGAGATAAAAATCATTCATATGGTGAACACCTGGTAACCGACATTAACAAGATGCATATATAAGAATATCCCCATCATTCCGGGACACCCTTCGGATATGATATAAATTTCGAAGTACTAAAGCATCCGGTACTTTGGATGGGGTTTGTTAGGCCCAATAGATCTATCTTTAGGATTCGCGTCAATTAGGGTGTCTGTTCCCTAATTCTTAGATTACCAGACTTAATAAAAAGGGGCATATTCGATTTCGATAATTCAACCATAGAATGTAGTTTCACGTACTTTTGTCTATTTTGTAAATCATTTATAAAACCTGCATGTATTCTCATCCCAAAAATATTAGATTTTAAAAGTGGGACTATAACTCACTTTCACAGATTTTTACTTCGTCGGGAAGTAAGACTTGGCCACTGGTTGATTCACGAACCTATAACAACATATACATATATATCAAAGTATGTTCAAAATATATTTACAACACTTTTAATATATTTTGATGTTTTAAGTTTATTAAGTCAGCTGTCCTCGTTAGTAACCTACAACTAGTTGTCCACAGTTAGATGTACAGAAATAAATCGATAAATATTATCTTGAATCAATCCACGACCCAGTGTATACGTATCTCAGTATTGATCACAACTCAAACTATATATATTTTGGAATCAACCTCAACCCTGTATAGCTAACTCCAACATTCACATATAGAGTGTCTATGGTTGTTCCGAAATATATATAGATGTGTCGACATGATAGGTCGAAACATTGTATACGTGTCTATGGTATCTCAAGATTACATAATATACAATACAAGTTGATTAAGTTATGGTTGGAATAGATTTGTTACCAATTTTCACGTAGCTAAAATGAGAAAAATTATCCAATCTTGTTTTACCCATAACTTCTTCATTTTAAATCCGTTTTGAGTGAATCAAATTGCTATGGTTTCATATTGAACTCTATTTTATGAATCTAAATAGAAAAAGTATAGGTTTATAGTCGGAAAAATAAGTTACAAGTCGTTTTTGTAAAGGTAGTCATTTCAGTCGAAAGAACGACGTCTAGATGACCATTTTAGAAAATATACTTCCACTTTGAGTTTAACCATAATTTTTGGATATAGTTTCATGTTCATAATAAAAATCATTTTCTCAGAATAACAACTTTTAAATCAAAGTTTATCATAGTTTTTAATTAACTAACCCAAAACAGCCCGCGGTGTTACTACGACGGCGTAAATCCGGTTTTACGGTGTTTTTCGTGTTTCCAGGTTTTAAATCATTAAGTTAGCATATCATATAGATATAGAACATGTGTTTAGTTGATTTTAAAAGTCAAGTTAGAAGGATTAACTTTTGTTTGCGAACAAGTTTAGAATTAACTAAACTATGTTCTAGTGATTACAAGTTTAAACCTTCGAATAAGATAGCTTTATATGTATGAATCGAATGATGTTATGAACATAATTACTACCTTAAGTTCCTTGGATGAACCTACTGGAAAAGAGAAAAATGGATCTAGCTTCAATGGATCCTTGGATGGCTCAAAGTTCTTGAAGCAAAATCATGACACGAAAACAAGTTCAAGTAAGATCATCACTTGAAATAAGATTGTTATAGTTATAGAAATTGAACCAAAGTTTGAATATGATTATTACCTTGTATTAGAATGATAACCTACTGTAAGAAACAAAGATTTCTTGAGGTTGGATGATCACCTTACAAGATTGGAAGTGAGCTAGCAATCTTGAAAGTATTCTTGATTTTATGAAACTAGAACTTTTGGAATTTATGAAGAGCACTTAGAACTTGAAGATAGAACTTGAGAGAGATCAATTAGATGAAGAAAATTGAAGAATGAAAGTGTTTGTAGGTGTTTTTGGTCGTTGGTGTATGGATTAGATATAAAGGATATGTAATTTTGTTTTCATGTAAATAAGTCATGAATGATTACTCATATTTTTGTAATTTTATGAGATATTTCATGCTAGTTGCCAAATGATGGTTCCCACATGTGTTAGGTGACTCACATGGGCTGCTAAGAGCTGATCATTGGAGTGTATATACCAATAGTACATACATCTAAAAGCTGTGTATTGTACGAGTACGAATACGGGTGCATACGAGTAGAATTGTTGATGAAACTGAACGAGGATGTAATTGTAAGCATTTTTGTTAAGTAGAAGTATTTTGATAAGTGTCTTGAAGTCTTTCAAAAGTGTATGAATACATATTAAAACACTACATGTATATACATTTTAACTGAGTCGTTAAGTCATCGTTAGTCGTTACATGTAAATGTTGTTTTGAAACCTTTAGGTTAACGATCTTGTTAAATGTTGTTAACCCAATGTTTATAATATCAAAAGAGATTTTAAATTATTATATTATCATGATATTATGATGTACGAATATCTCTTAATATGATATATATACATTAAATGTCGTTACAACGATAATCGTTACATATATGTCTCGTTTCAAAATCATTAAGTTAGTAGTCTTGTTTTTACATATGTAGTTCATTGTTAATATACTTAATGATATGTTTACATATCATAATATCATGTTAACTATATATATAACCATATATATGTCATCATATAGTTTTTACAAGTTTTAACGTTCGTGAATCACCGGTCAACTTGGGTGGTCAATTGTCTATATGAAACCTATTTCAATTAATCAAGTCTTAACAAGTTTGATTGCTTAACATGTTGGAAACATTTAATCATGTATATATCAATCTCAATTAATATATATAAACATGGAAAAGTTCGGGTCACTACAAGTTGTGTGCGCCAAGAAGGCAATTCGCATTCCTCGTAAGAATAAAACGCCAGTAATGATTTATGGAGAGAAGGGTAACTCAAAGCTAAAACTCATTAGTTATTTGAAAGCTCAAAAGTGCTTGAAGAAAGGGTGCTATGCTATCTTAGCACATGTTAATAAAGTCGAAAAGAAAGAAAAAGAGAAGTGCATCAATGACGTGCCTGTGGCAAGAGATTTTCCTGAAGTATTTCCGGAAGAGTTGCCGGGATTACCTCCATTTAGATCTGTAGAATTTCAAATAGATCTTGTACCAGGAGCTGCACCGGTTGCCCGTGCTCCATATAGACTTGCACCGTCCGAGTTAAAAGAACTTCAGAGTCAGTTAAAAGAATTACTGGATCGTGGATTCATACGACCAAGTACTTCACCGTGGGGAGCTCCAATTTTATTCGTCAAGAAGAAAGACGGATCTTTCCGAATGTGTATAGATTATCGTGAATTAAATAAGTTAACTATCAAGAATCGGTATCCACTACCGAGAATTGACGACTTATTTGATCAACTCCAAGGATCATGTGTGTACTCGAAAATTGACCTAAGATCGGGCTATCATCAATTACGTGTCAAAGAAGAAGATATACCGAAAACTGCTTTTCGGACACGCTACGGTCATTACGAATTTTTGGTTATGCCGTTTGGATTGACGAATGCGCCAGCTGTATTCATGGACCTCATGAATCGAGTTTGTAGTCCATATTTAGATAAGTTTGTTATCGTTTTCATTGATGATATTCTTATCTATTCCAAGAGTGAGCAAGAGCATGAGCAGCATGTAAGGTTGATATTAGAGTTGTTAAGAAAAGAACAGCTATATGCTAAATTTTCTAAATGTGCTTTCTGGTTGAAAGAAGTGCAATTTCTTGGCCACGTTGTTAGTAGCAAAGGAATTCAGGTTGATCCAGCAAAAATTGAAGCCATTGAAAAATGGGAGACTCCTAAGACACCAACGCAGATACGCCAATTTTTGGGTTTAGCCGGTTATTATAGAAGGTTTATTCAAGATTTTTCCCGAATAGCTAAGCCGTTGACAGCATTAACGCAAAAAGGGAAGAAATACGAATGGACCTCGGAGCAGGAGAACGCATTTCAATTACTGAAGAAGAAGTTAACTACGGCGCCTATTTTATCGTTACCTGAAGGGAACGATGATTTTGAAATATATTGTGACGCTTCGCGACAAGGTTTTGGTTGTGTTCTTATGCAACGAAAGAAAGTTATTGCATACGCATCTCGACAATTGAAGATTCACGAGCGGAATTATACGACGCATGATCTAGAACTGGGAGCAGTCGTGTTTGCGTTAAAGATATGGAGACACTACTTATATGGGGTTAGATGCACTGTGTTTACTGATCATAAAAGTCTTCAACATATTTTCGATCAGAAACAGCTGAACATGAGGCAACGTAGGTGGGTCGAGCTGATAAACGACTACGATTGTGAGATTCGCTATCATCCCGGGAAAGCGAATGTAGTGGCTGACGCATTAAGCAGAAAGGAACGAGAACCAATTCGAGTACGAGCGATGAACATAAAAATTCGCATGAATCTCAACTCACAAATCAAAGAAGTTCAACGAGAAGCACTTACTAAAGAAAATATAGGAAATGAAATAATGAAGAAGTATGAGAAGCAACTCGTTATGCGGGAAGATGGAATTCGATATTTTGCAAATCGTATTTGGGTACCGAAGTTGGGTGGATTAAGGAAGTTGATATTGAACGAGGCACATAAGACAAGATATTCGATACATCCTGGAGTTGGAAAGATGTACCAAGATCTTAAGACGCATTATTGGTGGCCTAATTTGAAGACAGACGTTGCAACATATGTTGGGGAATGTTTAACTTGTTCCAAAGTCAAAGCAGAACACCAGAAGCCGTCAGGGTTACTTCAACAACCAGAAATTCCAGAATGGAAATGGGACGGTATTACCATGGATTTCATCACGAAGTTACCAAAGACTGCCTGGGGATACGACACCATTTGGGTAATTGTTGATCGTCTTACCAAATCTGCACATTTCTTGCCTATAAAGGAAACAGATAGAATGGAGAAATTATTACGATTATATATAAAGGAAATAGTTTCAAGGCATGGAATACCTATTTCCATTATATCTGATCGTGATAGTAGATTTACCTCAAAGTTCTGGCAATCACTACAGGAGGCACTAGGAACTCGTTTGGATATGAGTACCGCATATCATCCGCAAATGGACGGGCAGAGTGAAAGAACAATTCAGACTCTTGAAGACATGCTCAGGGCATGTGTGATCGATTTTGGAAACGGATGGGATAAGTATCTACCATTATCAGAATTCTCGTATAATAATAGTTATCATGCGAGCATTAAAGCTGCACCATTCGAAGCATTGTACGGAAGGAAGTGTAGATCTCCTATCTGTTGGAATGAAGTAGGAGATCAACAATTAACTGGTCCCGAGATCATACATGAAACTACTGAAAAGATAGTACAAATCAAAGAGAGATTGAAAACAGCCCGTAGTCGCCAAAAGAGCTACGCCGATGTCCGAAGGAAACCATTAGAGTTTCAGATCGGTGACATGGTTATGCTAAAGGTGTCACCTTGGAAAGGTGTAATACGTTTCGGTAAAAGAGGTAAACTGAACCCAAGATATGTAGGCCCGTTCAAGATCATCGAACGCATTGGACCGGTAGCTTATCGACTCGAGTTACCGCAACAACTCGCCGGAGTACATAATACCTTTCACGTCTCGAACCTTAAGAAGTGTCTTGCAAAGGAAGACCTCACCATTCCTCTTGAAGAAATCCATGTCGACGAGAAACTACAATTCATCGAAGAACCAATCGAAATCATGGATCGTGAAGTTAAAAGGCTCAAGCAGAGCAACATACCGATCGTTAAGGTTCGTTGGAATGCTCGAAGGGGTCCCGAGTTTACTTGGGAACGAGAGGATCAAATGAAACAAAAGTATCCACACTTGTTTCCCGATGACGCAAAATAGGTACAATTTTAAAATTTCGGGACGAAATTTATTTAACGGGTAGGTACTGTAATGACCCGCACTTTTTCGATCATTCTATATTTATAAGATTAATATTTACATAAATTAAACCTTACCAACATGACAAGCAATCCAAATTGTTGAGACTTATGTCTTCGAAAAGAGTTTTACACAACGTTTGACCGTCCAATTTGACCGATGATATCACGAACTATATAACATACGATAATTATACGTTTATGTATATATATGTATTTATATATATTTAACATGATCTAAGGATGTTTAACATCTCATTGGGTACTAATAACAATGAGTTATAAGTATATTTTGAAACTACTAACTTAAGTTTTCAAAACGATAACTATACGTAACGTTCTTCGACATAAATACTTATAACCTATAATACTTATACATGCATCGTATAGATATGTATTTTATCACTTTTAAAGGGCTTACATACATAAAACAATATAAGTATATTTACAAAAGATAGCTATATTTGAATCCTCGTTCCGTTTTCTCAAAGATTTCTACACGTATATCTAGGGTATATGTACCCGTAATCATACGCAGCTTCTAGATGTATTTACTATTCGTATATACCAATAAAAATCTGCTCCTTAGCAGCCTTAAATGATTAAGAAACATGTGGAACCAACCATTTGTCAAGTAGCATGAATTATTTAGCAAGAAAACAAAGTTAGGTATCTTTTTTTTCCTTTATAACCTAAAAACGTTTTTATGCATGCACACCATTTCTTCACCCCATTTTCTCATACTTACACTCCCATTTCTCTCTCAAAATACTCTTAACTTCATACTTGATCATCTCCAAGCATTTTCCCCATCATTTAGCTTCAAAAACATCACTTAATCACCATAAGAAAACCCTTACAAAAACACTTCAAGAATTCTTCCAAGAACACAAACTTACTTCCAATCTTTCATCCAATTCCATCACCCTTTTAGTTCTAGGTTCTTACTCCTCTTTTACAGCAACCTTGTCCAAGGAACTTGAGGTAGTAACTATGTTCATAACCTTATTCGATTCATATATATATAGCTATCTTATTTTGTGGTATAAAATTTTAACAACAAGAACATAGTTTGAAAGTTTTCAAACTTGTTTGCAAACTAAATAGATCCTTCTAACTTAACTTTTAAAATACTTCAAGACCTGTAATATAACTTAATTACATGCTAATTTAACAAGGTATAACTTGGTTTTTCAAAGAACACCTTAAAAACTGTTTTTACGACGTCGGAGTGCAACCGGGGACTGTTTTGGGTTGGATAATTAAAAACCATCTTAAACTTTGAATTGGAAGTTTATCTTCTGGAAAAATGATTTTTAATATGAATATGATAACACATAAAAATTTCATGATTTAATTCAAAGTATAAGTATTTTTAGAAAAATAACCATTTAAGGTTGTTTACATAAAGGAAAATGTTTAACTTCATAAGTTTCACTAAAGTTTCACCTATGCCGTGTGATTTTGAATACAAACCAAGGTATTTTCAGTTCATAGTCTTAAAGAGGAACTCGATCCAAGGAGATGGCAAGTTGAATCAACGAAAACGGATTTGTAACGAAGAAACTATGACCGAAACAAAATTGGTTATCCAAGACTTGTTTAACTTCGGGATTAATTGGGAAAAATTAAATAAAATCACATCTTTCTAAGATAACATGATATTTTATATATATGTACTTATAATTCAATTTTATATGGTTCAGGATCACCCGTAAACAATACGAGAAGATTAATCATAAGATCCCATGTTTGTACGCAACACGTCATTTGACAACACCGGTACTTTATGTACGCAACACGTCATTTGACAACACCGGTACCGTGGGTCAAGATTAATCTCGACCAATACATATACGATGGGGTTTTATTTATTTCGTTGGGGGTTTTATTTATTTCATTGCGGGTATATTAAACATCTACAAATGAACCATTAAAATTGAATTACTAACAACGAAATGCTAACTACGGACTAAGGAATTATTCAAAGTATTAAAACTATAACAAGTATATATATGAGACGTTTGTTTAAAAAGAAAAGGTATTGATATATTATATATGGATAGGTTCGTGATATCAACCGGAAGACCAAGTCAAAAATATATATATCTTCAAGACGAACGTGAGTATATAGTCCCACTTTTAAACTCTAAATATTTCGGGATGAGAATACATGTATTTTATGTTTTACGTTATGGACACAAGTAACTGAAAAATATATTCTACGTTGAGTTGTACCACTAGCATACTTCCCTGTAGCTTGGTAACTAATATTTACAGCGGTATTGTAAACGCGAATCCTGTTGATAGATCTATCGGGCCTGACAACCCCAACCGGACTGGACGACCAGTATTCAACGGTTGCATAGTACTTCGTTTTGTGACTACACTTGGTACGGTGTAGTAAGATTTCATATTAAAGGGAATATGCGACGTGATTAAATGTTAAGTATGGTTACCAAGTGCTCAACCACTTAGAATATTTTTATTAAACTGTTTATATACGAAATCTTGTGGTCTATATATATATATTGCTGCCGGCACTAAACCTATATCTCACCAACTTTATGTTGACCTTTTAAAACATGTCTATTCTCAGGTGATTACTAAAGCTTCCGCTGCATAATGTTGAATTTGAGCAGGATCTTGCGTACGCATATTTGTGTCAAAAATAAAACTGCATACCCGAGGATCTGTGTTGTAAAATATGCTAGAAACCGTGTTGTTATCATTATATGTAAAGTTTGTAAGTCGAAGATTATCGCTAAACGATAATCATTTTTATGTTGTCCAAAGCTTGTAACAAAAATAAGAATCATGGTTTGTAATGTATAATATATGCAGTTTTTCTTTTAAAAATGTCGCATATAGAGGTCAATACCTCGCAATGAAATCATACGTTATTTAACACGTTCTTATGGTTAAGGACGGGTTATGACAACCTGGTTCGCTACGACCACCGCTCTGATACCAACTGAAAGGACCCGTCCTAATCCACCTGGACGAAGTCATCAACATTTGGTCCCACTGTGATGATCGGCTCCAAGTAATGTCCTTATATTGAGCAAATGCACAGCGGAAGACTTAATTCGTACCTGAGAATAAACATGCTTTAAAGTGTCAACCAAAAGGTTGGTGAGTTCATAGGTTTATCATAACAATCATTTCAATATGTTAATAGACCACAAGATTTCATAATCATAAACATAATACACTCGCAAGTGTATGTAAAGCATTCTAAGTGGTTGAGCACTTGGTAACCATACTTAACATTTAATCAACGTCGCATATTCCCTTTATTATGAAATCTCACTACACCGTACCAAGTGTAGTCACCAAAACAAAGTACTGTGCAACCGTTGAATACTGGTCGTCCAGTCCGGTTGGGGTTGTCAGGCCCGATAGATCTATCAACAGGATTCGCGTTTACAATACCACATGTAAATAGTAGTTACCAAGCTACAGGGAAGTATGCCAGTGGTACAACTCAACGTAGAATATATTTTTAAGTACTTGTGTCTATTTCGTAAATATTTATAAAAGCAGCGCATGTATTCTCAGCCCAAAAATATATATTGCAAAAGCAATTAAAAAGGGAGCAAATGAAACTCACTTTTGCCTTGAAGGTATTTAATTCGACTTGGTCTCCGATAGATATCACGAACCTAACCATATATATAATATATCGACATATTTTCTTTTTAAGTAATCGTTACATATATATACATTTTTAATATTTTCTTAGTCCGTAGTTAGCAGTCTGATGTTAGTGGTCCACAATTAGTTGCTTAAATAAAATAAATAAAGACCCCATCATATTCGTATTGATCAGAATTAATCTCGACCCATGGTACCATGTTGTCAAATGACGTGTTGCTTACATAAAGTACCGTGTTGTCAAATGACGTGTTGCGTACAATCATGAGGTCTTATGATTAATCTTCTCGTGTTGTTTACGGGTGGTCCTGAAATATATAAAATCAAATCATAAGTAATTATATATAAGATATCATATTAATTAGAAAAGATATGATTAATTTACTTTTTCTCCAAATATTTTCGTAGCTAAACTAGCTTCGGATACCCAATCTTGTTTTAGTCGTAGTTTCTTCATTACAACTCCGTTTTTGTTGGTTCAACTTGCCACTTCCTTGGATCGAGTCAAATTTTAAGAATATGAACTGAAAATACCTTAATTTGTATTCAAAATCATAGGTTATTGGTCAAACTTTAGTGAAACTTATGAAAGTGATCATTTTCCATCATAAAAACAACATTTAATGATCATTTTTCTAAAAATACTTACACTTTGAGTTAAACCATGAAATTTTTATGTGTTAACATATTCATAATAAATATCATTTTTCCAGAACATGAACTTCCAATTCAAAGTTCAAGATGGTTTTTAATTATCCAACCCAAAACAGCCCCCGGTTGCACTCCGACGACGTAGATTCAGTTTTTAAGATGTTCTTTGTAAAACCAAGTTATATCTTGTTAGGTTAGCATATCATTATGATATATTACAGGTCTTGAAGTGTTTTAAAATTCAAGTTAGAAGGATCTATTTAGTTTGCGAACAAGTTTGAAATCATTCAAACTATGTTCTTGTTGTTAAAATTTTATACCACAAAATAAGATAGCTATATGAATATGAATTGAATAAGATTATGAACAAGGTTACTACCTCAAGTTACTTGGACAAAGTTACTACAAAAGATAAGAAATAATCTTGGAATCAAAGAGTGGTGGAGTTAGATCAAAAGGTTGGAAGTAAACTTCTTCAAATGGGTGGTTATTTTGATATGTTCTTGAAAGAGTTTTCTTATGGTGTTTAAGGCTTGTAATTGAAGCTAAATGATGGGGAAAATGCTTGGAGATGATCAAGTATGAAGTTAGGTGTATTTTGAGAGAGAAACGAGGGTGTAGTTATGAGAAAATGGAGTGAAGAAATGGTGTTCATTTATAAAAACGTTTTTAGTTTATAAAGAAAGAAAAGGATTCCTAATTTTGTTTTCTTACTAATAATTCATAGTACTTGACAAATTCTAGTTACCTCATATCTAGGGCAGTAAAAATTTGATTAGGATGTTGATTTGATGTGTATATATCAATAGTAAATACGTATAGAAGCTGGGTATGATACGGGTACATATAGCCTAGATATACGTATAGAAATCTTGAGGAAACGGAACGAGAATTCAAATATAGCTATCTTTTGTGAATATATTTATATTGTTTTTTGTATTTAAGTCCTTAAAAGTTATTAAATACATTATATATACGATACATGTATAAGCATTATAGATTATAAGTATATATATCAAAGAATGTTACGTATAGTTATCGTTTTGAAAACTTATGTTAGTAGTTTCAAAATATACTTATAACTCATTGTCATTAGTACACAATGAGATGTTAAACCATCCTTAGATCATGTTAAATATATATAAATACATATATATACACAAACGTATAATTATCGTATGTTATATAGTTCGTGATATCATCGGTCATATTGGACGGTCAAACGTTGTGTAAAACTCTTTTCAAAAACACAAGTCTCAACAATTTGGATTGCTTATCATGTTGGTATGGTTTAATTTATGTAAATATTAATCTCATAAGTATAATTTGGTCGAAAAATTCCGGGTCATTACACCAATAGCGATTCATAAGCCCTATGCAATTGTAGTTTATTTGGCCCAAGATTTATTAAGGTTTTTATGCCTAGATACATTTACGTACCCACTGATCATAGACAAAATATCAGGGTTTCGGTTTCATCATCCTTACATCATCATCCACTTAATATCATAATCATCATCGCCTTTATGAACTTTATCATCTTCATCAATTATCGCATCATTATCTTTCGTTCTTCCTAAGCATCAACAACATAAAATCATAATCCTCAAATTATAATCATCATCTATCATTCTGTCATTGTTTTCGATATATGTCATCATCATAGTGATTCATCCTAATCATCTTCATATCCATCATCGCTTCGTCGTGTATGTATCATCATCATCATTATTGTATCATCTCGCTATCTAACCCTTTTACTACTCATCTTATCATCATCATCATCATCATCATCTCATTCTAATCCTCATTATGCCATCATCATCACTTCGTGATCATAATCGTCCCTCATCATTTAAATTACTCTATTCATAATCGTCTTCATTCCTTCATCATCTCATTCCTACTTTCCGTAACAATCAATCGTATAACTCCATATTATTAGTATTAGTTATAACTTCAAATTAATTGCTTCCTACTACTTTATGTATTTAATTGTTTCCATATACAGATGTATCGATATATTTTACATAATAAGAATTATTGAGTTAGTGCCACTTTAACTAATGACAGACAAGAGTTATTTTATATTCCAAATATATAAAGGTTTCATTCATAGTGGCTATAATAAAAAAATATATTATAACTACCTGTGAAAACGTATACTGTCTTGGTGATCATATAGAGGTGATGAAGGTGAACGTGAGTGTTGGGTTTGGGGAGTTCTTCGAACACAATTGAATCAAGGAAACCGTAGCAAAACTTAAATGATACTTTAGGTTTTGTGGAGCAACAATTAGAACAAGTGGGTTTTGGGTAATCTTAATTGTCGAACAAAAGTTCAAGAAGGTGGTGGGTTTAAGGTGTTGGTGATCACATGAAGAAGAAGAAGGAGAAACAGAAGACATATGCAGCTACAGCTGCTGTAGGTGAGCTGTTTAAACAGCTTCAGAATAGCAAAATTAACAGAAAACATGAAACTAATAAGCACTGTAGATCGTCTTCTTTGTTTGATAACATGCATCATTATCATCATATATTTTCACTGTATTCGAAATAAAAATAGAAGGGAGCTGTTGCAGCAAAATAATAAATAGTAGATAGCAACAGAATAAGGTTCGTGTTTGTTGTGATTGTAATATGATGACTGCACCAATTAGAAACAGAAAAAGAAACAACAACACACGAAAAAATGACAAGTGGTTTGTTGATGGTGTTATGGTTGTGGTTTACATCAGAAGTAACAATAGAAATATTCATAAGCTCGATCATGGCAGCAGCTGAATGAATCAAATGGAGGTTGTTTTGGGGTCTCGGTTGTAGAACAAGATGGTTTGTATCATAGTGACTAAATATATGTATTTATATTTATAATATCCCTATACTAGTAATATAATAGATAGTTGGAACATGTGTGAGTTGATTAATATCAACTTATTGATAGAATTAACAATTGACAGCAAACAAACTTGAATATGGCAGACAAGGAAAAACAATTATGATGGTGATTAGTTGACTATAAAAAAATATCCACGTGAAAATTAGAATAAGTTAGCAGCCATTGGTTTGCTTAGTTTTAAGACGGAGTGCCATCCTACTCCGTTGTTTATCAGTGGCGGGTAAAAGTCTTCGAAAAAATCCTAAATTTTTAAATTAACTATATTTATTTATTTTTGTCATTATGGTATAAAATTCGGTCATTAACTGTTAAATAAAAATTAAATTAATTGTTCACTCCCAACCCAAAGTAAAAGTTTTAAAATTCAACAAATAGTTCCTAAATATATTTTTTAATGAGCCTATAATTTATAGAACTCATTTTCGGATCACTGTTTATTTAAAAATCAAATAAGTTCGCATTAAACTTGTTTAATATACATCGAATGGCAATTGAGTATTACTGTCGTTTACTAATTAAATTCAAAATCACAAAATATTTATTTAATATACTTTATTTATATATGTAGATATGTTTTAAATAATATTTATCATAATATCATATTTCATAACAACCACCTTTAATATTTCAAATTATACTTTCAATTAATATATATATATACACACACACATATCTATTTACAAATATTTGTTCGTGAATCGTTGGGAATGGTCGAAAGTCAAATGTATATATGAAGACAGTTCAAAAATTTTGAAACTCAATATTACAGACTTTGCTTATCTTGTCGAAATCATATAAAGATCAAGTTTAAATTTGGTCGGAAATTCCTGGGTCGTCACAAGAGAATCGGTAAAATTACATTCCACAGCTTCTAGAACTCAGTTACAATGCAATGGCTATCTAATTAGGACTACTTAGGTTCCTTATATAGCCCTCTTCTAAGGAACCTTCATTTAGGCTTATTTCACACTAACACTATACATACTTCGGGGTCTTAACAATCTCCCCCTTAGTGTTAAATGTGAAAATTACAATGTAATCCTATTGAGATATCTAAAGGAACTTTCTTCCTCTAAAATGAACTTTAGATTTGAGTCCTCTGAGACTCTCATATCTTCTTATGTTCACTCTTGTTTTGAGATGACTTTTCAATCTCGTGAGAATGTATTTGACAATCTCATTATCTTCAGATGAATAGCATTTGTTGATCAGTCTCCATCTCAAGTATTTGAAAGCATACATCAACGTTCCGTCTGAGTATCTTCTGAAGTCTGAAACTCTGATGAAGACCTTTGTGTAATGCAAATTGACAAATACAAACCCATATGGACATTCACTTACTTCAAGTAAGGACATATATCTCAGCTCTTCAATCACTTGATTTGGTGGTTTGATTCCGAGCTTTTTGTGTCCAGATTTCAACCCCATCTGAAAGTCGTGAACAGACATCCATCTCATTGAGTCAAGAATAAATCTGTAGACCGCTTTCATTGTAGTAGCATGATAAATTGTCGTAGATTCATTCAGCTCTATCAAGTAATTGTAGATATAGATAATGTCGTCCATCTTTAATCTGTCAAAATCCGCTTCCGAGAACTGATAGTCCTCATCATCCATTCTTGTCACATAAAATAGTGGCATCTTCACTCCATCCTTGTTAATCATCAAAATTTTGTTAATGTTTTTGATTTCTGAATTCCGCTGTTCTTGAAGTTTCTCTTCATTCTTCAATTTAAATTTATCGCGAACATTCAGATAAGCTTTGATATATTCTGGTTTCTTATGATATTTCCATGCACCTAGAACATTCATTGAGGCAGCAAGGATGAGATCAGAATCTTCATAAATCTTATAAGCTTGTTTTTCTATAAATGGTGAACGAAGAATCAGCTTTTCTTCATCCTCATCAAGTTGATAATCAGCATCATGTTCAAAGACAATTTCTGCAGTTTGAAATGGAACATTAAGAACAGGAGGAGTCGTAGTATCTTCTTTGCCATTTTAAAAAAAATCTTCTCAAAGTGCATCCTAAATTCATCGGTTGGAGATGTCATGTTGACAAATTGAAGTTCATTAAACTCATTAGCGACACTAGACCCCCTCAAAATATTTTCAATATTATCAAAATTTCGATTGTCCTCTGGAGCTGACTTTTTCTTTGTTTGATTAGCTAAATCCATAATCATTAACATCCCTGAGTCACCCTCTCTCTGATCTTTCGATTCATCTAGAAAACTTTCACAATGAATCACCTCAATTTCATCACTTTCAGAATCAGATATTTCAACTACATCGTGATCCCAATGTTGACTAGACGAACCAGCTTCATAAGTTGATCGTTGAAAACCACTGGACCTATAGCCATATCTATTCTCCCCCTCATGAAGATTATCAGGATTGAAATCATCATGGTCAGGCATATGAATTAGTCCAGGTGACTTATAAGGAGATAAGGATAAACTACTTTTGCTTGCTCAAGATAAATCATCATAGTATCACGAACTTCATCAAGATCAGTTCATTTAGCAAATTCAGCAAGATATAGCTCCTCTATCTCATTATCAGAGAGATATTTGAATCCATATATGTTTGAAATACGAGAAGGTAACCCAGTTGGTGAAACAACAGTGTAACCATGAATAGCATCAGCAGCAACTGTTGAAGGTGATGTCGGTGAAAGTGTTTGAGTTACCGTGAGGGCTGGTAAGGATAAGCGTGTGGTATTATTCTTATATGTAGGGTGATACATACTACTAGTCAAATTCGTGATATCCCCTTCTGATGGAAGTTGGGCAACAACCGGAGTTGTTGCCGGCGAAGATTCTTTCGAATCACCCACCTCCATGACTTTAGTCTCATGGGACTCTGACAGAGTAGCAGAACTACCCATCGGTTTAGCTCTTGCAGAGATATTACTATCTCTGACTCCTGAAATCATTGATATACCATGAGGTGGCACATCTCTTTCAGTTAAGGACTCATCCCCCAGACCCTGAGATTCAAAATCTGGAAGAGAAGTGGTTTGAACCAATGGATCAATTTCTTCAACCAAAGGAACACTTTGCTGGAAGTCTGATAAATATCCCGAAGGATTGTTAGGTTGATTCGTTTCCATGAGACGCGGCAGATCTCCCTCATCAAGATAAGCCGGACCTCCAGGCCGTGTTGTACGTTGAGGCAATACAACATCACTTAGATGATGTATATCAAGAGGATTTCTGGCCGATACGCAGGGTGCCTTTTCATGGTTTTTCGGCTCCCTTCGGCCGTTCTGGACTTCAATGATTGAGTTTCCTCAATTGATTTAGTCATCGCAGACTTTACTGCAGAGGAAGGCTTTACTTCCTTAGATGCCGAAGCATCTTGCTGAGTAGGATTTATTATTAAGTCCTAATTAGGTTGGATAGGCTGATTGGTCTTTTTACCATCCGTACTTTCAGCTCTCTTGCCTACTGAAGCTTGCATTTCATTTGGTCCATATCACCAATGGATTGAGTAACTGTTCAGCGTACGATAGGAGTCGTAGTCCTAGATCTAGTTACGCGTTGGGTCGGCAGAGTCTGAATCATCTCATCGGGCATATATCATGTTCTCTTTGGAGAATCTTCTGGAGATGATTCAGTTGCTGATGAATCGGTGTCACTGATCTCCTCAGGTGTTGTGGAAAGGGTTGGTTCAATCCTAGGTGAACTAGGTTCCATGATCCTCACGGGTTGAGCTTGTTGAGCTACCCTAGGACGTTTAAGGTTTATCCTGAGTGGAGGATTAGCTGGCCCGGGTGGTTGAACTATAGGTTCCTCTACAACCTCTGGGGCTGGAACAGCGGCTGGTTCAACTTTTAGTTGTTGTACCAGGTTCGGAAGAGGTATTCGTACCGCCTCAAAATAAGAACGCATTCTGGTGTCATGAGGTTCAGCTAGCCTCACTAACCAATTTGGAATTGGTGCAGTGAATCTATTGTCTGATATCACTGGGGTATTCATCTTTAACTCCCCAAATCTCTTCATCTGTAATCCATGTGTACCTGGTTCAAAAATATTTGCATCTCTGCAAGCATTAATAGCATCATGGATAAAGATACTGAAAAACCTTTCACAAGGAATGTAGGAACTCCTTGGTTTATCCACTTGTGCTTGAACCAGATCCCACAAGAGTTCTGCATAGTCTCGAGTTTCCACTCTTGTAAATGAGTAGAAAAGCTTGAGCATCGGCGCAGTTAGGCTATCAGATCCACTCCTTGTCATCAGCAAACATCTGTTGATGATCGAGAAGATCACATACCACCGGGAGTTCAAGTACTTCTTTTGAAACTTAGCCGGTGGAACATTGTTAGCTCCACTATAACCAAGATGAAATACTGAGGTCATCATCTGCTGAGTAGAAGAAAAATCAGGAGCATTCGGTACAAGAAGAAGCTGAAAGATCCTCCTGAAATCAGCTTTTGTGATTCTCCTCAATCCCTGTACCCTTCTCAGCTCGAATTCAAATCTAGCTGGTTCTCCCTGTGGATTGGCAGCTGTAGGTTGTGTAGCCTGAATAAACCTAATTGTTCTGTTCAGAAGCTCCAAGTCTATAACTGGCACACTAACAGTTGAGCTTAGTGCAGACCATAATGTATGTCTCTCCAGAATTGCAATCCAGTAGTTGCATGGAATATTGGTTTCAAAATTGATAAAGTGATTGTTCGCCATTTAGCTGTATAAATAAGAAATAGAAGACCACAAGATGTTATCATAAAGCACATATCTCTATTCTTATTTCCTTTGAAATCCTTTGAATTTTTCAAATTTTAAAATTTTTATGGATTCCTAAGTTGTAAAAATCTTTTATTCCAATTATGTACAAACATTTGACAAACATGATATTCAAATAAGATTCAACACATTACAAAAGCATTATGCATAATCAAATATGTAACACAAAGAATCAGAACAACACTTAGTCAAATTTTCAACATGTGTCAAGCAAATTCGGTATTTATGAAATATTTCAGATTCGGTAACAAAAATTGCTTGTTCTTTCATTTTAAAGATCTAGAATAAGCATGCAAGTTTTTCAAATTAAAAATCAAATTATTTCAAAGTACCAAACACCAGACTCAGTAACAAGCCAAGAACAGATTCGGTAACTTCAAAATTCACAGATAATCACTCAAACATGCATATTCAGTCTCATATCATGCAAAATCATAACCATAATCAATTAACAACTCAATTAAATCAGAAAAACATGTTAGTTGTTTGAACAGACTCGGTACTGTAGCATGAACACATTCGGTATATATAGAATCCATCAAACAATCAATTAAACATGCAATCTGACTCGGTCAATTGATAGATCAATCAATTTAACACATATTAGACAAGATTTCATGTTAATCAACCTAATCAATTGATTTTAATCTAAGATTAAAGATTAAAGACTCAGATTCGGTATAATCAACCATATTTCAAAATTAAGTGTCTTAATCCTATTGTTTTTTATCTTTTCTGGTTTATAATCATTCAAATATCTCAGATCTACAAGATGTGTATCTTAAAATTGATTAAAACGAATAAATACCAAAGATTTGAAGAAAGAGAAGGACGGACTCGGTAGATTAAGCAGATTCGATAAGTATAATCAGACTCGGTATGCAACTAGAACAATGTGAGAGAAAGTTTGACTTTGACTCTCCTTTTATAGATACCGAAGATGTTTAAAATTGGGCCTTACCGAATGGGCCTATTTTACCGAATGTAGTCCATTTTCAAAATTTAATCAATTTGACTTCAAATTTTGACATATCTTTAACAAGGATTTTCAAGTTTATCATATTTTCAATGAAAAACATTTCTGAGACATTATGAAAGTTTTAGAACTTACCGAATCTGCACTGTTGGTTGTCAAATTCGGTATAATGCTAAAAATAATATTTATTCAGAGAAAATAATTCTTTTTGGATTTTATCTTTTTCAATTTTTTAAGAATTTTCTAAAAACAAGATTTGTACTTAGAAAAATTTGAAATATGTACAAAGTACAAATCTTCAATGATATCAATTTTAAAACGAGTTGCATACTGAGATGTATACAAGCTAAAGAGAATATTTTCAATTTAAAACATGAGTTTTTATGAATTCACTTTTTTTTAAAATCAATTTTCTTTTTAATTTTCTCACTTTCTCCCTTTCAAAATGTGATATACAATCAAATTAATTATCATTTTGATCTTCCCAAGAAAATTTAATAACTCTCCCTTGAAATATGATATCAATTAGTTACCTCCCCCTTTCGTAACCATTGAAAAATAAACCCAGGAAGTTATCAGAAATCTAAAGGCTCCCCCTTGAAAGATAATATCTAAAGCATAAGATATTAGTTGCTCCCCCTAGAAAAGAATTACTCCCCCTAAACATAAGATCTCAGGTATAAGTCCCAATTTAGCTAAGCAAAGTTAAGCATTATACTCTACCATGCCAATTTCTTTTATCAAGAACTTTAGCCTAAGTTCATCTAAGGGTTTAGTGAACATGTCAGCTAATTGCACTTTAGTAGGCACAAAGTATAACTCTACATCTCTTTTTTCAACATGGTCCTTAATGAAATGATAACGAATATCTATGTGTTTAGTCTTAGAATACTGAACCGGGTTACTAGTTATGGCAATTGCACTCTGTGAATCACAGTGTATCGGGGTCTTAGTGATCTTAAAGCCATAATATAGGAGTTGAGTTTGCATCTAAAAAACTTGTGAACAATAATGAGCTGCAGCATTATACTCAGACTCAGCGGTTGATAAAGAAACACAGTTTTGTTTCTTAGATAACCAACTAACTAACCTATTCCCCAACATCTGAATTGATCCAGGTGTGCTTTTTTTTATCAACATGACAACCACCATGATCTGCATCAGTATAAGTAGTGAGATTGAAATCAGATCCATGTAGATACTAGATTCCAAGATTAGGGGTACCTTTTAGGTACTGAAAAATCCTAACCACCGCTTTGGAGTGGGATTTCTTAGGGTTTGACTGAAAGCGAGCACAGACAGTTACAGCAAGTGTAATGTCTGGTCTACTTGCAGTCAGATACATTGAAGAGCCAACCATGCTTCGATAAAGTGTAATGTTAAAGGGTTCCCCATTAGCATCAGCATCCAATAATGTCCTCATTGGGGTTGTCATTGGTTTTAAAGCAGTTATTTTAAAATGTTTTAGCATATCATTGATATACTTTGTATATATATATATATATATATATATATATATATATATATATATATATATATATATATATATATATATATACGTATATACATATATATATGTATATATATATACATATATATGTATGTATGTATGTATATATATATATATATATATATACATATAACTATCCCGTTTGGTAATTGATTTACTTGTAACCCCAAGAAGAAATTAAGTTGTTCAAGCATGCTCATTTCAAATTTGTTGGCCATAAGGTCACCAAATTCATTGCATAGGGCCGGGGACGTGGACCCAAAAATAATATTTGAACCAAGAGAATGTGACCGTGGTTTTTACGGATGAAGAGTGTTGTATCAATCGTTCCACGAGAGAAGCCATTATCCAGCAAGTACTTTATCAAGGTCTCGTACCATGCTCGCGGTGCTTCCTTTAGACTGTACAAAGCTTTCTCCAAGTAGTATACGTGGTTTGGATGAATGGGATCGACAAATCCTTCTGGTTGACCAACATACACTTCCTCTTTAAGATGACCATTCAGAAAAGCAGTTTGACATCCATTTGAAACACCGTGAACTTCATATGAGAAGCAAATGCAAGGAATAGACGAATACCCTCAATCCTAGCAACCGGAGCAAACATTTCATCATAATCAATACCCTCTTGTTGTCGATATCCCTTGGCCATAAGACGTGCCTTATTTCTAACCACAATTCCATCAGAATCCTTCTTGTTCTTGAAAATCCACTTAACTCCTATTGGTCGTTGACCCGCTGGTTTTGGAACTAATCGTTATACTTTCAAATGATCAAACTGATTGATCTCCTCTTGCATTGCTACCACCCAGTTCGGATCTAGTAAAGCTTGAGCAACCATTGTTGGCTCAATCTTACTAAGAAAGGCAGTGTATAAACACATATTCCGAGTAGCCCTTCGAGTTGAAACTGGAGCAGATGCATTACGAATGATAAAATCAATTGGATGACTTTTAGTCCATCGGTTGTTATGTGGAAGAGGTTGTAAATCACTGGTATCCATTGAAACATCAACCGTTATTGACATTGAGCCATGATTCTCTTGTGCTGATGTAACATTATCTAATGGATTCATTTGAGTATCCAGAGAAATAACTGGAGTTGTATCAACGGATGTATCTTGAATTGGTTCAAGATAATCATCGGGAGGTGGGAGGGAGGATGAAGAAGCAAAAGGTGAATCAGTTGCTGTTGTATCTTCATCATAGAGACTTGGTTGAGTCTCCACGGTAGTTGACTGTGACGGTGTAACCGTTACGGCTTGAACATCTGAATTCCATTGAGGAGTATAAAGACTATCAAACAAGATATGCAGTTCCTCTGTTGTAACCGTCGGAACAGCCTTCTTCAAGAAAATTGAATTTTGTGCAGAAGAAGTAGTAGCCAGGTTAAGATCAGGATTTGAATCGAGTTGTTCAAAAGCCATTCTCGAAAATTCATCAAACTTGACATTGATGCTTTCCTTGATCGTCTTTTTCCGTTTGTGATAGACACGATAAGCAACTTTGATCGAAGAATAACCGAGAAATATTGCCTGGTCGCCATGAGGATCTGTTAGTGCATTTTCTGATATTATCCATTGCTGTCGAATAACTAGAAATAGTTATGGTTATGTTGTACACCTAGGATAGTTTTGAACACTGGAAACTCACGTCGCAGGAGCATATGTGAAAAAACCGTTATAATATATATGCTACACGAGTGACTGTGTCACTCGTGCGTGTGATTCCTGTCAGCCGTACGGTCAAGATATCAGACGTACGTGTGAGCTGATAGAGGCATATATAAAGAGTTTCCTTGTCCATATGATGAGTAGAGCATAATGGAAGCTTAGAGAAGCTCTCCACTCCTCTTCACCTTCATGGTGGAGAGGAATCAAGGTGAATTGATGCTCCAATCACCTTGATAACCCATGTTTCTTTGTTTAAATTCATGCAATCGTTATTGTATTGATTATCTTCATTATTACATGTAATCGTGACATTGATTCTGCTATTATTGATTAATCTAAATGGGTTTTTATGCTTGTTCTTCATTGTTCATCATCCTATCACTTGTTTAAGCTCAAATTCATCATCGATTCTTGATACTTGATCTAAAGATCCTAGCTAGTGAAGCAAGGGATACAACAAATGGTATCAGAGCCTAAGATCAAACAAGATTAGATTAAACAGCTGTAATTTGATGAATTTGAGTTTTGGAATTCGATTTTGACTTTTGTTGACTATTTTTGGGTTTTGATGATTTAGGCCTAATTAAAGAGAAATAAGAATGAGGAATTGTTTGTAATCATTTAGTGATTGATTCCTCAAAATATCAGCTCCTGAATCAGTGTATAAATCGAGTTATGAATTTTACTTATTTTCGGTTTGTTCTTACTGAAATCGATTGGGAACTGAATTTTAAGAGTTTGTTTGACAAATCAGAGAATGGAGAAGTGTTTAGCAGGTCCTAATCGTGCTATCTGCAAGTTTTTAGGCATTTTGGTGAAGTTTTGAGGTGTTTGCCATGAACACTGCCACTAACCGCCATGAACCACCACCTTCGCCGGAAAACTGAAAAGTGAAGAAGATAAGCTCAAACGCACGTGTAAGACCTGAAACACACGATTGAGATTAAGTATATACCAGTGGAAGGCTGAATCGTACGATTTAACATGTATATGATTCTAATTTTGATGATTAAAGGGTAATACGTACGTTTTACTGAAGAAGAAGGAAAACCAAGAGCAACAACTGAAACGTACGCATGAGCATTCATGTATACGGTTGAGCAAGTGATTCGTACGATTTACTTGTCAAAATTTCGAATTTTATGGATTGAGAGGCTGGTACGTACGTTTGGTATTTGAGATTTGAAGGGAAAACTGGTACAGTAGCCTGAAAAAGAAGACGATGGAAAATTGGTAAATAAGTGGAACTTTAACTGATGGGACCCGCTGAAATCTTTCTTTTATCAGATGAATTAAAAGGAAGGGAGAAAACATATGGGGTCCACATGTCATTAGAATGTTTCCATGTTCCCTAACCCTATGCAAGTGTATATGGACTTATTTATCAACCAAATTCATTTTTAACCCAAATACCCATCAGCTTACAAGATCCGGATCCAACAATTAAGATCCGACCCGATATACACCCATTTAAATTGTTGATAGCCTTAGTCCTTCAGTTAAATTATTTTAACGGTTGTTAATTCCCTAGGGTCTTCCAATGAAAATTTATGAAAACTTTTTCAATATTTTCACTTTTGGTCCCCAACTTTTTGAAAATTTTATTTTCAACCCCTGAACTTTAGAAAATTTACACTTTTGGTCCCTAAAGTTTTCAACTTTACACTTTTGGTCCCTCAAGTTTTGTGAATTTTTCAACCATGGTCCTTGAAGCTTGTAAATGGTTATATTTTTCGTCCATGGTCCTTTATGATTAGAGATTCAACAAAATAGCCATTAAACAAAGGAAGTTCAAGTTTAAAGTATCCGGCTTTGGTTCTGTAACTCGATTTAACCCATGAGCTTATGTGTTTGTCAACCAACAAAATCATTTATACCGATTGATGTGTGATTGAGATGTGATCGAGATGTGATCAAGAGATGATTTGAGATGTGATCGTATCGAGAAGCGTAAGAGAGGTGATTTGTGTCGGAAATACGAATTGAGCTACACGTTTGAGAATTTAGTGACTCACTAGGTCTTGCATCATGATTATTCTGACCTGACTTGGTTTGCACGCCAGAAGTAACCACGCGACATCATGTGCAATTGTGATGTCACACGTATCTTATTTTGATTCGTGCGTAGATACTTTGGATTTTTATTCGTGGGAGAAATTATAAGACGCACAATAGATAATCGACCTTCTCAAGCATTATTGATAGTGAGAGATGAAGAAATTTACTATTCACTGAAGCTTTGACGATTAAAGTTTAGTGGACAACCTCCTTTGTCCGTTGACCTTATTTAGTAAGTGAATATGTAAAAGAATTTGTGTTATGCGAAGATTAGTGGGGCAGCCAGGAGCATCTGACTGTTTATGGGCCAACGACGTGTTTAATTCCGCATCATCCATGTAAGATGAGTACACGAGACACGAGTGTTGAAATGTCCCGTTCTTATTGATTAAAAACGTTCCATATTAATTGATTTCGTTGCGAGGTTTTGACCTCTATATGAGACGTTTTTCAAAGACTGCATTCATTTTAAAACAAACCATAACCTTTATTTCATCAATAAAGGTTTAAAAAGCTTTACGTAGATTATCAAATAATGATAATCTAAAATATCCTGTTTACACACGACCATTACATAATGGTTTACAATACAAATATGTTACAACAAAATAAGTTTCTTGAATGCAGTTTTTACACAATATCATACAAGCATGGACTCCAAATCTCGTCCTTATTTAAGTATGCGACAGCGGAAGCTCTTAATAATCACCTGAGAATAAACATGCTTAAAACGTCAACAAAAATGTTGGTGAGTTATAGGTTTAACCTATATATATCAAATCATAATAATAGACCACAAGATTTCATATTTCAATACACATCCCATACATAGAGATAAAAATCATTCATATGGTGAACACCTGGTAACCGACATTAACAAAATGCATATATAAGAATATCCCCATCATTCCGGGACACCCTTCGGATATGATATAAATTTCGAAGTACTAAAGCATCTGGTACTTTGGATGGGGCTTGTTGGGCCCGATAGATCTATCTTTAAGATTCGCGTCAATTAGGGTGTCTGTTCCCTAATTCTTAGATTACCAGACTTAATAAAAAGGGGCATATTCGATTTCGATAATTCAACCATAGAATGTAGTTTCACGTACTTGTGTCTATTTTGTAAATCATTTATAAAACCTGCATGTATTCTCATCCCAAAAATATTAGATTTTAAAAGTGGGACTATAACTCACTTTCACAGATTTTTACTTCGTCGGGAAGTAAGACTTGGCCACTGGTTGATTCACGAACCTATAACAATATATACATATATATCAAAGTATGTTCAAAATATATTTACAACACTTTTAATATATTTTGATGTTTTAAGTTTATTAAGTCAGCTGTCCTCGTTAGTAACCTACAACTAGTTGTCCACAGTTAGATGTACAGAAATAAATCGATAAATATTATCTTGAATCAATCCACGACCCAGTGTATACGTATCTCAGTATTGATCACAACTCAAACTATATATATTTTGGAATCAACCTCAACCCTGTATAGCTAACTCCAACATTCACATATAGAGTGTCTATGGTTGTTCCGAAATATATATAGATGTGTCGACATGATAGGTCGAAACATTGTATATGTGTCTATGGTATCTCAAGATTACATAATATACAATACAAGTTGATTAAGTTATGGTTGGAATAGATTTGTTACCAATTTTCACGTAGCTAAAATGAGAAAAATTATCCAATCTTGTTTTACCCATAACTTCTTCATTTTAAATCCGTTTTGAGTGAATCAAATTGCTATGGTTTCATATTGAACTCTATTTTATGAATCTAAACAGAAAAAGTATAGGTTTATTGTCGGAAAAATAAGTTACAAGTCGTTTTTGTAAAGGTAGTCATTTCAGTCGAAAGAACGACGTCTAGATGACCATTTTAGAAAACATACTTCCACTTTGAGTTTAACCATAATTTTTGGATATAGTTTCATGTTCATAATAAAAATCATTTTCTCAGAATAACAACTTTTAAATCAAAGTTTATCATAGTTTTTAATTAACTAACCCAAAACAGCCCGCGGTGTTACTACGACGGCGTAAATCCGGTTTTACGGTGTTTTTCGTGTTTCCAGGTTTTAAATCATTAAGTTAGCATATCATATAGATATAGAACATGTGTTTAGTTGATTTTAAAAGTCAAGTTATAAGGATTAACTTTTGTTTGCGAACAAGTTTAGAATTAACTAAACTATGTTCTAGTGATTACAAGTTTAAACCTTCGAATAAGATAGCTTTATATGTATGAATCGAATGATGTTATGAACATCATTACTACCTTAAGTTCCTTGGATGAACCTACTAGAAAAGAGAAAAATGGATCTAGCTTCAATGGATCCTTGGATGGCTCAAAGTTCTTGAAGCAAAATCATGACACGAAAACAAGTTCAAGTAAGATCATCACTTGAAATAAGATTGTTATAGTTATAGAAATTGAACCAAAGTTTGAATATGATTATTACCTTGTATTAGAATGATAACCTACTGTAAGAAATAAATATTTCTTGAGGTTGGATGATCACCTTACAAGATTGGAAGTGAGCTAGCAAACTTGAAAGTATTCTTGATTTTATGAAACTAGAACTTTTGGAATTTATGAAGAACACTTAGAACTTGAAGATAGAACTTGAGAGAGATCAATTAGATGAAGAAAATTGAAGAATGAAAGTGTTTGTAGGTGTTTTTGGTCGTTGGTGTATGGATTAGATATAAAGGATATGTAATTTTGTTTTCATGTAAATAAGTCATGAATGATTACTCATATTTTTGTAATTTTATGAGATATTTCATGCTAGTTGCCAAATGATGGTTCCCACATGTGTTAGGTGACTCACATGGGCTACTAAGAGCTGATCATTGGAGTGTATATACCAATAGTACATACATCTAAAAGCTGTGTATTGTACGAGTACGAATACGGGTGCATACGAGTAGAATTGTTGATGAAACTGAACGAGGATGTAATTGTAAGCATTTTTGATAAGTAGAAGTATTTTGATAAGTGTCTTGAAGTCTTTCAAAAGTGTATGAATACATATTAAAACACTACATGTATATACATTTTAACTTAGTCGTTAAGTCATCGTTAGTCGTTACATGTAAATGTTGTTTTGAAACCTTTAGGTTAACGATCTTGTTAAATGTTGTTAACCCAATGTTTATAATATCAAAACAGATTTTAAATTATTATATTATAATGATATTATGATGTACGAATATCTCTTAATATGATATATATACATTAAATGTCGTTACAACGATAATCGTTACATATATGTCTCGTTTCAAAATCATTAAGTTAGTAGTCTTGTTTTTACATATGTAGTTCATTGTTAATATACTTAATGATATGTTTACATATCATAATATCATGTTAACTATATATATAACCATATATATGTCATCATATAGTTTTTACAAGTTTTAACGTTCGTGAATCACCGGTCAACTTGGGTGGTCAATTGTCTATATGAAACCTATTTCAATTAATCAAGTCTTAACAAGTTTGATTGCTTAACATGTTGGAAACATTTAATCATGTAAATATCAATCTCAATTAATATATATAAACATGGAAAAGTTCGGGTCACTACAGTACCTACCCGTTAAATAAATTTCGTCCCGAAATTTTAAGCTGTTGAAGGTGTTGACGAATCTTCTGGAAATAGATGCGGGTATTTCTTCTTCATCTGATCTTCACGCTCCCAGGTGAACTCGGGTCCTCTGCGAGCATTCCATCGAACCTTAACAATTGGTATCTTGTTTTGCTTAAGTCTTTTAACCTCACGATCCATTATTTCGACGGGTTCTTCGATGAATTGAAGTTTTTCGTTGATTTGGATTTCATCTAACGGAATAGTGAGATCTTCTTTAGCAAAACATTTCTTCAAATTCGAGACGTGGAAAGTGTTATGTACAGCTGCGAGTTGTTGAGGTAACTCAAGTCGGTAAGCTACTGGTCCGACACGATCAATAATCTTGAATGGTCCAATATACCTTGGATTTAATTTCCCTCGTTTACCAAATCGAACAACGCCTTTCCAAGGTGCAACTTTAAGCATGACCATCTCTCCAATTTCAAATTCTATATCTTTTCTTTTAATGTCAGCGTAGCTCTTTTGTCGACTTTGGGCGGTTTTCAACCGTTGTTGAATTTGGATGATCTTCTCGGTAGTTTCTTGTATAATCTCCGGACCCGTAATCTGTCTATCCCCCACTTCACTCCAACAAATCGGAGACCTGCACTTTCTACCATAAAGTGCTTCAAACGGCGCCATCTCAATGCTTGAATGGTAGCTGTTGTTGTAGGAAAATTCTGCTAATGGTAGATGTCGATCCCAACTGTTTCCGAAATCAATAACACATGCTCGTAGCATGTCTTCAAGCGTTTGTATCGTCCTTTCGCTCTGCCCATCAGTTTGTGGATGATAGGCAGTACTCATGTCTAGACAAGTTCCTAATGCTTGCTGTAATGTCTGCCAGAATCTTGAAATAAATCTGCCATCCCTATCAGAGATAATAGAGATTGGTATTCCATGTCTAGAGATGACTTCCTTCAAATACAGTCGTGCTAACTTCTCCATCTTGTCATCTTCTCTTATTGGCAAGAAGTGTGCTGATTTGGTTAGACGATCAACTATTACCCAAATAGTATCAAAACCACTTGCAGTCCGTGGCAATTTAGTGATGAAATCCATGGTAATGTTTTCCCATTTCCATTCCGGGATTTCAGGTTGTTGAAGTAGACCTGATGGTTTCTGATGCTCAGCTTTGACCTTAGAACACATCAAACATTCTCCTACGTATTTAGCAACATCGGCTTTCATACCCGGCCATCAAAAATGTTTCTTGAGATCCTTGTACATCTTCCCCGTTCCAGGATGTATTGAGTATCTGGTTTTATGAGCTTCTCTAAGTACCATTTCTCTCATATCTCCAAATTTTGGTACCCAAATCCTTTCAGCCCTATACCGGGTTCCGTCTTCCCGAATATTAAGATGCTTCTCCGATCCTTTGGGTATTTCATCCTTTAAATTTCCCTCTTTTAAAACTCCTTGTTGCGCCTCCTTTATTTGAGTAGTAAGGTTATTATGAATCATTATATTCATAGATTTTACTCGAATGGGTTCTCTGTCCTTCCTGCTCAAGGCATCGGCTACCACATTTGCCTTCCCCGGGTGGTAACGAATCTCAAAGTCGTAATCATTCAATAATTCAATCCACCTACGCTGCCTCATATTCAGTTGTTTCTGATTAAATATGTGTTGAAGACTTTTGTGGTCGGTATATATAATACTTTTGACCCCATATAAGTAGTGCCTCCAAGTCTTTAATGCAAAAACAACCGCGCCTAATTCCAAATCATGCGTCATATAATTTTGTTCGTGAATCTTCAATTGTCTAGACGCATAAGCAATCACCTTCGTTCGTTGCATTAATACACAACCGAGACCTTGCTTTGATGCGTCACAATAAATCACAAAATCATCATTCCCTTCAGGCAATGACAATATAGGTGCCGTAGTTAGCTTTTTCTTCAATAACTGAAACGCTTTCTCTTGTTCATCATTCCATTCAAATTTCTTCCCTTTATGCGTTAATGCAGTCAAGGGTTTTGCTATTCTGGAAAAGTCTTGGATGAACCTTCTGTAGTAACCAGCTAGTCCTAAAAACTGGCGTATGTGTTTCGGAGTTTTCGGGGTTTCCCACTTTTCAACAGTTTCTATCTTTGCCGGATCCACCTTAATACCAACTGAAATGTCCCGTTCTTATTGATTAAAAACGTTCCATATTAATTGATTTCGTTGCGAGGTTTTGACCTCTATATGAGACGTTTTTCAAAGACTGCATTCATTTTAAAACAAACCATAACCTTTATTTCATCAATAAAGGTTTAAAAAGCTTTACGTAGATTATCAAATAATGATAATCTAAAATATCCTGTTTACACACGACCATTACATAATGGTTTACAATACAAATATGTTACAACAAAATAAGTTTCTTGAATGCAGTTTTTACACAATATCATACAAGCATGGACTCCAAATCTCGTCCTTATTTAAGTATGCGACAGCGGAAGCTCTTAATAATCACCTGAGAATAAACATGCTTAAAACGTCAACAAAAATGTTGGTGAGTTATAGGTTTAACCTATATATATCAAATCATAATAATAGACCACAATATTTCATATTTCAATACACATCCCATACATAGAGATAAAAATCATTCATATGGTGAACACCTGGTAACCGACATTAACAAGATGCATATATATAAGAATATCCCCATCATTCCGGGACACCCTTCGGATATGATATAAATTTCGAAGTACTAAAGCATCCGGTACTTTGGATGGGGCTTGTTGGGCCCGATAGATCTATCTTTAGGATTCGCGTCAATTAGGGTGTCTGTTCCCTAATTCTTAGATTACCAGACTTAATAAAAAGGGGCATATTCGATTTCGATAATTCAACCATAGAATGTAGTTTCACGTACTTGTGTCTATTTTGTAAATCATTTATAAAACCTGCATGTATTCTCATCCCAAAAATATTAGATTTTAAAAGTGGGACTATAACTCACTTTCACAGATTTTTACTTCGTCGGGAAGTAAAACCTGGCCACTGGTTGATTCACGAACCTATAACAATATATACATATATATCAAAGTATGTTTAAAATATATTTACAACACTTTTAATATATTTTGATGTTTTAAGTTTATTAAGTCAGCTGTCCTCGTTAGTAACCTACAACTAGTTGTCCACAGTTAGATGTACAGAAATAAATCGATAAATATTATCTTGAATCAATTCACGACCCAGTGTATACGTATCTCAGTATTGATCACAACTCAAACTATATATATTTTGGAATCAACCTCAACCCTGTATAGCTAACTCCAACATTCACATATAGAGTGTCTATGGTTGTTCCGAAATATATATAGATGTGTCGACATGATAGGTCGAAACACTGTATACGTGTCTATGGTATCTCAAGATTACATAATATACAATACAAGTTGATTAAGTTATGGTTGGAATAGATTTGTTACCAATTTTCACGTAGCTAAAATGAGAAAAATTATCCAATCTTGTTTTACCCATAACTTCTTCATTTTAAATCCGTTTTGAGTGAATCAAATTGCTATGGTTTCATATTGAACTCTATTTTATGAATATAAACAGAAAAGTATAGGTTTATAGTCGGAAAAATAAGTTACAAGTCGTTTTTGTAAAGGTAGTCATTTCAGTCGAAAGAACGACGTCTAGATGACCATTTTAGAAAACATACTTCCACTTTGAGTTTAACCATAATTTTTGGATATAGTTTCATGTTCATAATAAAAATTATTTTCTCAGAATAACAACTTTTAAATCAAAGTTTATCATAGTTTTTAATTAACTAACCCAAAATAGCCCGCGGTGTTACTACGACGGCGTAAATCCGGTTTTACGGTGTTTTTCGTGTTTCCAGGTTTTAAATCATTAAGTTAGCATATCATATAGATATAGAACATGTGTGTAGTTAATTTTAAAAGTCAAGTTAGAAGGATTAACTTTTTTTTGCGAACAAGTTTAGAATTAACTAAACTATGTTCTAGTGATTACGAGTTTAAACCTTCGAATAAGATAGTTTTATATATATGAATCGAATGATGTTATGAACATCATTACTACCTCAAGTTTAGTAGGTAAACCTACTGGAAGTGACAAGAAATGATCTAGCTTCAAAGTATCTTGGATGCCTTGAAAGTTCTTGAAGTAGGATCATGACACAAAAACAAGTTCAAGTAAGATTTTTACTCGAATTAAGATAGTTTATAGTTATAGAAATTGAATCAAAGTTTGAATATGAATATTACCTTGAATAAGAAAGATAACCTACTGTATATAAAAAAGGTTTCTTGATCTTAGATGATTACTTGGAATGGATTAGAAAGCTTGGAAGTAAATTAGTAAACTTGAAGGGATTTTTGAAGTGTTCTTGAAGTGTTCTTCCTATGATGATTATAGCTTGATTCTTGATGTGATTTTTGATGAAGATGATGATTAACTACTGGAAAAATATGTTCATGATAGTGTGTGTGTGTGTTGAGAGAGAATTAGAAAGAGAATTGGAAGTGAAATGGAGTGAATGATGAGTGGTAATTGGTGAGTGGTGAGTGGGGTTAAAAGGAGTTCTAGTTAGTTGACTAGCTCATGGTAGAAGTTAAAATTGATTAGTCATACATGACATAATCAAGAGTGGAATCCCATGCTAGTTCCTATTGGTATATACTCATAGTAAGTACGTTTTGAAGCTGTGTATAATACGGGTAACAATACGACTAGAATTCTTGATGAAAGAAAAGAATGGAAAAGTAACTGTAACCATTTTCATTAAGTATGAGTGTTTTGATATATGTCTTGAAGTCTTCCAAAAGTATTTTAATACATCTAAATACACTACATGTATATACATTTTAACTGAGTCATTAAGTCATCGTTAGTCGTTACATGTAAGTGTTGTTTTGAAACCTTTAAGTTAACGATCTCAATTAATGTTGTTAACCCATTGTTTATTATATCTAATGAGATGTTAAATTATTATATTATCATGATATTATGATATATTAATATATCTTAATATGATATATATACATTTAAATGTCGTTACAATGATAATCGTTACATATATGTCTCGTTTCGAAATCCTTAAGTTAGTAGTCTTGTTTATATGTATATAACTCATTGTTAATATACTTATGGAGATACTTACTTATCATAATCTCATGTTAACCATATGTATATCCATATATATATCGTCATGTCGTTTTTACAAGTTTTAACGTTCGTGAATCGCTCGTAGCATGTCTTCAAGTGTTTGTATCGTCCTTTCGCTCTGCCCATCAGTTTGTGGATAATAGGCAGTACTCATGTCTAGACGAGTTCCTAATGCTTGCTGTAATGTCTGCCAGAATCTTGAAATAAATCTGCCATCCCTATCAGAGATAATAGAGATTGGTATTCCATGTCTGGAGACGACTTCCTTCAAATACAGTCGTGCTAACTTCTCCATCTTGTCATCTTCTCTTATTGGCAGGAAATGTGCTGATTTGGTGAGACGATCAACTATTACCCAAATAGTATCAAAACCACTTGCAGTCCTTGGCAATTTAGTGATGAAATCCATGGTAATGTTTTCCCATTTCCATTCCGGGATTTCGGGTTGTTGAAGTAGACCTGATGGTTTCTGATGCTCAGATTTGACCTTAGAACACATCAAACATTCTCCAACGTATTTAGCAACATCGGCTTTCATACCCGGCCACCAAAAATATTTCCTGAGATCCTTGTACATCTTCCCCGTTCCAGGATGTATTGAGTATCTGGTTTTATGAGCTTCTCTAAGTACCATTTCTCTCATATCTCTAAATTTTGGTACCCAAATCCTTTCAGCCCTATACCGGGTTCCGTCTTCCCGAATATTAAGATGTTTCTCCGATCCTTTGGGTATTTCATCCTTTAAATTTCCCTCTTTTAAAACTCCTTGTTGCGCCTCCTTTATTTGAGTAGTAAGGTTATTATGAATCATTATATTCATAGATTTTACTCGAATGGGTTCTCTGTCCTTCCTACTCAAGGCATCGGCTACCACATTTGCCTTCCCCGGGTGGTAACGAGTCTCAAAGTCATAATCATTCAATAATTCAATCCACCTACGCTGCCTCATATTCAGTTGTTTCTGATTAAATATGTGTTGAAGACTTTTGTGGTAGGTATATATAATACTTTTGACCCCATATAAGTAGTGCCTCCAAGTCTTTAATGCAAAAACAACCGCGCCTAATTCCAAATCATGCGTCGTATAATTTTGTTCGTGAATCTTCAATTGTTTAGACGCATAAGCAATCACCTTCTTTCGTTGCATTAATACACAACCGAGACCTTGCTTTGATGCGTCACAATAAATCACAAAATCATCATTCCCTTCAGGCAATGACAATATAGGTGCCGTAGTTAGCTTTTTCTTCAATAACTGAAACGCTTTCTCTTGTTCATCATTCCATTCAAATTTCTTCCCTTTATACGTTAATGCAGTCAAGGGTTTTGCTATTCTAGAAAAGTCTTGGATGAACCTTCTGTAGTAATCAGCTAGTCCTAAAAACTGGCGTATGTGTTTCAGAGTTTTCGGGGTTTCCCACTTTTCAACAGTTTCTATCTTTGCCGGATCCACCTTAATACCTTCTTTGTTCACTATGTGATCGAGGAATTGAACTTCTTCCAACCAAAATGCACACTTTGAAAACTTAGCGTACAATTCTTCCTTCCTCAATACTTCTAACACCTTTCTCAAATGTTCACCGTGTTCTTGGTCATTCTTTGAGTAAATAAGTATGTCATCAATGAAAACAATGACAAACTTGTCAAGGTATGGTCCACACACTCGGTTCATAAGGTCCATGAACACAGCTGGTGCATTAGTTAAACCAAACGGCATGACCATAAACTCGTAATGACCGTAACGTGTTCTGAAAGCAGTATTTGGAATATCATCTTCTTTCACCCGCATTTGATGATACCCGGAACGTAAGTCAATCTTTGAATAAACAGACGAGCCTTGTAGTTGATCAAATAAGTCGTCGATTCTCGGTAGTGGGTAGCGGTTCTTGATTGTAAGTTTGTTCAACTCTCGGTAGTCGATACACAACCTGAATGTACCATCTTTCTTCTTGACAAACAAAACAGGAGCTCCCCACGGTGATGTACTTGGTCGAATGAAACCACGCTCTAAAAGTTCTTGTAATTGGCTTTGCAGTTCTTTCATCTCGCTGGGTGTGAGTCTGTAAGGAGCACGAGATATTGGTGCAGCTCCTGGTACAAGATCTATTTGAAATTCAATGGATCGCTGTGGGGGTAATCCCGGTAATTCTTTCGGAAATACATCGGGAAATTCTTTTACAATGGGAACATCATTGATGCTCTTTTCTTCAGTTTGTACTTTCTTGACGTGTGCTAGAACAGCATAGCAACCTTTTCTTATTAGTTTTTGTGCCTTCAAATTACTAATAATATGTAGCTTCGTGTTGCCCTTTTCTCCGTACACCATTAAGGGTTTTCCTTTTTCTCGTATAATGCGAATTGCATTTTTGTAACAAACGATCTCTGCTTTCACTTCTTTCAACCAGTCCATACCGATTATCACATCAAAACTCCCTAACTCTACTGGTATCAAATCAATCTTAATTGTTTCGCTAACCAGTTTAATTTCTCGATTCCGACATATATTATCTGCTGAAATTAATTTACCATTTGCTAATTCGAGTAAAAATTTACTATCCAAAGGCGTCAATGGAGAACTTAATTTAGCACAAAAATCTCTACTCATATAGCTTCTATCTGCACCCGAATCAAATAAAACGTAAGCAGATTTATTGTCAATAAGAAACGTACCCGTAACAAGCTCCGGGTCTTCCTGTGCCTCTGCCGCATTAATATTGAAAACTCTTCCGCGGCCTTGTCCATTCGTGTTCTCCTGGTTCGGGCAATTTCTAATAATGTGGCCCGGTTTTCCATATTTATAACAAACTACATTGGCATAACTTGCTTCGACACTACTTGCTCCGCCATTACTTGTTCCGACACCATTTGTTCCTTTCGTTCTATTAACCCCTGGTCCGTAGACCTCACACTTCGCCGCGCTATGACCATTTCTTTTACACTTGTTGCAAAATTTGGTGCAGAACCGCGAGTGATACTTTTCACACCTTTGGCATAGCTGCTTCTGATTGTTGTTGTTGTTGTTGCGGTTATTATTGTTGTTGGGATGATTGTTGTAGTTGCTGTTGCTGTTGTTGTTGTTGTTGTTGTTGGGCCGTTTGTTGTAGTTGCGATTGATGTTGCGATTGTTGGGATAATTGTTGCGATTATTGTTGTAATTGATGTTGTTGTTGTATTGGTGATTCTTATCACCGTTTTCCTCCCACTTTCTTTTGACTTGCTTCACATTGGCCTCCTCAGCAGTCTGTTCTTTAATTCTTTCTTCAATCTGGTTCACTAGTTTGTGAGCCATTCTACATGCCTGTTGTATGGAGGCGGGCTCGTGTGAACTTATATCTTCTTGGATTCTTTCCGGTAATCCTTTCACAAACGCGTTGATCTTCTCTTCCTCATCTTCGAATGCTCCCGGACACAATAGGCACAATTCTGTGAATCGTCTTTCGTACGTGGTAATATCAAATCCTTGGGTTCGTAACTCTCTAAGTTCTGTCTTGAGCTTATTGACCTCGGTTTTGGGACGGTACTTCTCGTTCATCAAGTGCTTGAATCTGACCACGGTGGTGCGTACGCATCATCTTGTCCCACTTGCTCTAGATAGGTATTCCACCATGTTAACGTAGAACCTGTGAAGGTATGCGTAGCGTACTTCACTTTGTCCTCTTCAGTACACTTACTTATGGCAAACACCGATTCGACCTTCTCGGTCCACCGTTTCAATCCGATCGGTCCTTCGGTTCCATCAAATTTCAAAGTTTTGCAGGCAGTGAATTCTTTGTAGGTGCATCCTACACGATTTCCTGTACTGCTAGATCCAAGGTTATTGTTGGTATGTAGCGCAGCCTGTACTGCGGCTATGTTTGAAGCTAGAAAAGTACGGAATTCCTCTTCATTCATATTCACGGTGTGTCGAGTAGTCGGTGCCATTTCCTTCAAAATAGTCAAATGGAACAAGTTAATCATACAGAATATTAAGAGTAGTTAATAGTATTTCGTAGCATAATATGAACTCATTTATAAAAGCTTTTTCTTCATATTAGCGTTTTATAAGTTTAAATTCGGGTAGTACCTACCCGTTAAGTTCATACTTAGTAGCTAATATACAATTCAACTACTACAATTCTATATGAAAAACTGATTGTAATAATATTTCGTGTTCAAACTTTTATACAATATTTTACAAACTTACAATACCGCTTATTTTACATAAAGCATGAAATATAGCACACAATAACTTTGATACAAGATAGTTGTGAAGATAATTCTAGCTAGTACACAAGTCGTTCAGCAAAGGCAATAAAGACACGTAATTCATACGTCCAGAAACAAGTCATGCATTCTGGTTTTACTAGGACTACTTCCCATCCTTGGTCTTGTGGAACATAACCGTTATGGCCGTTGATAAGACAGCGTGTTGTAACGTCGTCAAAGGGACGAGGGTTACGTAATGACCAACAGTCCCGTAATAACCTAAAAACCTCATTTCTTACCCCAATTACCGACTCCGTCACTTGTGGGAACGTTTTGTTTAATAGTTGTAGCCCGATGTTCTTGTTCTCACTTTGGTGAGAAGCGAACATTACTAACCCGTAAGCATAACATGCTTCTTTATGTTGCATGTTAGCCGCTTTTTCTAAATCACGAAGTCCTATATTCGGATATACTGAGTCAAAATAATTTCTTAACCCGTTGCGTAAAATAGCATTTGGGTTCCCCGCAATATATGCGTCAAAGTAAACACATCGTAACTTATGAATTTCCCAATGTGATATCCCCCATCTTTCGAACGAAAGCCTTTTATAAACCAAGGCATTCTTGGAACGTTCTTCGAATGTCTTACAAACTGATCTCGCCTTAAATAGTTGTGCCGAGGAATTCTGACCGACTCTAGACAAGATTTCATCAATCATGTCTCCGGGTAGGTCTCTTAAAATATTGGGTTGTCTATCCATTTTGTGTTTTTATACTGTAAAATAGACAAGAGTTAGATTCATAAAAAAATACTTACTAATACAAGCAATTTTTACATATATCATAAAGCATAAGCACACTATATTACATATATTACACCACACGAATATAACTATCTTATTCCGACTCGCTCGTTTCTTCTTGTTCGGTTTTGGTTCGTTTTGCCAAGTTTCTAGGGATATATGATGTTCCCCTAATACGAGCCGTCATTGTCCACATTGGTTTAGAAAAACCTGGTGGTTTAGAGGTTCCCGGGTCATTGTTACAACTTAAGGACTTCGGGGGTTGACGATACATATAAAGTTCATCGGGGTTGGAATTAGATTTCTCTATTTGTATGCCCTTTCCCTTATTATTTTCTTTTGCCTTTTTAAATTCAGTTGGGGTAATTTCTATAACATCATCGGAATTCTCGTCGGAATCCGATTCATCGGAGAATTGGTAATCCTCCCAATATTTTGCTTCCTTGGCGGAAACACCATTGACCATAATTAACCTTGGTCAGTTGGTTGAGGATTTTCTTTTACTTAACCGTTTTATTATTTCCCCCACCGGTTCTATTTCTTCTTCCGGTTCCGATTCTTCTTCCGGTTCCGATTCTTCTTCCGGTTCCGACTCTTCTTCCGGTTCCTCTTCGGGAACTTGTGAATCAGTCCACGAATCATTCCAATTTACATTTGACTCTTCATTATTATTAGGTGAGTCAATGGGACTTGTTCTAGAGGTAGACATCTATCACATAATATCAAACACGTTAAGAGATTAATATATCACATAACATTCATATGTTAAAAATATATAGTTTCCAACAAAAATGTTAAGCAATCATTTTTAAAGAAAACACGGTCGAAGTCCAGACTCACTAATGCATCCTAACAAACTCGATAAGACACACTAATGCAAATTTTCTGGTTCTCTAAGACCAACGCTCGGATACCAACTGAAATGTCCCGTTCTTATTGATTAAAAACGTTCCATATTAATTGATTTCGTTGCGAGGTTTTGACCTCTATATGAGACGTTTTTCAAAGACTGCATTCATTTTTAAAACAAACCATAACCTTTATTTCATAAATAAAGGTTTAAAAAGCTTTACGTAGATTATCAAATAATGATAATCTAAAATATCCTGTTTACACACGACCATTACATAATGGTTTACAATACAAATATGTTACATCGAAATCAGTATCTTGAATGCATTTTTTACACAATATCATACAAACATGGACTCCAAATCTTGTCCTTATTTTAGTATGCAACAGCGGAAGCTCTTAGTATTCACCTGAGAATAAACATGCTTTAAACGTCAACAAAAATGTTGGTGAGTTATAGGTTTAACCTATATATATCAAATCGTACCAATAGACCACAAGATTTCATATTTCAATACACATCCCATACATAGAGATAAAAATCATTCATATGGTGAACACCTGGTAACCGACATTAACAAGATGCATATATATAAGAATATCCCCATCATTCCGGGACACCCTTCGGATATGATATAAATTTCGAAGTACTAAAGCATCCGGTACTTTGGATGGGGTTTGTTAGGCCCCATATTCGATTTCGATAATTCAACCATAGAATGTAGTTTCACGTACTTGTATCTATTTTGTAAATCATTTATAAAACCTGCATGTATTCTCATCCCAAAAATATTAGATTTTAAAAGTGGGACTATAACTCACTTTCACAGATTTTTACTTCGTCGGAAAGTAAGACCTGGCCACTGGTTGATTCACGAACCTATAACAATATATACATATATATCAAAGTATGTTTAAAATATATTTACAACACTTTTAATATATTTTGATGTTTTAAGTTTATTAAGTCAGCTGTCCTCGTTAGTAACCTACAACTAGTTGTCCACAGTTAGATGTACAGAAATAAATCGATAAATATTATCTTGAATCAATCCACGACCCAGTGTATACGTATCTCAGTATTGATCACAACTCAAACTATATATATTTTGGAATCAACCTCAACCCTGTATAGCTAACTCCAACATTCACATATAGAGTGTCTATGGTTGTTCCGAAATATATATAGATGTGTCGACATGATAGGTCGAAACATTGTATACGTGTCTATGGTATCTCAAGATTACATAATATACAATACAAGTTGATTAAGTTATGGTTGGAATAGATTTGTTACCAATTTTCACGTAGCTAAAATGAGAAAAATTATCCAATCTTGTTTTACCCATAACTTCTTCATTTTAAATCCGTTTTGAGTGAATCAAATTGCTATGGTTTCATATTGAACTCTATTTTATGAATCTAAACAGAAAAGTATAGGTTTATAGTCGGAAAAATAAGTTACAAGTCATTTTTGTAAAGGTAGTCATTTCAGTCGAAAGAACGACGTCTAGATGACCATTTTAGAAAACATACTTCCACTTTGAGTTTAACCATAATTTTTGGATATAGTTTCATGTTCATAATAAAAATCATTTTCTCAGAATAACAACTTTTAATCAAAGTTTATCATAGTTTTTAATTAACTAACCCAAAATAGCCCGCGGTGTTACTACGACGGCGTAAATCCGGTTTTACGGTGTTTTTCGTGTTTCCAGGTTTTAAATCATTAAGTTAGCATATAATATAGATATAGAACATGTGTGTAGTTAATTTTAAAAGTCAAGTTAGAAGGATTAACTTTTGTTTGCGAACAAGTTTAGAATTAACTAAACTATGTTCTAGTGATTACGAGTTTAAACCTTCGAATAAGATAGTTTTATATATATGAATCGAATGATGTTATGAACATCATTACTACCTCAAGTTTAGTAGGTAAACCTACTGGAAGTGACAAGAAATGATCTAGCTTCAAAGGATCTTGGATGCCTTGAAAGTTCTTGAAGTAGGATCATGACACAAAAACAAGTTCAAGTAAGATTTTTACTCGAATTAAGATAGTTTATAGTTATAGAAATTGAATCAAAGTTTGAATATGAATATTACCTTGAATAAGAAAGATAACCTACTGTATATAACAAAGGTTTCTTGATCTTAGATGATTACTTGGAATGGATTAGAAAGCTTGGAAGTAAATTAGTAAACTTGAAGGGATTTTTGAAGTGTTCTTGAAGTGTTCTTCCTATGATGATTATAGCTTGATTCTTGAAGTGATTTTTAATGAAGATGATGATTAACTACTGGAAAAATACATTCATAATAGTGTGTGTGTGTGTTGAGAGAGAATTAGAAAGAGAATTGGAAGTGAAATGGAGTGAATGATGAGTGGTAATTGGTGAGTGGTGAGTGGGGTTAAAAGGAGTTCTAGTTAGTTGACTAGCTCATGGTAGAAGTTAAAATTGATTAGTCATACATGACATAATCAAGAGTGGAATCCCATGCTAGTTCCTATTGGTATATACTCATAGTAAGTACGTTTTGAAGCTGTGTATAATACGGGTAACAATACGACTAGAATTCTTGATGAAAGAAAAGAATGGAAAAGTAACTGTAACCATTTTCATTAAGTATGAGTGTTTTGATATATGTCTTGAAGTCTTCCAGAAGTATTTTAATACATCTAAATACACTACATGTATATACATTTTAACTGAGTCATTAAGTCATCGTTAGTCGTTACATGTAAGTGTTGTTTTGAAACCTTTAAGTTAACGATCTCAATTAATGTTGTTAACCCATTGTTTATTATATCTAATGAGATGTTAAATTATTATATTATCATGATATTATGATATATTAATATATCTTAATATGATATATATACATTTAAATGTCGTTACAACGATAATCGTTACATATATGTCTCGTTTCGAAATCCTTAAGTTAGTAGTCTTGTTTATATGTATATAACTCATTGTTAATATACTTATGGAGATACTTACTTATCATAATCTCATGTTAACCATATGTATATCCATATATATATATCGTCATGTCGTTTTTACAAGTTTTAACGTTCGTGAATCGCCGGTCAACTTGGGTGGTCAATTGTCTATATGAAACATATATCAATTAATCAAGTCTTAACAAGTTTGATTGCTTAACATGTTGGAAACATTTAATTATGTAAATATCAATCTCAATTAATATATATAAACATGGAAAAGTTCGGGTCACTACAATATACATATATATATTTTATCATATATAAACCCTAATATAAATTATTATTATTAATATGTTATAATGAATGATAAACACTAGTTAAATGAAATATATAAATTAAATATATCTATATAACAAATAATTTAACAAGTATATTATTAATAATAATATATATATTTGTTCGATTACGATTATGTGTATTAATATATATACACATGATATAGGTTCGTGAATCCGAGGTCAACCCTGCATTGTTCAGTTTCATCATAGGTATTTTTACTACAAAATACAGTATTGTGAGTTTCATTTACTCCCTTTTTAAATGCTTTTGCAATATATATTTTTGGGACTGAGAATACATGCGCTGCTTTTATAAATGTTTTACGAAATAGACACAAGTAATCAAAACTACATTCTATGGCTGGATTATTAAATCGAATATGCCCTTTTTTAGCTTGGTAGCCTAAGAATTAGGGAACATCACTAATTTTGAGAATTAGTGCACCCCTAATTGACGCGAATTCTAAAGGTAGATCTATCGGACCCAACAAGCCCCATTCTGGAATTTGAAATGCATTAGTACTTCGAGTTTATCATTTCCGATGGGTGTCCCGGAATGATGGAGATATTCTATATGCATCTTGTTAAGGTCGGTTACCAGGTGTTCACCATATGAATGATTTTTATCTCTATACAGTTTGCGAAATGCCTGATATGAGATGTATATTTATGGAAAAATGAAATCTTGTGGTCTATTAAAATAATGAAAATGATTGTTTATGATAAACTAATGAACTCACCAACCTTTTGGTTGACACTTGAAAGCATGTTTATTCTCAGGTATGAAAGAAATCTTCCGCTGTGCAATTTGCTCATTTTAGAGATATTACTTGGAGTCATTCATGACATATTTCAAAAGACGTTGCATTCGAGTCGTTGAGTTCATCAAGATTATTATTAAGTCAATTATAGTTGGATATATTATGAAAATGGTATGCATGCCATCAACTTTCAATGTAAAGAAAGATTGTCTTTTAAAAACGAATGCAATGTTTGTAAAATGTATCAAATAGAGGTCAAATACCTCGCGATGTAACCAAATGTAATGTATTCGTCCAGATGGATTAGGACGGGTCCTTTCATAACCTACTGCATATTTATGGTGCTGTTATGTGTTCTTTCAGGTTTACGCTTTCAAGCTGTCCAAACTTGCTCCTTTCGTTACCTTTGAGAACCCAGCAACACTGTATGTCGTCGACCTTCTGCTAATGAAAGGGTAACAAGGGCTACAATAGCTACCGTTATGAACTAGCATCAACCAGGCACCCTAATGTTGGTTCTGAAAGGAAATGATAGATGATGTGTTCTAGAGGGTGTGTATGAAACGGCTATCAGTTTTATATTTATTTACTACAGGAAATCACCTAAATTAAACTAAAACACAAAAGTCAAGTATACCTATCGTGTAATAATATAGCTAAGGTAAAGTCCGGGAGGTCGATCCGTGGACACTATTATTGGGTGTCTTACTAGGTCAAATTAGTTAATTAAGTAGTTAAACTAGATATAGTAATTATAGGTAACTTTGGGGGGATTTAGCATTTAATGACCGGTTTGTCGATTTTATATTTTAAGCGTACAGATAAATGACGATAATTAAAGTGCGTAAATAAATAACAATATTAAAATGACAATAAATAAAATTGCGAGTAAATGAAAGTACGATGAGAAATACAATAAAAGAATTATGCTTATTTAAACTTCCGTAATCATGATGTTTGACATTTTGATTTTAATTTATTGTGCTGGGTTTATTGTCCTTTGTCCTGGATTTATTTGATACCTATCTGGTTTTTGCCCATAATAGTTCATCGGTCATAATTATAAAATGATCGTCAAATTAACCTTATACCCGAAGTCAAATATTCCAACTAATTCGGATTCGAACTGTAACAAGGTCTTAATACTTTGTTAATAATTACACCACGTTATCGACTGTGTGTAATCCAAGGTCTTAATACTTTGTTAATAATTACACCAATTACCCTTGTATGTAATCCACCCCTGTTTTAATTAGTCCATGATTATTAATTTACCCACTTGGCCAGAATGAATAATAAATTACCCAACCCAATTGATTAATTAAATGATTGTAAAAGATGTCGTATAAACGTCACTAAATAGGACATGCATAATCATTTAATAATTATTAGATTAACTAATTTGAAGATAGGTTCGACAGACTCCAAAGAGTTGTCATTCGATTAGACAATACCCCCCATCTATTAATGGTCCATGGTCCAATGTCCACAAGTGTCGGTCTTTTGTCCATACCCTAATTATGGTACAAAATCCAATAACCCAATCTTTAATATTTAGTCCAACATCATGATTACTTCGGCTCAAATAAGCATAATAATAACTTAGTTACGAGACATTAATTTAAAAAGGAAGAACATAGCTTACAGTGGTGAATAATCGCGTAGCATTACACGGACAGAGTTTCGACTTTAAAACCCGTAAAACATTTCTTACAATAACTCAATTATTATTAAACTTAAATTAAAATTATAATTATAAATATATATAAATATATAAATTACATATATAGAGAAAGAAGATTGGAAAAAGGTGTGTCTTTCTTCATTCTCCGTAGTCTCATTTTATAGACAAATATTGATTTGAAATTTTCACTTATGACCCATTAACTATGCTCAATTAACAACTTTTTATTATTTATTATTATTCTTATTATGAATTATTTAAATATTATATTATATTCTTGTGCATAGTTGACTTGTACTTTCAGTTCCGTTGCGTCGAGCGTTGAAAGTTGGTTCATGTCTCGGCTCCGGATTTTCGAACGCCTTTTCGTATAATTTAATATCTTGTACTTTGCGTTTTGCGGCTTGTACGTTTGTAATTTTTAGACGTTTCTCATCAATATATTGAACCACTTGGATTGTACTTTGTACTTTTTAGCTTTTTGGTCATTTGCGTCTTCAAATCATCGAATCTGCCTTTTGTCTTCACCTTTTATTATTTAAACGAATATCACTTGTAAATAGAACAATTCTAACTAAAATCTTGTCTTTCTTGAGGGATAATGCTATGAAATATGTGTTCGTTTTTAGCATTATCAATATTTCCACACTTGAGCGTTGCTTGTCCTCAAGCAATATAGTCTTGAAATAAAAACATACTTGAATCACTTCTTTATTCTTCACACTTTGTACATCAGTGATTTCAATATGGCGGTTATGAACAATGATAGTAACGATGTGGTTTACAGTCTCACATGACTATAAAAATTTAGATCCGTTAGAAAATTGGATCTTTATGAAAATATTTGATCTTTTGAAAATTCTATCTAGTTTTTATCCTAGATAAGTTTTCCGGAATAACCCTTCACCGGTGTTGCAAAATGTTATTGTGGGTTTTGTGGGTTTCGGATTTTAAAATTTTAGCTCAAAACTTTACGGTTTTGTGTCACCCACTTGCTAACATTGTATTAGGAAAGCAACACGTCCAGTTTACTTGTCCCGTATATTACCTTTCGGTAAACTACCGTCCGGTTGTAAAGGAAAGCGATGAACAAGAAACTATTAAGGCAATGTCTAATGACATGCATTTGTTCATGGTCTAAAACGTGTCGGATGCAATTACTATCCTTTGTAGGAGCAATAGTAAAGATCACCTATAGTTTTTCGGTCTGGCACAAGGTCCTGTCTTCGACCATGCTATGCAACCACCGTTCTTACGGTTGACACCCGATTTAGTTCAGGTGACCTAATGAATTCTAGGTGAATTCTCAGGATTTTACGTTCAATGGTAATGAAGGCATTGAAAATAGGTTTTCAGAAAACAAATCGGTTTGTAATTTGATCAAAATATTTTCTCATTCAAGTTCGAGTTTAGATATCATCGAATTCCATGAGTTTGTAATTCTCAATCTTTAAAGTCAATCTCAAAGGTTGAGTAATATCAGCTTAAAAGCCAATTTTTAATCTTTAAGGAGATTATCCTTACTGGGGGTCTGATTCATTAGTCTTATCAAGCTAATTTGCACGGCGCCCTCCCCATTTTACGAGACAGATCCTCTCATGGTTAGGATAAGTCTGACCACATGGCGACCCTGTTTGATGCTGAGGTCCATGGATTTCCTGCTGATTTTAGAGATGACTTTTCTAGATTTTTCGTCAACCTACAGCTGGTCTGGACGACAACTTCTTGACCTAAATCAAGAAGCGCGTGTCTTTTTTGGAAGACTTTACTTCCTTATAATGATGGAATTGATTCATTGTGTAGATCCATCTTTCTTTCAAAAGTATTACAATAAATCGGGTAAAACTGATTAGTTTAGTCCAAAACAAAAGTACCTGCAATAAGCTTGTACAGATATGTAATATATGTTTTAAAGAACTTGGTGAATTCTTCCCACACTCAGCTTTTATTTATTTCTTTCTTGGCCTTTTTATTCTCCTCTATTCCATTTTAAATGAATTCAAGCGTTTTGGGTTGTTTCTCAATTTATGTCCTTTCCAAGGTAACAATAGTTTCGGTAGTATCACCTAGTTTTATCGTTCATAAATATGTTTAAACATGATTTTGAATTCATTTAGTTGAAAATTTTTCAAATTTTCACAAAATTTGGCAATTAAACCAAGTGTAAACCCGAGAGAATTTATAACCCTTCCCCACACTTGAGATCTTGCAATGCCCTCATTTGCAAGAAATCAGTAAAAATTTAAATTCATGAGGGTAATTAGTGTAGAAAAATGATTAAAATTACCGAGTTTGCAAACATATTGTTGTTATTTCACATTTGATATTTTGCGTCTTGTCGTCAAAATTATTAGCTTTTGCTGAACTTAATGACTGAAATGTCCCGTTCTTATTGATTAAAAACGTTCCATATTAATTGATTTCGTTGCGAGGTTTTGACCTCTATATGAGACGTTTTTCAAAGACTGCATTCATTTTAAAACAAACCATAACCTTTATTTCATCAATAAAGGTTTAAAAAGCTTTACGTAGATTATCAAATAATGATAATCTAAAATATCCTGTTTACACACGACCATTACATAATGGTTTACAATACAAATATGTTACAACAAAATAAGTTTCTTGAATGCAGTTTTTACACAATATCATACAAGCATGGACTCCAAATCTCGTCCTTATTTAAGTATGCGACAGCGGAAGCTCTTAATAATCACCTGAGAATAAACATGCTTAAAACGTCAACAAAAATGTTGGTGAGTTATAGGTTTAACCTATATATATCAAATCATAATAATAGACCACAAGATTTCATATTTCAATACACATCCCATACATAGAGATAAAAATCATTCATATGGTGAACACCTGGTAACCGACATTAACAAGATGCATATATAAGAATATCCCCATCATTCCGGGACACCCTTCCGATATGATATAAATTTCGAAGTACTAAAGCATCCGGTACTTTGGATGGGGTTTGTTAGGCCCAATAGATCTATCTTTAGGATTCGCGTCAATTAGGGTGTCTGTTCCCTAATTCTTAGATTACCAGACTTAATAAAAAGGGGCATATTCGATTTCGATAATTCAACCATAGAATGTAGTTTCACGTACTTGTGTCTATTTTGTAAATCATTTATAAAACCTGCATGTATTCTCATCCCAAAAATATTAGATTTTAAAAGTGGGACTATAACTCACTTTCACAGATTTTTACTTCGTCAGGAAGTAAGACTTGGCCACTGATTGATTCACGAACCTATAACAATATATACATATATATCAAAGTATGTTCAAAATATATTTACAACACTTTTAATATATTTTGATGTTTTAAGTTTATTAAGTCAGTTGTCCTCGTTAGTAACCTACAACTAGTTGTCCACAGTTAGATGTACAGAAATAAATCGATAAATATTATCTTGAATCAATCCACGACCCAGTGTATACGTATCTCAGTATTGATCACAACTCAAACTATATATATTTTGGAATCAACCTCAACCCTGTATAGCTAACTCCAACATTTACATATAGAGTGTCTATGGTTGTTCCGAAATATATATAGATGTGTCGACATGATAGGTTGAAACATTGTATACGTGTCTATGGTATCTCAAGATTACATAATATACAATACAAGTTGATTAAGTTATGGTTGGAATAGATTTGTTACCAATTTTCACGTAGCTAAAATGAGAAAAATTATCCAATCTTGTTTTACCCATAACTTCTTCATTTTAAATCCGTTTTGAGTGAATCAAATTGCTATGGTTTCATATTGAACTCTATTTTATGAATCTAAATAGAAAAAGTATAGGTTTAAAGTCAGAAAAATAAGTTACAAGTCTTTTTTGTAAAGGTAGTCATTTCAGTCGAAAGAACGACGTCTAGATGACCATTTTAGAAAACATACTTCCACTTTGAGTTTAACCATAATTTTTGGATATAGTTTCATGTTCATAATAAAAATTATTTTCTCAGAATAACAACTTTTAAATCAAAGTTTATCATAGTTTTTAATTAACTAACCCAAAACAGCCTGCGGTGTTACTACGACGGCGTAAATCCGGTTTTACGGTGTTTTTCGTGTTTCCAGGTTTTAAATCATTAAGTTAGCATATCATATAGATATAGAACATGTGTTTAATTGATTTTAAAAGTCAAGTTAGAAGGATTAACTTTTGTTTGCGAACAAGTTTAGAATTAACTAAACTATGTTCTAGTGATTACAAGTTTAAACCTTCGAATAAGATAGCTTTATATGTATGAATCGAATGATGTTATGAACATCATTACTACCTTAAGTTCCTTGGATAAACATACTGGAAAAGAGAAAAATGGATCTAGCTTCAACGGATCCTTGGATGGCTCGAAGTTCTTGAAGCAGAATCATGACACGAAAACAAGTTCAAGTAAGATCATCACTTGAAATAAGATTGTTATAGTTATAGAAATTGAACCAAAGTTTGAATATGATTATTACCTTGTATTAGAATGATAACCTACTGTAAGAAACAAAGATTTCTTGAGGTTGGATGATCACCTTACAAGATTGGAAGTGAGCTAGCAAACTTGAAAGTATTCTTGATTTTATGTAACTAGAACTTGTAGAATTTATGAAGAACACTTAGAACTTGAAGATAGATCTTGAGAGAGATCAATTAGATGAAGAAAATTGAAGAATGAAAGTGTTTGTAGGTGTTTTTGGTAGTTGGTGTATGGATTAGATATAAAGGATATGTAATTTTGTTTTCATGTAAATAAGTCATGAATGATTACTCATATTTTTGTAATTTTATGAGATATTTCATGCTAGTTGCCAAATAATGGTTCCCACATGTGTTAGGCGACTCACATGGGCTGCTAAGAGCTGATCATTAGAGTGTATATACCAATAGTACATACATCTAAAAGCTGTGTATTGTACGAGTACGAATACGGGTGCATACGAGTAGAATTGTTGATGAAACTGAACGAGGATGTAATTGTAAGCATTTTTGTTAAGTAGAAGTATTTTGATAAGTGTATTGAAGTCTTTCAAAAGTGTATAAATACATATTAAAACACTACATGTATATACATTTTAACTGAGTCGTTAAGTCATCGTTAGTCGTTACATGTAAGTGTTGTTTTGAAACCTTTAGGTTAACGATCTTGTTAAATGTTGTTAACCCAATGTTTATAATATCAAATGAGATTTTAAATTATTATATTATCATGATATTATCATGTATGAATATCTCTTAATATGATATATATACATTAAATGTCTTTACAACGATAATCGTTACATATATGTCTCGTTTAAAAATCATTAAGTTAGTAGTCTTGTTTTTACATATGTAGTTCATTGTTAATATACTTAATGATATGTTTACTTATCATAGTATCATGTTAACTATATATATATCCATATATATGTCATCATATAGTTTTTACAAGTTTTAACGTTCGTGAATCACCGGTCAACTTGGGTGGTCAATTGTCTATATGAAACATATTTCAATTAATCAAGTCTTAACATGTTTGATTGCTTAACATGTTGCAAACATTTAATCATGTAAATATAAATCTCAATTAATATATATAAACATGGAAAAGTTCGGGTCACTACAGTACCTACCCGTTAAATAAATTTCGTCCCGAAATTTTAAGCTGTTGAAGGTGTTGACGAATCTTCTGGAAATAGATGCGGGTATTTCTTTTTCATCTGATCTTCACGCTCCCAGGTGAACTCGGGTCCTCTACGAGCATTCCATCGAACCTTAACAATTGGTATCTTGTTTTGCTTAAGTCTTTTAACCTCACGATCCATTATTTCGACGGGTTCTTCGATGAATTGAAGTTTTTCGTTGATTTGGATTTCATCTAACGGAATAGTGAGATCTTCTTTAGCAAAATATTTCTTCAAATTCGAGACGTGGAAAGTGTTATGTACAGCCGTGAGTTGTTGAGGTAACTCAAGTCGGTAAGCTACTGGTCCGACACGATCAATAATCTTGAATGGTCCAATATACCTTGGATTTAATTTCCCTCATTTACCAAATCGAACAAAGCCTTTCCAAGGTGCAACTTTAAGCATGACCATCTCTCCAATTTCAAATTCTATATCTTTTCTTTTAATGTCAGCGTAGCTCTTTTGTCGACTTTGGGCGGTTTTCAACCGTTGTTGAATTTGGATGATCTTTTCGGTAGTTTCTTGTATAATCTCCGGACCCGTAATCTGTCTATCCCCCACTTCACTCCAAAAAATCGGAGACCTGCACTTTCTACCATAAAGTGCTTCAAACGGCGCCATCTCAATGCTTGAATGGTAGCTGTTGTTGTAGGAAAATTCTGCTAACGGTAGATGTCGATCCCAACTGTTTCCGAAATCAATAACACATGCTCGTAGCATGTCTTCAAGCATTTGTATCGTCCTTTCGCTCTGCCCATCAGTTTGTGGATGATAGGCAGTACTCATGTCTAGACGAGTTCCTAATGCTTGCTGTAATGTCTGCCAGAATCTTGAAATAAATCTGCCATCCCTATCAGAGATAATAGAGATTGGTATTCCATGTCTGGAGACGACTTCCTTCAAATACAGTCGTGCTAACTTCTCCATCTTGTCATCTTCTCTTACTGGCAGGAAGTGTGCTGATTTGGTGAGACGATCAACTATTACCCAAATAGTATCAAAACCACTTGCAGTCCTTGGCAATTTAGTGATGAAATCCATGGTAATGTTTTCCCATTTCCATTCCGGGATTTCGGGTTGTTGAAGTAGACCTGATGGTTTCTGATGCTCAGCTTTGACCTTAGAACACGTCAAACATTCTCCTACATATTTAGCAACATCGGCTTTCATACCCGGCCACCAAAAATGTTTCTTGAGATCCTTGTACATCTTCCCCGTTCCAGGATGTATTGAGTATCTGGTTTTATGAGCTTCTCTAAGTACCATTTCTCTCATATCTCCAAATTTTGGTACCCAAATCCTTTCAGCCCTATACCGGGTTCCGTCTTCCCGAATATTAAGATGCTTCTCCGATCCTTTGGGTATTTCATCCTTTAAATTTACCTCTTTTAAAACTCCTTGTTGCGCCTCCTTTATTTGAGTAGTAAGGTTATTATGAATCATTATATTCATAGATTTTACTCGAATGGGTTCTCTGTCCTTCCTGCTCAAGGCATCGGCTACCACATTTGCCTTCCCCGGGTGGTAACGAATCTCAAAGTCGTAATCATTCAACAATTCAATCCACCTACGCTGCCTCATATTCAGTTGTTTCTGATTAAATATGTGTTGAAGACTTTTGTGGTCGGTATATATAATACTTTTGACCCCATATAAGTAGTGCCTCCAAGTCTTTAATGCAAAAACAACCGCGCCTAATTCCAAATCATGCGTCGTATAATTTTGTTCGTGAATCTTCAATTGTCTAGACGCATAAGCAATCACCTTCGTTCGTTGCATTAATACACAACCGAGACCTTGCTTTGATGCGTCACAATAAATCACAAAATCATCATTCCCTTCAGGCAATGACAATATAGGTGCCGCAGTTAGCTTTTTCTTCAATAACTGAAACGCTTTCTCTTGTTCATCATTCCATTCAAATTTCTTCCCTTTATGCGTTAATGCAGTCAAGGGTTTTGCTATTCTGGAAAAGTCTTGGATGAACCTTCTGTAGTAACCAGCTAGTCCTAAAAACTGGCATATGTGTTTCGGAGTTTTCGGGGTTTCCCACTTTTCAACAGTTTCTATCTTTGCCGGATCCACCTTAATACCTTCTTTGTTCACTATGTGACCGAGGAATTGAACTTCTTCCAACCAAAATGCACACTTTGAAAACTTAGCGTACAATTCTTCCTTCCTCAATACTTCTAACACCTTTCTCAAATGTTCACCGTGTTCTTGGTCATTCTTTGAGTAAATAAGTATGTCATCAATGAAAACAATGACAAACTTGTCAAGGTATGGTCCACACACTCGGTTCATAAGGTCCATGAACACAGCTGTTGCATTAGTTAAACCAAACAGCATGACCATAAACTCGTAATGACCGTAACGTGTTCTGAAATCAGTCTTTGGAATATCATCTTCTTTCACCCGCATTTGATGATACCCGGAACGTAAGTCAATCTTTGAATAAACAGACGAGCCTTGTAGTTGATCAAATAAGTCGTCGATTCTCGGTAGTGGGTAGCGGTTCTTGATGGTAAGTTTGTTCAACTCTCGGTAGTCGATACACAACCTGAATGTACCATATTTCTTCTTGACAAACAAAACAGGAGCTCCCCACGGTGATGTGCTTGGTCGAATGAAACCACGCTCTAAAAGTTCTTGTAATTGGCTTTGCAGTTCTTTCATCTCGCTGGGTGCGAGTCTGTAAGGAGCACGAGCTATTGGTGCAGCTCCTGGTACAAGATCTATTTGAAATTCAATGAATCGATGTGGGGGTAATCCCGGGAATTCTTTCATAAATACATCGGGAAATTCTTTTGCAATGGGAACATCATTGATGCTCTTTTCTTCAGTTTGTACTTTCTCGACGTGTGCTAGAACAGCATAGCAACCTTTTCTTATTAGTTTTTGTGCCTTCTAATTACTAATAAGATGTAGCTTCGTGTTGCCCTTTTCTCCGTACACCATTAAGGGTTTTCCTTTTTCTCGTATAATGCGAATTGCATTTTTGTAACAAACGGTCTCCGCTTTCACTTCTTTCAACCAGTCCATACCGATTATCACATCAAAACTCCCTAACTCTACTGGTATCAAATCAATCTTAAATGTTTCGCTAACCAGTTTAATTTCTCGATTCCAACATATATTATCTGCTGAAATTAATTTACCATTTGCTAATTCGAGTAAAAATTTACTATCCAAAGGCGTCAATGGACAACTTAATTTAGCACAAAAATCTCTACTCATATAGCTTCTATCCGCACCCGAATCAAATAAAACGTAAGCAGATTTATTGTCAATAAGAAACGTACCCGTAACAAGCTCCGGGTCTTCCTGTGCCTCTGCCGCATTAATATTGAAAACTCTACCTCGGCCTTGTCCATTCGTGTTCTCCTGGTTCGGGCAATTTCTAATAATGTGGCCCGGTTTTTCACATTTATAACAAACTACATTGGCATAACTTGCTCCAACACTACTTGCTCCGCCATTACTCGTTCTGACACCATTTGTTCCTTTTGTTCTATTAACCCCTGGTCCGTAGACCTCACACTTCGCCGCGCTATGACCATTTCTTTTACACTTGTTGCAAAATTTGGTGCAGAACCCCGAGTGATACTTTTCACACCTTTGGCATAGCTGCTTCTGATTGTTATTGTTGTTGCTGTTATTATTGTTGTTGGGATGATTGTTGTAGTTGTTGTTGTTGTTATTGTTGTTGTTGTTGTTGTTGTTGTTGGGCCATTTGTTGTAGTTGCGATTGATGTTGCGATTGTTGGAATAATTGTTGCGATTATTGTTGTAATTGCTGCTGTTGTTGTATTGGTGATTCTTATCACCGTTTTCCTCCCACTTTCTTTTGACTTGCTTCACATTGGCCTCTTCAGCAGTCTGTTCTTTAATTCTTTCTTCAATATGGTTCACTAGTTTGTGAGCCATTCTACATGCCTGTTGTATGGAGGCGGGCTCGTGTGAACTTATATCTTCTTGGATTCTTTCCGGTAATCCTTTCACAAACGCGTCGATCTTCTCTTCCTCATCTTCGAATGCTCCCGGACACAATAGGCACAATTCTGTGAATCGTCTTTCGTACGTGGTAATATCAAATCCTTGGGTTCATAACCCTCTAAGTTCTGTCTTGAGCTTATTGACCTCGGTTCTGGGACGGTACTTCTCGTTCATCAAGTGCTTGAATGCTGACCACGGTAGTGCGTACGCATCGTCTTGTCCCACTTGCTCTAGATAGGTATTCCACCATGTTAACGCAGAACCTGTGAAGGTATGCGTAGCGTACTTCACTTTGTCCTCTTCAGTACACTTACTTATGGCAAACACTGATTCGACCTTCTCGGTCCACCGTTTCAATCCGATCGGTCCTTCGGTTCCATCAAATTCCAAAGGTTTGCAGGCAGTGAATTCTTTGTAGGTGCATCCTACACGATTTCCTGTACTGCTAGATCCAAGGTTATTGTTGGTATGTAGCGCAGCCTGTACTGCGGCTATGTTTGAAGCTAGAAAAGTACGGAATTCCTCTTCATTCATATTCACGTTGTGTCGAGTAGTCGGTGCCATTTCCTTCAAAATAGTCAAATGGAACAAGTTAATCATACAGAATATTAAGAGTAGTTAATAGTATTTCGTAGCATAATATGAACTCATTTATAAAAGCTTTTTCTTCATATTAGCATTTTATAAGTTTAAATGCGGGTAGTACCTACCCGTTAAGTTCATACTTAGTAGCTAATATACAATTCAACTACTACAATTCTATATGAAAAACTGATTATAATAATATTTCGCGTTCAAACGTTTACACAATATTTTACAAACTTACAATACCGCTTATTTTACATATAGCATGAAATATAGCACACAATAAATTTGATACAAGATGGTTGTGAAGATAATTCTAGCTAGTACACAAGTTGTTCAGCAAAGGCAATAAAGACACGTAATTCATACGTCCAGAAACAAGTCATGCATTCTGGTTTTACTAGGATTACTTCCCATCCTTGGTCTTGTGGAACATAACCGTTATGGCCGTTGATAAGACAGCGTGTTGTAACGTCGTCAAAGGGATGAGGGTTACGTAATGTCCAACAGTCCCGTAACAATCTAAAAACCTCATTTCTTACCCCAATTACCGACTCCGTCACTTGTGGGAACGTTTTGTTTAATAGTTGTAGCCCGATGTTCTTGTTCTCACTTTGGTGAGAAGCGAACATTACTAATCCGTAAGCATAACATGCTTCTTTATGTTGCATGTTAGCCGCTTTTTCTAAATCACGAAGTCTAATATTCGGATATATTGAGTCAAAATAATTTCTTAACCCATTGCGTAAAATAGCATTTGGGTTCCCCGCAATATATGCGTCAAAGTAAACACATCGTAACTTATAGATTTCCCAATGTGATATCCCCCATCTTTCGAACGAAAGCCTTTTATAAACCAAGGCATTCTCTGAACGTTCTTCGAATGTCTTACAAACTGATCTCGCCTTAAATAGTTGTGCCGAAGAATTCTGACCGACTCTAGACAAGATTTCATCAATCATGTCTCCGGGTAGGTCTCTTAAAATATTGGGTTGTCTATCCATTTTGTGTTTTTATACTGTAAAATAGACAAGAGTTAGATTCATAAAAAAAAATACTTATTAATACAAGCAATTTTTACATATATCATAAAGCATAAGCACACTATATTACATATATTACACCACACGAATACAACTATCTTATTCCGACTCGCTTGTTTCTTCTTCTTCGGTTTTGGTTCGTTTTGCCAAGTTTCTAGGGATATATGATGTTCCCCTAATACGAGCCGACGTTTTCCACATTGGTTTAGAAAAACCTGGTGGTTTAGAGGTTCCCGGGTCATTGTTACAACTTAAGGACTTCGGGGGTTGACGATACATATAAAGTTCATCGGGGTTGGAATTAGATTTCTCTATTTTTATGCCCTTTCCCTTATTTTTTTTCTTTTGCCTTTTTAAATTCAGTTGGGGTAATTTCTATAACATCATCGGAATTCTCGTCGGAATCCGATCTATCGGAGAATTGGTAATCCTCCCAATATTTTGCTTTCTTGGCGGAAACACCATTGACCATGATTAACCTTGGTCGGTTGGTTGAGGATTTTCTTTTACTTAACCGTTTTATTATTTCCCCCACCGGTTCTATTTCTTCTTCCGGTTCCGATTCTTCTTCCGGTTCCGATTCTTCTTCCGGTTCCGACTCTTCTTCCGGTTCCTCTTCGGGAACTTGTGAATCAGTCCACGAATCATTCCAATTTACATTTGACTCTTCATTATTATTAGGTGAGTCAATGGGACTTGTTCTAGAGGTAGACATCTATCACATAATATCAAACGCGTTAAGAGATTAATATATCACATAATAATCACATGTTAAAAATATATAGTTTCCAACAAAATTTGTTAGGCAATCATTTTTCAAGTAAACACGGTCGAAGTCCAGACTCACTAATGCATCCTAACAAACTCGATAAGACACACTAATGCAAAATTCTGGTTCTCTAAGACCAACGCTCGAATACCAACTGAAATGTCCCGTTCTTATTGATTAAAAACGTTCCATATTAATTGATTTCGTTGCGAGGTTTTGACCTCTATATGAGACGTTTTTCAAAGACTGCATTCATTTTAAAACAAACCATAACCTTTATTTCATCAATAAAGGTTTAAAAAGCTTTACGTAGATTATCAAATAATGATAATCTAAAATATCCTGTGTACACACGACCATTACATAATGATTTACAATACAAATATGTTACAACAAAATAAGTTTCTTGAATGCAGTTTTTACACAATATCATACAAGCATGGACTCCAAATCTCGTCCTTATTTAAGTATGCGACAGCGGAAGCTCTTAATAATCACCTGAGAATAAACATGCTTAAAACATCAACAAAAATGTTGGTGAGTTATAGGTTTAACCTATATATATCAAATCATAATAATAGACCACAAGATTTCATATTTCAATACACATCCCATACATAGAGATAAAAATCATTCATATGGTGAACACCTGGTAACCGACATTAACAAGATGCATATATAAGAATATCCCCATCATTCCGGGACACCCTTCCGATATGATATAAATTTCGAAGTACTAAAGCATCCGGTACTTTGGATGGGGTTTGTTAGGCCCAATAGATCTATCTTTAGGATTCGCGTCAATTAGGGTGTCTGTTTCCTAATTCTTAGATTACCAGACTTAATAAAAAGGGGCATATTCGATTTCGATAATTCAACCATAGAATGTAGTTTCACGTACTTGTGTCTATTTTGTAAATCATTTATAAAACCTGCATGTATTCTCATCCCAAAAATATTAGATTTTAAAAGTGGGACTATAACTCACTTTCACAGATATTTACTTCGTCGGGAAGTAAGACTTGGCCACTGATTGATTCACGAACCTATAACAATATATACATATATATCAAAGTATGTTCAAAATATATTTACAACACTTTTAATATATTTTGATGTTTTAAGTTTATTAAGTCAGATGTCCTCGTTAGTAACCTACAACTAGTTGTCCACAGTTAGATGTACAGAAATAAATCGATAAATATTATCTTGAATCAATCCACGACCCAGTGTATACGTATCTCAGTATTGATCACAACTCAAACTATATATATTTTGGAATCAACCTCAACCCTGTATAGCTAACTCCAACATTTACATATAGAGTGTCTATGGTTGTTCCGAAATATATATAGATGTGTCGACATGATAGGTCAAAACATTGTATACGTGTCTATGGTATCTCAAGATTACATAATATACAATACAAGTTGATTAAGTTATGGTTGGAATAGATTTGTTACCAATTTTCACGTAGCTAAAATGAGAAAAATTATCCAATCTTGTTTTACCCATAACTTCTTCATTTTAAATCCGTTTTGAGTGAATCAAATTGCTATGGTTTCATATTGAACTCTATTTTATGAATCTAAACATAAAAATTATAGGTTTATAGTCAGAAAAATAAGTTACAAGTCATTTTTGTAAAGGTAGTCATTTCAGTCGAAAGAACGACGTCTAGATGACCATTTTAGAAAACATACTTCCACTTTGAGTTTAACCAAAATTTTTGGATATAGTTTCATGTTCATAATAAAAATTATTTTCTCAGAATAACAACTTTTAAATCAAAGTTTATCATAGTTTTTAATTAACTAACCCAAAACAGCCCGCGGTGTTACTACGACGGCGTAAATCCGGTTTTACGGTGTTTTTCGTGTTTCCAGGTTTTAAATCATTAAGTTAGCATATCATATAGATATAGAACATGTGTTTAATTGATTATAAAAGTCAAGTTAGAAGGATTAACTTTTGTTTGCGAACAAGTTTAGAATTAACTAAACTATGTTCTAGTGATTACAAGTTTAAACCTTCGAATAAGATAGCTTTATATGTATGAATTGAATGATGTTATGAACATCATTACTACCTTAAGTTCCTTGGATAAACATACTGGAAAAGAGAAAAATGGATCTAGCTTCAACGGATCCTTGGATGGCTCGAAGTTCTTGAAGCAGAATCATGACACGAAAACAAGTTCAAGTAAGATCATCACTTGAAATAAGATTGTTATAGTTATAGAAATTGAACCAAAGTTTGAATATGATTATTACCTTGTATTAGAATGATAACCTACTGTAAGAAACAAAGATTTCTTGAGGTTGGATGATCACCTTACAAGATTGGAAGTGAGCTAGCAAACTTGAAAGTATTCTTGATTTTATGTAACTGGAACTTGTAGAATTTATGAAGAACACTTAGAACTTGAAGATAGATCTTGAGAGAGATCAATTAGATGAATAAAATTGAAGAATGAAAGTGTTTTTAGGTGTTTTTGGTCGTTGGTGTATGGATTAGATATAAAGGATATGTAATTTTGTTTTCATGTAAATAAGTCATGAATGATTACTCATATTTTTGTAATTTTATGAGATATTTCATGCTAGTTGCCAAATAATGGTTCCCACATGTGTTAGGTGACTCACATGGGCTGCTAAAAGCTGATCATTGGAGTGTATATACCAATAGTACATACATCTAAAAGCTGTGTATTGTACGAATACGGGTGCATACGAGTAGAATTGTTGATGAAACTGAACGAGGATGTAATTGTAAGCATTTTTGTTAAGTAGAAGTATTTTGATAAGTGTATTGAAGTCTTTCAAAAGTGTATAAATACATATTAAAACACTACATGTATATACATTTTAACTGAGTCGTTAAGTCATCGTTAGTCGTTACATGTAAGTGTTGTTTTGAAACCATTAGGTTAACGATCTTGTTAAATGTTGTTAACCCAATGTTTATAATATCAAATGAGATTTTAAATTATTATATTATCATGATATTATCATGTATGAATATCTCTTAATATGATATATATACATTAAATGTCTTTACAACGATAATCGTTACATATATGTCTCGTTTAAAAATCATTAAGTTAGTAGTCTTGTTTTTACATATGTAGTTCATTGTTAATATACTTAATGATATGTTTAATTATCATAGTATCATGTTAACTATATATATATCCATATATATGTCATCATATAGTTTTTACAAGTTTTAACGTTCGTGAATCACCGGTCAACTTGGGTGGTCAATTGTCTATATGAAACATATTTCAATTAATCAAGTCTTAACAAGTTTGATTGCTTAACATGTTGCAAACATTTAATCATGTAAATATCAATCTCAATTAATATATATAAACATGGAAAAGTTCGGGTCACTACAATGACAGTCTTTGAAAGTGCGTTGTTTTACCCTGTTTTGTACATAAGATAAACTACAAACATATATACATATTTTTGAAGTTTGGTATATTACCCCACTTTCAAAAATTTATAAAATCTAATATTTTTTTTTTGGCATACTTTAAATCAATAAAATTAAAAATAATGATTACAAAATTTGTAGTCCCGCCCTCGGGTAAAGCAATTTCGGTTCAATGACCTAGTGTTTAACTCACGACGAATTTTAGAAATTATTTTTTTTAAACTTAATTAAATAAAGTAAATTTTTGTTTTTAAAATCACACAAAACTTAAATTTAAAAAGCATATTAATTTCATATAAAATCTACAAAAAAAAAAAAAAAATCAGAATAGGGGGAGAAAACTAGTTCTTTAGTGTCTGCTAGTGGAAAAGACCAATCGGATTCCATTCTCGGAACTACACGAGAACAGAACAACTAAATCTAGACAGCATTTTCTTTTTAGAACATTTTGAATCTCCCCACACTTAGGTAGCTGTGGTGTCAAAATTGTGATTAACTTCATCATCAATTTTCTCTTGGACCATAATCAACTTGCATATCTGTGACTTTTGCTTTAAGCCATTGGTCGAATTCTTGTGTAATATCCACAAATTCAACTAATTTTGCCTTTTCTTTAGGCGACAGATTGGATACTAACCGGTTACATAACTTAAAGTTTCCCTTTGTTCTAGCATCGCGAATTCGTTTAATAAGTTTCTTCATTGAACTATTAATAACGGGATCATTTAATTTCGTATCAACAACGGGGTTCTTTGTTATCAGGTCATCATTAGGTGTTACTTCATTTTCCCCACACTTCGGCGTTTTATTATTGTTAAGCACTACCATTGGAGTTGGTAAAACAACATGATTCTTACCAATTGTTTTTGCTGGTTCAACGGTTTTGGTTGGTGGAGATTTAGACTTTCGAATCATAAAGGTGATCGATTTCTCATCATTACTAAGTGTCATTCTACCATTTCTTAAATCAAATAACACCCTGGTGGACGCTAAGAATGGTCGACCTAAAATTAGAGGAATGTTTGGGTCCTCTTCTATGTCAATGACAATGAATTCGACTAGAAAGGTTAAATTACCTACTTGAACGGGTAGGTTGTCAGCAATTCCAACTGGGTGCTTAATGGTTTGATCAAGGAGTCGAACACTCATATCCGTTGGACTTAACTCACCTACTCCTAATCTCTTATATAATGAAAGAGGCATAACACTCACACTTGCACCTAAATCTGCTAGTGCATCATACATGACACAATCACTAAGTAGACAAGGAATAATAAATTCACCCGGATCACCCACCCTGGGTGGAGGTTTTGGTAGAACTATCTTCACCGGGTTTATCTTTACGGTTTTTGTTTCTTGCACTTTCTTATTCTTTTTCTTCTTTCCAAAGGTATCACAAACTTTATTACCTTTTACTTGCTCATACTCAACTCCTTTTCTTGGAAACGGGATGTGTGGTCTGTATGGTGCCACCACTGGCTTTACATACTCGGGTGGTGGTGGTGGTGTTGTAACTTCTTCATTGTTACTCACATCTAAAACCTTCTCATCTTCTGGTGTTGGTTTTTCAGAATTCGTTGACACCATATTAACATTCTCATTCCGAGGATTTACTTCAGTATTACTCGGTAGCTTTCCTTGTTCCCTCTCACTCATCATGCTAGCAAGAGTACCTACTTTAACGCCTTGAATCGAGTAAAATTTTTTTTTTTTTTTAAATTCAAGTCACTGGCCGGACAAGGCTTATGCCGCGGCGCGGCAAGCCTTGTCGCGGCGCGACACAACACATAAAATTTTAGACTCCTTAACCCTGGTTCTGTTTTGAACTTCAGTGCATTGCCGCGGCGCGGACCCCTTTGCCGCGACGCGACATAACCCTGTTCCGGGTGCCTGACCTGCAACATTGTATATAAACCAACTTTTGCACATTCCATCATTCTCAAACACATATAAAACAACATTATTCATACCCAAACATCTGAAATCAGTTTCTAACATCGTATACCATCTAATAACAACATTTAGACATCAAACGTGTTTTCATGAAACAAAACCATCATTTGGTCCCAAATTCAATAATGACAAACATGACACTTCAAATACATGGCGTTTGATAAGCGGTAACCATAGAGCGTGATTACAAAAGGGACTTGCAATACCACTTACGCTAATGCCAATGCTCCTCTAGCACTTCACACGGGCTCCTTACCTTCACGATGAACCTTAGCACCTAAAACATAAAACATCATGGGGGTAAGCTTTTACACTTAGTGAGTTATAGGAAAGCAATAAACATAAAACATAAACATAAATCATTTGGGCATAATCGAAACACTTATCCTTCAACCCTTAGGTTGCTTGCATACTTTCGGATCCGATCATTCATACCATAGACATGACTTACTAGGCCGAACCTAGTAATCATGTCTAAGCTAACCATAGACATACTAAATATGCCTAAGCTATCATCATCTCATACGTAGACACCCAAAGTGTCTAAGCTAACACGAACCATAGGCAAGATTACTAGCAATGTGATAACCTTGCCTAAGCTAAACATCAACCATAGATACAACTATTGAGCTAACCCAATAGTTCTATCTAAGCTACATAACTAGTGCACTTAGTCGTTACTCTCTTGCACGGATGCAATCCGAGAACACTAAGCCACTCTTGACCCGCCCATATTACCCCCTATAAACTCACCTTGTTTAAATGGATTTCCTTGATCACTTGTGACCTCTTTTCCTTGATTAGCACCTATATATGAGCTAATCTCATTAATCACATAACTAAATCAAAATCATAACTTTCTTGGATCATTACATCATTTATACTTACTCATACACTTAACCCCCTAATCACAACATACATACATACACACATACTTTCTAACCTTGAACTCATCTTTTCTAAAACAAGCATGTTACCAATCAAACATCACCTTTTAATCATGTACATTACTAACTCATCACTTTTAGATTTATCATGCAACTTTTCCTTTAATCCTTTCATTAAACATCAAATGTGCATAGTAATTCAATTTCATTACTAACACCATTAACTTGTCAAATTATCAATTTCTATAACCTACAACAATAACCATAGTTCATACATGAACATCCTTCATCACAATTTCTAGCTAGAACACATAATCATCTCTTTGAGACATTTTAACAAACACTTGGTGTGCATGACTAGAAATCTAACTAGAACATCATCATTCTCACCATAATCATGCCATACATCTATAATGCAAGTTCATACATGTAATTACTTCCAAAATCATCAACAAATCCATTCTAACTCAAACAATTGTGCACAACTCAACAAATAGCAACTTTCTTAAGCATAATCTCATCATTAACATACAATGCAAGCAATAATTAGACACAAAATCCATACCTTGTCTTTTAGAGTTTAAGAACCCTAATTGTGCACAAAGAGAGTGAAATTGGAAGATTAAAGCTTGCTAGAGTGATTAAGGTGTGTTAGATTTCACTAATTCAAGCTTGCATGGGTTAAATTTCAACAATTGAGGAATCCTCCTCTTCCCTCTTGCAAAAGTCGACACTCTCAAGGCTCCAGGAAGGTTTTCTGTAATTTTTCTTGCACTAATAACAAATTCCAGCATTTTGATTCTTTTTATTAAAATAACTTTGGCCTATTGACACTTTCTACCCTCCCCACCACAACTCTAGTTAGGGAAGTCCTTAATCTTAACTTTTCACCCTTAGTCCTTCCTAACTTAACCAATAAATTTAACTTTCATCCATTAACATAAAATGACTTTTACCATATAATTTCTTGGCAATAAAATTTACATAAAATAATACCTTAAATATTTGGGATGTTACAACTCTCCCCCTCTTGGATCGTTCGCGTCCTCGCGAACCATTCTTGATGCAACGACGGATAATACTTCAAGAGCCATTCTTCGGGTTCCCATGTACATTCGGAACCTTTTCTAAATTGCCATAATACCTTCAACAATATAACCGATTTATTTCTCAAGTGCTTAACCTTTTGATCCAAAATCTTTATCGGCTTCTCCGCATATCTTAACTTATTATCGACCTCAATTTCATTCAAAGGAACATAGGTTGAATCATCCGCCAAACACTTTCTCAATTGCGACACGTGAAACGTGTCATGTATATTACTCAATTCATCGGGTAAAGCCAAACGGTAGGCTACCTTCCCAACTTTCGCCACTATCTCAAATGGTCCCACTAACCTTGGACCCAATTTTCCCCTCTTTCTAAAACGGATAATGCCTTTCCATGGAGAAACTTTTAGCATCACTTTATCACCTACTTGAAATTCTATCGGCTTTCTCCTCTTATCAACATATGACTTTTGTCGATCTTGTGCCGCCTTCATTCTTTCACGAATTTGATCAATCATCTCGGTGGTTTGTTGCACTATTTCCGTGCTTCCCAATTCTCGTTGACCTACCTCGCCCCAACAAATCGGGGTTCTACACCTCCTTCCATACAACATCTCATATGGTGCCATTCCAATCGTAGAGTGATAACTATTGTTATATGAAAATTCAACTAAAGGTAAATGAGTATCCCAACTCCCACCAAAATCGATGATACATGCTCTTAACATATCTTCAAGAGTTTGTATAGTTCTTTCACTTTGACCATCCGTTTGCGGGTGAAACGCGGTACTTATGTGTAACTTAGTACCCATTTCCTCTTGAAATTTCCTCCAATATCGAGATGTGAATCGAGTGTCTCGATCTGAAACTATGGAAACCGGCACTCCATGCCTTGCAACAACTTCTTTCATATATAACTTAGACATTGCTTCCGAGGACGAAGCTTCTCTTATTGCCAAAAACAATGCACTCTTAGTCAATCTATCAACAATAACCCAAATCGCATCGTGTTGTCTAGGGGTCTTAGGTAACTTAGTCACCAAATCCATCGTAATATGCTCCCATTTCCAAACCAGTACCTCTAAAGGTTGCATCTTACCGTAAGGCATTTGATGATCGGCCTTCACTTGAAGACAAGTAAGACACTTGTGCACATACTTAACTATATCCCTTTTCATTCCCGGCCACCAATAGTCTTTCCTTAAATCTCTATACATCTTCGTAGCACCGGGGTGAATCGAATACTTAGACTTGTGAGCTAAGTCAAGGAGCTCACTTCTAACACCACTTTGCAAAGGTACCCAAATTCTCCCATATCTAAGCCTTAAACCACGAGAATCCACTATAAAATCATTAACTTGCCCCTTGATCCTTTCCTTTCTCACGTTCTCGGGCGATAATGCTTCACCTTGTGCATCACGAATATCATCAAATATTTGAGGTGCTATTACCATAGCCAAACTTGTTATCTTAATCGGTTGATGACTCGACTTCCTACTAAGAGCATCCGCCACCACGTTCGCTTTTCCGGGGTGATATAAGATCTCACAATCATAATCTTTCACTAAATCAAGACCCCTCCTTTGCCTATCATTCAAATCCCTTTGATCAAACAAATACTTTAAGTTCTTATGATCGGTATAAATGGAAAACTTAACACCATAAAGATAATGACGCCAAATCTTTAAAGCAAAAACTACGGCCGTCAATTCTAGATCATGTATGGGATAACGTTTCTCGTGTTCCTTCAATTGTCGGGAAGCGTATGCTATGACCTTCCCATTTTGCATCAATACACACCCTAAGCCTTTCTTAGAAGCATCACAATAAACCGTCATGTTCTCATTTCCTTCCGGTAAAACCAATATAGGAGCTTGAACAAGCTTCTCCTTAAGGAGTTGAAACGCTTGTTCCTGCTTTTCTTCCCATTTCCATGGCACACTTTTCCGAGTCAACTTAGTGAGTGGGGTGGCTATTCTTGAGAAATCTTGTATAAACCGTCGATAATACCCCGCTAAGCCTAGAAAACTCCTAACCTCGGTAGGATTCGTAGGTGGTTCCCATCTCATAATTGCCTCTATTTTAACCGGATCAACACAAATACCCTTCTTGTTAATGACATGACCCAAAAATTGAACTTCACGAAGCCAAAACTCACACTTAGAGAACTTAGCAAACAATCTTTCTCTTCTTAAAGTCTCTAGTACTTGTCTTAGATGTACCGCATGTTTCTCTTCACTCCTAGAATATACCAAAATATCATCAATAAATACAATTACGAACCTATCAAGCATCGGTCGACAAACTCTATTCATCAAATCCATAAATGCGGCCGGTGCATTCGTTAACCCAAACGGCATAACCACAAACTCATAATGACCATACCTCGTTCGAAAAGCCGTTTTAGGGACGTCTTCTTCCCTCACTTTCAATTGATGGTAACCCGACCTTAAATCTATCTTTGAAAAGAAACTTGCACCTTGTAATTGATCAAACAAGTCGTCTATCCTTGGCAACGGATACTTATTCTTAATCGTGACTTTATTCAATTCTCGATAATCAATACACATTCTCATAGTTCCATCCTTCTTTTTCACAAATAAAACCGGAGCTCCCCAAGGTGAGCTACTAGGACGTATAAAACCTTTATCTATCAAATCTTGCAATTGAGTCATCATTTCTCTCATTTCCGATGGGGCTAATCGATATGGAGCTTTGGCAATTGGCGTGGCCCTGGGTATCAAATCTATTCTAAACTCTACCTCACGCTCGGGAGGTACACCGGGCAATTCACTTGGAAACACATCCGGAAACTCGTTAACTATCGGTACATCATCTAAATCAACAATCTTTTTCGAATTATCCACAACATGTGCCAAAAACGCACAACACCCGTGAGACAAAAACCTTTTAGCCTTAGCATACGTGCATATAGGAATAGCACGCCTAGCTCTTTCCCCATAAATCCATATAACCTTCCCACTAGGTGATTGAACTAACACAATTTTCTTACGACACAAAATTATTCCTTCATTGTCGTCTAGCCAATCCATGCCCACTATTACTTGAAATTCCCCCATATGCATGGGTATTAAATCAATGACAAACTTTTCATCATCCAAAATAATTTCACACCCCTTAATGATACTATACACCCTCACAGTCTTATTATCCGCTATTTCAACCTCTAATGGGTGTTCTAACATACTTGGGGTCATATTAAAATGCTTACAAAAAGAATATGATACAAACGACCGCGTAGCACCGGAATCAAACAAAACATGCGCAGGTAAAGAGTTTACAATAAAGGTACCTGACACCACATTTTGGGACTCCTTCGCTTCGAGTGCGGTAATCTGATGAGCTCGGGCCCTTGGTCGGCTATCACTAGTCTTCGGTTCCGTCTTAACCTCCTTCTTAACATTACCACTAGCCAAATCCTTCTTGTATTCCGGACATTCGGCTTGAAAATGACCCTTCTCAAAACAATAATAACATTGCTTACCTTTCTTAGGACATTCGGCGGCCCTATGTCCCGGCTTACCGCAAGAGTAACAATCGGTAGTACCCGCTTTACATTCACCCGTATGATTCTTACCACACCTAGTACACAACTTGGCTTCTTTCCCACCGCTTTTACCCGACACAAAACCCCCTTTTGACTTGTGCGGGGATTCGGAACCAAACTTACCCTTTTTCGGACTAACATTTTGCATCGCCTTAGAGTCTTGATCTAACTTTCGCTTAAACGCCGCCTTCTTCCTAAGTTCGTGTTCTCTAACAAGTGCTCGATTCATCATCTCGGCTAAAGTCTTATAAGTACTCTTATCGATAAACTCACTTATTTCGGGATTCAACTTTTCATGATAATGATCCATCATCAACTTGGGACTTGACACAAAGTCCGGACAAAAACGAGACTTGTCATTAAACTCGGCATTAAACTCGGTCACCGACTTACTTCCATGCTCTATATTCATAAACTCGGATTTCAACCTACTAACCTCGGCGGGTGGAGCAAATTGAGTCATAAACATTTCACGGAACTTGTCCCATGAGAAACTTGTAGCCACGTCTCGCCCATGAGATTTAACTATGAAATTCCACCACTCGTAACCACTACCCTTCATTTGATGAGCCGCATAAATTACCTTCAAATGTTCTGGGCATTCACACAACGTGAAAGTTTCTTCAATCTCATCAATCCATCTTTGACTAACAATAGGGTCAACCTTACCATGAAACTCGGGAGGATGGCAATTTGCGAAGTTCTTATATTCAAAACGGTCATCCTTTCTCTTAGGGGCTTCTACCTCTTCTTGCCTTACTCCACTTCCCCCTTCACCTCTTAAGGTAGGGTTATTAGCAACAAAAGTCTTTAACTTCTCATCTAATTGATCATTGATCAACGTCTTAATCTTCTCTAACAAAGTTGGAGTATAACGTATCAAGGCTTGCCCTATTTGCCCCGAAATGTCATTTGGCATGTTAACTTCTTCCGATTCGTTGTGAGAGTCTTCTATAGACTCCGTGGATGGGGTGCGGACGTACTCATCATCCTCATCTTGACCTCGGTTTGGTGATACAATAGCCATACTGAAAATCACAATCAACCCATTAGTTCAAATACCGGTAACACCATTATTCAACAAAATCAAACCATTCGAAAGAATTCCTAACTCGTTTCACCATAACTATAGTAGGCGTTCATGTGTACTAAAATGAAGTAATAACAATGGCCTGTTGTTATTACACCATTCATTACACATTAAGTCCACTATAACATCATGGCTAACGAGTATCAAACTCCTTTCATAAACCAATCATTATACTACGGGTCTAGTCAATGACTCTACCCTATGGAGCATGGCACAACTATACGACTATAACACTTATGCAAGTCCTAAACCGCTTATCCTTTCACAACAATGGTTTAAGCCTAGATAATCCCTATCGTGGATTATCCAAGTCCCTTAAACCACAGCTCTGATACCAACTTTTAACGCCTTGAATCGAGTAAAATTTTTTTTTTTTTTTAAATTCAAGTCACTGGCCGGACAAGGCTTATGCCGCGGCGCGGCAAGCCTTGTCGCGGCGCGACACAACACATAAAATTTTAGACTCCTTAACCCTGGTTCTGTTTTGAACTTCAGTGCATTGCCGCGGCGCGGACCCCTTTGCCGCGGCGCGACATAACCCTGTTCCGGGTGCCTGACCTGCAACATTGTATATAAACCAACTTTTGCACATTCCATCATTCTCAAACACATATAAAACAACATTATTCATACCCAAACATCTGAAATCAGTTTCTAACATCGTATACCATCTAATAACAACATTTAGACATCAAACGTGTTTTCATGAAACAAAACCATCATTTGGTCCCAAATTCAATAATGACAAACATGACACTTCAAATACATGGCGTTTGATAAGCGGTAACCATAGAGCGTGATTACAAAAGGGACTTGCAATACCACTTACGCTAATGCCAATGCTCCTCTAGCACTTCACACGGGCTCCTTACCTTCACGATGAACCTTAGCACCTAAAACATAAAACATCATGGGGGTAAGCTTTTACACTTAGTGAGTTATAGGAAAGCAATAAACATAAAACATATACATAAATCATTTGGGCATAATCGAAACACTTATCCTTCAACCCTTAGGTTGCTTGCATACTTTCGGATCCGATCATTCATACCATAGACATGACTTACTAGGCCGAACCTAGTAATCATGTCTAAGCTAACCATAGACATACTAAATATGCCTAAGCTATCATCATCTCATACGTAGACACCCAAAGTGTCTAAGCTAACACGAACCATAGGCAAGATTACTAGCAATGTGATAACCTTGCCTAAGCTAAACATCAACCATAGATACAACTATTGAGCTAACCCAATAGTTCTATCTAAGCTACATAACTAGTGCACTTAGTCGTTACTCTCTTGCACGGATGCAATCCGAGAACACTAAGCCACTCTTGACCCGCCCATATTACCCCCTATAAACTCACCTTGTTTAAATGGATTTCCTTGATCACTTGTGACCTCTTTTCCTTGATTAGCACCTATATATGAGCTAATCTCATTAATCACATAACTAAATCAAAATCATAACTTTCTTGGATCATTACATCATTTATACTTACTCATACACTTAACCCCCTAATCACAACATACATACATACACACATACTTTCTAACCTTGAACTCATCTTTTCTAAAACAAGCATGTTACCAATCAAACATCACCTTTTAATCATGTACATTACTAACTCATCACTTTTAGATTTATCATGCAACTTTTCCTTTAATCCTTTCATTAAACATCAAATGTGCATAGTAATTCAATTTCATTACTAACACCATTAACTTGTCAAATTATCAATTTCTATAACCTACAACAATAACCATAGTTCATACATGAACATCCTTCATCACAATTTCTAGCTAGAACACATAATCATCTCTTTGAGACATTTTAACAAACACTTGGTGTGCATGACTAGAAATCTAACTAGAACATCATCATTCTCACCATAATCATGCCATACATCTATAATGCAAGTTCATACATGTAATTACTTCCAAAATCATCAACAAATCCATTCTAACTCAAACAATTGTGCACAACTCAACAAATAGCAACTTTCTTAAGCATAATCTCATCATTAACATACAATGCAAGCAATAATTAGACACAAAATCCATACCTTGTCTTTTAGAGTTTAAGAACCCTAATTGTGCACAAAGAGAGTGAAATTGGAAGATTAAAGCTTGCTAGAGTGATTAAGGTGTGTTAGATTTCACTAATTCAAGCTTGCATGGGTTAAATTTCAACAATTGAGGAATCCTCCTCTTCCCTCTTGCAAAAGTCGACACTCTCAAGGCTCCAGGAAGGTTTTCTGTAATTTTTCTTGCACTAATAACAAATTCCAGCATTTTGATTCTTTTTATTAAAATAACTTTGGCCTATTGACACTTTCTACCCTCCCCACCACAACTCTAGTTAGGGAAGTCCTTAATCTTAACTTTTCACCCTTAGTCCTTCCTAACTTAACCAATAAATTTAACTTTCATCCATTAACATAAAATGACTTTTACCATATAATTTCTTGGCAATAAAATTTACATAAAATAATACCTTAAATATTTGGGATGTTACACCTACGTGTTTTTCTAGATTCAAAATGGAAGCTTGTTGAGTTCTTAATGACTGATCAAACCTCTCATTTGTTTGGGTTTGAGATGTAATAAATTGTGTTTGAGATTCCATTAGCTTAAATACCACTTCTTCCAGATTTAACTTTTTCTCTTCGGTTTGTTGTGGTGGTTTATACAAGCCAGGTCTTTGTTGATTGAAAGTGTTGTTTTGAGTTGGTTGATTATTTGGACCTTGTTGGTTGTATGAGTTATTATTGGGTCCATTTGGATTGTAAAGAATGTTTTGATTTCGATTAAAGTTTGGCCTTGGCAGTTGATAATTATTTTGATAATTATTTCCCGGCCTTTGGTTTATGTAGGAAACATTCTCTCATTGTTCCATCGTTTGCTCAACATTACAATCTTTCGTTAAGTGTGGTCCACCGCATTGCTCACAACTGATTCATGTTGTGTTAATATCTTTAGTCATCTTTTCCATTCGTCTCTCGAAAGCATCTATTTTTGCGGAAACAGAATCAAAGTTATGGCTAGAATCGGCTCTAGCCACTTTAGATGAATGAAAAATATCTTTTTCCTGATGCCACTCATGAGAATGGGATGCTGTGTTATCAATGATCTTGTGAGCCTCAGTTGCAGTTTTCTTCATAATGGAACCACCAGCTGCTGTGTCGATGTCTTTTCGTGTGGCGATGTCGACGCCTTTATAGAAAATTTGCACTATTTGAAAAGTATCTAAACCATGTTGAGGACATCCTCTCAACATCCTTCCGAATCTTGTCCATGCCTCATATAATGTTTCATTTGGCTTTTGCACGAACGTGGCAATTTCTCCTTGAAGTCTCACGGCTTTAGATGCCGGAAAGAATCTTTGAAGAAATTTCTCAACTAAAATATCCCATGAGTCAATCGTTCCTTCAGGTAACGATTCTAACCAATCTTTGGCTTCTCCTTTTAAAGTCCATGGGAACAACATAAGATAAATAGTTTCATCCTCAACTTCTCGGATTTTAAATAGATTACAAATCCTATTAAAAGTTCGAAGATGTTCGTTTGGATCTTCTTTTGTTGTACCACCAAATTGGCACTGATTGGTGATCATGTGTAGGATTTGTCCTTTGATTTCAAAATCTGATGCTCTAACATTGATTAATGGCGTGACCTTGGCCCGTGCTTGTGGCTCTCATTCGGTCTTCCATACTTTGAGGTTCGGTTACATCCATAATTGAATTTGTTGAATTCAAATCACTAGAAGATTCTGATTTAACTATTTGTGGTTCAGGAGGAATGATTAGTGGTTCAAGATCTTGGAATTGTCCTTGAATATCCTCCGGATTCTCAGTTGTGAAGTCGGGTTCAAAAAATGGATTATCGGAAATTTGAGTTGGAGAACTTGTTCTACTAGATGATGATTCTAAAGAAAAATCAACGGCAACAATATTGGCTAGATGTCTTGATCGAGTTACAGGTGGTGAACGTATGAAAGGTGGTGAACGTTTTGCTCGGTGCATTCACTGAATATCTTATTAGTTATAAAAATAAAAATTATATAAGTTATCAAATTAATAGACTTTTCTGATTTTTCCCACGTTTCGAATAGCCAATAGATGCAGCAGGTAGCCAGGACCCTTTAAATCGGAAGCCCACAACTCGCCACTAACAAATCCAACTATTACTACGAACCAGAAAATTTGGATGTCTATCAATTTAATCGCTTAAAATAATTTTTCGTTTGAAATTTTAGAGAAGAAATAGAAAATTCTATGTCCTAAAAACTAGAGCGTCGAGAAATAAGAAAGAAAAAGATTGCGTCGAAAAACGTCGAAAAAAATAAAAGGTCAAAAAATAAAAATAAGAAAGTAGCGCGTCGAAACTTAAAAGGGATTCTAAACGAAAAACAGCAATTACTTAAAATGATACTAAATTTTAACACGGTGTCGCAAAATTTTAAGCCACCTAAATCTTAGTCTAAAGAAAAAGCACTTAAGGGATTTTACGGCAAAGCCTAAAAATCTAAAAGTATAAAAATAACTATGGCAAAACTAAACTTAATACTAAAAGTTGTAACTAGAGTCTAAAAATCTAAAGGTAATAAAACTTAAAATAAATATTTTTTTTAATTTTATAGACAAAATCTTAAAAATATATATATATATTTTTTTTTTTAATTTTTTTTTTTAAAAATTTATTTTTATATTTTTTTTTTAATTTTTTTTAACGATTTTAATATTGTTTTTAAGGATTTTAAAAATTTTTTTTTTTAAAATTTTTTTTTCACGAAATTAATAATTTTTTTTTATTATTTATTTTTAAAAAACTTTTTTTAACTCATTTACTATTCATGAATAGTAAATAAAACGAAATTAATTAATTTACTATTCACATGAAAGCGACATGATAGAAATTATTAATTGTAAGTTACATAATATACCCCTGAAGTATTTAATAAATACGACTTTTTAAAACTTTACGATTCAAATTTGATTCAAAATTATTATTATATTATTATATTTTATTTCAATATTATTATATTTTATTTCAATATTATTATATTTTTATATTTATTAAATTATTATATTTAAATTAATATATCTTTAATCAATCAAAAACTAAAAAAAAAACTTAAATACCCCGTGAAGACACAAAAAGTGTCCCCGGCAGCGGCGCCAAAAACTTGATGTGTTCTAGAAGGTGTGTATGAAACGGCTATCAGTTTTATATTTATTTACTACAGGAAATCATCTAAATTAAACTAAAACACAAAAGGCAAGTATACCTATCGTGTAATAATATAGCTAAGGTAAAGTCCGGGAGGTCGATCCGTAGACACTATTTTTGGGTGTCTTACTAGGTCAAATTAGTTAATTAAGTAGTTAAACTAGATATAGTAATTATAGGTAACTTTGGGGGGATTTACCGTTTATTGACCGGTTTGTCGATTTTATATTTTAAGCGTACAGATAAATGACGATAATTAAAGTGCGTAAAATAAATAACAATATTAAAATGACAATAAATAAAATTGCGAGTAAATGAAAGTACGATGAGAAATACAATAAAAGAATTATGCTTATTTAAACTTCCGTAATCATGATGTTTGACGTTTTGATTTTAATTTATTATGGTGGGTTAATTGTCCTTTGTCCTGGATTTATTTGATACCTATATGGTTTTTGCCCATAATAGTTCATCGGTCATAATTATAAAATGATCGTCAAATTAACCTTATACCCGAAGTCAAATATTCCAACTAATTGGGGATTCGAACTGTAACAAGGTCTTAATACTTTGTTAATAATTACACCAGGTTATCGACTGTGTGTAATCCAAGATCTTAATACTTTGTTAACAATTACACCAATTACCCTTGTATGTAATCCACCCCTATTTTAATTAGTCCATGATTATTAATTTACCCACTTGGCCAGAATGAATAATAAATTACCTAACCCAATTGATTATTTAAATGATTGTAAAAGATGTCGTATAAACGTCACTAAATAGGACGTGCATAATCATTTAATAATTATTAGATTAACTAATTTGAAGATAGGTTCGATAGACTCCAAAGAGTTGTCATTCGATTAGACAATACCCCCAATCTATTAATGGTCCATGGTCCAATGTCCATAAGTGTCGGTCTTTTGTCCATACCTTAATTATGGTACAAAATCCAATAACCCAATCTTTAATATTTAGTCCAACATCATGATTACTTCGGCTCAAATAAGCATAATAATAACTTAGTTACGAGACATTAATTTAAAAAGGAAGAACATAGCTTACAGTGGTGAATAATCGCGTAGCGTTACACGGACAGAGTTCTGATTTAAAACCCGTAAAACATTTCTTACAATAACTCAATTATTATTAAACTTAAATTAAAATTATAATTATAAATATATATAAATATATAAATTACATATATAGAGAAAGAAGATTGGAAAAAGGTGTGTCTTTCTTCATTCTCCGTAGTCTCGTTTTATAGGCAAATGTTGATTTGAAATTTTCACTTATGACCCCTTAACTATGCTCAATTAACAACTTTTTATTATTTATTATTATTCTTATTATGAATTATTTAAATATTATATTATATTCTTGTGCATAGTTGACTTGTACTTTCAGCTCCATTGCGTCGAGCTTTGAAAGTTGGTTCATGTCTCGGTTCTGGAATTTCGAACGCCTTTTCGTATAATTTAATATCTTGTACTTTGCGTTTTGTGGCTTGTACATTTGTAATTTTTAGACGTTTCTCATCAATATATTGAACCACTTGGATTGTACTTTGTACTTTTTAGCTTTTTGGTCGTTTGCGTCTTCAAATCGTCGAATCTGCCTTTTGTCTTCACCTTTTATTATTTAAACGAATATCACTTGTAAATAGAACAATTGCAACTAAAATCTTGTCTTTCTTGAGGGATAATGCTATGAAATATGTGTTCGTTTTTAGCATTATCAATAGATGTTTGGATCATTTGGACTTTTTAACCATTGTGTCAATTTGATGTCAAATTGGGAACGCTTACAAATGTCAGCCGCAAAGCGCGGACCTCAACACTAGTCTTTTTCTAAAATATTTTCTTTTGTGTGCGGGTTATGTAAGCCTCGTAGGAGCTTCAAAGAACATGTTTTTTTTATGATATCATATTAATTTGTTTTTTGATGAGGTTGATTGTGTTCTACTACACAAGGGATAGTTTAGAGTCGGCCCATGATGGAATGCTTTCCTATTAGAGCTACAAAGAAAGGCCAATCAGAAACGAGTGACAGAAGGTTATTTTTTTTTTTTAGGACAGCGAAATTGGGATCACCCGAGGGGGACTAAACCACCCGTTGCGATCATCTCCCATTTCGACTATGCCGATGCAGCGATAATAACCCCGCCCCCATCGCTACCCGGGAGGAAACCTTGAAACCGATCTAAGGGCACGGCCAAGTAAAACCCCCCATCCCTTTACCCCACTTAGGGGTGCCCCGGGTGATTCTGGACGGGCAGGATTGAGTTGCATTTACATTTAAGTAATTATTGTAGCCGGGTGGAGTCGAACTCCTGACCTCAAGTGTATTAGAGGCAGACCACTACCACTCAACCACAACTGCAACCCTAACAGACAGAAGGTTATCTACAAATGAGAGTGAGTGAAAAGTGAAAAAGTGGTTATCTATAAATGCGAGTTACAATTGGGCAAGGGTCTCCAAGTTTGACATTAAAAATTCAAATGTATTCGGTTTATGCTCTTAATGTAATTTGTTTAATAACTCATAGAGCTCAAGTTTAACAACCATGAATATGCTCTAGGGCAAGACATTAATATATATAAAAATAGAACAATGATGAAAAATCTAGATTTTTTAATCAGCGACATGCGGTTGAAACATGCGGTTGAAACTCTCCTTGTTTGAGACAATAGTTTTTAAAAAGATTTTAAGTTATGGACAACTCGTTTAAAAATAAAATGATGTAGGACTGCATCACTTGAGAATCAGTAGCTTGATCTACATGCCTAATATGCAATGTTCATAAGATAACCGAATTCTATTCTTATAACTCCTTATTTTCTTCATGATAATTAAGACACAAATAACTCGTCTGTCTTATTAAACAATAAACAATCCTAAATGCTTAAATTGATATGACTTACATATCAAATGTCTTACTATGTTTCGATGTAATACGACATTCACAAACAAATGTCCTATGATAGTATATTTAATGTGACTTTTATATAAGGTGTCCTATTAAATTAACACGTAATGTGACACCAAACCGTTAAATGTCTTATAAAGTCTCATTTAATGAGTCACTATTAAGTGTCCTGTGAAATCATATGATAATTAAGACCCAAAAAACTAAAAGTGTACTGAAATTTACAATGATACGACATAAGTATGACATGTCCTATTAGCTTTAGAAATGATACGACTAGGACAAATAAATGTCCTATGATACTATATTAAATATGACTTTTATATAAGGTGTCCTATTAAAATACACATAATGCGACACTACACTGTTAAATGTCTTATAAAGTACCATTTTATGATTCACAATTAAAGTGTCCTATGAAATCATATGATAATTATGACCCCAAAAACTAAAAATGTCATAAAAATTGACAATGATACGACATAAGTATTACATATCATATTAGCTAAATATATAATACGACTAGGACAAATAAATGTCCTATTATAGTTTATTTCATATGACTTTAATATAAAGTGTCCTATTAAAATAACACATAATACGACACTAAACCGTTAAATGTCTTATAAAGTACCATTTTATGATTCACAATTAAAGTGTCATATGAAATCATATGATAATTATGACCCCAAAAACTAAAAGTGTCCTAAAAATTGACAATGATACGACATAAGTATTACATGTCCTATTAGCTAAATATATAATACGACTAGGACAAATAAATGTCCTATGATAGTTTATTTCATATGACTTTTATATAAAGTGTCCTATTGAATTAACACATAATGCGACACTAAACCGTTAAATATATTATAACTAAACATTTGATGATTCACAATTAAAGTGTCCTATAAAATCATATGATAATTATGACCTCAAAAACTACAAAATATCCTATTAAAGAATTTAAGTGTCCTATTATATCTACTATAATACGACTCACACAAATAAATGTCTTATAAAGAGAATCTTTCATATGACCGTCATATCATGTGTCCTATGACTCTACCAAATAATAAGATACACATATTTAAATGTCTTATAAAGTCCCTTTATATGGTACACAATTTAAATGTCCTATTATATCATATTAACTATTATGATAATTAGGACCCCAATAACTAATACGTCCCAATAACATACATTTATAGGACATATGTACAAAATGTCCTATTATGCTACAATATAATAAGACTCTCAGAAATAAATGGCCTCTAAATGTATATTTTATATGACGTTCATAACAAGTGTCCTATTACATAAACACATAATGAGACACTAACGAATGAAGGTGTTATAAGCCCCTCTATTAGGATCCACTTTCTAAGTGTCCTATGAAAATATTTGATAATAGGACACAAAAAAATAATGTGTCTCAGAAAAGAGCTCTTTAAGACCCCACTCTAAAAGAGTATATCATAATGGGACCCCAAATATTATCTAGTCCTATCTAAGTAGCTTTTACGACCTTATTTTACTAGGTCCCATAAAAAAAGGTCCTATATTCTCACTTTTGTTGTAGTGAGAATTTTCTGATGTATTTTCGAAAGAATTACCGGGACTACCCTCACACCGATCCGTTGAATTTCAAATAGATCTTATACCAGCAGCTGCACCAATAACTCGTGCTCCTTACATACTCGTACCCAGCGAAATGAAGGAATTACAAAGCCAATTATAAGAACTTTTAGAGCGTGTTTTCATTCGACTAAGCACCTCACCGTGGGGAGCTCCTGTTTTGTTTGTCAAGAAGAAGGATGGTACATTCAGATTGTGTATCGACTACCGAGAGTTGAACAAGCTTACCATCAAGAACCATTATCCACTACCGAGAATTAATGATTTATTTGATCAACTGCAAGGTTCGTCGGTGTATTCGAAGATTGATTTACGTTCCAGGTATCATCAAATGCGGATAAAGGAGGATGATATTCCAAAGACTACTTTTAGAATACGTTACGGTCATTATGAGTTTATGGTTATGCCGTTCGGATTGAGTAACGCACCAACTGTGTTCATGGACCTCATGAACAGAGTGTGTGGACCATATCTTGACAAGTTTGTCATTGTTTTCATCGATGACATACTTATTTACTCTAAGAATGATCAAGAGCACGGAGAACATTTGAGAATGGTTCTAGAATTGTTGAGGAAGGAAGAATTGTACGCTAAGTTTTCTAAGTGTGCATTTTGGTTGGAAGAAGTACAATTCCTCAGTCACGTAGTGAACAAAGAAGGTATTCAGGTTGATCCGTTAAAGATTGAAACCATTGAAAAGTGGGAAACCCCGAAAACTCCAACGCACATACGTCAATTTTTAGGATTGGCTGGTTACTACAGAAGATTCATCCAAGATTTTTCCAAAGTAGCAAAACCCTTGACTGCATTAACGCATAAAGGGAAGAAATTTGAATGGAAGGATGAGCAAGAGAAAGCATTTCAATTGTTGAAGAAAAAGTTAACTACAGTACCTATATTGTCATTGCCTGAAGGGAATGATGATTTTGTGATTTATTGTGATGCTTCAAAGCAAGGTCTCGGTTGTGTATTAATGCAACGAAAGAAGATAATTGCTTATGCGTCTAGACAATTGAAGATTCACGAGCAGAATTATACGACTCACGATTTGGAATTGGGCGTTGTTGTTTTTGCATTAAAGATGTGGAGACATTACTTATATGGGGTCAAATGTACCATATATACCGACCACAAAAGTCTCCAACACATATTTGATCAGAAACAACTAAACATGAGGCAATGTAGGTGGGTGGAGCTACTAAATGATTATGACTGTGAGATTCGTTACCACCCAGGGAAGGCGAATGTGGTAGCCGACGCTTTGAGTAGAAAGGACAGAGAACCTATGCGGGTAAAAGCTATGAATATAATTATTCATACAAACCTTACTACTCGAATAAAAGAGGCGCAACGGGGGGTTTTGAAAGAAGGTAGTTTTGAAAAGGAAATACCCAAAGGATTGGATAAACAGCTTACTATTTAGGAAGACAAAACCGGTAGTTTGCTGAAAGAATCTGGGTACCAAAGTTTGAGGATGCGAGAGAAATGGTACTTCAGGAAGCACATAAAACCAGATATTCAATACATCCCGGAGCAGGGAAAATGTACCTAGATCTCAAGAAACACTTTGGTGGCCGGTTATGAAAGCCGATATTGCTACATACGTAGGAGAATGTTTGATTTGTTCTAAAGTCAAAGTTGAACATCAGAAACTATCAGGTCTACTTCAGCAACCTAAAATCCCGGAATGGAAATGGGAAAACATTACCATGAATTTCATTACTAAATTTCCAAGGACTGCAAGTGGTTATGATACAATTTGGGTAATAGTCGATCGTCTTACCAAGTCAGCACAATTTCTACCAATGAGAGAAGATGATAAAATGGAGAAGTTGGCACGACTATACTTAAAGGAATTCGTCTCCAGACATGGAATACCAATCTCTATCATATCTGATCGTGATGGCAGATTTGTTTCAAGGTCTTGGCAGACGTTACATCAAGCATTGGGGACTCGCCTAGACATGAGTACTACCTATCATCCACAAACTGATGGGCAGAGTGAAAGGATGATATAGACACTTGAAGACATGCTACGAGCATGTGTTATTGATTTTGGAAACGGTTGGGATCAACATCTACCGTTAGCAGAATTTTCCTACAATAACAGTTATCACTCAAGTATTAATGTAGCACCGTCCGAAGCACTTTATGGAAGGAAATGCAGATCTCCAATTTTTTGGAGCGAGGTGGGGGGTAAATAAATTACGGGTCCGGAGATTATCCACGAAACTACCAAGAAAATCATTCAAATTCAACAACGGTTGAAAACCGCCCAAAGTCGACAAAAGAGCTACGCGGATGTTAGAAGAAAAGATTTAGAATTTGAGATTGATGACATGGCCATGCTTAAAGTATCACCTTGGAAAGGTGTCGTTCGATTTGGTAAATGGGGGAAACTAAACTCGAGATACATTGGGCCATTTAAGATTATTTATCGTGTTGGACCGGTAGCTTATCGACATGAATTACCTCAATAACTAGCTGGCGTACATAATACCTTTCACGTCTCGAATTTGAAGAAATACTTAGCTAAAGAAGATCTCACTATTCCTTTAGACGAAATTAAAATTAACGAAAAACTACAATTCGTTGAAGAACCCGTCGAAGTAATGGATCGTGAGGTTAAAGGACTTAAGCAAAACAAAATACCAATCGTTAAGGTTCGATGGAATGCTCATAGAGGACCTGAGTTCACCTGGGAGCGTGAAGATCAGATGAAGCAGAAGTACCCGCACTTATTTCCAGAAGATGCGTCAACACCTACAACTGCTTAAATTTCGGGACGAAATTTATTTAACGGGTAGGTACTGTAATGACCAGAACTTTTCCATGATTATATATTATTTGATATTAATATTTACATGATTAAATATTTCCAACATGTTAATCAATCAAACTTGTTAAGACTTGATTAATTGAAACGGATTTTTATGTAAACGTTTGACCACCCAGTTGTTCGATGATTCACGAATGTTATAACATGTAAATGACATGGTAAAATATATATGGACATATATATGTGTTTAACATGATGAAATGATAACTAAGTATCTTATTAAGTATATTAACAATGAACTATTTACAAAAAATGAGACTACTAACTTAAGGATTTCGAAACGATATATATATGTAATGATTATCGATGTAATAATGTATATATATATATATATATATATATATATATATATATATATATATATATATATATATATATATATATATATATCGTATTAAGATATATTAATACACTATGTTATCATGATAATATAACAATTTAACATCTCATTAGGTATAATAATAATGAGTTAATTACATTAAACGGCTTTTCAAAAAAAAAAATTACATTAAACGAGATCGTTAACTTAAAGGTTTCGAAACAACACATATATGTAATGGCTAACGATGATTTAACGACTTAATTAATATATATATATATATATATATATATATATATATATATATATATATATGTGTGTGTGTGTGTGTGTGTGTGTGTGTGTGTGTGTGTGTGTGTATTGTATTAAGATGTATTAATACACATTTGAAAGACTTAAATACATTTATCAAAATACTTATACTTAACAAAGATAGCTATAGTCGTATTCCCATTCGTTTTCCTCAAGAATTCTACTCGTATTCGTTCGGTATTTGTACCCGTACAATACCCAGCTTCTATATGTATATACTATTGGTATATATACATAATAATTCAGCTCTTAGTAGCCATTGATGAGTCAACAAACATGTGGAACCAACCATTAGACAACTAGCATGACTTGTGAGCAAGAAAACAAAACAAGAAATCCTTTAAACCCCACTCACCACTCACCACTCACCATTCACTTCATTTCATTTCCAATTTTCTTTCTAATTCTCTCTCAAAACACACACACACCCTCAAGAACGAAATTTCCAGTAAACTAATCATCAGCTTCATCAAAAACTACTTCAATAATCAAGCTATATTCATCATAGGAAGAACACTTCAAGAACACATCGAAAATCCTTTCAAATTTGCTAGACTACTTTCAAGCTTTCAAATCCATTCCAAGTAACCATCTAAGATCAAGAAACTTTTTTTATTTATAGTAGGTTATCTTTCTATAACTATCTTAAATCAAGTAGTAATCTTACTTGAACTTGTTTTCGTGTCATGATTCTACTTCAAGAACTTCCATGCCATCAATGATCCTTTGAAGCTCAAGTTTATTTATCATCATTTCTAGTAGGTTTACCTACTATACTTGAGGTAGGAATGATGTTCATAAGCTCATTCAATTCATACTTATATAACTATCTTATTCGAAGAATATAACTTGTAATCACTAGAACATAGTTTAGTTAATTCTAAACTTGTTCGCAAACAAAGTTAATCCTTCTAACTTGACTTTACAAAACAGATTAGTACATGTTTTATATCTATATGATATGATAACTTAATGATTTAAAACTTGGAAACACGAAGAACACCGTAAAACCGGACATACGACGTCATAGTAAAATCGGGGGCTGTTTTGGGTTGGATAATTAAAAACTATCTTAATCTTTGAATTTAAAGTTTGTTTTCTGGAAAAATGATATTTCATATGAACATGATAATATATCTAAAAATAGTGGTTAAACTCAAAGTAGAAGTAGGTTTTTCAAAATGGTCATCAAGATGTTGTTCTTTCGACGGAAATGACTACCTCTTTCAAATCTGACTTGAACCTGTAATTCCGACTATAAACCACTACTTTTTCATTTTAGCTTTAAAATTTTGAGTTCATTACAAAACCATAGCAATTTGATTCACTCAAAACCGATTTGTTACGAAGAAGTTATGGGCAAAACAATATTGGTTAAAAATGGCTAAAATGACTACGGGATTCTTTTGATAAAATCTATACTAACCATATCCTAGCTAACTTATCTTATATTATACATGTATTCTAACATGTCTTGAGTTTTTCCTTGTAATATACTGGTCTTGGTTAAGTCCGAGACAATATCATGTAATCTTGATTAGTTAAGACAATAGTTACACAATACGTCGGATAAATAGAAAGACACCATATACACAATACGTCGAGATTACTTCAAAGACAATAGTTGTATCTTGGGTCATGATTGAGTCTTATACAATATGTGTACACTATGTTTTGATTATTTCAAGGTGATATTTTGAACTATATATGTACTACTAACTGTGGACTACTAATTGTGGACTACTAACGTTGGACTGCTAACTTAATCAACTTAAATTGTCAACACGTAAATAAAAATATGATGTGAATGTATTTCTATCATACTTTGATATATATGTATATATTTCTTATAGGTTCGTGAATCGATTCGTGGCCAAGTCTGATTTTCGACGAATTGAAAATCTGTGGAAGTGAGTTATAGTCCCATTTTTACTATCTAATATTTTTGGGATGAGAATACATGCAGTTTTGAAAATATTTTACAAAGTAGACACAAGTACTTGAACTACATTCTATTATTGAATTATTATACCGTGTATCCCTGTTTGTTTAGCTTGGTAACCTAAGAATTAGTGAACGCCACTATTTGACGCGAGACCTAAAGATAGATCTATGGGCTTTGATAAGCCCCAGTCAGAGAATTTGAACTGCTTTAGTACTTCGAGGTTTATATATATACAGACGAGGTTCCTGTATGGGGATACGCTAGATGCATTTTTGTTAATGTCGGTTACCAGGTTTTCATCATACGAATGATTTTTATACACTTGCGAGTGTATGATTATTTATTAAATGAAATCTTGTGGTCTATTATTACAATTTGATATATAGGTTAAACCTATAACTCACCAACATTTTTGTTGACGTTTTAAGCATGTTTATTCTCAGGTGATTATTAAGAGCTTCCGCTGTTGCATGCTAATTAAAGACAAGAATTGGAGTCAACATGCTTGTATGATAATGTTTAAAAACTGCATTACCATTATGTAATGGTAGTGTGTAAACGTTATATTTTAGATTATCATTACTTGATAATCTACGTTATGTCTTTTAAACCTTTGTCGATAAAATAAAGGTTATGGTTTGTTTTAAAAAAGAATGCAGTCTTTGAAAAACGTCTCATATAGAGGTCAAAACTTCACAATGAAACCAATTAATACGAAACGTTTATAATCGATATAAACGGAGCATTTCAGATAGAGTTTTTCCTCATATCGAGCAAGTTGAGCTTTCATTTGAAAAGACCCTTTTGTTAATACATAAATTTCAGTGTTCTTCTCAATTATGGTGTTTTCCAATTGAATAATTTTCTTGTTTAGCTTTGAAAGTGTGGGTTCATGTTGGTTTTTCAAATCAGAAAGATCTTTTTTTAAAAATTGAACTTTTTCTGCAAGACGTTATGATTTTACACGATAATCAGTCCTTTCGACTTTAATCAGATGAATTGTCTTTTTAAGATCTTCCAACTCAGTTTCTTTAGAGCTGAGTTGGATTTTCAATCTTTGCATCTTCGATTGTAATTTAGATGATGAAGGTTTGGTCTCATTAAGTTTGATTTTATCTTTCAAAACCTTGTTTTCAGATTTTAAACCTTTAACTTCTTTTGACATTGAGACCAAATTTTTCATCAGGTCATTTTGTATTTTGATAAAATCAGTTGGGATTTCAGTTGATTGTACCTCATCATCATCAGATGCTGAGTCAGAATTCTTCATTGCTTCCTTTGCTTTGATGAGCTTAGTCACCTTGCAAACATTTGCATGTTCCACCTCTGAATCAAAATCATCAGTCCAGTTAAACCAAGTATCATCAACCGCTTTCAGCTCTCCTCCAGTTTCCACAATCTTTGCCATCAACATTTTCTTCTTGTAGTAAGCTGCGTCCTTCTTCTTAGGCATCTTGCACTCACGAGAGTAATGATGAAATTTGCCACAATTGAAACAGATTGAATCATCCTTCTTGGAATCATTAGCACATTGATGTTTTGATTGATCAAGTTTCTTGTAATATGAGGAAGAAGATGAGTTCTTGCGTTGATTGCTTGATTTACCTTTGAACTTGTGTTTGTTCAAGGCTCTGGTGAACATGGCTGCCATCTTGACTAAATCAATGTGAGAATCATCAACATCAGAAAGGTTCAACTCTTCAGAATTAGTTAATTCTTCAACAAGCACTTTCTTGGATAAGCTTTTAAGAGTTGTAAATGATTTGCTCTTCTTTTTGGCAATTAGGGCAAGTGGATCGCCCGGAGAAGACTCTTTCCTTCCTTCTTGAAGTTTAGACACCTCTGGTTGATAATGCATAAGAACTCCAACAAGCTCATGAATAGTCATCTTGTCAATCTCTTTACTAGATCGAATGATGGTTCCATAAGGAAGCCAATCAACATTGAGCTTTTTGAGGAACTTCATGTTGATTTCAGCGTTTACTTTAGTAATCTTGCACCTTTTCAACTCATTGAGAACACCATTAAAACAACGGTAGGTTTTCTTGAGTTGTTCTTCGGGTTCCTGCTTGAAATCTTCATAAGATCCAAGAGCCTTATTCAGTTTAGTAACATCAGATATGTCATAACCTTCTTGCTGTCGTTTGATCTCATCCCATATGTCTTTTGCTGTGATGTTGCTATCAACATTTTCAAATAATTCATACGGGATAGCTAGCATAACAATGTTCTTAGCCTCTATGTCACCCTGAGCTCTCTCACGTCTATCACCAGAAAGTTCATAGACTGGAATTGGCATACCCGTATCCGGATGATACTCTACAACTGGACCATCTCTCAGAGAAGCCCATATGTACTTTGCTTTCTGACCCTTATATTCTATGTACTGAGTGATACGGTGGAGCCGCTGAGTGTACTTGCCATCAAACAATACTGGAGGTCGAGAATCTGATCCAATGATCAATGTATCTTGGGTAGACATCTTAAAATTGAGGTAGATTCGGTAAAGATTCGGCATTAAACACAATCTAAGATGAAGGTTTACAAAAAATCTAACAAAAGTGTCAGATTCGGTATTATAACAGATTCGGTAAATGATTCGGTACTGTAGCAGATTCGGTAATTGGTTCGATACTATAGCAGATTCGGTAAACCAAATTCTGTATAAAAAACTTATCAGTAACATATGTATCACACCCAGATTTGGTATAGATTCGGTAACAGCAAGACTTGAAGCCTCAGAACACTTAAAACCAAAGGATTAAATGTAACCGAGATTCTGGTTCGGTTTTTGACTCGGTAGTCAAATTATGTAAGATTTTGAATGCAAACATAATCTAATTCCTTTGAATTAGATTCGGTAACCTTCCTGCACAAGGAAACAAGTTAGTAACACACAGGATATCAATTATACCGAATGTAAAGGATACCGAATGTCAACTGTAGCAGTTGACAAACCGAGTCTAAGTATAGAACTTAGAAAATCAATCGAATACTATCTCAAACCACACCAATTAGCTGTGTATGATCAAACCGAATGTGATAGAATCACTAACACACCACAATCTGCAATACTTAAGATGAATTTCCAACTATGAAGCAGATTCAGTATGACAGTTAAGATACCGAATGTTGATCGAATCTTCAAAACTTGAAGAATTAAAAAATTGAACTGTCAAAAATGTGATTTAACATCTCACAATCACAACTAAATCCACAAACCTTCACTAAAATACAGAATCAAGCTAGAATTGATCAATACCGAGAGTTTTAGCCACGAACTCTGAAAAATAACTTGATTCTCCATAATTGCTGTTAAAAAGCTGTAATGATGATCGAAACTCTTTCTAATTAACCTAATAAACCTTCGCTGAACTTATCACAAGAATTTGAATGTCAGATTATCAAATTCGATGTTACCGAATCTGATTCAATCTAACCGAATGTGATCAGATTCTGTAATCTTCCATCTCTCGATCGATATAGTGATGAAATATCACTCCCTGGGAGCTCTGATGCCAAATGATAGGTCAAATCATGGTGAGATTAGAAGATGTGATGAGTTAGAGTGAGACTCGATAAGTGAAGAACAGATTCGGTATTAGAGAGAATCGGTAAAATTACATTCCACAGCTTCTAGAACTCAGTTACAATGCAATGGCTATCTAATTAGGACTACTTAGGTTCCTTATATAGCCCTCTTCTAAGGAACCTTCATTTAGGCTTATTTCACATTAACACTATACATACTTCGGGGTCCTAACAGTAAAGAAGCTTGAAAATAATGTTTGGAACATTAGAAATGCGAAACGCGACTTGCCAGACCAAACACACCTGTGACACCGCTGTTTTTTTTTTTTTTATATACGTGGCGGAAGCATAATATTAATTTAATACGATATCCACATTAACTATTGTTAATACAACCTGTGTCACGTGTCATTACAAAATACTTGTTTATACAGAGAAAGACATATTTACAAAAAGATTATTGTTTTCATAAAGCACGACAACATCAGAGTTGACTCCTGTCAAACATAACATCATCATGCCCGTCTTCTCCCAAAAGCACTATCTACAAAAGCTAACAACCTGCAGGGAGGAGATGGATGGGAATTAGCACGAAGCTAAGTGAGTACGACTAACTACAGGCCATAGCATACATAAGTGTTATACTAATCATGTCACATAGTCTAACACACAAACATCACCCAAGTGCCGTCTACAGAGACTCTGGAGGCTCGGCCAAACCATTAACCACCAGCTGATCGGACTGGGGCTTACCAGAAGTTCCTCCACCACCGTATGTATATACGTAATCCACACGCGACGGACGCGTCATTCACATATATATACACCACGGCTGTCTAGGCCACCACATGAGGAACCCAACCCGCAGGTTGATCTCTCCTACCGAGGCCACCACATAATAGGGACGCACTGGGCTCCAGCAGACAAGCATCAACCAACATGCAGTCATCACAATGTACCAACTATCCACAATACTAAGTATATCTAACAAGCATGGCAGTCATAATATAACATGCTACAATATACTATATTCTCCAGTTAGTCCCACTCACCGATTACCAGCAAACGAGAAGGTGTTCAGCTATCTAATCATTGAACCTTCTCTTTCTCCTTTTCTCCTGAGAAATACATATACACGAGTTAGTTTATGTCCATAAACACCAAATAACACAAATATAGAAATTTTGTCAGAAAATCTGTCCGCTAAAATTTTTCTGTTTAACACTTATGCACTTTTGAGATTTTGATTGAAATTTTCATCAAAATCTCAAAATACAAACGGGCAGCATAACGGCTAGAAATCAACACTTAGTAAAAATTTCACTGTCTAAGACCATCGGTCGATCGTCAGAGACTATCGGCCGATCGTCACTACTCCATCGGCTGGTGGACTACACCATCGGCCGATCGTTAAATTTTCAACCGTTCGTCGAAGGACTTCCACCATCGGTCGAGGGTCAGAGACCATCGGCCGAGGGTAGTTCATCTGTAACAGCAGCAGCCAAAGTGACGGGTTTCAACCCAAAATCACCAATTCTCGATCTAGAGCTCGTTTTTAACCTCAAAACTTACCAAATCTGATACACTAATCATTTAGAAACATAAACCCACAAGGTTTTGACACTAACAACACCAAATCAATGCATTTTGACCCAATTTACACCTTTTAAGAAAACTAACACAAAATCTCAAATTTCTCAAAGATTAAAGCATGAAAAGCTATGATTCTTACCTTGTTAGAATCAGTAAATCATGAGGAACAAAATGATATAAACGATTTGAGCTCTAGATCAAAGATTAGAAATTAGGGTTTGAGTATGTGAAGGAGATGAAGGTACGGGAGGGTTTGGGAGTTTTCTAGAAAATGAGAAGGGAAGCCAGCACTTAGTCACTTAATTGGGTTTAATTCCCACACTGAGTGACACACGGGTATTTATCAGTGATAATGCTAAAAACGAACATATATTTCATAGCATTATTCCTCAAGAAAGACAAGCTTTTAGTTGCAATTGTTCTATTTACAAGAGATATTCGTTTAAATAATAAAAGGTGAAGACAAAAGACAGATTCGACGAATTGAAGACGCAAACGACCAAAAAGCTCAAAAGAACAAAAGACAATCAAAAAGGTTCCAATTATTGATAAGAAACGTCTCGAAATCACAAGAGTACAAGATTCAAAACGCAAAGTACAAGATATTAAATTGTACGCGAGGACGTTCGAAAATCCGGAACCGGGACCAGAGTCAACTCTTAACGCTCGACGCAACGGACTAAAAATTACAAGTTAACTATGTATATAAATATAATATAATATATAATTAATTATATTAATTATATATATATTATATATATATATTAAAAACCGTCGGCAGAGAAAACTCCAAGGACTGAGCTGTAAAATTAACCTCCGCGACTCGCGGAGTTTGAAGAGCATTTTGCTGCGAGTCGCGGAGCCCCAAAAATCAACTCTGGCTATAAATCCAACCGAATTCTGATCAAAATTTCATCATCTTTTTCTTCTCTTATCATACGTAAAACTTATATATATATATAATTTATATTTTAATTTTAATTTTAATTCTAATAATAAGGGTATGTTAGCGAATGTTGTAAGGGTGTAAGTCGAAATTCTGTCCGTGTAACGCTACGCTATTTTTAATCATTGTAAGTTATGTTCAACCTTTTTATATTAATGTCTCGTAGCTAAGTTATTATTATGCTTATTTAAAACGAAGTAATCATGATGTTGGGCTAATTACTAAAATTGGGTAATTGGGCTTTGTACCATAATTGGGGTTTGGATAAAAGAACGACACTTGTGGAAATTAGACTATGGGCTATTAATGGGCTTTATATTTGTTTAACTAAATGAAAGTTTGTTAATGTTAATATAAAGATTTACAATTGGGCGTCCCTATAAATTACCATATACACTCGATCGGACACGATGGGCGGGGTATTTATATGTACGAATAATCGTTCATTTAACCGGACACGGGAATGGATTAATAGCCACTAGAATAATTAAAACAGGGGTGAAATTACATTCAAGGGTAATTGGTGTAATTGTTAACAAAGTAGTAAAACCTTGGTTTACACGCAGTCGATAACCTGGTGTATTCATTAAACAAAGTATTAAAACCTTGTTACAATTCGAATCCCCAATTAGTTGGAATATTTAACTTCGGGTATAATAATAATTTGACAAGGACACTCGCACTTTATATTTATGACTGATGGACTGTTATGGACAAAAACCAGACGGACATATTAAATAATCCAGGACAAAGGACAATTAACCCATGGGCATAAAACTAAAATCAACACGTCAAACATCGTGATTACGGAAGTTTAAATAAGCATAATTCTTTTATTTCATATTTAATTTCCTTTATTTTATATTTAATTGCACTTCTAATTATCGCACTTTTATTTATTGTTATTTAATCGCACTTTTAATTATCGTACTTTTTAATTATCGAAATTTTATTTTATCGCACTTTTATTATTCGCAATTTCATTATCGTTATTTACTTTACGCTTTAATTGAAGTCTTGTATTTATTTTATATTTTACATTAGGTTTTAACTGCGACTAAAATCTTAAAATCGACAAACCGGTCATTAAACGGTAAAAACCCCCCTTTATAATAATAATATTACTTATATATATATTTGTATTTTTATAAAAGTAAACTAATATAGCGTTGAGCTTTGTTTAAAGATTTCCCTGTGGAACGAACCGGACTTACTAAAAACTACACTACTGTACGATTAGGTACACTGCCTATAAGTGTTGTAGCAAGGTTTAAGTATATCCATTCTATAAATAAATAAATATCTTGTGTAAAATTGTATCGTATTTAATAGTTTTTCCTAGTAAAATATAAACTATTTTATATACACCTCGTACGACATCAAGTATTTTTGGCGCCGCTGCCGGGGAACAATCTTAAAAGCCGGAAGCGCAACGCTAATATAAAAAAAAATAAGATTTTTAGTTACTTTTATTAAAAGTCGTTTTTGTAAAAATACGTTTTAAATATTCGAAAATATAAAAAGAAAAACAAAAATATTAGTATTTTTAAGATTTTGTTAAATATTTAAGTTTTATAAGTTTCTTTATTTTTATTTTAGTTTATAAAAATATAAGTTTTGTTTTAATATCTTTTATTTAATTAAAAAACAGAAAACAGAAAATAAAAAAAAATATATAAAAACGCGTAAAAAATTCAAACCTGTCAGCTGAAATTCTGAACCCCGCGACTCGCGGGGTTTGATGCAATAAATGCCGCGACTCGCGGAGACCATCTGACACACGGACAAAAACCCTAAATCTGCATTAATTACGGGTTATTTTTAATTATTATTATTATTTAAACCTAATTATTATTATTATTATTATTAGTTTTAGTTTTATTTTTACTTTTTATTTAATTTATATATTTTAGTTAAATTAGTTTTATTTAATTGTAAAATTAATAGTTTTATAAAATAAATAATATAAAAATAATATTTTTATAAAAATTGTACTTTTTACAACTTTTTGTATATTTTTATATTTTGTCCCTTTTTAATCGTTGTAGCGTAATATTTGTATTTTTAGCTCATATTTAATTTTAAACTAAGTTTTTGCTATAGTTATTTTTACTCCTAGATTTTTAGGCTTTGCCGTAGAATTCCTTAAGTGCTTATTCCTTAGATTAAGTATTAGGTGCTTTAGAATTTTGCGACGCCATTTTAAGTTTTAGTTTCTTTTTAAGTTATTTCCATTTGGGATTTAGTTTTTCCTGTAAGCTTTAATATTTTTAGACCTTTTACTATGTATCAATTATCATTCCAATTAGTAATTTCAATTTGCGATTATAATTTTAAGTTAGTTATAGTAATAAGGTTAGGTTAGTCAAGTATTTTTAAGTTTTTATAAGTTTCTTTTATTTTTCCGTCACCTTTTATTTTTCAACCATTTTTTCTTTTTCAACCTTTTTCGACGAACTCTTTTTCTCTCTTATTTCTCGCTATTCTAGTTTTAGGACATAGATTTTTATTCTACTTCTTATCTAAATTTCTTAAAATTACGAAAATTTATTTTAAGTGGTTAAATTAATAGACATCAAAATTTTCTGGTTCGTAGTAATAGTTGGATTTGTACGTGGACCGGGTTATTGGAGCCAAACAGTCCTCAATTATATTGAGACCAAACGAATCCTGCCCCTCTGCTGCATCTTTTGGCTATTCGAAACGTGGGCAAAATCAGAAAAGTCTATTGATTGGATAACTTATTATAATTTTTCTTTCCTTTTTAAAAAACTAATAGGATATTTAGTGAATGCACCGAGCAAGACGTTCACCACCTTTTGTACGTTCACCACCTGTAACTAGATCAAGACATCGTTTAACAAATATAACCGCCGTTGATTTTTCTTTAGAATCGTCATCCAATCAACCAAGTACTTCAGTTCAAATTTCCGATAATCCATTTTTTGAACCCAACCTCACAATTGAGAATCCGGGGAATATTCAGGAACGGTTCGTAGATCCTGAACCACTAAACTTTCCTCCGGAACCACCAATCATTCAAACAGAGATTGTTGAGGAACGAACTATTAAATCAGAATCATCTAGTGATACCGATTCAACAAATTCAATTATGGAGAATCTGGAACCTTTAAGTATGGAAGACCGAATGAGAGCTAAACGCACTGGCCAAGGTCACGCAATTACTCATCCAGACATTAATGCGCCAGATTATGAAATCAAAGGACAAATTCTACACATGGTGACTAATCAATGCCAATTTAGTGGTGCGCCGAAGGAAGATCCAAATGAACATCTACGTACCTTTAATAGGATCTGCACACTATTTAAAATACGAGAAGTGGAGGATGAACAGATATATCTCATGTTATTTCCCTGGACTTTAAAGGGAGAAGCCAAAGATTGGTTGGAATCGTTACCTGAAGGGGCGATCGATACATGGGACGTTTTAATTGACAAATTTCTTAAACAATTCTTTCCTGCATCTAAAGCCGTAAGACTTCAAGCAGAAATTGTTACGTTCACACAGAAACCAATTGAAACTCTATATGAGGCGTGGACAAGATATGGAAAGTTATTAAGAGGATGTCCGCAACATGGTTTAGACACCTGTCAAATAGTACAAATATTCTACCAAGGATGCGACATCACTACAAGAAAAGACATAGATATAGCAGCTGGTGGTTCTATTATGAAGAAAACCGAAACTGATGCTTACAAAATTATTGATAATACTGCTTCCCACTCACATGAGTGGCACCAAGAAAAAGATATCATTAGATCATCTAAAGCAGCTAGAGCCGATTCTAGCCATGACTTAGATTCCATTTCGGCAAAGATAGATTCTTTCGAGAGACGAATGGAAAAGATGACTAAAGATATTCACTCAATACGAATTAGTTGTGAGCAGTGTGGAGGACCACATTTGACAAAAGATTGTCTCAGTATTGAATTAACAATGGAACAAAGAGAGAATATTTCATACATAAACCAAAGGCCTGGAAATAATTATCAGAATAATTATCAACCGCCAAGACCGATTTACAATCAAAACCAGAATTATAACCGAAATATTCCATACAACAACCAACAAGGTCCTAGCAATCAACAAGTATCCAATAATACTTACAATCAGCAAAGAGCTAATTTTCAAAACAAACCACCACAACAAACCGATGATAAAAAGCCGAATTTAGAAGATATGATGACAAAGCTAGTTGAAACTCAAACACAGTTTTTCACATCTCAGAAACAAACCAATGAACAAAATGCTCAAGCATTTAGAAATCAACAAGCTTCTATTCAAAATCTGGAACAAGAAGTGAGTAACCTAGCAAGGTTAATAGGTGAAAGAAAACCGGGAAGTCTACCTAGTGATACAAATGCTAACCCCCGGAATGAAACAGCTAAAGCTATTACCACAAGAAGTGGTACAACACTTAAATCACCTGAAATACCTGTAACTTCTGATGAAACTATTCCTACTCCACAAGAACCACAACCTGATCAAGATAAGGAAAAAGAACCGGTAGTTGAAAAGGTTAATGAAGATAACACAGTTAAGGATAAACCTTATGTTAAACCATACCAACCACCACTTCCTTATCCGAGTAAAATGAAGAAAGAGAAACTTGAAGCCGAGCAATCCAAATTCTTGGATATGTTTAAACAGATAAATGTAAATCTTCCTTTCATTGATGTGATTTCAGGAATGCCTAGATATGCTAAATTCTTGAAAGATCTAATCTCAAATAGAAAGAAAATGGAAGAACTCTCGGCTGTTACTATGAATGCTAATTGTTCAGCAGTGCTGTTGAATAAGATACCAGAAAAATTATCTGATCCAGGAAGTTTCACAATTCCATGTTTCCTGGGTAGTCTTAGTTCAATAGAAGCATTGGCAGACTTAGGTGCTAGTATAAATCTAATGCCGTATTCACTATACGCTAAACTAGACCTTGGAGAATTGAAACCAACCAGAATAAGCATACAACTAGCCGATAGATCAATAAAATATCCTAGAGGGATAATGGAGAACATGCTAGTTAAAGTTGGTACTTTAGTATTTCCAGTAGATTTTGTTGTTTTGGACATGGAAGAAGATTCTCAAGTTCCTCTCATATTAGGAAGACCATTCTTAAACACGGCTAAAGCAATGATAGACGTGTTCGGTAAGAAACTGACCCTAAGTATAGAGGATGAGAGTGTTACCTTTTCAGTGGATAGAGCCATGCAACAACCACAATCTGCAGATGATACATGTTATTATATTCAAACTATAGATGCACATGCAGAATTATTAGAAGAATTTCCAGAATTACAAGGAACAGGAGAATGTTCTTTAGGAGAAGGTAATGAACCAATTGATGAAGCTGAAATGTTAGCTACACTTATAGCTAATGGATATGAACCAACAACAGAAGAAATTCAAATGCTAAAAGAAGAAGACAGATATCGATATAAATCATCGATAGAAGAACCTCCGAAATTAGAGTTAAAGCCACTTCCAAACCATTTGGAATACGCTTATTTACATGGTGAATCTGAATTACCTGTAATAATATCGTCTTCTCTTACTGAAAATGAGAAATCACAACTCATTTCTGTGTTGAAAGCTCATAAACCAGCCATTGCATGGAAGATTCATGATATTAAAGGAATAAGTCCTTCGTATTGCACTCATAAAATCCTTATGGAAGAAGGTCATAAAACGTATGTGCAACGCCAACGAAGACTAAATCCTAATATGCAAGATGTAGTTAAGAAAGAGATTATTAAACTGCTAGATGCAGGTTTAATTTATCCAATCTCTGATAGTCCATGGGTAAGCCCAGTTCAATGCGTGCCTAAGAAGGGTGGCATGACTGTCATTACAAATGAGAAAAATGAGCTTATTCCTACTAGGACTGTAACAGGATGGCGTGTATGTATTGATTATAGAAAATTAAATGACGCCACCAGAAAAGATCACTTTCCCTTACCTTTCATAGATCAAATGTTGGAAAGATTAGCCGGAAATAGTTACTATTGTTTTCTAGATGGATTTTCTGGATATTTTCAAATTCCAATAGCACCCGAAGATCAAGAGAAAACCACATTCACGTGCCCTTATGGTACTTTAGCTTACAAACGCATGCCATTTGGACTTTGCAACGCCCCTGCAACCTTTCAAAGGTGCATGATGGCGATTTTTCACGACATGATAGAAGAATGCATGGAAGTTTTCATGGATGACTTTTCAGTCTTCGGTGATACATTTAAATCATGTCTAGTTAATCTGGAACGAATGCTAATTAGATGCGAAAAATCAAATCTAGTACTTAATTGGGAGAAATGCCATTTCATGGTTAAAGAAGGCATCGTTCTTGGACTTAAAATTTCAAAAGAAGGAATTGAAGTGGATAGAGCTAAAGTAGATGTAATTGCTAAACTTCCACATCCCACCAATGTTAGAGGAGTTAGGAGTTTTCTAGGGCATGCCGGTTTTTACCGACGTTTCATAAAAGATTTTTCTAAAATTGCCACTCCTATGAATAAACTCCTAGAAAAGGATGCGCCATTCATCTTTTCATATGAGTGTATCAAATCTTTTAATATTCTTAAAGAGAAACTCACTAATGCACCGATCATGATAACACCAAATTGGAATCTACCATTTGAACTAATGTGCGATGCAAGTGATTTTGCAATGGGAGCCGTTTTAGGACAAAGGATTGAAAAACGATTTCAACCTATATATTATGCTAGTAAGACGTTACAAGGAGCACAAACGAACTATACAACTACTGAAAAAGAACTCCTTGCTATTGTCTTTGCTTTTGACAAATTTCGATCATATCTCGTTCTAGCAAAAACGGTGGTCTATACCGACCATTCTGCTCTTAGATACCTATTTTCAAAACAAGATGCTAAACCAAGATTAATCCGTTGGATCTTACTCTTACAAGAGTTTGATATTGAAATCCGAGATAAAAGAGGAGCAGAAAATCTCGCCGCTGATCATCTTTCTCGTCTTGAAAATCCTGAATTAGAAGTTCTAAATGAATCAGCCATACAAGACAACTTTCCTGATGAATATCTATTGAAGATAGATTATAAAGAAATCCCATGGTTTGCAGACTATGCAAACTACTTAGTTTGTGGATTCCTTGAAAAAGGATTATCGTACCAAAGACGAAAGAAATTCTTCAGTGATATAAAACACTATTTCTGGGAAGATCCACATCTGTTTAAAAGTTGTCCCGATGGAATAATACGCCGATGTGTATTTGGAGATGAAGCTAGTAAAATTTTAAACCATTGTCACACAGGACCAACAGGAGGGCATTATGGGCCTCAACTAACAGCAAGAAAAGTTTATGAAGCTGGATTCTATTGGCCTACAATTTACAAAGACGCACACCTTCTTTGCAAATCCTGTGATGCATGTCAAAGGGCCGGAAAAATAAGTCAACGTGATGAAATGCCACAAAATGTCATCCAAGTATGTGAAGTATTTGACATTTGGGGTATTGACTTTATGGGTCCATTCCCAAAATCTCATAATAATCTATATATACTCGTAGCCATTGATTATGTATCTAAATGGGCGGAAGCACAATCTCTCCCAACTAACGATGCACGAGTTGTAGTCAACTTTTTAAAACGTCTTTTTGCAAGGTTTGGAACACCGAAAGCTTTAATAAGTGATCGGGGAACTCATTTCTGTAATAATCAACTTGAGAAAGTTCTTAAAAGATATGGAGTAACTCATAAAATCTCCACCGCATATCATCCACAAACAAGTGGACAAGTTGAAAATACCAACCGAGCTTTAAAACGTATTCTAGAGAAAACCGTAGGATAAAATCCGAAGGAATGGTCCATTAAATTGGAGGATGCACTCTGGGCTTTTAGAACAGCCTACAAAACTCCAATTGGAACCACACCTTTTAGACTTGTTTATGGAAAAGCATGTCATCTTCCAGTAGAAATTGAACACAAAGCATTTTGGGCTTTGAAGACATGTAATCTTGATTTACATGAAGCCGGACGTCTACGATTAAGTCAACTAAATGAATTAGAAGAATTAAGACATGAAGCATACGAAAATTCATTAATCTATAAAGAAAGAACGAAGAAATGGCATGATAAAAGAATCAGAAGTTCAAAAGAATTTAAAGAAGGAGACAGAGTTCTTCTTTTCAATTCACGATTCAAGCTATTTCCTGGAAAATTGAAATCAAGATGGTCTGGACCATTCATAGTCAAAAGAGTTTTCCCATACGGAACGATAGAATTAATAAATTCAAATGGGATGGAATTTAAAGTTAATGGTCACAGAGTTAAACATTACATACATGGTCCGATGGAAGTCGACAACGAAGTTAATCACAATTTCGACACCACAGCTAACTAAGTGTGGGGAGAATCAAGTCTTTAAAGGATAATATGTATTTCTGTTAGAGTTAGATTGTCTGTTTTCGTGTAGTTCTCGAAAATGGAACACGTATGGTCTTTCCCTAGCAGACCCTAAAGAACTAGTCTTCTCCCCCCATTCTGAATTTTTATTTTTTTAGGTTTTTACAAAATGAAGACTGCCTGTGAACTAAACCATGGTCTAATGCTACACGCTTTGATCACTAAACGTAATAATGACATACTACCGAGTGAATTAGTATCAGTAATCAGAGAAAGAATGGACGGAGTTAGAAAAGAATCCAGATGCGAAGATAATAAGTTACAATTTGGTAAAGGAAAATCAAAATCCGCAGCGAAAAGAAGAGCACGACACCTAGAAAGATGTCACAAATGCGGAAAATGGTCACATGGAGGTAAATGTTCAAATAATCAAACTTATTCAAATACCGAATTTGTTACTTTATGCAGAGACGGACCGTTCATATGTTTAGAAGAAAAGACACTGAATGCTCGAGGTTACGCCTTTGGAGCCATGGAAAACCAATTAAACCGACTATCTTATGAATGGAATAGATCATATAACTAAGAAATCTATTTCACAGGTATGTCTGTACAGTTTTTAGTTTTTATTTTTATTTTTAACCTTTTGTTAATAAACGCTAATTTGTTCGCTAAAAAGTATTAAATTGGTATTGAATAAAATTAGGTTTGGCGACCGAAATTATTGATATCATTCAAAAATTTATTACATCACTGCGAAATTTAACGTTTATTCTTAAGGTATAAATATCTTTAATCAATCAACCCAAAATATTTCAAAAATTCGTCATGAGTTAAATTAGGTCTTGGAACCGAAATTACTTTACCGAAAAGAGGGGCGCATATTTTTGATAATATTTGATTGATTAAAGTGGGATAAAAAGACAAAAAGATTTTTAATTTTATTTTTACCATGTTTTTTTAATCTTAATATTTAAATCTTAAATTAATATTGTAAACTTTATAAAAAAAAAATATATTTAAAATTGTAAATATTTGAAAAATTAATATAAGTTTGGTGTGAATTTTTAATTTTTAAAAATATGAAATTTTAATTTTATGCATTTCAAATTTTAAGTTTGGTGTGAATTTTTAATTTTTAATATTAATTTTGAATTTTATATTTAAGTTGTGTGAATTTAAAAACAAAAATTTACTTTATCTCATTAAGTTAAGAATATGATTTTTAAAATTCGTCGTAAGTTGAAGACTAGGTCTTTGAACCGAAATTGCTTTACCCGAGGGAGGGACGAGAACTTTTATTATCATTATTTTTAATCTTATTGATTTAAAGTATGCCAAAAAAATTAAAAAACCCAAAAATCTTAGCTTTTAAAAGAATCGCTACAAAAAGACAAATTTTAAAATTTTGTCGAAGGACGGACTAGGACATCGATCCGAAACGACCTCATCCTAAATAACAAGGGAAACAAAATTTTAAAATTAATTACTTAATTGTTTTAATAAGTTAATGATTATATAAAAAAAAAAAAAAAAAAAAAAAAAAGAGCAAACTCCGCGACTCACGGAGTTTGAAGTGCAAAACCTCCGCGACTCGCGGAGGGACCGAAAATCAGAAAAAAAATAAAAAGAGCTGAACGATCAGTACACTCAACAACACAAAAACACTGCGAAACACAGCGAAAAAAGACCCGAAAAACCCGAGAAAAAACCCCAAAAATCCCAATTTTTAACCGTTAATCACCAAATCTTTTGCTAAAATCATGTTGAGAAGGATGCTATCTAAGAATTACTCAAGAAAAACGGTAAATTTCTACACCTAAACACCATTTAATTCGAAATTTGGTGTTCTTGAGCTATTTTTTCCCCAATTTGATTTTGATGCTTTTTAGTGTAATTAAGCTTAAATTGTTTATGTATTATGCTTGTATAACCTAGATTGATGCTGTTTAACATGATTAGAAGCCTTAAACTTCAAATTTTGAGTAATCTAGGGTTTGTGTTCTTGAGCAATTTGGGGCTTTTTGATATAAACAGGTTATGGCCGATTTTTGTCATGAATTATTGCTAAATTGAGTAGTGTAACATGTCTAGGTAGTTAAATGATCCAAACTTTGAGCCTAAACATGATTTTGAGAATTAAAGTGGACTTTTTCAAGTCTAAAATTCATGAACTTGATTTTTGAAAGATAATGCCATTTGAGACTTGTTTAATTGCTAGTAATGATTATTTTGACATGTTATTTGAGTTGAATGCTTATGAACTTGGCGAAAATTTTCGTATATGCTTATTTGAAAAAGTGTAGATTTGATAAAAATGTGAAAATGAGCTTAAGTTTGATATAAATTGATAATGTCATTGTAATTATTTTGATTGATGATTTTGCTGACACTAATGCATATTTGGATGCACAAAATTTGTGTTTGATGTGTTTTGCAGAATGAAAGGGGTGAATCTTCATCCCAAGCCCGCAATGCTCCTGCCGAGAATTTGGAACAACAGGAGGTGGATAACTACTACAAGCAGGATGTACCTCATCCAGTCATGACCTTTTCTGATATGCACTTGGAAGAGTTGCACCCGAACCTGAGATTTGACAGACTTTGGATAGATTATCCAAAATATCAACGGGGTTTGCATACTCTTCACTCTAAGGTTGTTGAGGTACCGAAGGTCATAGAATGGGGACCCTTAGAAGCTGTAGAATTGGCCGGGCCAATTAGGGAATTACTTGTACAGAGGTATGGTAATTCTTCTTTTAATGACTGGATATGTTTATTCACCATACGCAGACCTGTATATAAAGTATGGTGTGAAGAGTTGTTATGTAGTATAGAGTTGAATGATCGGGTAGCTAGTTTAACCGATCGTTCTTTTATTAGATTTTTGTTAGGCGGTTCGATGCGCCACATGTCTTTACTGGACATGGCTCAGGCTTTACGTATATATACGCCTGAGGAGTTAGCGTCTACCGATTGTAGAGGATTGATACTAAACGGTAGAAAGATAGATGAGAATTTTGATACACACGGTGTGTGGAGTCAAATGACAAGCCATCACCGTTTCAAAGGGGGAAACTACTCTTATTTGGATATAGATAGAGCCGAATTAAGAGTGATACATAGGTTTTTAGCTAATTCGATTACACAAAGGGGTAAGAACAAAGAAAAAGTAAATGAACAAGATTTGTTTTACCATATGTGTATTCGAGACCCACAGAGCGCTGTAAGTATACCATATTGTGTGGGTTATTATTTATCAGCTATGGTTCGGGGGATGCGACCACATAGCATAATAGGAGGTGGTATTTTTATTACTTTGATTGGTGAATATCTCGGTGTGGATATAAGTCGGGGGGGATTATTAGTAGAAGAACCGGAACCCCGCGATACTATAGGTTTAAATGTATACCATGGTGCGAAAGTTTTGAAGCGGCGAAATAACGCCGCAGTACGATACCATGGTAGACATCCACAGGTGGAGAGAAACCAGCAGCAAGGTAATGTAGGAGGGGGAATGAGATGCAAGAAATGCATAGGTTTATAGCTTCTCAGGAATACGAAAATGCTAGACAGAGAGCATTTGAAGATTGGCAAGTTCATCAGAACCAGATCATAGCTCATTGCCAACATATAGGTAGAAACTATATTCCTACACCGAAACCCGTCTTCCCTCCTTGGTCTATAGAGATGCAGCCACCATATCCTACGTATGACCCTGCCGAAGCATTCTATAGCACTTATGGTTATGCCTGGAACCCCTATTGGTACCAATATCATCCTTAGTTTACTTATTATTTTTTTTTATTTTGTAATTTGTAATTATTGATACATTTAATATTTTTGTTAATATTGTAATCATTTTTATAATTGTCTAACTTTTATTCTTAGATTTTAATAATTTTTTGAATGTGGGGTAATATACCAAACTTCAAAAATATGTATATATGTTTGCAGTTTATCTTATGTACACAACAGGGTAAAACAACGCATTTTCAAAGACTGGCATTAAGTTCAGCAAAAGCAACTAATTTTGACGACAAGATGCAAAATATATGTGAAATAACAACAAGACGGAATGAACAAATGATGTGCACCATTTATCATTCAGCAAACAAACGCCAATATATTTGGAAACTTTGGTAAAAATTTAATCATTTTCACACAAATCACCCTCAATAATTTGAATTGTTACCGATTTCTTGCAAATGAGGGCATTGCAAGATCTTAAGTGTGGGAAGGGATTAAATTCTTTCGGATTTTAAAATTTTTATATTAAACACTTGGTTACCATTAAAAATACTAGTAAAGCAGTAGTTGTATTAGAATCTAGTGCTCTCTGATAATAAAGAACAGCCCTTGTCTTATATACTGACTACCCAATTCTAGTAAAATTTTTCAAAATTTTCAATTAAATGAATTCAAAATCATGTTTATACATATATATGAACGATAAAACTAGGTTTTAACACCGAAATTATTGTTACCTCGGAAAGGACATAAATTAAGAAACAAACTAAAATGTTAAAATTCATTTAAAATGGAATAGAGGACGATAAAAAGGAAAATAAAAGCCAAGTGTGGGAAAATTTACCAAGTTATTTTAAACATATGTCACATATATCTGTAACAAATAACTGAAAATACTTTTGCTTTGGACTAAACTAAACTATTTTACCCGATGAAAGAAAAGAAGAGATGGATCTACACGATGAATCAATTCCATCATTAAAAGGAAGTAAAGTCTTCCTAAAAAGAAACGCGCTTCTTGATTTAGGTCATGAAGTTGTCGTCCAGACCAGCTGTAGGTTGACGAAAAATCTAGAAAAGTCATCACTAAAATCGGCTGGAAATCCACGGACCTCAGCATCAAACAGGGTCGCCAAGTGGTCAGATTTATCCTAACCATGAGAAGGATTTATCTCGTACAATGGGGAGGCACCGTGCAAATTAGCTTGATAAGACTAATGAATCAGATCCCCAGAAAGGATAATCTCCTTAAAGATTAAAAATCAGCTTTTAAGACTGATATTATTCAATCCTAGAGATTGACCTTAAAGATTGAGAATTCAAACTCATGGAATTCAATGATATCTAAACTCGAGCTTAAACGAGAAAATATTTTGATCAAAATTACAAACCGATTTGTTTTCTGAAAACCCTATTTTCAATGCGTTCATTACCATTGAACGTAAAATCCTAGGAATTCACCTGGAATTCATTAGGTCACCTGAACTAAATCGGGTGTCAACCGTAAGAACGGTGGTTGCATAGTGGTCAAAGACAGGACCTTGTGCCAGACCGAAAAATTATAAGGGTGAGCTTTACTATTGCTCCTACCAAGGATAGTAATTGCGTCCGACGCGTTATAGACCATAATCAAAAGCATGTCACGGGACATTGCCTTAAACAGTTGCTTGTTCAACGCTTTCCTTTACAACCGAACGGTAGTTTACCGAAAGGTAATATACGGGACAAGTAAACTGGACGTGTTGCTTTCCAAATACAAGGTTAGCAAGTGGGTGACACAAAACCGCAAGTTTGAGCTAAAATTTTCAAATCTGAAACCCACCAAACCCACAAAAATATTTTGCAAACACCGGTAAAGGGTTATTCCGGAAAACTTATCTAGGGTAAAAACTAGATTTAATTTTCAAAAGATCAAATGTTTTCATAAAGATCCAATTTCCTTAATGGATCTAAATTTTTATAGTCATGTGGAACTGTAAACCATATCGTTACTACCATTGTTTATACCGCCGTATAGAAATCACTGATGTACAAAGTGTGAAGAATAAAGAAGTGATTCTAGTATTTCAAGACGATATTGCTTGAGGACAAGCAACGCTCAAGTGTGGGAATATTTGATAATGCTAAAAACGAACATATATTTCATAGCATTATTCCTCAAGAAAGACAAGCTTTTAGTTGCAATTGTTCTATTTACAAGAGATATTCGTTTAAATAATAAAAGGTGAAGACAAAAGACAGATTCGACGAATTGAAGACGCAAACGACCAAAAAGCTCAAAAGAACAAAAGACAATAAAAAAGGTTCCAATTATTGATAAGAAACGTCTCGAAATCACAAGAGTACAAGATTCAAAACGCAAAGTACAAGATATTAAATTGTACGCGAGGACGTTCGAAAATCCGGAACCGGGACCAGAGTCAACTCTTAACGCTCGACGCAACGGACTAAAAATTACAAGTTAACTATGTATATAAATATAATATAATATATAATTAATTATATTAATTATATATATATTATATATATATATTAAAAACCGTCGGCAGAGAAAACTCCAAGGACTGAGCTGTAAAATTAACCTCCGTGACTCGCGGAGTTTGAAGAGCATTTTGCCGCGAGTCGCGGAGCCCCAAAAATCAACTCTGGCTATAAAGCCAACCGAATTCTGATCAAAATTTCATCATCTTTTTCTTCTCTTATCATACGTAAAACTTATATATATATATATATAATTTATATTTTAATTTTAATTTTAATTCTAATAATAAGGGTATGTTAGCGAATGTTGTAAGGGTGTAAGTCGAAATTCTGTCCGTGTAACGCTACGCTATTTTTAATCATTGTAAGTTATGTTCAACCTTTTTATATTAATGTCTCGTAGCTAAGTTATTATTATGCTTATTTAAAACGAAGTAATCATGATGTTGGGCTAATTACTAAAATTGGGTAATTGGGCTTTGTACCATAATTGGGGTTTGGATAAAAGAACGACACTTGTGGAAATTAGACTATGGGCTATTAATGGGCTTTATATTTGTTTAACTAAATGAAAGTTTGTTAATGTTAATATAAAGATTTACAATTGGGCGTCCCTATAAATTACCATATACACTCGATCGGACACGATGGGCGGGGTATTTATATGTACGAATAATCGTTCATTTAACCGGACACGGGAATGGATTAATAGCCACTAGAATAATTAAAACAGGGGTGAAATTACATTCAAGGGTAATTGGTGTAATTGTTAACAAAGTAGTAAAACCTTGGTTTACACGCAGTCGATAACCTGGTGTATTCATTAAACAAAGTATTAAAACCTTGTTACAATTCGAATCCCCAATTAGTTGGAATATTTAACTTCGGGTATAATAATAATTTGACAAGGACACTCGCACTTTATATTTATGACTGATGGACTGTTATGGACAAAAACCAGACGGACATATTAAATAATCCAGGACAAAGGACAATTAACCCATGGGCATAAAACTAAAATCAACACGTCAAACATCGTGATTACGGAAGTTTAAATAAGCATAATTCTTTTATTTCATATTTAATTTCCTTTATTTTATATTTAATTGCACTTCTAATTATCGCACTTTTATTTATTGTTATTTAATCGCACTTTTAATTATCGTACTTTTTAATTATCGAAATTTTATTTTATCGCACTTTTATTATTCGCAATTTCATTATCGTTATTTACTTTACGCTTTAATTGAAGTCTTGTATTTATTTTATATTTTACATTAGGTTTTAACTGCGACTAAAATCTTAAAATCGACAAACCGGTCATTAAACGGTAAAAACCCCCCTTTATAATAATAATATTACTTATATATATATTTGTATTTTTATAAAAGTAAACTAATATAGCGTTGAGCTTTGTTTAAAGATTTTCCTGTGGAACGAACCGGACTTACTAAAAACTACACTACTGTACGATTAGGTACACTGCCTATAAGTGTTGTAGCAAGGTTTAAGTATATCCATTCTATAAATAAATAAATATCTTGTGTAAAATTGTATCGTATTTAATAGTTTTTCCTAGTAAAATATAAACTATTTTATATACACCTCGTACGACATCAATCAGTTATCTGATATCTTTCGTACATCATTTGGCAAACCAAACGAAGTCCAAATTAAATAAACAAACCTGTTCTGTGACCCTTGTCACAAACTGGTCCTAACCTCATCATTAATTAATAATAAACATTAAATAAAAATAAAAGCATATAATAACGCAACACCAACTTAAGGGTAATCTAGTAATCTTACATCTAGGCCCACTTGAGGATGTTACAAATCTACCCCCCTTAAGAAGATTCCGTCCTCGGAATCTGATCAAGGTCAAACAACTGGGGATAGCGCGTCCTCATTAACTCCTCGGTTTCCCACGTTAGGTTGGAACCTAAACTGTGTCGCCACTCTACTAACACCATTGGAATCAGCTTCCTTCTTAACTTGGTGACTTTCTTGTCCACTATCTTAATTGGTTCTTCTACTAACTTTTTATTTAAATCCACTTTCAAATCCTTCAGCGGAAGAATCAAACTTTCATCCTCTACCTTGCATTTTCTCAAATAGCACACATTGAAGGTGTTATGAATCCCTGCTAACTCTGAAGGAAGATCCAAAACAACAGTCTGATCATTTAAAATCTCTTTGATTGGAAATGGTCCAATAAATCTCGGCGCTAACTTACCACGTTTACCAAATCTGATAACCCCTTTCCATGGCGAAACCTTCAAGTAAACACGATCACCTACATCAAATGTTACCGGATGCCTGCGCGGATCAGCATACATCTTTTGTCTATCTCTAGCTGCTTTTAACTTCTCACGTGCAATTTCAACTTTTTCTGCGGTTATCTGAACAATTTCAGGACCTGCAAATTGTTTCTCACCTGCTTCTAACCAATATGTAGGAGTTCTGCACTTTCGACCATACAACATTTCATACGGCGGCATACCGATACTCGAGTGATATGAATTGTTGTAAGCAAACTCTATCAAAGGAAGATGCGAATCCCAAGAATCACCATATTCTAAGACACACGCTCTCAACATGTCTTCTAATGTCTGAATTGTTCGCTCACTCTGACCATCTGTCTGAGGATGATAAGCTGTACTAAGATTCACACGCGTACCCAGATTCTGCTGCAAACTGTTCCAGAAGTTCGATACAAACCTAGTATCTCTGTCGGAAACTATAGACAACGGCACACCATGTTGGCTAACAATCTCTTTCAAGTACAATTCTGCTAAATCACTCAACGAAGCTGTTTCACGAGTAGCTAAAATGTGAGCACTCTTTGTCAGACGATCCACTATCACCCAGATCATGTCATGTCCTTTCTGGGTTTGGGGTAACTTGGTTACAAAATCCATCATTATGTGATCCCATTTCCACTGAGGAATTTCTAACTGTCGTAAAGACCCATACGGTTTCTGATGTTCTGCTTTAACTTGTGCACAAATATGACATTTTTCGACGAAACTTGCAACATCTGTCTTCATTGTCGGCCACCAATACAACGTTTTCAAGTCTCTATACATCTTTGTACTACCTGGATGAACGGTCAATCGAGATTTATGTGCTTCAGTAAGGATTAAATCCCTCAAATCTCCAAGCATAGGCACCCAAATTCGGTCTTTATAGGTCTTTAATCCTCTAGAATCATTGCATAGGTCAAATTTTCTTTTCTTCATTAGTTCAGTCTTTAGGTTTTCATCATTTAATGCTACTAACTGAACGGTTTTCAAACGATCGATCAAGTCTGAAACTAGCTCAATTCTCATAAATCTGACATTTTCGACTGTTTTCTTGCGACTCAGAGCATCTGCAACCACATTTGCTTTACCCGGATGGTATTTAATCTCACAATCATAGTCTTTAATCAATTCTAAACCTCGTAGTTGACGCATATTGACTTCCTTCTGCGAAAAGAGATATTGAAGGCTGTGATGATCTGTATAAATTTCACAATGTGTACCATACAAATAGTGTCTCCAAAGCTTCAAAGCAAACACAACTGCAGTTAACTCTAAATCATGAGTAGGGTAGTTTTGTTCATGATTCTTTAACTGTCGTGAAGCATACGCTATAACTTTATTTCTTTGCATCAAAACACATCCCAGACCTGCACGTGACGCATCGCAATAGACTACAAAATCTTCTGTTCCTTCTGGTAAAGCTAAAACTGGCGCTTGACATAACAACTGTTTGAGAGTCTGAAAAGCCTTTTCTTGTTCATCAGTCCATCGAAAGGCTACATCTTTTCTGGTTAACTTAGTCAACGGACCTGCTATTTTAGAAAAGTCTTTGATAAATCTGCGGTAATAACCTGCTAAACCCAGAAAACTCTTAATTTCTGTTGGCGTTTTCGGCGAGTTCCAATTCATTACAGCTTCAATTTTTGACTGATCTACTTTGATACCCTGCTCACAAATCACATGACCCAGAAACTGTACTTCTCGTAACCAAAATTCACACTTGGAGAACTTAGCGTACAATTGTTCCTGTTTCAAAAGCTCTAATACTAACCTCAGATGCGTAGCATGATCTTTCTCGGTTTTCGAATATATCAAGATATCATCTATGAAGACAATCACAAATTTGTCAAGATACTGACGACACACCCTGTTCATTAAATCCATAAACACTGCTGGCGCGTTTGTTAACCCGAATGGCATAACTAAAAACTCATAATGACCATATCTAGTTCTGAACGCTGTTTTCGGTATATCGTTCTCTGCAACACGTACCTGATGATACCCTGAACGTAGATCAATCTTTGAAAAGTAGGAAGCACCCTGTAACTGATCAAATAAATCATCTATTCTCGGTATCGGATACTTATTCTTTATCGTTCTCTTATTCAAATCGCGGTAATCTATACACATACGAAGCGACCCATCTTTCTTTTTCACAAACAGAACAGGAGCACCCCATGGTGAAGAACTTGGTCGGATAAACCCCTTATCTAACAGTTCCTGAATCTGAGACATCATTTCTCGAATTTCTGACGGAGCTAATCTGTAAGGAGCTTTTGCAACTGGCGTAGCACCTGGAACCAAATCGATTTTATACTCTACTTCACGTACTGGAGGTAACCCGGGTAGATCATCTGGAAACACTTCGGGAAATTCTGACACAACGGGAATATCGGTCACCTGTTTCTTTTCTTTCTTAACATCAATCACATAAGCTAAAAATGTATCACACCCTTTCGATATCGCCTTCTGAGCTTTCATTAGGGAAACCATAGGGAAGTTAAATCCACTGCGCTCTCCCCTAGCTATCACTCGGGATCCATCGGCCAAACGGAAAGAAAGCATCTTCTTATCACACTTAATATTAGCCCTATTAGCTCTTAACCAATTCATGCCTATGACTACATCAAAGCTAGGTATAGGCATCAACAAACAGGTTAAAGGAAAAGAATGGCCGTCAATCTCGATGGTAAGTCCAGACACAGATGATGTGCATGGAACCCTCTTACCATCAGCTACTTCTATTCCCAAAGGTTCATCTAACTTCCTAACAGGCAACTTCAACTTATCACAGAAGCCTAAGGACATAAAAGAACGATTCGCTCCTGAATCAAACAACACACGAGCTGGCAAGGAGTTAACCAAGAACATACCGGTAATGACATCATCGGTAGCGGTTGCAGCGTCTACCGTCATCTGAAACGCCCTCGCCTCTGCTGTTGGAGGATTCTTTCTCTTCTGCCCGGCAGTAGAAGCAGAAGATCCCCCAGAAGTAGCCGACCTCGCCCCTGACCCTGCCCCAGAACCGGCTCTCGACGCGGATGGACAATTCGTGATCTATGACCTACCTGATGACAAGTCCAACACACATCGGACTTAAAGGAACAAGTTGTTGTTTCATGACCTAGTACTCCACATCTAAAGCATCTTCGGGTCATTGGAGAACATGGACCGGCATGAGTCGACTTACAAACATTACACCAACCAGACTGACTAGAACCCGATCCACTCATACCAGACTTACTTCTCTGTTTAATCCCACCTGACTTCTTACCACGAAAACCTGATTGCTTACTCGACTGCTGAGTCGACTGTCCACCTGATTGACCTTCTGATTTACCCCCAAAAGGTCCACCTTTTGAACTTTCTCTTTTCGCTGCCATTATATCACCTTCTGTAACTTTAGCCATCTCATGAGCCTGTGCCAATGAGGTTGCAAATCTTGCAACTGTCCTATATTCTGGCCTAATCACCCGCATAAAATGCTGAATCTTATCTTTCTCAGTTGGTACCCACTGTTGAACAAACCTTAACTTAGATGTGAAGTCTCTGAAAACTTCATCAATCGTCATAATTTCTGTCATCCTCATATTCAAAAACTCAGTTTTCAACCTTTCCATTTCATACTCAGAACAATACTGCTCACGAACTTTAGCAGCAAATTGTTCCCAGGTAATCTGACTGATCTGTTCCCTAGGCAAGTATGCTGTAATAGAATCCCACCACTCCATCGCTTCACCCTTTAGAAGTCTACTTGCAAACAGTACCATAGATTCAGGTTCACAGAAACACGCTTCTAATGCTCTTTCTACTTCTCTTAGCCAATTAAGTGTCACGGTAGGGTTTGTGTGACCATGATATTCTGGAGGTTTGCAATCAATAAACTGTTTATAAGTACACTTATTTCTTGTTTCAGGAACTTGGAATGGGTACATCATTTGGTTTGGAAATGCCTGGTTAAACGCGAATGGCATCTGGAGATTTTGGTAAGTGTTTTGTGGAAACTGGGATTGGGAACTACCACCAGCTTGGTTATAATAGTTTGGAGGAAAAGTTGTGTTTAATGCAGTGGTATTAGGGTTCCATTGCGCCCGTTCTTGTTCTAGTTCCTTTATTTTCTCCCGAGCTTCTAATAATCGACTCTGTAGGTTTATAACTTCTTGGGAGGTTTCTTCCTCTGATGAAACGTGCCCATCTTCGTCAGGGGCTCTGAATGTACCAGTTCCGGGGGCGGTAGGGCCAGTAGCGTTAGCTTCATTCTCTGCCATTACTGCACTACCACAACACTCACACCAAAGCTTAGTATAAACTCGGTTAGTACTACCAACTAACACACAACCTGTCCTAGTACTCACTTAACCCATCCCCGGCATGTTATGTTTGACATGACTTTACTAAGTTTGGGAACATGACATTCAGATCATAATGCACATGCTGCCAAACTCAGCTCTGATACCAACTTGTGACACCGCTGATTTTTTTTTTTTTTTTATACGTGGCGGAAGCATAATATTAATTTAATACGATATCCACATTAACTATTGTTAATACAACCTGTGTCACGTGTCATTACAAAATACTTGTTTATACAGAGAAAGACATATTTACAAAAAGATTATTGTTTTCATAAAGCACAACAACATCAGAGTTGACTCCTGTCAAACATAACATCATCATGCCCGTCTTCTCCCAAAAGCACTATCTACAAAAGCTAACAACCTGCAGGGAGGAGATGGAGGGGAATTAGCACGAAGCTAAGTGAGTACGACTAACTACAGGCCATAGCATACATAAGTGTTATACTAATCATGTCACATAGTCTAACACACAAACATCACCCAAGTGACGTCTACAGAGACTCTGGCGGCTCGGCCAAACCATTAACCACCAGCTGATCGGACTGGGGCTTACCAGAAGTTCCTCCACCACCGTATGTATATACATAATCCACACGCGACGGACGCGTCATTCACATATATATACACCACGGCTGTCTAGGCCACCACATGAGGAACCCAACCCGCAGGTTGATCTCTCCTACCGAGGCCACCACACAATAGGGACGCACTGGGCTCCAGCAGACAAGCATCAACCAACATGCAGTCATCACAATGTACCAACTATCCACAATACTAAGTATATCTAACAAGCATGGCAGTCATAATATAACATGCTACAATATACTATATTCTCCAGTTAGTCCCACTCACCGATTACCAGCAAATGAGAAGGTGTTCAGCTATCTAATCACTGAACCTTCTCTTTCTCCTTTTCTCCTGAGAAATACATATACACGAGTTAGTTTATGTCCATAAACACCAAATAACACAAATATAGAAATTTTGTCAGAAAATCTGTCCGCTAAAATTTTTCTGTTTAACACTTGTGCACTTTTGAAATTTTCATCAAAATCTCAAAATACAAACGGGCAGCATAACGGCTAGAAATCAACACTTAGTAAAAATTTCACTGTCTAAGACCATCGGTCGATCGTCAGAGACTATCAGCCGATCGTCAGAGACTATCAGCCGATCGTCACTACTCCATCGGCCGGTGGACTACACCATCGGTCGATCGTTAAATTTTCAACCGTTCGTCGAAGGACTTCCACCATCGGTCGATCGTCTAGTCCGTCGACCGATCGTCTCACTCCATCGGTCGAGGGTCAGAGACCATCGGCCGAGGGTAGTTCATCTGTAACAGCAGCAGCCAAAGTGACGGGTTTCAACCCAAAATCACCAATTCTCAATCTAGAGCTCGTTTTTAACCTCAAAACTTACCAAATCTGATACACTAATCATTTAGAAACATAAACCCACAAGGTTTTGACACTAACAACACCAAATCAATGCATTTTGACCCAATTTACACCTTTTAAGAAAACTAACACAAAATGTCAAATTTCTCAAAGATTAAAGCATGAAAAGCTATGATTCTTACCTTGTTAGAATCAGTAAATCACGAGGAACAAAATGATATAAACGATTTGAGCTCTAGATCAAAGATTAGAAATTAGGGTTTGAGTATGTGAAGGAGATGAAGGTACGGGAGGGTTTGGGAGTTTTCTAGAAAATGAGAAGGGAAGCCAGCACTTAGTCACTTAATTGGGTTTAATTCCCACACTGAGTGACACACGGGTATTTATCAGTTATCTGATATCTTTCGTACATCATTTGGCAAACCAAACGAAGTCCAAATTAAATAAACAAACCTGTTCTGTGACCCTTGTCACAAACTGGTCCTAACCTCATCATTAATTAATAATAAACATTAAATAAAAATAAAAGCATATAATAACGCAACACCAACTTAAGGGTAATCTAGTAATCTTACATCTAGGCCCACTTGAGGATGTTACAACACCACACAACATCGCACAAAACCATAGCAGCTGGCTGCAGGCTTAAGCCATGACGTGGCTAGGGAGCCCGCGGCGCGGCCTAAGGCACAAAGTGCTGATCAAGCATTTGTTCTTTATTAAGCCATGGCGCGGGTCTTTGGGCCGCGGCGTAGCTTAACACATGGACGCTGAAAAGGTGTCAATTTGAACTGAAAAGGTGTGTTTGGCCCCCAAAATGTATGGGGTTGTTCCAGATAATTTATGAATGGGTTTTCCATATATTTGGACTTGTTTAAGCACAAATACATGGGTGTGACATTTCAAGCATTATGTGGGTTCATATGAAAATGTGTGACTCTTCAAAGACACCTTTTGACCCATTATAAATACATGATTCATGTATTGAGAAAAGGTTCCAGAATTTGATGATTCTAACCACACTTTCAACACAAAAACTTTCAGATTTTACTTTCTAGAATTACAAGGAACACATATTCTTTTGGTCAAGAAAGAGTGTTCATGCTAATCTTATCCTAATAGTAATTTCGTGTAACCCGTGATCAAGTGGGTCAAAATAATCTATTAAGAAAGTGTTCACACGATTCTAGTATCAATCCGGTGACAGATTTTTTACCCACTAATCCATAATTTTTTATATACTAAAAGAACAGTAAAGTTTGGTCGTTCGATTGAGTAAAACGACAAGCACATAAAACAACAATTAAGATGCTTGATTTGACATTAATTTCTTCTTCATGTCCACATCCATAGCATTTGATTGTTTTTTTTCCAACTTATTTATGTTTATGTTTTTTTTAAATCAAAAGTTTTTATCAAATTTTTTATTTTTCCAATTACATATTTTTCAGATCTTTATAACGATAACCTTATTATATACTGTTAATGTACATTAATGAGTTGTACACAATGATTATTATTGACTTTTATTTAGCAATTACTCTTTTCCAAACATCATAATCAACTATATTATGTCGGTCTAATTGGTTAATTTATAGAAAATTAAACTATGCTAACTTGATTGTTTTTTTCTTTTGTTAAATAGAGTACGAGTAAAATAGTTTAATGGAAACGTATTGTTTTATATAACGATAACCATCTCACTCGCAACAATGTGGCCCACTGAAGCGGACCCAGGCCATTTACTAGTTTCCTACAATGGAATGTTAATGAGAAAATATAATGTGAATCAAGTATAAGTTGGAATATATATATTGTGATTGAGTAGTAGGAATTTGAAGGTTTAATTTGGGTTGTGATTTGGTTTGTGAGATGTAATACCATGTAGAAATTAAAATTGAATAATTGATGATCTTATTTTGAATACTGAATTGATAATTATTCAGGCTTGTGTTTCACTTCGATTTATACTATAAAAAATTGTGCGGATAGTCCCTGTGGTTTGTAGCACCCAGCGTGGATAGACAAAGTTGGTGATTTGGGGTTGGATAGTCATTATTTTTGAAATGTTGACCAAGGATAGCCCAAGTGACGTTTTCTGTTTGATTCTTCCGTTAACTCATTGCCATGTGCATTCCACATGAGGGTATTTTGGTCTTTATATTATCACATCTAAATATCCTCACCCACCCACCTACTTTTCTTTTAAACCCAATTAAATTCTAAATTCTATTGGTAGTTCTTCCTTCCACTCAATTTCTCCATCTCTTTCTTTTCTCTTAATCAAACATTTTCAACAAACAAGATCTGGATTATATATATATATATATATATATATATATATATATATATATATATATATATATATATATATATATATATATATATATATATATATATATATATATATATATAACATTTCTTCAACATATACATATGAGTTCTAGATTTTATACATAACAAACAAATTTAACAAAAATCTGAGTTATACATAACGATTGGAACATATTCTTCAACAAATAACCAAATTAAAATCCAGCAAACAAAGATCTGAAATATAAAAAAACAAAGATCTGAAATATAAAAAAACAAAGATCTTGAACCCACCTTTGGTACCTACCGAATCATTACCTTCTTCCCTAATTTCGAAATATAAAACACAGCTTTCTCAATAGCTAACGTATTTACAGTCACGCCATCACCAACACCTACAAAATCCGTCAAATTAAACTTAGTCGGTCGTAACTTCGGCACCGGACGTCCTGTAGAGACCCGTCATAATCCATCTGGACGAAGTCCATATCGATTACAAACGATTCACAATAGTTGATTACATCGCGAGGTACTTGACCTCTATATGATACATTTTACAAACATTGCATTCGTTTTTAAAAGACAAACTTGCTTTACATCGAAAGTTGACGGCATGCATACCATTTCATAATATATCCAATTATAATTGACTTAATAATAATCTTGATGAATTCAACGACGCGAATGCAACGTCTTTTGAAATATGTCATGAATGACTCCAAGTAATATCTCTAAAATGAGCAAATGCACAGCGGAAGATTTCTTTCATACCTGAGAATAAACATGCTTTAAAGTGTCAACCAAAAGGCTGGTGAGTTCATTAGTTTAACATAAATAATCATTTCCATCATTTTAATAGACCACAAGATTTTCATTTACATTTCTCATAAATACACGTCCCATGCATAGAGACAAAAATCATTCATATGGATTGAACACCTGGTAACCGACATTAACAAGATGCATATAAGAATACCCCCTATCATTCCGGGAAATTCTTCGGACATGATAAAAACGAATTCGAAGTACTAAAGCATCCGGTACTTTCGATGGAGCTCGTTAGGCCCAATAGATCTATCTTTAGGATTTGCGTCAATTAGTAGACTGGTTTACTAATTCTTAGGTTACCAAGTAAAAAGGGGCATATTCGGCTTCGATCATTCAACCATATAATGTAGTTTCGATTACTTGTGTCTATTTCGTAAAATATTTATAAAAGCGCATGTATTCTCAGTCCCAAAAATATATTATGCAAAAACATTTAAAAAGGGAGTAATGAAACTAACCATACTGTATTTTGTAGTAAAAATACATATGACGTCATTGAACAAGTATAGGGTTGACCTCGGATTCACGAACCTATAATCAATTATGTATATTAACACATGTAATGGTAATCGAACAAATTTGTATTTTATTTAGTGATTTAATTGTTATTTTAATAAATTATATGTTTTATCAATAAATAATTTAAATATTTCTATTTTATGTATTTTGACTAAATACTTAGTATTTATAATAAAACGTTAATATAGATATGTTATATGTATTAACTATAGTGTTTATATAACTAAAAATCATTTGATAACATAATATAAATGATAATAAATAAAAAGTTATATTATTTTATAATAATAATATTAGTAAATATACTTAATAATAATAATAATAATAATAATAATAATAATAATAATAATAATAATAATAATAATAATAATAATAATAATAATAATAATAAGTATGCTAATAATACTTATAATGATAATAATTTTAGTAGAAATATTGTTAGTACTAATAATAATAGTTTTAATGATAATAATACTTATAATAGTAATGAAAACGATAATTTTAAGTAAAATACCTTTGTTAAAATATATAATTTAAAAATAATAATACTAGTACTAATGCTAATAATAACAATAACGATGATATTAATATTTATATAATGATATTAATATATTAATAATACTTTGTATTATGATAGTAAAACTAATGAAATTCTTAATAATAATAATAATACTAACTAATAACAACAATAATAATAATAATGATGATAATAATAATAATAATAATAATAATAATAATAATAATAATAATAATAATAATAACAAATGTAATAAATAAAACTACCTTTAAATGGTTTTTCAAAAAGATGACCACGCCCGGGCTCGAACCCAAGACCCCTCACTCACCCGACACACCACTAAACCATTGGACCGTTCCTGTTTCTCTGATTAATGTTATTCAGATTGATTTTTATTTAACTCTTAAATCCGTTTTCATCTTCTTCTCCAAAAACGTAAATTTGTCCAGAGGATACCCCAAATCATAAAAGCATGAAACAAGTTTGGATGAAGGCTTATAATTGAAACCAACGATTATTATAGATTGATTGAAAAAATAAAAAAACGATGGCAGAAGCTTAACCTCGTCGATGAACACAAAGAAACTCATATTTTGATTTTGAATTACAGTGAGTTTTAGCTTATGATTTCTTCACGAAATAGTTTTCAATTTACTCCTAGAAACTATTGGGATTATCCATTGCATCTGAAACACCCAGTTGAATTCAAATTTCCTCATGAACTAAAATGGTTGACTTTTTAAAATCAAGTTTGACTCGCAAAATTGATAATCGATAACAAGATTTAGAACCTGAGCTTTTGTATATAGTTTGAGAAAAAGGATCCTAAGACAACTACATTTATGGATTTTTGAAAAAATTTTGAAATCAGGATTTTGCTAGAGATATACGCGTACAGGGGAAACTTACATGTTTCTCTTTATTTTTTTGTTTAACTCACTTAATTAACAGCTGTAGTAATTTTAATTGATAATGAGAATGAATGAGTGAAGGATTTTTCTTCCACAATTGCTGAGATTAATCACTTGTCTTATAGCTGAAAATGGGTGACGAAATTGATTCCAGTAGAGAGGCACCAAAAACTAAAGACATCAAAACAGATAGGTAATGAACATGGTTTTCGTACGATACTGATTATGATATCTAACAACTGGATACAAGAAACAAAAATTAGGTAAAGTCTGATGGGTACGTGTTCAACTGAATTTAATTCCCATTCATATATATAAAATTTTATATAAGTAATACTACCAATTAATAATTATAATTATATTAATAATAAAAATAATAATAATAATAATAACAATTCTCATAAAAAAATACTAATATTACTATCGAAAATAATAATAATACAATAAATAATCAAATTTTTACTAATAAAATGATATTAGAATTACTAATGATGACAATAATGAAATAATAAAATTAATGATACAAGTAATAATGATAATAATTTTTAAATGAAATTGATTATTGTTAGTAACCTTAATAGTATAACAATTTAATTTTATCAAATTTCATATATATATATATATATATATATATATATATATATATATATATATATATATATATATATATATATATATATATATATATATATATATATATATATATATATATATATATATATATATATATATATATATACACTAATATTGATAATAAATCTTATTATTTTTGTGTATGATAATAAGAAAAGTAATAATAATAAAAATTTTAATATATTAATTATATTTTATCTTATAAGTACATATATTTATTTTATATATACTATAAATTTTATAATATTAAATGTTTACATAATATATATTATATATTTACTATTTGTACATTTTAACATTATTCATATAGTAATAATTATGTATAGAATTTATATATATATATATATATATATATATATATATATATATATATATATATATATTCACATCACTATATATTTGATTAGGTTTTTAAACATCAAGTTGTATTACTTAGATCAATATTAATTATTTAAATAAATAAATTCAAAGTATAATACCGTGCATGTAATACTTTGTTAACGTTGCCCAATTATGTTCGAAATCCTTTATGTTCAATTTACCCTATATATTACAATAACAAGTTTTAGTTATTCTAAGTTATCCTTTATAATAACTGAATCATATAACAGTTCATTAATATATTTAATTTATTATATACGATTGTTTACATATATTATTATTCATATATATACCTTTCTGTTTACAATTATAGGGTTCGTGAATCGTCGAAAATGGTTGAAAGTCAAATGGATATACAAAACAGTTCAAAATTTCCGAGACTCAATATTACAGATTTTGATTATCGTGTCAAAATCATATAAAGATTAAGTTTAAATTTGGTTGGAAATTTCCGGGTCGTCACACGTCCAACAATCGGTCGCCGAAAAATCAAAATTTCTCTGCCAGATGAACAAAGATGTAAATACAACGATCCATAAGAGTGTGAATAAGGTCTTGTAAGATGAGAGTACGCCGGATATAGACGCCGGAGATTAAATCGCCAGATTGAAGGTGGCAACGAAGCTAGGGTTTCAACCATAATGGTGTAGGTATATCTGTAAATTCGAGTTATGGAGAATAAACAATGGGTGAATGTTGTTGATGTATGGGAGTATGAGTACATGAATAATACAATTGAAGCATTGATTGAAGATGGGTTTGGTGAAGTAGTTGTGATGTCAAAATTGGGGTTTGGAGTAAAGTAGTTTTTGGATTTGATTTGGAATTTGGGGAGAATGGAGTGCTTGGGAAGGGATGAAGCCAGATCTCAATCATTTATTGTTTAATACGGAGTACTTAATTAACTAAGAATTGGAGTAAAAAATTGGTTTTTTAAACTCTTTTGTTTAAAGACCAAAATACCCTCATGTGGAATGCACGTGGGAATGAGTTAATGGAGGAATCAAACGGAAAACGTCACTTCGGCTATCCTTGCTCAACATTTCAAAAATAATGACTATCCAACCCCAAATCACCAACTTTTTCTATCCACGCTGGGTGCTACAAACCACAGGGACTATCCGCGCAATTTTCTCTTTATACTATTTAGAAACTAATGGATAGAAAACAAAAAAAGGAAAGGAGCCTTTATAAAACTATGGATAGAATACAAAAATTATGGAAAATATTATGATTTCAATGAAATAAGCCGTTTAAGGTCTTCTAGAAATTCTTCTTTTCTTTTTGATTTCTAACTGAACACTGAACATATATCTTCTTTAGAAGACTAAGAATGTTTTGACCACATTTTACAAACATATTCCTCCTTTCATGGTTAACCATAGATTCATTTCTAACTATTTATAGGTTCTTTTTTCTACATCATCATTTCATTTGTGATTCTTCTTGATTTTTATTCAAATGTGATTCTTTTAGATTCTCTATTCATTTGAGAGGTATAAATTATACAAGACCGGCACCAAGAAGTAATGAATCAATATGAAGTTTGATAATCTCATTCTTGTGACAATCTTTATTGTTTCTCTCATTTTCACCATCTCGAATTCATCACCATCTCCATCAGAAGAAGACGATATAGTTGACGATGAAGTTAAATGGGAATTTGGTCCAGTTTTCGATGAAGCCCAAGAGGCGCTTGGCCCCATTTCATCGTTCGATATAGACGATGTTGAAGAGGCATTCGGTCCATCATTAAACGAAGCTAAAGAGGCATTCGGTCAGGCTTCATCATGGGATGAAGCTAAAGAGGCATTTGGTCCGGTTTCATCATCCTTTGTAGATGACGCAAAGGAGGCACTTGGCCCTATTTCACCATCAACTATAGATAATGCCAAAGAAGCATTCGGCCCGGCTTCATCTGAATTATTCGATAAAGCTAAAGAAGGACTCAAGGATATGCCTAAGAAAGATAATGATGGTAAAGAAGCACCAACCCCAAGTAATGAAGCACCAACCCCAAGTGAACATCCGGGATCAACCGGGTTCTTTGAGGAGGCTAAAGAAAAGTTCGGGTCATTGGTGTCCTTCATTACTCATGATAAAGAACAAATATCATCACTAGTAAAGGAAGCTCAGGATGAATTTTCACCGAGCCCTGGCCCTGGCCCTAGTTCAGGACCAGTTTCACCATCAACATTAGACGACGCAAAGCATGCAATGGGTTCAATGTCATCTAAAGCTTTAGATGCAGCTAAAGAAGGATTTAACTCTATTTCATCTTTATTTTCTCAAAGTAAAGTTGAAATATCTTCTGAACCAAACAAACAAGATTCACATTCCCCTTCAATATACTTTGATCATGATGCTGTTTTGGCTATTGAGTCACTCATTAAACAAGCCCAATCGAATTCAATGGTAGCTACCGAAGAGGCTGAGAAGATATTAGCTGATACCGAATCAAATTCTGGATCATGTTTGCACAAATGTATGGAAAAGTATGCATCATGTGTTCTTAACTTGGACAACGCTATGATAGCTCTTGAAGGACGCAAAGCTGATTTACTTTACGACGATGTTAGTTCTGCGGAAGAGGACATATCGAACTGTCAAAAATGCGTTCAAGAAAATAGAGGAAAACAATCTCCAATGAAGGATTTGGAGGACGCCATTGCTAAAGCTACTCGTGAATGCTTGAATGTTTTAGATCATTCTCGCTGAATTTAAAATTGTTCCTCAACTTATTTGGTATTTCCTATATATGAAGGTTATCATGAATTTGACTTTAACTGTTACTAAGCATGTTCATAATCATAGATCCCAACAAATTCTTTTGAGTATGTCATGAGAAATATTGGCATATGACTATAAGTGTATAAAACGTAATTCGAATCATCATACAACTAACCTTTGTTAAAATAAAAATCATGTTATCATTGCAGACATGTGATTTAGAAATGTTAGTTAAACGGGTAAATGACGAGCTGAGGTTAACTTGAATGTTAGTAGATAAACCGGAAACATGTATTTGTTTTTTTATTCTTAAAGGACATGTATTTGTTTTTTATTCTTAAAGGACCTAGAACCACGTGTTTAAGTTTAGTGAACATTACAAGAAAATTGGTCATTAGTGAATATTTATTAATGATTACTTATTATTTGATCACGGATAATATTATGTTATTTAGTCATCATTCAAAAAGTTCATTACTAAATTTTGAACAATATCTATTATTGGTGAACAAAAAATAACCTTTACTTAAATATACAATCTCTTTCTCTTCTATACATTATAATAAAGTCATAATATGGATATGTTTAAAATTTTTCACTAATCTCGATCTAATTTACAATCACCTATCCATTCTTTAAACCATTGGATTTAATTATAACAATAAGTACGCTCTCAAAATTTTCCTTCCAATATTATATTATCCCTGGATAAAAAAAAAAAAAAAAAAAAAAACACGGGCGCTAAGTAGAATTGAATTCACTTTGCAAACCCTAAAACACTGCCTACGAAATTGCGATAGAAAACATCGCTGAAATCGCCTCAAATCACAGATTCAATCGACGAAGTGGAAGATGACATTCGCCTGCCAAAAATGATTCATTCGCCAAACCCTAAACCTGCATAATTGAATTCCAAAAAACAAAATCCGCTTTCGGTTGTTAATAGTTTTGTTCCTATCAGATTGCTCTGAATTGATTCCAATTATCAGATTGTTGTGATTAACACGTAAGTATTTGATCGTTTTTAGTACAATTTTGCTTCTTCCCTAACTGATGTGTTATTCTTTCAATCAATCGTAATCGTGATGTTGGCCCTAATGTGTTATTCATTTAATCAATCGTTTATGATGATAGAAATTGTTAATAATTTTATAGGGCATTAGTTACGGAAGAAGCAGATGTTGGTCCTAAATTCGGGATGAAGATAGAAGAGATTAAACACGTTGAAGATAAATTATCTAAGTAAGTAATCTCAGTTTCAATTCGGTCCCAATGTTTAATCATCAAATCGTCATCCAATTTTATGGTATTCACAGTACATATTATTGTTTTAATTTTATTAGTTTATTTATAATGATGAAAAAACCGTTAATAATTGTTTAGGCCATCAGTTAGGGAAGAAGTGGATGTTGGCCTTAAATTCGGGATGAAGATAGTTAACAATGATGAAATCGTTACTAATTCGTTTATAATGATTAATATCTTGCCCTGTTCTCATTTCTCTTAAAAATACAACTACTTGCATACGTATGGTGACTTCAAAACTGATTGGTGCAACATGTCTAATGTGACGTTTTGACTGATGCTACTTGAAAAGAAGGTGCAGCTCTCATATGATATGTAGTCAAGTTTAAACAGAAGCATGAAATAACACGTGAAATAATATTGGGGTGCAACTGTCTCTATTTCATAACACGCTTGAACAGCAGGTGGAGCATGTAGTCATATTGAAATGCAGGTGCAACTCTCTCTATTTCAATTTGAGTGAATGTTTAATTTGGCTTTCAACCTCAATCCTCTTGGTTTTTTGTGGTAATTAAGTCTGCCGTAATATGGGAAGGGTCTAATTGGGTTGGTTTGACTACAATTAGTAAAGGGGACTAGCACATGGCATATAATAACTGCACTGGACTGGAAAGGGTTACAATACATAAGAAAAATTAGCGTTTGAATTGGAACGATATTAAGAGATTGAATTTTAATATACAAATCTTTACTATGTCATACATTTACTTAGATCTATAGAATATATATTGTTTGTATACAATGCAAATCAAAATATATATCCCTTACCAAATAAACAATCCGACGAGCTTTGTCTTGTCGTTCATGGTTTAGGCTGGAAACTAGATTTTTAGAATGAACATTCACATTTAGATGTATCATTACACATGTCTGTTTAATCAAATGTTTTTGCTTTATAAATGGGTGGTGGATTAGTGAAGGTAGCTGATCTTAATGTAATCAATCGTCATAGTTTTTTATTATGTGTTTTTTGTGCTTGAACTATTGCTGACAGATTGTATACGTTTTAAACAGGCCTTTGTGGACTTCCATAGAATTTCACAAGTCCCCCCTTCAACCATATTTGTTGAGATGTCCCTTTTGAAATATAGTACAACTTGAGTTAACTATAGAAACCTTGAGTGGCTACATATTTTTGTTATTTACATGTAGAAGTAGTTTATTTCTATTGTGCTAATTCTCGATCATGTCAAGAAAAGCTTAGAAGATGATGATGAAGGTAACGTTTAGTCTCTTTACCGACCCATTAATGGCTGTTTGAAGGTCTTACTATAATAATATAAATTTAAATTTTGAACGCTCTTTATACAAAACTTTTTAAAGAAAAGTCTGATACAACCTACTATATAAATGCAAGTAACGATATAACTGAGATGCTTAAGGAGCTGGTGGAGACAAGGCTCGAAATGTCGGAACTTCTTAATGACAAGTACTTTGAGAATAATTTAGTATGATTTATCATTGGTAAGCTTCTTAATTTAGTATGGTTAATGATTCTCATGACTATCATTCATGCCATAATGACAAGTACTTTGTGAATAATGCTTAAATGTCAAAAGAGTAGTTTACACTGAATGAATTTTTTTTCCTTCATATTTTGGAAGTATGTGGATTGCTAAAGACCAACTTTTTTTTACTTTTAAAGTGATGTTAAGGGTCGTTTGTGCCTTGAAGATAAGCATACAATTATATGCTATAGCAGTGATGAACGAGTCTACACTCTCAATAATCATACAAGATTAGACATATGGAAGATGAGATTTTCCGCAGAGATGAGATCAATGGTTAGTAATTCTTCATTCTCTTTTTATCTGTCTTTTAATATATGATTTTTAATCGTTTATTTTTTTTTATTGGAAATAGGTTTAAACTATGTTTTGTTGTTGTAAGTCGTATCGCATATAGAGTCATCTGCTTTTGGGGTAGACTATTCACTAAATTGCTGTGACATTTCTGTGCAAACCCATGGTGCAGTCACAGTTGCTGGTTTTAATGGTGGGTGATATTGATCCTCTTTAAGACGAGTTTATTCAGTTAGTTGCTAAATCTTTATTTGTTTTGATTTTATCTCCTTAAAATAAATGATTGAAATTAGTTTTTTTATAACTACGATTATTATGACAGGTTTTTGTGCTGTGTACCGTTGAAATGGGTCTATGTTGAAACTGGTCAATTGTTCTTTATTTTTGTTAAATTTCTCATTATGCATTTTATGAGTTATTTGGTTTTAGCTATTGGTAGTAACAGGTGTTACTGGCGCTCTTAATGATACTCGACAGCAAGTTATAAGAATAAGAGATGGCAATACATTAGGTTGCCTCATATATTTTGAACATGTGGTGGGTATGTTGGAGGGAAAGACAAATGGGTAAAGGCTGCAGCAGTTCATCTATTCGCCCGGGTATTGGGGTCGATTGTGTCTCCACTCTTGGTGACATTATCGTACATTTTTTCAAGGGTTGTACCTTTCATCTCATATGTTTGAGGAGGCAATAAAGGTATCCACTATAAATTCAAATCACCCTCTTAATTTTATGTTTTATCCTGATTCAGTAATAGTTCTGTTATTTTTTCTCTTACAACGTTCAACCACTTCCTCGAATTCCAACTCATTTGTCACATCCACATAAAGGTAAAAGCTAAATTTAAACAAACAAAAAAAAAAAAAAATTAAATTACTAATTTTGTATGGATCGCAATTTAGAAAGGTGTGATATGTACTTGCTTAATTTGAAGTTTTTCAGAGAAGCTCATGGGTTGAACAGCTCATCCGGGTTTGCTTATGGCTTGATTGAATTCAGGTCATTCAAAATAACTTGATGATTGATTGATTTATAAAATAATTTAACTCATAAATGGCATCCCTTATGATTGTAAAATATTAATAAGACCTATTACTCAAGATAATTGCACTATCGTGTTATACTAATCTGTCATGTACAGTTATCAGGAAGACCGTTTGAGGGAGTTCCATTAACACGGAAGTAAAAACCCTCGCCATTCTAAAAACTTTACAATTCCCGGAATTGAAGTATCTACAGGTTAGCACTCTCCTTCTCTTTAAACTTATTAACATAATGTTTATATGGAATAATATTCAAGCCATCACAATCTGATTATGCATGTCCTGTGGATTAGATCACTCATTTTTCATCATTCATCTTCTTCTGATTCTTAGAGTTGAAGTAAATGAATGTAAATGTCATCGACAGTCAGTGATTCAACTAATTTCATCCTTCTTTATAATGTGTTTTTATAAGCATTTTTTAGTATTTTCAGATAGTTAATAATATTTTATGCTTATCAACTTATTTTAAGTTGTTTCACGTCAACATGGTTTCACGTATAATCTCATGAACCTAAACTTTCATTATGAACTTTAATTTGTTGACAGTACTTTCTGAATGGCTTCTTATGCCTCCAACAACATTGAGCACAAACCAAAGATGCAAAAATATGCTACACCAAATAAACATAGATTTGGAATGATATGCATTCATATACATATGTGATTATACATCTTTGTATTGAAAGTTTATTCATTCCTCAAGTTTCGATACATCTTGATATGTGATACAACTATCATCATCAACTGTTTTTGAAAGTTTATTCATTCTTCAAAAATCTATACTCACCTAAACCTTATGTGTTTAGCTCTTTGTTTCTGCAACTGTTTTTGGTATGCAGTTGCACTTCCTACGTATTTGTGTTTGGATTCAGTTGGGTTAAGTACTTTGTTGTTCATCTACAAGTGTGAAGCATTTTTCAGAAATAGTACAAGCTTTGCTTTCTACATTATGGAGGAATATAAACAAATAAAGTTGATTATGATGATTCCGAGTGGAGATCAAATGAGAGTAAATTGGGTCAGTTGTTGGATCGATTCGTGTCAAGACATATGGGAAACCTATAAAGTCATTGCCTGAAACATGTTCTTCTTTCATGTATATGCTCCCCAAATTGAAGAAACAATTGATGTCACATCGGATTTGTGTGTTTATAAGGTACATAAGGGGGTATCTTATAAGGTACATCCGCAAATGGGCAATTTTGCTGATAGGGGGTAATGAATCAAGATGGTTTAACTTTTGTCAATGCTATTTTATCAAGATGGTTTACATTACTTCAATCGTCTCATTTTCTATACTGCAAGCTCCTCATTTTCTATAGCTTTTATATGTTGTATAGAGTGGGAGATTCTTTTAGAGATTATTTATCATTGTTACTTGGATACATAGTTTGTAAGCAGTGCTTCAGTGGTACCCGGCCCAAATGATCCCTAGGCCACACGTATGTAAAGATTGTAACAATACGATGCATGTTCGATTCTCGTTCCTGACATGTTGTATGGGCATTTGGTGATGGTGTTTCGCCAGGCTCCAGTGGGCTACGGGGGACCGCTGGATGGGTTGACATAGTCAACACAGGGCTAACATGTCCCTGCCGATACACATGTTTTTGTAACAATATAGTTTGTAAGCTTTGCCAATTATAATATAATTTAAGTTATGCAAACATGTCTATACATTATAGTGGGAGATTCTTCTAGAGATTAGTTAGTAATGACAATAGATTGAATATGAATCGAGTGATGCTGTATCAATATCTATATCCATTTAATTTTTATTCATTCATATCTTTTTACACTTTTTATATATTACATCCTTTATAGATAAGTAATTATTATTAAATTTTTGTTTAATATGTTCTTTAGCTATATTTTATTTTTGTACATATCTTTTTATTTGTTATATTGTTTGTAAATTGAGATATCTTCTTTTGGTATTTTTATTAACTTAGACCCGCAATTTTATGGGTCTTAAGCTAGTTAGAGACAAAAAAAAAAAAAAAAAAAGGAGGTCACTCGTATTAAAAATAGATACCAAAAACTAATTTTGCCAGTTACATAATTTGTGACAAAAAATAGTCACTCACCATCTAACATATATTCTTTGATTAAATATTCCGTACTTCTTTACTCATGCAAAAAAAAAAACTTAATTGTAGTTGTATATGCTCTTGCCCTTTTAATTTTTTCAATAAATGTTATGTGCAAGTTCAGGAATATAAAATTTATTAGGTCCATTTATGTGTTATAGCAAGTTGCCCGTGTCTCTTTGTCAAGGTCTATTTCGATATCGAAAATGGTCCTCGAAATTGATTAAAGTGGAGTATCGTTCGGTGTTTATTTCGGTGTCCATTTCGAGGTCGAATATGACTTGGACCAATAACAAAATAGATAAATTAAAAATATATAAAAAAGTAAAATCATGTCATACCCCCAAATAGGGCCGGGGAAATATGACTTCACAATATCACAACACAAGTATGTATAAACGAGAACGACTCTATATGAGACGTTTTAATTAAAAACCAATGTATTTTATAAGCAGCGGAAAGTATTAAGTCATTACAAATGACTCCTTAAAATTTAAATGTAATCTAAAATGTTCTAATGCAATAACATGAATGATGATATGCGGACTCCAAAAGCAGCAAAGTCCAAATAGCAAATAATCTTTAGCAATCTTCACCTGAGACAAAACATGCTTAAAGTGTCAACCAAAAATGGTTGAGTGAACAACATAGGTTTATCAATAATAACCAAGTTTTTAGACCACAAGATTTAATTATAAAGTTTAAACAGTTCGGTAGTAGTGCTGGTGTATATGATATCGATACTAACCATAAGTTACCCTAAACACATCACGTTCGTGTCGTGTATCATTATTATGTATCCATTGACCAACGGTCATCCGGATAGAGACGTCACTCTCCATAGCGCTATTCACAATAACTAAGCTTGCCTTTATACGTAGCAATTAACGATATCATGGTAGGGACTTAGCATGAATCAAAGCATGTTAGCAACAGTTTGAACTAATCAAAATAAAGTTTTAGTACTCGTGTCTAAGCGTAAAACAGTTTAAAAGCAAGCATGTGTCTCACCCCAAAGTTATAAAACAATTAAGAAACAGTAAAAAGAGGGGCTATGAAGTTCACCTTAATAGCAGATAGATATTCCACGCAAGTTATATGATCGGAGTGTTGAACACGGAGATATCAACCTAGAGATATTATGTTCGATTAGTTAATGTCTAATAGACATAAAGTTTGTTTATTAATATAGCAAACTATATTAACAGTGACCGTTCTCGAGAAAAGTTATATTTATATAAGTGATAATATACTTAGTGTACTTAAGTGTTATTATATAGATAAGTGTATAAATTATACTAATAATAGTATTATTATTTAATTAATCAACTATTATGTAACCTGTATAAATATACCTATATGATACATACATATATATTCTTTATTTATTATTATACAGGTATGTTTTCATAACTATATGATATATATATATATATATATATATATATATATATATATATATATATATATATATATACACCGAAGTCCTATTGCTACAAAACTGTAGATGGAAAGGAGATAGTCAAGTTCAAAGGGGCTGCGAAGGACCAAATCAGTCCTGAATGGTTTCCGTCACAGCTCGCTGACCCTGATCATTGATCTGGGGGAAAAAGGAACCGTCTACCAGTTGGGAAGCTAGACATCAAGGGCTTCGAATGGTTTTAACTCATTATAGGGCTAAAACCTTTATTAAAAAAGGTTTTGATCCTAACATACATGAAAGTTGACAAAAGACATTCTGTCTTAAGTCAACCTGTTCATATAACTGGTTTGCAACAGATTCTTACTAAGACCGGTAATCCCCATAGACATGGCCATTCTCAGCATCTTGTTGCTTCTCTTCTCCGGCATCCATCGAGCAGTGGCAACGTAGACCTAAGTGAAGTGGTCATATTTGTTGCTGACGGAATGCCCCACATCAAGGTGACAGGATTCGAACCTATGGCCCTCTGTACCCAAAACAGAGCCCTTGTTATTTTTCTCTTAGAGAGAAACAAGGCTACTAACAAACAAGTGCAGTTAAAACAACCCTATATATATATATATATATATATTAGGTGTAGGTGTTACATATACATAAGTGTAAGATGATATATATATATATATATATATATATATATATATATATATATATATATATATATATATATATATATATACACTTATTACTTTTTATTATTATGTTTACTAACTTATATAACTTATATGATATACATTCATACATACATACACACATACATATACATACATATGTACTCATACATATACACGTATGTATATATTTACATATACACACACATATACATATAGTGTATACATGTACATACGTACGTATGCATGCATGCATGCATGCATGTATATCATTATCACTATACTTTACAAATCATAAAATCACAATTTTATCAAAGCGTAACAACATTAATCATCATTACATGAAATCATAATCTTTTTTATTATATTCAAGTCCATTAATCTTAACACTTAATCGTATTCATTAACCCTAATCTTATTCATATTCATAATCTATATCATAATCATATTCAATCAACCTTCTTTTTAATAATCATAATACTTCTAATTTATTCATGCTCAATCTTATTACTAATAACTATAATCTTTTATCATACTCATCTTATTCATAATCATTAAACTAATTTCATGTCTTATTCATAATTATAATCATATTAACCATAACTTTAATTTTAACAATCCTAACCTTATTACTACCAACCATTATCATTATTCTTTCCAAATTTCATGATCAAACCTAACTCAATAATCATTATTCATTAATCATATTCTTTCAATCATAACTTTTAACCTTAATCATAATCTTTTTCATAATACTTGTTGAAAGGACCCGTCCTAATCCATCCGGACAAAGTCCACATCGATTATAAACGAATCACAATAGTTGATTACATCGCGAGGTACTTGACCTCTGTATGATACATTTTACAAACATTGCATTAATTTTTGAAAATACAAACTTTCATTTCATTGAAAGTTGACGGCATGCATATCATTTCATAATACATCCAGCTATAATTGACTTAATAATGATCTTGATGAACTCGATGACTCGAATGCAATGTCTTTTGAAATATGCCATGAATGACTCCAAGTAATGTCTCTAATATGAATTAATGCACAACGGAAGATTTCTTTCGTACCTGAGAATAAACATGCTTTAAAGTGTCAACCAAAAGGTTTGTGAGTTCATTAGTTTAACATAAATAATCATTTCCATCAATTTAATAGACCACAAGATTTCATATTTCTCATAAACATATGTCCCATACATAGAGACAAAAGTATCATTCATATGGATTGAACACCTGGTAATCGACATTCACAATATACATATAAGAATATCCCCATCATTCCGGGATCCTCCATCGGACATGATATAAATTTCGAAGTACTAAAGCATCCGGTACTTTGGATGGGGCTTGTTGGGCCCGATAGATCTATCTTTAGAGTTCGCGTCAATTAGGGTGTCTGTTCCCTAATTCTTAGATTACCAGACTAAAAAAGGGGCATATTCGATTTCGATAATCCAACCATAGAATGTAGTTTCATCTACTCGTGTCTATTTCGTAAAACAGTTATAAAAGCAGCGCATGTATTCTCAGCCCAAAAATATAAAGAGAAAAAGGGAGTAAATGAAACTCACCTAATGTATTTTGTAGTAAAAATACATATGACAAAATTAGACAAACTGAACAATGCAGGGTTGGCCTCGGATTCACGAACCTATATCATTTGTATACACATATTTGCAATCGAAAAATTGTATATATATGAATTTATTAGTTATGTCATATTTATATTAATAATATGTATGTCTTCATATTTTCACTTTGTATATAAGAATCTAAATTTTATTATGTTTTATGTGTTAAATATATATATATATATATATATATATATATATATATATATATATATATATATATATATTTATATATATCATTTGTTTGAAAAATAGTAATTATAATAATACCTATGTTCATTAAAATTGATAATAACATTAATAATAACCTATTTTACTTTCATAATAACACTAATTATAATAATCATAATCATAATAGTAATAATACTAGTATTTAATGATAATAATAATAAATCGTAGTATGTTTGTTATAATAATACTTAACTTAACGATAATAATAATAATATTCATTTTTTTTTTGTAATTATAATCATAATGATAATACCAATAATAGTTACAACATGTATTGGTATTAATAATAACAATAACGATAATTCTAATTCTAATTCTTATAAGTACGGTAGTAATAATAATCTTCAAGTAAAATAACAATAACAAATAATAATAAATTTCATAATAATAACAATAATAATAATAACAATAATAATAATAATAATAATAATTAATAAGAAAACTACCTCAACATGGTTTTCTAAAAAGAAATGTCTCAGGCCAGAATCGAACCCGAGACTTCTCGCTAGCCCACAAACACCTCAGACCATTCTGCGGTTACCTATTTTCCTAATTTAATCTACAACTGAAATTCATTTAAACTGAAATTTAGATTCTGTGAGCCTGCCAACAGCCCAACGAAATTTTTGGCCCAATAACCAAGATCCGGCCCAACTCTCTTCAATTGATAATAGTAAAAAAAAAATTAAAATGCTGCTTGTTGGAATCGAACCCGGAACCTTTTTGTTTAAACACAACACTCCTAACCAACTGAGCTAATTAGTATTTCCTGATTTATAACACAATTAAATCCTTAAAACCCTTAACTTCGATTATGACATTATTCCTAAAACAAAGTTGTTGTAAACATGTCATTCATCATCATCATTACACGTTAACATCATCATCATCCATATTGTCCAAGAACCAAAAGTAGCAGCCACTTTAACCAGTTTTTACGGCCCACACAAATTAAAAGAAAACCATTTTAATAGTTCCTTAACTTTATTAGTTGGATCTACCCACTAACTCATTAACATAAGTCAAAAAGGGTTCTTGGTTCATTATTTAAACATAAAGAAAACAATCAAGTTGTAGTAATCCTATACGACCACTGTATCGAATTTAAAAAGGTTTGGTTGAGGCTGTCTTGTTCGAACAGAAGAAAGGAAAAAAAAAAGGTTTGATGTATGTATGGGTTGAATATATATGTAATTGTATGTACATGTGATTTGGTTCGTATTAAACAGAAAGAGGTAGTAGCAGTGACAAGAACATCAACAATGATGATGTTTACAAATGGGTTTCGATGAGGTGACTTGTTTAGGGTTTGCTCTTGGTTAATTATAGCGGAAATCCAACAGACCCAGCGAATAGTAGCAGTAATAATCACGCAGCATTCTGTTAACCTCGTTCAGGTCATCATTTAGATATTCATTGTTCATCATCTTTAAGCCTTTATTATCATTTATGTTTTCGTTTAAGAGATGTTAAGAGATAAAACAAGATCATAAAGCGAGAACGAAGCAGATAGATAGATGGTTTACCTTCGACCAGGTTGAAACTGAAACATAAATTATAGAAGTTGGTGATGGTGAAGGTGTTATGGTGGTGATAGGGTAGCCGGATGGTGGTTGGATGATGCAACCGTAATAACAATTATCATCAAGGTATTTGTGTGGTGATGTATATGTGTTAGTGTGTGTATTTGAGTGATTACTGAAAGCAGTCGAGTGTTTATCTCCTAAACCAACCCAATCGATCTATAACAGAAAGGGAGAGTGGACAGATAGTTACGGGTTAACTAGGAGAAGGAATAAAATTTAAAAAGAAATCTGATTATTATCTGTAGATAGGTTGTCGACTAGGATATCAACAAAGAAGATCAATTAAATAAAAAAAAATAATTGATACAGATGATTTTGATGTGCAACAGTTTTATATACTCCCAACACACAATTGGATCGATTAAAGATTTAGATGTCGAAAGTGATTGACAGGAGTAATCGTACAAAAGGAAAGAAAGAAAAAAATAGAGTTTGATGGGGATGTATAACAAACTGGGTTCTTTATATAAATAATTAATATTAAAAATTAATAATTATGAATCTAATAAATATTAATAGTTCAGTACAAAAAATATACTAATAATACTACTTGAAATAATAATGTTAATAATCAAAATAATACTAATAATAATAATACTAACTATAATAATGTTAATATTATTAACGATAATAATAATATTAATAATCATATAACAACTTTTACATATCACATTTCATATTTATATGTGATATGTAATAATATCAATACCTAATAATATTTGTATTAACATTAATATTAGTAAAAATAATGGGAGTAATAAGAATAGTATAATATCAATTTATATATCAAACTTCATATCTATGTTATGTATATATTGAAAATAATAATAATAATAATACTGATTTTAATATTAAAATAAAATATTGAAAGTAACTATAATGATTATGTTTAATTATATTTTTAACCCGTAATCAAACTTAATATATATATATATATATATATATATATATATATATATATATATATATATATATATATATATATATATATATATTTTTTTTTTTATTATTAATTATGACATATATATAATAACATATATAACGTTTAATATTTATATATATATATATATATATTACAATATACATATAACATTAACTATGTAAAGGAATCATATATATTTACATGTAGATTCATTTTAATCACAATATTATTATTTTATATATCATTTTACATATTCAATTCAAATGATTAATTTATTTTCCATTATTTCAAATTATTATATATAGTTATATATATATATATATATATATATATATATATATATATATATATATATATATATATATATATATATATATATATATATATATATATATACTTATATATTTATTTACACACACTTGTTCGTGAATCGTCGGGCATAGTCAAAGGGTGACTGACTACATGAATATAAATTTCAAAACTTTCGAGACTCAACATTACAGACTTTGCTTATTGTATCGAAATCATATAAAGATTAAGTTTAAATTTAGTCGGAAATTCCCGGGTCATTACAGTACCTACCCGTTAAAGAAATTTCGTCCCAAAATTTGAGTGAGGTGGTCATGGATTACAATAAAAATGTTTTCATGACCAATATGAGTTGATAATTATAGGTTTATCATCATTGAATAATAATGATAAAATAATTCGATTATTCTAAGAATATGAGTGAAGCTATCGCAAAAGAGTGAATTGAATAAAATAAGATCTTTCCTTAGCTTTTGACGTAAGCAGGGTTGAATTCCGGAATTCATGGGATTTATAGAAAATCTTCGAAATCAAAAAGATTTGATTCTTCGGTGAGTAAGGAAATTAAGATCTCTATAATTAAATACGGTGATCTGCCTCGATTACTCTGTCTGATATTTCCATTATAAATTAAGCTCTTCCATTCCATTATTCTCACCATTCCTATACTTTCTTTCTTAGTTCATACATCCAAAAGATTGTGAAAATGCTGAATCCAGTTCTAATCCTTGATATTTTTCTAATTATCATTTATGTCATTCTTCTTTTCAATATTCCATCGGAAGAATCTGTTTACTTCTACTATTACCTTGGGGTGATACTATTCTTAATTATACCGTGTCTTTATATTACTATTCGTATTAATATCCACGGTTTGTAATCTCCGTGTTGTTATTGGGCTTTATATTTTTCCTTATATATCGAAGCTTCATGCTCTTAGTTTTCTCTTCCTGACTTTAAATCAAGCGAATAATGGTCCATAATTCGTAAGTATGGAGCTTCGAATGAACTTAATGTTTTAAACAAGAAAGAACGTATTAGCATGATTTGATTTGTCAAATTACCAGAATCACTGCGAATAGAACTATCAAGAATATATTTGGTTGATATGTTCAGAAGTTAAGCAGAATGAAAGAGTTATGTAACATGGCACGTGATGACGTTATGGTCTGTGAATCATCACGTCCCATTAGAAACTCAGCATGACTTACTGTAATATAATTATGTTGATCAAGTGTCATTATATTATACTAACTCATGCATCAATTCCCAACATTACTTCAATAACATTCATATTTTAAGCTTGAAAGTTTACAGAATATACAAACTAACAGTTTCTATATGATGTAACACTTATAGCACGAAGAGATTATTGATTTCAGATACGAATAGTTATGAAAATATCTTCAGAAATATGGAGGATATTTATAATGAAAAATACGATGATATCTTAGAATTTCTAATATCGATGGATGATGAAGAAGATTTATCCGTAAGGGTTTAGATTCAAAAGCAAGGTATTCGCTAAATATTTCATCAGAAACAGAATCATTTGGATTCTTTGAAGTCAAACTTATTCTTTGTGATTTGTCCACGGCTTTCTTCATAGTTTCGTATAATCTCCTTTTCGGTACTAAATTTTCTATTGAATGTTTCCACTATAATGATACACAGGAAGCACGAGAAGGTATATAATTTCGGACGAGAATATTTATGAAAATATCCTCAGAAATATCGAAGATATTGATGATGATATTTTGGAATTTCTAAGTTCGATGGTTGATGGAGAAAGATTTTCCGCAAGATTTTAACATGACTTCGGAGCAAGATATTCTCTAAAGATTTCAACGGATCCAGAATTATCTGAATTCTTTGAATATAGGGTATGGTCCTTGTATTTGTCTTTGGTCTCCTTTGTGGTTAGCTCAATCCGTTTTTCAGTTCCAACTTTTCTGAGCTTTTCCAACATACTATTCTTTATCATCAAACTTCCGATGATTAAGGTCGTTTACGGTTGTCTACAGTTTCTGCTGCTTCATTCAGCTTTTTCAACATTCAGAGTATCGATTCGTAAACTGGGTGCCTTTTCAAAATTTCAGAATTGAAGATCGTAATTCTAGGAGATAATTGTTATATGTATACATATAACTATTGATGTAGAATTGCTACGAGATTCGAAATATTGATTGCTGATTCCTCTACATTTACTGCTACTATATCTGAATCATTGGTTATCGATCCGAGGTGAATTTTTTTTTTTTTTTTTTTAAGAGAAATGTGTTTTTAGATGATTAAACGCTGACGGTAATATGGTGGAATATAAAAGGTTCCCTGGTAACAATAAAATAGCATACATATAAATCAAGGTGATAATAAGGTTGTTTCGAACGAAAAGTCGAAGTTGATTTGCTGGAGCTGTGATAAAATTTGCTACTTTGAAAGGAATTACCAAGTTATTTTGGGTAATAATAACACTAAAGGAATTAGCATAACTATGTGTTAAATGTTTACTCAGTTTCCGAGAGTTTTTCAGATGCATAACTAAATGCATCAATCTTTTCTCCCGTAGATGAAGTGCGGTTGATTCATCCTATCGATTGAGGTGTTTTCAAGAATCATAAAAGGTTTGAACGCAGATTGTAATTGTGATGATACGAATGGGGTTTAAAATGAAATCAAGTGGCAAACTTGAAGAATTGTTTAGTTTCATATGTTATAATCAATATTTTAATTCATTTTAATTGTCCAGTGTTGGTAGTCCACAGTTGATAGTCCACAGTAACAGTCCAGTAATTCATATATAGTTTAATATATAATATTCGAATTAATTAATAAATATCGTGACCCGTGTACATGTCTCAGACTCGATCACAACTCAAAGTATATATATTATTTGAGAATCAACCTCAACCCTGTATAGAGAACTCAATCATTACTGCATATAGAGTGTCTATGGTGATTCCAAATAATATATATAGATGCGTCGATATGATATGTCAAAACCTTGTATACGTGTCCCGATATTTAAAGTGCGTAAAATAAATAACAGAAATTAAACGACAATAATTAAAGTGCGTAAAGTAAATAACAGAAATTAAATGACGATAAATAAAATTGCGAGAATGTAAATTGCGATAAATAAACTGCGATAAATAAATTGCGATAATTAAATGGTAATACGGAATTAACAATTAGCTAGGAACAGCTAGCTAGGATTTTGTTAGCGTGGATTCTTAATAGAATTTCATATTGTTAATTAATCTGTTTCTAATCAATTTTTATTGTGTCTATTATTTCTTCATTATGCCACTTGTTGGATTCTGATAGGTCAAAATCCAAATATGCAATTGGATGAATATGGTTATTCTGTGGTGAATGGATTTGTATATCGGTGGATGTAAGTAGGATAGTATATGACTGTTGAAACAGATTCGAAGAACGTACAATGTAACTTATTAATGTGAAATTTAAATAGTCCTCGGGTATTACCTACCCGTTAAAATATTTTCACCATTAACAGTTTGTACAAGAGAATTTTTAATTACAATCTTTATGAAAACATATATACATATATATTTTCTTCAGATGTAATCATGGATTTAATGAGTTAATATAATATTAAACTCATTTAGTTTTCGGTTGGAACTAGAATAAATAATCTCTAAAACTTTAGAGATTACATATTCGCCATGTCGAACGAAGATAAATGAGGTAGAACGATACATAGAACGAAGATCATACTCGAAGTACAGATGGTGATATTGAAGCATGGATTGTTGATGGTACTGGTGCTGTTATTGATCGTACTGTTGGTGCCGGTGATGTTGCTGAAGCTGGTAGATTTTGCACCATATTCTTTAAATTTATTACTCGAGCGCGAAGTTCGTTGACCTCTTATATTATTCCGGGATGATTGTCGATCAGAACGAGCGGATGAATAAGATCTTGAATTGTGGATAGAATATAATCTTGTCGAGTTACCCTGGAAATGAGACTGAAATTGGTGTCTCGAACAAGTTCGCCGGTAAACGCTTCAGGTTCATTGTCAAGAGGTGAATTCAGTTGGTGGAAGGGATTGCCTTATGCGCGTTTCCATTAATTAAGTCTACTACGAACCCATCTGATGAATTGATAATGGCTGATTGGTTGATTCATGCCGATGACGCTGTTTTTCGGAGCTTAGGTGAACATCTATGTCGGAATAGCTGTCGGAATAACTATCGGAATAGCTATCGGAATCTGAGGGACTCGAACTGGTTGAGGGATTCATCTCGTACGATCAGATGAAGGATTTTCGATAAGAAATAGATTATAGGATGTAGATTAGTACCCTGCAATACATAATTTACATATGCATATATAATACTAAAATCCCATAAGTTACGAAGGAATCTACGGAAGCTGTCAGGCAAAGGTAACAATAACAGATACGCTAAGATATGAATTTTGTCTATACACTGTTCATGCAATCAATGCAGTAAGATGTGTCTAGACTAAGAATGATAAACAAATGATTCCCTAAGAATGATAAACAGGTAATTTTCAACATGAAATGATAAGAAAAACTTTTGACATGCAGACACGGTCGAAGTCCAGACTCACTAAAGCATCCTAACGACTTATCAGATAGACACACTAATGCAGACCTGGTTCGCTAAGACCACTGCTCTGATACCAACTGAAAGGACCCATCCTAATCCATCCGGACAAAGTCCACATCGATTATAAACGAATCACAATAGTTGATTACATCGCGAGGTACTTGACCTCTATATGATACATTTTACAAACATTGCATTCATTTTTGAAAATACAAACTTTCATTTCATTGAAAGTTGACGGCATGCATATCATTTCATAATACATCCAACTATAATTGACTTAATAATGATCTTGATGAACTCGATGACTCGAATGCAACGTCTTTTGAAATATGCCATGAATGACTCCAAGTAATGTCTCTAATATGAATTAATGCACAACGGAAGATTTCTTTCGTACCTGAGAATAAACATGCTTTAAAGTGTCAACCAAAAGGTTGGTGAGTTCATTAGTTTAACATAAATAATCATTTCCATCAATTTAATAGACCACAAGATTTCATATTTCTCATAAACATATGTCCCATACATAGAGACAAAAGTATCATTCATATGGATTGAACACCTGGTAATCGACATTCACAATATACATATAAGAATATCCCCATCATTCCGGGATCCTCCATCGGACATGATATAAATTTCGAAGTACTAAAGCATCCGGTACTTTGGATGGGGCTTGTTGGGCCCGATAGATCTATCTTTAGAGTTCGCGTCAATTAGGGTGTCTGTTCCCTAATTCTTAGATTACCAGACTAAAAAAGGGGCATATTCGATTTCGATAATCCAACCATAGAATGTAGTTTCATCTACTCGTGTCTATTTCGTAAAACAGTTATAAAAGCAGCGCATGTATTCTCAGCCCAAAAATATAAAGAGAAAAAGGGAGTAAATGAAACTCACCTAATGTATTTTGTAGTAAAAATACATATGACAAAATTAGACAAACTGAACAATGCAGGGTTGGCCTCGGATTCACGAACCTATATCATTTGTATATATATTAATACACATATTTGCAATCGAACAATTGTATATATATGAATTTATTAGTTATGTCATATTTATATTAATAATATGTATGTCTTCATATTTTCACTTTGTATATAAGAATCTAAATTTTATTATGTTTTATGTATTAAATATATATATATATATATATATATATATATATATATATATATATATATATATATATATATATATATATATATATATATATATATATATATATATATATCATTTGTTTGAAAAATAGTAATTATAATAATACCTATGTTCATTAAAATTGATAATAACATTAATAATAACCTATTTTACTTTCATAATAACACTAATTATAATAATCATAATCATAATAGTAATAATACTAGTATTTAATGATAATAATAATAAATCGTAGTATGTTTTTTATAATAATACTTAACTTAACGATAATAATAATAATTTTTTTTTTGTAATTATAATCATAATGATAATACCAATAATAGTTACAACATGTATTAGTATTAATAATAACAATAACGATAATTCTAATTCTAATTCTTATAAGTACGGTAGTAATAATAATCTTCAAGTAAAATAACAATAACAAATAATAATAAATTTCATAATAATAACAATAATAATAATAATAATAATAATAATAATAATAATAATTAATAAGAAAACTACCTCAACATGGTTTTCTAAAAAGAAATGTCTCAGGCCAGAATCGAACCCGAGACTTCTCGCTAGCCCACAAACACCTCAGACCATTCTGCTGTTACCTATTTTCCTAATTTAATCTACAACTGAAATTCATTTAAACTGAAATTTGGATTCTGTGAGCCTGCCAACAGCCCAACGAAATTTTTGGCCCAATAACCAAGATCCGGCCCAACTCTCTTCAATTTATAATAGTAAAAAAAAATTAAAATGCTGCTTGTTGGAATCAAACCCGGAACCTTTTTGTTTAAACACAACACTCCTAACCAACTGAGCTAATTAGTATTTCCTGATTTATAACACAACTAAATCCTTAAAACCCTTAACTTCGATTATGACATTATTCCTAAAACAAAGTTGCTGTAAACATGTCATTCATCATCATCATTACACGTTAACATCATCATCATCCATATTGTCCAAGAACCAAAAGTAGCAGCCACTTTAACCAGTTTTTACGGCCCACATAAATTAAAAGAAAACCATATAGTTCCTTAACTTTATTAGTTGGATCTACCCACTAACTCATTAACATAAGTCAAAAAGGGTTCTTGGTTCATTATTTAAACATAAAGAAAACAATCAAGTTGTAGTAATCCTATACGACCACTGTATCGAATTTAAAAAGGTTTGGTTGAGGCTGTCTTGTTCGAACAGAAGAAAGGAAAAAAAAGTTTTGATGTATGTATGGGTTGAATATATATGTAATTGTATGTACATGTGATTTGGTTCGTATTAAACAGAAAGAGGTAGTAGCAGTGACAAGAACATCAACAATGATGATGTTTACAAATGGGTTTCGATGTGGTGACTTGTTTAGGGTTTGCTCTTGGTTAATTATAGCGGAAATCCAACAGACCCAGCGAATAGTAGCAGTAATAATCACGCAGCATTCTGTTAACCTCGATCAGGTCATCATTTAGATATTCATTGTTCATCATCTTTAAGCCTTTATTATCATTTATGTTTTCGTTTAAGAGATGTTAAGAGATAAAACAAGATCATAAAGCGAGAACGAAGTAGATAGATAGATGGTTTACCTTTGACCAGGTTGAAACTGAAACAGAAATTATAGAAGTTGGTGATGGTGAAGGTGTTATGGTGGTGATAGGGTAGCCGGATGGTGGTTGGATGATGCAACCGTAATAATAATTATCATCAAGGTATTTGTGTGGTGATGTATATGTGTTAGAGTGTGTATTTGAGTGATTATTGAAAGCAGTCGAGTGTTTATCTCCTAAACCTACCCAATCAATCTATAACAGAAAGGGAGAGTGGACAGATAGTCACGGGTTAACTAGGAGAAGGAATAAAATTTAAAAAGAAATCTTATTATTATCTGTAGATAGGTTGTCGACTAGGATATCAACAAAGAAGATCAATTAAATAAAAAAAAAATAATTGATACAGATGATTGTGATGTGTAACAGTTTTATATACTCCCAACACACAATTGGATCGATTAAAGATTTAGATGTCGAAAGTGATTGACAGGAGTAATCGTACAAAAGGAAAGAAAGAAAAAAATAGAGTTTGATGGGGATGTATAACAAACTGGGTTCTTTATATAAATAATTAATATTAAAAATTAATAATTATGAATCTAATAAATATTAATAGTCCAGTAAAAAAAATATACTAATAATACTACTTGAAATAATAATGTTAATAATCAAAATAATACTAATAATAATAATACTAACTATAATAATGTTAATATTATTAACGATAATAATAATATTAATAATCATATAACAACTTTTACATATCACATTTCATATTTATATGTGATATGTAATAATATCAATACCTAATAATATTTGTATTAACATTAATATTAGTAATAATAATGGGAGTAATAAGAATAGTATAATATCAATTTATATATCAAACTTCATATCTATGTTATGTATATATTGAAAATAATAATAATAATACTGATTTTAATATTAAAATAAAATATTGAAAGTAACTATAACGATTATGTTTAATTATATTTTTAACCCGTAATCAAACTTAATATATATATATATATATATATATATATATATATATATATATATATATATATATATATATATATATATATATATATATATATATATATATATATATATATATATATCTTATTATTAATTATGACATATATATAATAACATATATAACGTTTAATATTTATATATATATATATATATATATATATATATATTACAATATACATATAACATTAACTATGTAAAGGAATCATATATATTTACATGTAGATTCATTTTAATCACAATATTATTATTTTATATATCATTTTACATATTCAATTCAAATAATTAATTTATTTTCCATTATTTCAAATTATTATATATAGTTATATTATATATATATAATATATATATATATATATATATATATATATATATATATATATATATATATATATATATATATATACTTATATATTTATTTACACACACTTGTTCGTGAATCGTCGGGCATAGTCAAAGGGTGACTGACTACATGAATATAAATTTCAAAACTTTCGAGACTCAACATTACAGACTTTGCTTATCGTATCGAAATCATATAAAGATTAAGTTTAAATTTAGTCGAAAATTCCCGGGTCATCACACTTGTAACCTTATTAATCATCATCATAACTTTCATTATCTCTTTTAAATCATAACCAATTCATATTTTTACAATCATTCTTATCATTAGTCATCTTTATATTCATACATACAAATTCATATTACTTATATTTGACTTCAAGAACAAGACCAATATATTGATCATCATAATATATTAAAAAGTAATAGATTAAAAATAGGTTTATCATTAGGGTTTAGGTATACCTTAGGAGACTAGAGATCAAGAAAGATGATGATTATTATACGAACAGAAAACAGGAGCCCAGCAGCACAATCACGACCCAAAACAGATGGGTTCCTTGTGCCTGATTTGTCTCGACAGCAGCAGCAGGAAACACAAAAAAAAAAAACACAGCAATCTCAGGTTTGATGATGGCGAATTGCAGCTGAACAATAGCAGGTTAAAGGGCCATAAAAAGTGGTCGAATATCACAGCAAAAACAGGCTACAAGAGTCGACTTTTATGGCTGAAACAGGTCACGAATTTGCAGCAATAAACAAGAGGAAGATGGGCTGTTTTGGTGGTCGATGTACAGCAGCAACAGGAGCCTGTTGTGGCTCGAAAATCACAGCAGAAACTGCTGTAAATGGTGATGGTGGAGAGCTGTAATGACAACCGAACTAGCTGTGGTGGTGGCGGTTTGTTGGTGGTGATTTGGAGGGATGTTTGGGTCGAATAAAAGGGTGAGGATGGTGATGCAAAAACTGCCGATCACAAGAAAGGGATGAGGGGATTTTGTGGTTTAAACTTTGAGATGAAATTGTGAATTAAAATAAGAACTAATGAGTTTTTTTTTTTTTTTTTTTTTTTTTTTTTTTTATAGTTGAGATTATTAGAATCCTAACCCAATTAGACTTGCTAGATAATAAGGTTAAAGAAAGATTAGGATGCAAGTATTAGAGATAGATTAGGATTAGTACTTACTTGGTTATTAAGTTATTTTCTTTTTTCTTTTTTTTATACACTAGCCGTTTTTTATAGTTATATATATATCTATATTTTTTATTTTTTTATTTTTTTTAATTAAGCATTTACTATTTATTTTATATATTTATATATAAATTTTTTTTATCTAAAGTTACATTTATTTAAAATACATTTTATTTAATCATTTATTTATTAGTCCATGTCTTTTATTAAATTTTATTTAGTTCTCATTATTTTTTAAATGTATATAAGTTGTCACAATTAATATTATTACTTATAGTTTATATTATCAATTTAATATTAGGGTTAGGGTTTAAGGTCTTAAGTTACGAGCATTAATTTACAGGACGCATAATTAGTCGAGCACTTATTATATCTGAATAACAACCCTAACGATAGTACACAGAACAAGATAATGAAACCCTAAGGGCAATTTGATAAATTCAGAATGAAAAAGTGAGGGTTGTTATAAATCAAGTTCACACTGTCCGTCCTCCGACCTTGAAGAATGGACGGCGAACCGATGGCGGACGAGTGTCCGTTTTTCCAGCGTCGGTGAGTGATTTTATGAGCGACGGTGTGAACACCAAGTGCTCTTACAAAGTTAAATTTTATAAACCGATAGATACTCACTCATAAAGTACAATGATAATGACCCATTTTAGTTTTATTTTTTATTACGCAGCTTGAAGCTTTTTGTTTACAGCATGTTGAAAGGTGATAATGGTCTTTTCTCATCATTCTATTCTTTTAGTTATTTCTAACCTTTTTCCAGTTAGTCTGTGATTTTTAAAGGATAAAACCGACCCTCTAGCGGCCCCACACCGACCAGTCCCACGGTCAACATGTGAGAGAAAAATCTCGTAACTCATGCTTAAAGAGACATGGGGCAGGGATTGAATCCATGACCACCGCTTTATGTTGTATGTCCCCCAACCACTAAGCTACCATCGTGGGGATAATTAGTCTTTGATTTTTGGGCCATTTGTAATGGTGATGGAGTGTGATGGCGTGTTTTTGTGAGGTATTGTAGAGACCCGTCCTAATCCACCTGGACGAAGTCTTCAACATTTGGTTCCATTGCGAGGTACTGACCTAAATATGCCATGAACGACTCCATGTAATATCCTTAAAATGATCAAATGCACAGCGGAAGATTTCTTTCAAACTTGAGAATAAACATGTTTTCAAGTGTCAACCAAAAGGTTGGTGAGTTCATTAGTTTATCATAAACATTCATTTTCATCATTTTAATAGACCACAAGATTTCAGATATATAATTGTACACGTAACCCGAGTACAAAATAGTACGCATAACCTGCGAATTAAAAATCATTCATATGGTGAACACCTGGTAACCGACATTTACAAATGCATCTAGAATATCCCCAATATACAGGTACACTCATCTGTATATAAAATCGAAGTACTAAAGCATCCATAACCTGGATGGGGTTTGTTAGGCCCAATAGATCTATCTTCAGGATTCTCGTAAATTAGTGGGTCTGTTCCCTAATTCTTAGGCTACCAAGCTAAAAGGGTGATATCCGGTATAATAATTCAACCATAGAATGTAGTTTCAAGTACTTGTGTCTATTTCGTAAAATAGTTATAAAAGCAGCGCATGTATTCTCAGTCCCAAAATATATATTGCAAAAGCATTTAAAAATGGAGCAAATGAAACTTACGATACGATATTTAGTAGTAAAAATATGCATACAACGGAACTGAACAATGCAGGGTTGGCCTCGGATTCACGAACATATATCAAATATAAATATTAAAACATATAATCACATAATTCCTTTTATTAATTATATAATATTTATATATTAAGTGTTGTAGTTATATAACTAAATTCTAATTAAACAAATATACTTTATTTATATATTATATCTTTAGTTATATGTTATATATATTTATTTTGTAAAATATTTAATATTTATACGTATAGTTATATTAATCTATATATATATATATATATTTGTAATTGGTATTATATCAAAAATCAATAATTTGTTATATGTAATAATTATATAATTAATGTTAATATGTTTAATATAAAATTTTATGTAATATTAATTTAAATATATAATATTTATTTGTTATATAGAAATAATACTAACTATGATAAAAATCATGATAATTCTACTAATAATAATAATGATATTATTAATAATAATGATAATTTTAATAATGATACTAACTTTAATAATAATTGATAATTTTAATAAAAATGATAATTTTAGTAATAATGATAATAATGATAATTATATATTTTTATACTTATCCTTATAACTTATAAACTTTGTGAAAGTAGTAAATTCTTATATCATTTTTATTTTAATATCATAGTTTATATTATTATTATAATCTAATCATGATTTTATTAACATTTAGTTTAATATTTTTAAATTTTAAGATTAACATATAAGTATTAAAACTAACTTAAGTATTAAGAATAATAATAATATTAGTAACGATAAAAACAACAATAATAATAATAGTAATATTAATAATAATAAAACTAATAATTATAAGATTTATACCATAGTTATCATAATCATCATCTTAGTCAAGGGATCATCATTATCATCATCGCCGGTTTAACATCATCATCATCATCATCATCATCTTCGTGCTAACCATCATCACCATCCATAATCTATTATCTAACATCACCTCATCAACATCGATCCTTTTATCATGATCATAACTAAATCATTATCAATATCATGTTCCATTATCATTCATATCTAAACTAAATTCGGGCTTTGGCCCACAATAGTAAACTGAAACACATCGGCCCACTAACCCCTTAATCAAGCCCAACATCACAAGGGATATGCGGCCCAACAGAAAAAGTAAATTGGCTCTCAGCCCAACATTGGCCCGATTCAGTTGTACGGTTAAATTAAGATAAGGGAAACTGATGTCGGTTGATTTAGAATCCAAGGTATACGTCTCCATCGTGACCACTCCATCTTTTTATACCCTCATCGTCAATCGTCCTCCTCTGTAATAGAAAAGAACATGTACTGCAGTTTTAATTGGTTTTCAGACTGAAACAACGAAGTTTGGAAGTGATGTTTGGGTTTGGGTTACGATTGAATTAATAGAGAGAAAAAAAATTATGAAGCAGCAACAGTTACGTGGATGGTGACATTGTTTCTTTACAATCAAACCACCTTCGTTAGTAAGCACAGCTGTTTAATAGTAGGTTTGTGGAGTTGGTTCGAATATATCAGAAAAGAGAAAACGGACTGCAGTAGCATTGTTAGGGTGTTTGGCTTCGTATTCTGCAGCAAATAGGAATGATAACAGTTGTAAAAACTACTGTTTGCATCGAAACAAACGGACGACAATAGTAGTAAATTACAGATTTGTGACGACCCGGAAATTTCCGACCAAATTTAAATTTTAATCTTTATATTATTCCGACACGATAAGCAAAGTTTGTTAAGTTAAATCTCAAGAATTTTAAACTGTGTTCATACATTCATTATAACCTCGACCAAATTCCGACGATTCACGAACCGTTATATATAAATAGATATGTATATGTATATATATATATTATAACTTGAGAATATTAATAAAGTATTAAACGTATAATACCTTACATGAACGTATTTGTTTCAATATGATTTTCGATGAAATTAAAAAAAATATATTAAATGATTGAATTATCAGAAACATTGAATTATGATTACAAGTCTCTGTTGAGAGGTCCACTATGATTTGAGAAAATCTATTCCTCTTAACGATATTCAGAATAATTTGTAAAGCTATTTATAAATAAAAACAAAAAGTGTCATTTACGAAAGTTAGACAAAAGTTAGTGGAGAATTGGTTTCCATAATATTCTATTAATTTAGTTTCAAAAGTACAAAAACATTTTCAGTTTAAAAAGAACTTTATTATTAAAACGTATATATCTTTTATAAATATCTAGAACCACTTTTGACAACTCATTACTTAACCAGTATGATAAAGATACGATATTTATATTTTATTTTATTAAATATATATAACGATTTAAATTAATATTATATATACTTATACGCGTATTATATGTATATAGTTTTATACTTTTACTATACTTTAACTTTACCTTTACTTTACTTTTATTTTACTTTAATTTTAATAATTTATACTTTAATAATTCAATTTAATAATTCATACTTTAATAATTCATTTTAATAATTCATACTTTAATAATTCACTTTAATAATTCATACTTTAATAATTCACTTTAATAATTCACTTTAATAATTTATACTTTAATAATTCACTTTAATAATTCATACTTTAATAATTCATACTTTAATAATTCACTTTAATAATTCATACTTTAATAATTTATTTTAATAATTCATACTTTAATAATTCACTTTAATAATTCAAAAATCTGTTATAAATAGAATTCAATAGGTTTCATTATTTCATAGAAACTTGAAAATATATTTCTCTAAACTCTCTCAATCGAATTACATATATATATTTTCTTTGTATTATTTCAAGATATTATTAGTATACATAAAATATTACGACGGAGTGCTGTCCGAGTGATTTCAAAATAGTTTTTTTGAATGAGTCGAAGCTAAGGAAATTATGGGTTATAGCTATGGAGGTGATGGGTATGGTTCATGGGTATGCTCGTGAGGTCAATTTAGTGTTTATCATCTCCGTTGCGTCTGGAATCTCAATATTGATACGTTCGTGAATCCGAGTCCAACCTTGCACTTGTTAAATGACGTTATATGTATTTTTACTACGAAATACAGTATTGTGAGTTTCATTTGCTCCCTTTTTAATTGCTTTTGCAATATATATTTTTGGGCTGAGAATACATGCGCTGTTTTATAAATGTTTTACGAAATAGGCACAAGTACTAAAACTAATTCTACGTGGGTTTAAATCAGAAATATACCCTTAGCTTGGTAACATTAAACTACTTGTCTATGTACGGTAGGCGTGAATCCCAAAGATAGATCTATTGGGCCTGACAAACCCCATCCTGACTATGGGATGCTTTAGTACTTCGAGGTTATTTTAAACACACCTGATCTGGTGTACTTCAGAGGGTAAAACATGAACGTTAAGGCTTGTTACCGGGTGCCTACAACTTATAGAATACTTTTATACACTTGTGAGTGTACATATATTTATAAACGGAAATCTTGTGGTCTATTAATATATTGAAATGATTGTTATGATAAACCTATGAACTCACCAACCTTTTGGTTGACACTTTAAAGCATGTTTATTCTCAGGTATTAAAAAAATCTTCCGCTGTGCATTAGCTCATTTTAAGGATATTACTTGGAGTCATTCATGGCATATTTTGAAAGACGTTGCATTCGAGTCATTGAGTTCATCAAGATTATTATTAAGCCAATTATAGTTGGATGTATTATGAAATGGTGTGCATGCCGTCAACTTTCGTTGTAAAGAATGTTTGTCTTTTAAAAACGAATGCAATGTTTGTAAAATGTATCATATAGAGGTCAAATACCTTGCGATGTAATCAACTAATGTGAATCGTTTATAATGTATATGAACGGGTACTTTCAGGATTTGTTTATGATGTTTGATTGAAATAGTAATAGACATGTAGTAGCAGGTATACGATGGTTTATGTTGGGATTTATGGTGGTGATTATGTCGAACAAATCAGAAAAAAATAGCAGCAATATAGGTTCTTTATGGGTGTTGAGTGGTTTGGGTTGAACAAGATGATGAATATCAACTGGGTTTGGTTTTTGATGATCGAATAGAAACGTGTAGGTTTTTGTTTTAGAGATGATGAAGTGTTGGTGGTTCTCAATATAGTTGTAGAGAAACAAGAGTAATGATAGAGTGGTGGTTGAGGTTCGAATAGAAACCAAGAAGTAGCAGCAGTTTTCAACAGACGGAGGTTCGTTGGTGATGATTATTTATCGCAGGTGGGTTTCTCGATCTAGAATAAGAGAGAGAGAGAGAGAGAGAGAGAGAGAGAATATGTTGGTGGTTTTGGACGGTTTTACAGCTGCAATATAAGGTAATAGCAACAATATAAAATGGTGGTTCATGGTGATTTCAATTTGTACAGTAACATCGAGCAGTATGCTTGGTTTCGTTGTGGTTCCCAAATAGAACAGAAACACAAGTTGAACTAGTTTGTAGGTGGTTTAGTGATGGAGGTTGACGACGGGTTCAACAGAAAACAGTCCAATTCTCGTGCAGTTTAGTAGTTGTAGTGATGGTGGTTGTAGCCAATGGTGTTTTATGATGAGATGGTTCTCGAAAGGTTGTAACAGTGAGAAAAAAGAAACAAGAGGTTCTTGGTTTGGGTTGTGATTGATAAAAATATGATGATAATGAGTAGAGTAATATGTATGTAAATATATACATCGGTTATATATACATGTGTGGGGTTGTGTTGGCCAACAAAAAAAAGGAACAACAAGAAGTGGAAACATAGTACCACTTGCAATTCTGTCAGCATGCATGTATTGATATCTAGATATAGGATTGAAAAACAAATATAGCAAACCTCAATTCATAATATGGTGCACATTCAGTTCACGGACATACATAGATATAATATCTTTAAATATCAAATTCATTCTCATATAGAAAGGAATGTGAAACGGAAAGTAACTATTTTGAATAGTTAAGCCATCACATATTTGGCAGTATCATCGACATAAATTTCTAAATTACGGATATTATATTGTGCTCCGTTGTAAATCAGTGGCGGATAAAAAGTCTTCGGAAAAATCCCAAATTTTATATTTATTTATTTTGGTCATTATGGTATATAAAATTCGATCATTAATTTAATAAATAAAAAATACATTAACTGTCCATCTAGATTCTGGGTAAAATATGAAAAATGTTGAAATTTATTAATTAGCTTCTAAATATATTTTTAATAAGCCTAAAATTTATATAGCTCATTTTCGGATCACCGTTTATTTTAAAATCACATAAGTTCGTTTGTAACTTGTTTATTATCAATCGAATGATAATTGAGTGTTACTATCATTTTCCAAATAAATTCAAAACTATATATATATTCAATACACTTTATTTTTATATATATAGATACTTTTTAAATAATAATCATTATAATATCCTATTTTTATTTTATTTTCACATAATTATTTTTAATAACAACATATAATATTTCAAATTATATTTCCACTTATTATTTATATATATATATATACACACACATAACTATTTACAATTAATTGTTCGTGAATTATCGGAAATAGTCAAAAGGTCAATTGAATATATGAACATAGTTCCAAGGTTTTTGAGACTCAACATTAAAGATTTTTCTTATCGTGTCGAATTCATATAAAGATCAAGTTTAAATTTGGTCGGAAATTTCCGGGTCATCACAGTACCTACCCGTTAAAGAAATTTCGTCCCGAAATTTGAATGTGGTCGTCATGGTTAACAATAGAAATGTTTTCATGACGAATATGAGTTGATAAATAGAATTTTATCATTATTGATTAATATAGATAAAACGATTTGATTATGTGAAGTGTACAAGTGAAGCTGCCACAAAAGATTGAGATAGAGATTTAACTTTTGACGTAGTCACGATTGAATTCCGGAATTCAAGGGATTTAAAGAAAATCATCGAAATCTATATAAGATTTGATTCTTCGGTAATTAAGGGAATTAGAATCTTCTTTGATTAAATGCGATAATCTGTTTCGATTGCTCTGTCGGATATTTCACTAATAAATCCACTCCCTTTGTTTCCTTATTTCTACAGCCCACACCTTCTATTCTTTCTCCCTCAATTCATACTTTAAAGCATTCGTCAATATGCTCCATCCAGTTCTGATTCTTGATATACTCCTAACTTTCATGTCTGTCATCCTTCTTTTTCATCTACCACTGGAAGAATCCATTCACTTCTACTATACTCTTGGTTTTATAGTGTTTTTAGTTCTCCCGTGTCTTTATATTGTTATACGCATCGATATACACGGTTTGTAATTTCTGAGTTGTTGTTGGGATTTATATCCTCCCTTATATTTTGAAGCTTCATGCTTTTGTTTTCTTCCGGACTTAAAGTAAAGCGATTAGGACGTCTTGGTTTCGTAGATTAAATCTTTAAATTTCGAATGACCACGACTAATGTTCTAATAAAGAACTGGTAATAGCATGATCTGACTTGTTAAATTACCAGAGAATTCGAAAAAGATAGAACTATCAAGAAATTATGTTCTTGATATGTTTGAAGATTAGGTAGAATGTAAGAGTCGTGTAACATGGCACCTGATGACGTTAAGGTCTGTGAATCATCTAGTTTCATTAGAAACTCAGCATGACTTACTGTAATATAATCACGTTGATCAAGTGTCATTATATTATACTAACTCATGCATCAATTTCCAACACTATTTCAAAACATTCATAATTCAAACTCGAATTTTTCAGAATTTTAGAAACTAAAACAGTTTCTTTTATGAGGTAACACAAATAGCTAGGAGAGATAAATAATATCGGACAAGAATATTTATGAAGATATCTTTAGAAATATTGAGGATATTTATTATGAAAGATATGATAATACCTTATAATTCTACAATCAAAATGTGATGTAGAAATTCATTCACAATCATTTAGAACAATTACGGAACAAGGTATTCGCTAAAAATTTCATCAGAAACAGAATCATCTGGATTCTTTATGTACAAGTTTAGTCCTTGTAATTTGTTCAAAGTCTCCTTCATGGTTTGCTCAATCCGTTTTTCAGCACCAAATTTTTCGTTTGAGCTTTTCCAATCTACTATTCTTTATTATCAAACTTCTGACCGTAATTGATGTCTACAGTCCTTGCCACTTTATCAGCCTTTTTCAAAACTTCATAGTACTGATTCGTAAGCTGGGGTGTTTTTCAGAAACTTCACATTCGAAGTATGTAAGTTTAGGAGATAGACGTTATACGTATATAGGTATAACTGTTGAAGTGAAAACGCTGCGAGATTTGAGATTGATGATTGATGATTTTCGATAGTTGATATGGCAAATATTGTTACAGGATGCAGATGAGTAGATGGTGGGATTTCAATGAATACACAAAGTGATTCTTCAGAGAGAATTATGCCAAAGAGTAATGAAGTTGTTGGTACGTTTGCTGCTAATGTAATGGGATATAAAAGTTTCCCCGGTAACAAAAGGGTAATCGTATATATTAGAGTTATAATAAGGCTACTCCGGATGAAAAATCGAGGTTGACTTGCTGGAGCTGTGACAAAATTGGTTATTTTGAAAAGGAATTGCAATGTTATTTTTGGTAAAAACAATGCCAAATGAGCTATCATAGATACGTGTTAAACGTTTACTCAGGTTTCGAGTGTTTTCAGGTGCATAACTATATGCATCAATCTGTTCTTCCGTAGATGAAGTGCGGTTAGTTCATCCTCTCGATTGAGGTGTTTTCAAGATTCATGAAAGGTTTGAACGCAGATTGTAATCGTCAAGATACAAATGAGGTTTAAGATGGAATCAAGTGGCAACTTAAAGAATTGTTTAGTTTCATATGTTATAATCAATATTTTAATTCATTTTAATTATCCAATGTTATTAGTCCACAGTTAGTAGTCCACAGTTAGTAGTTCAATAATTCATATATAGTTTAATATATAATATTCGAATTTATTAATAAGTATCGTGACCCATTGTATACATGTCTCAGACTCGATCACAACTCAAGGTATATATATTATTTTAGAATCAACCTCAACCCTATATAGCTAACTTGAGCATTACTGCATATAGAGTATCTATGGTTATTCCAAATAATATATATAGATGACGTCGATATGATATGTCAAAACATTGTATACGTGTCCCGATATTTAAAGTGCGTAAAATAAATAACAAAAATTAAATGACGATAAATAAAATTGCGAGAATTAAAATTGCAATAAATAAATTACGATAAATGAATTGAGATAAATAAAATGTAATAAGGAATTAACAGTTAGCTAGGATTTTGTCAGCGTGGATTCTTAACCAAATTTCTCATAGTTAATTTGTTTGTTTCTAACAAATTTTATTTTTGTCCAATGTTTTCTTCATTATGCCACTTGTTGGATTCTGGTAAGTCAAAATCCAAATATGAAATTGAGTGAAAATGGTTATTCTGTGGTGAACGAATACGTATATCTGTGGATGTAGGTAGGATAGTAAATGACTGTTGAATCGGAATTGAAAGAATGTACAGTGTAACTTATTAATGTGAAATCTAAATATTCCTTGGGTATTACCTACCCGTTAAAATATTTTCACCATTATCAGTTTGTACAAAAGAATTTTTAATTACAATCTTTATGAAAACATATATACATATATATATTTTCTTCAGATGTAACCATGGATTTAATGAGTCAATATGATATTAAACTCATTTGATTTACCGTTAGAACAAGAATATATAATCTTTAAAACATTAGAGATTACATAATCACCATGTCGAACGAAGATAAATGATGTAGAACGATTCGTAGAATGATGATTATGCTCGAGGTACATAATGAGATGTTGAGGTGTGTGATGCTGAAACTTGGGTTGTTGGTGGTACTGGTATTGATGTTGGTGGTACTGTTGGTGTCGGTGATGTTGCTGAAGCTGGTACGTTTTGCACTATATTTTTCAAGGCTATAACTCGGGCGCGACGCTCGTTGACTTATTACTCCGGGATGATTGTCGGTAGGAATGAGCGAATGAATAAGGTCTAGAATCTAGGATAATATATAATCGTGACGAGATACTCTGAGAATGAGAGAGAAAATGGTGTCTCGAACAGGTTCGCTGGTAAGTGCTTCAGGTTCTTCGTCAAGAGGGACATGTGGTGGATGGAAGGGATCGCCTTCTTCTTATCTCCAATGATTAAGTAGGCTACGAACCCATCCCCAACTCATCCAGAATTGGTGATGACTGATTTATTGATCCATTCCGGTTATACTGCTTTCGGAGCTCAAGTGTGTTTCCATACCTGAATAGCTATCGGAATCCGAGGAACTTGAACTAGTGACGAATTCCATTTCGTACTTTCGAATAAAGGATTTTTCAATATGAAATGATTTTCGAATATTAGGTGATATTCTAACTGCATAGAATACTTATATATAGCATAAAGATTTCGCAGATTACAGAGAGAATTTCGAAAGGTATTAGGCAAAGGTAACAGTAACAGATACGCTAAGATACGATTTTATCTATACACTATCTATGCAATAGAGGCAGTAAGATGTGTCTAGACTTTAAGGATGATAAGCAAGTAATTTTCGACATGAAATGATACGCAAAACTTTTGACATGCAGATACGGTCGAAGTCCAGACCCACTAATGCATCTAAACAACTATCAGTTAGATACACTATTGCAAGACCTGGTTCGCTAAGACCACCGCTCTGATACCACCTGTAGAGACCCGTCCTAATCCACCTGGACAAAGTCTTCAACATTTGGTTCCATTGCGAGTTACTGACCTAAATATGCCATGAACGACTCCATGTAATATCCTTAAAATGAGCAAATGCACAGCGGAAGATTTCTTTCAAACCTGAGAATAAACATGCTTTTAAGTGTCAACCAAAAGGTTGGTGAGTTCATTAGTTTATCATAAACATTCATTTCCATCATTTTAATAGATCACAAGATTTCAGATATATAATTGTACACGTAACCCGAGTACAAAATAGTATGCATAACCTGCGAATTAAAAAATTATTCATATGGTGAACACCTGGTAACTGACATTTACAAATGCATCTAGAATATCCCCAATATACAGGTACACTCATCTGTATATAAAATGGAAGTACTAAAGCATCTATAACGTGGATGGGGTTTGTTAGGCCCAATAGATCTATCTTCAGGATTCGCGTCAATTAGGGGGTCTGTTCCCTAATTCTTAGGCTACCAAGCTAAAATGGTGATATCCGGTATAATAATTCAACCATAGAATGTAGTTTCAAGTACTTGTGTCTATTTCGTAAAACAGTTATAAAAGCAGCGCATGTATTCTCAGTCCCAAAATATATATTGCAAAAACATTTAAAAAGGGAGCAAATAAAACTTACGATACGATATTTAGTAGTAAAAATATGCATACGACAGAACTGAACAATGCAGGGTTGGCATCGGATTCACGAACCTATATCAAATATATATATTAAAACATATAATCACATAATTCCTTTTATTAATTATATAATATTTATATATTAAGTATTGTAGTTATATAATTAAATTCTAATTAAAAAAATATACTTTATTTATACATTATATCTTTAGTTATATGTTATATATATTTATTTTGTAAAATATTTAATATTTATACGTATAGTTATATTAATTTATATATATTTGTAATTGGTATTATATCAAAAATCAATAATTGGTTATATGTAATAATTATATAATTAATGTTAATATGTTTAATATAAAATTTTATGTAATATTAATTTAAATATATAATATTAATTTGTTATATAGAAATAATACTAACTATGATAAAAATCATGATAATTCTACTAATAATAATAATGATATTATTAATAATAATAATAATTTTAATAATGATACTAACTTTAATAATAATTGATAATTTTAATAAAAATGATAATTTTAGTAATAATGATAATTATATATTTTTATACTTATCCTTATAACTTATAAACTTTGTAAAAGTAGTAAATTCTTATATCATTTTCATTGTAATATCATGGTTTATATTATTATTATAATCTAATCATGATTTTATTAACATTTAGTTTAATATTTTTAAATTCTAAGATTAACATATAAGTATTAAAACTAACTTAAGTATTAAGAATAATAATAATATTAGTAACGATAATAACAACAATAATAATAGTAATATTAATAATAATAAAATTAATAATTATAAGATTTATACCATAGTTATCATAATCATCATCTTAGTCAAGGGATCATCAGTATCATCATCGTTGGTTTAACATCATCATCATCATCATCATCATCTTCGTGCTAACCATCATCACCATCCATAATCTATTATCTAGCATCACCTCATCAACATCGATCATTTTATCATGATCATAACTAAATCATTATCAATATCATATTCCATTATCATTCATATCTAAACTAAATTCGGGCTATCACACCCCCAGTTATGGGCCTGGGCGAAATGTGACTTAATATCAAAATATACCAACATATTATAATAAACGAGAACAAAACTAAATGAGAAAATTAACTTTAATTTGTATGCAGCGGAAAATGAAATTTCGTTACAAAGGAATAAGTAAATATTTAAATGCAATAGTAATAAATGCGATATCTCTTGATCCTATGTCCAAGTAGCATCACATAAGCAGTAAGTATAAGAGATTGAATCAAACAGCACCTGAGACAAAATATGCTAAAGTGTCAACCAAAAAAGGTTGAGTGAATTTCATAGGTTTAACAAAAGTTTCACCGTTGTTTTAGACCACAAGATTTAGTTGTAAAGTTGATCTCCCGCAGGATCAAAAATTTATGCCAATGCGTGATATTTAGACTAAACGTTCAAGTTTGCCCCAAGACAAGTTATCATTTATACTTGTCAGTTTAATTTCATTATTAAGTAATACAAAGACTTAGTCAAATGTATCGGGGACGTTACTCCCGATAGGCCTACCCCCAATAATTAAGCATGCAAGCAGCAATTAAAAATATCACTGTAGGGACTTAGTTGGACATAGTCGGGTATAACATAGTTTTAGCAGTTGGTACTTGTGTCTAAATTGTAAAATGTAAAAACAGCATGTGTCTCACCCCAAGAAAAGTAAAAGTAAATAAGTTACGCAATAGTAAGTGGGGCTATGAATTCACCTTAGTAAGTAGAGAGAGAGAGCTAGTTATTCCTCAGAATAGAAAGTTGGACGAGTGAGCAGAAAAATCAACCTATGATATTTAAGAGTAGTAAGTGTTTTTGCCCATGTTTAAATAAATGTTTAAGTATGACAGTGTTTTAAGTATAGTTCGTTTTCCTTTTCTAGTAAGTTTTTTTTTATAGAAAGTTTCCACTTTTAGTAGGTTTCTTATCTTAGTAAGTTTCTATAACTAGAAAGTTTCTACTTTAAGAGTGTTTTCCATTTTAGGATACTTGCCATATTAGATAAGCTTCCAATCACCCCTCTCTCTTCGAATGACCATTTCAGGTCTAGGGGCTTGAGCTATAGGACCCTTTAAATCAAAAATCCAAACCCTTCCGCCTAGAGTTTCGTAGAAACCATTCGTCAAGAAAGTTCGAAGATCTATACATCTCTAATACATATCCCAAAATGTTTTTATGTGTTATAATATAAGTAGTAGGTTATAGGTGTTAGTAATAGTAACAGTGTATACATGTTAATTAATAGTATAAGTTGTATTAGAGTTTCATTAATTAGGGTTAGTTAATTAAAGTAGTAATTAATAACTAGAGTTTAGTAATTAATGTCCTAGGGTTTAATAATTTAGAGTTTAGTAAATTAGGGTTTTATTTAATGTAGTAATGATTAGGGTTTTAATAATTAAAGTGGTATTAAATAATTAGGGTTAGGTTTAATGAATTAGGGTTTAATAATTAATTAGGTTTAGGGTTTAAGTAATTAGGGTTTAGTACATATATATGTATATTTTCATACATATATATATATATATATATATATATATATATATATATATATATGTATGTATGTATATAAAAAATATAATTTTTACATGTATATATGTATATATGTAGGTTTATTTTGTTTCCTTAATTAACCATAACAAATCTTCCATGTAATAACCTAGGGTTTTAAGATCAAAGTTTCCTTTTCCTTTTTTTTCCTAGTCAACATGCATACATACATATATATGTTTATATTATTTTCTTACATGTATAGATCTAGGTGTTTATGTATTTACTTATGTATAACAAGTTTATAATATGAACATGAATCAACAAAAATCAAAGTTTATGTAAATAGTTTAGGGTTTATGTTATACCTTTGAAGTTTCGAAGATAACTAACGAAGAAAAGAAAAACACGATGAAGATTGAAGATTAAAGCCTTGAGAAACTTGAAGAACTTCTTGAAGATCCTTGAAGAACACGAAGAACGCGAAGAACAACTCGAAGATCACCTTGAAGATTGGTGGTGGATTTCGATGGGTGGTGGTGATGATATTTTGGCTTTGGCCGAAAATTAGAGAGAGACGGGAGAGATTTTGAGAGAGATGTAATTTATGATTTGGTACATGGAATGGGTTAGGTTAGGCCTCTATTTATAGGGAGGATAGGAGGATTCTAGAATTAGGATTTAATAAGGAATTACTTAGAGAACAAGTTGGCATGGAAAAGGGGTTAGGGTTGGTGATTTGGGCCAAAAATTAGGAGGGTAAGAGGGTAATTTTGCCCTCTAAAAATTGGCTAGGGTTTGTTAGGGTTAGGGTTTGTGATTTTTTACTTTAGTCCTTGTACTTTAATTTGCTTAAATGTCTCCTTAATTATCCTAGTTTAATTATTTTAATTACACAAGTTTTAAACTTATTTATTTAGTCACAAAAATTAATAAGCGTATTATTTTTATCTTGTATTTACTTGTCATTTACAAAGTTAATTGTTATTATTCTTAACAATCGTTAAATAAAGTCTTAATTGTTAAATTTAATTATTTAGTTGGGCATTTAATAAGGAAAAGTATAGAATGGAAAAATGAGGGTCGTTATAGTACCTCCCCGTTATTGAAAACTTAGTCCCGAAGTTTTTAGGTAGTTTCCTCGTTTGCATCAGCAGTTGAGAAGAGATGGGGATATTTCCGTTTCATATGGTCTTTGCGCTCCAAGGTATATTCGGGGCCTCTACGTGAATTCCAACGGACTTTAACGATAGGTATATTGCTTTTACGCGTTTGTTTGACATCTCCTTCCATGATTTCTATAGGTTCTTCAACGAAGTGCATTTGCTCATCAATGCGGACATCATCCAGAGGAATAACGAGTGTGTCATAAGCTAGACACCGTTTAAGATTTGAGACATGAAACACATCATGTACTTGACTGAGTTCGGTTGGTATTTCTAATCGGTATGCCATGGGACCGACTCTTTCAGTGATTATGAACGGTCTAACATATCGTGGACTGAGTTTACTTCGTTTACCGAAGCGGACAACACCTTTCCAAGGGGATACTTTCAACATGACTTTATCTCCAACTTGGTATTCGATGTCTTTTCATTTCTTATCGGCATAGCTTTTCTGTCGGCTACGGGCAGTTTCTAAACGTTGCTTAATTTGAACGATCTTTTCGATAGTTTCATGAATGATTTCAGGACCAGTTAAATGTCTGTTCTCAAGTTCATCCCAACACAAAGGGGATCTACACTTCCGTCCATATAAAGCTTCAAAAGGTGCAGCTTTAATGCTGGAGTGATAGCTGTTGTTATTAGAAAATTCAACCAAAGGTAGATGTTTATCCCATCCTTTGCCGAAATCGATTGCACAAGCACGTAGCATATCCTCCATGGTTTGAATAGTCCGTTCACTTTGACCATCCGTTTGAGGATGATAAGATGTACTCATGTCGAGTTGAGTTTCAAGAGCAGATTGTAAAGTTTTCCTGAATCTAGAAACAAATCGACTGTCGCGATCAGATATAATCGAGATAGGAACACCATGACGTGAGATGATTTCTTTAATATAAAGCTGTGCTAATCTCTCCATCTTGTCAGTTTCCTTGATCGGTATGAAATGTGTAGATTTAGTAAGATGATCAACTACGACCCAAATAGTATCGTTTCCGTTCGAATTCTTAGGTAACTTAGTAACAAAGTCCATAGTGATACATTCCCACTTCCACTGCGGAATATCAGGTTGTGTCAACAGACCAGAAGGCTTTTGATGTTCGGCCTTGACCTTCAAACAAGTAAGACACTTTCTAACATAAGTAGCAATGTCGGCTTTCATGTTAGGCCACCAGTAGAATTGCTTCACATCGTGATACATTTTACTGGAACCAGGATGAATAGAATATCTAGTCTTATGTGCTTCATCCAAGACTAGTTCATGGAGATTACCGAAACGAGGAACCCAAATTCTATTGCCAAAGTACCATGTACCATTAGCTTTCACTTGAAGTTGGTTCTCAAAACCAATGGGTCCTTCACCTTCGATAAGTGTCGGTTTAATAGCTTTCAATTGAGCTTCACAGATTCGTGATATAAGATTCGATTTGAATTTTAGATTTAGAGCACGAACACGTTTAACATCGTCTTTTCGACTAAGGGCATCGGCAACTACATTCGCCTTACCAGGATGATATTTCAGCTCACAGTGATAATCGTTCAATAACTTGAGCCATCGGCTTTGCCTCATGTTCAGCTGTTTTTGATCAAAGATATGTCGAAGATTTTTATGATCAGTGTACACCGTAAAATGGGTACCATACAAATAATGTCTCCATATCTTTAATGCAAATACCACGACACCTAACTCAAGGTCATGTGTTGTATAGTTCTCTTCATGTTTCTTCAACTGCCTAGATGAGTAGGCAATAACTTTTTCATGTTGCATTAAAACACAACCAAAGCCTTGCTTCGAAGCATCGCAGTAAACAACAAAGTCGTCAGTACCTTCAGGTAAGGATAGAATCGGGGCTGTGGTCAATTTCTCCTTCAGAATCTTGAAAGCAGATTCCTGTTCTTCGGACCACTCAAATTTCTTCCCTTTTTGAGTTAGCTTCGTAAGAGGTTTAGCAATGAGAGAAAAATCTTTTATAAACCTTCGATAGTAACCGGCAAGTCCCAAAAATTGGCGAATATGCTTTGCAGTCTTTGGTATCTCCCAGTTCTGAATAGCTGTAATCTTAGCTGGATCAACATGTATTCCGCTTCTATCAACAACATGTCCAAGGAATTGTACGGTTTTGAGCCAAAACTCGCACTTAGAAAATTTAACATAAAGTTGTTCCTTTCGTAAGAGTTCAAGAATCATACGCAAATGTTGCTCATGTTCTTTCTCACTTTTGGAGTAGATCAAGATGTCGTCAATGAAAACAATGACGAATTTATTGAGATAGGGTTTGCAAACACGGTTCATAAGATCCATGAACACAGCAGGAGCATTGGTCAAACTAAAAGGCATGACACAGAATTTCTAAAGACCCGTCCTAATCTATCAGGACGAATACATTACATTTGATTACATCGCGAGGTACTTGACCTCTATATGATACATTTTACAAACATTGCATTCGTTTTTAAAAGACAAACTTTCATTTCATCGAAAGTTGACGGCATGCATACCATTCCATAATATATCCAACTATAATTAACTTAATAATAATCTTGATGAACTCAACGACTCGAATGCAACGTCTTTTGAAATATGTTATGAATGACTCCAAGTAATGTCTCTAAAATGAGCAAATGCACCTCGGAAGATTTCTTTCATACCTGAGAATAAACATGCTTTCAAGTGTCAACCAAAAGGTTGGTGAGTTCATTAGTTTAACAAAAATAATCATTTCTATCATTTTAATAGACCACAAGATTTTCATTTCTCATAAATATACGTCCCATGCATAGAGACAAAAATAATCATTCATATGGATTGAACACCTGGTAACCGACCTTAACAAGATGCATATAGAATATCCCCATCATTCCGGGACTCCCTTCGGACATGATAAATTCAAAGTACTAAAGCATCCGGTACTTTGGATGGGGCTTGTTGGGGCCTAATAGATCTATCTTTAGGATTCGCGTCAATTAGGGTGTCTGTTCCCTAATTCTTAGATTACCAGACTAAAAAGGGGCATATTCGGTTTAATAATCCAGCCATAGAATGTAGTTTCAATTACTTGTGTCTATTTCGTAAAACTGTTATAAAGCAGCGCATGTATTCTCATTCACAAAATATAAAGGGTAAAAAGGCAAATGAAACTCACAATACTGTATTTTGTAGTAAAAATACATATGACGAAACTGAACAAGTGTAGGGTTGGCCTTGGATTCACGAACATATATCATTTATATATATTAACACACATAATTGTAATCAAATAAATTCATATATTATATCTTAAATTATATATCTTATATATTTAATTTGTACATATTTAAAATAGTTAATATTTATATAGTTTAATATTATATTTAAAATCAATAATTTTTTTTATGTAAATATTTATATAAATAATCTTTATATATATAATTATATGTAATATTATGATAGTTGGAATATATATACACTTATATAGAACATATTTATTTGTTATAATAATATTGTTAATCTAAAAGTAGTAATCATAACAATAATAATAATAATATTAATAATAATAATTATTATAATAATGAAAATAATAATAATATTAATGATAATGATAATAATACTACTAATAATAATAACTATAAAAATAATGATTTTACTAATAATAATAATAATATTACTAACATTTATTTTACTAACTATAATTATATTTATGATAAGAATAACAATAATGATAAGTAATTAAATAAATAACTACCTCAAGAAGTAGTTCTTAAAAAGAAATGCCAAAGTCCGGGTTTAAACCCGCAACGTCCCGCTAACCCGATAACCTCCTTAACCCGAATAATCATCACTTGTAAACCTAACCGTAACCATAACACTTTACCATCATCATCTTGATTATCACTATCATAACTAAATCATTATCATCATCATATTAACTTAATTGTCATCATATCCTAAGTCTATTTCACACATCATCATTTAAGAATCATTCCATCAACTTTTATCAACATCATCATCAAAATCATAACTTAATCATAACCTAGTCATTAACATAACTTAATCACCATTGTAATCATTATTAATCGTTCGCTTCATGTAACCATGATCATTCTATCGTCATCATGATCGTTACATAAAATCATAAACATAATTATAATCAAAATTATAATAAGAATCATAATAGCTTTCAATCATCGCCAATATCATTCATCGGTTACCATCTTTTGTTATTTTATGTATCATCATCATTCTTATATTATAATCATCTCTATTATCATGATATCATAGACATCATCACCATGAATCATAACATTATCATTTTTATTCATTTTATCACCGAACCTATCATCATTCTCTTTTTCATCGTGCATCATTATCATTCAGTTATTATCTAATTATAATCACCTCATTAACACAGAATCATGTCATTACTATCCTCTAAATATCCCATTCCATTATTAATATCACGTATCATTATCTTTTTCAGCCCAATCTGTTTGTTTAATTGACTATCTTTTTCGGCCCATTTTGTATGTCTAATGAACTCAAGGATTACGGCCCATTCATAGTAAAATAGAAGTCCATGAACTAATCCACTTAACATGTTTTAATCTAGAATGATAGCTATTTTTTTTCCCTGTCGATTGAAACAGATGCGATAGAAAAGAAAAGGGACGCAAATAGCTGTGACCACTTTTACAGCTCATCCCTTTATTCATTTCATAATCATTATCATTCTTTATACTGTTCGAATCAGAGAATAATGAGGCAATAGGAATTGAAATACAAAAAGTAAACGTGTGGCCCGACAACCCAATTGATAGCAACCGGTTTACATAAAGAAAGCAAGTGGGATTCACCTGGTTCCACAATTGCATCATCGTTACATCCTTTTCCATCATCCATAATCAAACAGGCAGGTTACCGACAATAATAATACCCTAATAATAATACTTTGCATAAATATTTAAATATGATCACAAGTATCATTATGTCACCCCATCACTATTATCTTTATCATTCAATCACCTAACACCATTGTAGTCACTGCTTTAATAGTAAACAGAAACAAAAGATGGTAGCAATGGTTGCAAAAGATACCTAATAGCCACAGGTAAAAAGAGTCAGGAATACTAGCAACGTTTTGATTGATGGTTTGAGTCGGTTTTGCAAGTCAATTGGTACCAGTAGCAGCAACAATTAAGTGGTGAACGTTTTCTATGCTTTAGATGGGTTGGTTTTCGTAGTTCGATTAAACAGAAAAATACAATTCAGGTTATGGTGATTTGGTTATTGAAGTTATGGGTTGTGACTGAGATCAACAGGAGTATCTAATGATGTTCAATCTGAACAGTTATATAGCTAGGATACGAGTGACTTGTAGCATCGAATAGGTTTTGAAACTTATGCAGAACAAAAGTAATCAAGTAGGTTTGACGATGGTTTTCATGGTTATAGTGAGAGGAAAGAAAATATATATAGAGAGAGAGATGAGGAGAGGGAGAGGATGATCATAGTGGCGGTTGTGATTAAACCGAAGGTAGTCATGGTTGTGGTGACCTTCGGATGTTTATGACATCATGGTGGTGTTGGTTTGGTTTATACTCGTTCAAGAACAAGAGAAATCAATAGGTTTAAAGGGTGGCGATGATTGTAGGTGATGAAGTTATGGTGATTCCTGGACAAGAAAAGGAAGAGATGGAGAAATGGTGATGATTTTTCTTCTTTTATGATTCTCATACATATGTAATATATGTAGATTAATTAGAGAAAAAAATCGATTGACTTCCTATTGAGATGATGGTTTGTTTTATACAGAAATTGGCTTGACATTGGTTCACGGGCAAACAGAAAAAGCAGATCAATAATGATATTTGCTTGTATAAATCTGATTACTCGTAATTATTTAGTTTATATATATTATATTTAATTTAAATAACAAATAAATATTAGTAATAATAATAATTTTATTAATGTCATTAATAACAATATTAATAGAAATAACAAGGATAAAAATATTAAGTTTAATAATAATTACTAATAATGATCACAATAACTATAAAGATGATACATGATAATAAATGGTATTTTTTTATAATAATAATGATGATAGCTATAATAATAATAATAATAACTAGTATTATTTACATTACAACTAAATTATAAATTTTTAATTATTTTTATAATAGTATTTATAACTATATCAATAATAATGATAATGAATTCAATAATACTAATATTGATATTAATATTAATAGTAATGAAAGTAGTAACAATAATATTAGTATAAATACAATAACTATATTTTAACTTATAATCATATATTATGCCAAATAATATTTCAAATTACTAAATATCTATACATTTAATTATATATGTATCTATTTACAATTAGTTGTTCGTGAATCGTCGGGAATAGTCAAAGGTCAAATGTATACATGAACACAGTTCCAAGTTTTTGAGATTTCAATATTACAGACTTTGCTTATCGTGTCGAAACTATATTAAGATTAAGTTTAAATTTGGTCGAATATTTCTGGGTCGTCACAGAATACATAATGTCCATATCGAGTACGAAAATCAGTCTTAGGAATATCGGATTCCTTGACTTGGAGTTGATGATAACCAGATCTTAAATCAATCTTTGAATAGACACTTGACCCTTGAAGTTAGTCAAATAGATCATCGATACGTGGCAACGGATAACGGTTCTTGATAGTAAGATTGTTAAGTTTGCGATAATCAATACACATCCTTAACGTACCATCCTTCTTCTTAACAAACAGAATAGGAGCTCGCCATGGGGACGAGCTTGGACGAATAAAACCTTTATCCAATAGTTCTTGGAGCTGGTTGGATAATTCCTTCATCTCGGAGGGTGCTAAACGATACGGAGCTTTAGTAATAGGAGCAGCACCGGGAGTTAAATCAATTTGAAATTCAACTTGTCGAGGAGGTGGAAGACCAGGAAGATCTTCGGGAAACACATCGGGAAAATCTTTAACCACTGGTACATCTTCAATACGCTTCTCCTTCGATTCAATCATCTTAACATGGGCTAGAATAGCTGGATAACCTTTCATAAGGTATTTGTGGGTTTTAATACAGGAGATGATATTGAGATTGGAACCACTCTTTTCACCTTGGATGATGAGAGTCTCTCCATTTCCCAATGGAACATTAACAGTTTTATCGTAACACATGATAGCAGCATGTAATGGATGTATCCAATCCATTCCAACTACGATGTCAAAACTTCCGAGCTCGACCGGCAAAAGGTCTATCTTAAATTCCTTATCGGCTAAGATTAGGTTGCAGTTTTTATAGATTTTATCGACTTGCATGACTTTTCCATTGGCTACTTCTACTAATCTTTTAGTTTCTAAGGGTTGAGGCTTTTCAGTAAATAGGGTACAAAAATCACTAGATACGTAACTTCGATCGGCACCAGTATCGAATAAAATAGTTGCATAACAATTATTGACAAGATACGTACCCGTGATGACATCATCCTCATCTCGAGCTTCAGCAGCAGTAATAACAAATGCACGACCCTTCGCAGCATTAAAATTAGCTCCAGTAGCGGGATTATCCTTCTTCTTAGGACAATTTGGACTAATGTGTCCCTTCTCTCCACAAGTATAGCAGGTTGGAGGAGCTTTGGCTGGAACAATAGCCTTATCCTTTGGAGGAGTCTTACACGTCTTAGCAACGTGTCCCACTTTCTTACACAATGAAAAAACAGCAGTACACTGCCCCGAGTGATGCCTCTCACAACGAATATAGAAAGGATAGGAACCCTTATAATTCGACTTTATACCATTCACGAGCTTCTTACTAACATTCTGAGTCGAACCTTGAGATGGCTCAAACTTCCTCTTACTATCATTACCATTAGTTTAAACCTGCTTATTAGCCGACGCTCTTCTTCTCTTGGCCAACATCAGATTTTGTGCCATAAGAATCACAGCATCCAGAGTAACCTTCTCGGCAGCTATAACATTCCCTTGAACATCCTCGGGAAGACCTTCAATATACCACTCAATTCTTCTAGCTTCGGTAGGAAACATCTCAGGACATAGAGTAGAAAGTTCCAGATAATGATTGGTGTAGTTCTCAATATCAGTACTCTTGACCTTGAGTTCCCAGAACTCAGCTTCAAGTTTCTGAACTTGACTTCGAGGGCAGAATTTATTAATCATCATGCTTTTGAGTTCGTCCCATGGAATTGCATTAGCATTGTCAATTCCTACGGACTTGGCATGAGCAGACCACCAAGTTAAAGAATTACCACCCAGTGAGCTAGTGGCATACTTTACTCGATCGTCATCACCATAGTTGCAAATATGGAAAATAGATTCCATCTTCTCGAACCAGCGAACTAGTTCGACAGCTTCTTCATTTCCTTTGAATGCGGGAGGGTGACAGTTTGAAAAATCCTTGTAGGAACAAAGTTTCGGTTGAGGGTTAACATTATTGTCTTGAGCATTGCCTTGTGCGGCAGTGAGTAACTGTTGGAATTGCTCGATAGTCAAAACGATATTGTTAACAGTAGGTGCAGCTGGACGAACCATGATGTTGCTACATAAGTGAACATAAGTCGGATAAGTTAACAAATTATAGGGTTGAGCAATTACAAGTATGAATAAGATAAAGTATTGATATCACATGATATATATAAAACACTTTATATTATTAAGGAACGAGGCATTAAATAAGCCTTTTAGTGCATGATTCGGGAATAGAAATAGTTTTAAGGCATAGCCTTTACATAGATAGAAGAATAGAAAAGATAACTAAAGAATATTAAGATTGAAATATTCTTCATATTTCTTCTTCTCGTCCTCAAACTGCTTCATCACTTTTTCCATATTATCCTTCACAAGTTTCTCTAGCCTTTCGGTTTGAGATTTGAGAGATTCTTTGATAATTTCCTTCAAGATTTTGTTTTCTTTTTCTAGGTTGTTTAGACGCACTTCTATTCGAGCAACATGACATGTACTAAACTCCCTATTCTTCTCGCAACTACTCTGAAGGTTGAGGATATCAGACTTTACCCTTACGTGCTCCATGTTATTACAAAATAATGGACTGGTAGCGAGTTCGGGTTGCTTTCTCTTTAGGGTTAAGTTTTCAGACGATTCTTCAATTGGTTCTTCTTCAGGTTCGTAATTTGAGAAGTCACTGTCGTAGTTAGGGAGGTTTTGAAGAGCATCCCATTCAGGAGTACTCATCGGTTTATGTACCAATGAGTGAAAAGAGCCAGAGTCAGCAGAATCAGCAGGGCTTTCTCCTTCGCTTTCAGATCCTTAAGTTGGATGAAATTTAGGAGAAGCAGGTAGAGTATCCAGACTATAGTTTGGTGAGCAAGGACCACCAAAGCCATAAGGTGGACTTTGGACTGATTTTTTAGTGGAACACCCTTTAGTATCTTCTTCGGTTGGCCTGATGAGAGTTGGTTTATTAATGCTTGAGCTTGACATCCTATCATTAGGAAAGAGACTTTGATTAGAATCTTTTAGTCAAGTTTAGGAAAGCATAAATGTTAAGATTATAGGGCAATCCTAAGTGCTTTAAAGTCTAAGACAGGAAAGATTATAGTTTCCTAGATTGCTAATGTAGTGACCCGAACTTTTCCATGTTTATATATATATTAAATGAAATTTTTATTTACATGATTAAGTGTTTCCAACATGTTAAGCAATCAAACTTGTTAAGACTTGATTAATTGAAATAGGTTTCATATAGACAATTGACCACCCAAGTTGACCGGTGATTTACGAACGTTAAAACTTGTAAAAACTATACGATGACATATATATGGTTATATATATAGTTAACATAATTTTATTATAAGTATGTATCTCATTAGGTATTTTAACAATGAGTTATATACATAAAAATGAGACTACTAATTTAAGAAACTCGAAAACGATATATATAACGATTATCGTTATAACAACGTCTTATTAGGTACATATGAATCATATTAAGATATTGATACACTTGGTTAATTATGTTAAATGATAAGTAAATATATTATTAAGTGTATTAACAATGAAATACATATGTAAAAATAAGACTACTAACTTAATGATTTCGAAACGAGACATATATGTAACGATTATCGTTGTAACGACATTTAACTGTATATATATCATACTAAGATATATTATATATCATAATATCATGATAATATAACAATTTAACATCTCATTTGTTATAATAAACAATGGGTTAACAACATTCAACAAGATCGTTAACCTAAAAGTTTCAAAACAACATTTAAATGTAACGACTAACGATGACTTAACGACTCAGTTAAAATGTATATACATGTAGTGTTTTAATATGTATTCATACACTTTTGAAAGACTTCAAGACACTTATCAAAATACTTCTACTTAACAAAAATGCTTACAATTACATCCTCGTTAAGTTTCATCAACAATTCTACTTGTATGCACCCGTATTCGTACTCGTACAATAGACAGCTTTTAGATGTATGTACTATTGGTATATACACTCCAATGATTAGCTCTTAGCAGCCCATGTGAGTCACCTAACACATGTGGGAACCTTCATTTGGCAACTAGCATGAAATATCTCATAAAATTACAAAAATATGAGTAATCATTCATGACTTATTTACATGAAAACAAAATTACAAATCCTTTATATCTAATCCATACACCAACGACCAAAAACACCTACAAACACTTTCATTCTTCAATTTTCTTCATCTAATTGATCTCTCTCAAGTTCTATCTTCAAGTTCTAAGTGTTCTTCATAAATTCCAAAAGTTATAGTTTCATAAAATCAAGAATACTTCCAAGATTGCAAGTTTACTTCCAAGTTTTCTAAATCCATTCCAAGTAATCATCCAAGATCAAGAAACCTTTGTTACTTACAGTAGGTTATCTTTCTAATACAAGGTAATAATCATATTCAAACTTTAATTCAATTTCTATAACTATAACAATCTTATTTCGAGTGGAAATCTTACTTGAAATTATTTTCGTGTCATGATTCTGCTTCAAGAACTTTCAAGCCATCCAAGGATCCTTTGAAGCTAGATCTATTTTTCTCATTTCCAGTAGGTTTATCCAAGGAACTTGAGGTAGTAATGATGTTCATAACATCATTCAATTCATACATATAAAGCTATCTTATTCGAAGGTTTAAACTTGTAATCACTAGAACATAGTTTAGTTAATTCTAAACTTGTTCGCAAATAAAAGTTAATCCTTCTAACTTGAATTTTAAAATCAACTAAACACATGTTCTATATCTATATGATATGCTAACTTAATGATTTAAAACCTGGAAACACGAAAAACACCGTAAAATCGGATTTACGCCGTCGTAGTAACACCGCGGGCTGTTTTGGGTTAGTTAATTAAAAACTATGATAAACTTTGATTTAAAAGTTGTTATTTTGGGAAAATGATTTTTATTATGAACATGAAACTATATCCAAAATTATGGTTAAACTCAAAATGAAAGTATGTTTTCTAAAATGGTCATCTAGACGTCGTTCTTTCGACTGAAATGACTACCTTTACAAAAACGACTTGTAACTTATTTTTCTGACTATAAACCTATACTTTTTCTGTTTAGATTCATAAAATAGAGTTCAGTATAAAACCATAGCAATTTGATTCACTCAAAACGGATTTAAAATGAAGAAGTTATGGGTAAAACAAGATTGGATAATTTTTCTCATTTTAGCTACGTGAAAATTGGTAACAAATCTATTCCAACCATAACTTAATCAACTTGTATTGTATATTATGTAATCTTGAGATACCATAGACACGTATACAATGTTTCGACCTATCATGTCGACACATCTATATATATTTCAGAACAACCATAGACACTCTATATGTGAATGTTGGAGTTAGCTATACATGGTTGAGGTTGATTCCAAAATATATATAGTTTGAGTTGTGATCAATACTGAGATACGTATACACTGGGTCGTGAATTGATTCAAGATAATATTTATCGATTTATTTCTGTACATCTAACTGTGGACAACTAGTTGTAGGTTACTAACGAGGACAGCAGTAACACCCCGTCAAAAATCCCTTTAACGGAATGTTAACTCTGGTCCCAGTGCTTGGCTTGACTTCTACGTAACAGCAATATTCTACAGCGGAAGCAATTAATACCTGAGAATAAAACACGTAAAACGGATCAACAACAATGTTGAGTGAATCTACAGGTTTTAAGTAAACAATACAGTATGTTTAAAAAATAACATTTCGAAGTTGTTTATTAGTGGAAGACCACCAAGGTTTAACGTTAAAAGTTTGTAGACAACACCGTGTCCCATTTCAAAAGTTTGTTGACATGACCATGTCAAGTTTCAATCATTTGTAGACAATACTATGTCAAGTTTCAAATATTCGTAGACAATACCATGTCAAGTTTTATCTCATTTGTTCGTAAACCACAGTTTTAAATAATGTTGTATAGTATCTGAAAACAGTTATCAGAAAATAGTTTAAATTCCTTGACCACGAGATTTTACAAGTACAACTCCAAGTTGCGAAAAGTTTGCATAATCTATGAGCACCTGAATACTAGCAATGACCCGAGTATAGAATCCACTATACCCGCCTTTACCTCATAAAAATGTTATACACTTGTACGAATGTATTATGTTCAAAGTAAATGCACCACAGTTTTTATAGCGGGTGAGGTTGTCAACCTAACGGATCCGTCCATCAAAATTGTGCCTACACCGATGGTATTTAAAGTATTCAAGCTAGAGGCTTTGTGTACAAACTCAATATGCAGATATAGTACTCGTGTCAATACAAAAAGCATTTGATAATATAAGTATAACAGCGTGTATTCTCATCCCTGAAAACTTGTAAAAAGCGGGGCTGTAGACTCACCTTTGAATAAAGCTCGGATTGAAAAGTGGACAATTTACTTGTACGGTTTATAGCCGAGTAATGCAACCTAAGTATATGTATATAGGTTGGTCAATAAATATGTCTTAAACAAGTGTGGTTTCATAGTATAAGTTGTTTTATTGCTCGAATCTACGCGTTTCAAAGTAGAAGTCAACATACAATCAACTAATTCATGCAAGTCAAACAAAGTCAACCGAAGTCAAACCAAAAGTCAAACTTGGTCAAAGTAGTCAACCAAAGTCAACATCAGTAGGTTCATGTCAAATTTTGGTCAACATGTCAAACCTAAGTCAAACAACACGTTTTATGTCATACATGGTCAATTTCACAATTTCAGTTTATCGTTGTGCACAAAGTTCATGTACATGTAGCAAACTTAGCATATTATCTCATAGTACAAAATTTATGCAAACATGGAAAACTCCAGATCATAAGTATACTCAAAATTGATTTCAAAAAGTCTGGACAGGGTCTCATACGATAATTAAAAGTCAGGAATCAGAAGGGATACATTTATGGTTTGCCAAGTCAGTTTCTGACCGCGCACTGATTTCGTTTTGGCTATAACCGGAGTTAGGGACATGAAATTGATACAAGACCAGTGGCCATGGTTCAAGGACAAGTTATACTAACACATATCAAAAATCGAGCAATTTTGGTTTAGACAATTTGTACAGTTTATTCATGCAAGTTGAACATTCAGTTTTTCAGCTCAAATCAGAATTTACATAAAGTATGGCTCTATTGTGCCCAATGCATAAGGTTTCAGAGATTGACATAAACTAACAATAAGTCACATATCATGTTAAAATTCATATTCCAGAAGCTTACATGTTCATTCAATAAACACAATCAACAGAGTATAAAACAGAGAGCAATTTACAGATTCGATTCTAGTTTCGCTAGTCACATTCGTACGCGATTACCCGAAGATATAGATACAATTAGCCTATGATATCTACATGAAATATGTAGTAATTTTTGTGTACATTTCAAATATGCAAAGCTTTAAATCCAGAAGTTAACACATTTTATCATACAAGGCTGTTTTCATGCAAGTGCTGTATAAATTAACTTTTTCACTAAATCGAGCATATCTCAGGTTATACATAAGTAAACGACATGATATCCTAGTGTAAATTGTGTGTTTTTAAATTACCTATCTAGTGATGTTAATTTCACAAGCCAATTCGTGGTCTATCAAACCCAGATTTCGGATTACACAACAAAAACACAACGTTAATTTCAAATGGACATAACTTGATCATCCGGAAACGAAATTAAGCGAATCCAAAGCCTAAAATCAATAGTTTTTTTGTAAGGATTCTGAATATCACATAATATCATACATTTAAAAAATCAAAATTTACTGTACATGCAATAAACAATTCGGTTTTCGCATTTATCAATCAAAACGAGCAATTTATAGCATCTAGTATTCATCAAACATCAAGACTTGAGCAATAGACAACCTAATCCATGAAACTTTAACAAAAATCACATTTTAAAGATTAGGGTTTATGTAATTATACCTTTGATCACAAAATTAATGATACGCACGCGTAGAGAACGACGATCGGAGCAAGATTGATCAAACGAGTAAGAGCAAACAAGCAAGTTTGATGGTTGATTTGTGTATGTGTGTGTGTGTGTTTGATGTGAAGAAAAATAGAGGGAGGAGGAATGAGCTGCATTTTTCATAGTTAGGATCGAATGAGAGGATTATCTAACTAGTTATTTAGTGCCTAAAATCAAAAGTCAACAAACATGGGCCTAAAAACCAATAGTCAACATGTATTGGCTACTCATGGGACCAAGGATGATGAGGTATGAGGTCATGGCCATGTGATCTCGGGCTCGGGTCTCGGGCTCGTTTTGTGTAAAATCTCGTTCGCGCGTGGTTTGTTTCGAGTGCCGTTAACCGTACCGAATCTCTGGAACGTTAACTAGTCGTTGTAACAAAATCGCCGTGTTTAATTCATTAAGTAAATAATAAATTAAATTTCTTTCATAAGTTCAATAATTATTAACATAATTATTCTATCGTTTTTCTGAGTTCCGTTAACTGAAAAGTTTTCTAGGCGATTAACTTTAATCGTGTCATTTCTAGTTTAATTCGTCAACCGAATTAAGTTTACTAATTAATATAACATATTAATTCAAGTAATCCACTAAGGATCAAGTACGCATTTAATTTCTTTAAATACAAAAAAAAATTCACGTAAGTTCCATTAACTAACTAACGGACAGTTAACTAAAGTAACGGAAAAAGTTGGGTTGTTACATTACCTCACCGTTATTGAAATTTCGTCCCGAAATTTGGATGATGAAAATAAAATATTTTCGTATCATTAGAAATCCACGTTTCAACGTGAGCTTGAATTCTATAACGAAGTTTGCAAATAAAGTTTATACTTGGCTTGAATAGTTTGTCTTTCCAGACGTAAGCCTTCATAGATTCTTTTAATAAAAGAATTTGGTCATATACGAGTGTTTCATCAAATAATATGATAAGATTAAATAATCTTTCGAGATCTCTATACGGATGGACTTCTAAGGTCCGTTCGGTTTCGTAATGAATACCAGTTAAGTGTATAGAATTTCTTATCATCAATAACATGAATGAAATGATTTGGTTATGTGTAAAAATACGACTGAATATGTCACTAATGGATGTATTAAAGTAATAGTTGTCCGCCTTGACTTTTCGATGTAATCACTATTGATTCTCCTAAATTCAAGGGATTTGAATATAATCGTTTGAAATCTGTGAGATTTGAATCCCGGTAATTAAGGAAATTAGAATCCTTTTCTTTTTGATTTAATACGATTATCTTAATCGGCTGACGCGTTGCTATGGTAAAAAGTTCTGATATAAATTAATCATCTCTGCGGCCTTATTTTCTCAACCTCAATCTTCTTACTTTCAAGATTCTATTTTCGAAAATTTTGTGAAGATGCTTCATCCGCTCTTGATTTTCGTTACTATTTTGACTGTGTATACAGTCATTCTTCTTTTTAGTCTACCACCAGAAGAATCTCTGTTTTTCTATAATGCTCTAGGGGTGACAGTATTTTTAATTCTACCACTCCTCTATTTTTCAATACTTATTGATATAAATGGTTTATGATCTTCCATGTTTGTTGTGTTTTATATTCTGACCTATTTTTCGAAGACTCATTCTTTTTATCCAAGAAGATCTTCAACTTGTTCTTCTATACATGGTCAAATAATACGGATCAATAGCCGATGATGATGCAGAAACATTCACTGTTCATCGTCATAATATCCGTTTTCACCTTGTTTTCTCTTCTCGACTTTAAATCAAGCAAGTAATGGTCCAGAATTCGTAGGTATGGAGTTTCGAATGATCATAATATACAAGGTAGAAAGGAAAGGTAATAGCACGATTTGATTTGTCAAATTACCAGAATATTCGAAAAAGACCGAATCATCAAGAAATATATTTCCTTGATATGTTTAGTAGTTAAATAGAATGAAAGAGTTATGTAACATGGTTCATGATGATTGTAAGGTCTGTGGATCATCATCTTCCATTAGAAATTCAGCATGACTTCGGAGCAAGATACTCTAAAGATATCATCGGATCCAAAATTACCTGGATTCTTTGAATATAAGGTTTGGTCCTTGTATTTGTCCTTGGTCTCCTTCATGGTTAGCTCAATCCGTTTTTCAGTTCCAAATCTGAGCTTTTTCAATACGTTATTCTTTATCATCAAACTTTTGGCCATTAAGACCATCTATAGCTTTTGCTGCTTTGTCAGCATTCTCAAGGTTAACGAATCTGAATCATTGGTTATTAATCCAGATGGTTTCAAGAGATTTTATTTTTTGATGATTAAACGCTGATTGTAATCGTTAACGGATCTAATGGTTGACGAATAGGCGTTGTTGATTTCAAAAGTAATGAATGATAATTTTGATGGTTTGATGTGATAATTCATCATAGAATACAAATAAATATAATTCATGAATGTAGTGATCTTTAGGAAGATAACACTTGCTAAAGCTTTACTTAGATTCCGATACGTCAAAATCATAATATGTAGTAGTTGTTCTTTAGTGAACGGATACACATATCTTGTGAGTGTAATTAGTATAGTTACTGATTATTGAATCAGAATTTGAAGAATGTATAATGTAACATATTAATGTGAGATATAAATATTTCTCGGGTTTTACCTACCCGTTAAATATTTTTACAATTTACAGTTTGTACAGAAGGGTTTTTAATTACAATTTTTATGAAGATATATATTTGTATTTATTCTTCAGATGTAATCATGGATTTAATGAGTTAATATAATATTAAACTCATTTGATTTACGGTTGAAGATAATCTCCAAAGCCTTAGAGATTTCATAATTGTCGCGAAATATTTTGCTAATGAAGTTATGAATCAATACTTCATCGTTCATTGTTTATTGATATACCTCGGTATATGATATTGATGCTCGTGGAGTTCTTGTGAAATTTACAAGGCACGAATAATGTTTTCTAGAAAGTTTCGAGTACATCAAAAATAGAAGTGAAAAATCAAACATGTATTTGAATAATACATTTAGTTTATTATGAAATGGAGTTTATTGTGCTGAAGCAGTGATTAATGATTGTTAAGTCATTAACGAAGGATGTACATCATAGCATATTAATGATATGATTTAACCAAGTAGTACATACTAGTTAAGATTCACACGTAATAGCTTAGTACGAAAAGATTTATTATTGTTCCAAACCATATATATATATATATATATATATATATATATATATATATATATATATATATATATATATATATATATATAAAGTATACATATAAAAAAATTTTTTTCCAGGAAGAATGAGTCAATACATCTTAACTCACAATTACTAATATTCCTTGGTATCTATGGGGCGTATGATATTGATATCCGAAGTACCGAGTGTGATGTTGAGGTGTGGGATGCGGATGTTGTTGGTGAAGCTGATGCTGTTGGTGGTGATGTTGATGGTACTAGTGGTGCTGGTTATGCTGCTGGTGCTGCTGATGCTCTTAGATTTCGCACCATATTCTCCAGAGCCACAACTCGAGCGCGAAGCTCGTTGACTTCTTCTACTATTCCGGGATGATTGGCGGTTCGGACAAGTGGATGAATAAGATCTAGAATTATGGATATTAGATATTCGTATCGGGATATCCTGGAAATGAGGGTAAAAATGGTGTTCCAGATTGGTTCGCCGGTAAGTGCTTCAGGTTCTTCACCAAGAGGTGATTTCGGTTGGTGGAAAGGATCACCTTCTTCTTGTCTCCATTGATTGAGTCAACTACGAACCCATCCCCAATTCATCCAGAATTGATGATGACTAATTGGTTCGTTCGTTCCGGTTATGCTGCCATTGGAGCTCGAGGAGTTCGAGGAATCAAGTGAGAAATCCATATTATATGATTGGATAAAGGGTTTTTGTTATGAATGGGTGTTGAATACTGAATGATATATTCGTCTCCTCGATATACGTATATATAGCAAAAAGATTTCCGTATTTTACGGAGGAAATTTAGGAAAAGTGTTTAGACAAAGTCTATTGGATAGATATGATAAGATATGATTTGTCTATACTCCATTTACGCAATAATTGCAGTAAGATGTCGGTGGATCAAAAATGATAAGCAGTGAGAAGTAGTGATCGGTCGCGACTAGTAGTGAGAGGCAGCGTTGAGTAGTAGTAAGCAACGAAAAATAGCAAGGAGTAGTGGTATAAGATGATGAGTATGTCCAGGTAGTGTCTTTGTAGTGCCAAGTAGAAATCAGGGATGACGGACTGTGATGACCCGGAAATTTCCGACCAAATTTAAACTCTAATCTTTATATGTTTCTGACACAATAAGCAAAATCTGTAATGTTGAGTTTCGAAAGTTTTGAAATCTATATTCATGTAATCAATTACCCTTTGACTATTCTCGACGATTCATGAACCTTTAATTGTAAACAGAAATATAAATAAATATATATAAATAAATATATATGATAAATTAAATATATTAATGAAATAATATGAAATTTAGTTATTATGAAATATAATTTAAAATAACCAAAACTTGTTATAGTATACCAAATATCATACTCTGAGATTATTTATAATTGACATATTTATATAATATGTAGTAGTTGAAATATATATATGATGGATATACATATTGTATGTATGTTATAATAAATAAAATATTCAATATATGTTATTAATAAGATTAATCATAATCTATAAATATAAATATATAAATAAAAAGGGATATATAAATAAGGATATAAACAAAGTTAGATACATACAGGTATATATTAAGAATCTGTAATACAATCAAAACTAGTATTATTAATATTGACATTTTTAGAATATAACATATAGATATGAAATTGATATATATATTATTATTATCACTAATACTATTATTAACATTAACATAATGAGTATTAATATTATAATTATCAATAATGATATTCTTATTATCAATTTCACTAAAATTATTATTATTTGTGACTAATTAGTATTATTACTCTTACAATTATTATTATTATTAATTGTTATTATTATTCGTATTTTGATTATTATTATTATTATTATTATTATTATTATTATTATTATTATTATTATTATTATTATTATTATTATTATTATTATTATTATTATTATTATTATTAATATAATTATAATTATTAACAATTAATAATATTTATATAAATTCTATAAACCTAGAATAATTGTACCAATCTATTACATATAATTATCAACTATTTCTGATTTTGTTTTGATCTCCAAACGTCATTACCAGCTATCAAATCGATTCCAGATACGAACAAATGCTGATAACCATAATTTTCAACTTTATTTTTTTATATATATTTTCTTTTCTAAATGATTCCCTCTGTCGATATGTTTAACTTTAAAACAAATGGATTCTCATTACAATCGACTGAGTCATTCATTTTTCCCATTCTATATATCAGTTACAACTATTGTTAAACAGAATCAAAGGGTCAAGTTAATCAAATATTTTTTTTTATACGATAAGCTCTGTTCTTATTTCTTTTATTCAACAGCTTGATTTTGAAATCAATTTCAAAATGTGTTTAAACAGTTTTATTAGGAATATTTTACTTAAACTATCTGGAGAGTTTCAAGTCTCAATTTTTAGTATCGAATTTCAATTCTTGAGTCAAAGTTTTATTTTAAAAAGTCAACAAATGAGTTCATCATGAAATTCGAAGTTGCTGTTATGATTTAAGTTAAATTAATGAATCAAATAGTTTCTAATAACAAATTGGAACCTTTTTCATGAAGGATTCATAGGCTATAATCGGTTACAATTCCGATTTTGAATTTGAGTTACAAACGGGTCATATATCCAATCAGATATCATATTTTTTTTATTTTTACTTTCTGTTAATATCAACAATTTATTACAGGACGTTTATGCTTCAAGTTCTAGTATAATGTAAACCTTAAAACTTGTTAGTAAATGGGTTTGATCCCTGGTCGATCCAGTATGGGGAAGAAGAAGAGGGAACAGCAAAATAGAATATATGGATTTTAGATTGATATTAAAACAGAAAAACGGTTATGGCAGAGTGGTTGACGGATTGTATTGGGTTACGAGAGGTCATGGGTTCGAGTCAGACTTCGAGCATTTTTTTAAAAAGAGCCTCTAAGGTAGGTTTTTATTACTAATTTTATTATTATTATTATTATTAATCGTTATTAATATTGTTATTACTAGTTATTATTATTATAACAAGTATTATAGTTATTACAATTATTAATGTTAAAGTTGTAAGTATAATTCATCATTATCAATATGATTATAATTAAAATTGAAGTTAATATCAATATTATAAACATCATTAAAAAAATATATATGATTTTTTAACATTTAATTTTTGTTAAAATAAGTATTATTATCACTATTATGATTGTGATTATAATAAAAATAATAAAATTTATTGTTATTATTATTATTAATAACATATGTATTATTATAACTATAATCATTATTATTATTAACATGATTATCATTAGTAATATCGTTATTATTAGTATCATTATGATAATTTTTACAAAATTTATTATTTTGTTTTTCATTAAAACTATCATTATTATTATTAGTACCAATATTATCTATATCATTATTATTAAAATAATTATGTTTATGAAAATAAAAGGTTTAAAGATATTATCAAGGTTATAAGTATGTTTTAGTCATATTAACAAAATTTATATAAATATCCATATATAACAAGTTAGGATTCTTATTAGAATACTAATCAAATATATATAACTATATTAATACTAAACATTTTGAATATATATACACAAAATAAATATATATAATATATAAATTAAGATATAATAAATAAATCCGTTTAGTTACGATTATATGTATTAATGGATATACGAATAATATAGGTTCATGAATCCAAGACCAACCCTACACTTGTTCAATGTTGTTCTATGTATTTTTACTACAAAATACATTAGGTGAGTTTCATTTGCTCCCTTTTTAATTGCTTTTGCAATATATATTTTTGGGCTGAGAATACATGCGCTGCTTTTATAAATGTTTACAAAATAGACACAAGTACTTAAAAATATATTCTACGTTGAGTTGTACCACTGGCATATTTCCCTGTAGCTTGGTAACTACTATTTACATGGGTATTGTAAACGTGAATCCTGTTGATAGATCTATCAGGCCTGACAATCCCAACCGGACTGGACGACCAGTATTCAACGGTTGCACAGTACTTCGTTTTGGTGACTACACTTGGTACGGTGTAGTGAGATTTCATAATAAAGGGAATATGAGACGTTGATTAAATGTTAAGTATGGTTACCAAGTGCTCAACCACTTAGAATGCTTTACATACACTTGCGAGTATATTATGTTTATGATTATGAAATCTTGTGGTCTATTAATATATTGAAATGATTATTACGATAAACCTATAAACTCACCAACCTTTTGGTTGACACTTTAAAGCATGTTTATTCTGAGGTATGAATTAAGTCTTCCGCTGTGCATTTGCTCAATTTAAGGACATTACTTGGAGTCGATCATTGCAATGGGACCAAATGTTGATGACTTCGTCTAGGTGGATAAGGACGGGTCTTTACAGTTGGTATCAGAGCGGTGGTCGTAGCGAACCAGGTCTTGCATTAGTGTGTCTAACTAGTAGTTGCTAGGATGCATTAATGAGTCTGGACTTCGACCTAGTAGTTGTTAGGTTATATTAATGAATCTAGACTTGAACCTGGTCTGCATGTTAAAAGTTTTTGCTTACCACCATTTTTCGAAAGATATCTACTTGTCATTTTCAGTCTCGACGCGTCTTATTGCTATTATTGCATAGACGGTGTACAGACAAATTCACATCCCATCACATTAAGTCTTGTCTGACACGTTTCCTTAATTCCCTCCGTAATCTACGGGCTCCCCTGTACTATGCATAGGTATTCTATGTAATTAAAATATCATCCAATATTCAAAAATCATTTCATATCGAAAACCATTAATATAATCGTACAAAATGGAACTCACCACTAGTTCAAGTTCCTCGGATTCCGATATGGAGTTTCGCCTAATCTCCGAAAGCAGTGACACCAGAATGAATCAATCAAGCAGCCGTCCCCAATTCATCTGATGGGTTCGTAGTCGACTTAATCAATGGAGACGCGAAGAAGGCGATCCTTTCCACCAACCAAATTGCCTTTTGGCGAAGAACCTGAAGCACTTACCGGTAAATCTATCCGAAACACCATTTTCAGCCTAAGTTCCAGAGTAGTTTGACACGATTACATTCTATCCACAATTCTGAACCTTATTCATCCGCTCGTTCCGACCGACAATCATCCCGGAATAATAGAAGGAGCCAACGAACTTCGCACTCGAGTAATCAATTTGGAGAATATGGTGCAAAACGTACCAGCTTCAACAACATCACCGGCATCAACAGTACCACCAACAACATAAATTTCAACATCACTTACCCCAATATCTCATTCTGTACCTCGAATATAATCAACGTACTACATATCGTTCTATCTATTTTATCTTCGTTCGACATGGCGGTTATGTAATCTCTAATGTTTTAGAGATTATATATTCTTATTCTAACGATAAATCAAATGAGATTAATATTATATTAACTCATTTAATCCATAATTACATCTGAAGAAAATATATATGTATATGTTTTCATAAAAGATTGTAATTAAAAATTCTTTTGTACAAACTGTCAATAGTGAAAATATTTTAACGGGTAGGTAATACCCGAGGAATATTTAGATTTAACATTAATAAGTTACATTGTTCATTCTTCGAATCTGATTCAACAATCAATTACTATCCTACTTACAACCACCGATATACGTATCCATTCACCGCAGAATAATTATTTTCATTCAATTTCATATTTGGATTTTGACCTATCAGAATCCAACAAGTGGCATAATGAAGAAAACACTGGACAAAATAAAACTTGTTAGAAACAAACAAATTAACTACGAGAAAAATGTTGTTAAGAATCCACGCTAACTGTTCCTAGCTAATTGTTCCTAGCTAACTGATTACATTTTTATTTATCGCAATTTATTTATCGCAATTTACATTCTCGCAATTTTACATATCGTCATTTAATTTCTGTTATTTATTTTTACGCACTTTAAATATCGGGACACGTATACAAGGTTTTGATATATCATATCGACGCATCTATATATATTATTTGGAATAACCATAGACACTCTATATGCAGTAATGCGGGAGTTAGCTATACAGGGTTGAGGTTGATTCTACAATAATATATATAGTTTGAGTTGTGATCGAGTCTGAGACGTATACGGGTCATGAAACGTATTAATTAATTCGAATATTATATATTAAACTATATATGAATAATTGGACTGCAACTGTGGACTATCGACTGTGGACTAATAATATTGGACAATTAAAATGAATTAAAATATTGATTATAACATATGAAACTAAACATTTCTTCAAGTTTGCCACTTGATTTCATTTTAAACTTCATTTGAATCTTGGTGATTACAATCTGCGTTCAAACCTTTCATGATTCTTGAAAATACCTCAAATGAGAGGATAAACCAACCACACCTCATCCACAAAAGGAAAGATTGATGCCTATAGTTATGCATCTGAAAAACTCTCGGAAGCTGAGTAAACGTTTAACAAGTAGCTGTGCAAATTCCTTTAGTGTTATTATTACCCAAAATAACTTTGCAGTTCTTTTTCAAAGTAGCAAATTTTATCACAGCTCCAACAAGACAATTTCGATCATTCTTTCGAAACAAACTTATCATAACCTTGATATATGTGTGCTCTTTTATTGTTACCGGGGAACCTCTTATATTTCACCATATTACCATCAGCGTTTAATCATCTAAAAATGCACAATTCTCTTAAAACCACCTCGGATTGATAACCAACGATTCAGATATGGCTACATTAAATGCAGAGGAAACAGTAAAATTGTAGATGGCCTAAATGGTCAAGAATTTGATGATAAAGAATAGAGTGTTGGGAACGCTCGATAGAAAATTTAGTACTGAGAAACGGATTGAGCTAACCATGAAGGAGACCAAGGACAAATACAAGGACCAAACCCTATATTCGAAGAATCCAGGTAATTCCGGATCCGATGAAAACTTTAGAGAATATCTTGCTCCAAAGTCATGTTAAAATCTTGCGGAAAATTTTTCTTTATCAACCTTCGAACTTAGAAATTCGAAAATATCATCGTAAATATCTTCGATATTTCTGAGGATATTTTCATAAATATTCTTGTCCGAAATTATCTACCTCTTCGTGTTTTCTGTATTCCATTATATTGGAAACTTCTGTAAAATCTAAGTATAAATTATGAATGAAATGTGGAGAAGTGTTGGGAACTGATGCATGAGTTAGTATAATATAATGCGCTTGGCCAACGTGATTATATTACAGTAAGTTATGCTGAGTTTCTAAATGGAACGTGATGATTCACAGATCATAACGTCATCATGTGCCATGTTACACTACTATTAGGTTCTATCCAATCTATAAACATATCAAGAACATATTTTTCTTGATAGTCCTATCTTTTCTTGAATTCAGGTAATTTGACAAGTCAAATTGTGCTATTACCGTTTCTTTCTTAGAACATTAACAATGTTCATTCTAAAACTTATATCTGTGAATTCTGGACCATTACAAGAGATGCCCAATCACAAGAAGAAGAAACGAAGGGACAAAGCTCCTAAATAGAAATTGGAGTATAAATCGCAGCAAATAGGGGGAAGTATTAACTGAGGATGACAATGATTATAGAAAACAGAAGCAAGGACTTCGAAAGTATGAGGGAAGATATAAAGCCCGATAACAATACATAAATTACAAACCGTGTATATCAATGTTTATAGCAACATAAAGATACGGGAGGATTAAAAGCACTATAACCCCAAGGGCAAAGTAGAAGTACGCAAATTCCTCTGGTGGAAGTTGGAAAAGGAGAATGATGGTTATGATAGTAAGAATAAGGACAAGGATAAGAAGTGGATTTAGCATTTTCGTAAATTTTTGAATTTGGAAATTGGGTATAGGAATGGTAAAAGTAATGAAATGGAAGAAGTTAATTTATAGTGAAATATCTGATAGAAAAATCAAGGCAGATCTCCGCATTTAATTAGAGAATCTTAATTTTCTTATTCGCCGAAGAATCAAATCATTTAAGATTTAGAAGATTTTCTTTAAATCCCTGGAATTCTGGAATTCCACCAAGACAATGTCAAAAGGAAAGAAGCACCTTATTTTCTAAATTTAATTGTGACCACGTCAAAAGTTAAATCTCTATCTCAATCTTTTGTGATAGCTTCATTGTTTTATCTAAATTACTTAATGATGATAAAACTCTATTATCATCTCATATTTGTCATGAAAACATTCTTATTGTTATCCATGACGACCTCAATCAAATTTCGGGGACGAAATTTCTTTAACGGGTAGGTACTGTGATGACCCGAAAATTTTTGACCAAATTTAAACTCTAATCTTTATATGTTTCTGACACAATAAGCAAAATCTGTAATGTTGAGTTTCGAAAGTTTTGAAATCTATATTCATGTAATCAATTACCCTTTGACTATTCTCGACGATTCATGAACCTTTAATTGTAAACAGAAATATAAATAAATATATATAAATAAATATATATGATAAATTAAATATATTAATGAAATAATATGAAATTTAGTTATTATGAAATATAATTTAAAATAACCAATACTTGTTATAGTATACCAAATATCATACTCTGAGATTATTTATAATTGACATATTTATATAATATGTAGTAGTTGAAATATATATATGATGGATATACATATTGTATGTATGTTATAATAAATAAAATATTCAATATATGTTATTAATAAGATTAATCATAATCTATAAATATAAATATATAAATAAAAAGGGATATATAAATAAGGATATAAACAAAGTTAGATACATACAGGTATATATTAAGAATCTGTAATAACATCAAAACTAGTATTATTAATATTGACATTTTTAGAATATAACATATAGATATGAAATTGATATATATATTATTATTATCACTAATACTATTATTAACATTAACATAATGAGTATTAATATTATAATTATCAATAATGATATTCTTATTATCAATTTCACTAAAATTATTATTATTTGTGACTAATTAGTATTATTACTCTTACAATTATTATTATTATTAATTGTTATTATTATTCGTATTTTGATTATTATTATTATTATTATTATTATTATTATTATTATTATTATTATTATTATTAATATAATTATAATTATTAACAATTAATAATATTTATATAAATTCTATAAACCTAGAATAATTGTACCAATCTATTACATATAATTATCAACTATTTCTAATTTTGTTTTGATCTCCAAACGTCATTACCAGCTATCAAATCAATTCCAGATACGAACAAATGCTGATAACCATAATTTTCAACTTTATTTTTTTATATATATTTTCGTTTCTAAATGATTCCCTCTGTCGATATGTTTAACTTTAAAACAAATGGATTCTCATTACAATCGACTGAGTCATTCATTTTTCCCATTCTATATATCAGTTACAACTATTGTTAAACAGAATCAAAGGGTCAAGTTAATCAAATATTTTTTTTATACGATAAGCTATGTTCTTATTTATTTTATTCAACAGCTTGATTTTGAAATCAATTTCAAAATGTGTTTAAACAGTTTTATTAGGAATATTTTACTTAAACTATCTGGAGAGTTTCAAGTCTCAATTTTTAGTATCGAATTTCAATTCTTGAGTTAAATTTTATTTTAAAAAGTCAACAAATGAGTTCATCATGAAATTCGAAGTTGCTGTTATGATTTAAGTTAAATTAACGAATCAAATAGTTTCTAATAACAAATTGGAACCTTTTTCATGAAGGATTCATAGGCTATAATCGGTTACAATTCCGAATTTGAATTTGAGTTACAAACGGGTCATATATCAAATCAGATATCATATTTTTTTTATTTTTACTTTCTGTTAATATCAACAATTTATCACGGGACGTTTATGCTTCAAGTTCTAGTATAATGTAAACCTTAAAATTTGTTAGTAAATGGGTTTGATCCCTGGTCGATCCAGTATGGGGAAGAAGAAGAGGGAACAGCAAAATAGAATATATGGATTTTAGATTGATATTAAAATAGAAAAACGGTTATGGCAGAGTGGTTGACGGATTGTATTGGGTTACGAGAGGTCATGGGTTCGAGTCCCACTTCGAGCATTTTTTTTAAAAGAGCCTCTAAGGTAGGTTTTTATTACTAATTTTATTATTATTATTATTAATCGTTATTAATATTGTTATTACTAGTTATTATTATTATAACAAGTATTATAGTTATTACAATTATTAATGTTAAAGTTGTAAGTATAATTCATCATTATCAATATGATTATAATTAAAATTGAAGTTAATATCAATATTATAAACATCATTAAAAAAATATATGATTTTTTAACATTTAATTTTTGTAAAAATAAGTATTATTATCACTATTATGATTGTGATTATAATAAAAATAATAAAATTTATTATTATTATTATTATTAATAACATATGTATTATTATAACTATAATCATTATTATTATTAACATGATTATCATTAGGAATATCGTTATTATTAGTATCATTATGATAATTTTTACAAAATTTATTATTTTGTTTTTCATTAAAACTATCATTATTATTATTAGTACCAATATTATCTATATCATTATTATTAAAATAATTATGTTTCTGAAAATAAAAGGTTTAAAGATATTATCAAGGTTATAAGTATGTTTTAGTCATATTAACAAAATTTATATAAATATCCATATATAACAAGTTAGGATTCTTATTAGAATACTAATCAAATATATATAACTATATTAATACTAAACATTTTGAATATATATACACAAAATAAATATATATAATATATAAATTAAGATATAATAAATAAATCCGTTTAGTTACGATTATATGTATTAATGGATATACGAATAATATAGGTTCATGAATCCAAGACCAACCCTACACTTGTTCAATGTTGTTCTATGTATTTTTACTACAAAATACATTTGGTGGGTTTCATTTGCTCCCTTTTTAATTGCTTTTGCAATATATATTTTTGGGCTGAGAATATATGCGCTGCTTTTATAAATGTTTACAAAATAGACACAAGTACTTAAAAATATATTCTACGTTGAGTTGTACCACTGGCATATTTCTCTGTAGCTTGGTAACTACTATTTACATGGGTATTGTAAACGCGAATCCTGTTGATAGATCTATCGGGCTTGACAACCCCAACCGGACTGGACGACTAGTATTCAACGGTTGCACAGTACTTCGTTTTGGTGACTACACTTGGTACGGTGTAGTGAGATTTCATAATAAAGGGAATATGCGACGTTGATTAAATGTTAAGTATGGTTACTAAGTGCTCAACCACTTAGAATGCTTTACATACACTTGCGAGTGTATTATGTTTATGATTATGAAATCTTGTGGTCTATTAATATATTGAAATGATTATTACGATAAACCTATAAACTCACCAACCTTTTGGTTGACACTTTAAAGCATGTTTATTCTCAGGTATGAATTAAGTCTTCCGCTGTGCATTTGCTCAATTTAAGGACATTACTTGGAGTCGATCATCGTAATGGGACCAAATGTTGATGACTTCGTCTAGGTGGATAAGGACGGGTCTTTACACGGACAGTGTCGGGTAGTGACGAATTGTGACGTGATTACACGCTCCTTATAGGTTATAATAACAATTAAATCGTACAATGTAAATTTCTACTCATATTTGAAATTAAACGGTTTATGTTCTAAATGGTATTTATCCAAGTAACCTACTTGACTCATTCCCAATTCCTTAATTTGCGATGTCGGAACTTCTATATGAGTTACCGTAATGTAATCCCGATCATTACATTACGCTATCTCATATTTCCATTCGACATTACTCCATAAGTTTAAGATAGCATAGTCGACTTAATTTTGTTAAATCTCACGTCGCATGTACGTATGCGATTCGTAGTATAGTGTTTAATTCAAGTCCATATCATATGGGTATAGTGTGTATATGTATGTATGTATTGTGTTGCACTACATATAGCATAGTGACACAAACAGTGCAAGTATGGTGTATAAAAGTCATCCAAGATACACGGCTATAGACTAGACCAACTAATGCGCCCTACCGTTAGACACACTAATGCATCCTAGTTCCCTATAGCCAAAGCTCTGATACCAAACTGTAACACCCCGTCAAAAATCCCTTTAACGAAATGTTAACTTTGGTCCCAGTGCTTGGCTTGACTTCTACGTAACAGCAATATTCTACAGCAGAAGCAATTAATACCTGAGAATAAAACACGCAAAACGGATCAACAACAATGTTGAGTGAATCTACAGGTTTTAAGTAAACAATACAGTATGTTTAAAAAATAACATTTCGAAGATGTTTATTAGTGGAAGACCACCAAGGTTTAACGTTAAAAGTTTGTAGACAACACCGTGTCCCATTTCAAAAGTTTGTTGACATGACCATGTCACGTTTCAATCATTTGTAGACAATACCATGTCAAGTTTCAAATATTCGTAGACAATACCATGTCAAGTTTTATCTCATTTGTTCGTAAACCACAGTTTTAAATAACGTTGTATAGTATCTGAAAACAGTTATCAGAAAATAGTTTAAATTCCTTGACCACGAGATTTTACAAGTACAACTCCAAGTTGCGAAAAGTTTGCATAATCTATGAGCACCTGAATACTAGCAATGACCCGAGTATAGAATCCACTATACCTGCCTTTACCTCATAAAAATTTTATACACTTGTACGAGTATAGCGGGTGAGGTTGTCAACCTAACGGATCCGTCCATCTAAATTGTGCCTACACCGATGGTATTTAAAGTATTCAAGCTAGAGGCTTTGTGTACAAACTCAATATGTAGATATAGTACTCGTGTAAATACAAAAAGCATTTGATAATATAAGTATAACAGCGTGTATTCTCATCTCTGAAAACATGTAAAAAGCGGGACTGTAGACTCACCTTTGAATAAAGCTCGGATTGAAAAGTGGACAATTTACTTGTACAGTTTATAGCCGAGTAATGCAACCTAAGTATATGTATTTAGGTTGGTCAATAAATATGCCTTAAACAAGTGTGGTTTCATAGTATAAGTTGTTTTATTGCTCGAATCGACGCGTTTCAAAGTAGAAGTCAACATACAATCAACTAATTCATGCAAGTCAAACAAAGTCAACCGAAGTCAAACCAAAAGTCAAACTTGGTCAAAGTAGTCAACCAAAGTCAACATCAGTAGGTTCATGTCAAATGTTGGTCAACATGTCAAACCTAAGTCAAACAACACATTTTATGTCATACATGGTCAATTTTACAATTTCAGTTTATCGTTGTGCACAAAGTTCATGTACATGTTGCAAACTTAGCATATTATCTCATAGTACAAAATTCATGCAAACATGGAAAACTCCAGATTATAAGTATACTCAAAATTGATTTCAAAAAGTCTGGCCAGGGTCTCATACGATAATTAAAAGTCAGGAATTAGAAGGGATACATTTATGGTTTGCCAAGTCAGTTTCTGACCACGCACTGATTTCGTTTTGGCTATAACCGGAGTTAGGGACATGTAATTGATACAAGAACAGTGGCCATGGTTCAAGGACAAGTTATACTAACACATATAAAAAATCGAGCAATTTTGGTTTAGCCAATTTGTACCGTTTATTCATGCAAATTGAACATTCATTTTTTCAGCTCAAATCAGAATTTACATAAAGTATGGCTCTATTGTGCCCAATGCATAAGGTTTCAGAGATTGACATAAACTAACAATAAGTCACATATCATGTTAAAATTCATATTCCAGAAGCTTACATGTTCATTCAATAAACACAATCAACAGAGTATAAAACAGAGAGCAATTTACAGATTCGATTCTAGTTTCGCTAGTCACATTCGCACGCGATTACCCAAAGATATAGATACAATTAGCCCATGATATCTACATGAAAGATGAAGTACGTTTTGTGTACATTTCAAATATGTAAAGCTTTAAATCCAGAAGTTAACACATTTTATCATACAAGGCTGTTTTCATGCAAGTGCTGTATAAATTAACTTTTTCACTAAATCGAGCATATCTCAGTTTATACATAAGTAAAAGACATGATATCCTAGTGTAAATTGTGTGTTTTTAAATTACCTATCCAGTGATATTGATTTCACAAGCCAATTCGTGGTCTATCAAACCCAGATTTCGGATTACACAACAAAAACACAACGTTAATTTCAAATGGACATAACTTGATCATCCGGAAACGAAATTAAGCGAATCCAAAGCCTAAAATCAATAGTTTTTTCGCAAGGATTCTGAATATCACATAATATCATACATTTAAAAAGTCAAAATTTACTGTACATGCAATAAACAATTCAGTTTTCGCATTAATCAGTCAAAACGAGCAATTTATAGCATCTAGTATTCATCAAACATCAAGACTTGAGCAATAGACAACCTAATCCATGAAACTTTAACAAAAATTAGATTTTAAAGATTAGGGTTTATGTAATTATACCTTTGATCACAAAATTAATGATACGCACGCGTAGAGAATGACGATCGGAGCAAGATTGATCAAACGAGTAAGAGCAAACAAGCAAGTTTGATGGTTGATTTGTGTGTGTGTGTATGTTTGATGTGAAGAAAAAGAGAGGGAGGAGGAATGAGCTGCATTTTTCATAGTTAGGATGGAATGAGAGGATTATCTAACTAGTTATTTAGTGCCTAAAATCAAAAGTCAACAAACATGGGCCTAAAAACCAATAGTCAACATGCATTGGCTACTCATGGGACCAAGGATGATGAGGTATGAGGTCATGGCCATGTGGTCTCGGGCTCGGGTCTCGGGCTCGTTTTGTGTAAAAGCTCGTTCGCGCGTGGTTCGTTTCGAGTGCCGTTAACCGTACCGAATCTCTGGAAAGTTAACTAGTCGTTGAAACAAAATCACCGTGTTTAATTCATTAAGTAAATAATAAATTAAATTTCTTTTGTAAGTTCAATAATTATTAACAATAATTATTCTATCGTTTTTTTGGGTTCCGTTAACTGAAAAGTTTTCTAGGCGATTAACTTTAATCGTGTCGTTTCTAGTTTAATTCGTTAACCGAATTAAGTTTACTAATTAATATAACATATTAATTCAAGTAATCCACTAACGATCAAGTACGCATTTAATTTCTTTAAATACAAAAAAAAAATTCACGTAAGTTCCATTAACTAACTAACGGACAGTTAACTAAAGTAACGGAAAAAGTTGGGTTGTTACAACAACTGACTTAATAAACTTAAAACATCAAAATATATTAAAAGTGTTGTAAATATATTTTGAACATACTTTGATATATATGTATATATTGTTATAGGTTCGTGAATCAACCAGTGGCCAAGTCTTACTTCCCGACGAAGTAAAAATCTGTGAAAGTGAGTTATAGTCCCACTTTTAAAATCTAATATTTTTGGGATGAGAATACATGCAGGTTTTATAAATGATTTACAAAATAGACACAAGTACGTGAAACTACATTCTATGGTTGAATTATCGAAATCGAATATACCCCTTTTTATTAAGTCTGGTAATCTAAGAATTAGGGAACAGACAACCTAATTAACGCGAATCCTAAAGATAGATCTATTGGGCCTAACAAATCCCATCCAAAGTACCGGATGCTTTAGTACTTCAAAATTTATATCATATCCGAAGAGTGTCCCGGAATGATGGGGATATTCTTATATATGCATCTTGTTAATGTCGGTTACCAGGTGTTCACCATATGAATGATTTTTATCTCTATGTATGGGATGTGTATTGAAATATGAAATCTTGTGGTCTATTGTTACGATTTGATATATATAGGTTAAACCTATAACTCACCAAAATTTTTGTTGACATTTAAAGCATGTTTATTCTCAGGTGAATACTAAGTGCTTCCGCTGTTGCATACTAAAATAAGGACAAGATTTGGAGTCCATGTTTGTATGATATTGTGTAAAAACTGCATTCAAGAAACTGATTTCGATGTAACATATTTGTATTGTAAACCATTATGTAATGGTCGTGTGTAAACAGGATATTTTAGATTATCATTATTTGATAATCTACGTAAAGCTTTTTAAACCTTTATTTATGAAATAAAGGTTATGGTTTGTTTTAAAAAATGAATGCAGTCTTTGAAAAACGTCTCATATAGAGGTCAAAACCTCGTAACGAAATCAATTAATATGGAACGTTTTTAATTAATAAGAACGAGACATTTCAGTTGGTATCCGAGCGTTGGTCTTAGAGAACCAGAAATTTGCATTAGTGTGTCTTATCGAGTTTGTTAGGATGCATTAGTGAGTCTGGACTTCGACCGTGTTTTCTTTAAAAATGATTGCTTAACATTTTTGTTGGAAAGTATATATTATTAACATGTATATATTATGTGATATATTAATCTCTTAACATGTTTGATATTGTGTGATAGATGTCTACCTCTAGCACAAATCCCATTGACTCACCTAATAATAAAGAAGAGTCGAATATATATTGGACTGATTCACAAGTTCCCGAAGAAGAACCGGAAGAAGAATCAGAACCGGAAGGAGAATCAGAACCGGAAGAGGAGGAACCGGAGGAGGAAATAGAACCGGTGGGGGAAATAATAAAACGGTTAAGTAAAAGAAAATCCTCAACCAACCGACCAAGGTTAATTATGGTCAATGGTGTTTCCGCCAAGGAAGCAAAATATTGGGAGGATTACCAATTCTCCGATGAATCGGATTCCGACGAGAATTCCGATGATGTTATAGAAATTACCCCAACTGAATTTAAAAAGGCAAAAGAAAATAATAAGGGTAAGGGCATAAAAATAGAGAAATCTAATTCCAACCCCGATGAACTTTATATGTATCGTCAACCCTCAAAGCCCTTAAGTTGTAACAATGACCCAGGAACCTCTAAACCACCAGGTTTTTCTAAACCGTTGTGGAAAACGACAGCTCGTATTAGGGGAACATCATATATCCCTAGAAACTTGGCAAAACGAACCAAAATTGAAGAAGAAGAAACGAGCGAGTTGGAATAAGATAGTTGTATTCATGTGGTGTAATATATGTAATATAGTGTGCTTATGCTTTATGATATATGTAAAAATTGCTTGTATTAATAAGTATTTTTTTTATGAATCTAACTCTTGTCTATTTTACAGTATAAATACACAAAATGGATAGACAACCCAATATTTTAAGAGACCTACTCGGAGACATGATTGATGAAATCTTGTCTAGAGTCGGTTAGAATTCTTCGGCACAACTATTTACGGCGAAATCAGTTTGTAAGACATTCGAAGAACGTTCCAAGAATGTCTTGGTTTATAAGAGAGACTTTCGTTTGAAAGATGGGGGATATCACATTGGGAAACCCATAAGTTACGATGTGTTTACTTTGACGCATATATTGCGGGGAACCCAAATGCTATTTTACGCAACGGGTTAAGAAATTATTTTGACTCAATGTATCCGAATATAGGACTTCATGATTTAGAAAAAGTGGCTAACATGCAACATAAAGAAGCATGCTATGCTTACGGGTTAGTAATGTTCACTTCTCACCAAAGTGAGAAAAAGAACATCGGGCTACAACTATTAAACAAAACGTTCCCACAAGTGACGGAGTCGGTAATTGGGGTAAGAAATGAGGTTTTTAGGTTATTACGAGACTGTTGGTCATTACGTAACCCTCGTCCCTTTGACGACGTTACAACACGCTGTCTTATCAATGGCCATAACGGTTATGTTCCACAAGACCAAGGATGGGAAGTAGTCCTAGTAAAACCAGAATGCATGACTTGTTTCTGGACGTATGAATTACGTGTCTTTATTGCCTTTGCTGAACGACTTGTGTACTAGCTAGAATTATCTTCACAACTATCTTGTATCAAAGTTGTTGTATGCTATATTTCATGCTTTATGTAAAATAAGCGGTATTGTAAGTTTGTAAAATATTGTATAAAAGTTTGAACGCGAAATATTATTATAATCAGTTTTTCATATAGAATTGCAGTAGTTGAATTGTATATTAGCTACTAAGTATGAACTTAACGGGTAGGTACTACCCGAATTTAAACTTATAAAACGCTAATATGAAGAAAAAGCTTTTATAAATGAGTTCATATTATGCTACAAAATACTATTAACTACTCTTAATATTCTGTATGATTAACTTGTTCCATTTGATTATTTTGAAGGAAATGACACTGACTACTCGACACACCGTGAATATGAATGAAGAGAAATTCCGTAATTTTCTAGCTTCAAACATAGCCGCAGTACAGGCTGCGCTACATACCAACAATAACCTTGGATCTAGCAGTACAGGAAATCGTGTAGGATGCACCTACAAAGAATTCACTGCCTGCAAACCATTGGAGTTTGATGGAATCGAAGGACCGATCGGATTGAAATGGTGGACCGAGAAGGTTGAATCGGTGTTTGCCATAAGTAGGTGTACTGAAGAGGACAAAGTGAAGTACGCTACGCATACCTTCATAGGTTCTGCGTTAACATGGTGGAATACCTATCTAGAGCAAGTGGGACAAGATGATGCGTACACACTACCGTGGTCAGCATTCAAGCACTTGATGAACGAGAAGTACCGTCCCAGAACCGAGGTCAATAAGTTCAAGACAGAACTTAGAGGGTTACGAACCCAAGGATTTGATATAACCACGTATGAAAGACGATTCACATAATTGTGCCTATTGTGTCCGGGAGCGTTCGAAGATGAGGAAGAGAAGATCGACGCGTTTGTGAAAGGATTACCGGAAAGAATCCAAGAAGATATAAGTTCACACGAGCCCGCCTCCATACAACAGGCATGTAGAATGGCTCACAAACTAGTGAACCAAATTGAGGAAAGAATTAAAGAACAGACGGTTGAAGAGGCCAATGTGAAGCAAGTCAAAAGAAAGTGGGAGGAAAACGGTGATAAGAATCACCAATACAACAACAACAGCAATTACAATAATAATCGCAACAATTATCCCAACAATCGCAACATCAATCGCAACTACAACAAACGGCCCAACAACAACAACAACAACAACAACAACAACAACAACAACAACAACAACAACAACTACAACAATCATCCCAACAACAATAACAACCGCAACAACAACAACAATCAGAAGCAGCTATGCCAAAGGTGGGAAAAGTATCACTCGGGGTTCTGCACCAAATTTTGCAACAAGTGTAAAAGAAATGGTCATAGCGCGGCGAAGTGTGAGGTCTACGGACCAGGGGTTAACAGAACGAAAGGAACAAATGGTGTCAGAACGAGTAATGGCGGAGCAAGTAGTGTCGGAGCAAGTTATGCCAATGTAGTTTGTTATAAATGTGGAAAACCAGGCCACATTATTAGAAATATCCCGAACCAGGAAAACACGAATGGACAAGGTCGCGGAAGAGTTTTCAATATTAATGCGGCAGAGGCACAGGAAGACCTGGAGCTTGTTACGGGTACGTTTCTTATTGACAATAAATCTTCTTACGTTTTATTTGATTCGGGTGCGGATAGAAGCTATATGAGTAGAGATTTTTGTGCTAAATTAAGTTGTCCATTGACGCCGTTGGATAGTAAATTTTTACTCGAATTAGCAAACGGTAAATTAATTTCAGCAGATAATATATGCCGGAATCGAGAAATTAAATTGGGTAGCGAAATATTTAAGATTGATTTGATACCAGTAGAGTTAGGGAGTTTTGATGTAATAGTTGGCATGGACTGGCTGAAGAAGGTGAAAGCAGAGATCGTATGTTATAAAAATGCAATTCGCATTGTACGAGAAGAAGGTGAACCCTTAATGGTGTACGGAGAAAAGGGCAACATGAAGCTACATCTTATTAGTAATTTGAAGGCACAAAAACTAATAAGAAAAGGTTGCTATGCTGTTCTAGCACACGTTGAGAAAGTACAAACTGAAGAAAAGAGCATCAATGATGTTCCCGTCGCAAAAGAATTTCCCGATGTATTTCTGAAAGAATTACCGGGACTACCTCCACATCGATCTGTTGAATTTTAAATAGATCTTGTACCAGGAGCTGCACCAATAGCTCGTGCTCCTTATAGACTCGCACCCAGCGAGATGAAAGAACTACAAAGCCAACTGCAAGAACTATTAGAACGTGGTTTCATTCGACCAAGCACATCACCATGGGGAGCTCCTGTTTTGTTTGTCAAGAAGAAGGATGGTACATTTAGGTTGTGTATTGACTACAGAGAGTTGAACAAACTTACCATCAAAAACCGTTATCCACTGCCGAGAATTGACGACTTATTTGATCAACTACAAGGCTCGTCGGTTTATTCGAAGATCAATTTACGTTCCGGATATCATCAAATGCGAGTAAAGGAGGATGATATTCCAAAAACTGCTTTTAGGACGCGTTATGGTCATTACGAGTTTATGGTTATGCCGTTTGGATTGACTAATGCACCAGCTGTGTTCATGGACCTTATGAACCGAGTGTGTGGGCCATATCTTGACAAGTTTGTCATTGTTTTCATCGATGACATACTTATTTACTCAAAGAATGATCAAGAGCACGAAGAACATTTGAGAAAAGTGCTAGAAGTATTGAGGAAAGAAAAACTGTACGCTAAGTTTTCAAAGTGTGCATTTTGGTTGGAAGAAGTTCAATTTCTCGGTCACATAGTGAACAAAGAAGGTATCCAGGTGGACCCGGCAAAGATCGAAACCATTGAAAAGTGGGAAACCCCAAAAACTCCGAAGCATATACGTCAATTTTTAGGATTGGCTGGTTACTACAGAAGATTCATCCAAGATTTCTCCAAAATAGCAAAACCCTTGACTGCATTAACGCATAAAGGGAAGAAATTTGAATGGAAGGATGAACAAGAGAAGGCGTTTCAATTATTGAAGAAAAAGCTAACTACGGCACCTATATTGTCATTGCCTGAAGGGAATGATGATTTTGTGATTTATTGTGACGCATCAAAGCAAGGTCTCGGTTGTGTATTAATGCAACGGACGAAGGTGATTGCTTATGCGTCTAGACAATTGAAGATTCACGAGCAAAATTATACGACGCATGATTTGGAATTAGGCGGGGTTGTTTTGGCATTAAAGACTTGGAGGCACTACTTATATGGGGTCAAAAGTATTATCTATACCGACCACAAAAGTCTTCAACACATATTTAATCAGAAACAACTGAATATGAGGCAGCGTAGGTGGATTGAATTATTGAATGATTACGACTTTGAGATTCGTTACCACCCGGGGAAGGCAAATGTGGTAGCCGACGCCTTGAGCAGAAAGGACAGAGAACCCATTCGAGTAAAATCTATGAATATAATGATTCACACTAACCTTACTACTCAAATAAAGGAGGCGCAACAAGGAGTTTTAAAAGAGGGAAATTTAAAGGATGAAATACCCAAAGGATCGGAGAAGCATCTTAATATTCGGGAAGACGGAACCCGGTATAGGGCTGAAAGAATTTGGGTACCAAAATTTGGAGATATGAGAGAAATGGTACTTAGAGAAGCTCATAAAACCAGATACTCAATACATCCTGGAACGGGGAAGATGTACAAGGATCTTAAGAAACATTTTTGGTGGCCAGGTATGAAAGCCGATATTGCTAAATATATAGGAGAATGTTTGACGTGTTCTAAGGTCAAAGCTGAACATCAGAAACTATCAGGTCTACTACAACAACCTGAAATCCCGGAATGGAAATGTGAAAACATTACCATGGATTTCATTACTAAATTGCCAAGGACTGTAAGTGGTTATGATACTATTTGGGTAATAGTTGATCATCTCACCAAGTCAGCACACTTCCTGCCAATAAGAGAAGATGACAAGATGGAGAAGTTAGCACGACTGTATTTGAAGGAAGTCGTCTCCAGACATGGAATACCAATCTCTATTATCTCTAATAGGGATGGCAGATTTATTTCAAGATTCTGGCAGACATTACAGTAAGCATTGGGAACTCGTCTAGACATGAGTACTGCCTATCATCCACAAACTGATGGGCAGAGCGAAAGGACGATACAAACGCTTGAAGACATGCTACGAGCTTGTGTTATTGATTTCGGAAATAGTTGGGATCGACATCTACCGTTAGCAGAATTTTCCTACAACAACAGCTACCATTCAAGCATTGAGATGGTGCCGTTTGAAGCACTTTATGGTAGAAAGTGCAGGTCTCTGATTTGTTGGAGTGAAGTGGGGGATAGACAGATTACGGGTCCGGAGATAATACAAGAAACTACCGAGAAAATCATCCAAATTCAATAAAGATTGAAAACCGCCCAGAGTCGACAAAAGAGCTACGCGGACAGTAAAAGAAAAGATATAGAGTTTGAAATTGAAGAAATGGTCATGCTTAAGGTTTCACCTTGGAAAGGCGTTGTTCGATTTGGTAAACAGAGGAAACTAAATCCAAGGTACATTGGACCATTCAAGATTATAGATCGTGTCGGACCAGTAGCTTACCAACTGAAGCTACCTCAACAACTCGCGGCTATACATAACACTTTCCACGTCTCAAATTTGAAGAAATGTTTTGCTAAATAAGATCTCACTATTCCGTTGGACGAAATCTAAATCAAAGAAAAACTTCAATTCATTGAAGAACCCGTCGAAATAATGGATCGTGAGGTTAAGAGACTTAAACAAAACAAGATACCGATTGTTAAGGTTCGATGGAATGCTCATAGAGGACCCGAGTTCACCTGGGAGCGTGAAGATCAAATGAAGAAGAAATACCCGCATTTATTTCCAGAAGATACGTCAACACCTCCAACTGCTTAAAATTTCGGGACGAAATTTATTTAACGGGTAGGTACTGTAGTGACCCAAACTTTTCCATGTTTATATATATATTAAATGAAATTGTTATTTACATGATTAAGTGTTTCCAACATGTTAAGCAATCAAACTTGTTAAGACTTGATTAATTGAAATAGGTTTCATATAGACAATTGACCACCCAAGTTGACCGGTGATTCACGAACGTTAAAACTTGTAAAAACTATACGATGACATATATATGGTTATATATATAGTTAACATGATTTTATGATAAGTATGTATCTCATTAGGTATTTTAACAATGAGTTATATACATAAAAATGAGACTACTAATTTAAGAAACTCGAAAACGATATATATAACGATTATCGTTATAACAACGTCTTATTAGGTACATATGAATCATATTAAGATATTGATACACTTGGTTAATTATGTTAAATGATAAGTAAATATATTATTAAGTGTATTAACAATGAAATACATATGTAAAACTAAGACTACTAACTTAATGATTTCGAAATGAGACATATATGTAACGATTATCGTTGTAACGACATTTAACTGTATATATATCATAATAAGATATATTATATATCATAATATCATGATAATATAACAATTTAACATCTCATTTGTTATAATAAACAATGGGTTAACAACATTCAACAAGATCGTTAACCTAAAGGTTTCAAAACAACATTTACATGTAACGACTAACGATGACTTAACGACTCAGTTAAAATGTATATACATGTAGTGTTTTAATATGTATTCATACACTTTTGAAAGACTTCAATACACTTATCAAAATACTTCTACTTAACAAAAATTCTTACAATTACATCCTCGTTCAGTTTCATCAACAATTCTACTCGTATGCACCCGTATTCGTACTCGTACAATAGACAGCTTTTAGATGTATGTACTATTGGTATATACACTCCAATGATTAGCTCTTAGCAGCCCATGTGAGTCACCTAACACATGTGGGAACCATCATTTGGCAACTAGCATGAAATATCTCATAAAATTACAAAAATATGAGTAATCATTCATGACTTATTTACATGAAAACAAAATTACATATCCTTTATATCTAACCCATACACCAACGACCAAAAACACCTACAAACACTTTCATTCTTCAATTTTCTTCATCTAATTGATCTCTCTCAAGTTCTATCTTCAAGTTCTAAGTGTTCTTCATAAATTCCAAAAGTTCTAGTTTCATAAAATCAAGAATACTTCCAAGATTGCAAGTTTACTTCCAAGTTTTCTAAATCCATTCCAAGTAATCATCCAAGATCAAGAAACCTTTGTTACTTACAGTAGGTTATCTTTCTAATACAAGGTAATAATCATATTCAAACTTTAATTCAATTTCTATAACTATAACAATCTTATTTCGAGTGAAAATCTTACTTGAAATTGTTTTCGTGTCATGATTCTGCTTCAAGAACTTTCAAGCCATCCAAGGATCCTTTGAAGCTAGATCTATTTTTCTCATTTCCAGTAGGTTTATCCAAGGAACTTGAGGTAGTAATGATGTTCATAACATCATTCGATTCATACATATAAAGCTATCTTATTCGAAGGTTTAAACTTGTAATCACTAGAACATAGTTTAGTTAATTCTAAACTTGTTCGCAAATAAAAGTTAATCCTTCTAACTTGAATTTTAAAATCAACTAAACACATGTTCTATATCTATATGATATGCTAACTTAATGATTTAAAACCTGGAAACACGAAAAACACCGTAAAATCGAATTTACCCGTCGTAGTAACACCGCGGGCTGTTTTGGGTTAGTTAATTAAAAACTATGATAAACTTTGATTTAAAAGTTTTTATTCTGGGAAAATGATTTTTATTATGAACATGAAACTATATCCAAAAATTATGGTTAAACTCAAAGTGGAAGTATGTTTTCTAAAATGGTCATCTAGACGTCGTTCTTTCGACTGAAATGACTACCTTTACAAAAATTACTTGTAACTTATTTTTCTGACTAT